>NC_059109.1:102416453-103852703 GCF_020740685.1 Jaculus jaculus
CCCCGCGAGGCTCCCAGGCTCTGTAACAATGAGGAAAACCCACTCCAGGTAAGTCACCTCTGGAGCACACTGCCAGCTGTCTGTGTCACCAACCACCTCCATTTTACCAGCTTGGAAATAAGAAGACAACCTTACAGTAGATACCATAAAACACTGCAGGAACAGAACAGCATTTACAATATCCTGAAAACTTTGGATGAAAACAAAGAAAAGCCCAAATGTATGGGCTGCTACCTGTTTCCCTACCCCAACAACACAGTATGAGAAGTTTAATAATTGTCTCACTGCATTGCATCGTGCATTGTGAAAGCCCCTTAAACTACGGAGCAGTGCATTTATGTTCTACAACAATAAGACATTTTCTTAGAAACATGAAGTCTGGCCACACGTGACAAGTCCAGACCTGTCTGAAGGAAAGACAGCTGGCGTCTGTGTTGGACTATTATTTTTGCCCATGATTATAAAGCAGGAATTCATCAACGATCCACCTTTATAAATACAAAACTCATTGTTCATGTGCTCTTTTGTCTGTGGGGAAATTTATTTCGGTTGGACAAATATACCTTTATGAAAATAAAAACAAAATTTCATTTATGTGAACTGGTGAGCGAACCTGCACAGTAAGTGGTGACAACTGAAGAGTCAACAGTACAGAGGAGAAGTTTGGCCAGTTTATTTCAGAGCAATGAAATATGACCTAGCAACCTCTTCCACAGGTAGGAAGTCAGAATCTCTCTTTTTATGCTTCCCCAGATAGTGAGCTCCCAGGGCTCCTATTTCAGAATATCTAGGGGAAAGCACAGCCCCTTCTTTATATGGCTGTGAAGGCTACTGTAAACATGCTGTGTTTGACTTCTCTGAGGCCAGAGGAATGGGAGCTCTTACAGGGCCCCAGAGCAGGACTGCTGTGCTGGGAAGGTCTGACCTGCCCAGTGTTCCTAAAGGCCTAGGCTACAAGGTTTTCTTCCTTCTGTGTAGCACCATGGACAGAGGAATCACACTTGTCAGATGACCAGAACCAATGGCTGGGCTGTGCACACACAGTGACATGTGGGGACATGCCAGGTGCCCTGCAGATACCTGGGTGCCAGGCTAGCCCCAGGTGAATGGTGCCTAGTGTATCTATGTGGGGGTGCTGCTGGTGAGGGTGTACTACCTCTCATTGGACTCCTTTGCTCTGTTGCTGGTGCCTGTAGCCTGAATCAGTGGCCTCCTTCCCTGAGCTAAGCTATCCCATCCCTTTGGTCATTCCACACACTTCCACAGAGTGAAACCAGGCAAAGCAGAGGACCCTATCAGTTCTAGAGAGCAGATGACACTGTAGAAATTCTTCCCCTACTAGTTATCTTGTCCCCCCCAAAAGGAAAAGAGAATGAAGAAAGAGAAAGGAAAAAGAAGACTGGTGAGGCTTGGGTAGAATCCATGGCTTTAGTAGGTTGACTTCCTTGCTTCCTCTGGGGTTCGTTAACTAGAGGTAATGTTTGCTGGTATATGACCGTGAGGGGGAGGAAGAGGGAATCTGTGTGCTGTGAGACATCTGGGGAAGATTCCACAGATTAGTTGATGAGAGACAGTAGGACCTCAGAAGGACCAGGCATTGTTCACACAGGTAGGAGACAGCCCCTTTGTCAGGAATACTTTTCCCCAACAACATTTAAAATTTGTTACAAACTTGGGATGGGAGAGATGGCTTCATGGTTAAGGCACTTGCCTGTGAAGCCTAAGGACCCAGGTTCAATTCCCCACATGCACAAGGTAGCGCATGTGTCTGGTGTTTGTTTACAGTGGCTAGAGGCCCTTGGAGTGCCTGTTCTCTTTCTCTCTCTCTCTCTCTCATAAATAAATCAATAAAATATTTTAAAGAATTTGTTATAAACCTGCCAGTCTGTGGAAAGCTTAATTTGAACCAAACTTATCTAAAAACATTTGGATTTTGAAGAGAAATTGTCTGGCAAATAGATCCCTAGTATGAGGGGTAAAATATATCACTGGTTAGCTTATATGGGGCTAAGGAAAGTTACAGGCTTTTGACCAAGCTAAAGAAACCTATAATGCTTGGTGACTGAGGTAAAAGCTGTGGAATTTGGAGAATAAGGAAAGTGAGCTGTAGAGAGAAACCCACAAGGTGAGAGAACCAACTTCGCAACATGCAATGAAACCTGATTTCATTTGGTCACCAAGATGGTACCAAGCATGGAGCACACTATGGTGGTCTGAAGACAGGCTCTCATCATAAGGCATGGAAAAGTCTGCAAGGAGAGAGGGGGAGAGAGATTCATATTTTAGAGGATTTTTTTTGCTGCTTTATAAGCTGCTTGCAGTGTTTAATACCACTCCTAGAGGAAGTTTGGCATACTGATTCCTTGTTAGTTGTGATGTAGTAATTATCTCTGATAGGTAGATCAGCAACACCAAAAGTTCAGTAGTGAGAACTGGCTCTGTAACTTAAGGAGACATGCTGGGCAGACAAGATTGTCTGTGGGCAGCAGCCCACAGAACTATTCAGGATGTCTCAGAGTGAGCAGATCAGACTAGCCTCTGCTAGAAGTCCTGAGTTCCTGGATCCAGAGTCCAATTTGTCACTTGGCACCTGTCATCCACCAACATTTCCAAGCAAGGTCAGGTACATAGAATCTATAATGAGAGAGGGCCAGGGAAGACCCACATGCCTGGGATTTTCAAGAAGACGATCATCTTGGCTCTCCACCAAATGACCTTGGGAACTCCTCATGGAAATAACAGAGCTACGGTTTTCAATAATTCCTCGTTTTGTGCCAACAGCTGGCTGTAGGTTTTGTTGCCACCAAGGCAATGTCCAAAGAGAATTTTCTGAAGACAAATGAGTTCTACTTTTTTGGACTCATTCTGTATGTGGAACCACCAGGGGAAATGACTCTAAATCAGATATAGTCTTGAAAGCAACTGACCATGAGGAAGGCTATCCCTACTGAGAGACCCAGGATAGACTTTTGTGTTGAGAGAAGTTGATTTCTTATAGCTGGATGAGAGAGGAAACCCCCTTGGCTTAGAAGTTATCATTCATAACATTTTGAGCAGGGAGGGGGCTTGTTATGAAGGTCTGATATGCATCTCTGAATCACAGGACATATTTCAGCAAACAATGTAAAGCCAGTTAACACATTTTCACTAACCCAAACATATACCCTTTCATATCTTAAGCCCAACTGTCATCATTTTTTTTACCCCTTTTTACTGTGGGCTTGCTCTGTTGCACGTGGAATGTGAAATTCAGCCATGTACACTCCCTTCTATATGGTGAGCAGATGGGTTATGGGGTGAATACATTCATGCTTGTCTTGTTTGAAGATTTCTGTCCTGTGTGGTCTTCCTGGTGGCATTTCTACACTAATCATCAGTACCGGTGTCTTCGGTTTTTGATCCCTCTGCCCCCCCCCAATCTAATTCAATGCACTTAGCCCACACTCGTGGGGCAAACCATTGTTAGAACATGCACTAAACTGGAGTGAAACTTGGATAATATTTGCTGTCAGTAGGAACATCTTAAAGGCATGATTGGCAAGAGCCTGTGTTCCAAATGTGACACATTCACACTCTGTAATTCGAACAGCATCAAGGAGCTGTGGCCCCAGTTTGCATTTGATTTCCCAGTGTGCCTCCTCTGCACCAGAATGCAGGCATTCACTGTTCCTTCCATTTGGTTTGAGCCAGTAGACTGAGCACACACAGCGCAGCAGGGAAACAATAATGCCGGAAACTTCAACCTTAATTCATCGCTCTCCGCTTTCACTCATCAGAGACGGCTCTTTTATTGTATGCAACATCTGCTTCATCTCTGTTGTTCAGGGCGAGAGCCCCCATGCCATGCGCCCTTCTCAAACACCACAGCCAGGTGACAGTCACACCTGATGCTGACAGAAAGAACAGCGAGCCAAGAGGCTATTGTGTGTCCAATCTGATAGGACACCAAGAGGCGCTAGTGCACGGAGGAGCAGATTGCAGAGAAGGGCTCTTTCTATGGGAGAAAGGAAAAAAAATTAGGCTACAATTTCCTCTGAGCACAAAGAACAGAAAAGGATGGGAAACTTGGGCTGACATGCACATGTCCAGTATTGCCATTTAAAAGCTTGTAGCATCAACTGATCTCCAGCTCTTTCTATTGCTGTCTCCCTACTATGTCATGTAAAACAAGCCTTTATCATTCTAGAATTCAGCTGCAAAGAGGTTGTTACTCGGAGATGGGCAGAAACTGGTAGGAATAGGGACCTGAAAATGATCAAATTGTGAAGAGTCAGGGACAAAGGGAGACGAGCCACATCCCAGGCTCTGGTTGCCCAATGTTGAACAGAATCATGTTAGAGCTTCAGCACTCGTCGACTATGATATACCACAGAACACAGCATTCTTTTTCTCCCTGTGTGTCTCATGCTTTTGAGTGGAAGCTGTTTGTGCGTGCGTGGTGTGTGCATATAAATGTATTCACATGCACGTGAGTGCGTATGTATGTGGAGGCCAGAGGTCGACAGTGGGGATCTTCCTCAATTGCTCTCCACCTTATGTTTTGAGTCAGGGTCTCTCATTGAACCTGAAATTCACTGATTTGGCTAAAGTAGCCAGCCAGTCCTGGACTCCTCACTAGTGCTGGCCTTACAGGCATGTGCCACCCCACCAGGCTTTTATGTGAGTACCGCGCACACAAACCCAGGTCCTCATGCTGGGTAGTGAGCACCACAAACTGCGCCATCTCCCCAGCCCTGACAGGAAAATCTTTACTGCTTCTTTGGAAGATGAATTATTATACTTGACATCTTTTTGGGGGTTTACAAATGAGTATCTTTGTATGCTTGTTTAGTTTGGTTTGTTTTCATTTATTTATTTATGAGACAGAGAGAAGACAAAGCAGACAAAAAGTGAGTGAGTATAGGCACACCAGGGCTTCCTGCCACTGCAAACTCCAGGCACAGGCATCACTTTGGGCATCTGGCTTTATATGGGTACTTGGGAACAAACCTGGAATATCATCAGGCTTTGTAAGCAAGCACCTTTACCCACTGAGCCAACTCTCCAGCCCTGGTTTGCTCTTTATTATTATTATTATTATTATTATTTTTAATGAGAGAGAGAGAGAATGAGAATTGGTGTGCCAGGACCTCCAGCTGCTGCACTCAAACTTCAGACACATGCACCACTTATGAACATGTGCAACCTTGTGTACTTGCATCTCTATGCTTCTGGCTTACCTGTGACCTGGAGAATTGAACACGAGTCCTTAGGCTTCACAGGCAAGTGCCTTAACCACTAAGCCATTTTTCCAGTCCCCCCTGGTTTGCTTTTTTAACACAGGTTCTCACTATGTAGTCTAGGCTGGTCTTGAGCTCATGATTTTTCTGCCTCAGCCTTCCAAGTGCTGGGATTACAGCACGTATCACCACACTTAGCCTCCAAAGACTGTCTTTATAAAACATGATAATCTCAAATCATTTTAATGAGCCAGCATGTTTCACATAAGTGCATATGATAGCTCCTTGACTCATCTATAGTGATAACTGTGAGCTTATATGTTCAAAAATTATCCTTGGATTCCATTATTACCACCATCACTATGATACTTCACCATCTTAAAACCGTTTTCTGATTCAGTCTTACGAGTGTGTCAATCATAACAATGTCATGGTTTGAATGTGTCTTCCAAAGTTCATGCATTGGAAATGCAATAGTCAATGTGAATGTTGGGAGGCAGGGCCCAAGGAGAGGTGTGGAGGTCAAGATGGCTTTGACACCATGTGTGGATTCATTAGCATTGTGAATGTTAAGGGTTGAGTTTGTTACAAAAGTGGTGGTGGCCCTCTTTTGCTTCTCTCTCACCTTCTGCAATGAAATGTTATAATAAGAAGGCTCTGGCCAGAAACTAGCGCCTAGAACATAGACTTCTCAGTCTTCAAATAGTTGAGGACAATGATGTCTGCTCATATAAATCACCCAGTCTGTGGTGCTCTGTGATAGCTGCATAACAAAGCCAGTGATAGGAAGTCACAGTGGAAAGTGTGTTGAACTTTCTCAACATCCCCTCTTTAGAGCTTGGCTATGCAAAGTGTGGACTATGGACCTGTAGCATAAGCACCACGTGACAGCTGGTTAGAAAAACCTATCTGTAGATGCCACCTTGGATGTACTGCATCAGAAGCTACATTTGAACAAGATTCCAGGGAGTCTGTGTTTACTATGTTGAACCTTGCGCTGCATTGACAGTGTGAGCTCTTATTCCCAGATGTTATCCCAGATTTGGCCACCAACAGAAAGCTTGTCCTAGAATGAGTTGGTGGCTTGAAGTCTTCACTAGGGGCCACTAACCCAAACCAATAATGAAATAATGACAATATTAACAGCTAAACCTCAGTTCATTTGCCTTTACATGACTCACTCACTGAACTCCCAGTGACTCTACAAAGGCTTGTATTGATCTTTATCCCTGTGGGACATATTAGCAGGTGGAAAGCCCTACAAGGAGGCATATTTATAGCTGGCTACATTGACATGAGATTAAGAAGTAAACTGAGTCACAGAGAGAAACCCAAGGGGCAAGCATCCAGAATGAGAGCATTCAAGTGGATGGTGAATTGCTTTCTTCCTGCCAAGAACAAGAAGTAAAATAAGAGCTCAAAAATCCTACCTTGTGAGAGAGAAGTTGTTTCCTACTTCATACACAGGAGAAACTTCTTATTTCCATAAATCTACAAACACAAGTCCCCATGAGGAAATTGAGTAAATTCAACACTGATTCATTAAAATCACAATTGTATGCACTTAATATCAAATTCATAGATCCTGCACCATTTTTGTCATGCTTTAATATGCTATAGATGCAGGGGGGGAGGAGAGGAGAGAGGGAGGGAGAGAAAAAGAGAAATTGTGAATGGTGGCATTTTAAGCCATGACCCAGAGGGAATACCAGCCTGAGCTAGCTCATCCATGCCATCTTCTATCTAGTTGTCTATTTTTCATTTTGGTTCTGAAAGCACTTGTTTGTGGAAATCACTTGCTGTTCTACACTTGTAGGCAAGTTAATGGGCCATCCCAGAACCATGACAACCAGCATGAGTGAATGAAGGAAAAATTATCCCTGAGCACAACAGGTCCAGAGGGCAGCAGAGGGAGGAAGGTGCAGCTCTCCCTAATGCACTGAACCTAAACCCAAATTCTGAGACTGGAGTTAAGAAAGTCTATTGTTGTTTGTGTTTTGAGCCAGTGTTTTCCTATCTATCCCAGGCTGGCCTTGAACTTACTATGTAGTCTATGCTAGCCTTGAACTCAGTAATCCTCCTACCTTAGCTTCCTGAGTGGTGCCATTAATTATATGTGCCATGATGCCTGACTAGAAACATTTAATAAAATACTTCAGAGTGTATTGGCCAGGTTGGTTTTTAAAAATTATTTATTCGAGTGAGAGATAGCATGTCAAAGCTTCCAGATGCATGTACCACCTTATGTATCTGGCTTATGTGGGCACTGGGGAATTGAACCTGGGTCCTTAGGCTTCATAAGGAAGTGCCTTAACTGCTAAGCCATTTCTCCAGCCCTTTTTTTTGTTGTTATTGTGACAAATACTTGAATTTTTTAAAAGGAGCAAAGATTCATTTTGGCTCATGTTTCAGACATTACAGTCCATGGCTGGCTCTCTGGAGTGTCTGGGCTGCAATAAAGCAGAGCTTGGTGGTGGGAATGCATGGCAGGGCAAAGAGTCTCATCCCATGGTGGCCAGGAAGCAGAGACAAAGAGGAAGGAGATAGGGGCAATATAAGCTCTTCAAAGGCACAGGACATATCCTCACTAGGATCCACCTCCTAAAGCTTATGCCATGTTCCAAAACAGATATCATTTGGGGACCAAGCCTCTAAAAGCACATGAATCTATAGAGGATATTTTGTATTCAAACAGTGGTAGAGTACTTGCTAGCAAGCATGAGGCCCTGGATATCCTGCCCAACGCCAAGAAAATTAGTTTCTAAACTCTATGCCTTAAAGAGATTGCTGAAACTGTATCTTTCACTGTGGAGGGATTGTTTCCAAGCTCATGTACGAAGGTACTAAGTTCCTTTCCCAGCATACTGTGGCTGTAAGGTACCATAGGTTTGGAGTACAAATACCCACTCTTATTATATTGTCTCTACTACTTAAGAGCCATGTGACTTTGGGAAAGTGGTTAGTCTGTTCTCTGACCTTCTCCTTCTTGTACCATGACTTCTGAACACCTTTATTATTATTTTAAATTTATTTACTTGACAGAGAAAGAGGGAGAGAGAGAGAGAGAATGGGCACACCAGGGCCTCCAACCACTGGAGACAAATTCCAGATGCATGCAACCCTTATGCATCTTGCTAACATGGTTCCTGGGGAACTGAAGCTGGGTCCTTTGGCTTTGCAGGAAAATGCCTTAACAGCTAAGCCATCCCTCCAGCCCCTGAACACCTTTTATGACCATATAATCTACTGCATAAGTCCTGCTTACCCAATGTAGAACCCCCAAACCTGCCTCCCTTGGAGCTAGGTCTGTGAGAAGGTTATGGAAAATGGGTTGAATATTCAGATCAGTGTCAAACACGAGGAGTGACGTCACTGTCATAACTCAGACTATGGGTGCCTGGTCTCTGAACAGAAGAGCCATGAGACACAGGTCCAGAAGAGGAATGTGAAGCCAAGTGTGAGCCACACTGGGGAGGGACAGAAAGGCATGTATCTGATGGCCATGGTGAAAGCTTGCATCAAGCAGTCAGCTGCAGGTGCACTGGCCTGGCTGTCTCACTCACCGAGTGCTGTTCCTGGATCTTCCCCCCCACACCCCCGAGACAGGGCCTCACGCTATCCCAGGCTAACCTGGAATTCACTCTGTAGTCTCAGGGTGGCCTCAAACTCACAGCGATCCTACTACCTCTGCCTCCCGAGTGCTGGGATTAAAGGCGTGTGCCACCATGCCTGGCTTGTTCCTGGATCTTTAACCTCAAAGTCTGACTTGTGTGAAACTTCTATATACAATGTGAGGTGGCCAGGAGACTTGATTTCAATGATGCATCTGCTTCAGCTGGCTAAAGTGGATTTGGCTGTCTGCAACTAAGTACCTCCAGGGCTGTTGTAAATGTATTTAGGTCAAGTGCTGGCAAGAACTCACTCAATACCATTGCTGTTCTCTCTCTCTAATATCAATGAAACCTAGACACAAAATGTGAGAGAACAGTGATTTTAAATTTTAGATAATACAAGTACACCTGGTTTGGGTTTAAAAACATTTTGCAAGTTCCTTTACATCCCTGTCATGCTGAAGTCTATGCCATGTCCTTCCCTCCAAAGCACTGGGTGAGTCATTGGGAATGCTTCCTGGATTATTGTAGACACTGCATGACTTCTGAGGTCAGAAATGGCTTCTGCCTGGGTCTGTCACTCCCCTCGCTGTGGGTAAGCCCAAGCCACACATGGGGGCCACATGTAGGTGTCCTATGGCCAGTGAGAACTGTGGCCTCACTCAATAGTGAGGAACCAGCTCCCTCACCCTTTCGGGACCTTTGCTTGAGAAAGGCCAGGTGAGAATGACCCAGTTGGCTTTGCTCAGTCCCAGAACTGTAAAGAGAGCTGTAACATGATTGCTATTGTTTTAAGCCACTGGTTCTTGGGGGTGATCCATTATATAGCAATATACCTAAAAACACCCCTGCTGTTTTTAGAGTTCTGGTATTCACAGTATCCAAATTTGAGCTTTTCCACTGGGTTTCACTTCAACTCCTCATGGCAAGTATTGTTGTACCTCAATTTATATGTGATTAAAATGTCTGTGAATGTTGTGTGCCTTGCTCTGTATCACAGTGCTCTTCCAGACTAAGATTAGACCTGAGGCTTCTGGGTCCCAGGTGTACCATTCTTTCCAAGAAATACAGTGGCTAGCCCCAAAAGAATAGGGTTTGTAGGAGTATCTTAGACATCATGGATTCAAACAACTGTTAGAATGTACTGTTGAATGTAAGTGCCTTCACAGTGATCGTCAGGACAACATTCCAGTTACTGTAAGTATGTAGACACAAACCACCCAAACTCAGTGGATGAGAAAAGTGACATTTATTATACCCAACCATTCATGTAGGTCAGAAATTCAGAAGCAGTCAGACATGGTGATGTATCCCTGCAACCCCAGTGTCCAGAATTACTGAGGCAGAAGGATTTTGAGTTCAAGGCCCATCTGGGTTATATAGCAAAACCCCGAAACAAACAAACTTCACTTGCAAGCTAGGCTGGGTGGTTGTAGCTTAGAACATGGCATGAAGTCACAGTTAGCTGTCAAACGGGACTGTAGTCAAGTGAAGGTCGGAGGGTCCACTTACAATCTGGCTTTCTTACGTGCCCTCAGTCTCCACAGCACCACCTGCATGTCCTCACAGCACAGTGGCTTTCCCCAGAGCAAGCCACTTGAGAGGCCAAAAGAAACATCACTTCCTCTGTGCTCTACTGGTCTCAGCAGTAGTCCTCTCTAAACTGGTGTGAGAAGGACCACACAGGACAGGACATGAGTATAATTGATGATGACCCCAGGGGCCACCTTGAGCTGGCCTTGACAACTAGTATGACTGGTTTAAGGATGGGAGACAAGAGGCAGAATGTTTGAGACTCAAACACTCAAAGCCATGTGTTCCTCAATGTACAGTGAAGGGTGGAAATACGGTGTATTTTGATGCACTTCGGTTAGTGTCTTCAGAAGTTTTGAAAGCCATGAAACTCCTTAGGATGTTATATGGAAAGAAACACTGGCTAAGGGGGGGGGGGGTGGACAAACTGAATGCAGGACCTCATTGATGTACCTAACATGGCTGAAAAGCTATTTGCTAAGATGTCCCTCCTTTAATTTTTTTCTTGAGCCGATGGATCATGTAATGAGTTGCATACAAACAGAGAAAGATGTGGTCCTAGTTTCACTTTAAAAAAATTATGAGAGAGAGAAAGGAGGAGGGGGAAAGAGGATATGAACATGGCAGGGCCTCCAGGCTCTGCAAACAAACACCAGACACATGCACCACCTTGTGCAGCTGGCTTTTTGTGAGTCCTGGGGAGTACAACCTGGGTCATTAGGCTTTGTAGGCAAGTGCTTTAACCACTAAGCCACCTCTCTAGCCCCTTTGTTTCATTTTTAAGCATTATAACTCCAAGAGATTTTATATAACTCTAAAATGATCAAGTAGTCTATTACAGCAAAAATGATGGTCTTAATTTAAGCTGATCCGTGTATCTGGGTTTTGGTTGCTTTTGGGAAGTGATTGAATCCCGAGGGCTCTGACCTTGTTCTCCAGTGTAGGACTGCTTCCTGGCTGCACACAGCTGCCTCCTCCCTGTGCCCTCACAATCCTCTTCCTCCTCCTCTTTCTCTGCAGTATTGGGGATCAAATCCAGGGCCCTGGCAAGTGCTCTACTGCTGAGCTACACCCCAATCCACAAGGCACTTCCTACAAACACATTAATCCCACCCACCTCATTAACTCATCCAAACCTGCTTACCTCTCTGAGGTCTTTCCTAATTCTATGACATGGAGATTAAGACTTCAAAATATGGATTTGCGTGTCAGCGGGGGTGGGGGGGCATTAAACAATCTACAGTTAACTGTGTATACTGACTCAGTATGTTAGCTTCCCACTGCTATATGACAGCATCTGAGATAACCAAGTTCAAAACAGGGATTTACTTTGGCTCACAGTTTCAGAGGTTTATGTCCATTGCGGTTGGTCTTTTTGCTGTGGGGAGACAGCTCATCATGGTGAGAACACAGGTTGAAGCCACAGGCCTCTCACCTCATGAGGGAGAAGTACACAAAGGAAGAGAAAGACCAGGATCTTAATCAGTACCTTTTGAGGGAAAGAGCCCAGTGACTCAAATGGCCCTCAAGTTCCCCTCACTTTGTAAGGGCACCAAAGCTTGGAACCAAGACCTGCTGGACATTTCAGAACTAAACTGTAATTCTCAGTCACTTCAGGTTTGGAATTTCTCTTATGGAAAAAAATATATGTCAGGATATGGGTATGACAGTGTTTATTATATGCATATTTGTTACAATAAACACTACAGACCACCTTAATATTCAAAACGGGCTGAGTAAATCACGGTACATCAGTATTAAGGAATAATATGCAGTCACTGAACATGAAAAATTGAAACATGTGTGCCTAAGGAATACTGCAAAGTTTTTCTTTTTTTTCTCCCCCCCTTTGAGGTAGGGTTTTGCTCTAGCCGAAGCTGACCTGGAATTCACTATGTAGTCTCAGGCTGGCCTCGAACTTAAAGCAGACCTCCTACCTTGGTGTGGTGGTTTAATTCAAGTGTCCCCCACAAACTTAGGTGTTCTGAATGCTAGATTCCCAGCTGATGGAGATATGGGAATTAACACCTCATGGAGAGAGTGTATTGTTGGGGCCAAGCTTATGGGTGTTATAGCCAGTTTCCCATGCCAATGTTTGGCACACCCTCTTGTTGCTATTGTCCACCTTATGTTGGCCAGGGGGTGATGTCCACCCTCTGCTTATGTTGTTGTTTTCCCTACCATCATGAAGCTTCCTCCTCAAGCCTGTAAGCTTGGATGGGTGATTTCTGTCAGCAACGCAAACCTGACTGCAACAGTAAAGTGGTACCTAGGAGTGAGATTACTGCTAGACACACGACTGTGTGGCTTTGGCCTTTTGGAGCTGATTTTCAAGAGGAATATGGAAGGAGTTGAAACCTTGGCCTAATAGATGCCTTGCAATGCTTTAAGTACAGCTTGATGGACTATTCTGGTCAGAGTTGAAAGGCGTGAATGAAGTAAGAACAACTATGGACTGTGAGGTTTGGCTTGTGAGGGTAAGAAAGAGCTTTGCCTGGACTGGGCTAGCAGTTTGTGTGAGAAGCTTGCTGTCATGCCTGTATCCTGAGAAGTTGTTCAGGGTTGCTTTGCATAGAAATGAACTGGTGTGAGCAGAGGGATATGGCACAGAAAGAAAAATCTTTGGATGAACTGCTGCCCATTCAGCTGCAATTGAGAGACTACAACCTTTGAGATTGGGCCAGCTGACCTGCACTGAAGCAACAGGGAAGAATGTAGACTCTTTTGAAGAGGCCTGAGTACTCAGGAAGTGTCCTGTTCTTCAAAGTCTGCTTTATTTCCCCTGGATTAACAAATTGGTATTGTGGAGTATAGGAAATGCAGAAAATAGGGTCATTGAGTTTGCAACACGGTCTTGTGTTTTGTTTATTTTTATTTATTTGAGAGCGACACAGAGAAGGAGGGAGGGAGGGAGGGAGGGAGGGAGGGAGGGAGGGAGGGAGAGAGAAAGAGAGAGAGAGAGAGAGAGAGAAAGAGGGAGGGAGGGAGGAAGGGAGAGAGACAGAGAGAGGGAGAGAGAATGGGCATGCCAGGGCTTCCAGCCACTGCAAACGAACTCCAGACGCATGTGCCCCCCTTGTGCATCTGGCTAATGGCTAACGTGGGTCCTGGGGAATTGATCCTCAGACTGGGGTCCTTAGGCATTACAGGCAAGCACTTAACTGCTAAGCCATCTCTCCAGCCCACGGTCTTGTGTTTTGGAAATGGCCATGGGCAGTGTGAAGCAAGATGCCTGCATGGAGATCCCATGGGGCCATGAGGATGAACTGTGGATTGCAGTGGAGACCCAGTGGAGATGCGGGGACCAGGAGATGGCTGTTAAGGAAAGCTGCTCAGATGAAATTTCACAGGACTGTGAGTAGCCTAGCTGGTGGGGTGGAATTGGAATTCCAGAGACTTGTTGCTGGTTAGAATGATCAGACATGGAGATTTGTCATTGACTAGAGTTGCTGGACTTGAAGCTACAAAATTTGATGTTTGCCCAGGTTTTTTTAAATCTTGTATTGGTTGAACATTTCTTTGCTATGCTCAATGCAATCTTTTGAATGTTTATCCTGTGCCATTATAGTTTTTTGGGGGAAATCTTTTTTTGGTATTATAGCTCAGTTAGAAGATCTTGGACTCATGGGGATATAGGAACATCATTGGAATTGATAAAAACTATGAGGACTTTTTGTTTCATTGAGTTTTATTTATTTATTTGAGAGAGACAGACAGAGAAAGAGGCAGAGAGAGAGAATGGGTGTGCCAGGGCCTTTGCCACTGCAAACGAACTCCAGATGTGTGTGCCCCCTTGTGCATCTGGCTAATGCGGGTCCTAAGAAATCAAGCCTTGAACCAGGGCCCTTAGGCTTCACAGGGAAGCACCTAACCACTGAGCCATCTCTTCAGCCCACTATGGGGACTTTTAAATATGGACTGAATACATTGTATTTTACATCATGTATGGTTATCAGTTTATGGAGGCCAGGGGTGGAATGTGGTGGTTTGAGTCAGGTGTCCTCCATAAACTTTAGGTCTTCTGAATGCTAGGTTCTTAGCTGATGGAGATTTGGGAATTAATGCCTCCTGGAGGCAGTGTATTGTTGGGGGCAGGCTTGGGTGTTAAAGCTAGTTTCTCCTTGTTAGTGTTTGGCACACTCTCTTGTTGCTATTGTCCACCTTATGTTGGCTGGGGTGATGTCCACTTTCTGCTCATATCATTGTTTTCCCTGCCATCATGGAGCTTCCCCCTTGAGCCTGTAAGCCAAAATAAACCTCTTTTTTCCCAACAAGCTGCTCTTGGTTAGGTGATTTCTATCAGCAATGCAAACCTGACTGCAACACTTGGCCTCCCAAGTACTGGGATTAAAGGTGTGCACCACCACACCCAGCAAGATTTTTTTTTTTTTTTTAAAGACAGAGTAATGTGTTATGTAACAGTACTTCTGTGTAAAGGAAAACCTTATGTCTTTGTGTGTGTGCTACACAGATCTGGTGAAAATTGCTTTCTCCCAGAGAATGTTCCTTGAATAACGTGATTCCCAAACTCAGGGAGGGGCACTGGAATATGGGCAAAAAAATGAAGGAAAAAGGTATAGGCTAACTGATGTGTTACATATCTATTCTCTGCCTATTTCATTAAAATATTAACATTGCTTAGTAAAATCGATCATCTAGATTAAGAGAAACTCCTGTTTTTAGTTTTCCTACTGGCATCCTGCTGTCTTTGGGTCACAGTGGTTCCAGGGGGTTTGCCTTTTTCTGGTGCCTGAGATGACCCTGCCCAAATCCTCCCCCAGAGAAGGCCACACAAGTACTGTTTTCCAGTCATCATCAGCCTCCAAAGTGGAGGACAGAATGGGGCGAGCTTGTAGAAGGTGATGCCCTGATGGTGCGGCCCTCACTGGTTTAAACCCTTGGCAAGATGTGCTGTAGATGCTGGGCAGCGCCCAGGGAGGGGTTGTGTTGCTAAGGCCCTGGGCTCCCACTTAGCCTCACCATTTCTTGGGGAATATTGATCAAAAGTGCTCACCTCTATCATCCAAGGAGCATAATGCAGTCTGTGAGTATTCACGGAAAAAAGCTTTTCTTGGCCAGGCTATTTTCTGAAGTCAAAAAGATCCTTTCAGGATGTGTAATAGCGGTCCCTCCCCACTTCACACCCTCAGTGAAAAGCACACTCCAATTTTCAGACCCTAGGACCCCACACCAAGGAGGAGGCTGACGAGTGGCACCTATTCATGTAAAATAGTCTATGTCAAATTCAATGGGCATCTTGACAGGGGAAGAAGGTGGGGGAACTTAAATGGAAGATTAAAAACTCTGCCTGGACACAGGAAAGGGCACTCTTGTTCCAGAGATCATTTATGCATTCTCTTTTTAAAAAATGTATTAAATAGACTTTTCAGTCACATCCATAATTTAGTTTGATATGAAGGCAGCACAGTGGTGTGAATATGAGGAAAGCGTGACGGGAGTCATGTCTTGTATGGTATGAAGGGTGCTGACTAGGAGGGGGCTTCCTAGTGTCTGGCTTTGGTACTGTACAAGGCAGAATCTGCTAGACTATCATTTGTCAATACAGGCCTGCATCTATGTATTCATACACATTTTTTTTTCCCCAGTGACTCAGGACCTTATACATTCTGGGCAGGTGCTCTGCGGAAATATTCTAAATCCCTCATCTCTCTCATTATGCAACTTGACTTAGAGTAGTAGGAACTCAGGTATTAAAAGCACTGTCAGTGTAAAATTCTAACAATAACCAAACAGCAGATTCCAATTCTGGTAAGTTCTTTTACCTGACCCTTCAGCAGGAGGTACACATGAGAGAGCACCTCAGGCACTTAGAGGTGGGGGTGGGAGAGGAATGCTGGAGATTGAAATACCACTGCCTTCCTTGGCCTGCCTGCTGCCTGCCGGCTCCTCCACTGTTTTGTAGAGTGGGCAGGAATGGCTGCAGACAGCATGCCAAACCTCTGCCTTGGTTTCGGAAGCAAGTCTTTCTACGCTCCTGCATGGTGGTTCTTGTGTTTAATGACACCTCTTACCCATAAACATTCTTAGGTGGCAAGCACAGTTTTGGTCACATGGTACAAATGTTACTATGTGACTGACCGCCGAGCGTAGGAGCACCCTTCCAAGAGAGCAGCTGACCGGTGGGCATGGTAAGCCTGCCTTGCTTCCTATTTTCTTTTCAAAGTCTATTTTCAGTCAATCTGCCTTTCCAGAAACGTGCGATCAGGTGGTGGTTTCTGGTCTTTGTGGCATGTGGGAAGAGAGGTCAGCCTTGTGGCAAAGCCGGATCCCCACATGCCAACAACCCACTTTGTGATGTGTCTGCCCCCATGACACAAAATGGCCTTAGGTGTGGTTTTTTGGGGCACATTCACAGTGGCCAAAAAAAAATGTGGAAAATACATTTTCAACAGTCATGAATTGTCATGAACAGTGACTGGTACTAAGTGGGGTATCACAAAAATGTAGAAATGAGGGGATTCAGTACCTCTTGGAGCCCCACTCACTGTATCTCTGGGGGCCAGTGAGGCACCATGTTCAGGCTTCAAGGTTCATGGTGAAGGCAGCCAGTGGACAGGGGCAGTGTGTCCAGCTGGGCCTGTGTCTTCACTAACCACATCATGCAGGAAGAGGTGCACCTTGTCACCATTCCCTACAACCTTCTTCTTTCTCTCTTTTTTGGCAGGGGGAGGTTGAAAATGAAATGCAATTAAAACCATGTCTATGTATTTACTGCTATTATTTGGCATGTGTGTAGTATGTGTGCTAAGTGTAGTGTTTACAGATGCTGTGTGTGCACAAGCTCACAGACAAGAGGAGAATGTGCGCTGTTCTCCATCCTCTGCTGTGTGGTTTCTTTCCTCTCCCTGATCCCAGAGCTGCCATGTTTTCAAGAGACTGGCTGGCTGGCAAGCCCCAGGGATTCTCTGGTCTCTGACCCCCAACCCCACTCCGTAGGTCTGGGGGTACAGGTGTGTGTGGCCATGTCCAGCTTTTTATGTGGCTGCCAGAGATGCAGCTCATGACCTCATGATTGTGCGGCAAGTGCTCTTACCCGCTGAGCATCTCCCAGCCCCCATGTCTATTTATAAAGGGAAGAGCAAACAGTAATAGTGTTCCTTGACATAAATGGTTCAGTAACTCCCAGTGGCCTGGGTTAGTTAACGCACACACAGTGCTGAATCACCAGCGCCGGCGCCCACACAACTAAACAAAGGCAAATGCCTCCATCTTCTTGCTGGGAGATGTCTACTGTTGGAAACAGTAAAAAACAAACAAACAAACAAACAAAAAACTTGGCTGTTTTTCTTGGAATATCAGAAAATCATATTATGGTCAGGGTGTACCCTAAGAACATTTTATCTTATGGGGCCTAATGGCACAGGTCTATAATGCTAGCTACTCAGGAAACTGAGGGAGGAGGATCCCAAGTTTAAGGCCCACCTGGGCTACAGAATGAGTTGAGTTCAAAGACAAATTAGTGAGGCAAAGAGTAAGAAGAGGGCTGGGGATGTGGCTCAGTGGTGGGCTTCCCTAGCCTGTGTAAGGCCCTGCATTCCATCCTCAGTACTATAAAAAGAGAAAAAACAAACAAACTATTTTTCTTTAAGTTCTGGTACCTGGCAAAACCCAAGAAAGACCCATGAGAGCATCGCTTATAGCAATGGTCCTTTTCACTGGAAGCTGGACTCTTAGAATTCTGCTAATGGTCTGGATGATATGGTCTGAGATGACAAGTTTTTTTTTCTTTCTTTTTAAATTAAGTAGAAACTTTATATGGACACATCATATATTGGTACCATTCCCTTCTCCCTGCCCCACTCCACTGAAGGCCTTCCTTAGTGGGACTGCTGGTACTCACCATTGAGTTGTGGGTTATGAGTTCTGAGAGCAGCAGTCAGTCACTGTAAGGGGAAGGAAATGTCCCTGGATAGTCCCTCCCACGCTGTGGCTCTTACATTCTTTCTGACCCCTTTTCCACAAAATTCCCTGAGCCTTAATGGGTATGCTTTAAGTCGACTGTAGTATTGAGCTCTCAGAAGCTTCTGCATTTCTGCACTGCATTTGAGTATCCTCAGTGTCTGTCTCCATCACACTGGCCCAGGTTGTAAAGCTCGCCGTGGAAGCAGCACTCTTGTTCATCTTGCTAATTCCTCTGTGGTCTCACCAGGGCCCTGGCTGTTGTGTGAGGGGTGGCTCACCTGCTGCCAAGGAGTCAGCTACTTGTCTTGTTGACGGATTCTGGTTGTCCTGCGATCTTGCTCTAATAGCATGCAGCCCAGCCCCGTTCCCAGCTTCTATTGACAAGTGTTTTTGAAGATGACTTCATCTCCTGCATCTTTTATTTTTGCTTTGCTATACATAGGAAAGTAACCTTTTAATGAGACGTTCATAACAACAGCCTTTGAATTTCAAATGCTCATTTCCAGAAAAGCATTCCAAAATGACCAGAGGAAAGCTCCCCAAGACTTCTGGAGGGCCATCTGCTGAGCTGCACAGTTAGCAAGGGTCACAGGAACACAGCATTCAAAGGCCTCTTACTCCTCAGGACAGGGGTTCTTGAGAGTTAGAAGGCTGGTTTGTATAGGAACTGCCCTGGAGACAGCAGGGGCAAAGGATACTGTGATGCTTGACACCAGTCACAGGAACAAAGTGTCCCCAGCCATGTATGTCATCAAGAAGGCAGGGATGGGTTTAAGTAAATGAGGGGAACACGCTTGGATGAAGGTCCTCTGGTGTCTGGATCTTAGCATTCCTTGTGATAACTCATAAGGTCAATTACACACACACACACACACACACACACACACACACACATGAAACAGGCTTCCAGGATGGTTCCATCTACCACACTGGATAATTTTAGGCTTTCTCTTTATTCTTTCAATATTTTATGTATTTGAAAGGGGGGGACAGAGAGAGAGAAAGAGAGAGAGAGAGAGAGAGAGAGAGAGAGAGAGAGAAAAGGAGGAGGAAAAGGAGGAGGAGAAGAAGAAACTCCAGATGCATGCACCACTTTGTGCATCTGGCTTTACGTGGGTACTGGGGAATTGAACCCAGGTCATTGCAATCTCTCCAGACCTAGGCTTTGGGTTTTAAATGTTCTTGGGGCTGGAGAGATCACTTAGCGCTTACGGTGCTTGCCTGTGAAGCCTAACAACCCATGTTCAATCTCTCTCCAGATCCCACATAAGCCAGACACATAAAGGTGAGGCAAGTGCACGGTCCTAAATGCCCACTAGGTGATGCAAGCATCTGGAGTTTGAATTCAGTGGCTGAGGCCCTGGTGCACCATTTCTCTCTTTCTCCTCTCCCTCTGTCTCTCAAACAAAAATAAAAGTGCTTAAACAAATTGTTCCTGGATAACTGCTCAATAAAAAAATGCAAACCAATTTTTATTAGGTGCCAGGATAAAGTTTATTTTCCTACAAACTAGGAGAATGACAGAAACACATGTCTCTACTTCATTAAATCATCACAGTAAATCAGACTGAAGGGGAAAAGGAGGGTGGCTAACTGCAGAGGTGAGTGGCACCATCAGTGGAGTTGTGTGCTTTCCCAGCATGGCTGCCTCTTATGGAGTGTGTCTCGGCTCACACATACACACTCCTGCCAAGGTGGGAGAGACGTGGAGGTCTCATCCACCTAGGAATGAACCTAGATGTGCAGCATTGGAAAATTAAATAGAACACAAAACAATCAAATGACATGCTATAACTTAATTTACCATATCTATCAAATTTTCCTCTATTTACACGTACTAACATTATAGCCCTGGAAACATAAGAAGACATTCACTTACTGTGTACGCCATACACAGATATTGAGTGCAACTACAAGGATGGCTGTTCTGTGTGAGCTTCCCTTTGGATGTGGACATCTCCCTTCAGCAGACAGAAAGCAGCACAGCTGAACTTCACACACAGGAAGGGTTACTTTAAAGGACTGATCAAACCTCCGTTTGATACGAATGTAACAGGCCAGAGGTAAGCAGGAAGTGACACCTGAGGATGGTCTGGAAGACAGGATTTGTGTGGCTCCCTGGAACTGAGTGATCTCCTCTGTAAGGCTAAGGGTCCTGGCAACGAGCCACATCACCAAGTCAAGGTCCCCACACCATACAGCTCTTTTGAGCTGCTGAAGAGAGACATCCAGACAGTAGCTCACCTGGCTCCATTTCTTTCCATCAGCTGAAAGTCTGGCTATTTTTTTTTTTTTTTTTTAGTCTGGCTATTTTTAAAAGGTCATCATTTTGAGGAATTACTATTTCTTTAAAGTAAATAAGTCTAATCAATTAGACGCTAAACATCATTTTCCCTCTACGTGGAAATCCGGAAATCAGCATTCACAGAGTGAAGGAACTGACCAGGCCCTGCAGGAGGCCAGTGAGTCTCAACACACTCTGGGCTAATTAGGGCCACTTTTATTACAGATGGCTAACCTACTAATACTAACGGTGCTGTGGCTTGGGATGGTCTCTATCGGATGCATAACCTTTAGCAATTTTGCTAAAAGACATTTACTACAAAAGCACAATATTTGCTTTTCTAATGGAAGAAAAGAAACACCAAATTCGATCATTTCAATTTTCCACCCCAAATAACAAGAACGACTAAGTCCACATGACTGTGAACAAACCGTGGCCAGAATCCTGCTCCAAGATTCTAAGTCTCCCAACCAGAGTGTCACTGAGAAGCAATGACTAAAAGGAAAAAAAAAAAAAAGGAAAAACAAAAGCCCTCCAGTCACAAAACTGCAGCTGTCACCTGAGGCCATGGGATTGTAAAATTATTAGGTTATAGGAAGGTTGAGTTATTTGCTACCTCCAATTGAATTTTCAGTCCAAGGCAAAATGAAATCATGAGCAGACCAGGGGAGCAAACTGTGCTGTCAGGGGCTGTGCTGCGACCTTGGGTGTCATCACCAACAGAATACAAAAGCAAAAAGACTACCATTCAGGCTTGGTGGCACTCGCCTTTAATCCTAGCACCCAGGAGGCAGAGGTAGGAGAATCACAGTGAGTTAAAAGCTACCCCGAGACTACATAATGAATTCTAGGTCAGCTTAGGTTATAGTGAGGCTCTACCTTAAAAAAACAAAACAAACAAACAAAAAAAACCAAAAACCAAAAACAAACAAAAAAACTACTATACCAAAGCTACTATGACCAGAAATTCTACAACAGAGGTTTCTGGATTCTGAAGACAGAATACTTTCCTGGAAGATATTTACTGATAGGCAATGTCCTTCCCACAGGAGCAGGATCCCTGTACTTTGTAAACGTGAAACAAAGTAGGTCAATCAGTGCCACCAAGTCTGAGCAACACTGGACAAATCAGACTGGAAAGCTCTGATCTCTTAAAAACAAAAATAAGAAAATGTAAAAAGAGGAGTCTGGAAATAAAAATCAAGGTATTTGCTGACACAATAGGACATACCATGTTTGGTCAGCCTTTCTATTACCACCAAACCTCCAGTATGTGGATACCCTGAGCCCTAAGAAGGCCTGCCTGAGATTAAAGCCTACTTACTTCTACTGTGGAATAGGCCTGTTCTACACTGTCTTCTGATGGCTCTAGGTGCTTCTGTGGATGATCCTGGGACGCAAAGCTGCCTGCACTCCTTCCAAAGCAGTCAGATTCTCCCTGCAGTTGGAAGGTTTGCCCTTTTGTTAAGAAGATACTCTCAGGACTTTTCCATTCACTCATAGACTGAGTCTGGCTCCTGGCTCTGCCCCTTTCCCTACCAAGGTCATTATCAGTCAAAGCAACCCAATGATTGGTAGAAAAAGCTGGCTTCTCAGCGAGGATGAACACTAATGGGGTGGGCAGGGTAGGCCTTGACCAAGTAGGCAAAGGGCCAAAGAAGGTGGACAGGTATCTAAGACCAGGGCCCACCTTCCTGTGACTAGGCTCCTTGCAGCCATGCTTGAAGTGCTGTTTTCCTGTTTTGAGCGAAAGGACCACCTGGTCCTGTGCACTATGAAATGGCTTCACACAGCAGGCCCATGGAATGGGGTGGGGTGGCCTCTGCTACATTTCCTGCACTTCTCTCTGGGGTACAGTGGGAGTGCAGCAAGCTCGAGCTCTGGGGAGAGCCACAGAGATCTCCTCTGTGAGCTGACCTTCCTGTTGCTGGATGGCAAGGTGCCTAGCAAGGGCACTAGACAGAAGGCAGGACCTCTCATCTTGACTTCTTTCCTTTCTTTACCATCAGCTCAACTTACCTTCCCTTGGAGCCAAAGAGGCAAAAAATATGATTCAAATCCCTTGCGTGTAATCTGTTACCCTAAAACTCTGTATGGTGAGAACTGTTTTCAACACTTATCTTGGTCTCTGTGCAGCAGGCAGAAGATTTCAGGTGATCACTTTGAGGCATGGGGCACTCAGGGGTGCCTGGTTTAGCCTGGCAGCTTTCTGTGTGGATGCTGAGCTGGCAATGATCCCTGTCCCACAGAAGTGCTCATAAACAGCCCTGTATTTCTAGACACTTCTGAGGGCTCTGTGATGGGAGCTTGACTGTCACCACCTAGTGGGTCTTTGGGTGTCAAGAGAACCTCCTCAGTTAGTGGGCCTCAGGCACCAGGTGGAAACAGACTCTGGCTGAGGTGAAACTTCTCCTGGGAAAAGACTCTGGGGATAGCCAATTTCCATGATGATGAAATTTTTGAGTAAACTATAAATCCCAACATAGGACCTGGCAAAATCAGTGCAGAGGAAATTCCTCAATTACACCGCTGTTTTTCTGGTCCCCCCCCCCCCAATCATACTTAGGTGTAAAAAGGAATAACCTGGGATACAGACACCACATGCCCCTCCCTATGGGCTCCAGATCTTTTGCTACTGTGATCTGTCTGAGCAGCTAGGCTACTCCACTGTCCACATGAGCAGCTTTGTTGCTGGTAGTTGGTGAAGTTTTCTATTCTGTGGAAGCCCAAGGTTTGTGAGGTTCCAGGACTAGATGATAGCCCTGTTTGAAAGTTCCATGTGAAGCAGATCACCTGTGACTTGGGAGGGCCCAGCACTGGGGAGGCTTGCTGCAGGTGCTGGACAGTCACCGGGTTTCCTGGAGTCTGGATTTGGGAGCTTAAGGGAAGGAAAGTAGGAGAGTCTGGTCTATCTTCACCACATGGCTGGACTCCTTGGGGTCCACATTCAGGCTGGAGGTCAAGACCCCTGTAAAGGAAGCAGAGAATGGCCAAGTGATGGAGGCCAGTGAGGCTGTCTGGCCACAGATTTAAGGGAGAATGTGAGGTGCTCAGAAGAAAGGCCACTCAGTCTTCAGAAAGCAGGTTTGATGTCCTCCTCTGGCCCACAGTATGTTTATAAAGACGTTTATTGAAGAAGTTGACAAATGAATTTTTTGGCTTGTGTATGTATGGGTGATGTTCATGTGTATGTGGGGGGAGTGCACATGTGTAAGTGAGGTCAACATTGGGTGTCTGCACCTTATTTCTTGAGACGGGCCTCTTGCTGAACCCAACATTTACTGATTACACCAGACTAGCCAGCCACCAAGCCCTAGTGATCCTTCTATCTCTTTGCTCGGTGCTGGCATTACAGGTGCACACCACCATGGCCAGATTTTGACGTGGGGACTAGGGATCCGAATTCAGGGCCTCATGAATGTGTGGCACACACTTTACTGACTGAGCCAGTCCCAACAAATGAATATTGTTCCTCTTAGTTTTTGCCCTGGGCTTTTCTATAGTATGAAAGAAGATACAGATAAGCTCAGCCTTTCTGTCAATCTCAAGTACAGATGACAGGAACGGAACATGACTGCAGCAACAGGGAGGAAAATCCACTAGGCAGACCTGGGCAGAGGTGACAGAGAGCCACTGAAACTTGATTGGAAAGCCTTGTGGATCCATCAGCATTACTGGGATCTCTAAGTATTTGCATATTGATATTTCACACAAATTACTACTCAGTTATTCCCCAAAGGGCCTAAGACTAGAGGTCAGGCCTAAATTGCTTGTCTCAATGCGTCCAGATGAGTATACAGCTATTTAGCACTAGCGGGAACAGAATAAAATGAAAACCCGTGGATGTACACCCCTCCTTCCCCCAGGGTGGCCCTTGGTGAGCTCAGAGGGATAGAAGAACGTCTGCTGCAACACTCAGTCACTGTTGCCAGTGCCGTCGGGCCTCCCTGAGGACCACTCTGTGAATGAGAGGATCATTTCATCACCCTTCCCTCACAATGTATTTTTCAATGCCCCAACTTTCCCTGTGTGGCCTGTGTGGCCTGTGCTTAGAATATGCCTCAAGCCTTGCTCCTAGAAGGCTGGCCTCTACAACTCTTATTTTGGCATGTGATGTTCATTTAAGTAGGTTGTTTTGCTCACAGACAGTCATTTTTCATCTTCTGATCTTGCCTGTTTCTAAGGAAGAGCTTCTGAAATCAGTACTTAACAAATGCTGGGACATGTGGAGATGGGCTGCCCCTGCGTGCTCTGAGGGTTCATACTCTCCCATTCCAAGGACAAGGACCTTCACCATCTCTTCCCTGCTAGGCTCAGTGACAGGAGACAAACAGAGAGTTCCTGGGCCTCTTGACTACTGTGTTCTTTAAAACAACAACAACAACAACAAACAAACAAACAAAACAAAAAAAACAGGCCACTTAAGGTGAAGTTTAGGGGTAGAACACTTGCTTAGCATATAAGAGACCCTATTTGATTTCCAGCCCCACAAAAATGCAAAAAGTCAAGTGGCTTTGGACAACAGCAGCATGGCCACACTGCCATCATCCAGTCATAAGGTTGTTAAATATATCTCTTCATCCCCTTGTCGTTGGGGGTGAGCAGGAACATTTAATTTGTCAGAGGTGAGGAACAGCAGGGGAAACACCTGATTTAATCCCAGGTGGTAGTCTATCTTGGAATGCCACCCACAGACTACTGTCATCAGAACAGTTGGGATAAAGAAGCAAAAAAGAAAAAAAATTAATGAAAAGATAATTAGGTGAAAGAGTAAAATGCTGCTAAATCTGGGACCACTCTACCCTCCTCTACCCAGGGGGACAAAGAGGTGATGAAGGCCACAGTTGAAACTTCTGCAGGTGCACAAATGTACAGTGACACTAGCTGTCCTACGAACACGCCCAAGCAGGCAGTGCGCAGCTCTGCAGAGCAAAGCCACACCTGGAGGCAGCCAGAGCCAGTGTTACCATGGCCCACACGTTCCTCCAGTTCCCAACTTGGTGCTGCTCCCCCTCCTCAGCCTGCAATGGCTCCCATGTGGCCCCTGTACCCCATGATGGATGGGGAGGCAGCAGCTGCAGAATGCATAAAGGAGAAGGAAGGGCTGCCTTCCGGGTATGGTAACTCCACTTGCAAGCTGCTAGCAATGCTGCCCTGGCCTGGCCTCTGCAGGCAATGGAAGCTGGGGCCTATTCAAAGGATACTGGAGCCCCAATTCACCTCTGCTGGGGCAGGTGCAGCATGACATGGAGGGTTTGGAGGTGCCCATGAGCACAAACTATTTTTTAAATATTTTATTCATTTATTTGAGATAGAGAGAGGGAGAGGGAGAGGAGCAGAGGCAGATAGAGAAAATGGGTTGCGCCAGGGCCTTTAGCAACTGCAAACGAACTCTAGATGCATGTGCCCTTGTGCATCTGGCTCACTTGGGTCCTGGGAAATCGAATCGGGGTCCTTAGATTTCGTAGGTAAATGCCTTAACCACTAAGCCATTTTACCAGCCCCGAATACAAACTTTTGCCCCCAAACCCTTACTTGAAGGGGAGCATAAAATCCCGCCCTGCCCATTCCCGAGTTAAGCACTTGGGTCAAAGCCGTGGCTGAGAATAGGAGAAAGGGCAGCTGGGATGGAAGGTCAGGTCACTGTGAATCCCTGGCTGGTGGGTGAGAGTGGTGCCGAGTAAGGCAGCACATCTAGACTCCAACGTCCTTTTCCACCTGTGTTGCGACAAGAAGTGACTTAGCATCGGTGGTGTACTTTTCACTGTGGGTGACATGGCTAGTTAATGATAGCTCTTTCACCTCTGAGTGGCACTACTATTGCCACTATCAAAGCCTGTCCTTGTACCTGTGAGCTAGCGTGCAGCTGGGCCACACAAGGCAGAGTGGATATTCAGTCCTGCTGTGGGGACTGTGCCACCCACCAGATCCGAGACAGACCGCCCAGGCTAGGGGATCACACCTGCCATGGGCAGCTTGCCCTCTGGATCCTAGACAGGAGATCCTGGGGTTCCTCGCCCTCTGCTCCCCCAGCCTTTGTCTGCTTCTCCTCCCCCAGCTGCTCTGTTCAGCAGCCCCCTTGACAATCTGCCTTCCCCATGTGGAGTCCTTAGAGGCCTCTGCTAAGGGGAACGGTCAAAGGCCAGCCCAGCACGTGCCACTTCTTATCTGCCCATCTCAGGATTCTGCTCTTCCAGGCTTGGCCAACAAAAAAGGGGGCGGCCCCTGTGCCTATGGCTCCCTGCAGCCCTATACACAAGAGGACGGGTGACAAAGGCACTTTTCAGTATGGCAGGTGTTGGTGTCGGATTCCACCCAGAGTGTACAGGCAGAAGAAAGGCGGGCTTCTCAGGCAGCACAGACATGCAGGGACAGAGCCCCTGGGGACAGTGGCAGGAGGCAGAGAAGGCCCAGGCTTAGGAAGATGAGCAGGCAGGTAGCACTGTTAGTCATCTGACATCCCTTCCCCCGAGCAGGGCTGGTGGGAGGCGGGGCTGGGAAGGTGGGGGTGAGGGAGGAGAGCAACTCATCACAGTGCCCGTCTTACCTTGCTCAAGTATTGTAATGAGACCACTGTGTATTTTAATCTGAAGGGAAAGAACATAAAAGTCAAGTGAATAAAAGCTTGGTACCCCTACTTCTTCAACTTGATAATTAAAACAGTACTAAGAATACATGAAATTCCAAAGCTCCCTGAGCATTCCTAGGGCCTTATAAATCGTTAAGACCAGATAATTCACTTGAAAAGTCCACTCAATAGGACCTGTAGTAGCTGACATTACATTTACAAGTGGGAAAGGACAGACATTAAGACTTCTATGGTATGTAAAGCAGATCTTGTTAGGAGCCTGAAGACACAAGGCAATATTGACAGACTTGTCCTTTTCCTAGTGCCTGACTTTTCCTGACTGATTTGATTTAAAATACAAAGTAAGAAACATATGAAGTAAGTTTTTAATACAAACATTTGGAATTCAACAAATGACCTCTAAAACCTCAATATACCTCCTAGGTGTGCAAGTTTACATGTCTCCCAAGTTTCATCTTACAGGTTTCTGAATCACTCTTAGTGTGTGAGTTCAGTCCTATGTCACCTGCAACGTGACAGTCCCCTAGGGCACTGCAGCATGGTGTGTAGAGGGAGGCTTGGGCAAGGGACCTTGTGGGGGTGAAACTGGACCACAATCTCATTGTCACAGGACCTTGCTGACACATGGATCTGCGGGAGGATCTGAGCTTCCCTCACCTTATCCCTTCCTGTGAGTCCTATTTCCTGTGAGTCTTCTGTAGCCGCACACACTGTCTTTGCTACCCAAACGTAGCTTCCTAGCTTCAGTCTCCACAACTTTCCTAATTCCTTATCACTAGACGGGCCACTGTCCACAGGGCCACAGTTGTAAACTTGAATTTTCTGCTGACCCCATCTGTCAAGGTTGGCACAGTGACTGGGCCAGTTTCCAACCATGGTTAGAATGCCATTAGAATGCTGTCTCTGAAGGAGGTGTGCAGCTCTATGAAGACATATTTTCCAATGTAATGATCAAAGCAAATCCCCAGCAGATTATTTGGGGTAGGAAGTCAGGATCCATAACCAGTCCTGGTGACCCTATGGCACTCACTGACTCACTGGTTTGATGCCAACTACTGTTCATGTGACTCCTTCTGCACGTGGCACATGGGAGGTTATGCCTGGGACTGACTGTGGGGTACAGATGCCATGGTTCCTTGGATAATGTAATCATCTAGGGTTCTTATTTTCCCTGTATATGCTCTGGGGCTCTGCTTCCTCTCCCAGAAAATGGCAAACACAGCAAACCTGTGAATGGGTCTTCAAGTGGAGGCTCAGCTTTTCAGAGCATCATGCTACTGACACTCTCCCATGTGAGCAACGGCTGTCTTTATAAAGGGGCTCCTTGATCCCACTCCCCTGCAGGCCTCTCAGCGCTGGGTATGCTGGGCCTACAAGCCTCTGATTGGTAGGAACCCAGAAAGCAGATGGTGCACTAACAATGGAGGACTTGTTTGTAATTGCTGATGAGGACTGGTTTGCTCCTCTCCTGAACGTTCCCAGACGCAGCCTGGTGTGGTATGCTGGACCACAAAGCATGTCTCAATAACTGCCAATCCATGGTTGAGTTAAGGAGATGCAGAGACGGAGGCAGTTAGAGCTGCCTTGATTATTTTGTGGGGCTCAGATGTCACCAGTCCTTGACATGTGGGCACTGCTCCCCAAGGGTAAGGTCCTAGTTTCTGGGACCAGGGCAGGCTGTCAGCTACCTAGTACAATCCTGGGGGTAAGCTTCAGCCACCCTATACACTGTTAGAATTCCCTGAAGGAAGAAAAGGAGTGTGAGCACCCTGAGCTTGGAGACACATGAAGATTAGGAGGATGAAGTAGAGACATCATGATTTTTTTTTTTTTCATCTTATCATCAATGGGACACCAGACGTATGCTGAGACCCATGTTCATTCTATGTGTGGGCTGTAGCAGTGAACACAGCAGACAAAAATCTTGATTTGAGGGGCTTCTTCAAGTGATGGGAGATGTAAGGCATGCATTCAAATGGGTGATATTGGCCCTAGAGAGCACAGATACCGAACCCTTCATATGTGTAAAGCACCATCTATGTACTGTATATAAATGGATGCATGGTATTTCTGTAGTGTCCAGGGAGGGGACAAATTAAGAAATAAAAATATTAAAAGACCTCATTGTGAGTGGTCATAGAAAAAAAAAGTTGAGAGCCATAAACTACAGGATAATGTGTATCTTGAATGAGAAGGTGGTGCTAAGAATCAGGGGATATGGGCTAGAGAGATAGCTTAGTGGTTAAGACACATGCCTGTGAAAACTAAAGACCCAGGTTTGACTCTCCAGGTCCCATGTAAGCCATGATGCACATGGTGGTGCATGTCTCTGGAGTTCATTTGCAGTGGCTAGGGGCCCTGGTGCTCCCATTTTCACTCTCTCTCTTCCTCCCTGTCTCAAATAAATAAATAAATAAATAAATAAATAAATAAATAAATAAATAAAATCTTAACAACAACAACAACAAAAAAGAATCATGGGATAGCCCTTTCCCAACTAGTAGCAGCTAAGTGACATCCCTGGGGATTGGGGGGGTGGGGCTTATAGTTTAACTCAGACACCAAATGGCCCAGGTGTGACTGACTGGCTGCTCAGCCACAAGAGTTTGAGCCTGGAAAATCTAGCTACTTTTAAAGAGTGATGTCTTACTTCTTTGGTATTGCGTGACTCCAATACTCTGGACATCTACAAGGATGTAAAAAAAAAAATCCATAGGAAACAACAGTTCTGTCTGGAGATTTGCTGTGCTTTCTACAGCTTTGCCTAGAGACACTTTTTATGAATTGGTGAACATGCATTCTCCAGCTGTGGTTACTGGGACAGCAAAAGAACAAGGTTTGAAGCAGGCTTCTTTTCTTTGAGGAAAACCTGCCATCCAAGACTGCCACCTGGGTTTGTGCTGGGCAGGGGCAGACAAGAATAAGTGGCGGTGTCCCTGGATCCTTGTTACTAAACAGTCAGTGTGGAAAATGATTAACAGGTTCAAGATAATTAGGAAAGAGAATGATTTTGAGAGCTGGCATGGCTGAGGGAGAAAGAGTGGACTGGGGTTCCAGCTTTGGGCAAGTGCTAACTATCCTCCCAGCAGGAAGGCGGGCAGAGGGGGACCAGAGAGCTGACTGCATTATTCAGACCCCTTGGAATGGCTCTGAGGAAGGGAACAGGTGCAGGCAGTGGACGGGAAAGCCTGCACACCCAACTCCACACTGGCAACCCAAGACCAGTAGGGATTTGCCAGCCTAATTAACATCTCCAAATGGCCCAAGGATGGCTTCCAGGATCTCCAATCCAGCAGCAGTGGCTGTGTTCTGGCCCTGGCTTTGGCTCTGGGCTTGGCTTTCTGTCTGGTTGTTGGTCTTGCCCATCAACTTTACTTCTGAAGCAGAAAGCCAGTACAGCTGGGCCAACAGGGAGGGAGGGAGGGAAGGAGGGAGAGAGGGGGAGTGCACGTCCTGTGTGCCTGCGTGTGCCGCACACACCTGTGCAGGACCTCAGAGAGCAGGTGAAACATAGGGAGAACAATTCCTGACATTTTTCTCTTTCTTTTGCCTATTATGTACTGTTAGAAACTATGACTAAAACTAAATTATACACTTTAAATTAATAGCTCAGCACCAACTTTCTGGTAAGGCTTTTGTGTAGAAAGGTTTCCAAACCCTCAACATCTCACAGAGCATGAAGAGCAAGGTTTCAGGTGCACAATAGTGATGGGGGAGGGGCTGATATCTTTACTACTTGTAGTCCACACTAGTGAGTGACAGGATAGTATACGACTGAGCAGTAGTGTTCCCAACAACCCCATATCCATCAACTGATGAGTGGATGATACAATATTATCAGAAAATTTAAAAACCTGATATGTGCTACAACATGAACCTTGCAAACATGTTATGTGAAAGAAGCCAGTTGTCAAAGGCTCTATATTGTCTGAGTCCATTTATGTGAAATGTTTAGACAGGCAGATCCAAAGAAATTGAAGTGGATTTGTGGTTTGATAGGACTAGGGGAGGAAAGTGGGGCTATGGGTTGATTATTGTATGTGTACATGTATGTGTGAACATGTGTTTGTGTGCATGTGGAAGCCAGAGACTGAAATCAGTTCTACAATTGTTTTCATGACAGGGTCTCTCACTGAATCTGGAGCTCTCTGATTCAGCTAGACTAGCTGTCCAGCAAGCCCTGGAGCTATTCCTATCCCTGCCTCCCTAGCACTGGGATTACTGTGCCCTTCTTCAGTGTGGGTGCTGAGGATCCAAACTCAAGTCCTCACTCTTACACAGCAAGCACTTTGCTGACTAAGCCAGCTCTCCAGCTCCACTTTTGATTTGAGTTTTTAGGGGCAAAGGAAATACTCAGAATTATGTTAAGGAGTTAATTGTACAATCTTGTGAAAATATAAAAGTATCAAATCATATACTTTAAATGGAGATTTGTATGATATATGAATTGTATGTCAATATAACTTTTCATTAGTTATCTTTTTTTTAAAGACACGTCTTATGGGAAACGAAGTCTTTTCTCTTTTTTTAATTGGTTTATTTTTATTTATTTATTTGAGAGTGACAGACACAGAGAGAAACAGGCAGATAGAAAGAGAGAGAATGGGCGCGCCAGGGCTTCCAGCCACTGCAAATGAACTCCAGACGCGTGCGCCCCCTTGTGCATCTGGCTAACGTGGGTCCTGGGGAACTGAGCCTCGAACAGGGGTCCTTAGGCTTCACAGGCAAGTGCTTAATCGCTAAGCCAGCTCTCCAGCCCTAGTTATCTTTTTTTGGTAGCACTTAGGACTGAGCCCACGACTTATGCTTGCTAGGCAAGTGCTTACTACTGAGCTACATTCCCAGCCCCAAAAGCTGTTTGTCTTTTTTTTAAAGGCAAAGTAGGAAAGATAGTGGTTGAAGTTCTACTCTTATCACAAAAGCAAGACAAGATTTAGGGCAAAAAATATCCCAGTGGCCAAGGAAGGGGGTGACAGGGCAGCACAAGGCCTTGTGGACTCTCTCAGCTTCCCACCAACCTCAGGGCCAACACACTTCCCATCAAGGGTGAGGTGTCCTCTTCACTTGAGTTCATTTATCTAAAACAACTAAAGGGTGGCTTGTAGGGGACCAGTGGGTGTTCAGCCTTACCACATTCTCTACTCACTGGGTTTAGTATGCCATTCACAGTTCAAGAAAATGCAGTAGTGGTTTGTGGACACTTAAGATTGAAAATTCAGGAAACATTATAGAAGCAATGGAATGGCAGTAATTCATTCTACTATTAAAAAATAGTCCCTTTGGGATTGGGATGGGCTCAGTGGAAGACCACTTCTTCAACATATGTGAGTCCTGGGATTCAACCCTTAGCACCAAACAAACATGGCTTTTTGTCTTCAGATACTAGAAAAGCAGGTTGGGTCCATAATTAAGATTTCCTGTGCATGAGTTCTTGTCATGGGTCTGTTTGAATTCTGAAGTTCATTTTAGTTACATTACTTAGTTATCTTGGCCAAAGTGGGTGTGCACTGGTCACTCCACAAACTATCCAGGCCATAAATTTGACAAAATTATCCTTTTTGTCTTCAGGGAGAATGCTTCACTTTTGCCAGTCTAGCAGGGCTCCTTCCTGTCACGTGATGCTTTCCTCTATGGGCCTGTCACACATCATGCACACTGGACAGCAGGCACTGGACAGCAGGGGCTCTGCACATTGGCGGCAATGACTCTTCCCTGGGCAGAAAGACCTAAGAGCTGAGCCCTGGACTTAACATGGCCAAGCATCTGATAATGAAGATACCCTCTCCTCAGTCCCTCACCTGCCAAGAAGATAGACCTTGCTCTGTAAAGATGGAAGGTAGGAAAGTATTCAGGAATGGCAAATTTCCAGATATATGTCAAAAAGACCAACCATAGTTTATAGACTGTTCTGGCGATCTTTACCTATATTTTTTGAGCCAGGGTCTTGCTCTGTTCCCCAGGCTAGACTTGAATTCCTGGGCTCATGTAACCCTCCCATCTCAGCCTCCTAAGTAGCTGGGACTGTAGATATGTCCCATGGTAGCTGTCTTTGGAGAACATTCTCAGAGTGCAGTAGAGGTGCAGAATCTTGCCCTCATACCCTTGCTCTCCTGGCTCACTGGGTCATCCATTCTCTGTGTGCTCAGCCCAGCTGTTTACATGGCTCTTCAGCTTGGCACAGGAGTCAGGACCACAGGTTCTGTGTGAGCCTGTGTTGGAAGGCCAGGGCTGAATGGGTGGTTGCAGGTCAAAGTTCAGCTTTCCTCCTGCACACTTTCCCCTACAGAGTGGTATCACCATGTTCCTTTGACCTGAGTAGCAGAAGTTAGGGGCTATATTACAACGGGGCACCACTGAGGGCCTGCAGTGCTCCCAGAGAGAATGTTCAGGAAGGACACCTCTGCCTTGCCACAGCAGTCACTTGCTAGCCTCACATGTATTATAGGTATGCAGTGTGCCAGATGATGTGACAATATGGTAAGTGGGGTACTATGTAATTTGCCCCTTTGAAGTACAGTCTCCCCCAAGAAACCAGATTGATCTTTTCAAACTGTAGTTATATCAAGTCACCTCCCTTCTCCCATAGCCCCCAGTCTCAGTCTTTCTCTCTGCCTGTAGTGCATCTCTGAGCCTCCTCTTCCTCCTCACTCTGTGCTTGCTCTGCTCTAACCAGACCTTGTTCTTCACCAAACCCTGAGAGGGTCAGGAAAGCTCCTGCCTTGGGAGTTTTTGCCCTGGCTACTCCTTGCCTGCCTCCCTCATATGAATCATTCCCTCACTTCCTTCTAGAGTTTTCTCTGTTGTTACCTTCTTAGCGAGGTCTTTGCTGACCCCAATTCTAAAGTGCATGTCCATGATCAGACGGTTTCCTCAGCATCCTCCTGAGCCTCCTTCCCACCATTTCCCTGCTCGGCACTTACAGCTCTTGTTGGTAGACTCACTCCTTTCTCCCCGTCAAGAAGGTTCCCTCAAGGCAGCTGGGGCCTCTGCTTTGTCCACTTCTGTGTCCTCATATGCAGTCTTCAGGAGACACTTGTACAGTGACGGTACTCGAGTGTGGTTCGTGACAGGCTCTAAGGAGTGAGGCTGCAGCTCCTATTCACTGATCCAGCTGCAGCAGAAGTGTGTGCCCCCAAGATTCTGAACTTAGCCATGACTTCCAACAGCTCACTAGGCTTGGTGAGCAGAACAAAGTGCAGGCAGCTGGGAGCCTTAGACTTTCTTTTCTGGCTCCTTCTCTTCTCTTTTGGGGACATCTATGGACCTCTGGATCCTGAGGCAGCAGCTAATGTAGCCCTGGCTGCAGTGTCTAGCCTCTACCAGCTGCATAGCCAATGTGAACTGGAGGGTGCTGGCACTCCCAGGAGCTGCTTGTTTCTCTTGCTATTTCTTAGTGCCCTAGAGACACAAGCTAGGACGCAGTTTCCCTAACGACCATGGCTGGCTGCAGGGTCTGCCCAAGCACAGGAGCAACAGGAAGGGGTGTGTGTGTGTGTGTGTGTGTTCCTTGTTTGGCCTGAGATGAGGGCTCTGAGGAAGCAGAACCTTCTTGATCAGGTGTTTGATGACCCTCAAGCCACTTCATGAATCACACAGACCTGCTCCACAGAAGATGAAGGCCGGGGACAGTGAAGCCACCAGTTCTTACCACATGTATGAGCTGAGCACTGCAGGAACAGGGGCACCCTTGTGGATGGGGGACACAGGTAGGTGAGATGTATCCTCTATGCCTCTAGGATTTTATCCATTCATATTCTTGAAGCGGATGAGAAATGGGCTTTTGGCCATTCCTTTTTGCAGCAATTCTGTGAACTTTGTAATGAATGAGAAAACAAATTCCCTTGCCTCCTTTTCTTCCTTCATGTCTTCTGTCCTCTCACAAAACTGACTGACATGCCTCCTGTCTTTAAGAAGTTTCCCCCCTTAGCCTGTTGTGGGTTAAAGGAAATGGGTAAAAAGAAGCAGGCTTTTTCTCTTTATTATGCTGTTCATGGGTTTATTTCCTGGGCATCACTGTCCGGAAAGAATAGTATAAAACATTCCTTCCTTCTTCCAAGAGCAGGATTGAATGCCAGTATGAGAGCTTCCTTGGGCCTTACTGTAGTTCACTCAGTGCTAAATGGAAATTGGAGCAAAATCTTGAGCGTTTTGGGAAGCTCAAGCCACCTAGGCTTAACAAGGCACACCTGTGAGGCCAGACTGACGTGAGAGTTACAAATGCTGTTTACAAGGAATGTGAACGTGGGTGCGGGGCTTTTCCACAGAAAAACCCTCAAAGTTATTTCGAATAAGCTTTAATTGAGACCTATTTCCAAAACCATGACTGAGAAAGATTCTTGGTACCTTCTGGCCATCCCTTGGCAACTGCTACAGTGTCCCCTGAGCCATAATTAGCAGGTAGGCAGGAGACAGGTGCCACCTGTGCGTAAACTGTGGAAGGCCTGAGAACCAGGGCTAACTGACCATAGCATCTCACAGAAAAGTAGCAGCTTCAAGGCACTTGTAGAGGTACAGACTCAGGCAATGCCAAAGCTGAGAATGAATGAGCTCAGCTTCCTTCTCATTCTGGGGAGGTATGGATACTTCAAGCCTCAATGCTGGTCTCAGGGTCCAGAGGTTCCACAAGGTCTGAAAGGCACTTCTCTTCCTCTCTGTTCTTTCATATCTAGCAGCCCGCATCCTGTTCCTGTTGAAGGGCCTTCTAGGTTTCTGGTGTCCTAGGTTTTAGACAGCATCATAAATGTAAAAGCTGACTGGTAGGAGACTTAGTATTTGATAGAGGATGCAGAAGGCAGGTTTCTGTTCTCTTTCCAGTAACAAGGCAAACGGCACAGCCCATCTCAGGGGAGCCTCAATCCTAGTGGCCTAAGTCATTGGCTGGCAGTGGGTTTTTCACTTATAGCTCTAGTTTGCCATAAATTACCTAGGCATTTTAGTAAATAGATCATTCATGAACATCTAGTTTTCTCTAAGAAGGTTTCATTTTCCACAAGGGTAGGAAAGATGCAGGCTGCTCCAGATTGCCTCACGCGCGCCACAGTCCGGCTCAGTGGCAGCAGCCCGTGGAAAGCAGGGCCAGCTCAGAGATGTCACATTTGACAGGCTGCAGCATCACTGTGTGGCTAACAAATGGAAAAAAATATGTGTGGCTCACCTTGGCTTGTTTCCCAGAGCACCACCAGGAAGACAGCAGAGTTTCCAAAGGATACAGGGGTGCATAAGCACAAAGCAAAATGTAGTGCCCAAGGGGGTGGCAGAGAGTGCTCTCCAAACCCCTCGGCACCCTTTATAAAAGCATCCTGACTCAAGTTTCAGTTACTCAGAACCGTACTATCCAGACTGTGTATCTACCTGGTCCTGGCTCCCCACTCTTTCCTACACCCACTTTTGACCACACTGCGTACCACTGGCCCACTTTTTCTAAGAGACCAGGAAGGGAGGGGACAGATGAAATTGAATTACAGGTGTTTGTTCTGCATCCTGCATCAGGATTAACACATCTGTGGTCTAGAGACACAACCTGTACTGCTAAAAGCAACAGCCTGACCTTTTTCTATGCTGCTTGCTAATTTATTCTTGTTGCATGTGATACACAAAAAAATGATATGCATTGTTTTCAAGAATTTATGGCTCACATAGAATCCAGACTCATATATGCTAAGAAAACTCAAGAAAGAAATATAGATGTTCATCTACTTGTACAATTACATAAACCCAACATAACTTGAACTGAACTGAAAGAGCACAAGGGTCCAATGTGCAGCTGGGGCTAAGTGTTACCAGGTTGTGGTGACAAGATAAAGGGTAGTTAGAAGCTGCTTTGTCGTCTTTATGTTTTTTAAGTTCTGTTTATTAACTCTTTAAAAATATTTTTGGGCTGGAGAGATGGCTTAGTGGTTAAGGTGTTTGCCTGTGATGTTTAAGGACCCATGTTTGACTCTCCAAGTCCCACATAAGCCAGACATACAAGGTGATGCAATTGTGCAAGGTCACACATGTGTACAAGGTAGCACACATGTCTGGAGTTCAACTGCAGTGCTGCAGTGGCTGGAGGCCCTGGAGCACCAATTCTTTCCCTCTCACACTCTCATTAGAAAAAAAAAAAGGCCAGTCTGTTGGACCTGCCTCAGAAATATTTATTTATTTATTTGCAGGCAGAGAGAGAGGCAGAAAGAAGACAGACACAGAGAGTAGGTGCAGCAGGGCCTCTAGCCACTTGTAAACAAGCTCCAGAGGCATGTGGTACTTTGTGCATCTGGCTTTATATGTGTACTGGGGAATCAAACCTGGGTCGTTAGGCTTTGCAGGCAAGTACCTTAACCATTGAGCCTTCTCTCCAGCCCTGCTTTGTCAGCTTTTCAAGAACACATCTACACTTTTTAAATAAAAATTTAAAAAGCACAAAGTGTCAGAATTAAGCTGGCTGCATGGAGGGAATTGAGATCTAGGCAAGGGACATATGGGACTGTTGGGGTGAATGAAGTGTCTGTGAGAGAAAGTTAGCTGTTTTCAGGACATGTGGCAGCATTCTGGCCAGGAACAACCACGGAGGCTGAGAGTGTGAGCAGGGTTTCTGTGAGCTCTTGAGTAGACAATGATACAAGAGGGTTTGTGTTGAGGAAAGTTTCTGGATTCTCTGCATGGTGTTCTCAAATTCTGGTCTTTAATATTACTACAAAGCCAGGAGCATGGCTTGGTTTATAGGACTGTCGTAATAGGGTGGATGCCAGGTTAGCATATGCCCACATGTGGAATGGGGAGATGAGAGTTAGCATGCCCTGCTTCCAACTTGCCCATGATCGGGTTGTTTGGTTAGTCACAATGGAGAAGGGGCTAGACTTCATCTCTCCTGAAGCCCCTTCTACCTCCACATTCTATAATGGTCTTTGAGAGTCTCCTCAAGTCAAGACAAAGCTCATCACAAAAGAAGAATAAGCTATCAAACAAAACCAATTTAACAGGGCTAGATGGAGGAAGATGAGACTGAATGCTAAATGAAACTGCAGTGAGCCTCACTTTCAGTGAACGGGAGGTAGTTTTGGATAGGGATTGCCTATTTCTGGGGCCTAAGTTGATCATGAAATACTTGGTAAAATACTCTTTTGTCAGGATCTTTGTGCAGATCAGCAAGCCTGGCATAGTAAGCTAAGAGGCTTGGGGAAACTTCTTTGGCCACAGGACAGTGAGTTACAGAACCAGTGAGTGAGGAATACATATCCAGATTTGCTTTGGGACAAAGGTGTGACATGATGTGTTTCTGTCTCTAGCTTTGTGAGGTGATTTTGTTTGCTACCAAACTGACTTGATGATACCTGGTGAAGTATCTGTGAAGTTATTGTAATGCTTTTGTTTCAGAAAAGGATGACAAAAACCCATTCTATGAGATAGATGAATATAATATTCCTTTCCAAGAAGCAAATATAAAAGGAAAGTTTGCAGCTTTGGATAATGGCAGCATCTGAAGACCGACTCAGACTAATCTGGTTTAAGCCTCAAATATGACCTACATTAAGCTGGCAGTTTGCAGAGCAGAGGGAAGCATTGTCTTCTACTCGTTCTATATCTTGCAGTCTTTACTATCTCACACACATATCACTAAGGACCATGTCTTGGAGAAAACAAGAGCTGTGGTTTTGAGGCTAACAAATAAACAAAGACCTGTGCTCCCTCTGCTGGCCCGCCACAGCAACATTGAAGGCAAGAACCGTAACAGTGTTGGCATCTTCAGCAAACACCAGTCAGTCTGGGTACACTGAGAGCAAATCTTGATTTCAGACATTCCTTGGGGGGGGGGGGGGGAGGGAATGTATCTTTACCAACTTCTGACCAGGGCACTTAAAAATTCTTAAAGTTATCTATTATAGTACACATAGTTCTCAACTACCAAATTGCTAGCTGTGACCTTAATAGTGATTTGGAGATTCATTTAACAGGCACAAGTGGATTCCTCCAAGATTTCAAGGTCCAGAGACAATCTTTTGAGTAGTTCTTGAAAAAACACTTAAGTCCAAGCAAGTCTCTGCTCCCCTTTTTGTTCTGCAAGAGCAGCTCCCAAAGGTGAAGATTTACACTATATCCTCTTAGATAATGTCAAACATTAGACTGGAGTCTCCAAATCATTAGCATGCAGAATGACCTCATGGTGAACAGATGCACTTGGCTGTGAGCTACAGAGATTACATCAGTCCCTCCCCAGCACTCGAGGGTGCCCATTCCAGTTAACCCCTTACAGTCCTCTGCTGGGCCCCCTTCCTTGGTAACACACTAGAAAACACAAACTTAATTCTCTCCCCTATAGTGGTGTAGGTCAAACACATACAAATATACATGCATAAAATAAAGATGTTAATACAGGCTACATTTTATATTATTTATTTCTGCCAAGAAGGGAAAGGAAAGATGAACCACAAGGAGGGCCAAGTAAAAAAGTCATTCAACTACCTATCATACCCTGCATCTTTACCTATTATACTCTAGGTATTGTTAACACAAACAAGAAATGGAACATACACAAGATGGTGCTTTAAAACAACACTTTATCATCTGGTAGATGAGTCTTTTTAAAATCCTCTTGGCAGAAGTTAAGACCTCATGTATCAGCCCCAAGTCCCTATTCCAAGCTGAGGTGTGTCATGGACAGAAGCATACTCATGTGCCCATGAGTGCCCAGGGCTCTGGAGTAGTAAGTAACAGAAGGTGGGCAAGAAACTTGGGAAGCAGAAGCATGACCCATTAGAATCATCTCTGGTCAGGCCCTCTGGCATATCACCTTCATCTTGGTCCTCAAAATCTGCCATGGGGCCTTCCCTCTACACTGATAGCCAGACAGCCTGACTGAGTCCCAAGTACATTGTGGGAATTTGAGCTTGTTGCTAGAAGAGCAGGCTACACCTCAGTTTCTTAGTTTAAACTGGCTGGTCATTTGGGCTTGACTATGATTGTCCCAAGAAAATTGAAAAAAACTATAAAGAAGTAAAAAAAAAATGTGTTCATCTGTGAAAGTAGAACTAGGAACAGGGGTTCCTCCCAAGTGAAGCCCACATGTGAGTGAGGAGAAGATGGATGCAGCTCTAAGAAGGCACCTGTGTGCTGGTCTGGTGTGCTCCACCTTTACTGGACTGCATTTTAGCTTAGGTAGACTTTTTCTCTAGAACCTTCTTTTTTAATTATATATTTTAAAATATTTTATTTATTTATTTGAAAGAGAGAGTGAGTGAGTAAGTATCAGGGCTTCCAGCTACTGCAAACAAACTCCAGATGTATGCATCACCTTGTGCATTGGCTTATGTGGGTCCTGGGGAGTGAAACGTGGGTCTTTTGGCTTTTTGGGAAAGTAACCTAACTGCTTAAGCCATCTCTCCAACCCGTAATTATATATTTTTTAATTTACTTTGGAGGGGGGAGAGAACATGCCAGAATCTCTTGTAGCTACAAATTCCAGATGCATGTACCACTTTGTGTGTGCATCTGGCTTTATGTGGATAATGGAGAATGGAACCCTGGGCCAACAGGCTTTGTAAGCAAATGCCTTTAACTGCTGAGCCATCTCCCCTACCCTCTAATGCCTGCTAATGACTGTTAAGGGCAGACGAAAATCATGAGCATTATGAAATGCTGATGATGTTAATTTGAAAAGAAGTGGCATTTGTTTTGATGTTCCATGCTTAGTCTCATGTTCCATTTACACATATCCAAGACCTAGTCTTATAAGTTGTCAAAATATTTATGTTAAGTAACTTAAAACAAAGACTTCTCCAAAAAGGCTATATATAACCATCTTGCTCAAGTAGTGGCCATAAAAACTCAAATTGTTTCTCCAATCTCACTCAAGATGTTACCTGTGGCCTGACTCACCTGAATTGGTTTGAATAACTATGAACTTTTTAGAAAAGATCCAACTAATTTATTTAAAAGTTAAGATATACATAGAAAACAAACAATCATTATTTGCTTCAGTAATAGTACAATAGACAGCCTTAAGAATAAAAGTTTAAGGAACTTAAATATCTAGTTATTTAATATTTTTGCTTTTAAAAAATGAAATGTTTTCAAGAGTTAAAACACACACTGAAAAATTAAGCCCTGATATCTAATATGGATAAGATTCTGAATGAGACCAGTACCAAAAAGAAAGAAAGAAAGAAAGAAAAAGAAAAAAGAAAAAAGCTTGCTACAGATCTCTCATGTTCTTTTACCAAAAAAAGTAAACCATTTTTAAACCTCTAGCCAGACTGGGTAAGAAATCTTCATTCCCTTGAAACAGATTTTTGTTTTGTCTTAGAGAGAATGCTGGCAGAATATATAAAAGAATTCAACTCACAGCTGCTCTACTTTTTTAATGTAGGAAATGTTAATCAAATCTTTAAGTTATAAGCTTTGCTCATGTTGCTCACTATTCCAGTTCAACAAAGATCAATAGAGGCCATCCCTGTGTTTCTTGCGCCTCACCAGGAAGCAGAGGCGTGATTATGTAAATAGGGCTCCGCACCTCTGCCAGCTTGCTTATCTCCCAAGCCTTCTGCCTGCTGCTCCTGGCTCCCCAGCAAGTGCGTGCCTCTCCTCTTATCTCCCAACAAAGCTCTGAGAGGCACAGACTGAAGCCAGCAATGTTAAACAATGACGCATGGCTGATTTTATTTGTAAGTGATTTATTTCACTGAATTTAATTTTTTTCACTTTGAGTGTAAGATATTTGTTAACAAGTCAGAATAGAAGAAGTAAGGCAGTGTTCAGAGGCAATTAACACAGGTTAGAAATCTATTAAGCACTCTCACAGTGGTGCTGAAACCAGTGGAAGATGAAGGAAGCTCAACATTGAGAATTTCAACATGCTTTGACTAAATATCCTACTTACTCTCTGACAGGCAATTAATCTGTAACCACAGGCCGAAATGTACAAGTAGTAATTCTATTCTTTGAAAGCAGTCACAGTAATCATATCATCAGTACATTTTTTCAAATTGTAAATATAAAAATAGTGCCTAAAAATAATGAAATCCATGGAAATGTTTGCAATTTCCACTGGCCCACTAAATGAAAAATTATTGTAAGCTAGTTTATAAAGGCTCCATCCACACCAGGTGCTGCTCCAGTCCGTGGCTTGTCCGCATGACACCAACCACTCCAGAGAGCAGCGTGTGCGCGGCACTCTGTAATGATGGGCCTAGGGACACTGTCCTTCCATGTCTCCTGCATTAATCCCTGACCCTGGTATCTCGGCAGCATAATCCCCATTTAGCATTAGTAGCAACGGCTTCGACTGTGAGGAACTCTTTTTTTGATAAGTACGCAGTGATTCGGGCATCGCTTTTAAACAACATATTCCCAGCTCAGCAAGAAACCCACACTCCTGAATGAACAGGAGCACATTACTGAGAAAAAGTTCATTAACCTTGCTAGATTCGGGGGTTAACAGGATAGCTGAAGAAAGGAACAGAGTGAACAGCTCGGATACAAAACAAATTAAAATGAATGTCATCATTCCTTTTGATATTCATTAGTTGATTCAGAGGGAGAATGCTCTTCTTAAATTTGCAAGCATTTATCTGTGAAAAACAGGTGTACATCTGCTACTCAAATGCATCTTAAGCGGGAGAGGGAATAATGTCAGACACTCACCCGTTCCACTGAGGGAGTAGCTGGGAGAGGGAGAAAAGACTTGAGCTGCGAAATCCTCAAATGTCATGACTTCCCGGTGGTTCTGAATTATTGCTTCCAGATACAGAGCTCGCTCTTCATAGCTTCAGTAATCGGTGAAGGAAACAAACACACGTGCAGAGTGGCATGCAAAGTAGTGATGGTTCACTCTTGTTTTAAATGCAGCTATGTGACTTTCCTATTTATGTGTAAAATAACTATATGCAAGTTCTTTAGCATTTTGTCAGAAAATTAAATATTTAATATAAGGAATAATAAGACTGGTTTTGAGACCTGAGATTCTCTCAGGCTTCAAGTGCATTCAACACCAGCATCATTAGAAAATAAACCAATAGTTACAGCATTACATAACAGCACCATTAAAGCTGACTTAAAAAAACAGAACAAGAAATGGTGAGTGCAGTGGTGACTGGGTGATAGCCTTGATCTTCACTTCCTATGTGAGCCCATGAGACATTCTTCTCAGACTACCACTATAATGAACTAATAACATAAGAGATGGTGGTGGTGGTGAACACTTGAGAAAAGAAAATGCAAGTCACGGGAAAGACAAGACTAGGAGTTCTACTTTATAGGGAGAGCAGAGCCCTGACCAGGGCTAAGTTATAAGCATTAGGAAATAAAAACAAATATAGAGGAGAATCTAGCAAACAGCACACAGTCCAAGGGAGGGGAGTGGAAAGACCATTGCCTTTTAATTAAAACTGCAGTCTGGAACATACAACATTCAAATGTGTAATCAAAAACCAGTCACCAATAAAACTTACAAGCGTAACACGCCGAAGCAACTTCCCAGCTGTCTTAATAGGACCCCTGCGTGTGGCAGCCTTTCACCGGGCAGAAAGCAAATCTTTCCCTTTGTGTGTGGCTTCTGTTTCCTCAGAAGGTGAATCATGCACTTCCAATAACAGGAAAACGTCAGAACAATCTGACAATGGATGTAGGCGCCTTACGTATGGCTTTATGAATTAACACTTGGGGAAACTGTCATGATGTCTCATTTTCCCCTTCTTCATTATCAATGCAAAAGTTAAAAGATGTGTTTTGATCATTTTGAAAATTGTGCTAATTCTCCATGACCATAGGGAATGTGGATCACTGTAGTTGGTTGAATATCTTGCTGAATCTAACAACTATCTGTTCAAAATGGCCTCTGGAAAAATGTAAGTTGGTGACATGCCCTTCCAATTAGCTTTCAACAGAGCTCGTGCTTTAAAATTGAAAATGCCTTTCTATTTTCTTTTGGTAAAGTTTTGACACTGATTTCTATTTACTTTGATTTTACTTTAAAAGTATTTTATTTATTTATGTGCAAGGACAGCACATGCGTGTGTACGCATGCGTGCGAGGAAGAATGGGCACACTAGGGCCTTAAGCCATTGCACACGAGCTCCAGGTACATGTGCCACTTTGTGCATCTGGCTTTATGTGGGTCCTGAGGAATCAAACCTGGGTTTTAGGCATTGCAGGCAAGCGCCTTAACTGCTGAGCCATCTCTCCAGCCTGACACTAATTTCTAAATGGAGGTTTCCTTCCTCTCCACTTCTCATAAATTCTGAGGCAAATTTAACACGGTGAAGTGAGCAGAGGTAGTCTAGGGCTATGCTGGATGACTTGGTGGCCACTATCTAAATTTAAATTTTCATTAATTGAAAAGCAAAAGTAACAACTCTGTTCCTCTACCTCTCTCCACGCATCTCAAGCATTTAGTAGTGAAACGTGGCTGGGAATGCCATGCTGCACTCCACAGATACAAGACCTGCCCATCATCATGGAAAGTAATTCTGGACAGTGCTTTATCAGAATTTCTTTTATCTTGCTTTATTCAACTTTAAAAGAAAATGAAAAAAATGCACTGGAAATTTTCAAAAGTGGCCTTTCTAAAGATTTATGATTCTCCTATTGATGGTCACAACAGCCCCAGACCTAGGCAGCATGAGCCAGAGCTGGCCCCTCAGCCGTGGGTTGAACTCCTGGTGACTTGCCTTAATGAACAGGCTGCCAAACTTCCTCAGCGAGATGCGCCTGCTCAGGCCCAAGTCTAGAGGGACCCACTAATGCCATTCACGTCTCATTATGAACATGCTTGTTCTGTACAGCACTTGGCTGTCGCCACGGCGCGGCCCTCCATGCATGGCCCCAGCAAGCCACTGGTCCAGAGAACAGCAGGACGTTAGGCCTGAGTGGCCGTCTGGCGAACAGGCCCTCTGACACTAAGCTGGCACGTGCTGGCCCAGCAGGGGCTGAGTGAGGCGTGACAAATTACTCAAAGAGCTGAGCTAAACTTATGGCTGACAACCACCTGAGCCTTCGGACCGCTGTGGCCCGCTGTCAACACTCAATTCATGGCTTTCCCTTTCAGCCCCCAGTCTGCCTATGGGCTTGGGTTAGAGCAGGCATGTCCCTCTAAAGACCTGTCACACTCTGCCTAGCATCACCCTGCTGTTTGCTAAAAGGTCCCAGTGCACCCAACACATCCTCACACAGCACTAGGGACAATGGTGAACAACACAGTGATGTGTGTGCCCTTTGCTAGATCCTCTATGGCTATGGACCAGCTACCTGGAAACAGGCCTTGTAGTCAAGTTCACAATCAAACCTACAGATGGGATACTGTGCACAATGTCACAGAGACTGACCACAGACAGTGGTTTGTCATCCTCACCCTGAGTAACATGATCCATTTGTCATGGACTGGTCTTCATCAAGGCGAAGTGACTTGGGCTTCTGAAAGCACAGCACTACATTCACAGGGGCAGTTTGCAAGTTTTGAGATTCCCCCACTCAGACAATGTTTATTGGTGAATCTTAAATCAAGGCATGACAAAAGACAGAGAGCCAAAGAGTGATTCCAGAACTGGACAGAGGAGGAAATGACTCTTTACAGGTTCCCAAATCACCATCATGCTTTGGACTATAACATGTCACACACTCCTCACTCCCATTCCAGCAGTGTTGGTGATGCTAAACTGGGTGTTGTCATTTAGATAAACTTCCATCAAAGACTGGGGTGAGGCCACAAGACCATCTAATTCATCTCACTAGGGTTCAAGCCAAGGCTTGCAAGCACCATGACAAACAGAAAGGAAATATCATCCCAACTCTGACAACACTTTCAATAGCCAGAAGCCTTGGATGCCAAAAATTATTCTTCAGTATCCTTAAAGAAAAGAAGCCAGAAGATGAATAAGTAGAACAATTAGCAAGGGCAGGTAGGAGTACACTGCCTGTCATTTCCTCAGCCTCCATCCTAGGGACTTTAGTGCTCAATGCATTCTATTAAAAGAAGCATTAGGGCTGAAGAGATGGCTTAGCAGTTAAAATGTTTGCCTGTGAAGCCTAAGGACCCAGGTTTGATTGCCCAGTAGCCATGTAAGCCAGATGCACATGGTGGTGCATATGTCTTAAGTTCCTTTGCAGTGGCTAGAAGACCTGATGTGCTCATTCTTTCTCACTCTCTCAAATAAATAAAAATAAAACATTTTTTTAAAGAGCATTTATAACATAGACATCAAAATTACTACAGGGCCCTCCTCATGCATATGCAAGCAACTAAAAAGGCACTTGGTCACAAATTCAATAGCCATTTCAATGTTAGCCAGTGGTCTTTGTTCTCTTAAAAAGTCCCCCAACAAACACAAAACTTTTTATTCTGTTCTGAAGCATTAATATGCAGTAAAGTATTTTTAAAGGAGTAATTTTCCCTTGATTACTCAACTTGGAGAATCTTCAAACAGAAACCCATCTTCTATTTTCTCTCTCTAGTTTCTTGAGTGACCCATTCCATCATTTTTTATAACTTTTATGAGTTATTAATATTCTACTTGTTTATATTATGTCAAAAACTGACACTCTCTGCTGGGAATCCAATCCTATCCTCCCAGCTTTAGTCTGATGGCTATGTGACTCGGTATGTCAGAAAAACAGCAAAAGTATGACAGTAAGGGAGGTGCTTACTTTTGTGGAAGAAAGGTCTAGGTTTGAATTCTGGTCATTTTCCTCACCAGATGGAGGACCACAGACAAATGGCACCAATTCCCAGTTGTCTGAGGGATAAAAATGGGGATGTGGATGGAGGCTTGATGAACTCCCACTGGAAAGCCTTAGCCCCTGTTCCCCATGGTAAGTCTGAACTGCCTGCTCCCTGCCTTTAGTGTGGGCTCACAGGCTCAGTTCAGGAAACAATGGCTGAGCTGGGTGAACCTCTGGCCAGGTTTTGTAGCAAGCACACATCTTTACTGATGGGGAAATGGGACCTCAAAGACTTCCAGTGATTTTCTTGAGTCAAAGTTACTTCACAAACCAGAATCAAGACTGGAACCTAGATCTAACCACTACTGCTTCAGTGCAGATCATGAATTCCAGAACAAATGAGTCAAATCCAGGATCTCATGTAAGACTGGTAGCTGAACTCCAAACGACATCCAATCGACAAGCTTTAATATCCAAGGGCTATAAAACCACACCTACAATGTAAACCTGAGTGCATATGTTTAGACTTTCTCTACACACACACACACACACACACACACACACACACACACACACACACACACACTAACTGCATGGAATACATAAGGCCAATAATTACCCCACTTTACTTTCTGAATAAGTAAACATCTTTCTACCTTGGATTTGGAAGAAGGATGTTGAGGAGTACAGTCTTTTTAAAATTTATTTATCTATTTATTTCCAAGCAGAGAGAACAGAGATGGGGGTGGAGGTGGTGAGGGGGTTAGAGAGAATGGGTGTGCCAGGTCCTCCAGCTGCTGCAAACAAACTCAAGATCATGCACCACTTTGTATATCTGGGTGGGTACTGGGAAATTGAACCTGGGTCGTTAGACTTTGCAGGCGAGCACCTTAACTGATGAGCCATCTCTCCAGCCTAGATTACATTCTTTTCATCCTTGCTTGGGCCTTCTCTAAACTTTCCACGCATGAATGTGATATTCAGACTTGCAAAGTAGCCCTGAGGCAGACTGCCTCCTGATGTTGATGTGTGCCATATCAGCTCACGTACCTATCCTAAGTTTTCTTTCTGAATTCTCACAGTTCCATGTTACTGAAGCAAGCAAGTCCAGAGCTGGTGATCTTTGTGGCAGCTAGCCCTCTGACTTTCCAGTAACCATCTGCAAAGGAGGGGAAGTCATGTTTCAGAACTGCTACATGTGTCATGCACCCCTCCGAAAAATTCTGGCATCTTAGGCTTCTCTACCTGTGTTTCAACCCAAGTCTACCAGAGTGTAGAAAAAGTTGAGACTTCTCTTGTCATTGCCCTGTACCTCCTTCTCATTGTAAAGCTCCTTGTCAGCTCTCTGCAGCTGCAACTCACAGAGCAAGTGGTTTACAAATTTCCTCTCTCTCTCTCACTAGTCCTAGGAAGTAGGAAGCTCTGAATCAGCAGAGCTATGCTCCTCTATTCCTGTCAGGGACCCTGGGAGAGTCTGTTCTCCCTCCTTCCTATGCCAGTGGGCTGACTCTCTTGTGTATGTGGATATAGGCCTTCCTCTTGTCTATGGGTCTCTTCTCAGTACACTTGCCAATGGTTTTAGGACTCAGGTAGATAACTCAGGATGGGTCTCCTTATCTCAAGACCTTCACCTGTTCATAGGTTCCAGTGGTGTGTTCATTTTTATGTCACTCTTGCCACCTAGCCTGTAAGTGTTCCACACAATGTTTATTGGATATGAACACTTAGGATCTGTGTCCATTGCTCTGAGCTATTACACCACCATATGTATTTGAGTATGGAAAGGTTTATTAAATGAGAACCAGAGCATGACCCACAAGGAGGAAGATTTGCACATCCGAGCATGTTAACATGAGTGCTACCATTTGCCGCAATTCCATGAAGAGAAAGCACTCAGTGGGCAAAGGCACCCGTAATGCATGTCTGCCTCTGGCCCCCTCAAGGGTTAGTATCCAGAATCTACAAAGAGCCCTACAAATCCTTAAGAGAAAGGTGAATTATCCAGAAGCAAAATGAAAACAAGGCATTACTAGAAATTAAACTATGGATGGTCATTAAGATGCTCAGTGTCACTAATAATCAGGCATTATTAGAGCCACAACGTGATACCATTTTATATCCAGACCAGTAAACTAAAGATCACAGAGTAATGTCAAACGTCAGTGAAGAACACATGAGTATTGGCACTCTAGGAGCCCACTGGTGTGAAGGCAGCCTGACATGATGAAGGCAAGGGCAGATGAGTGAGTAACACAGCCAGCAATTCTACTCCTGCGTATATGAATTCTTGTGCATGTGTGCTTGTTTAAGCAGCTTATAAAATTCTGAAGACAACAGCAAAAAATAAAAAGGAGAAAAACACTTTCAGCAGTCAAGTGGTACAATACTATATGAAAGTGAACATACATGAACTACAGGCATGTGAATTATGTGACTGTAACTTGAAACCATATTCAGGAAGAACATAAAAAGTAAAAGCTGGATGCTGTAGCAAGAGTCTCCTGGGGTGGGGGAGATGGCTCAGTGGATAAATGCTTGCAGTACAAACTTGAGTACCTCAGGTCTTATCCCCAGGTTCCATGCAAAACCCAAAAGCTGTGGTAGGTTTATGTAACCCCAACTTGTCAATGAGATGGGAGGCAGAGACAGAAGAATTTTCTGGAAGCTTATGGGCTAGTACAGCATGAACAATAAGGAGAACAAAAGACCCTGCTTCAAACTAGGAGGAAGACAAGGACCAAACACATAAAGTTATCCTCTGACCTGAACTTTTGTGCTGAGGCACATATGCACGTATACTTACACACATGAACACATACACAAATACTACACACATACACATGTACACCAAAAAATAACATATTCAACAATGTTCTATTTGTATAAATTTTAAAACAAAGTAAAGAGTATTGCCCTACGCTATACACATATGCCAAACACTACCAAGGAAGAACAAGAGAATAATATCCAGGGATTACATCTGGTATATGAGGAAGTATGTGTCAGGGTCTCAAATGCATGGTCAGTACAAACAGAGAACTCATACAGAGGCAGGTCTTAGTATTCTGTACAACTAACCTAAGTGCTATGCATTTTCTAGTAGCTGTACATTTTGTATAATGAACATTAGCAGTCTTGTGAATGGAATATGGCCCTCATCTTTTCTGGTGTACTGGTGGATACAACGAACTTCTTTAAGCCAAAGGTTGCTATAAAAGGCCAGCATTTGGTTGTTACGGGGGGACAATGATTGAAAACTCCCATTTGACTCAGAGAAAGCAGAAAAGAGATGTACTATTTTTAGGGCCTTGGTTCCAGAAAAAGACCAGAATAGTAGAGCTCAGTATTTTCAGAAATCTATGGGGACTCTGGCAGATGGGACTCAAACAGCTCACTTCAAACAGGCACACAGATGTCACCATGAGGTAGGGTACTACTTCAGAAAAGTGCTGTCTTCTATAATGCTACTTCTATTAAAGCAACCACACACTAAAAATGACCAAATAGGGAAAAGTCTTGGAACAGTTGAAGTACTACTTGTGTACATGGGCCTGTATGTGTGATTTCTATAAACGATGCCAGCCCACTCAGAAAACCTGACCTGAAATAAGTGTCACTTTCTTATTTTAAAAACATTTTAATTTATTTATTTACTGGTTGGGGGGGGCAGAAAGAGAGGGAGAGACAGAGAGAAAGAGTGAGTATGGGTAGGCCAGGGCCTCCATCCACTGCAAACGAACTCTAGATACATGCACCACTTTGTGCATCTGGCTTACCTGGGTACTAGGGAATTGAACCCAGGCCATAAGACTCTGCACAGTACTTTTTTTTTTAATTTTAATTTTTCTTTTCACAATTTTTATTAACATTTTCCATGATTATAAAAAATATCCCATGGTAACACCCTCCCTCCCCCCCACACTTTCCCCTTTGAAATTCCATTCTCCATCATATTACCTCCTCATCTCAATCATTGTATTTACATATATACAATACCATCCTATTAAGTACCCTCCTCCCTTCCTTTCTCTTCCCTTTATATCTCCTTTTTAACTTACTTGCCTCTGCTACTAAGAATTTTCCTTCTCATGCAGAAGCCCAATCATCTGTAGCCAGGATCCACATATGAGGGAGAACCTGTGGCGCTTGGCTTTCTGGGCCTGGGTTGCCTCACTTAGTATAATCCTTTCCAGATCCATCCATTTTTCTGCAAATTTCATAACTTCATTTTTCTTTACCGCTGAGTAGAACTCCATTGTATAAATGACTGTACAGTACTTTTAACTGCTGAGCCATCTCTCCAGCCAACTCTGCCACCTTTAAAAAGCCATCACTGTAGTGTTTATGCACTCAATTAATGTGTGCTAGGCTGGGTAGAGTGCTTGTTTAGCCTGAGATGGGCCTTCTCTCTTCCTCTCTCTCTCTCCCCCCACCCTATACACACTTAAAACAATTAAGAATCTGCACTAAGGTCTTCTGGGGAGATGGCTCAGTTAATAAAGTCTTTGCTATGCCACTGAGGGGACCTAAGCTTGGATCCCCAGAATCCATGTAAAAACTGAGTGCTGTAGCACTGGTGTTTGTAACCGTAGCAAGTGCCTAAGAGGAGAAAGGAGGCGGAGACAGGTGAATCCCCTGGAAGCTCACAGGCCAGCCAACCTGACAAATACAATGGTAAATGACAATGAGACCTCGCCTCAAACAAAGTGAGAGGTGAAGACTGACACCAAAGTTGTCCTCTGACCTCCACATACATACTATGGCATGTTTGTACACACACTCACATGCATGAATCCCCACCCCCCCACCACACATTAAAAATGTGCACCAATATGTGCTTCTGGAGGACATGTGGGCAGGGGCAAGACCCAGCCACCCAACCCCCAGAAGACAGAACATTATTTATGAGACAAATTTGTAGAATCAGGTAAACTGTCCTAACATTAGTGCCAGGAATCAAAGAGGAATCTAACAAGTCAGGGATGTCTCTGAAGAGGTGGCAGGTAGCAGCTACCCCTATGTGGGGTAGAGAGCATAGGGTGAGCAATTAAAAGAGAATGACAAGAGCTGGAAGAAGGTGGGAGTGTTTCAGGAAGTAAAAGGAGACAGGAACTGTGGGGTGGGAAGCAGGTAGTATAAGGAGCAGGTGCAAGGTACGCTGGTGTGAGTTCTCATGGTCTGTTGAGGCAGGAGAGCAAGATAACTTCATTTCAGTATAAAGAAGGCCCTTGGGATATGTGCACACCAAGCAGAGTCTAGTAAGTCTTCCAAGTCTGAAGACTTCCATGCCAAATTGCATCTCTATGTACAAACAATGGGCTTGTTCAATCAGTTCAGTTTCACACTTATTCTCTGCATATTTCAGGAAGCAGTTGATGTATTTTTAGGGGCAGTGATACACAAACAAGTATGTATGTATGTATGCATATACCTACCTACCTACCTACCTACTTGCCTGCTTACTTTATATTCGGACAGAGGTTGAAAGACAGAGTTGGGAATATAGTGGCCTGGCAGAAGCCATGGGGGACACATTTGGAAGCAGGAATGGTAAACTCTTACCTGGTGTATTTCTGATTCTTTTTTTTTTTTTTAAATTTTTATTTATTTATTTGAGAGCGACAGAGAGAGACAGAGAGCAAGAGAGAAAGAGAGAGACAGAATGGGTGTGCCAGGGCCTCCAGCCACTGCAAACAAACTCCAGATGCGTGTGCCCCCTTATGCATCTGGCTAATGTGGTTCCTGGGGAATCGTGCCTCGAACTGGAGTCCTTAGGCTTCACAGGCAAGCGCTTAACCACTAAACCATCTCTCCAGCCCTATTTCTGATTCTTGATACATGGGTACCTGCCAAGAGTCAGGATATTCCATAGTTAGATTCAGAGTGCAATGCCTCACTTTAAATAAATGGATGAAATTCCATAATGATCAAAATAGAAGTACAGGCCAGTTATATCCTAAAGCCCTACATCCTCTCCACAAAGATTTTGTCTGACTTTCAGTATAATGCAAATTTAAATGCTAGGACTAGTCAAGATCCTAAGTAAATGAATCAGTCACTGTAAATGTTACAGCCTGGTGACAAAGAGGAGACTTGACTGAATGATATAATCACATGAACTTGATGCTCTGGAAAAGGAAATTAAACACATGGAGGTATAAGATATTAGATTAGGTCTTGAGCCCTAATGACACACTCCTGGAGGGGAACAGTCCACCACTGCTCAACAAGAAGAAAATTCTCACATAACTAAGTTTAAGAATAATTCTGAGGAAATGATAAGAGCAAATGGAAATGGGGAAAGGGCTATTAAGTTACAGACTTTTGGAGAAGGCCTGCTCTCATAGTTCCATGCTAGGGAACCGAAGCCCTCCCCCTCAGAATTGGAGGCACTTTAAGGGTGCAGTGGATATGGTCCACATTTTTATTAGGAACATTTAGACCTGTTCTTCCCAGGGAACTGGCTGGTGAGGAGCACACCCTTAATGACAGCCTTTTCCATTTCCATCTCCACTTCTCCTGGTGTACCTCACCTTCTGCAAGTGAGAAAATGCTCAGTGACACTGTCGCTCAAAGCCTCACATCAGTAAAAATATAAGTGATAGGAAAATTAGTCATTTGGCCTATTTCAGGCCAAGAGAAAGTGCTGTCAAATTGGGTGAGAACAGATTCAACAGGCTACTTGGCTGATGAAATCGACCGGTGACATGAGGGATCAATAGGAACAATGGAAAACCTGAGAGCTCTGTTGTGCTTATGCCGATGACTTGATTTCTGGGAGGGAACTTGGGTCACTGGAGCTGTCACTCTGTTGTGGGGTTCATTCTTCTACAGATATGATATGATGGAAGCTAAAAAGGTACTCTTGACCTTATTTATAGAAGTGACCACCTTGGACTTTTTGTTGGCATTTAATATCCATGAAGTGATGAGTAGGAGGACAGCAACTAGAAATGTACAACTGACTGGAAATGCCTTGAATCTCCCTTGTAGAAAAGCATAAAAAGGAGACAAACAGAACAAATGTGGACTTTCAGCTCTAACTACCATGGCTGACTAAACGTGAACAATTCGCTAAATACAGTACATTGCAAGCATGACTTATACAGTGCAATTTGAACATAATTATTTAATATTTTCTCTGCAAGTATTCTCTTCTTGAAGGAAAAACCACTTTAATTTAGCTTATAGATTAGTTTATATCTTGGATCATTCTAGTATCTTTTTTCTCTTGGTGTACATGTGTATGGATCCAAGTATGTTGTATATGCAGGTGTGTGTGTGCAGATGCAGGCACATCATACAGAAGCCATAGGAGGACACTGAGTATCCTCTTCTATTGTTTGTACCTTACTTCTCTAAAACAGAATCTTTCTTTGAACTTGGAACTTGTAGTGTGTAAGTTAAACTGGCTGCCAGTGAACCCCAGTGATCCTTCTGTCTCTGCCCAGCTCAGCACTGGGATTACAGGTGTGTACATCTGTGCCCAACTTCTTATGTGAGTGCTGAAGCAGTAACTCAGGTCCTCATGCTGATATAGCAAGCCCTCTTCCAATCTGAGCCATCTCCCCAGACCCTAGGGTGATTCTAAGAATAAGACATACACTTGATGTGGTACTGCCCTTCTGGAATCCCAGTACTAGGGAGGCTGAGGCAACAGGATGAGAAGCTTGAGGCTAGCCTGGACTACAGAGTGAGTGGAGCTGCTGCACATGAATAGCCCTGAAGGTCAACACGAGCTCAGACCCAATAAAAATAACTATTGTGATACAAAGTCCGCTGCAAGTTCTTCACAGATATTCTGGAGTTTTCATTTCTGAAAGCAATTTTATGGAAATAGTCCCTTTTTATGAGTTTGTAAAGCAGGAGCTATATTTAAGTTTCCTTTGTGCATTAAAAATAATAAAAGTGAATGTCTCTAGATGGAGAAGATTATATTTCTATAAAATAATTCCAATGTCATAAATGGCATCTGAGTTTTCCAGGAAGACATTCATCTTAATATTGAATTATTAAATGACAAGAATAAATCGCAAGAAAAGTTAGGGGTTTACCAAATAATTGTAACTTACAAAATAAGAGGACATCCATGTGAAGGTTGTTCTTTGTGGCCTATATGGACAACAAGAGTGGGAGTGCTGGGGTGTTAGGGCACCTGAGTGACAGGGTAGTTGATCTGCACCTGAAACTCAATATACCTCACAGACTTATCTGAGCAAAACAGTAATGCTGTAATTATGGAAACCTAGAAGGAAATTTGGGGGAATTCTAATAACACAGAGGCCCTTGATGATTCGAAGCAGCAAAACTGCTTGTCACTGTGTATTATAGCAACAGAGTTGTTACCCACAACAGAACCAGTGGAAGATGCTCCTGTTGGCAGGACAGAAGGGCTGAGCCATCCTTCTGGAGGATACCAGAACAGATCGTCATGGTGGGAGTTTTTGAGGGTAGGAGTGCTGGGAATGGAACCCAGGGCCTCACACATGCTAGACAAAGGCTCTACCCTGACCTCCAGCCCCGCTGGTAGGGAATTTCATGTTTAGTTGATATTGCTTGCAAAAATTCCCAGCTGAGATTTCACAGTGGACTCAGTTATGCTCTTCTACACCCTCTACTAATTTTGGCTGTAGGCTGTGCAAAGGAGAAAATACATGGATCCTTTAAACACACTGTGCATTGAGGGACCAGCTCCAGGAAAAAGTCCCCAGCTCAAGTGTACAGGGTTGAGGACTTTGAAGGTGGTCACACACGCCTGTGATACTTCTGCTTGGTGGTGAGGAAGGGAAATTCTCTAGCATAACACCAAAAGAAGATATTTTTAAAAATACCCATTAGGATCCATTGTAAGGCTCAGGCACTGGCATATTCTCAGAGACAACCAGCAACCTTTTACTTTTGTCAGCATAGAGGACAGAATCCACAGATCCTACATGTGAGGCAAGTGCCGTTGTACCACACCCCTACTCCAGAGGGACCCAGGTATCCTTTTAGGAACTGACTCTACAGGGGGAAAGTCCCTGTTCTAACAGCCATTCGGGTGAGGCATCTGTTTGTGGGATGAGCCACAGTACATCCTGAGCATCAGCCAGGCCCTGGTGCACCTTGGCTAGTGTTGCTCAAGTCACAGACTACAGTTGTGCACCCATACATTTGACATGATCAGGTGTGCTTCCTGGATGAGCACTACTTTACAGGCTCTATCTTGTGATTCCTTCTCATCACCTCTGTGTCTTGTGTGCTCAGGACTGTGTCTGGGGAGAGTGAAAGGCAAAGACCATGTGTTTTGCTCTAGGCCCCTCAGATGGAACCAGCAGCTTGACTTGCCAGGCCAGCTCTCAGGCATAGCTCTGCCTTGAGATCAGAATTCTCTCCTACAAGGAAAGAGAAGCCACTAACAGAGGCAGAGGGAGGTGTGCACACTTACTGTGTTCTTACAGCGGGGAGGGGGTAGAGGCTGGAAGAAATGGACACCTTTCTCTCACCCCTCCCATTTAGATGCTATCACCCAAACAACAGTAAAGCACAGCAGCTTGCTGTGTTTAGAAAGATTTCCCTTCCTGCAAGTTCAATAAATTCAGTGCTTGTCTCAAGTAAGTATATTTGACCCTGCCTCACTTGTGAGAAGAATGCCCGTGGGTCAGAGCAACAGTGGAATGGTGGGCATGAAGCTCTTCTGTGCGGCAGGGGCTCCTACAGCAGCAGCACCCTAGGCATTTTCACCACACAAATGAGTGCAGATCTTCCTCCTGCTCAGGCATCTTTTCCTTAGAGCCCTCCCACCTGGCTTGTCTGGTGTTCTGCTGCACTGGGCCTGACACCCCATATCTAGCACCCAAATGATCCCATAGGTTGCCAGTTAAGAAAGTGATTTTTCTCAGGCTGTATAGATGGTTTAGTAGTTAAGAAGCTTGCCTGCAAAGCCTAAGAACCCACCTTTGATTCCCCAGTACCCAGGCAAAGCAAGATGCACAGAGTGGTGAATAAATCTGGAATTCGTTTGCAGGGGCTAGACGCCCTGGCACACCCATACCCACAACCCCCCCTCCCTCTTTCCCTCTCTCTCCCTTCTTTCCTTATAACTAAATTAAAAAATTATTTTAAAAAGTGACTTTCTGAGTAAACTATGACTAGATCTGGTTCCAGATGGACTGTGGGAGGGAAGAAAAGGGACTGATTGTTTTTGGTCTTCATTTGGACCTGGAGGAAAGGTGTTACTGCCTGTGGAGCATATGTTCACCCCTCTACATTGGACAGAATCTCCTCTCCACTTCAATAGTACCCTCTGAGCACCTAGGCAGTTTCACCTTTTCTAAATAATGTAGATGGAAAAACAGTAACAGGGTTGTAGCACCTGACAAAGGTCAGGAAGATAAATTCTCTCTTGATGACATATGCTCTAGCAAGAAAATGTTCAATAAAAAAATGAGTGGTCATTTTTGATTTTTCCATGTCATTATATTTTGGGTTTATTCTATGTAGCACTTTGATGGGAACTGCCTACTTTTACATTTTACATGAAAATTTCTTTCCCAAAATTTCTGTTCCATCCATTTTGACTTAAATATATTCTTAAAATATACAAATAACAGAAATAGCCCTGAAAACTGTTAAAGCTCCTAATTCTCACAGTTCTCTGGGACTTTCCACTTAAACCTCATACAGTCATTTGATATCACCTTTGTGACTAAAACTGTAGCTGCAGTATTACTTAAAATTATAATCAAATCATTCTCTTGCAAATTAAGACACTAACTCTTAGAAAAAAATAGCCAGATTGAATTAGGCGTGTCTTTTCTTGATAGATCAAAAGCAGCTCCATTAAATCAACAGTTTTAGATTAATGGCATGAGACATGATCCAGATGAGAAAAATATCCTTTGGAAGCATTTTGTTCCTATATAAAAAGAGATGGAGATGTTTCTCATAGTTTGCATGGTAAGCACAACTGAATCAAGGTCCCAGAGCAGGAGGCTAGACATGATCCCACCCTGGTAGCCTATCCTTATTCTTTATGTCTTCATATTATTGTGCCTATCACCAGTCACCCATCCATCCATTGGTGCAGTATTTACTGCCTCCTACATATCTCTTATTCCCTGAGATGCAAAAATAAAACAAAACAACAACAAAAACCACTTCTATGCTCCTTAGCCCCTCTGTAAGCCTTGGCTCCTATAATATCCAGTCATCACACTGAAAGTTGCAGTATTTTTGAGGATTCTAAAACACACGATGGTCAGATTACTTTATAATTAGCTGAAGATCTGTTGGGTGTTATCTCACTTAGAATAAAAGACATGGGCTAGAGGGATGACTCAACTGTTAGGATGTTTGCTGGCAAAGCCTAATGACCCAGGTTTGATTCCCCAATACCCATGTAAAGCCAGATGTACAAAGTGGCACATGCATCTGAAGTTTGTTTGCAGCAGCTGGAGGCCCTGGCCTGCCCATTCTCTCTCTCTCTCTCCTTCCAAACAAATAAATAAAAAAATATTTAAACATTTTAATAAAAAAGAATAAGATAGAATATTCATAAAATAAAAACAACTTATTGAGCATTGGTAAAGTGCATGCCACTTGTAGCCATAACAATCTTGAGACCACTCTAATGAATTCTAATGAGACTACTACTAATGAACAGAATTCAGACTTAAGCTTAGGCCATTTCAATGGATGGGTGCATGGAAGAATGAATGGCCATGTCGCCATGGGCAAGTAGTTTGCTCCAAAGAACCCACATCCTCTCAAATGCTACCTCCTTCCTCTCCACTGTGGTTTATCAGCTCCATCGTTTAAATTTGTTTTCGTTAGGAAGTTTCAATGAGAAAAGCTAAGTTAATTCACAAATTCTGTTGTCTGGTACTGACAGAAGAAAGAGAATAGAAACTAGATTCTCCTCTCTCTTGAGCCAAAGCAGCATGAAATAAATTGGCAATTTTTATAGCTAATTTGGCATGAATGGTGATTTCCTAGCTGAATTATTATCTGTTTGATTGACAGAAGAAGCCAGAATTTAGAGAAATAAAGTATAGTAATTCAATTCTTTCTTTTGTGCATCAGAGTTTGGGAAAGTTAATGAGCTCATTTAAGATAAAATGACTCTGTTTATTTCTGGTCACATTTTGAAGCAAACTAGAATAGAATTCTAAAGTTTTACTGATTTCTTATCTCAAGTGGGAACTTTCTGTGAGAATGATTTAGCACCATCAGTCCCGCTGCAGCATGGGACAAGAGCACAGCTCCTCCTTGGGAGACCCATCCGGCTTTTGTCCATACTCATATACTGAGAGGCAGCAAGGTAGATGGGTCACCACCTTACAGCTGCTATCTTACAAGAGTAATAAAGGTTCTGGCAAATACTGCTTTTTCATTATTTAAAAAATATTTTATTTGTTTGTGAGGGGGGAGGGAGTGTAGAGGAAAGGAGAGGAGAGAATAGGCATGGCAGGTCCTCCAGCCACTGCAAACTCCAGATGCACTTGCTACTTTGTGCATCTGGCTTTATTTGGAAACTGGGAAATCTAACCTAGGTCATTAGGCTTTGCAGGCAAGCACCTTAACTACTAAGCCATCATTTCAGGCCTATTTTTTTTAAACAAAGGTTGTAGTCTTATAGCCCCTCTCCCCCATTCCACTTTCCCTGAGAACTCTCCTCAATGGGGTTGTTGGTGATCCTGATGAATACTTATTAGTGCAATGCCCCTTAGTAAAAGGATTAGAAATTGAGGCTGATACCCAACATGTCATTGCAGAGAGAAAGAGCCAAAGCCCCATTCCAGCTTCTCCTACAGGTATTGCTCCAGCAGAACTCAGGCTAGAGACCTTGTAACCTCACCATGTGGTGCTTTAGAATCCCTGTCAAATGCTGTAACTATCAGTGCACTGTTGAGGACTGTTAAGAGTCAAGTCCTGGAGGAGGGCTAAGAATCACAGAAGTACATTTCTTACATGTGAAAGAAGAATGATGAGTGGGTAGGAAGCATTCAGTAAGTAGATGGATAAATGGATAGACACATTTGCTATGTAGTTGCAGGCAAGCTGCTTGCTCTGCAAGTACCCATCCTTTCGTGTATGAAATGAGCAGCAGGAGAAAGGAAGATCATGTCACAGTTGGGGGAAGACACCACAGATGCCTGTGCACAGCTATTGTAGCAGCACAGTTGTTAAGCTTACTCAGTGGCCAGTTATAGGACCCAAGGCCACACGACCGACCAAAGGAAAGGCACAAGATCTTCCCTTGATGGAAAAGGTACTTCACTCCTGCCCAGGGCCTGAGTGCTTCCTCTAACTGGTGAGAAATACTTTCAGAACACAAAGAACAGACAAAAGAGTCATGTTAACTTATAGATCTGAGTGCAACTGTCAGCAGATTTAAAAATTGATCAAGCATGTTGCTGATTTACTTCATACTGATTTTTTTTTTTTTTACATTTTTAAAAAATTTATTTGAGAGTGACAGACACAGGGAGAAAGAGAGAGGGAGAGAGAGAGAATGGGCGCGCCAGGGCCTCCAGCCACTGCAAACGAACTCCAGATGCGTGCGCCCCCTTGTGCATCTGGCTAACGTGGGACCTGGGGAACCAAGCCTCGAACCGGGGTCCTTAGGCTTCACAGGCAAGTGCTTAACCACTAAGCCATCTCTCCAGCCCGAGACTGATGTTTTTGACTGTTTTCATCCATCTTTAATGACACTTAGATTTTTCACTTTGTCATCCTCTTTGTATTTCTTTACTCCTTTTGCATTCCAAACTTCCCCACATGTATGTCGATAGCATAGATGGATCTCACTGTTTTCCTTAAACATCCTGTATATGCAAGTCATTGGGAACAGCCCCAAAGACACATATTAAGTAAACCCCAAGGGTTGAAGAGACCATATGAATGAATTATTTTTAATATTGAATAGTCTCACTCATAAATTATTATTTTTATTTATAGAAGACATATAAAGATATGTGACTCAGGCTGGGAAGATTTCTCAGTGGTTAAATACACTAGTTTGCAAAGCCTGCTGACTTGGGTCCACAGTACCCACTTAAAGTTAGATTACAAAGAGGTATTATGTGTCTGGAGTTCGTCTGTAGTGGCAAGAGATCCTGGTGCACCCATGCTTCTCTCTCTAATAAATTTTTTAAAGTTTTAAAAAAGATATGTAGGGCTAGAGAGAGACCTCAGTGGTTAAAGTGCTTTGCAAAATCTGCTGGCCCTCGTTCAATTCCTCAATACCCATGTAAATCCAGAAGCACAAAGTTGTGCATGTGTCTGGATTTCATATGCAGTGGCAAGAGGCCCTGAAATGCCCCACATTCAAGTAAATAATATAAAAAAAATGTAACTCATGGTCCCTATCTTCATTTGCACCTACAAATGGATCAAACAGTGAGAGAAGGGGGCTGGCCACATCACTTAGTATGGTAGGGAGTTGTGTGGACCATGGCTCTGAGACTGAGTGGACTCTACACAGGTAGGAAAACAGTGATAGAGGCAGCAGGAGGAAAACACGATAGGCCATATTTCAAGAATCCATGCCCAAAGACATGTGGAACACAGAAGTAGGACTAGAGACACCAGCCTCTGGACTGGCACTGGTGTTCAGGAAGCATGCAGACTTGTGAGGAGGAAGGTTCAGCTGATGCGGCAGGTGAAGCAGGTAGGTGGGAGTGACAGCTAGCCCTGGAAACAACCCTAGAGCTGCCTCTGGGAAGAGAAAATGATCCTGGTCATATAGAAGACATTTCAATCCGCAGGAAGGTAGAGCAAAGACACAACTTGTAAACTGGCTATAAACAACTATAAAATTATTCTTGGTAAGAGTTATGGAAACATGAAACAATTTTAAACCTGGTGACTACAGAAAAGATTACTATATGCCTCAAAACTGCTAAAAGAGCAGTTTTGTATATTCTTACCACAAGGAATGCAAAGGTATGAAAGGGGATGAGTATGTTAATTACATTAGTTTAATCATTCTACACTGTACATATGTATCCTAAGTTCACATTGTACTACATAAACACATGAATTATTATTTGTCAATTAAAAGGAAAATGATAGTAGGATCATGTGTTTAAGGCAAGGCTAGGCTACTATAATGGGACCCTGTCAAATAAATAAGCAAGTAAATAAGACATTTTTGATTGTGAAATTCTCAAAGTGAAGACATGTTTTGTGTTAGGAAATCACAAGGGAGAATACATGTACCTCTTGACACAGCAATACTTTCTAGGGAAAGCCTGCATCCTGGCCATTTGTGCTGTATGAAGTTCAAGTAAAAGCTGTATATTTAATGAGACATATCTAATATTTATTGCACAGATTTCATAGGAGAGGGAAATGGGATTCACATCTTTTAATTTGTAACTATTAATATCATGTATTTAGTCACTGAAATCATAACATTTTTTCTTTTTTGTAGTCCTGAGGACTGAGTCTAGGGAAATATACTTTTTTTCTTTTTATAAAAGTAGCTGGTGAGAGCAATTATAGGCACTGTGAAAAAGAACCATCTAAACAGAGGGTTCGTGTATGACCCTTTCACTGGCAGAATTCAGCAGAACAAGCCACTTTTCCTGTGATGATCAACCCGCTGCAGACTATAATCCCAGGGTCAATTTTCTGCAGAGATGGGTTTCAGAATGTGATTGTCTCACTGTCCCCATTGATGAGTACTAGGGCTCTCCTTTGGTGATTATAATTAGCTGGCTGGTGTCATAAGGTAGGTGATCATCATTGTGGGTTAAGGAACTGGAGAAAGGGTCAAAAGTCAGCAAGCACTGGTACCCCAAGCTTTGTGACAATGCTACCTTTCTATAGGTGAACATGATGCATATGCATTTCTGTATGTTACATTAGCTTTCACTTTTGAACTTTTTAGAAAACAAATTACAAGGACTTACATGTACTTTATTATTCAGTAATGCCATGCAATATCTGAGCAGGAGAGAATTAGAAGTAAAGGCCACAGTATTGCCTTAGAAAATAATTATAGGCTAAATATCATTTGTCTAATACATTGGAAGCAGAAGTACTTGACTCTGAAGGTTTTCACACTTTTTTGGAATATGTTCATAAACATATTTGTGTGTGTGTATATGTGTGTGTGCTTATGCATATGCACATGTGTGTCTGCAGAGGTCAGAGGACAACCTCGGGTGTCATTCCTCAGGAACACATACCACCTTTGAACAGGATCTCTTATCGGCCTGGAGCACAGTCAAGCTAGACTGGCTGGCCGAAATTCTAAGGATCAGTCTGTTTTTGCTTCTTTGGTGCTGGGATTCATAAGCACGGCATTTTTTTTTTTTTTTTTTTTAACAAGGGTTCTGTGAATTAAACCCAGGTCTTCATGCAGATGCAAAGCAAGCACTTCACCAAGTGAGCTATCTCCCCAGCCTGTGCAGACTTTTATTGGCTAAGCAACCCTAATCCAAAACTCTGAAAGGCCTAGAATTCATGCATCATTTCAAATGTTTCAGACTTTGGAACATTTAGCATTTTGGATTTTTAGATTAAGGATGTCCAACTTGTATATTAAAAGAGGTGAGAGACACTTGAAAGGGACTTGCATCTTGCTGGCAGCAGATGAAGTTTTAGAGATGTGGGGAACACACACAGGAGATCACTTCCACAGGCTGCTAGCATAGGAAATACCAGGAATGAGGCTTTTTATAAAAGCACACACAACTCAGTTCTTTTAAATGAAGCACTTTTCTAAATAAGCTGCATCAACAAGCTGACATTTAATGAAATTGAAATATTCAAATGGGGTTTACCTGTAAATAGTCATAAGCAAATATACCCAGCTCACTTAAAACAAGCTCTTGCTAAGTAATTTCAAAATTAACAGACTCTACTAAATCTGGTCAATAGCATGCACCTGGAGGACCACAGTGATGAAGCCACCTGATAAATGTCTTGGTATTGTTTGGGGAATTAAGACAATGATCAAAGGGACCTTGGACCTCTACCACAGAACAGGTTAGGGCTAAGACTTAAAAATTAGTCTATGTCCACAAAATTCTGAAAGAGTGCTTTCTGTTATTAATTTGAATAGAAATATACTTTCTGTAAATAGTGAAATTAAGTTGACTGTGGACCACAAATTACCCTGAAGGTCTGGAGACCACCTGGGGACTTGAGACACACCAGAAAGCCCACCTTGCAGCAAATTCAAACCAACACAAATCCTGACCAGGTTAGCATTGCACACCACCAACTGGGCTAGGCCATTTCATCTTGTCCCACCTTCCTGGTATGTGGGCCTTGGTACCCACAGAAGCCTTCAAGGGATAGTCCCCTCATGCACACATCCCTCCCTGAGGTGATGCCACCTCAGAGTAAGAGCCAAAGTCTTAAGTGGCATGTGAGGTGCCTAGCCAGCAGTCTCCTCTGCCCTCAACTGTGCCTCCCATGTTTTGTGCATGCTCAGCATCCGCTTTAGATCAGGGGTTCATGGGAATCCTTCAGAGATTAGCTTGTGATCTGGGTCAGTGGGACCCAGGGGCCTCCTGGATTTCTGGCAATCTGAATCCAATAGGCACATCCTTATTTTCTCTACCCTGTACCTGAAATGAAGCATCTCTTTCTATTAATATGGACATCAAACCACAGCAGTAATACCTGTGACTGTGTCACAGCAGAAATCTCAGGTATTTTCATAACACACGATGTTTTTGCCCATGACTCAAAACACCAATTCTTATCACTGCCTCAGAATTATGGTAGTGATATACACAACTACAGTGGGTTTTCAGTACATTAAGATGTTCATACAATACCACATAGACTTTTGATTTTCAGAAGCATTTCACTATAACTGATTTACTGTGTAAACCTGTGTACTTTATTTCCAGCACTTAAAAGCATTCTGCGAAGGGCAGAAAGTCCACCACACAAAACAAGGTGAGAGACCCTACCAGTGGGACTTCACCCCTCTAGCTGTTCCTGTAGAGTGGCTAGGAGTGAGTGACACAGTCAGAAGGAACCACCAGTGACCCTGAGTATAGATGGGGACCCTAACAGCACTGATCATAGGACTGTACACATGCCACCTGTGGAATCTGCCTCACTTCTTCCCACAAATGACCCAGTACTGACTCTCAGGCCCATTCTCATCTTACAGATCAGGAATCATGCCCAGACAGGCTGAGCACAGGAGGTTTATACTGAGGAGCAGGATGTTGATTGGGCTTATAGTGCCGGATGCTGACATTGGGTCAAGACAGAGTTGCCAGTTAAGACTTCATGTTTCATGGCTCAGGGAAATTTTGCGGAAGAGGGGGCGGAAAGAATGTCAGAATCACATGTTGGGTCATGATATGCAGAGACACTTATACCAATAACTGTGGGCTAACTCCACAATGCATGACCCATTTACATCAACAAGGAGGGTCCAATGGGAGGGGGTAGATCATGGATGAGCCTAAACAATGGTACCAAACTGCCTGTATTTGCTGAAAACTAATAAATTAAATTTAAAAAAAAGACTTCATGTTTCAGTCAAGAGAGAGAGAGAGGAAGAGGAGAAATTTTATGAAAGGAGAATAAAATGTCTATACAAATTTTCAATTACATTTATATTCACTTGCTTTTTTCATTTTAGAGAGAGAGAATGGGTGTGCCACGGCCTCAATCAAATGCCAGGTGCTTGCACCACCTAGTGGGCATGCATGACCTTGGGCTTGCCTCACCTTTGTGCGTCTGGCTTATATGGGATCTAGAGTCAAATATGGGTTCTTATACTTTGCAGGCAAGTGCCTTAACCGCTAAGCCATCTGTCCAGACCTATACACATTTACTTTTCATCCTTGGAGAGTACTTAGGGTAAAATGGAGTCTGAAACACAAATCCTTTAGGAAAAAAAATATAGAGAGGCTGGACAGATGGCTTAGCGGTTAAGGCACTTGCCTGAAAAGCCTAAGATCCTAGGTTTGATTCCCCAGTACCCACATAAGCCAGATGTATTTGGTGGCACATGTGTCTGCAGTTTGTTTGCAGTGGCTGGAGGCCCTGGCACACCCATTCTCTCTCTCCCCCATAAATAAATAAATGAACATAAAATACATTTAAAAAAAATACAGGGAACTGTGTTTTCTTCTTCAGATTTGTCCCTCCTAGGCAGCCTTAGGACACTTTCCACTGGGAGAGGCCCAGTTTGGAAAGCTGCAAACTACAACATGGGGTCCCTTTGAACAGATGTGGAAACTGAGGCTGGGAGACATGACTTAACCCAGCTCAAGTCACACTCTCACTTTATTATTAACAGACCCAACTGCTGCTCGATGATATGCTAAGATTCACTGTAGATCTGACACAGGTCCTTCTAAACCTGGTGTGCTGAACGTTTTGACATTGATATAATATTGTCATCTATAAAGTTCATATTTGAGAACTATGCAATCAGGTTACAAAAAAGCTCATAATGTTTAAGTAGTTTATAAATGTGAGCCACATTTATAACTATCTTTGATTGTATGCTTAATAAGCAACCCTGATGATTTTTTTTTTTTTCCAAGGTAGGGTCTCACTCTGGTCCAGGCTGACCTGGAATTAACTCTGTAGTCTCAGGGTGGCCTTGAACTCACAGCGATCCTCCTACCTCTGCCTCCCAAGTGCTGGGATTAAAGGCGTGCGCCACCATGCCCGGCTCCTGATGATTTTTTATAACTAGGGACTACCAGAGAGAATGAACAGAAGCTAGAAAGGATTTCCTTATTTCTGTTTTTGGTGACAAATTTTTGACCTGGGCTGAGGAGGGTGACAGGATGAACCAATGGAAAAACGATGGGCCATAGTCAAATCCCTCTGAAACCACAGTGACATGCTCAGCTTCAAAGCAATACAAAACAGGTAATGTAATTTCATAAAAGGATCTTTCTACAGTTTGTTTTTTCCTTTCTAGCCTATTGAAATGTACACACTGTGAGGATAAAGTCCAAGGCACTCTTCGGCTGCAATTTTACTTCTGCACATATTTAATGTGCTGCCAGGATGAAACATTTCATGGTTCTTGTGTTTAGCAAATGAAATAAATCAATGTGTTAAGAGCAAGCCATTTTTTTTTTCTTGCTGTTTGGAAGAAGTGCTCTTTACTTTTCTATTAACAGGAACTTAATGAACCATTTCACATTCAAAACCCCTTAGAAAGGTCATAATGCCTATTTCTTAATTAAGTTTTTTTAAAGTCAAATAATACTCATTTTCTTTTATGTATCTACATGGGTAGCAGTGCTTTAAAAAATTATTGAGAATAAACAACACCACAGAGCAAGGAGTAGTTCAGTTAGTTAAATATAGATGCTTGTAGGGCTTTATAAAGGAAGATAGCTGGGGTGAAGGGGGGGAGAGAAATGACCTGGCCCAGCAGTTTATTAAGTATAATCAAAGAACCAGGGAATTTGGGTTGCCATGGAAGTCAGGCCTAAATAAAGTTTATCGTACGGGCGACTTAGCATTGTGCTTCAGAACTGGGAGCATAATAAGGCCGGTGTGCTTTAAAAAGCACGGGTCACTCAGCATTTAGGTTCCTTTGCTTGAATTTCTTTTAAATTTTTATGCTTAAATGTCCCAGCCAGAACTAAAAGGGCCCAGGCTTTGTGGGCTAACAGAAACAGGTACTTGAGGGCTTGCTGCTGCTTCATTCTTGGGCCAGTCTCATTTTTCTGTCCTAATTGCAGCAGACAGCATTGGGGCTTTGTCAGCCCTACCTGCTCTGAATAGGAGCACTTTTGGCCCCCCTTGTCAAAGACCAGGGAAGAAAGCGGGCGCTCTGGTTGGCAGCAGTCTTGGATTCTCGCCCCCGGCCATACTGTGCAATCACGCTGTTTATTCCTCTGTAACAATCAGACAGCGCGAGCTGAGCACCTGGTACTCCCGGCCCCGGCCTTCCTTGGCAGCTGACGGGCAACCTCGCTGCCAGGTGGTCGTGCTTCAATTACATTAGCTAGCCATTCTAGGGTTAACGAGGACCCACTTTCCTCAGAATGCCCTGAGAAAATCAGTTATTCATAAAAGACAGTATGCCTTTTGTTGATCACTGAACAATGTTGCTGAATATCCGTTAAATTAAATTCTCTTTATTGGACTGAATAATGCAATAGCGATAGCCCCAGCTAGAAGTTTGCATGTTTATTTACCAAATTTCTGAATAATTTATACATGGATCCTGGCTCTTTTTTCATTTGGTGGCCAAATGCTTCTTTGGAACAGAACGGTGTAGCTTTGCCTTGGTTTTAACACAGGCTAACACTCACTTGCAAATGAAAAACAAATGAAAGCAGACTGTAATCGAGTGGCGGAGAAACGAAATTGTACTTTAACTCAGAACTCACCTTCCAATTTTCCTTTGCAGGAAGACTTTCATATTTGCATAGATGCTTTTTTAGGGGGAAGGGGGAGCTGTTTCACACTGGCAGCTTTTCCACAGCAGAAAATGAAGAGAAGGAAGTTAATCTCTTAAGTCAGGAACTGTTACCAATGCTTAAGCACACTGTGGCTTTGTGGAGACCTGGTGGTAACTGCATTTGATGGACAGCTAAAATGTGTTGTCTCCCCACCCCCAGTCTCAGGAGAGCTACTATCTGTGGTCCTCTGCAGCAGGGACCTCAAGAACAGCAGATGTAGCTCAAGACAGTGCTGTGAGTTGAAAGGCCTCCCACCCTTCAGTTCCCCTCTGCCTGTCTCTTCCCAAAGTATGACAGGGAGTTATGGGAGGAGCCACCCTGTTCCTCCTGGGGGTGTGGTGGACGGCTTGTGTTTAGGAGCACAGACTTTCGGCTTTACACACACACGGCTGCCCAGCTTGAGTGTGCTGGGAAAGCTGTGAGTGGGTTGTACTAGAAGCACACACAGAAAGAGGACAAAGCTGTTTTAATACTACTCTAAGAAATTTAATTTACTTTAGTAATACTCTAAGAAATGAGTCTTAGATGTTTGGGAGATTTTTTATTTTAGTGTTTTGGTTTTACGAGATAGGGTCTCACTCTGGCTCAGGCTGACCTGGAATTCACTACATAGTCTCAGGGTGGCCTCAAACTCTCAGCGATCCTCTTACCTCTGCCTCCTGAGTGCTGGGATTAAAGGCATGCGCCACCACACCCCGCAAGGGAGATAATTTTAGTTAATTAATTAACTTCTGTTTTAAAACAGTGCTGGAATTCAACATAGGGTATCACACATATTAAGCAAGTACTTTACCACCAATAAATTCCCAGCCCAGGAGAAAATTTTTGAAAAGAATTTAGATAGTCAAAAAACATCATCCAAAAGTTAAATTATGCTGAAGGACATATTGTCACAAAGAAGACAAAGAAAAAACTTTCACTGGATCTCATTTAAGGGGAAAAGATCTTGCTTTTTTGGGGGGGCAAATGAAGACGACTAAATAAATTTGGGGGAGAAGTGTGGAAACCTTAGTTGATATATAAATTCCCAGGCCTCTGAGAGAGCTGGAAGGCAGCACAGAGCAGGGCTGAGGGAATGTCCACCCACATACCAAATCCTACTTGCTGGCACAGACACTTTGGGCAAGTCACTAGCATGCTCTCCTCTGTTCCACGAGGCACCTCCACACTGTTCTCCTTCACCTTGGCCCAGCTCAAGTTGTGAGAGCTACTCCTGTTCCTTGAACATAACCACTTCACTGGTTTCCTCTGCCACAAGGCAGCAGCAGTAAACTGGAACCCAGTGCCAGAGCAAAGCCAGCACACTAGAATCACCACTACTTGCAAACGAAGTATCAGAGCAAAGCTCACAAGTGGACTCCAAGGATGTGCATCTCAGCTTTGCTTCCTGATCATCCTCCAAAGTCTTCAGCTTCGCTTTGCCATTTATCTTTCCAGGCAGGCTGGTGTGGTCACAATGCACCATTTCAGTAACATTGTTTCTAAATGATAAGATCCACCTTGAACAAGTCTCCAACACAAAGGCATCAGAATGTGCCAATGACAAGTGGACAGTCTTCTAGGGCTCAAAAACAATGGCTGACACTTCTGTATGAATAGACAGAAGGCACATCAAAGGCAGCCTTTTATAGAGAAAAATTGTGTGATGCCCACTTTAATCTCTCTGAAAATCTATGCACAAACTGAACCCAATTTTATTTTTCATATAAATGCTAAGGCTCGATACAAGGACACCCTTTTCTTTGCAGTTAAAAGAGGAGGAGACAAAGATATGCTAGCATAGCCTTTGAACTTTTGAAAGCTCTATCAATGGACTGAGATACTTAACCACTGATATAAGGGCAGAGATTTTAAAATAGCTGCATTTAAAGCATTCTGACTAAAACCAGTCATTATTATAGATTAAAGAAAGACACTAATGTTTACATTTTCCTTAAAGCTACATACTTTATACTTTTAATCCTTTGATCAATTAAAAAAGGTATCACAAGGTAAGACTGTGATCCCTCAAGGTTTATAAAGTCGCAGAGGCAAAGGGCTGTGATTTGAAGGGCTCACAATCATTCCATGGATAAAGAGCGATGAACAAATGCCTTTGGGGTAGGGACAGGGAAATGACTTCCATGAATTAATCTCATGAAATAACCAGTGCAGTATCAGAAGAGTCACTATGGAGTTATGAAATGGTGTCTGCAGTGACTCCTGGGCTCCACCCTCCTCCCAGAGTATCTCTGGGTCCCTTCTGAGCCCTGGCGCCTTATTATGAAGCCAGTGCCATTTGTCTTTCATAATTTCAGCTGCCTCAACCTCTCCCACAGTTGACAATTTCCTATGCTTACCAGGCTGCTTCTCTATGTTACCATGTGACATTCTCAAAAGTAAAGTCAGCTTCAGTGGTCAGACAGCCCAAGCTCTAAGCCTGCCAGTGCCATTTCTTTAACTGTGTACTTGAGGAACTCAGACCACTTCTGTGGGACTCAGCTTCCTCGAGGCTAGATGGCATGATATGATATCAACAGGAAGCACTTAGTACAGGGCTCAGCATAAGCTAAGAAACCCCTTTTGGAAACAGCAGGGCTCCTTGTCTACACTTCCCACAAGGTAGTAGCAATCTGTCCTATTGCTGGGCATCCCTGAATCCCTGGTCAGGGTGAGGGTTAATGCACGAAGGCTACAGCTTTCACTTGTGGCCACACTTCAGAATCACTTGGTGACTAATCAGCATTGATGATCCCCACTCTGCAAGAAGTAAACCAGGATCTGCGAGGTGCGTTCTGAGCATTGGTCAATGTGATTATTCCCCATGTGGTGCCACTGCACAGCTGGGGTTGGTAACCTGGAGAAGGCAAGGCAGTACACACCAGGAATTCCTCCGGAGTCCTCTCTGTGCAAGAGCTGGCCAGCAAGAAATATGTTAAGATTTCTCTAACTTAAAAAAATGTGCAAATTCAAGGCTGGGGACTACTTTAATATAAAGATGTTAATGATTAAGCCTCAAATGCAGCTGATCATATGCAAAGGCGTGGGACCTGCCTATACCCTGCACATCACCTGGTTTCCTGATTTGAGCATTTTAACTTTTAGCTTTTAACTTCTCAGAAGTACCTAAGTTGTATGCGGAGATTCATGAAGACAGAGGAGCCTGTGACACCTCCAGGGCTGCAGTTAGGATGCCAGAAGAGGGGCAGACCGGTGCAACGCACTTCTCAGTGGTTGGCTCTAGATCTGAGGGCCATGGGATGACTGACATTTGCTGTGCTCCTGGAATCATAAGCTAGAATGATGCCCCTTCTTAGCTTAGTCCACGGCCTTGACCAGCCTACCACATGCAGAAAGGGCTGCTTTTGTAAACTCTTGTTTTAAAAACAAACCCAAAGAGCCACACAACAAACAGTTATGACTACTTGCCAGGGATGAAAAAGAAAAGCTGCCATGGGTGTCGGCAGCCAGGGCCTCATGCCTTAAAGTGGCAGAATACTTAGTATAGACTTAACCTGGAAACAAGTTTTTATTTTCTATGCACCTGTGTAGGGTACATATAGTGTGGTATGTAATGTGATATGTGGCATGTACACATGTGAGTGCAGATGCTCATGCCCCATGCGTGTGCAAAGGCTAGAGGATAATGTCAGGTGCACTTCTCAATCACTCAGCTTGCTATTTCCTTGAAGTCTCTCCCTCAACCTGGAACCGCGGTTGCAGGCAGGTGTGGCCAGGCCCAGCTTTCTTACTCGGGTACTTGGGATTGAACCTGGGGAGTCTCCGGCCATCAGGCTTAAGCAGCACTCTTACCCAGTGAGCCACCTCCTTAGCTCCTGGAAATGAGTGTGTGAGACCCACATGTTAAGTGTGATTTAATGATGAACAGATTTACTTAGCTCTCTCATTCTGCAAAGTACCATGTAAAGGCACATGTTCTTCAAAAGAAAACCCTCAAAAACAGCAATTCCTTTGAATAAACTATAGATCTGAATGGGGGAGCATTTTCTGGAAACCTACACTCCTGATATGGCTGAAACTAAGACACTCTGCTAGCTCTAGGCAAGTTGCACCCCACTCTGAAGGTTTTCTCAAGTGACTGAATTTACATAGTCTACTTTCTTCTTATAGCTAAAAACCTCTCTTCTGCTTGGGTACTTTCTACCCCTTTAACAGGAGCTTTGGTCAGAGGCATTTTATATTTTTCCTTGCCAACATATTCTTTAGAGAAACCACAATAATGACCACCTTGGACTGTTGAATGGTTGCCTGTGTTTCTAGTTAGAAGGAATGTGTTGTTAAAAAAATGACAGTGGGGGCTGGAGGGATGGCTTACCAGTTAAGCGATTGCCTGTGAAGCCTAAGGACCCTGGCTCAAGGCTCAATTCCCCAGGACCCATGTTAGCCAGATGCAAAAGGGGGTGCACACGTATGGAGTTTTTTTGTAGTGGCTGGAGGCCCTGGCGTGCCAATTCTCATTCTCTCTCTCTCTTTCTCTCACTTCCTCCCTCCCTCCCTCTGCCTCTTTCTCTGTTGCTCTCAAATAAATAAAAATAAACAAACAACAACAACAAAAAACAACGGGGCAGTGGGGGCTGGAGAGCTGGCTTAGCAGTTACAGCATTTGCCTGTGAGGCCTAAGGACCCAGGTTTGATTCCCTAGTACCCACGTAAGCCAGATGCATAAGGGCACATGCATCTGGAATTTGTTTGCAGTGGCTGAAGGCCCTGGAATGCCCATTCTCTCTCTGTCAAATAAATAAATAAATAAATAAATAAATAAATAAATAAATAAATAAAATATATTCTTAAAGAAGTGACAGTGGGGCTGGAGAGATGGCTCAGCAGTTAAGGTACTTGCCTGCAAAGTCTAAAGACCTAGGTTCAATTCCCCAGTGCCCACATAAAGCCAGATGCAATGATGCATGCAGATTTGCAGTGGCTGAAGGCCCCAGCACACTCATTCTCTTTTTCTCTTCTTCTCTCTTTCTGTTTGAAAATAAATAAATAAATTACAACAAAATTTTTTAAAAGTGACAGTGATGGGACTAGAGAGGTAGTTCAGTGGGTGAAGTGCTTGCCCTGCAAGCATGAGGACCAGAGTTTGGAACCCTAGCACCCATGTAAATGTTGGGTGAGTGTGCTGGACCACCTGTCATCCCAGCACTTGGGAAGTGGATAGAGGAGATCTCCAGGGCAAGCTGGCTAGCAGACTCAGTGAACTCTGGGCTCAAGTGAGAGACCCTGCCTCAGTAAATGAAAGAGAGTGTGACTGAAGACAACAACTGACTTCAACCTCTGACCCTGCATGCATACATGATAGTTAGGCAACAAAAACTGAGATTCTGCTGCCCCCATTCCTCCATCTTGAAGTTTCAGTTAAAAACAATTATTATTCAGAGAAGTGAAAAATGATTCTAAAATTGTAGTTTAGTTACATGTGATGGCAATAATTATAATTTTCTTTTTTAGAAAACACATCTTCTTACAGCAAAATAGGCATTTTTTTTTTCAGAGGTAAATTTACAAACTAGGTTTTGAAAGAAAGAGATGGGAGGACAAAGAGGAATAAGAAAGGAAAAGGGAGAGGGTGGAGGACAGTTCAGTGGAAGAGGAAAGGTAAGGAAGGAGGAAGATGATGGAGGAGGAAGGAAACATACAAAAATGACAAGACAGGACTGTTCATTACCCTGACTTCATCACTGCACACTACATATATATACTGAAATATAACACTGTAACCCTACATACATATAAACAATTATTACATGCTAATTGAAAATAAAATAAAAACAAGAGAAGGAGGGACAGGAAATCAGCAGCACAATGAGAGAAGATTGCTCTACCCTCCAGAGTATGCTTACTCACGTGGAGGTGACACAGAGCTGCTTGGCTGGGTCCCAGGGAATACCAAGCTGACCTGAGCTGCTGTAGGGACAGTGCAGAAGCCAGGCATCCTGCTCAGCCTAGTGTTTTCACTTAGATAATAAAGTCACTTCTTGGACTGAACCAGTTCCTCCAACTTTGACATGTGCCTTGGGCCTGGATGGGATGCAGACATCCCATGACTTTTCAGGAATGGCGAGTGACCTACTTTGGCTGGCTGTGCCCAAATTCACATTTAGGGAGGGCTTTAAGGTTAAATTCTGCTCTTGAGCTCCTTGGCTGCCATGGATTGACTAAGTCTTGGTTTGATAGCCTATCTGTCACAATTCAAATCCCACCCACACTGGTCTCTTAGATGAATGGCGTGGAGAGGTTTTTAATTACCTTGCTACCTTGCTATACATTTTAATATTTTAATAAAAATTACACATAGAACAGAGATATTTTTTTCTCATTTATACATTTTTTTTCCTGCTATAAAATAAGGTGGTTTGCTTCATATTCGTTAGGTGGTAAATGGAGAGCACCATCCATTGTCCAGCACTGGAGGTGATATCTGGGCCAATGGCAGTCTTGAGAATTTGCTAACCTTGCAGGTGATTAAAAAAAAACAAAAAATCCCAGGTAAAGATGAATTTCATTGGTTAATCAATTTTAAAGCTCTTATCACAAAACAGGATTGTAGACAATGCATATAATGAACAAAAATAACATTATCTGGGCACAATGTTCAGGGAAACCAACTCCAACCCAAGTCAAAGGATAATGGTCTCAAAGAATGATCCAAAGGTTCAAGAGACAGTGATTTCAGTAGCTTAGGGTTCCTGAGAAGCCTTGTAAGGCAACCCAAGGCTCAAGCATTCAGTGCACAGATTCCCTGCATGAGAAAAGGAGTTGATGCTCTTTGTTATGACCCAACCACATGAAAACATCTGTCATCAGGTCAGATAGTCACAAAGCAGCAGTTGCATGTATTAAAAAAAAAAAAACAAAATATGGCATACATTTGTACCACTCTCTAATTCCTTGTCCATATAAAGTTATTTCTTTTTGAAAAAATATTTTTATTTATTTATTAGCAAGAGGAGGAGGGAGGGAGAAAGAGAGAGGGAGGGTACGAAAATGAGAATGGGTGGACCAGGGCCCTACAAACAACTCAAGATACCTGTGTCACCATGGGCATCCTTTTTTTTTTTTTGTTTTGTTTTTGTTTTTCAAGGTAGTGTCTTACTCTATCCCAGGCTGACCTGTAATTCACTATGTAGTTTCAGGGTGGCTTTAATTCACAGTGATCCACCTACCTCTGCCTGCTGAATTCCGGGATTTAGGTGTGTGCCACCACACCCGGCACCATGTGCATCTTAACTACCTTAACCGCTAAGCCATCTCTCCAGCTCCATAAAGTTATTTCTGTGATCAACTTTGAAAAGATGCAGTGGGACAATCTTTCATTTACTACACAAGATCACATAAACAGAACCTGGAGATCTCTGCCCTGTGTCAACAACCTCACCAGGGTTATAGGCCTCACCCCTGACTGAAGTCTGTTCTACAAATGTCAGAAGAGCTCAAAGAGCCTGACTCTTCATTCCATCTTGGGGCTGAATTAGTCTTCAAAGTCTTCTTATGTTCTTGCTTTAATGTTCATGACAACATTACTAGCACTGATTTTCATAGTTATGAGCTTGATAATGGTAAATAATAAGTGATAGTTATTCTACCCCTATTCTGATGGAGGTAGATACAGAGTTTCAAAACTGAATATTAAGGAATATTTTTTCTCATCATGGGAAATGTACAATGAGTACAATATGAATGGAGCTCTCTTATTTTAAGACAGACAGAAATCCTAAGACAGGGGAGAATGGAGTTTAATATCAGAATCAATCCTTAAGGAAAGGCCTGAGACTCATTTACAGTCTGTAGGGGCCAGTGGGGGACTCAAGATTAAGAATTCAGCCTTGGGCTGGAGAGATGGTTTAGTGGTTAAGGTGCTTGCCTGTGGAGCCTGAGGATCCAGGTTTGATTCCTCAGTCTCCAAGTAAGACAGCTACGCAAGACGGCGTATGCATTTTGGAGTTTGTTTGCAGTGGCAAGAAGCCTTGCCATTCTCTCCCCTCCATCCCACCATCTCTATATTTGCCTCTTTCTTTCTTTCTCAAATAAATAAATAAAAATATTTTTAAAAAGAATCCAGCCTTAGTTTGTAGCAGACATTGATTTAAGTGAGTAAACAAGGCTAGCTGAGTTGCAACCATTTGTCATATATTAAATTTATTTATCAGTAAATTTATCAGGTCTGTGAGTAGGGACCAATCAAACACCTTGAGATTGAGGCTGGAATTACTAAAAACTAGGTAGATAGTAAAAATTTTAAAATATTGTTTACTTGAGTTGTTAACATTTTTCAAAGTGGACAATACTCAAGTACTTCATAACTTTTTGAAGATTTTTGTTTATTTATTTATTTGAGAGAGTAAGAGAAAGGGGGGTGGAAAGAGAGAAAGAATGGGCATGCCAGGTCCTCCAGCCACTGCAAACGAACTCCAGACCCATGTGCCATTTTGTGCAAATGGCTTATGTGGATCCTGGGGAATCAAACCTGGGTTCTTAGGCTTTGCAGGCAAAGCCCTTAACCGCTAAGCCATCTCTCCAGTCCAGGTACTCCGTAACTTTTGATAGAATCTAAGTCATGCAGTTTCTCAGGTAATTCTTGAAAGAGAAATATTGAAAAACAACCCTTTCTGACATTTCATTATTTCTTTAATCCTAATTTCAGAGGAGGAAATCAAAATGACAAATATATGCTTTCTGTATTCAAAGGAAACACAGATTTTTAAAAAAAAATTTCACCTAAAAAAGGATTATGAAAACGTGCCAAAAATTTACTACTTTAAAGTACTTTGACTTAGATGTATATGCATTAAAAGGTAAAGTAAGTCTACCTTCAAGAGATAACTTAAGAGTCCACAATTAGCACCTACCATGGAGGGCTTCCTAGATTTTCAACATGAAAACCTGGAATGTGAGTCTCATTCAATAACCTGAGAAAATGAAGAGCTTTTAACAGGCAAAGAGCACATTACGAAGTTCATTAATTAAACAGTGCGGGTGGAGCAGATGGATGCTACCTACGCTCCAATGACGCTAAATTGGGACAGAGGTTTGCAGTTCTTAATGAGGTTCCATAAAATGAATGATTACATAGTGATCACAAGTAAACAAACCCGCAGAAGAGCTGGACTAGAGGCAACAAGTCCTGCAACATGGTAACAAGAAGACCAACAGGGGGAAGTATCTAATACGCATGCCTTTGAGGTCAGTTAATCCAGACCATCCCAGGGCTGAGAAAGTTGTAGTGTGCAAATGACATTCAGTGGGCTAATCATATGAAAATGCCTGGCCATGGAAATGAATGAAGCAGAAATTGTATTGTCACATATGAAGCGTTATTGAGAATGAGACACTTAAGCATCCTTTTATCTTCACAGAAAAACAGAATTTACAATGTACTTGGGGGTCCTTTATACTAAAAGGCTCTGCAAAAGCAGCTATCCAGAAGATGCGGCAATGTGGTTATCTTTAAATCATAGGGTTCTTTATCACTGATTCTTTATTTTCTGTGCTATGTCAACCCTCCCCAGCCTCCTTCTCCCCCGCCACCCACTGCCTATTTTTGGTCTAAATTAGCTTATATTACAAAGAATTCATACTTTAACTCTAAAGATATATTTTGGATTCATGAAAGAGGAGTAGGAAATTACTGATACTAAAAATTTCCTAAGGATACTTATAGTCTGAAATACAACAATCAAAATCTTGTTCTTTCAGGTTTTCTAGCTAAGACAATGGTACGATTCCACTAAGTAATGAAAAACTTTGTAACAATAATAGTGATGGGGATGGCTCAGCGGTTAAGGCATTTGTGTGCAAAGCCTGATGACCTGGGTCTGATTCCCCAGTACCTACAACAAGCCAGATGCACAAGGTAGCACATGTGTCTGGTGTTCATTTGCAGTGGCTGGAGGCCCTGTCATGCCTGTTCTATTTTCTCTCACTCTCTCCTCTTTCTCTTGCAAATAAATAAATAAACATATTTTAAAAAATACTTAAAAAATAGTGAGAGGACAAATAGCAACCATACATTCTACAGCACAACTTAGGAAGTCAGTAGTGATGGTACCCTGTTCTGTCACCTTGGCCACTACAGTGGCCCCATTATGTTATTCTGTTCTAAGATGCTCTTTTTTGTTTTTCTTTTTCTTTCTTGGTTTATTTTTTGGGGGGGGTGGTTCAAGGTAGGGTCTCACTGGAGCTCAGGCTGATCTGGAATTCACAATGTAGTTTCAGGCTCACAGCAATCCTCTACCTCTGCCTCCCAAGTGCTGGGATTAAAGGCATGTGCCACCATGCCTGGCTAGATGCTCTTCTTTTGATCTTTATTTCCTAGGCTTTGACTTTCTTTTGCTCAGATCACCTGGCCTTCACTGTGAACCCTTCAAATCTATTTTAGAAAGAGGCAGAGTACAGATAGATTTAACAATAACAGATCCATGTTTGGCTTACAAAAATCAAAAAACATCACCACGATGGAACTATGCTTTCAACTCTAGGACCACATCAGATTTAGGTGTGTATGATGTGATGGATTCTGGTGAGGACGGTCACTGAGAATATTTAAGGGTAATGTTTACACTGCTTTTTAATTTGAAAGCATATCTTTGAGCAGCAATGCTTTTGCCTATGACCCATCAATGCCCCAAGTGCCTTTGTAGCCTAGGCTGCTCCCAGATCCCTGAGCTGCTAAAAGACACATTTCAACGCTAACAATTGACTAGTTCAGGTACAGCAGTATCTCTCCTTTTGTCCCTCTCTAATGACTTGCTTATTCTATTACATTTTTTCTTACTTCATATAAGTGAGTGAAAATAGGTTACAATATAAGTACTGGTAGTAGCATTAGGACAGTTCTTAAGCTCACAGCAATAGAGTCAAAACTGGAAATCTTATACACATTATAAGTGGAGAATTTTACAGGCTCAATGAATTTTTATACTCACCACACACACCCCAAACTTCTTCCCAATGGCAAAGAACAAGGGTATCAGAGAAGATGATGAGAAAACAGCATCTAACACTGGGCTATAGAACACGAGGTATACTGAGGAATTCTAAATATTTCTGTTTTCAAGTTCTGAAGACAGATTCATTCAAAGTTAAGTGAGGACTGGCTTAGCAGCAAGGCGCTTGCCTGCAAAGCCAGAGGACAGAGGTTCAATTCCCCAGGACCCACGTTAGCCAGAAGCACAAGGGGGCACATGCGTCTGAAGTTCATTTGCGGTGGCTGGAAGCCCTGGCATGCCCATTCTCACTCTTTCTCTCTCTCTGATTCTAATAAATAAATGAAAATTAAAAATAGTTTTTAAAAGTTATGTGAACATTTAAGTTTGTATGTGTAGATCATAGCAAAATCTTTGGACTTGAAAATGAAACCCAAAGGAAATATTATTACTGACAATATGAGTATGTTCCTCTTATCACAATAAATTATTTAGGGTACTATAAAAATTCTGTATTATTTCCTAGGTGGAAATTCCTTTATAAATCCAGTTGTTAAATTTGGATTGCAAGAGCTTTCCTGTGTCAGATTGACCAAGAAACACTTAGTCATTGGGTATATAATTAGAAACAAAGTGTAACTCTTTTTTTTTTTTTTCCTTTGGATTTTCGAGGTAGGGTCTCACTCTAGCCCAGGCTGACCTGAAATTCACTATGGAGTCTCAGGGTGGCCTTGAACTCAAGGCAATTCTCCTACCTCTGCCTCCCGAGTGCTGGGATTAAAGGCGTGCGCCACCACACCTGGCAAAAGTGTAACTCTTGATTCTGAAATATTTACATAAAATGTTCAATAAGGGTTTATTTATAAGGGAACCAATATTTTGGTCACTAATTCAAAGGAAGGACTGACTGAACACATGCAAATATAACTGTCTTATTTTAGTACAGAAATTCTCAGATTAAATTTAGGTATTGATTTGCACAATTAACCCAAAACTTAGTAGGAACCCTCCTCCCTTTTATTTTTATATAGAAGATCTCAGGTATTCATTTTATGGTTTAAACAGTGGTCAGTTAAATGTAAATTTAATCTAAATTTATATTGGTTCCATTTACTTATTTAAAAGGCCTACTTAACAGACTATGCAACATCATATTATACAAAACTATCAGCATTCTCTTATAACTTTGGATTATTATAATGTGAGGAGCTTGAAATTTCCCATTATTGAGTTCGTATGCTATCATGTGTCAGTTTCTCTGTTACTTCTCAGAGAAAATAAACTTTTATAAATAATTTGTTGTACCATTACAACAGAATGCCTTTGAGAAGTTTTCTTTCTTGTCTTTCTTAAAAAAAATTGTATTTACTCATTTGAGAGAAAGAGGCAGACATGTCAGGGCCTCTAGCCACTGCAAATGAACTCCAGATGCATGTGCCCTCTTGTACATCTGGCTTATATGGGTGCTGGGGAATTGAACATGGGTTCCTTAAGCTTTGCAGGCAAGTGCCTTAACCACTAAGCAATCTTTCTACCTATCTTTCTTTCTTTCCTGCTTTCCTTCTCTTTTATTTTAAATTTGAGGACACAGGGGATTGAAAATGAAGTTTTGTGCATGCTAGGTAAGTAGTATACCATTGAACTATATCTCAGCCTAATTGTTTTAGAATGCATTAATTATTTATTTGTTTGCAAGGAGAAAGGGGGAGCACCAGAGTCTCTTGCTGTTGCAAACAAACTCCAGTCGCATCACGAGCCCACTTTGTGCATCTGTAAGCCCAATTTTCTTTCTTTTGTTTATTTTTTTTTAACTTACTTGTTTGCAAACAGAGACAGTGAGAAAGTGAGAGTACATGGACAAGCCATGGCCTCTTGCCACACTGCAAATGAACTTCAGACACATGCACCACTATGTTCATTTGGCTTTAAATAGGTACTGGGGAGTCAAACTCGTGTGTTTAGCTTTTGTAACAAGTACCTGTACTGCTGAGCCATCTCTCCAGCCCCAGGCCTAATTATCTAACAAAGAAAAAAAAAATGACCCTACCAAACTGTTAAATTCTTCTAATATGAGAAAAGAATTAAAAGTTAAAGCTTAACACCACATGTTCTCTCTCATATGTGGATCCTAGCTACAGATGATTGGGCTTCTGCGTGAGAAGGAAAATACTTAGTAGCAGAGGTCAGTAAGTTAAAAAGGAGATATAAAGGGAAGAGAAAGGAAGGGAGGAGGGTACTTAATAGGTTGATATTGTATATATGTAAGTACAATGATTGAGATGGGGAGGTAATATGATGGAGAATGGAATTTCAAAGGGGAAAGTGTCAGGGGGGGAGGAAGGGGATTACCATGGGATTTTTTTTTATAATCATGGAAAATGTTAATAAAAATTAAAAAATTAAAAAAAGAAAAAGAAAAAAGAAAAAAAAAAGTTAAAGCTTAAAATTTTCTCCTCACTGGAGATTTGGGTTTTCCTTTTAATGAAAAATTGAAATAACCTTTACCCAAGCTAAGCAAGCCATTTCAAATACTTTTAGGAACAGTGACACATTTTATAAAGCGGCCCAGAGACCATCTTTTTGGAGCCTTGCAACTGAAGGACTCAGGACTAAGTGGAGGAGGGGTTAAGAGTGTGGGTGTGGAAGTCAGCTCTGTTTGAAAAATCAGCAATGCTATGAGTCACCCTGCGTTAGCAGCAGAGGAGCTTTGCATCTTGTACGAATCCAGACACCATATGCCATGCGAAGGCCTATTACTCTATTCGGTGCCACCTCTGACAGGCAGCCACGTGGGTATCCCCAGTGGAAGGGCTGTCTCCTCCCGGCAGCGAGGACAGGAACCCAGTGAGCTGAACACATCCGACATTGTACAGAGCAGCAGGAACAGCTGGTAAGCTAGCGAGTGGCAACGGCCAGCTAGGAGCGAGGATGCTAATGAGCCTGGCGACAATGCTGGCCTTCAGAGGGGCCAGCGCAATGTCGGTGTGTTCCCACAACAGCCTCAGAGCAGAATCTGCTCGTTCATGCCTTCAGTCTCATTAAAAGATACAGGCATTTATACTTTATCAAAACCTGCTGTAAATCACAAGTGGTAAATCTCCCCAACAGGCCCAACATGCTTTTAAAAGTTGCACTGAACTGTACAGAGAAGCCCATGGGCTTGTTTGGGTTCTGTAGTGGAGGTTTAGTGGGCAGTGGGGTGCAGCAGGCTAACAGCACAAATGGAACAGCTGCTGCTGGGTTCAGGTCCTGACTACTACTCAAGTAACTGTGTGGCCTCCGGCAAGTTACTTAACCTCTCTGAGCCTCTGTTTTGACTATATTGTTTAAATTAAAAATGTAATGGATTCCGGGCATGGTGGCACACGCCTTTAATCCCAGCAGTGGGGAGGCAGAGGTAGGAGGATTGCCATGAGTTTGAGGCCACCCTGAGACAACATGTGAATTCCAGGTCAGCCTGAGCTAGAGTGGAACCCTACCTCGATAAACAAAAACAAACAAACAAACAAATTGTAATGGAGGGGTCTGGAGAGAAGGCTTAGAGGTTAAGGCACTTACCTGTAAAGCCAAAAGACCCACATTCGATTGCCCAGGACCTATGTAAGCCATATGCACAAGGTGGCACATGTTCCTTTGCAGTGGCTGGAGGCTCTGTTGCACCCATTTCTCTCTCTCTCTCTGCCTCTTTCTTTCAAATAAATCAATAAAAATAAATAAAATATTTTAAAAGTATGTAATGGAGGGACTTGAGATGGCTTAGCAATTAAGGCACTTGCCAAAGGATCCAGGTTCAATTCCCTAGTACCCATGTAAAGCCAGAAGCATAAGGTAGCACATGGGTCTGGAGTTCATTTGCAGTGGCAAGAGGCCCTGGCACACCCATTTTCTCTCTCTCAAATAAAACATTTTTTTAAAAAATGTAATGGAATAGACTGCATTATGAGACACTGCGCTACATGAGTATAGTAGTTTTTCAAGATAGCTACCTCCTCTTAGAACTGTGGAAAGGAACAATGGGCAGAGCAGGTGCCAGTGAAGCTAAGTAAGCTGATGTCTCTCCAGGGAAGCAGTGTAGAGCTCCAAGAGGCTGGATCTCCTGGCCTTCCACAGCACAAGGTGGCAGCACATCCAGTGAGAGCAGGATTTAGATGGGGGAGAGCAGGTGCCTGGCCGTCACAGAAAGACCACACTGTGGGAGTGTGAAGAACGGTGGGGGTCTGGGAACCCCAGGCTGGATTATTGGTAATGAGTGGGCTTGAGCTCCTAGAAACATCTGGGTTCTATGGTGGCTCTGAGTGTCCAGAAGGCTATTTAGCTGGAAGGTGTTCACTTCTGAATTCTCCTTCTTTCAAGCAGGGCCCTGTGACTCCTGTTCATCCTCCTAGGACAGAGCCCTTGTAGCCATTAGGAAACTGCATACTGCTCTTGACCTCAGTGCATTTGTCTTCCACCACAGTCCTTTAAGGAAAGGGCTGTGCCTTCCATCTGTGCCTTGGTAACAGCAAGTGCCTGGGAGACAGGAGACGGCCAATAGGTACTTTGTTCAGTGAATGAGTAATCTGAGGGAAAGAAGCAACTTGCTTTTGACTCGTCCTTTTCAAAAATCAGTGGTTGAGAGTATGACTAAGAAGACCAGAAACTGCATTTTTACTAAACAACTAAAGAAATGATGTTTATTGAGTGACCATCTCTGCAGCAAGCACGCCTTGGAACTCCACTTCCGAGGGCTGGGTGTGCAGGAACAGCAGAGGAAATGGACTAGTTTTTGAGATAAAAGACAGGCTTTTTGAAGTACATCTTGGGAGGTGACATCTTTACCTTGTGAAAAGAATGTAGATGCCTGGCAAGTATAGCCTGGAAATGGCTGTCAGGGTAAGATGACTTGTCATGGAGCTTAAAAGGCTATGGAAATTGAAATCATGATGTCACACCAGAAAATGCAGTTGTACACATCTGCAGGTCCAGCTTAATGGAACCTATGGCAGGAGCATGTACAGAGCCCAGGGACTTGAGGCTGGCCTGGGCCGCACAGCAAGACTGCCCCCATGGATCCCTTGAACTGAGGTGCATAAAATGGCCCTCTCCGCCAGCCTCTCACATAAGGCAGGCATTAGAATGTGATGTCATTTGCCACTGCTGCCTACTCCTTATGGCATGGGCATACAACATAGCCAATGCTGACCTGGTTCAAATCTACTGTTTCTTTCTCATTTGCCTTCTTCAAATTCAGCCCTATTTCCTACTGTATCCTGACCCTCAGAAGATGCACAGGAGGAGGGCCGACAGACCACCCTGGGCTATCTGAAAGCTGATCCTCAAGGGAGGCATGCCAAGGGACCTGAGAGAGCCAAACTTAATCCTGAGCCTCTCAGGTGGCCAGAGCCACTGAGAGACAGAAGCAACAACTAACTTTTTCCATCTTCTCCTACACTGTGGAACAGTAGATGGTACAACAAAGGAGCTTTTCAGTCACTGGAGTTTCAAAGGTTTTTCTGTCTTCTTTTTTTTTAAAGATATTTTTTGTTTATTTTTGTCCAGGCTGGCCTTGGATTCCTAATCATACTATCTGTACCTTCCAAGCGCTAGATTTATAGGTATGTGACACTGTGACTGGTGAGAAGGAATAAAGAAAAAAGTTTAATGTTTACAAAATACCCAGCATGGAAACAATTCCAGACCAGGCTCAATACGAGTAGATGCAACCATCCAGGACATCTCGACAGCTAGGAACGCACCAAACAAAGAGTGCTGGCACGTGCAGAATTCACACAAGTACCCACACACTCTATATGCTTGAGCAAATGTGGACATGTGCATTCAGTCTCAGCAGAGTTCCTCTCTCTCCCCACCACAGCAGCGCTCACAACTACACATGACAAACGAAACACACCCCTAGGAAGGGTGCTATGAATCTGTGCCGCAAAGCTGCCGCTTTCCTGGTCCGTGTAAAGCCACCTAAGTGCTCTGCCTCGCATGACTTGCTGCAGGCTGCTGAAGATTAGAGCCATCGATCGCTCCCAGCAGAAGAGTCTTGCTGTGCAAAAGGAAGGTAAGCAGCAGAGACAGACAGCTCAAGTATTGATCTGTTCCAGTGGGGGGCCGTGCTTCCAAATGAGGGTCAGCACTCCTTCACAGCACCTATGAGGGTTCTTGTAATGTGCATCGGGACACAGAGATGGTGAGCTGGGCCAAATGCTGCCCCCAACCCCCACCATCAACTGGTCACAGACTTCCCAGAGCAGCCAAGGTGCTGTGAAACCTGAAGCTTTTTTAAAACACAGGGCCTAGAATGGGCTTTATACACTCATTCACAGTGGGACCAACAGACCACTGCATAGAAAACTGTCAAGAGGCCATGCTTTTAAAAAGCCTGGCAGGTTCATCTTCCAGAGTGTCCCTCTAGTAGTGCCGGAAAGGTCAGCCATAAGGCCAGTTCTCATCACAAAAGACTGAAATGTTTCCCCCAACTAAAAGATGATAGCTTCCCTCACCTAAAGCTGAACATTTAAAGGCTGGTCTAAAGGATATTCTCAGTAAGGAAGTCACAGTGATACAGTCTACATAACGTTCAGAAGATTTCTGTGCAGAAAAACTCCTATGGGCATAAAAACAGTAAATTTATCTGAAACATCCAATGAAATCATAAAGCATATAAAAGTTCATGATTTTTGAAAGCTCTATAAGATTAAACACAGAATGGAGAGCAGATTAAAATTGGGAAATAAGGGATCCAGAGAAAGCAAGCTGAGAACAGAAGGCCCCTCTTAAATGGGTATTTCTGTAGGCATCAAACCAACTGAATTCTACTGCATTTATGACGGTTCTTTGGGTCAAAGCTTTTTACTTAAAATCCACCATCTCCTTTAGTGTAATTCCCTTGTATGCTTATGATAAAAACATTCTGTGGCATAATTAAGTGAATGGCACTACAGTACTTTCCCCTCATTAGAAATTCCTTAAAATGTTTGCAATTTTATTTTTATTACTTATTTATTTTTGATGTTTTTGAGGTAGGGTCTCATTCTAGCCCAGGCTGACCTGGAATTCACTATTTAGTCTCAGGGTGGCCTCGAACTCATGGTGATCCTCCTACCTCTGTCTCCTGAGGGCTGGGATTAAAGGTATGTGCCACCACACCTGGCTAAATATTTTTATTTATCTATTTGCAAGGAGAGAGAGAGAGAGAGAGAGAGAGAGAAACAAAGATAGATAGAGATACAGAGAATGGGCACAACAGGGCTTTCTGCCACTGCAAATGAACTCTAGAAACATCTGCCATTGTGTGCACCTGGCTTTACGTGGGTACTGGGGAAGTGACATCAGGTTGACAGGCTTTGCAAGCAAGCATCTTTAGCTGATTAGCCATCTCTCCAGCCCTTTACATCTTTATTTTCATCCAACTAATACATACCGAGTTCTACTACATCAGATGATGGGAATGAAAGATGAATGAGCCATGGCTTGAGTTTGCTAGCTTGGAGCTGTGACCCAGAGTGGCTAGCATGACCCCGGTTCAAGGCTTGATTCCCCAGGACCCACATAAGCCAGATGCACAAGAGGGCACATGCATCTGGAGTTCATTTGCAGTGGCTGGAGGCCTTGGCATGCCCATTCTCTTTCTCTCTCTATCTGCCTTTTTCTCTCTGTCTCCCAAATAAATAAATAAAAATAAACAAAAAAAAATATTTTAGGGCTGAAGAGATTGCTTAGTGGTTAAGGTGCTTGCCTGCAAAGACTAAGGACCCACATTTGACTCTTCAGATCCCATGCAAGCCAGATGCACAAGGTAATGCAAGTACACAGGTGGCCTACATGTCTGGAGTTTGATTGCAGTGGCTGGAGGCTCTGTTGCACCAACTCTCCCTCTCTCTCTTGCTCTCACTCTCCTACATTAAAAACCAAAAGGCCAGTCTGTTAGGCTTACCCAAAAATTTTTTTAAATTATTTCTTCTTTATCACAACCTTTCAAAATTCATAGTATTGAATACACTTTATAATGACATAATGAATTAGCATAGAATTTGCTGTAATGCTTTAAAATAAGTCAATATATGCAAATTTCAAGGACATGCTTTTAAGTCTTTTTGGCTTTTGAGGGTTATGTAATAAAAGTGCAGACTTCTGAAGAAGGTGGGAGGTCTGAAGTGGTATCCTCATCCACTAACATGAGGACTGACAGTTTAACTTCCATCCTTAGAGCATGCTCACCAAAAATCCACCTGGGCATTATGGAACAGTCTATAGGCATTTACATAATCAACTGTGATCAGTGTTGAATCTCTTTTTGTGAAACAAAATTCCGTGAATTTCCCAGCCTTCTGAGTCCTGTTTGACTCAGAGGAAGATTCCAATGAGATGTCCCAAGGATGTTCCAAGGCAGGTGGAAATCATTCTTCCTGTGGAGTGCCCACCATCCTTATCCTCTTTTGCAGCTTGTGCTTAGAACACTCAGTAGACCCACTGGGGACTGACTGCATGCCTTTCCTGCAGTCCAAAACCACCCCTTTTGGTGAAGAAGGCAAGGCCACCTATCTCTGCTTCCTATAGTACAAGCTAGGGCCACAAGAACATGGGCTGAGGGTGGAACACAAAACGACCCTGGAGCTCCCATGGGATGTGTGGCAGAGCTTGTGACCTAGCATGTCCTTGGGTGAGCTGGGAGAATAGTGCAGCCACTTCTGATTATAGAGAATGAGCAAGAGACAGGCTTTCCTCCACACCCCAGAATGCATCTGTCCATTCATTACTCCATCTGTTTTGATAGTGAGAATACTCTGCCAAGCCTTTTTTCTGGCCTCTATTTGGTGAAGATACAGCACAAACAAAACAAAGTTTATCCTCAGCAGTTTATATACACTGATGAGAAAGAGACATTGATTAAGTGACAATGACTAAGGGGAAAATAAGGTGACAGAGGCAGCAACTTTTAACAGAGATTAAAGGGGAGGAAAGGGATTTGGGAACATGCTAGGAGATGGATGGTAGCAGGCAGAATTCTAGGCAGAACATGCATTCCATGTAGCTGGCATGTTTGTGGACCATCATAAACATTCCAGAATGTTCTGTGGTATGGAGAAGTTTGAGCTACATATTTTGATTTCTGTTTCAGAAGGAAAACTGCCTGGACAGTTCTGCAAGGAGAACAGAGAAGCAGCAAGACAGGCGGGAGTCTGTGTGGCATTTTGGCATGTAACAAGGACAGCTGAGACCTAGGCTGGGGCAAGTCGGGGTGGGACAAGGTGAGAGGTAGCTTGATTTCAATTATGCTTAATGGTTAAACTACTTCTATATATGCTTCCTTCCATAAGCACAATAATGTATGCGAGGAATTATTTTCATTACTTCACAGATAAGGAAACAGATAAAGGTACAAAAGCTTGTTTAAGGGCTGGGGGGGGGTGATTTAGTGGTTAAGGTGTTTGCCTGCAAAGCCAAAAGGACCCAGGTTCAAATCCCCAGGATCTACGTTAGCCAGATAGATGCACAAGGGGGCACACACATCTAGATTTGGTTTGCAGTGGCTAGAGGCCATGGCATGCCCATTTTTTTCTCTCTCCTCCCCTCTCCCTCTTTCCCTGTCAAATAAATAAATACACTACTTTAAAAAAAAAACTCTTTTAAAGCTCAGAACTAGTTACCCATTGAAAACTGAAACACCAGGTCTACCTGAGGCCAGCTCTTGCACAACCCTGCCAATGTAGGTGTTATAACTAAAAGACACTTTGCATCTGTGTCTGTATATGTATCTGGCACTTATATAACTTTAAATTTTTTTGCTTATTATTTATTTATTTGAGAGTGACAGAGAGAGAGAGAGAGAGAGAGAGAGAGAGAGAGAGAGAGGGAGGGAGGGAGGGAGGAAGGGAGGGAGGGAGAGAATGGGCACGCCAGGGCTTCCAGCCACTGCAAACGAACTCCAGACGTGTGCACCCTCTTGTGCATCTGGCTAACGTGGGTCCTGGGGAATAGAGCCTTGAATCGGGGTCCTTAGGCTTCACAGACAAGCGCTTAACCTCTAAGCCATCTCTCCAGCCCTTATATAACTTTATAACTGAGATGGCTCAGTTAGTAAAGTGCTTGCCACTCAAGCATCAGGACCTGAGTTTGGATCATTCGCACCTATGTAAAAGCCAGGCGCATGCCTGTAATCCCAGCACCGAAGAGGCAGAGATAAGAGGACCTGATCAGTGAGCTCCAGCGAGCAAAACCCCTAAAAGAATAAGGTGGAGAGTGACTGAGGATGACATCTGAGTAGACTGCTAACCTACACATACACACACAAACACAAACCATGCACACATACACATGCAAAAAAAGAACAAGAAAAATAGAAAAAGGCTAGAGATAATGCATTAGCCTAGCATGCCTTAAGCTCTAAATTCAATCCCTAGCACTGTCAAAATAAATTAAAAAAAAAAAAAAAAAGACTTGTCCACAAGGATCCAGCACCATCAGTTCAGTAACACTGTACAACAGGAGATGTAAAGAGAGCTTTAACATTCCTTCATATATTTTCAAACAAATAAAAAACTACTGTCTTAGTGTGTCATCATTGACATTTTCAGCTGAACACTTGGTCTATGTTACCGGGTGGGAGGGGGGCGTACAACTCCTGCACACATGAAGTCCCAGTCCCAGGATAGTCCTAGAGCTCCAGAGGATAGCTGACCTTAGTGATGTTTGGCGCCCAAGCAGTGACTGTGAGGAGCGACTAAGAAGTAGACACTTAGGTACACTGTAGGTGGAGGGGGGGGGGGTGGGAGGAAAGCATACTTGTGCCAAAACAACACTGAGGTCTGGCATTCCACAGAGCAGAATGGTTACTGTGAAGTGCTTCTTTCATTCAAACTTCATACACAACTTATATGCATTTGACAAAATGATAGTGCACAACTGCAGAAATAGTCTCTTTTTATCAGATAATTTAAATGCTGTCTCCTGGTGCAATCTGATGTATGTACATGTATGAATAGAAAATATTTGTCCAGCCAGGCATAAAATTCTATTTTTCCTAAATAATGAGTAGATAATAATTGTAAGACATTAGAAAGAGGCTCTAATTTAAAAAGATTAAAATCCCATGAAAATACTTTAAATTTAAGGCAATTTTACTTTTCTCCTAACATCATAACTGATACTAACATCAGTTTCTTGGGAGTATAAATTCGATTTTACTGACTTCAGCTCATTTAATTTTAAATATGTACAGATAACACACATCCTATTTATTTTCTTATGGCCAAGCTGAATGCTCAGCAGGAAAATATTATGTGACGACAGCTTCCATCTTCTTTGGGGATAAAGTTATGAGTCTTGGGTGTGAAAGGCAGAACACAATGGTGGGCAGCAGCAGCTCCCCCATCGGCTCTCTGCCTTCTTTAAATTCCACTGAGGATGGCAGTTTGGATGGAGACCCCAAAATCTATTCTGTCCATCTGTTTTATTATTCTTAGAACAACTGTCAAAAGTTGCCCAGGGATCAAGTTGCAAACATACTAATTTGCCTTTGAAAAGTAGGCCCTGGGGGAATTCTGGAACTCTGCTTATAAATTCAGAATCCCGGCAGCCAGCCAGCCTGCCCTACCCTTTGTGGAGGTATGAGACTCTGCACTTCCAGCCATACATCTGCCTCAAGGCTGGGATGCACTCATATCCTTACATCCCACTTCATAGGCAAATGAAGGGGAACCAAGAGTAGTTGGCATCTAAGAGGCTGGCTTGTTCCCTGACAAGCAGATTCTGAGTTTTGAGGAGGCAGCCCCTTCATTGATCATGGGTAGATGAAAGACCAAAGCTTTGTACTGAAGGGCTTAAAGGAGTGAACATGGAAGAGGGATGCCCTTTCTCTACCCGTTTATATCCTCAGACCAAACAGGAGCCAGGAGACTGAAATGAAGCATCTGAAGAAATAAGCAAAGGAATATAAAAATCATAGGCCACTGAACAGTGTGTTTTGTTTCTTTTAAATTTTTATTTATTTATTTATTTGAAAGAGAAAGACAGAAGGAGAGAGTGGGGGGGGAGAGAGAGAGAGAGAGAGAGAGAGAGAGAGAGAGAGAGGGAGAAAATATGAATAGGCGAGTCAGGGCCTCCAGCCACTGCAAATGAATTCCACATGAGTGTGCCCCTTGTGCATCTGGCTAATGTGGGTCCTGGGAATTGAACCAGGGTCCTTTGACTTTGCAGGAAAACACCTTAATCACTAAACCATTCCTCTAGCCCCAATGTATGGTTTTGTTTGTATGACTCTAGTGAAACAGTAGCAAAAACATCACCTGGGCATAGAGACTATCACATGTGGGTTTTTCAGGAATTATGGGGGTATATGCAGAGAAGTGTATTTGTAAAATACTGGTACATTTTTGGGAGCATGTTACTCTACCCCAAGCCAAAGCAGCTGGGCATCTCAAGCTGGCTATGCTCAAGGCATGTGCAAAACACAACATGCACATGTGGGCCCAGGGAGGGGGCTACACTCAGGCTGGGAGTGAGGGGGTAGGAGATGGGAGTGGAGGACAGAAGTTTGCAGGCACTGACACTGATCCTCCTACAGACCAGCCGTCCCCCACCAGGTCCCTGTGGCCTCTATCAAAAGCTTTCAAAGTACAGAGACACAGACTGTGTCTGAAACACAAGCTGTACCTGTTTCATTAGTTTCCTAGAATTTCTCAGTAGTATGGTAAACTGAAAAAGAAGCCCTTCAAGGCTAGCATGATGGCATTTGGATTGTATTCACTCACAGATTACCAAAAAAAGCTTTCTGCTTTGATTAAAAAATGTCCTTGGGCATGCTGTGAATGACTGGAGCAGGGAAGCCTGCAGGGAGCTCTCTGGTCCTGAAGGCAGACGGCACAGAAGGACCACCAGTTGGACTTGCTGCTTTGTCCTCCTTTGGCTTTGCACAATCTCTTATTATAATGAGGCATGAATTATCCCTTTCAGAGATGTGAATAACAGAAAGTCTCACTTCCAAAATACTGCTTATAATCTCAGAGTCTACTACATTTTCTGCTGATGCTGTTCCTTTCAAAATGGAACCGATAATTAGTAAACCGAAATTTGATTAATGTTGGATTAGAAGGTTCTGATGTCTCCCTGCAATGTGTTGTTCAGTCTGTGGGCTCTGGAAGAGACTGTCTTTGGAAAAGAGCTCCTGCCCCTTTTCAGGATGGGAAGAAAACTCTAAAACTCTGACTTTAGATGAGAATCCTGTCTGCATCTAAGAGCTTCATAAAGTACAATTCAGGGTTTGCTTTCTTTTCTTTCTCATTGCGTTTGTTTTGTCACTCTGAAGTTGGAGACAATGAATTGATGAACAGAACAAAATAAAGTAGAAACTCAAGATTTCTTCAGAGCTGTTAAGGGTAAGCCCTTCTGAGTTATTGGTGGGGGGGGGGGGGCAACTTGGCACCAACAAAGGCTCCACTGGCCCTCATTCTCATGAGGCTCCTGCACACAATTTTGAGAACACAAACTTCTCTGAAAACAAAGGGCCTATCTGGCATAGATTTCAAAATCTGTGAAAACAATCACTTAGATAATATTCGACAGGCAATTTTAATTTATGCTACTTTGTGCTTCTGAAAATTAGGCTGAGTTTTCATTGTGGTTTCACTGGAATTATCTAACACCTAGTAATTATCAGACATTCCCATGATTGGTGGCCAGATGATTCCATGTTTGTCCCTTTGCCTCTGTTAAAATTCATAATTTTGTTTGCCTACTGCTGAAAAGTGTGGGAGAATTCGATATAATGGCTCTCTTTAAATCTGTGTTGCTCCCGAGGTATCATTTTAAAAGCTAAAGCAATATTGTCATTTATGGAATCACCTTTGGCTCTTTGAATATTCAGACATTAATAAATGCGGAATGACTAGAAATCCTGGCAGCACTACGAAAAAGGTAAAGTAGGGTCAGCAACTGTCCCCTTGCATGCTTTGGACATGATGATCATTTCCACTTTTCTAACAGCTTTCTAATAGCAAAATGTATTTGGGAACAAGAGTGGAATTTGTGTCATCATGACCAAATGATTACGGTGCAAACCCGAGATTCTTCTGGGTCTCAGCAGGTTTCTGGTCCCTATGGAAACGAAACCTCAGATATTGTCCTCCACTCAGCTGGAGGACAAGCACTGGGAGGCTTTTGTGCTCGAAGAGATTTCTTCTACAACCTTCCCGCAACAGACCCTAGTGCTTCCTCCCCACTCCTTTCTAATTGAGATGCAAATTAATCTCTCTGGCTGATTACACTTCCCTTCAAGCGGCTGACAAATGCAGCTGTAACCAGAGTTTGCAGACTTTCCAACAAGTGACTTCAGCTGTCAGTATTTGCATGCGTGGCCTAGGCCAGCCACTGGCAGCAGGTCTCAAAGCCAAGGATAGTTTCCTTGGGGCGTTGCTGGCGGTTTTATTTATGTGTAAAAAATCTACATACAATTAACAGTTTAAAAAACAACACAGCAACTTAGCCTGCGTCCCTAGTATAACATGGGTTTTGGGGTTCTTTGTTAATACACTCATACACCAATATGCCAAAGCACCAACAAATTTAGGATACCCCAGATACTTGTCTTACGAATTTAAAGAATTAAATCCATAGACCAGAGGGTATGGTTTAAACTTTATTAGAACAAGAAGAAAATAGAGAGCACTCCTGACGTGTGGAAGGCAGGAGGGGGTAGAGAATCCACTTGTGAGTGGGGATTGCACTTTCACCCCCATCTTAGCCCACCCCAGTTGAGAAGAGAGGGAGGTTACCCAGCAGGGACCTGGAAATTCAGGAGAGATGAAAAGTCAACAAGAGGCCTAGACTACCTGGTAAAATCTTATTGTGGTGGACTTACCCTCAGACTAAGGTAAATCTGAGAGAGAGCTGACTGGGCTGGGCTAGGGGCTGGCTCAGGAGTAGGGGCGAGAGAGCTGATTGGATTGGCTGTGGATCAGAAGCTGAACTCTGGTCCTGCTGAAGCTGGCAGGGAAGCATTCCCTCTTTGGGCCCTCTCTCCTGACTGGCTACCCAATCCTCTTCACTAGGATTTAGAACAACAACATTCAAGACTTTCCAGATACCTCTTTGAGCCTGGCCTACAGCTGGTCATGTCTTCTTGAAGACACCAGGGCTTTGGCATTTCTCTCCCACTTCCTTCTTGTAATTTTCTGACTTTTATAAGGTTTCAATTCAACCTTTCTCTCCAAATCTACCTAAATACAAACATGACTCCAAGGAACAGTCTTCATGTTGTTTTCATAGCTCTCAAATCAAACCAAATACAAACACCATTCTGTTATGATTCTCACAGTGACTTTTGAGGGCATTGATAGAAGAAGTAAGTTCATTCTTTCCTTCATTCATTCTTCATTTCTTGTGCTAGTGATTGATCCCAGGACCCTATACAAGACAGGCAAGATTGCTACCACTGTAGCTGTAGAATTGCTACTTTGAACACAACAAAATCATTCATTAATGTGCCCTATCAAAAATGGAGCCAGGCATGGTGGCACATGCCATTAATCCCAGCACTCAGGAGGATTACTGTGAGTTGACTATATAGTGAACTCCAGGTCAGCCTGGACTAGTGCAAGATCCTACTTCAAAATAACAACAACAAAAAAGTTGAAACCTAGACAATTTCCCATAATATCAAACTTCTCAGGAAAAATTCTAACCTTTGAAAAGCTCCATTATGTTATATATTTTTAAACTTTTTATTGATAACCTCTATACATTTATACAATGCACCCTGATCCCAGTGCCTTCCCAACCTTTACCTTATTGAACTCCTTCAACTAGAACCTCTTCTATTTTGATGTCATGGTTTTTTCCCTACTTCCTATTATGCAGGTCTTGTGTATGTAACATCAGCTACTGTAAGGTCATGGATGCAATGGCCATCTTGTGTCTAGAAGATACATACTGGGTATTTTTATGGGCACAGCTCTGTGGATAACCTTTAATACAGAGTACCATGCCAAGTGCTAGGTTCTGTTCTTTGCGTGGGATATAATTATAAACTAAGGTTTTGACATTATAATTTGATTACAATTTAACTGTCTTCCAAACAATCTATACAGAAGCTAGCTAGACTGCTGCTTTGCCTGGGGCAGTGTCTAGAAGAGTCCAGCCTTACTCTCTTGCCATTGTTTCTCAACTTCTCAGCTCCATCCTTAACAGGTCATCCTGTCTCACTACCTGTTCAGGGGGCATGGGTGCTGCTTCTCACTCTGCTGACCTCACCATAGCATCTCCATGTGGGTCACTTCGCTACAGCCCACTCCACATGCTTCTCTTGGTTCTCTCCTATAGTATGGACCCACATCATCTTACCCACATGCTCTTCCTTTACAGGTTTCATTTCAATTCTAATTTTTGCTGAGAAGGAGCTTTAACAGTGATAAGTGTCTTCACATTAAAAGTAGCACAATGATTATTTTTCTCTCCTTGAAAATTCTCCATTTGCTATCAAGTGCTTCCTATATGCCTTCATTTGGTGGGTAATTCTGACCCCAAGGGGCCAATCTTTCACACAGATGAGAACTTTTGCTAGAAGTCACAGAAGGAAGAAAAGTCTCCTAGCTTTTATTCACTGTAAGGTGAAAAGTAAATATTTCCTAACTCCACCCTTCTTACAACCTAGGTCTGGAACTCCATTATTTATAGAAGCCAGGATGGTAATATGATAACTTCCACAGGTTAACACTTTCTGGACTACCAGTAAGGACTGTATGCTGATTCATTCAGCATCAAGTTAAGTCTTCAACTCTCTCACCAACACTCAAGAGGAAGATAGATAGTGGGATGCCATGAGGTGGAGATGGTGATGGTGACCAGGAGGACACAAACCTTGTGAAGCCACATGCTGCCCGGAGAAGGGAAGACTCAATGGGGTCAGATAATTTCATTCTTTAGGAGAAATCAGACAAAAATCTAGATGTTTAAAATGCAAAATCCTCCAGTTAGGTTTTCACTGTGGCTAACAATCTCCAGTTTTGTGTTTTGGTAACATGGCAAGGCCAACTACAATTCAAACAAAGCCCATCTGTGGGCTGGATTCAGTCTGCAGGCAGCTGGCTTACTAGTTCTGGGCTCTCAATGTTTGTCTTGACATTGAGCTAAATCTGCTTCCTGGTTGCCTCTGCGCACTACTCTCATCTCTGCAGACTGGTCTCCTATTTACAAACCTCCCAGGCGCCGGAAATGATGCCTTCTTGGTTTAATAGCTTCCAGATGCCTAAGGCATAATGATCACAATTTCTCTGGACTGGTTCCAGGTTGCTTGAGGTCCTTCTTCCAATGTGGCCTCCAGAGCAGCATGCCACCTTTCAGAAGATCCTATGGTCATGGGAGCACAGAGACAGTGCCCTAAGTCCCATGAGTGGGCCTCATGTTCCTTAGGCTGTGTCACAGAAAATGTGATGCCACCAACTGTTACATGCATCACTTTTTTTTATCACTTGTATTTACAATCAATCCAAATCCTTGATGGTGTTTACAGTGATGGCCATCAAGCCACATCACCCTCCTGTGCTACAACAGCTGGTTATCCAAACCCAAGGACATAACTTTCTGTTCACCCTTTCCAGTCTCATCTTGTTGGTTTGGGCCAGAAGACCCACCTGTTGAGACAACACTGAATTCTGATTTTGCCTGGGGTGAAATTAGCTAGTATTCTCTCATCTTTCTCTCTAATGATAGTTCTAGACCTGTATCAAATGGGTAGGCTGTTGCAGAGAGACCACAGACCCAGCCCGGTGGTGGCATGAGTTAATGAACTGCATTTCTGGTCACAATGATGTTATGAAGTTCTCTGAGGCTCACAGTTCTCCTTGTATCTGCCAGGTAATCATAACACTTTGTCTTATATTTTGTCAAAATTAAGATTTGTATTTTTAAGTTTCTTCTAAGTTCCAAAAATAGTAAGCTTATCAAACACAGTGTTTGCTAAGCCCCACTTTTCATGAACTCTTCTCTAATGGCGCCTGACCTACTTAAGCCATTCAATTTAACAAAGCTAGGAGAGATGATACAACATCCAAAAGGTAGAAACTACTGCCCATTTCAAGTTTTGGGTTTATCTTTAATTCTATGTGATTTCTAGTCTGTGGCCATACTGCCCTGAATGTACCTGATCTTGTCTGGTGATTTCTAGGTATGTGTGTTTCTTATAGTTCTGAGATTCCTGCTGTGCATTTGTTCTACAACCAGATAAGGGTGGCTCTTTACTTGTAGGGTCCAGCATCCCTTTCCCCTTATTGCATTCTGTGGGACTTATATTTTAATTCCTCTACCAAGACAACTTTATGACCCTTCCCATTTGCAGAGGATGTTACAGTTCTACAAGATAGAAAATCACAGGGTGTTCTTATAGTCCACAGAGTGTCATCTGTGACTATACACTGTATCATTCTACCTCCTGCCACTGTACTGACCATGGCTGTAATCCCCCCATAGGCTTGCATGTGCTTTCATCAGCTCTGTCTTCTGTATGATACCTGCACCTGTGCCCACATGTGTACACTCTACACTGCGGCTACCATATGGAAATATCTGTCACTCTCACATGTAATGTTCGTTCATAGCTTGGTCGACAGCAGCGTGTCCTTTTCCTTGGAATAGCTTATTCATATTTATGTTCCTTGTGGCTAGAATTGTGTTTGACAGAGGCATTACAATGCTGACAAATGCTTAACTGGTTCTGCATGGCAAAAATACAACACATGGTATGGTTTGACTTCCTTTTTGATGTGTATGGAGATGAGAAGAAATTAAAAGTCTGTTTGAAAAGAACCAAAGGTCCCACTGGAAAAAGGTACCACTCCCTTGTGGGAAAGGAACAACTCTGAAGAAGTGTAAATTGGGAGCAAAATGTGTGAACAATATTACAAAGTCATGAATCTGAGAGAGAAGCTCTAGTATTGCCAGATGTATATGTTTCTATCCAGGGAAAGTGAAAGTCTGTAGTGGAGAAGGTCACAGGCCCTAGGGGAAGGCAGTACTGTTGTTTGTCTAAATGGATATTGTGCCCATCAACTGCCCTCTAAATATTTATGCTTATGCCTATAGATTAGAGGTCCTCTCACTTTCTGCCAGAGAAGCTTCTTTTTGCAAATGGTGGTGACTGTTGGGGAAAGAAGAAAGTAAAAGTAAATCTCACTTATGACTGTAGGTGTACAAATTCGGCAAACCAGTTCTTTCCATCAAATGCTGATAGTTCCACAGAGTAGAGATGGTAAATGCCATTGAGACTATTGTTCTATTGAAGTGGGTGTTTATTTTAAAAAGCCACCATCTGTTTGATTCAGGGTGAACTCCTCCAAAAGGGCACATTGCATATTGTGAGGCAACCTTTTCCCCAAAACAAGTTATCTGACAAGGAGAATGAAAGCACTGACTCATGGGTTTTGGAATCTTCTATAAACTGACCATAGTTTCATTTTAGAATCTTTAGTTGGCTGGGGAAGTATAATCATAACGTGTGGCAAGCTTCCCATTTACCACGGTCTATGCATAGGAACAGATTCTGATTGCCTGTAGGGACAGAAAAGGCAGATGGAAGGTGATTTGGCCCTTACCACTCAACTGTGCTGTGGTCAGGACGGGATGAAGACACACCAAACAGACTTGATTCAGCCCACTGAGGAGGTAACAGGAGAACCCCCAGGGCACAAAGGTACTGGGCTGAAATGTCACCAAGGGTGCTTGCCACATACAACCCTACTATGTTCACTTTTCCCCCTCATGCAAAACAGTAGTATTTTTTCAGTATTCTATGTGCCCCTACCACACAATTCCAACTGTTTGATCAGTTAGCCACGATAACACCACAAAAGAACTCCTTTGATATAGACTTTCAGCTGAATTTACTAAAGAAAAAAACAAACAAAAGCCAAATATACTTGGGTAATGCTCCTAATCCCCAGATTAATTAGAGAAGACATATTTTCTTCAATGCTACTGTGTGACACTGCCAGTAACTGCTTTGGTGAAGTCACATACAAAACCTCAACTCAAATGGCCTTCTTCTAAGGCAGTGAAGTGTCAATCAGCTGGGAGGAAATAAAGAAGAGGAACAACTACTCCAAAGCAATCCACTGGCTCTCTTCTTCATTTGCCATCAGGTTCAATGTCTGGGATGCACAGTCCATACAAAAAAACCAAGTGTTCCTCTCCAAAATTCTCACAAGTGGTCTGAACTAAACAATATGACTTCTGTTCACAGAATAGCCATCTTGACACCTAAAAAGTGAGTTGCACTGAGAAAAAAATGAGACATTTGGCAATATTCTACTTTCACACTTGTGCTATAAGTATTAGAAACAAAAACGGGAAGCCAGAGCTGCTCATATAAAATGGTCTGGCTAACAAAGCAATTTTCCTTTCTCTATTGGCACTTTACTCTGTACCATGGATCTCAACGAAGCAGGAAACAGTGATTCATTCTTAAGATATTTGTACTCTAAATGAACACTAGGGCACAGGACATAAGCTGCTTCCTTCCTTAATGTGTCTTGGTTCATACATCAACACAGCTTTTTACCAGGGATATACTCTGGGCTTTTAGGGGAAAAGAAAGCAATGGCAGGCAGTTGGGGACTTATACTGGAGATTTCAGGATGAACTTCATATGGACTGTGCAGCTGCACATGGGAAATGTGTTTCTTTAAAGACTGAGTTTTCATGGAATTTAGAAGTCACACTCTCACCTAATCAGAACTTGCTTTGAATACAGAAAGGAAGCAATAGTGACTGACTGGAGAGACATGAACAATCAAGAGACCCTATCAAATCTCTTACCAGCTGTGTTACACCCCTGCACTGGCAAACCATTTACTATACAAATGGTACCACCAAGGGAATGGGATTTCAGGGTAGCCCAGTGTATGTTCCTGCCAGTCCTTCCTTTCTTGGCAACAAAGTAATGGCAGAGAGAGTTGCTAGAATATAGAATTTTGCTGAATGTACATATAAAGAATGAAATAAATGTGGATAAGCTGGTTTTGTGTGGTGTTTCCACTCTTCTGGTAAGAGCTAAACATACCAACTATGAAATGAGAACTGCAATCCCAGTGATTCCATACATTATAAGTTGAAAGCATCATAGATTTTTAACAACACTGATATCAGCAACTTAAAATCTTAACAGTCTTTTACTTAGAATGACATTAAATGCAAGCAGAAATACCACAAGTCAGGAGACAACAGAAGAACGGATTTAAAGGCTCTTTTCCTGCTTTTAAAAAGGAGCACCACATGATCACCTCACACTGGGGAGGTCAGGTTATGTCATTGGCCCTGGATGCAGGTATGTCCAAGGTACTGTTGATCTCCTCAGCCCTAAAGAGGCTTGAACACTTGAAGGATACAATGTCCTCTGCAATCCCTACCCATCTGATACCCATTAGGAAACTGGCTGTTCAGGATGCTGCATTAAGTTGAGAACTTCTGAGGTGCAAGTGAAAAGGATGAGTCTGAGAAGCCTCCTTGCAGGATCACTTACACACCACCATTTCTGCCAAAGCTGGCTCTAGAGTCTCTCACAGGCACCCTGAGGAACTTAAGCATGTGCAGGATTCCTATAAAGCCATGCTCACAACCTCAGAGTGACAGTGCCATTAACTGTTTTGGTGAAGTCATATATAAAACACTCAGAGTCTTCTGATCAGAATATAACTCATGACTCTGAGGACAGCTTCTATCTCATTCTCCAATCTCTGCCCTGAGACTTTCTCCTTGAAGAGGACTCCTCTACCTTTACCTCAACTTTCAATTTCATGTCTTTGCCCAACAAGGGAGAACCACTGAGCTTCCTCCTTCTGTAGCAAGTCTTCTCTGCAGCACCCAGAGCAGGAGCCCTGTCTCCTGGCTCCCTGTGGTGTGGTTGTAGCCCCAGCTCCTCGCTCTGCATTTGGCAGGGTGTACAGGAACTGTTTGTTTGGTAAACGAATAAATGTAATTAGATACCCATAATTAGGATGTGTTAGGTTACTCAGTGTTTTTCAAAATTCAAATCTAAGACTTGTGTCAATGAAGCAACAAATTCCCAACATGAGTCATGACACAATTAAGCAGGTTTAGATTTTGGCTAAAGGATACATGATTTGTATATTCCAATAATCATTAAGGGATCATCTAGTTCTGAACACCCGGGACAGGCACATATATATATACTTTTTTAAACAACAAAAATACAAAAAATCTTTTTATGCCTGATTTTTTCCTCATTGTAGTACATTCCTCATTTCTTGCAGAGTATTAGTTCTTCTACAGATAGAAAAAATACTCACTAAATGATTATAAAGTTTTCCCACATGACTTCATCTATATAAAAAACCTGTATATAACAGATAGTTTACAGTTTAAAATAATTTATTTGAATAGCACCAACTAAATTTTCTCAAAGTCTAAGAAAAAGATTGAAAAAATTTAAGGTGATCAATTTAACAGATTTTGTTACTATTTCTTTTCTAATTTCTGTACTAAGCTGTCTTCTAAGATGTCAAGTTGTCTATTTCATGAGCTGTTTAAGAGTACCGAATTTACTAACCCATATTCGTATCAGAACTTCAACTGGCAACCACATTAGTCCTGATGTGATTCCCTGAAGTGACAGTAAGCACAATCCTTACAATAGCTCTCCCTAAATCTCATTATTCCAATGGCATAACAATCTGATTATCAGTTGATGAGAAAACAGTGTTCAAAAGAATAACAGAGCATGTATTTTATGAGAGGTTTGGTAGGTGGAGAAGGTGACATGACAGAAGTCACAGTGGCCTTATAGAACATAGCATTTTCTTGTTTTCAAGTGCTTTTTGTTGTGTTGATCCAAAATCCTTGTATGATGGGATGTTCAAAGTTGACATGCAAACTGACAGACCTTTTTCCAAATAGGTCTTTCTCATTTCTGCCTACAAGATCCTGTAAATAGTATGTGGAAAAAAAAACTCCACGTAGAAGGCTAAATCGACAGTGGGCACAAGACTAGGTCTGGAATGCTATAGACAGCTTTGTGGAAATTGCCACCTCCAAACGCTCCCCACCAGTCTGGACAAAGCATGTGAGAGCACACTGGAGAGAATAATGTGACCTGGTCCCAAGGGAGGGACCAGATGGAACCTAATAGCTCTCTTCTACTACTAATTTCTATGATAATTCTAAGTTGCCACATGGCATATATATATTTTTAAATCTAAAGGCAGAATATTCGTCAAAGAAATGACCAGGATTTTAATGAAAGGTATTTTTCATGAACTGTATCTGTTTACATGTGACATTTCTCATACACCCTCCACCTGCTAACAATGCATCACTTACAATTAGGCATATGTAGAGAGAGGTCAAATGCAATGCATTTTTAATCATTATTAATATCAATTAGAAACAGAGGTTCTAACTTTTATTAGGAAGTCAGATTGTTTTTTTGGCAGCAATTTTATGAAATTCCTTAATTTCTTTTTCTTATAATGAGACATCATACTTAGATTTAAGGATTACTGCATGCCAATTAATATTTGAGAGCAAAATTAGAAAAATGAAATGTCTTCTGTTTTCAGAGACAAGGTCAGGAATTAATAATAATTGGGGAAAATTACAAAAGAAATTCTGCCCATTCTTACTATTTCCCTATGCAGCTTCACAGAAGGACTCCTTGTTTCCCTCTCCTTCCAACAAGATACAATTTCTCTTTCCTCTGATTTCCAGAAGTCTTTTTGCACTTCTCAAGTGGTACTTGCCACATCATTGATTTATTAGAATCATTTCATTGGCTGCTGGCTTGTGGGTGGAGCACTAAATGAAACTATTAGCATTTGCTCAGCATTCCTTTTTTTACACTATGGACTGTGAAAGGTTGAAGGGAGAGACTGAACACTTAACCAGGCATGGACAGCTCATAACCATCACAGCGAGATCCAAACTTAATGTGAGCACATCATGAAAATAAGCTCGACATAGCACAAAATCATAACTTGTCACATAAATCAACAAATAGCATGACAATCACACAGAATTAGAATAAATAAAAACAGATTCGAATAAATTCCTTCTTTCCCTATTCAGCTTGGTGGTGGTGGTGGTGTTTGTTTGTTTTCAGGCAGGTTTTCACTCTAGTCCAGGCCAAACTGGAGCTTACTCTGTATGAAGCCCAGGCTGGCCTTATGGTAACCCTCCTATCTCAGCTTCCTGAGTACTGGGATTATAGGCATGAGCCACCACCCCCAGCTTTCAAGTTAGCTTTTTATGAGAGACAGAGAAATACAGAAAATGGGCAAACCAGAGAATCTAGCTACTGCAAACAAATTCCAGATGCATGTGCATCTGGCTTACATGGGTACTGGGGAATTAAACCTGGGTCCTTAGTCTTCTCAGGCAAGTGCCTTAATCACTGAGCCATTTCTCCAGCCTTCAACTTAGTTTTAAATACTTACCTCTCTGGAATAGTTGCTAAGAATCTCAATCCTGAGAGAACTAAAAAGTTATGTGTTTACAGTAAAAAGATACAAGCTCTGGTAAAGTGGGATGAGGCACTTCACAGCCCGGCTGGCGTTGATGCACGTGGCACATATAAGGCTTGGCAGCAGCTTCCCACTCACTATGGCTCCATCAAACAGAGGCCCAAAAAATGGAACCTGTTGATTCAAAGCGGAAAAACAATTTTCAAAAATCAGTAAGAGTTAAACTAGAGATGATTGATGTCTAAGACCTGGAGTGAACACGCAGGCTATCATCCAGGCAGATAGATCTCCACAGTACAAGTTGAGAGCTTTCAATTCAATGAAAGCAGATTGCTCCACCAGGTTCAATGAGAACTTTCCAAAAGAACTTTTAATGGCAAATTATCCACAATTTCCCCCTAGCATTACTGTTACTAAGTACCTGTGCTGTAAGGACAATTCACAGTGCACAGATTTGCTTCAGCATATACCTCTGGCTTTGTGGCCATTCAAACCAACTTGTATGTGGTCCTGCTTAGGGTCCTTGTTTGCTTAAACTTTGTATCTTTTACTTCTATGATCCCACATTATCCTCATTTCCTTCCTACTTCTTATAAAGGTCTGGCATTCCTTTGCTGGGTTCATTTTCACCATATGGGCACCCACAGTGTTCATATGTGTCTTTTTAAAAAAAGTATTATTTATTTACTTGAGACAGGGAGAGAGAGAAAGAGAGAGAGGGAGTGGGAGGGAGAGAATGGGCATGCCAGGGCCACTAGCCACTGCAAATAACTCCAGATGTATACGTCACCTTGTGCTCTGGCTTACGTGGGTACTGGGAAATCAAACCTGGGTCCTTAGGCTTTGCAGGCAAGTGCCTTAACCACTAAGTCATCTCTCCAGCCCCATGTGTGTCCTTTTTGTTGTTTTACTTTCTTCTTTTTCCTTTCTCCTCCATTAGAATTTCATTAATTCCATTCACTAATGTGGAGACTGTCAGCTCAGTGAGCTCTGGAGCTGGGTCTGTGTGTTGGTTTAAATGTAAAATGCTCCCTCTACATAGGTTCACGTGTGTGAATACTTAATCCCCAGCTGGAACCTTTAAGGAACCTTTAAGGAGTAGAGGAAGTATGTCACTGAGGTTAAGGGTAAGCCATGAGGTGTTATAGCTGTTTTTAGATTTTATTTTATTTTTATTTTAGATGGCTGAATTACAGTTTCCCACAGCTATCCAGCGGTGATATAGTGAGGAAGCACTGGCCTTATCAAGCTGGAAGACAGGCAAGAAGCTCAACTTAAAGATACAGGTATGAGTTGCTCATTGGCAGACGGCATTTCTATCTATGAGAGGACAAAAGCACCAAAGAGCAAGAGAAAAGGCTTAAGGCCTATATCACATGGGCCTCCAGCAGTGCATGCTGGAGACACAAGAAACAATTAGAAAACAAGACTGAGAAGGAGTGACTGGAGATGGCACAGGCAAATCCCCAAGAAGTATTTCTGTGCTTGGCCCATAGTTGGAATACAAATGCTTACTGAATAAATGAAATTTATTAATATTATAAAAGTTAATAAAAGCACACCTCCAGTATAGATCTTTTGACTTCTCTCACTAACAATGTATGAGACGCTCCTCTGTAGGTGGTGCTGGAGGGTCCTGCATAGAATGGCAAATGAAAGACCATCTTTCCCCATGAGGAGCTGATGTGATCAGGAAACTATGCGCTACTTAATTTCCCTCAACAAAGATGCAAAAATCTTGCAGTGATTTTTAGCAAATTAAGTACAATAATATAAAAGAGTTACGTGAGCAAGTATAACTATTTATAGAAATGCTAAGCTGGCTTAATTTCATATACATCAATGGAATTTTCAACATTAACAGAAAAAAAAGAAGCATCATATACGACTATCACATGCATAAAATAAGCACAAGATAAAATTCACCTCAATAGGATAAAAAAAATCTTGCAAATGTTTAAATACAAATTATTTGCCTCAATATTTGGAAAGAAAAATGATGGTATAATAATTAATGGTGAATATTATATGTTTTCTTCCAAAGATCCTGAAAGATTGGGATGTATACTCTTACCTCTTCTAGGAAACATTTTTACAGTCCTAGCCTTTAAAGTAAGAGAAAGAAAAGAGTAGGTAAGCTGGGCATGGTGGGGTATACCTTTAATCTCAGCACTTAGGAGGTTGAGGTAGGAGGATAACCCTGAGTTTGAAATCAGCCTAAGCTACAGAGTGAGTTCCAGCTCAGTCTGAGCTGAGCGAGACCCTGCCTCAAAAAAATAAAAAATGGCAAAAACTTCAAATTATTTTTTATTTCAAAATAATATTGCGTATATGATTCAAAGAAATACATCTCCAATTAACAAGTGAAATTTTTAGTCACAGAATATAGCATATCCCCAAAGTACTTATATTTATATATAACTATGAAGTTTACATTTCAGTTATATTTACAAGCAATACTACATCTTTACTATAGGTTTTTTGTTTTTTTTGTTTTTTCCTTTGAGGTAGGGTCTCACTCTAGCCCAGGCTAACATGGAATTCAGTATGTAGTCTCAGGGTGGCCTCAAACTCATGGCAATCCTCCTACTTCTGCCTTCCAAGTGCTGGATTAAAGGCGTATGCCACCATGCCCGGCTTCTAGAGAGATTTTAAAAAGCAGACAAAGACCAAACAATTCTAAATATGAAAATTAAAAGATATTAAATAGCTAAGACAATAATAAGATGACCTTTAGATTACCTGCCTTTAAGGCATGCTATCAAACTAAAATAAGGCCTGAGAATAGCGGCACTGGGACTGATATACTGATGGAACAGAATATACAATTCACAAATAGAGCCAACTGCCAGGCATGATGGCACATGCCTTTAATCCCAACACTTGGGAGGCAGAGGTACGTGGGTAGCCATGAGTTCTAGGCCACCCCAAGACTACACAGTGAATTCTAGGTCAGCCTGGACTAGAGTGAGACCCTAACTCTAAAAACCAAAAGAAGAAAAAAGGGGCCATACATATACAGCAACTAGTCTATAATAAAGTCAGCTTATCAATTTGATGGGGAAAATTTGTTCCCCTAAAAACCTAGGGAAACTGGATCACCATATGGAAAAGTGGACACACAGAAGCAAATGACTGTAGACTGAACTATTAATGTGAAAACCATAAAGCTTCTAGAAGAAAACAAATGAAAAAACCTTCACAATGCCATACAAATGTTTTATAAAATTCAAAATCTATTTATGAAAAAAAACTCTTAGCAAGAATGAGTAAAAGTTAACTTCCTTAATTTGTTAAAAATACATACTGGGGCTGGAAAGATGGCTTAGCGGTTAAGCGCTTGCCTGTGAAGCCTAAGGACCCCGGTTCGAGACTCGGTTCCCCAGGTCCCACATTAGCCAGATGCACAAGGGGGCGCACGCGTCTGGAGTTCGTTTGCAGAGGCTGGAAGCCCTGGCGCGCCCATTCTCTCTCTCTCCCTCTATCTGTCTTTCTCTCTACGTCTGTCGCTCTCAAATAAAAATAAATAAATAAAAAAAAATACATACTGAATCCCATGGTGATAGTGAAACACTGAGAGTTTGATGTGTGACTGTGAAGAAGAGAAAAGTATCCCCACACAGCACATTTAGCAAAAAATTCACTGGTTATCTTTGTCAATATAACAATACAGCCCCCCCCCCCGCCAAATCCAGAAAAATAAGATTTTGAATTTGAAAGGAAGAAGCAAAACTAAGATTATTTCAGATATAATGACTGGATTCACAGAATTTATGGAAAATGGCCACTAGTAATAAGAGTACATCAAAATAGACTCAGAAAACTTATTGCACTTCCAATTCCAGTAACAAATGGCCAAAGAGGAAAGTATTGTTTATAAACACAATAAAAATATAAAGTCTAGAGACATACATCTTGCAAGAAAAATAGTTCTATATATTTTCTATGATATCTGACAAGACCTCTCCTAGATTCATCATTACAGCCTTCTACTTTCTGAATGACTTATAAATACCCATCTTCCATGACTGTTGACAATCTTGCTTTCTTCACCAGTTGCAAGTTAGGAAATGAATATGGAAACACAGCTCTGAATGAGGGGAGGCTCAAACCTAGAAAGTGCAGCCTGAATTAATTTATTCTTATGAGACTCAGGTTCAGCCCAAGATACCTTCACATATGAGTTCTCTTACTGGCCAGATATGACCCAGGAGGCTTTGAGTGGCCTGATCTTTCTTTCTTCACTTGTGAGGCTCAGGTCCAACCTCAGGGACTTTGCCCTCTCTGTCTTCTCTGCTCAGTATTCAATGTGGGCTGGTATACCTTCTTCACTGTGGTTTAGCTCAATTGTCACCTCCCCAGGAAGCCTTCTTGTCTACATCAATCATCATGTAATACTCTATCTCTTATACTTTTTATTACTCTAAAGTTGATTTTATATGATATTGTTGCTTTTGTTTTCTCTTGAGTAATGTTAGCATGGTATATCCTTCACTATCCCATCATTTAAAGAGTGTTTTTAGCCAGACGTGGTGGTGCATGCCTTTAATGTCAGCACTTGGAGGGCAGAGGTAGGAGAATTGGCCTAAGTAGGCCACCCTGAGACTACATAGTAAATTCCAGGACAACGAGACCCTACCTCAAAAAACCAAAAAAAAAAAAAGTGTTTCTAATGATATATAGTTGGGCTTTATTTTTCTTTTAATCAACCCTGACAGTAGTATCTTTTTTCTTTTCTTTGTCTCTCTTTCTCATTTTTTGGTTCTAAAAAGTTCAACCTGGGCCCTTGCACATACTTATCAATGAAGCTATAGCTCCATCCCCCTTTTCCTTAACTGATGTATTCATATCATTGATATGTAAAAAAATTAATTGATATAGTTAAATATTCATCATATTTTATTTTTATTTTCTTTGTTGTATTAACTTCTCTTCTGCCTCCTAAAAACCCTAAAAACCTGGTTTTAAATGAGCATATCAATAATAATTCATATTTTAAAACTTTTGTTTAGAGACTGTCTTGAGTTTGAAATACTTTCATAACTAACCAAAGGCTAGTTTTCTTTTTTTGAGGCAACCTCATCAGACTGGCATTTTATTTTATTTTATTTTTTAATGAGAGAGAATTGGCACACCAGGGCTTCTAGCCACTGCAATCGAACTCCAGACATGTGTGCCACCTTGTGTGTATATGCAACCTTGTGTTTGTGGAGAGTCAAAAATGGGTCTTAGGCTTCACAGAGAAGTGCCTTAACTGCTAAGCCATCTCTCCAGCCCCATGGCTATTTTTAAATAACATCATGCTACTTCCAGGTAATAGAAGAACCATTCCCAATTCCTTTCTCTCATCCTTATATTATTGTTGCTAGTCATTACCATGCAGCTTATGATGTAAGTTGTAATCACTGAATACTTATTATCTGGAACAAATTGTCATCTGTTAGACCAATTAAACATAAGAAAGTGTGGGGGTGGGGAGGGAGGGAATTACCATGGGATATATTTTATAATCATGGAAAATGTTAATAAAAATTAAAAAAAAAAACATAAGAAAAATGAGCCGGGCATGGTGGTGCACACCTTTAATCCCAGTGCTTGGGAGGCAGAAGTAGGAGGATCACCACTAGTTTGAGGCCACCCTGAGACTATATAGTGAATTCCAGGTCAGCCTGGGCTAGAGTGAGACCCTACCTCAAAAAACCTAAATGAATGAATGAATCAACGAAGAAGAAAAATGTAAGATTTTATTTTACCTTCATTTATTTTTCTCCAAAGCTTTTAAATGTAGATGCATATTTCTTTCTTCTTATAAATGCATTTACCATTTAATGCAAGGCAAACCTATGAAACACAAATTCTTTCTATCTTCGTTAGCTTAGAAAATCTCTCTTTCACAGCTGAAGGATAATTTCACTGGACGCATAACTTTTTCCCCCCATTGCCTTAAGAATGCTACTCTCATCTCTTTTTGCTTACATGGTTACTGACAAGAGATCTTATGTAATTCCTATCTATCTCTGTTCCTCTGTTGCTACCCCTACTCTATGATTCTTTCAAGACTTACTTTATAGTTTTGCATTATGCCAACATATACATATTTTGGTATTCTGTGTTCATAGTTTTTCTTGATCAGTAGTTTGATGTCTGCCATAAGTTTTGAATTCAAGGTTTCTACTGACCTACATTTTAACTCCTAATTCCTTTCTTCAGCCATGTTGTTTACTAATGAGCCGTTCAGTGGCTAAAGGCACTCACCTGCAAAGCCTAATGGCCTGGGTTCAATTCCCCAGTACCCACAAAAAGCCAGATGTACAAAGTGGCACACATGTCTAGAACTCATGTGCAATGGCAGGAAGCCATGGCACACCCATGTTCTCTCCCTTTTTCTTTATCTCTCTCAAATAAAAAATATATTTTTAAAAAGGCATTCTCTATTTCTGTGATATTGTCTTTGATTTGTAATGTTACTTTTAATTCTTTCTCAGAGTTGCCGCCTTTGTTTAAATTAGCTATCTCTTCTTGTATGTTGCCCATTTTTCTTATTAATACCCTTAGCATATTCATCACAGCTCTTTTTAATTTTTGGTCTGATAATTTCAAAATATCTGCCATGTCTGGGTCTAGTTTTCATGCTCTCTTAAAACCGTTTCTCCTTTTCAGCATGCCTGATGTTTCGAGACTAGGCATGACATATCAGGTAAAGGCAAGTGAATATGAAGGTTTTAATAGGAGATTTTATGTTTATCTGGCTAGTAGTCAGTCTTGCTTATTGTTTTCTATGGCATACATGTGCCAGAGCCCAAAATTTTCTTGGCTGTTTTTACTTTCATTTCCTCTATTGTCAGTGGGTTCCCCTATATAATTTTTTTAAAGAAATCTGAGGCATGCAGTCCTTTTAGTTGTATTCATGTTATTACATTGAAGTCTGATTGATGCAGGGCAAGATGTAAACGGGAACATTCTATACTCCTAAGATTAGGTTCCAATCTTTTAATGAGCCCATGCCCTCAGCTGTGACTTTCCAAGTGCTTCTCACTTATTTTCTCTTCCCCATTTCTCTCTCTCTTTGTGTGTGTGTGTGTGTGTGTGTGTGTGTATGTGTGCTATTTTGTTCCTTTACACTTAGGTGTTAACGGAAGGCTAGAAGTACAGTTTGCTATTTCCCTTCATCCAGTTAAATAGTCTGTGAAAAATTTCTTTTGAGGGCAGATTCTGTTTTTAAAAAATGCTTTAGTATATTTAAGATGGCCATTTTTCCTTCTTTCTGTCAAATCATGAGGGGCCTTTTCTTCATTGTTGATTATGAGAACCTGGTAGAACTCCTAAAGGGGAAATACAAAAATGTGAAGGTCTACATCAATACCCTCTCTCTTTACCCTTTACCTTTTAGAGGTGTCCCTATTGAGCCTGTAGCAGTGGTCAATTACAAACTTTCCTTCCCCATACCAGTTCCCTGGTATTGGTTTCTTTTACTGGGCTGCTGTTGTAGAAAGTGAGTCTATTTAGTTTTAAGATAGGCATTTGCCCTATGTCAGCTCTCAGATGGATGCAAGAACTGCTGCTGACTCTCGGTTTTCTCGTTGTGAGGATGGCAGTCACATCTGTCAAGCTTCCTTCATGTTGGATGGACATTAGAAGGTCATATCTGAACTAAGGAAGTCTTTGTCTTGGTGACACATATTCCTTCGGGAATACTTCTGGTTCAACACTTACTTACACATTTACTGCCTCTTTCTTTTATGAAAGCTTAGAATCCAAGTAAGTGGGATTCGCAGTCCTTGACAGTTTTGGGCACAAAGCAGCTTCAATAAGTCCATCTTGCCTGCTTGAATGAATGAAGGATGTCAGCTCCTAAGGATCTGGATGTGGATACTAACCAAATCGGTTGTCTCTTTCATGTGACCATTCATTTTGTTTGTTTGCTTGTTTGTTTTCTGAAGATATCTGAAAGTCCAAGGTGGAGGGGTGATAACATGATCCTGAGGTGCTAAGTGGACTTTTGCTGCCATAGCCTTTAAGTTTGGTGGGATTCAAGCAAGGGTTCCATAGTTAAAAAAAAAAAAAAAAGATTATAGGGCTGGAGAGATGGCTTAGCGGTAAGCGCTTGCCTGTGAAGCCTAAGGACCCTGGTTGGAGGCTCAATTCCCTAGGACCCACATTAGCCAGATGCACAAGGGGGCGCACGCGTCTGGAGTTCCTTTGCAGTGGCTGGAAGCCCTGGTGCATCCATTCTCTCTCTCCCTCTCTCCCTCCCTCCATCAAATAAATAAGAATAAACAAAAAATTTAAAAAATAAGATTATAAAAAATTGGCAATGCCATTTTATATCAGGCCTAAAGCACAGAGGAAGCTGTCCAAACTAAGGCAAACCAAGTGGGGGCCAAGAGTGCTGAGAGACTGCTGCTTGTGATGACTGATACCAGGGGTTTCCCCTCATGATGATAACAAGTGGGTGGAGCAGCAGCATTTTAATTCCAGAGAGGAAAATGCAGGAGCTACTCATGGTCTAAAACTAATCACCACTGCCAGAGCCAGGAACCAACAACAACAAAGAAACAAGAACTCTTTCCGCCTCTGCCTCTCCTCAGTAAGCCCAGTCTTTACACGTTCACTCATGGTTCATTACTGTAATTAGTAAGCACCCTCTTTCCTGTGGCTTCCACTAAAAGCAGAGCAGTGGTCATTGGGGAAGTAGCATAAAAGTGTTCACGAAGACAACAAAATGGGGGAAAAAGTAACAACAAACTAGGAAATTTCAAAGTTTAGCAGAACAATACTCCTCTAGTTCCATGGCAGGGGTTCTGTTTCCTTCTTATGGTGGAGCTAGGTATGCTTCTGACCCGTCTCCTTTGCATGACTGAAGAGCCAACAGGCATGCTCCGGTGTGCAGGACCTTAGGAAGCTGCATGTGGGAGTGTCTGTGATGCATGCCTATTTCTGGGGCCAAAAAGGTCCTTCCTACTGAAGCAGTTCAGAAATAGAGAATGAAAACTGCCTTGCTTCCTGACACAAAGCCTGAGCCACTATTCACCATCTGGTATACTTTTACCAAGGAAGAGAATATAAACCTATAATTGTAAGATGTATGCGTCAAAGACCACTTAAGAACTGGGTAAAAAATGTTAATTTTTAAGGAGATTCATTTGGAAAGGAACTCTGAAAAAATCAAATGGTTGTAAAAGGTAGGTCAGGTGGTAGGGGTTACCTTCAGTAATAGTTATGCTATGTACTTTCTTCTGTCTGTATCAGGGCTTTTTGTAAAATGAATGTTCTTTATTTTTTGGCAACTGCTTGTGAGTAACTCAGTCTTTCAAAAATTGGACAAAAGGGATAATATAAATCCCTTGTATCCAGGGAATTCCTCTAATTAGTAGGGTAATGAATTAGTAAGGAAATTTGATTTTGAAATAACATCTGAAAAATGGCAGAGGTCTTTTCACATAGTTTTCAATGCCATTCCTTTACTAAAATTAATGCTAATACTCATGATAACACACTACCAAAACAGAACTTACCATATCCTACCATTTAATAAGTTATGTTTAATACTCTGGGTATGTGGTGGGTCTGTGGTATTGTCAAAGTTCTTTTCTAAGTAAGTAACTGTATATTATAAGGTTAATTTATTTCTCAGAGAATTCTATAGAATATTTGAAATTACATGACTGTATCTCCAAAAAGTTGTTCAGTTGAGATTAAGATGCATTTAACAAAACTATACATTTGAAATAAAAATAAATTTACAAAATCTTGTTTCAAAGGCATATTCCCTATATAATAAGGTCAATTTAGCAAGCATAAAACATTTAATTTTAAAAACCCATGGGTAAAATACTAGCTTCTTCTTGGCTTTATATTAAGTGTTCTTTTGACTTCTGGTACACTAGAATTTTGTTTGCTAGTACTTCTGGGTTTCTTGTTCTAGACAAAGTCCTGGGCTAGGCATCACCCTGCAGAAGAATAAATACATGCCCAAACATTTGTACATGCCTCCCTGCCTCCTTGTTCCCACCCCTCTCTCACACATAAAGGCATACAGAAGAAATACTAGGGAAGCTATAACACTGTCTCAGAGATCACTGCAATAGCACTCTTGTGAAAGTCAGGGCAATTTAAGTATATCAAAAGCACCCAGGACAGAGAATCCAATGGTAGGTTCTATAATCCCTGAGAAGTGATACTTTAGTCCCCATCTTTAACTTTATAGCTGAGAAGACCAAGGTTTAGAGAAATGCAGTTTAAAATCTGTTTAAGACCTCCCCACCCCTGCAACTGTGACAGCTACAGAATAAGACTGAGTCCCATTTCCCATCTTATACTCTTTCTGTCTTATACTTCTCAGAAATGGCTGCATCATCATTGATTTTTCTCCCATACTCATATCTATCAGGTCTGAGAAAGTAGAGTTTAGGAGACATTAATGTGTTTTTCATTTATAAAAGCAGAAATGAGGAGGATCATTCATTAAAACTTCTTATCTCAGTTAAGGATATTCATAGCTTCTTCAGAACATTCTCCCTTTGGTTCAATGGTTACCAGTCTTTCACCAATGTGACTGGAGATAAACATGCCCCGGACACTAAAAGTTTTCTTCACAAACCCATCAAGGCAAACACTACTAACAATTACTTTCTGGTCACTGATGAAAGACAGGGAGAGCAACACAGTCACTCATAGTAATATGGATAGAGGCTTTATAAACCATCTTCCTGAAGCATAGTTCACAATTGTGGTCACTCACATTCTGCCCTAGGTACAAGACTTTGCTGGACTACTGATGTGATTAAAAAAATAATGAAGCTGGGTGTGATGGTCTACGCCTTTAATCCCAGTACTCGGGAGGCAGAGGTAGGAGGATCACCATGAGTTTGAGGCCACCCTGAGACTACATAGTAAATTCCAGGTCAGCCTGGGCCAGAGTGAGACCCTACCTTGAAAAACCAAAAAAAAAAACAAAAAAACAAAACAAAAAAAACCAAAACAAAACAACAACAAAAAACCCCCCACCAAAACCACATAAATTTGATGATGATAATGTATTTCTTTTCCATAATCAAAAGAATATTGTGTCGATATTTATGGAGATAGTGGTGGGCTTATTTTGAGAGCAACTTAAATTTGAAAGCAAAGCACACTGACTTTTTTGTTTACAATTTAATGAAAAGAATAACTTCAATACAACGCTGAAGAAGTGAGCAGGCCTCTCAGCCACGAGGGTTTTGTGCAGTCACACAAGCAAACCCATACTTCTTCAACATACTATTTCACAAATGTTCTGTATTATTAAGAGGCGGAATCTGCCAGCCACATAATTTGTATATTTAAGGGAAGTGTATGGAATGAAAAAGCGAAATATGTTAAATTTCAAAGGACTTGGAAGCAATGCTGCCTGTGAGCTTGTGTTACAAATAGCCCTACATTATTACATAGGCTATTAATGAGACCAAGTGAATGAGAGTACAATTTGAATATGCATGACTTTATCCAATGAGCAGGACTTTTGTGTACTGATGAGGTGTTTTTTTTCTCCTATAAAAAGGAATAAAATTATTCTTAAAGAAGTATGGCTGCCCAAAAATCAGTAAAATAAATGTCCTTAGACCACACAGTCACACCACATTCAGATGGAATATACAGGTGTTAACATAATGCCTCTGACTTCACATACAATTTCTGAAACATACAAATTCTGCATTAGTAATAGGAATATTCCTCAACTTCAAGCAGCTGTATCAATACAATTTCTAAGCAAAAATGATGATTTTGGTAGAGATCTCCACAAGTAAGCAAGGTTAAATAAACCTTTTGAGTACAAAGCCTTTACTTCCATAGTAAGGATCACTAGTTAAAAGACTGGGGAATGGGTAAATTATTGCACCAAATGGCTGAGAATTAATCTCTGCTGACTAGCTGTAATCTAACGAGGCGTCTGTGTCCCAGGGAGCCCGCAGCATGTCCCTGGCGGTATGTGCAGTGTGTCGAGTCTGCGTGGCACCCTTTGTCCTCGCTCACAGGCGGCCTTTCCCCTCATTGTCCATAATATCCTCATGCATCTGGGACGCGTGGAATGCATTCATACTAACAGACTTACCATTGTTTTCTCTCAGAAGCTTTGTTGAGCAAAGACTGCATCACGGTTACTGATAATTATATTGCTTAATTAATCAAGACAAAAAAAATTTGCAAATCATTGCCTGGTTGCCAAGCAGGGAGATAAAAAATGACAACAATACAAGCTGAAGCAATATAACAAAAGTAACAGCTATCTGATCAGAAATTCTTCTATAATGAAGCTATTAATGCTAAATCGGTTAATGTTAACATTGCTCCAGGTGTCTCTACTTAGATGCAGACAAAAAGGCTAACATTATGGATAGAAAAGGCCAAATGTTGCCATGGATTCTGTAACCTGATAGAGAGGACAGCCTTTTCATTTGATTAGGGAATGCAATTTAAATACCAGGGACTGAAGCCAAACAAACAGACTTTCCCTCCTAAAGCCTCCTGCATTCACCCTGGGGTCAGTCGTTGGTGAACAAAAGGTCAGCCACACTTGCCCTGGAAATGTCTGGATTAATTTTATTACATTGTAATGGTTTGTACTTTAAATGTAGGGATAACACTAAATTTCCAGTTGTCCATTATTCTTTTTTCTCCCTCTAGGCCTTTGGAATTAAAATATTAAGAAAGCAATTTTTTCAATTTATCTTGTCAGGTGACCAAATTTATTAAACACATTTTGTAGAAAAAAAATCTTAAATGTATATTATTGATCATTTTTATGCAATTTATGCTACTTTTAAAAAGATCACTTTTGCCAGGCATGGGCACATGACTTTAATCCCAGCACTTGGGGAGGCAAAGGTAGGAGGAGTGCTGTGAGTTCAAGGCCACCCTAAGACTTCAGAGTGAATTCCAAGTCAGCCTAGACTAGAGTGAGACTCTACCTTGGAAAAAAAAAAAAAAAAAGAAAGAAAAGACAAAAAGATCACTTTTGACAATGTAAGGTGAAATGAAATGTTCTTTCATATTCTCCTTTTGTATCAAAAAATAGAAACAGTAGTTTTAGGACATTAAGTGACATTTTAAAGAGCCATCCTGAAAATGATCAGATAAAGCTAGTTCATCCACATTTAAAGACATACATTTTCTAGTTTTAAAATCTAAATTTGTTGGTCTTAAAAATCTTAAAGTTATAAGTTTAATTCTTGTAATTAAGCAGTACTCTTTATGGACAAATATAAATGTCAGCGCTCAGCTATTTTCTTAAAGTGAAAAACTGAAAACTACACAGGCTAAGGTCTGGCTCAGAAATATACTGACATTTTCACCCCACAGACAGGATAGAGGCTCTCCTCTTTGCGTCACCCAGAGTTTGGCTTGTCTAGATTAAGAAATTCATTCACATGTACCTCATTAGAGAATTACGTGTTAAACTTGTAATTCATTATTGACTTTATTTCTGATAGTAACTACACCAAAAAATGCTAAAAGCAATGACAATGATAACAACCACTACAACAATACTTATGACACATGAGCAGTGCTACATTTGGGGCCAGGCAATGTTTGAAGTACTGCATTTACTAGCATATTTAATGCTAACAACTTAACAGTTCAGGTCATAAATCCTAATTTGAACAACAAATTACGTAACTTATTAGTTTAAGACTTAAAAATAGCTTTTAAAATGGAAATGGTCAGTTCCTTCAGGAGAATGATTTGGAAGGAAAATGAGTATATTTAATATTATGCTCAAAAAGACTATTTTTCTTATGGAGTGACTTATGCTTAATACTCCTCTTAATGCAATCAAAATAAAAATGTCACTATATTAAGCACATATATCTAGTGTGTATATGTATATATATATGTGTATGTATATATATATATATATGTACACACACACACATATATGTGTGTGTGTGTATGTATATATATATATATATATATATATATATATATATATATATACACTAAAGGCATGACAGAGATCGAAATTACAGCCAATTTAGTCCACAGCACATAGCCCATTGGATTGTTCCAGCCATCACCATGATCAATACCAATTGACATGGCTGATTTGATTCTGTGGCAAGGTGCTTTGACTGTTAATACCTGTCACATGGGCTGTGCTTCAGGGCCCAGTGTCTTTGTGAACATGCCCCAGATCCTTCAGGACTGACCTCCATTAGCACTAGTCAGGAGCTCAGTGAGCAATGCCCATCCATCAGACAAGACTGGATCCACAGTTGCTTCTAACATGCTAGGTGTGATAATGGGGTTCCCTCAACTCATATTATTAACCAATGTGCCTGAAATTGAAATTATAATGCTTCAACATGTTGAAAAATTAAAATAGCTTTTAAAACACATTTCAGCAGGGCTACAGAAATGGCTTAGTGATTATGGCGCTTGCCTATGAAGCCTGAGGACCCAGGTTGGATTCCCCTGTATCCACATAAGCCAGATAGCCAGATGCTCAAGGTGGCACATGTGTCTGGAGTTCCTTTGCACTGGCTGGACTGGAGATGCTAGCATGCCCATTCTCTCTCTCTCTCTCTCTCTCTTCTTCTTCTTCACCTTTCTCTGTACCTCCTTTGCTCTCTCTCTCAAGGAAATAAATAAATTAGTTAAAAATTTTCTGTGATGTTTCAGCAGAGAAATAATAAAATATGGAAGTTTATGTGTTATGATGAAAGATGTTTTATAAAAAAAACCCCTCATACTAAGTTCACACCACTCAGATATATGTAAGACATTCGTCAGTTGGAAAACAGTCCCCTTCAACAAAATCATATTACTGTTTTTCAAGTACAGTGAGTAAAATAGAAAATGCTGTGGGAACCAGGCAACAATGTGGAAGAAACATACCTCAGGTTTCTTTGTTATCGTGATAAAGAACATGTGATTCTTCATTGGGTAAATAATGATGGAAACGTCTCCAAAGGCAGTTGGGATAATACCTCTGCGGTAATCCCTAGAGTGCTCAGACCAGACAATGTGGACCTCATCATTCCCCAAGTGACGGAGCTGCAACAGCAAATTGGCTGTATATTAATCAAGGTGATAACATCAGTATATAAGAAGTCATGGCTTAACAAACTGAATTATAAAACTCTGAGGCAAAAATTATTTTAGTAGTAAAACAGGCTATAACACTGTTGCATTGTATGGAGATTTACAAAAACACAATTTCATAAAAAATAGTTTATCTTTTACAAAACCTATTTAGTGAGCACTAAGATCACATATAATCAGATGGAGGACACATTCTAGCTGGACAAAAGAGACCTCTCTCAGGTCTTTACATGGAATTTTACCTCTACCTCAGTCATATGCATTGTATTGTTAAGGGAAAGTGGGGAGAGGGAGGGAATTATCATGGGATATTGTTTACAGTTATGGAAGTTGTCAATAAAAAATGAAAATTAAATAAAAAAGAATGTTGAGCTGGAGGGATGGCTTAGCAGTTAAGGCATTTGCTTGCAAAGCCAGAGGACCTAGGTTCGATTTCCCAGGACCCACGTTAGCCAGATGCATAAGGGTCGCACACATCTGGAGTTCGTTTTCAGTGGCTGGAGGCCCTGGTGCACACATTCTCTCTCTCTTTCTCCCCCTCTTCCTCTGTCAAATAAACAAAGAACTTTTTTCCCCTTTTTGTCCCTGTCCCCAACCTCCCCCGACCAAGAATGTTTTTTAACAACTAATGGCATCAGTCTGTTAGCCCTCATTACATTATTACCTTGGAGTTCTTAATTCAATGGTTAAGGAATGAAACTGTAAGAGAACATTAGTCATTATAACACAATTGTGAAACAAATGGTTAGCAAATAAAACTTTTTTTTTCTTTTTATTTATTTATTTATTTATTTGAGAGCGACAGACACAGAGAGAAAGACAGATAGAGGGACAGAGAGAGAATGGGCGCGCCAGGGCTTCCAGCCTCTGCAAATGAACTCCAGACGCGTGCGCCCCTTGTGCATCTGGGTAACGTGGGACCTGGGGAACCAAGCCTCGAACCGGGGTCCTTAGGCTTCATAGGCAAGTGCTTAACCACTAAGCCATCTCTCCAGCCCTCAGATAAAACTTTTGAGAAAAACAATGTATAACATTGCATCTTGAAGGAAACTAATAAATAAGTTACTTAAATTTGATGGGAACACTAATACTTAGCACATTTAAGGAGCCCCAAAATGTTTATACCTAGTGTCTATTTAGTCTTCCCATTGACTATGTGAAGTAACTACATCATCTTTATCTTATGTTAAAAGGAGGCAATCTGGTATTCAGGAAGGCTCTGCCTGCCCAAGTGTACATCAATAACACAAAAAGGATGGATCAGGAATCTGAACCAAGGCCTTCATTCCATGACTATTTAGGAATACATTGAAAACTATTTTATTGTTACAAATCAAGTAGTTTACATAGCTCACTTGTTGTACTATTTTATACATGAAGAATCTATAAAGTTCAAAAAGCCACACTCCTCATCTCTTTGAGAAGGCCTTAGCAGAAAGAGCCCCAGGGACCTTTCAGAGTTTTTCCAGGATGACCTTCTGTCAGGTGCAAGAACATTCTAGATCAGTCTACTGTGTGATGACCCCATAGTCCCACAGTGAGAAAGCTGCATACAAAGATCACCAGAGAAATCCTGAAAACATGACTAGAGAGAACAGAGCGTCATATGGAAACACTGACTCAGAGCGAAGTTCAGAAGCTGTGGAGGCTGACTGAGACAGGCCCTTTGATGCTTCCTGGGAATGAGAGGCTTCTGTCTCACACACAGCAGCAAGAGCATGTTATCTATCACCATGAACAAGGACTGCTTCCCTCCTTGATTATGAAACAGATGAGCTGGAAAAGTAACCAAAATTAAAAGCACTTTAATAAACTAGAGATTGTCAAGGCTAATGTCTGTTTTGCCTTAAATATATAAAAAAGGGCATTATGGAACATTATGTATTTAAAACATGTTAGTAAAAATGCTATTTTCTTTGTACATATGTGACCACAAAGGGAAAACTCAAGGTGATCCCAACATAGCCTCTTCCATTCATAAGATGACAAAAGAAGTTTGCTGTAATGCCTGTTTCTTCTTCCTCTCCATACTTCTGGGCATGACTGTAAAAGCCAATTATTTAAAAAGAGACCTGCACCTGTACTTTGTACCTATACTGTGGGTGTGTGAACCAACTGTGTCTGAATAGAGACTCTGAGACAAGGGCAAGTGCAGGGACTGAGCAAGTCACAATGATCCAAAACAATTTAATGGAGTTAACACTCTGTAAATGTGAAAATCAGCCAGTGCATCTTTTTCTCTTCCCCTCACTTCTCCATTACCCCTCCACAAATATAAATGCTCAAAGGGTAACAGGCAAAAGCTGTAGTCAATCCATTATAACAAACAGTAAAGAATGAAAAAAAAAAAAAAAAAAGATACTGCTTTTTTAGAGTAGTATTAGACAATTCTCTCTATTTCCGTCTTTCTTTCAGCACTACTAAGGATTGAATCCCGGGCCTTATTCAAGCAGAGAATCTATCCTTCTGTCCCTCAGCTATACCTCAGCCCAATTCCTATCTCAGGTACAATTGATTTCCTCTCTCTCCCTCTCCTGCTTCTTTTTAACAGAACTTTCAAGGACCTAAGAACACACTCCTACAACTCAGTCCTTTTGTCAACTTATGAATGGAAAAGAGGCTGTTTTAGGGTCACTTTGGGTTTTCCTTTGTGGTCAGATAGTCTACAAAGAAAGTAGCACTACCAACAATACAAGATGGACAGGCTCCCAAAGTAAATAAATATATTTACAACTTTGGGACAAATTTGGTCCAGTAGGAGGTACTTGTGAGAACGAGAGCTGAAGCTCAGACCTAAAGTCCTCATCCCATTAAAAAAAAAAAAAAAAAAGTTAGCTTTGGGTTGATTTTAGGCCACTTGTTATAATACTGTCACAAATATCTAAATGGTATGTACCTACCAAACACCTTTCAACCTTGCTGCCACCTGAAGCCAGCACCTAACACCTGTGGTTGCTCCTTTGTGTCACAAGAATAGGCTGCAGCAGCAGCTCTGAGGTGATACAGTAGAAGCTGAAATTTTGCAGTTAGTCTCCCCCTTTTTAAATTGGGTTATTCAGTGATATAACTCAAGTAAATCTCTCCTAATTTTATTTGTAACTGTATTCTGAGAAAACTAAAGCACAGGAGAGAGCACTGTCACACTAATAGACCCTTCTTCCCAGTGTGGCGACTCTATGGTTAGGAAGGAACGATTTTTATGTGGTAATATTCGTTACCTCTGAACTACTTCCAAATGCCATGAACCTCAGAGTTCTGGACATGTTACAGTTTAATTAGCCAAATCACAGAAGTAAGGCCATGGGACCAACTGACTGGTACATCTGGAGCAAAAAGCAAAAAATTACACCTCTTGTACCTATGACAAGAACCCAAGTAGATAAAACAAACAAAACTGAACTGAACAAATTGCCCACATATGAGAACATAAGAGAATTTTCTGGAAACCTAAAATGATGCTCAATTTTAAAGGATATTTCAATATAGAAATATCACTTTGTGAGTATTAGAGAACTTTGATTAGAGGCCCACCAGCATGTTTATTCAGGACCCACAAGTCAAGTTGATCTGAGGCATGTGTCTCTAGGAGATGAGGGCCAATCTCATACTGCATTCACGTTAGTTCCTGACTCCACAAACACAAAGCTTCAGAAGGCCTGGATGCTCATCATGCTCAGAATAAATGGGCTCTTGAGCCTCAAGAAATCAACCCCATGTCCTGCCATTCCTTGTCTTGATAGAGTTCTAAAGCCCCTCTGCCTGCCCATTTTGCCTGCTGCTGCCAGGCTGCACACCACTGGTGACACTGGTCACGGTCCACACCTAATGGGCTGACCTCCTTTCCCAACTAATTGCATTACATTGCCAGCTGGCTCCAGAAGGAGTCGTCTGTTTGATTGAAGAATTCCTGCTCCTCAGTGGGCCCGGCTGCTACTTTTACTAAGTAACAGTCAGGCCTGACATCCCCATTGTTCAACTGACAGTGTGCCTATCCTAAAATCTAAGTTTTATTTGTAAATTAACCAAGAAACTTCCTGCCAGAACAGCGCTGCCTGGAGACTGATAATGTGGGCCTTTCATCCCTTTTCACTCATACTGTATCACTGCCAATTTGTTTTTTATGCGGCTGGCCAGCCTGAGGCTATAAAAGCCTTGTAAGACATAAGTGCAATTATAGTCCTGGAGTCAAATGAATTGGACAAATCCAATAGCACAGCTCTGTCCCCACTCTGCAAACCCCTACAGCAGTTAGATTAGCTGTGAAAAATCTAATCTAGCTGGAGCTAACAAATTTCTGCAGTGAAGGATCAAGAGTTCAGTATGGGGTTGCAACCAGATTGCAGAATTGAAAAAGTGCCCCCATGACAGGGGCAGAAGAGAGCATGAATCACTTTAGAATTTTGCAGCTCATTTTTAAGCTGTTAGGGACAATTTAGTTAGATAAGACAAGGAACTGTGGGCTGCTGTTACTGTGACTGATTTTTAGTCTAGCTGTGAGACATCCTGATAAAAAGAGTTTATCACTAATGATGTAAATCTCAGAGCTGCAAAAGGTATCAGCTGCATTTTGATTATTACAGTGGGGAATCTTCCATCCAGACCAAGCCTCAGAACATTATTTTTGGTATAGCATTTTGTCAAGAAAACTATGTTTTCTTAAAAACAAAAATTTTTATCTAAGAGACATTTAAAAATACTTTCTATGCACACCTGCCCTTTTAACAAAATAATTTTTAGTCATAAGAAAAATCATAGAATATGGGGACACATTTGCAAATTTACAAGATATCCCAAATTTTTTAAATGTGTGAGCCAAGCCTGGGGACTTGGTAAGCTGTACTAGATTTGCCAGTAGACTCCCACCTGGCAGGGCCCTCCTCTCCAACAGCAGTGTAGCCACCAGAACTCAAGATGCAGGCAGCTCCTCTATACCCATGGGGACCAGCATGAGGCTCACACACCTCAGAAGCCAGTATAGCATGCAAGATACGTAGGTAAAAGGCTACTGAGTTCCTGCATGCAAACTGTGCTTAGTACATGAGATATATGCTCACTATGACAGCTGTTGGTTATTGGGCTGTGATTTGAGTTCTGAGGAGGTTTCACATGCACTGTGGCTCAGCATGTACATAGTCCAGACATGTGTGGCCACAGTGGTAAAAAGTCAAAACCATACACAAAGAAATGAAGGAGATACAGAGAAGTCCTTGAACTAATATCAATCATCTGGCTAATGGGGCAAGAGGAAATGAATCAATTAGACCAGTTGGATAATGACAACGGCTGATGATGGTCAAGCAGATCTTACCAGGCACCATGCTAAGCATTTTTGCAGGAATTATCCCATTTATTTGACTCAACAACACTGTGACATAGGGTCCATTTTTAATCTTATTTACTAGATGAGAAACCGAGGCACAAGCTGGCAAAATAATTGGGCACACACTTAAGCCAAGTCGGCCCATAACCACACTGCCAACGAGCAGCTTCAGCAAGCACTTGAGGTGCTTGAGTACGTATTATATATAGGAGGAGAGCAGGTGCGAGGTTATGACTAACTGTAGGCTCCATCACATGCTAGCCCACAGGGTGAACACAAATTACAGTTGTTCTGGGATTCTCCACTCACCTGGAAACTTATAAGAATGGCTTCATTACCAGACTAAGTTTCTATTCCATTAAGGTGCTGTTCATCTGAACACAGGGTTCAATGATATGAACATCCTATACACTGTGAAGTATAAGGCCATGTTTCCTTGGGGGAGTTTTCCTGGGAGAATGAAATAACCCTTTAAATTCCAGGTAATGCTACCCTCAAGGCTCAAGGTACACTGGAACAAAGGATTGGCAGCTAAATTGGGTCAGCGGGGTAGCAGCGCATCCTCCCATACTTTGGTAGATGTTAACCATTCACCCCAGCCTTGGAAAGGGTACTTTCCCAGAACCTCACCAGTATTTCCATTAGAATGGTTGTTGTATATTGTGGACTTGGCTAATCTGTGAGGTAAAAATGTTATTTTCTGTCAGATAGTTAATGTGAGAGGAGACGTAGTAACATATAAGACTCTTTCTTTTTCTAATCCTTAATTTCAGAACTGAACTGGGTACTTTTTAAAAAGTATTTATTTGGTGGAGGGAGAGAGAGAAAGAGAGAATGGGCATGCCAGGGCTTCCTGCCATTGCAAACGAATTCCAGAAGTATGTGCCACTTTATATATCTGGCTTTATGTGGGTACTGGGAAACTAAACTTGGATCATCAGGCTTTGCAAGCAAAGGACCTCAACTACTGAGCCATCTCTTCAGGCCCTAAAATGGGTGTTTTAGATTCACCATAGCTGCATCCTGAGGAAGAACAAGTTGAATCCAGAGGAAAGAAGCATCAGTATGTGTCCGTCAGGACCTGGTCACTCCTGACCCAGAGGGCCTCAGCTGGGCCTCTACCTTTTTGGTAAGTGAATCATCCGAATCTGATGGCATCCGAGTGGAAACATGGAAAATCACTTCCACTGTCGAGGTAGCATAGTAAGGGGCTGTCTGACCCGTGCTGCCATTTCGCTGAAGTCCACCCATGAACCCACAGTGGGTTGAGAGATCCACCTAATGGTCACATGGGGGAACAAGAGACAAAGTAAAAGATGAACTATTCTTATTTATTAAGCAGGAATGTGGATGCTTTAAAAATTAGTTATTTTCACTTTAACATCTTCCTTTCTGATTAAAAGCAAATAGAATGCCAAGTTAGATAAGATTACAATCTTAGCCAGGTGTGGTGGCGCATGCCTTTAATCCTAGCGCTTGGGAGGTAGAGGTAGGAGGATTGCCATGAGTTTGAGGCCACCTTGAGATGACACAGTGAATTCCAGGTCAGCTTGAGCTACAGCGAGACCCTACCTCAAAAAAACAAAAAAAAAAATCCGGGCGTGGTGGTACACACCTTTAATACCAGCACTTGGAAGGCAGAGGTAGGAGGATTACTGAGTTCGAGGCCACCCTGAGACTACATAGTGAATTCCAGGTCAGCCTGGGCTAGAGTGAAACCCTACCTTGAAAAACCACAAAAAAAAAAAAAAATCAAAATCTTAAATAAAGTATGTTAAAAAAATTACTCTGTAATCCTGCTAAATTAAGAAGCCCACCGTCAAAATTTTATGGGTTAGGGATACAGTTCAGTGCAAAGTATTAACCTACCATGTAACGACACAGTAAGGACCTGGTTGTGATCCCTAGCATGCACACATGCAAACATACATATGCCAAAACACCAAAAGAAAAAAAAATCTCCCAGCCCACCCCCAAACTTAGGTGTGTATTTCTTAACTTAATTTCTTCATCTCTATGTGGGCATATATGCATGTATATATCTGTACATGTTTGTATAGTAGTCTCTCCCTTACCTGTGAAGAATATGCTTCAAGAACTTTGGTGGTTACATGAAACCACAAAAAGTACCATACCCTATATATACTACTATGTTTTTCCTCTACATACAGACCTATAAAGTTGAATTTATTAATTAGGCAAGTAAGAGATTAACAACATAAAAATACATTATAAATATGTGAAATATGTGTGTGTGTGAACATAATCTCTCTCTTATCATGCCTTTACCTCTTCACTTAATAATGACATTTTGTGGCTTTACTCTAGTATATCCACACTGCCAGCATCACTGCTCTCATTCTCTGGGGTCATTATGTATGTATATATACACAAACACAGTTTCTCCCTGGATGGATCTGTGGGGTTTCCTCCCTTTTCAAACCAGAAAGAACACTCAAAGGAGTGTTTCTGTAAGATGATGGGTCAAGAGGAACAGATGTTAAACAATTTAGCAGCCATCACTAAAGTGCCTTTCAAAATGATTGCTGTAGTCTGTGCTACTATCAAAAGTCTATGAGTCACAGTTCATCGTTATAGCATGAGTCAGGTGTGGTGGCACACACTTTAATCCCAGCAACTTTAAATATTATTATCTATAAACACATATTGAATGAAATGAGTTACCTCCCATCCAAGACCAGCAACAAAGTCTTCATAAGCTTGGCTTCCTCTTTCATTAGACAGGATTGAACACTTGTCTTCTTGACCTTCAGCAATGTAAAACACTGCGATCTTGTGTGTTTCACGGCTATATAAAGTTTTGAAGTTAAAGGAGTTAGGATTCATAGATACGTCAAGTTTTGTTTTATGGTTATCACCAGTATGAATTCTACTATTAAACGCTCATCTTTATTGGATAGTTCTAGGAGTACAGTACATTGCTCTAAGGTGGCTTGATAAATGACTTTGTTCATTCTTTATAACTCTTCTAATGAGGAGTGTGGTCTTCATCACCAGTTTTGCAGAAGTGATAGAAAGGAGGCACAGAAAAGTTAAACAAACAGGAGAACACACCCCCAAACATTATAGTATGTTAGAGCACACCATTTGGTAAGTTATTTATCTTTCTGGTAAATAGCATTTCTCTCTAAAACATTTAGAAGATACCTAGTTGCATTCTACATACATATCTACTTGCATCCTACATACAATACTTTGAGACCAAGAATATTAAGTAGTTTCTTGGTTAGAACTATTTGATATGACAAGATTGTATGAGAAAAGGAAACAACTTCCAAGCAGAACACTATCCTGATGGTACCTGGTAGGTTGGACAGTTGTCTTGGGAAAGTTCTTTCAAACATATGAAACCCTTACTTGTCTCATGATGCATTTGAGGCAATTTACTGCCACATGCATTAACTAAACATGATACAGACACTTTGAAGAAAGAGCCCTACTTTTCTATCTTTCATAAATAGCTCATGTAGTATTTGGTGCATAGTATAGGCTCAGCTAAATCTCTGTTAAACTGACCAATTATATATTGGTATATGTGAATATGTTAATAACCAGATTTTAGAAATTATACTGTGGAGTAAACTGCCAAATAACTGGACTCCTATCAAGAAACTATGTGATAGTTTAGAGATGAAAAGATGTCTCTTACTCAAATAAAGTTTTAATCAAAAAAATCACTCAATACACAGCCCTGTTAGCTATGAGTTTTATTCTACCAGTTTTTATTCATAAAAAAATTACTACTTTGATAGCAGTTCTACCCTACTCTTTTTTATATTACATTCTCAAAAATCTCATAGGAAAAACCAAATGCTTCAGCAATGCAGAAATCTATTGTCTAACTGTTTAATATCTCAACATCATAATTTAGTTAGATATCCAAATTGGTAGGTCTGGACTCCATATTTTAACAAATTCTCTAGTATTTCCTTCTGCTATGGCTTATTTTTCTACTTAAACAAGAGTAATTAAAACTCAACAAAAAAAATCACATATATAAATAACAGGAGGAGGACAGTTCTCTCCTATTCATTCCCTCTATAGTTTTCATGTAATAAACAGATGTGAAATTAGAAAATATAGGAAGGAAAAACAATAAAGATAACTACTTGTAATTTGAATATATAAGCAAATAACATTGCAATTACCATCTCAGGATGATTTTAGCCTAAAAGTGAAATATGAGAAATCAGTACATTCTGACTTGCAGCTAAGTTTTACAGTTAAAATATTGATGAGTTCTCCTTTTATGTGGGAAAATTATGTATAATACAAATTCACCATTATAGCTACTTTTAAGTGTGAACACATCTTTTTGCATGTGTGTAAATCATGTGTAATATGGTATGTAATGTGATGTTTGAGTAGCATGTGCACCTAGGCATGAAGATCAGTACACCCCACGCACATGCATGCAGAAGCCAGAGGAGAATGTTAGGTGCTCTTCCCTATTGCTCATTCACGTATTTCTTTGATATAGAATCTCTCCCTCAATCTGGAGCTGCCAGTTTTAGTAGGCAAGCCCCAGCTATTTTCTGTCTGGCATGAAAGTAATCAACTATACCTTGGTTGGATCTGAGGCCCACTCTATGGGAGGGAATTCATGACTGGTATTAAAAACCTAGTCAAATGCCTATAGCTGGGAAGGTAATAGGTCCTGGAAGGAAGCTATGACTATTGTTTGCCTGAATGGATATGGTATGCCTATCAAATTGCCCTCTAAATGACTGTGTTTAAAAACTAAACCCAGTATCGAAAGGACATCTCATAGATTAGTGCTGATCTCACTTTTGGTCAAAGGAGCTTCCTTTTAAAGATGGCAGTGACTACTGGGGACACTCAAAATTCATCCCAGTGTTGTGAAGTGAGAAATAGCTTAGTGATGAGCACTAAAGGAAAAATCTCTATAACATCCTCCAAGGCTCAGGAAACATTGCAAAAGAGGCAGTGGAAACAATGTAAGAGCCAGAGGATGGGAGGAGTGCTTTGAAATACAGTCTTCCTGACAAGAAATGGTTACTATATTCAGGACCTCATAGCCACTCTCATCATCTGCACAAAACTTACGTAATATTGGGCCTATCAACATGTCATCATGGATGATAAAGGAGGGCACAAAAAAAGACATGAAAATACAAGAGGGACTAGTTAGAAAGAAGGGGTTTTGTAGAAGTTGGATGGGGGACAAAATTAAGCAATAGGAGAGGATTATGATCAAAATATTTTATGTACATGTATAAAAATTGTCCATAAAGTTTTTTAAAGCCAAGGGTTTTAAGAAAGAAAAAGAACACATAAAGTATATGAAGAATCTGCCACTATATTCTTATGTATTAAATCTCTCCAAAAACCCTGTCCATTCATATACCTGATCACATTTTTGATCTATAACAATGACTTTATGAGACCAACACACACTTATATTCTCGTTAAAAGTTGTGTTCTCAAACCACAAACTATACTAAACCACAAACTATTCTGATAGATATAAATAAGTAACTTTCATAATTACAAAATTTTCTAAGTAACAGAAATGTTTTTACAATTAAGAATATTACTGAGACATCATACTCACTTAAAGAAAGCAGAAATATGCCCCCCCAAAAAAACTGACTACTACTCCCACAATGCATAAACTACAACCTCATGGGGAATACCTGAAACCCTACAGAGGAGTGTCTCCAATGAAATGGGGGCAGGGACGAGGGAAAAGAGGGTACTAACACATGATGTATCCATATGAAACATGTTGTTAATAAAATAATAATAATAATAATAGATAACAAATTAAAGAAAGCAGAAATAAAACAGCCTGGGGTATTTTGGAAAATTATTTCAAATCTCTTTTTCTGAAGTCTTGTTGTGACTCTAATATTTACTGAGACAACTTTTTTCTTAAGGTTTATGTGAACTACTTTCAAAAATTAGTTTGAATCAGTGTTAAGGAAAAAAAAAATACCCAATCCAATAGCAAAATGGCATTACATAATCAGCTTTTAAAAACTACAGATCAATCCCTACTACCAAGGAGTGTGGGATGAAGAGTTAAAAATTATCAAGTACCTATGTTTAGCTCATTGGTGCAGGTTAAGGGCTGGGTATTTCCATCCCATTCCAGGCAAAACAAAAGGAAATCCTCCTGTGTCTGAGATTCTATTAACACATCCAAGGACCAGGAGCTGCAGTGTCTTGTCCACTTAGCAATTCTCAGAGATCTGTTTCTATTCTGCCTATACGATTCAGCTTTTGTTTTACATTTTTATTCAACATGTTCAGTTCCCTAAAACAAACAGACTGTACTTAATGCCACTTAACTGTACATTTAAGAAGGCTAAACTGGTCAATTTCTTGTTTTATGTATTTATCACAATAAACCTATAAATAAATAAAATCTCAATAAGGAGCCAATATATGGGGTAGAGAGGCTGGAACCTATGTGGCTATAATATTTGTCTCTACTGCTAAATTCAACCAAAGCTGGACATAGTGGCACACACCTTTAATCCCAGTACTCAGGAGGCAGAGGTAGGAGCATTGGTATGAGTTTGAGACCAGCCTGGGACTATATAGTGAATTCCAGGTCACCTGTGCTAGATAAGACTCTACCTTGAAAAAAAAAAAATCAAACAAACAAACAAAAAAAGATCAAATAAAAGATAGAATAAAAAAAGAAAAGACATAGCACTTGCAGTCCTTGCCCATTCTTATGGCCTTTAATACACTCTACCCAGCTGCCACCAGGAAGGCCTTGGCACTAGGCAGGCTAGGCAGAAGCACACCCTCTGCAGCATCTCTCTAGATGTGAACAGGTGCTGGAAGAAGGGAGGATTTTTTTGATGATGGATCCTTGGGAGAGTGTGCAATTCCTTAGAGAGTACTAAAATTGCCACTCCATTTACTGCGCCAAGTTAACTGGCAGGGGCCATGACAAGCTAGAATTTGACTAGCTTACCCCAAAAGCTATAATAATTTGGTAGCATGGATGATGACAATGGATATCTTAATTTTGTACTTAAAAGGTTATCTCAACAAAAAGAGAACAAATGCCTAGTTATTCAATTTCTTTCTGTATCTCTCAGTACATATTTAAAGCTCCTCAGCATTTAACTTTTCTCTGCTCTACAGACTTGGCATACATTAAAAAAAAAAAAGGTCTATCAGAAATATATCTATATATTCACCTTAACATCTAGGATTTCCCATCCTAGCTGCTTATGGGTGCTTGAGTCCTCATTAACTCAGTGTAGCAGCACTGAGAGCAGCTAAGCTCCAGTGAAGAAGGGCTGACTGATGTGGGTGTGAGGAAAGGTGACCTTTAGTTGTAAACAGTCATCAGATTTCACATCCTCAAAAATATTAGCACTGCAGGGCCTGCAAGGATGTAGACGCCGTGTCTGGCCTTATTACAGACAGGCTTTTGAAATGGTAATTACACCACCAACAGCACTGCTACCCATAAGCTGTACAACCAGTACAAGAAGGAGCAGGAACTTCAGGAACATACATGCATAAAACCAACAACTTCCCTCCCTGGTTAGGAGGCGGCTTTTTCTTTCTTGTTAGGAATAGATCACGATAGCTCAGTTTTCTGGTGGCGTTCAACTTAAGGAACCAGACAAAGGAAAATGTGAGCACCCCCCTCATGCTGCAGGAAAGCATTCACATTTAAAGGGAGCCCCGTGTGATCTGAATGGACTGTCATCACACACAGTAGCATAAAGACCATAACTTCAAGACTACTATCTCTGAAAACATGTTAAGAAGGGCAGTGATATAAATTACCATCAGGAATAAGCAGAAATATTCTGAGAGTTGAGGGACAATGTACATTCTTGCTTCTTACCTGACTAATCTTGAACAAGTCTAGATTTCTTTTTGTTTTGTTTTGTTTTGTTTTTTGAGGTAGGGTCTCACTCTGGTTCAGGCTGACCTGGAATTAACTCTGTCATCTCAGGGTGGCCTTGAACTCATGGCGATCCTCCTACCTCTGCCTCCCGAGTGCTGGGATTAAAGGCATGCGCCACCACACCCGGCTAAGTCTAGATTTCTTATACCTGAAGAGTTTGAGACTAAGCTCCCTTTTTTTGAAAGACAATGTTAAAAATAAACTTTCCCATAAAATAAACTGACATATATTTAGAGGTCTTCTTGACACTAAATCCAGAAGTTGGAGAGTTTCAGTGAAGGTTAATCAAGCGGCAGAGGATTACCAATCAGCTACCCAACTGCCATATTTTACTGCAACAGCACCCCAGGGAGCCAATTCAATTGCACCTCATGCAACTAAAGTATATTAACACTCAACAAATTGGCTACAATTACAAGATACCAGTATATTCACTTAACACTGAGAAGCAGGGAATAATTTAGCATATGCTTGAAAAGCTTGGTTTGGGCCCAAATGACTGCTTGTTTACAACTGAAGGACAAGCGGGAGCAGGAAGTAACTCCCAGGGTCCTTCAGAGGAAATCCCTCCTAGAATGCCCACAGAGAATGTTGCAGTCTTGGTTCCTCTGGAGAAACAGAACCACAACAGGAGGGAAACTGAAAAGGATGAAGCAATATGAAGAACAGCAGTGTCGGGTTCTTTATCCCTAATGAGGCTCCCCCCCCCCCCCAAGGTAGGGTCTCACTCTAGCTCAGGCTGACCTGGAATTCACTCTGTAGTCTTAGGGTGGCCTCAAACTCTCAGCGATCCTCCTACCTCTGCCCCTCTGCCTCCCCCTCTGCCCCTCTGCCTCCCGAGTGCTGGGATTAAAGGCGTGCGCCACGATGCCCGGCTCCTAATGAGTTTTTAAAGATTCTTTAAATTGAAATCTTTTACTTCAGTTTTGCTTGATAAATCAGGAAATGAAAACACTTAAAATAGCAACGGGAGATACAAGCTTCTGTCCAGCGGATGGTTCCCTTCTCCAGGGATGTCTATGAATAAATAAATGGAATGTTTCAGTTTGTACTTTTTTCTTCTTCTACTTATTGATACTAAGATATGTTCCAGAGCAAAAAAGCCACCAGGTGAAAAGGCCTTCATATAACCTTGTGTAGAGGGCATAAGGTTTGCAATAGCTACTCTGGCACTTTCACAATACTCAAAACATATATGAAAGAGATTGTGCCTCAACATGTGTATGGCTCTGTGAAGTTATAATTGATAAGGAGGACACATGGGAAGGCAGAAAAGTGATTAAGAGAATATACCACAGATACTTGTCCATACTTGTTTATTGCTGTACTTCTCATGTCCAGGAAATGAAACCAGCCTAGATGCCATCAACAGATAAATGGATTAAGAATACATGGCATGTATATACAATGGAATTTAATGCAGCCATGAAGAAAAATAAAATTATGATATCTATAGGAAAATGGATGAAACTGGAAAGCACTATGTTAAGTGAAATAAGCCATACACAGAAAAGGTGATACTATGTTTTCTCATATATGGAACCTAGATCTAAATGTTTGTGTGTGTGTGGGGGGGGGTGTAGGTCACCAAACCAGAAAAGGATCATGAGAAGGGAGGACGAGATCTTCAGAAAGGTAGAAACAGGGTACTAGTGAAGGAGAAATAGGAGAAAGCTAGGTTCTTTTAGGTGGTCTCAGTTGGGAACAGAGGCCCAGAGAGAAAGGATGCCACCTTGACTGGTGGGAATGGAACCCCGTTTCTGACTGAGACGCATCTACAGCAGCTGTGCTGCCCTCTGCTGTTCACCACCTAACAAGCTTCCTAGATGGGTGACCTTCACTATGCATGCGGTCTGGCCCTGGGGGTTGCCCTTCACATCTACAAACCAATTGGGTCTGCCTCTTTATGTACCTAAATTTTGATGAAAGAATACATTTTCAATCGACTATAAAGGCTGTTTTTCAGCCTTTTTTCCCTCTCTCTCTGCATCTCCTTGCTCTGCTTTGTGATCTCTGCTTAGATACACGTGAGTCTGGCTTCTTCCTGACCCAGTCTTTGTTGATCTGAATAGTTTTTCTGCTTGCTTATTCATAAAGAATAAAAAGCATAAAACTTTCGGGTAATTTCTCTTTTTAATTATATGTATGATATTCCTCTGGTCTCTGAATCTAGCACATGCGTATTTCCCTTGCACTCTAGATCTACCACATGGGTGCTTTCTCTAACCCTGGGGCTGTTACCTGTGTACTTTCTCTAAACTGGGGATATCCAGGGTATAACTCTCTTTACTACTCATCTCTCATCTGAACTTCTTGGTCTCTGCTTTTGTAGTTTCCCTCTGCTGTTTTTCCTTAAGGCACCACCATTTGCCCTCTTAACTTTCTTCCATGGGGAGGCTCAGGGCAGAATCTGTGTGTTTCTTTTAAATCTCCCTATACGAGCTCCTAGGTTCCATCTTCCACGTGCTTGTGGCTCCACTCCAGTCTTTCCCTAAAATCCTCAATTTCTCTTAAATGAATGTCACAGACTATGCTGTGTTTTCCACATGAGTGCATGTTTCTTAGTTTCCATATGCTTATGATGCTATTCTTCCTAGATCTCAATTTCCCTTAAGCAAACACTCAAATTTGTGATTACTCAATAAATGAACTTAATAATCCATACTTTATCCACCTTGAGTCAATTTTTTTTGTCAATTCTTTGTTAAAAATAGGACAGGACCCAAAATTGGGGTTCATGAACTTAGGGGACCCCTCCCGAACTCCAAATTCCTGCATGATTTGTAATAAGAAAGCAGAAAGGGGGACTAATTGGGGGAAGAAAGGGACCCATTGGAGGGGGATCAGAGGAGGGTAGTGGGGAAAGGAATGGAATGAATGAGAATAAAGAATAATGATGCACAGGTATGAAGATGCCATAATGAAACCCATTACTTTATTTTTTATTTATTTATTTTTTTTGTTTTTTTGAGGTAGGGTCATACTCTAGCCCTGGCTGACCTGGAATTCATTATGGAATCTCAGGGTGGCCTCGAACTCACAGCGATCCTCCTACCTCTGCCTCCCGAGTGCTGGGATTAAAGGCGTGCGCCACCACGCCTGGCTCCATGAGTTTATATGATAGCTGTTGTAGTCAGTTCTACATTGCTGGGACAAAAATGCAAAACCAAGCACAATTTAGAGGAGGAAGGGGTTTATTTCACACTCACAGATCTAGGGGAAAGTTCCACCAGTGGCGGAAGAAGCTGCTTCCATACATCCAAACAGAGAAAGACCATCACCAGCCAGCAAACAGAAACCACCAGCAAACAGCAGGGACCGCAGCAGAGCTCAGACCTCTCTGTATACCTTTTGGTTGGAAATCAGATCCATTCCCAAACACACATTAGGGCTGGACCCCAGGATATGCCTCTAATGACACCTCCAGCCAGGTGGCTGGAGTCAAGCTTTTAATAAAACAACTAAATCTATGGGGGAATTACATGCAAATTAACATACTAGCCTCAATTAAAAAAAAAAGCCAGGGGCTGGAGAGATGGCTTAGTAGTTAAGCGCTTGTCTGTGAAGCCTAAGGACCCTGGATCAAGGCTCGATTCCCCAGGACCCACGTTAGCCAGATGCACAAGGGGCCACATGCATCTGGAGTTCGTTTGCAGTGACTGGAGGCCCTGGCGTGCCCATTCTCTCTCTATATATATCTGCCTCTTTCTCTCTATGTCTGTTGCTCTCAAATATAATAACCAACAACAACAAAAATATTTTTTAAAAAAGCCACATAATATACCAAAATCTGTTATTTTATTTATTAATTTGAGAGAGAGAGACAGAGAGAGAGAGAGAGAGAGAGAGGGAGGGAGGGAGGGAGGGAGGGAGGGAGAGAATGGGCATGTCAGGGCCTCTAGCCACTGCAAACGAACTCCAGACACATGCGCCACCTTCTGCATCTGGCTTACATGGGTCCTGGGGAACTGAACTAAATAAAATCCTTTGGATTTGTAGGCAAGCACCTTAACTGCTAAGCCATCTCTCCAGCCCCCCCAAATCTGTTTTTAAAAAATTATACAATGTGGGGCTGGAGAGATGGCTTAGCAGTTAAGGCAATTGCCTGCAAAGCCACAGGACCTAGGTTCTATTCTCCAGGATCCACATAAACCAGATGCACATGGTGATGCATGTGTCTGGAGTTTGTTTAAAGAATTAAAACAAAATAAAAGAAGTCAGGCATGGTGGCACACACCCTTAATCCCAGCATTCGGGAGGCAGTGGTAGGATCGCAGTAAATTCGAGGCTACCCTGAGACTACATAGTGAATTCCAGGTCAGCTTGAACTAGAGTGAGACCCTACCTTGAAAAACCAAAAAAAATAAAAATAAAAAATAAAAAAAGAAGTTGGGCATGGTGGTACACATCTTTAATCCCAGCACTTGGGAGGTTGAGGTAGGAAGATCGCTATGAGTTTGAGGGCATCCTGAGATTACATAGTGAATTCCAATCCAAGTCAGCCTGGGCCACAGTGAGACCCTACCTCGAAAAAAACAACAAAACAAAACATGTGGCTATATGTCAATTTGAAATCACATATTTTCATAGGTTTCTTATCAAATGAAATCACTGCATTTCTAAGAAAATGAATGTAAGCAGAGATCATATGTTAAGCAAAATAATCCAGAGTAAGACAAATACTGCATGATTTTTTTCATCTATGAATTCAACATTTAAACTTACATGGTATGTGCATCTTGTGTGTGTGTGATGACAGCAGAAAGGAGACTAATAAAGGGAGGAAGAGATCTTAAGGGAGAAGTAAAGGAGGGAAAAAAGAGCACTGGAATACATGAGAAATGAACACAGAAGGGACAATAGTGTGGGGGATGGAAGAGAGGCCAGCTGGAAAGGATGAAGGAGATGAGGAAGCACTATGGGGAAAGGTATGAATAAAAACAGGTATATATGAAAATGTTATAATGAGACCCATTATTTTGTATGCTTGTGATGGTTTGATTCAGGTGTCCCCCATAAACTTAGGTGTTCTGAATGCTACATTCCCAGCTGATGCAGATTTGGGAATTAATGCCTCCTAGAGGCAGTGTCAGGCTTATGGGTATTATAGCCAGTGTCCCCTTGCCAGTGTTTTGCTTACTCTCCTGTTTCTGTTGCCCACGTGGTGTTGGCCAGTAGGTCATGTCTACCTTCTGCTCATGCCATCCTTTTCCCCTGCCATCATGGAGTTTCCCGTCTAATCTGTAATCCAAAATAAGTCCCCTTTATCTTCCCCATGAGCTGCTCTTGGAAGGGTGATTTCTTTCAGCAATGTGAACCTGACTCCAACAGTAAAGCTGGTATAGAGAGTGGTATCATTGCTGCTTGAAACCTGACCATGTGGCTTTGGCCTTTTGAAGCTGATTTTCAAGAGGAACGTGGATGAATTTGAAATCCTGGCTTAAGAGATGGCTTGCAGTGCTGTAAGTACAGCTTGATGGACTATTCTGGTCAGAGTTGAAAGACCTGAATGCAGTAAGAACTAAGGACTGTGAAGTTTGGTGTTTGAGGGTGAGAGAGAGGCCTTGCCTGGACTGGGCAAGAAGCAGTTTGTGTGAGAAGCTTACTGTTATGGCCATGTCCTAAGAACTTGTGCATGGCTTCATTGCATACAAATGGACTGGTGTGAGCAGAGGGATATGGCACACACACACACACAAATAAAATAGAATCTTTGGGCCAAAACCTCTGCCTGTTCAGCTGCAATTGTATGAGAGATTACAACCACTGAGATTGGGCCACCTGACCTGCACTGGGACAACAGAAAGAATGCAGTCTTTTGAAGAGTTTCTGCTGGCTGATAACAGAAAAGTATGCAGTCAAAGTATAAGTTCCAGCTAGGCATGGTGGCACATGCCTTTAATCCCAGCACTCGGGAGGCAGAGGTATGAGGATTTCTGTGAGTTCAAGGCCACCCTGAGACTATGTAGTGAATTCCAGGTCAGCCAGGGCTACAGTGAAACCCTACCTCAAAAATAAAAACAACAACAACTACAAAAAGTATAAGCTCAGCCAGGCATGGTAGCACACAGCCCAACACTATGGTTGCAGGACTGCTGTGAGTTCAAGGCCAGCCTAGGGCCACAGAGTGAGTTCTAGATCAGCCTGGGCTATCGTGAGACTCTACCTCAAAAACAACAAGTAGCATAGGTTGTAGAGAAACTGACCTCTTAGTGTAGCAAAAAAGAAGTTATTCCTTAAGGGTAAAACCACCAAAAGTATGCTGGGTCTGGTGACTCAGGTCTATAATCCTAACTCCTTGGGGGAATGAGGCAAGAAGATCACAAACATAAAGATTGCTTAGATTACAGAGTGACTTCAAGGCTGGCTTGGGCATCTTATTGAGATGTTGTCTCAAAAAATAAACACACAAGGGCTGGGAGAGATAGCTTAATGGTTACGATGTTTGCCCGCAAAGCCAAAGAATCCTGGTTCAATTTTCTAGGACTCATGTAAGCCAGATGCACAAGGTGGTGTATGCATCTGGATTTCATTTATAGTGGCTGGAGGCCCTGGTGTGCCCATTCTCTCCCTCCCCCCGCCTCTTTCTCTGTCTCAAATAAATAAAATATATTAAAAAATAAAAATAAAAATCAATAAAATTAAACACCAAAGGTTAAGAATAGGAAAGTGTGGGCTAGAGAGATGGCTTAGTGGTTAAGGCACTTGCCAGTTAGATTCCACGGTACCCAATTAAAGCCAGATGCACAAGGTGGCACATGCATCTGGAGTTTGTTTGCAGTGGCAACAGATCTTGGGACACCCATTCTCTCCATCTCCTTCTTTTTTTTTTTTTTTCTCTCTCTCTCAAATAAATAAATAAAATATTTTTTAAAAAAAGAGGTAAATGTCACCAGATAATAGGTTGTCAAGATATCTTAGATGTGCTCATTTCTGAAACTGTATTTGGCTCCACTCACTCATTACAACAGACAGGAAAATGTGTTTTGGTATACTTTCACATACCACTGACGGGAGTCCAGGTTTTTAAGTTCTCTCAATAATTTTGAATTTTTCTTCAGCAAGTGAAAATTCTTCCTACAAAGGAAAAAGGATGGAAGAAAAAAAATAAAAGCTTTCCAATCAACCAACTAAAAAACTTACACATCACCTATCCATGCACTACTTCATTCTCTGAAATACTGTGATAGGCACCTTAAGGAAAATGAGGTCTATTTCCCTAAGGCATGCAAAGGCCTAACAGTACCATAGTATCCCATCACTGTTTTGTGACACTGGAAGGTTCTGTGGTCAACAAGTGTGTCCCTTGTGCGCATGTGCCTATGTTTCTGTTTGCACTGCTAGCTATGCTGTGGATCTGTCCCCTTCACTCTTTAAAACTCTACTCCACTATCACATCCAGCTCATACCCACCCTCTTCTATGAGGTCTTCTCTACCATCTACATTTCCCATTGGACTGAATCACTCCTATTCACCTCCTGTCCTATATCAGAAAAGCATTGTATCCATCTCCCTCATCAATTTTATGGTTAGATAGTGACTTACGATTGGATTCTATTTGCATCTTGTGTGGATATAGAAACAATATTGGACAGGAAAGAAATGAAGTAAAACACACAGAATAAAAGAGAAATGCCTGGCACCAACATTGCACAATTAATTTCATTTCTTGTTTTAACCCAGCAGCTAAAAAGAAATTCTTAAGTATTAAAATTGAGAAAAATCTCTATTTCTAATTCCTTTGTTCTCTAACCTCAAATTGGTTAAAAAAATCACATAGAACAATGATAAAAGAACGGGAGCATTAGCACACATGGTTACCTTCTGTCCCATGAATTCATCCCCAAGTCATCAAGCAGCAACCTGCAGAAATAAAAGGGTCCTCGTGGTTCCACTGGTGAGGGTTGCCCTTGGCTGGTGACCCTCATTGCAGAGTTAGAATTACACCTCTGAACATACTCATCTTCCTGTGCGCTCTGGCGCAAGATGACCTCGATGATTTCTTTCTCTTGATCACAGTTCATGCCACATGGGGGTGGGGATGGCTCATTCAGATTCAGCTGGGAAGGTAAAAGGCATTCAGGGCTTGTATGGCCAATGTTTTCAAGTAATTTGTCAAGGACATCATCTCCCTCCTCAATGTGAGAAAAATCTTTTGGAGGTCCATCTGTGTGATGATGAGAGCCACCTGAAATCAGAAGTGTGGGATTTCTTCTGTTGGGTGCCAAGCAGCCTTGCAGAGGTCCATATAAAACTTTGCCATCCCAAGAGTACTTCCCTGAGATATCCCTCACAATGACCCTCACATCCGACAAGGCCGCTCCCTCTGCTGGCGTCTGAAGGTAGGAGATGAGAGTGCTGTCATTAAATACAAACAGCTGCAAGTTGGGGCTCCTGAATACCTCTGAGGACAGCTCAGTGCCTTCCACATGGGCATTATCATGGTTCTCACTGACCAGGCTGTGCAAAATGGCAGGGCCCCCACTGAGTGGGTAGTGCCCCAGGTGGTTCACCAGGTGTGCCATTACCATCCGTGCAGTCAGGGGTATCAACTCCACATTTCTTCTCTTCCTCTCTGTGAACAGAGAAAGCAGGAGCAAGAGAGAGAGAAAGAGAGAGAGAGAGAATTCAGTCAGTCTTTTGAATGCTTGATTCCTCACTGTGAGAATATTTTTAACTTTTTTTACATTAATAATTTTTGAGTTGATGGCCGTACTTTAACACTTCGAAAAATCAAATTACATCATGAAGATTTCACCCTGTAAAGAACTTTAAAAAGTCTGCAGATAGAAGAATAAGCAAAAGAAAAGCATCCCTATGCTTTAGAACTCAAGTGTATAGGGTACAAATGAAGACAAAATCCAGTTGGAGGGCCAGCTGGTAGCCAAACAGTGGGGCAGGGAGGTTATCATACATCCCTTCATCCCTCTGCAGGGTGAAGATACATCTGATAAGGACATTAATAAAGCCTAGGGCTGCATAAGAAGACTGGAACCTATTTATTTAATAATTATGACAATTACAGTTTTTTGATAGGGCACTTAAAATATGTAAGATAAGCTGTCACACTAGTAACTTATGGTGGGACTTAGAGAAATTTAAACAAATTTATGGCTCATGATTAAATGCTTAAAAGGAACTGATTTACAAAATGTTATTACCTAAATTATGCGCAAAGACTTTGATAATAATATATATAAAGGGGTTTTACAAATTGAGATAGATATAAGGGAGAGGCAGATAAACCTGTAAGTATGGACTGCAAAAACTATTTTAGCCAGGTGTGGGGGCGCACGCCTTTAATCGCAGTACTTGGGAGGCAGAGGTAGGAGGATTGCCGTGAGTTCGAGGCCACCCTGAGACTCCATAGTGAATTCTAGGTCAGCCTGGGCTACAGTGAGACCCTACCTCAAAAAACCAAACAAAAACAAAAACAAAAACAAAAACAAAAACAAAAACAAAAAAACAACAAAGAAACCTATTTTAGCTTGAAAGTAGCTAGGGAAATTTATTTATTTCCTTCCCTCCCTCCCTCCCTCCCTTCCTTCTTTCTTTCCTTTTTACTTTCTTTAATTACATATATGAGAGAGAGAATAAGCATGGGCATGAAAAAATCTGGTGCTGCAAACAAACTTCAGATTAGTGTGCCACTTTGTGCATCTGGCTTTACACAGGTACTAGGGAATTAAACCCAGGCCATTAGACTTAGCAAGCAAGTGCCTTTAACTGATGAACCATCAAGTCAAGGATATTTCAATCTGCTAAATTTATAAAGCATGATACATTAATCCAAGGACAAATGAAAGTTAAACTTTTTAAATTTTAACAAGAAAGTCTAGCTATTTAAAGAAACTAAGGTTTATAGATTTAAGTTTAAGCTTAAAGCTGTAAGAAACAATTGCCCTTTTCTCTATATGTGTAGTGTACATATGTGTGGGTGTGTGTGCATACAGAGGCCACAGCTTGATGTTGTGCTGGTTTGATTCAGGTGTCCCCATAAACTTAGGAGTTCTAAATGCTAGTTTCCCAACTGATGGATATTTGGGAATTAATGCCTCTTGGAGGGAGTGTATTATTGGGGCGGGCTTATGGGTACTATAGCAAGTTTCCCCTTGGCACATCCTCCTGTTGCTATGGTCCACCTATGTTGGCCAGGGGGTGATGTCCACCCTCTGCTCATGCCATTATTTTCCCCTGCCATTGTGGAGCTTCCCCTTGAGTCTGTAAGGCAAAATAAATCTCTTTTTCCCAGAAGCTGCTCTTGGTTGGGTGATTCCTACCAGCAATGTGAACTGGACTGCAACAGATATCTTCCTTAATCATTCTTTACCTTATTTATTGAGACAAAGTCTCTCATTGAACCCAGAGCTTATTAATTTGGCTAGTCTAGTTATCCATCTTGCCCTGGGGCTCCCCAACCTCTGTCTCCTGAGTACTGGCAATACAGGTGAATATTGCCATATCTGGCATTTTTGTGGGTGCTGGGGACCTGAACATAAAAAGTCATATATTTACAGCTTATATATACATATACTTACAGTTTTTATTTTATATATATATACATATATATATATCTCTCAAATATGTGCCTTTTTCATGTTAAACACCCTCCCTTTTAGACATAATAATCAAACTTATTTATTTGTAACATCATTTTATGATATCAATAGAGTAAACATCCATAATAATCTTAGGAACAATCAAATCTCTGAATTTTATAACAAAATTATCCTGAGATTTTCTTTTGAATTTTTAAGCAATTTTTTAATGCATACGAACTATATATTCAATGATGGAGAATGAAATTTCATATAAGACTCATGTTTTAGAAGCAAAGTAGGTCATTTACATCTATCCTTGAAGTTGAGCATTTTCTTCCAACGCTAGAAGCATGATTTCTACACAACTAAGAAATACAATGACCACATTTAATGCTCAAAATAGGCAATATTAATGCCTCAGAGGGCAAACATGAAGCCAGCTGAGAATTCATAGTTCATAGCATGAAAAATGCTGTTGTAATGACAGTGAGGCAGGCATAAAATTCTAATGATAAAGACCCAATTTGATAAAGGCCAAGGCAGAAAATAGCAATTAGAAAATCAACTTTGCTTTATTTTTATTCACATAGGTTGTGCTTCCAATTTGAGGTGAATATAAATGTCTGTTTTGTGAATGTGTTTGAATTCTATAATGGGAAAATGAGCTGGAGTTACACTGATCAAGCCATATACCATGACACAATGATAAACCTAATAAAACCCAAACTAGCTCTGGCATTGAAATGTCAGGAAAAAGAACATTTGTGAAATAATAATTGCTCTTTCTTGGCACACTTCAGCTAAATCCGCCACCTAAGGTTCCCCAAGAATCAAAGATCTGGATTTCCATCAGTGAAAACAACGAGTTCACAGCTTTCTCAAACAGGAAAAAAGACTCCATGTACCCTCGTTTTCTAAATTCATAGCAGAAATATAAAAAGCAGTAATGTTAGGCTATCATTCCACTTTCACGTTGGGAAGCCCCTCCCTGGCCTGCCCTTTAAACACTTGGGGAGCAATTTGAGCACACATGCTTAGTGATGGCTCAACAAGGTCTCATGTTTGGAACTTTGTTTAAAATAATAAATATACCAAGTAGTAAATAATTTAAGAAAGTCGCTTACTTAATTAGTATGTTAGTACATTAAAATAATTGGTAAAATATAAAAACCATGTCATAAATATTTGAAATACTTAAAAAAATGCTGAATTGTGAAGTTGAGTGAGAGTACATTTATTTGTTTAGCATCTTTCATAAGTGTGATGTGTCATGTATGTGCACAGATGCTCTCACAGGTTCATGGAAGTCAGAGTAGACTCAGGTAGTTGTAGGCCCTTATACTTGCAGAAAGCATTGTTAACCACTGAGCCACCTCCCCAGCCCAAACACATTATACTTAACATAGAAATTATCTTTATTGGGTTAGAGGGATGGCTTAGCAGCGGCATTTGCCTGCAAAGCCAAAGGACCCAGACTTGATTCCCCAGGACCCACATTAGCCAGATACACAAGGGGGCACATGTGTCTGGAGTTTATTTGCAGTGGCTGGAGGCCCTGGCATGCCCATTTTCTCTCTCTCCCTTTTCTCTGTCAAATAAAGAAAGAAAGAAAGAAAGAAAGAAAGAAAGAAAGAAAGAAAGAAAGAAAGAAAGAAAGAAAGAAAGAAAGAAAGAAAGAAATTTATCTTTATTTTCTTCACACTTACCACAATGTACACACATAAAAAGTGACCATGCATGCCAATGTGCTTCTCCACTCCCCCCAAGGAAGGGTCTCACTCTAAAGCCTAGGCTGACCTACAACTCACTTTGTAGTTCCAGGCTAGCATTGAACTCACAGAGATCCTCCTACCTCTGCCTCCCAAGTGTTGGGATTAAAGGTATATGCCACCATAACTGGTGCCAATGTGTTTTTTAGTGCATTAAAAAACAAAACAAAACTTATTTTCCATAGAAATTTACATTATTGTGTTAAGAACTACAGAAATATATTTGGGAAGGTCTGCATTCACCCCTGAGGCTCTCTAGAGAATGAATACTCATCAGAGAGTGCTGTACACAGAAAGGAAAGCCCTGCCAAACTTGTGTGCATTTTGAAAATTGCTCCTTTTTCATTAACATTAATCTTCTGCTATGTTCAAGAGACAAGCCATACTGAGACTGAACTTACTTTTAGGGACAGCTATATGGGATGAGTTTCAATCACTTCAAGAGAAAGTAATCTCTTTTTTAAAAGATTTATTTTTATTTATTCATTAGAGACAGAGTGTGAAAGAGAAAGAGTGAGAATGAGCACACCAGGGCCTCTAACCACTGCAAATGAACTCCAGATGCATGCACCACCATGTGCATCTATCTGGCTTGCATGGGACCTGGAGAATTGAACCTGGGCTCTTAGGTTTCACAGGCAAGTACTGTAAACCACTAAACCATCTCTCCAGCCCAAAGTAAACTTTTTGAAAGGCAATGATTGCAAGATACAAATATCAGAAATATATTGGGTTACTGTAATCACTTAATAAAAATACAGCTTGCACTTAGAATTGTGAAAAAAATGCCAAGAAAACACTGTTTTTAATAGACACAAGAATTTCAGAAGAAGACAATTAAATGTTTAAGTAAATGCAGAGTAGATAACATGAAATACCCATATGCTATTCATCACAAGCCACGCTCAGAATAAGTCTTTGGTCTACTTGGCGGCAGAGTGTAGCAGTAATTAACTTCAGGAACCCGATCACTACTTTTTAGGTTCAAATCCCACCGTTATTATTAGTTCTGACTCACATATCTGTGAGGAAATCCCTGAAGTTAAGTTTGCTCATCTTTTAAATGGAGCCACAATCTGGACAGTCAGATTACAAGCTATTGCTGTGTTTTAGTGTCATGCAAGTCTGGCCGAACTCCAGGCACAGCTGCCTGTGCCCTGCACTCTCACCTGGCTGTGGCCTTCCTCTCTCTGCTTCAGGCTTGAAGGGTCATCACATAGGACATAGCCTCATGTTATCCAGCCAAACAAACTATTCTGTCCCTAGTGCTCTGGCAAAACCCAAGTCCAAACACTTTACAAAACACCTCATTTTCTTTTTGTTCTCCCCTTCCCTGAGCATCACACATGCATGTGTGTATGTGTGTACAGGTGAATGTACATGCATGCACATATAACATGTGGAGGCCATAGACAACCTTGGATGTCATTCCCCAGAAATATTGTCCACCCTGCTTTTGAGACAGGGTCCTCAATGGACTTGAGTTTGCCAAGTTGTTTGTACTGTCAATGTCTTCACAGTGCTGGGATTATAAACCTGCACCACCATGCCTGGATTTTTTTTTTAACTGCTCATTTTGAGGGTCAAATTGAGGTCCTCATGCTTTCATGGCAAGCAGCATACTGACTAAACTATCCCTCAAGGCCCCTCGGCTACTCGAAGCACCTGGCACTGCTAAACTTCGTTAGTGCCACCGGCTGTGTCCTCTTGATTTCCTACAGAGACTTCTAGAGATGATGTTGGCCTTTCTCCACTTGACTGACTTTGCTTCCCTAGTCACAGTCTCTCACTCCTTTTCCATTAAAGATGACTTTTACCCTTGAAGCTCCATTCCTGGGTCTAGGTTTTAAGCTTGCAAACTTCGCAAACTTTCCATGGATGGAGGAAGGACAGGGAGGAGGCTAACGATGGTACCAACATGGCTGTATACACACTGTGTATATAACTAATAATAAATAAATAAAAAGAACAGGACTGTGCCATTATTGAGTACTTTATTGTGATTTAAGGCATAGAAATGGCTTTGTATTCATATATATCTTATCTCATTAATGAAAATGAACTTGACAATTACTTAGGAGGGAAAGGACTGTCATTACACTAAGAATGTTACTTATTTTGAAAAGAGAAATTTCCATGGATGATGGGACACTCTACACCTACATTTATTTGAATTTTAAATTTTGAAGGTTCGTGTGAAATACAAGAGAAAAATCTAAAATACCCTTCATCTCAGTGGTAATAGTTTGTGCACCCTCAGCGCAGTATCAATCAGAAAACTCATACTGATATAATTCACTGGTAATTCAGTGTATACCAGTTTTATATGCACTTATTTGTACACATTTAGTTTTATAAAATTTAGTCATATGTAGAAATGATAAGCACACATTTTAACTCACATTCCATGTGAGTTAACACACTTATCATTCCAGAGAAAGGGGTGAGTGTGGAACAAATATAGCAGTTCCTAATTCCTGACATTTCTCACAGATTCTAAACTGGCCTCTACTACAAGCAGACCACTCATATGGTGGCAAGTAAATTCCCATCTCTCTTTTTAAAGATCTTCCAGTCTGGGGCTGGAAAGATGGCTTAGTGGTTAAGGCACTTGCATGCAAAGCCAAAGGACCCAGATTAGATTCCCTAGTATCCACATAAGCTAGCTGCACAACACCTGGAGTTTGTTTGCAGTGGGTATAGGCCCTGGCATGCCCATACTTTCTCTGTCTCAAATAAATAAATAAAAATAAAAATTCAAAAGTTCCTTAAACAAAAATCTTCCAGTCTGAAACCCACTATGCATTCCTTTCAAAGCCTACTCATCTTGCTAATTTTAGTGTGAGTCCTTCCCTAAGGGATACTCTCATGAGGTTAAAAATGAGCCTTTTAGGGAGATGGCTCAGCAGTTAAATGTGTTTGCTTTCAAAGTCTGCCAGTCTGGGTTCAACTTCCCAGCAACCCTCATAAAGCTGGGCAAGTATTTTATTGTAATATCAAGATACCCTGGTGCACACATGTACACATATATGTACACATACACACATACAACACATACATAGATACATAGGTAAATAATTTTAAACACAAACTTGCTTGCAAAGCCTGCAGGTGTAGGCTCAATTCCTCACTATCCAAGTAAAGCCAGACAAACAAACTAGCACATGCATCTAGAGTTTGTTTGCAGTAATGAAAGGCTCTCATGCACCCATATTTACTCTCCCTCTCAAATAAATAATAAATGTTTGTTTGTTTTTTCCCCCAAGGTAGGGTTTTACTCTAGTTCAGACTGACCTGGAAGTCACTATGTAGTGTCAGGGTAGCCTTGAACTTACGGTGATCCTCCTACCTCTGCCTCCCAAGTGCTGGGATTAAAGGTGTGTGCCACCATACCTGGATCAAATAAATAATTTTTTTTTAAAAAAGAAAATGAGCTTTTTGTTTTGCAAGTTCTATGGGTCTGAGACACATTGGTTCTCACTAACACAAAACTGCTTGAATAAGATGGAAGAAAGAAGAAAAATAGTAGGGGACAAAATAAAGAAGAGCATGGACAAAGACTACAATCATTCCTTCTGTCACCCACAACGTTTCTCCATGTGGAGTGACACTCACCCTCTTCAACAGTCAGCAGGTTCCCCAGTTCTGTTGAGGAATGGCACTGGACTGGCTCAGAGCTCCTCACATTTGCCAGGGGCAGGAAAGGATCATAATCCGTGGACGACAAGTCAGCCAAGGTCAGAGTGTGGTGACTCTGCTGCGTGTATGTGCTTGAGCCACACACACAGCAGTGGAGAACCTGTGGAACACAAGACAGGGGTGGCATCCTGCATGCTATCACTTCCAGTACCCTGACAAAACTTGTCTAGCTCTCTTAAATGCTTACAAGTTAAGACTCCTACTTCAAAATATGTAGTTCTTCCCATTCTTAAATATCTTCTTGCTATTAGCAAGTTTTATTACTCTGTTCACATCTGGGATAATATATATGCAAGGCAAAAGGAAAAGAAGTACCCATTGCTCTATTTAATGTGGTTGTATGCAATTTAATAGTTCCCCATTCTCCAAAGGCAATACAGGTGAAGGGAAAGAGCCCAGGATATGAAGGGAGGCTGTGGTACAGGGACCACAGGCAAACTTCAGGGCAGTTTCTGAGTTTAAATTATTAGAACTCTTAACTCCCAATTTTAAAGTACAATTTAATAAATTACATATAATACAGCTGGGCATGGTGGTGCACGCCTTTCATCCCAGCAGTTGGGAGGCAGAGGTTGGAGGATTGCCATGAGTTTGAGGCCAGCCTGAGACTCCATAGTGAATTCCAGGTCAGCCTGAGCTACAGTGAGACCCTACCACGAAAAACCAAAGAAAAAAAAAAAGTACATATAATACAGATTTTAAAATTCTCATTTTTCACATGGCTAGATTCCTAAACTTGTTTCTTGAAGGTTTTTTTTGAGACAGGATCTCACTTTGTAACCCAGGCTGCCCTTAAACTTGTTATGTAGCCCAGGCTGGCCTTGAATTTGAGGCAACCCTCCTGCCCTCATTCTCCCAAGTGCTAGGATTACAAACGCGCTCTACCACCCCTGGCTCTTGTGGATTTTAAAGCAGAGATTACTGGAGGCTTTATGTTTTTTTCTTTTTGGTGACAGATTTTGTCAACCTGATGCTGTCAATACTATACTACTATAACATAACCAGCTCATGTTTAAAGTAAGTAGACAAAGGTGAGGTTCCATGGAGGGAGGGGGATTCTGAAGAGATGGCAGTTGTTTCAAGTCAAGCCACGTAAAATACATCTGCAACTTGGCAGCCACAGCTTCTTTACAACTGTGTCTGCTCTTCTTTCTAAATGTTTAACCTACCATAAGTCCTTTCCCAAGGACATAGGTAAGAAAGTAAATGCACAAGATACATTTTGATGGTTTTTGACATAGGTACACACAGTCTGGCCTCAGGCACAGGTTGACACTTACCCTGTAGATATAATCCAACAAAGGGGCCTGGGGTGGGTGCTGTTCTTCCAGGACCACTGTGGACACGGGGTGGAGGAGGGCACTCACAGGCAGCGCCATGCACCAGTCCAACAGGCAGAGGAGCAAGGACACAATAAACTGAAAGAAGAAACATGCCCAGAAGCTGAACCTTTTAAGCTACACAGAAAAATAAACAGAATTTTCTGTGTGAATACTAATTATTCAAATGGATGCACAAATGTTAGGTAGGCGAGTAAACAAAAATGTCTTCATAGGAATAGTTAAGTCCAATGCATAAGGATATTACAATCATATCATCATTTGTAGTATGTGCTATACTGTCTAACAGTTATAAATAAACTCTGGGGCTAGGAACATGTTTTTAATCATATTTAGCACTTGGGGTGGGGGGCAGATATAGGAGGATAGCTGTGAGTTCAAGGCCAGCCTGGGACTACAGAATGAGTTCCAGGGTAGCCTGGGGCACAGTGAGACCCTACCTCACTTAGGAGGCAGAGGTAGGAGAATCGCCATGAGTTTGAGGCCACCCTGAGACTTTATAGTCAATTCCAGGTCAGCCTGAGCAAGAGCGAGACCCTACCTTGAAAAAACAAAACACAAACAAAAAAATCAAAATAAAATAAAAAGAAATAAACTCTGGGGAAAAGTTAATTAATGGGTCACTTACCTTTTTATCTGTTTCCACTGAGGAGTACTCTGCACTTGGCAAAAGAAAAGCAATTGTGGCCACAAGGATCTGTATATAAGATAAATCCCAATCAAACAGACAATAATACTTGTTTGGAAGTCTTATGTTAAAAGTCCCAAGACAGCCTCTAACTAAACCAAGTGATAAAAAGTTGCAGGCCAGTTGTATATGATCTTGAAAATTATGAGTAAGTAATGGGCCATGCTTTATTTCCACTCCACTTTACTGGTGGGGGAACTGGGCCCCCAAGACTAGGAATATTTCTCTCTCTGTAGACAGTTTCCATTATCAGTCCCTTTATTTCCACAGTGATATTAAAACTACTTCCAAAAACAATGAGGAAAAAGTTCCCGTTTAGATCTCTTCCCTAGGATCTCTGCAGGGGCACGCAAGTCTGCCTTTCCCCTACCCAGCCTAGCATTGTTTCTTGCCCCGGATAATTTTCTGCTTGCCTCTGCTTTATGCTTTGGAGTAATTTCTCACTTTACTTACCTGTAAGAGTTTCCTCTGATCTCTGAGTCTGCCACATGTGTATTTCCTTTACATTCTAGATCTATCATGTGGGAATTTTCACTAAACTCTGGGCCTACTACTTGTGTGATTTCTCTAAAAGTTGGGGTAACCATGGGTGTAACTGTATTTACCACCCATTTCTCATCTGGGTTTCCTGGTCGCTGCTTTAGTACTTTCTTTCCCATTCTTAAACCATTACCACCACTTACTCTTAACTTTATTCCTTGGGGAGGCTCAAGATGGATGCTGTACTTTCCACACAAGTGCATGTTTCTTCTAAATCTCTCCACACAGATCCTATTATCTTCCACATGCTTGTGGCTCTGCTCCAGGCCCTTCTTAGACCTCCATTTCTCCTAAATGAACCTCATGAACTATGTCGTGCCTTCCACATGAGTGTGTTTTCTATCTTCCATGTGCTTGTGACTCTGCTCCAGCTTTTTTCTAGAACATACTTTCCCTTAAATAATTCCTACAATTTGTGATTTTCCCTTAATAATTCATAATTTAAAAAAACTACCATTTAATCTCCTACAAATTACCCCAAGTAATTTATCTACCTATTGTTCTGATGTAATAACATCCTTTTTATTCTCAAAAGCATTCTTGTTTGGATACATTATATGGTCACTCCAAAATCCAACTTTATATTGTACATTTCTAGGTTCAAAGCTCTGTTTCATTCTAGGTCACTTCAGGTCAAAAATCACTTGTGACTCTTGATGTGTTTCTGAGAACAAAGGGATATCATGTCACCAGTGAAATCTTTCTAAGGCTAGAGGAAATGAATCAGCATCACTTCTTTCTATCTGTTATCCCTCATAGAGACAAATCAAATTTCCTCAGAGTTACCACTGGATGTGTAAAGAACAGGGCTTATTTTTTAAAGTATAGCTATATAGCCTGTTAGGAATGAATGTGCCTTAGCACGGGTACCTTTTAGTGAAGGTCCTTGCTTGGTTCTGAGCCAGACCCTCTTGGATATAACTGACCTCCAGCATGCTACAGTTGAGACCATCCTTCCTGCAACTTCCACCCGCTCTCCTGACCGCCACTCCCTCCAAGTTATTATAACACTGATCTCATTACAGCTGGGCAACAATGCCATGGCAAAAACCAGAGTCCAGGGCTTGTCTGGGAGAGTCCTGCTTTACACAGCAGCAGCCCCCATCGCATAAGGAGGGCATCATAACCAGCTGCCTTACTCCTTGTTGGCACCATCCAAATTGCTCTCAATGAATAAAGCCTAATCTATAAAAGGTCTCTTTGTTGTGGTCGTGTCTGCCTTTCAAACTTTCCAAGTAGCAGCCTATGCCCTGGAACACTGCAGGCTTCTTTATACAGTGCCTAGAATGGCAGATGAGAAGAGCCAGCCAGCTTCAACTGAAAACGGGACGTCCGTGGCAGTTTAATAGTTGCTTCTCTAACAATTATTTGAGGATCTACAATTAATTAGGTATCAAATACATTATTAAAAAGCAAATGCATATGTTTTAGTGTTAAAGGACTTACTTCTGCCATTTTTCGCGGTAGAGCAGTTTCAAACATCTGAAGCTTTTCCCAGTAGGAAACCAGCAATTGGAGAACATCACAAGCAACCTGAGCCACAATTTTGTTAGAAAACTATAAAAGGAAGGAAAATGTCACAGTAAATATATAACTTTAAGTGCATTATTCTGAAGGAAGAACAAAACTGACATTTCTTCCAAGTTCTACAGATTACAATAATTTGTTTTGCATGACATTGATGAAAATTATGTACAATGAATAAAACTTATACATGATCATATCATCACTCAAACACTGCCTCTGGTCTATCCTTGCCTATATTAGTTTATATAGTGTTCCATAGAAAAAAGTAGCCATTTTTTAATTGTCTGGAAATTAAACAAAATTTCTAATTCTGTACTTAGTTCACATAAATAATATTTGTGACAAGCAGAGGAAATTAAAAGGAATACATGGGGCTGTAGAGTTGGCTCACTAGTTAAAGGCACTTGCTTGCAAAGCCTGCTGTTCCAAATTCAATTCTCCAGACACATAAGTGCCATGTCCATCTAGTAGAGTTCATATGCAATGGCAAGAGATCTGGGGTACTCATTCTCTTTCTCAGATAAATACAAATTGAGGGCTGGAGAGATGGCTTAGCAGTTAAGGCGCTTGCCTGTGGAGCCTAAGGACCCATGTTTGACTCTCCAGATCCCATGTTAGCCAGACACACAAAGGTGAGGCAAGCACAAGGTCGCATGTACCCACCAGGTGGCACAAGCATTTAAAATAAAATAAGTAAATAGGTAAAATAAAATAAATTGAAAAGAGAGTACACTGTTGAATGTTCCCTGTGCGCTGAACCTTTTACAACACTGTAACCCCTTCTCTCATTAAGACTTCACTGGCAGCGTTGTAAGGCAGATACACATGGAAGAACTGGTAGTGATAAATGACTTCCTTACCTGATCAAATGAAACACTTTCTATATGTAACAAACTAGAACTGTGGGAAATTAGGAGACTTTGAGGATATAACTCATGGGCTGCTACATATAATATATTCATGACTTTGAATATGTTTTCTGAGACTACTGCATGTTCCAAGTCTTCTGGATGTTTCCATCTCTTATAACATTGATGTCAAAGGGGCAGGATTGCAAGGCCTTAGTTGATCATGCTGAGAGAGCATGAATGGAATGAGAATGCCCATGCTTCTCGCTTTGGCCAGACCTGGGTGCTCATTACCTACAGTACAAATGTTTGCCAATGGCACTGTGCTGCTCACTTTGTCACTTGAAGCACATGATTCACGGATGCACCACACAGACACCATGTCAGAGGTCCATGTTCAGCACTCCAGTGCTAAAGACAGAAGGTTAGGAAGGTGGCAAGTACCAGAAGAACCAAGCACTGAAGAGTACTCAGGTCCTTCCAGCCTTGCCCAGCCACCCAGACCCCAGTAGATCTGATTTTCACAAGTCTCTTTCCTCAAACATCCTAGCTGGCTTTTGCCCTAGAGTTTGGCACTTGCTCCTGGCTTTATCTAAAGCTTTACTACCAAAGGCTGCATGTGATGAGCACTGGTACATTGTTCAGCTCCTGGCACAAAATGTAGCAGCCCATTCCTTCTAGCTTTTTACCCATTTTGAATCTTCTACAGTATACCCAGAGGCGGCCATGGATGCTCCTACAAACTGCAATGATTGTTGTAACCGTAACCCTGTTGTAACAGTGCCGGACATGACCCTCCATTGAGTGTGTGCAGTATGTTTAAGAAGAAGATGAAACACCAAGGGACTGGGAGAGTGAAGGGGCATTAGCAAGGCTGTCAGCTCCAGGAACTAGGATCAGAGGAAAAATGAGAGCTGTAGCAGACAAGACAAAAGGGGTTTGGGCAGAGAGGGAAGACAAGGAATGACAGACAGTTGAGCTGTGCCTGAAAGAATGCAAATGGAGACAGTTTCCTTCCAGGCCAGCAGCACTGAGTGTGAACATGTTCAGGGAAGGGAAAGCACAGGCACCAAGGCAGGAACAGACCACAGGCAGAAAGGGCTGCCAGCTGGGTGGTAGGACTGACACAAGGAATGAAGTGAGGCATGAAATAAGGTGAGGATGAACGAGTCATTTGCTCATTCACTCACTCATAGCTATGGAAGACTGACAACATGTCAACACTGAATTAAAAGTGGAGAAGTGAAAGCACAAGATGAGTAGGGTAGGTGTGTAAAATCCCTGCTTTCGAGGAACTGGCAATGTCACAGAGCAGGTAGGTATCCGTCCTGCATGCCCTGCTAAATACTACAGCCCATAGGCTGGGAAGGCCAGACCTACGCACAAACTCCTCTGGCAATAGAACTGGGGAGGATCTGCAAAGACAGAATAGGACTAGCGACTCCCAATAACAGGAACAATGAAACATGGGTGGGGTGGACTTGGGGCAGGTGACAGGGAACACAGGGTCTTTGGGAATTACAGCCAGCATATCTCAGTGCCTGGAAACAGTCTGGGGTAGAAGGACACAAAAAATCACAGATGCCAGAGAAGACAGCCATAGGACAGCAGGTTGCAAGTGAGGCCAAGGGCAGCAGCTCAGGGAGGCTGGGCTAAACAGCAGGCCTAAGCCTTAGCCCATGCCATTCTATGACCAATGGCACTTCCTTGAAGGTGGGATGCTGATAGTTTGAGCATGTTAGTGGCTGAAAACCACCACTCTAACTGCTGCCCACATGCTGCCCCCCATAATATACAAAGAAATGGCTGAGTAGAAACTTTGGGTTGCAGCTGGCTGGGTTGATAACACTTGGTGCTGTGTAGGGTGGGTGAAATCCATTAATTCCCCTGGGGAAAGTCTCCCCAACCAGGGCTAGCCATGTCCCTCCCACATCTATAGGAATATCCAGGCCACGATTGCAAGGTGTTTTTTTTCTTTTCTTTTTTTTTTTTCTTTGAGGTAGGGTCTCACTCTAGCCCAGGCTGACCTGAAATTCACTATAGTCTCAGGGTGGCCTTGATCTCACAGCAATCCTCCTACCTCTGCCACCCAAGTATTGGGATTATAGGTGTGTGCCACCACATCCAGTTTGCAAAGGTGTTTCTTAAGGGGTGGTATGAGCAAGGTGGTGCCAACATCCTTCTAGTTCTGGCTCTCTGCAGCACAGACAGGGCTGCACAGGAGCAAGTGCAACCTTTTCTTTTTTCCTTTCTCTCCCTCCTGACAAAGCTCTTAAACCCTCCCAAGTTAAGGTCAGAACTCAACCTCGGGGTGTTTCTCTGCTTCTTCCACCCATTTGAGATAGAATCTATCAATGTTTTGCCACTGCTGCTTGTGAGCTTACAGATTCTCCTGGCTCCAGCTCCCATCACTAAAAGTATACAGGGATTACAGATGGCAGGTATGCATGCCACTTGGTATCCAGCTTTTACATGGGTGCTGAGGTGGACTGAACGTGACTTGGCAGGTTTGCAAGCAAATACCTTTAATAGATGAGCTGTTTTCCTAGCCCCTCACTTTTATTTTTAAATAGATACAGCATCAGTATCTATACAGAGCGGGGAGGACTTAGTTGGACAGTTTGGCACTGTGCTGGATGGTGCCTGACAGGGTAAGGACTCAATATATGTACCTGGATTTTTCTGATTCATTATGTTTTTCCTCATAATTATAGAAAATTGTATGCAGTTTTAAAACTTCATAGAAATACAAAGAAGAATATCTGTTCATTATCCTTTCCCTTTGCTATCATCAAATTCCATCTCTGTATACTATATAGAAAACGTGTATTTCTAACATGCCATCAAGTGATTAACAGTTTTCCCATGTAAAGGACAGAGATAGGAAATATATGTCTAGACTTAAGAAAAATTAAGATCTGAAAATCTTAGAATTGAGAAAGCAGGGCATTTAAAAATGAATTGACAGATCTGGGAAGATGCTCAGTGGTTAAGGTGCTTGCTTGTAAAGTCTACCAGGCCAGTGCAAAATACCCAAGCCACCCACGTAAGCTGGATGCAAAATGTGGTGCAAGTGCTTAGTGTTCTTTTGCAGTGTCGAGCGGCCCTGGAGCACATGCATACACACATGTGCAAATAAATAAATTTAAAAATGAACTGAGATCCATATTGATTAATAATTTGTATCTAACATTTTCAATTTAATAATTACATGTGGGTATTTCTCCATGTCTTGTAGTCAGAGGGCATCATACATACCTCAGTTATACAAAACCTCAGACATGTGGCCAGAGCATCTGGAATTTGACCTGACAAGGTTTTCCTTCTCAGCTTACCAGTCAGTGCCCTTTCCTCACCTGTCAAGTGCAGGTAGCAATTCCAGTTAACTTATAAGATGGTTCTCAGAAGTACAATGACAAGGGTCAGGCCACAGAGAACCTTCTCATGTGGCATCAGATTTGACAAATGTTTACATTCAACAAGTTCAACACCAGGCATTTTCCCACCTGTTAAGCTATAATGCAGGTATTACAGAGGAGGGTTGGGGAGGGGGAGGTGCTGCAGGAGGGGAGAGGATACTTATGGAAACAAGAGGCAGGGGCCAGACCACAAGGCCCAATACCAAGCCAAGGATGGGAAATAGCAGTGGATGATTATTCCCTGGGCTGCAGACAATAACACACAAAGGTGACACAGAGACTGCCACGGGTCCAGTGACAGCTACCTCAGCATCAGCTAGTGTTGTTACAGTCACAGTTGCATGAAGCAGGCAACAAAGAAAGGCAAGAAGAAGGGCTTGGATACTGGTGTCAAGATGGATGTCTCAGAGCATCAGCTCTGACTTATCCAAGTGGTCGCACAGCCTTGAGTAGCTCCTTAGAACTCCTGTACATCACTTCACTCATTTGTAAAATGAGGACACTGCCCTCACCACTGAGAACTTCCACAAAGTCCTCAGCACAGAGCTTGACAGAGATTCATTCTTTATGAAGGCTTGACAATGGCGGTGATAACGATTTCCACTGAGGCTAATCAGGAGCCATGACAGGATAGGATATGAGCTCTGTTGTCAGAAGCAGCCTAACCGCACAACTCAAAGCTTAATTATGTCTTTAGTGTCACACAGATCTGTGTTCAATTCTGGTTCCATCACTTATAACCTGCCTGGCTTTGGACTTGTAAACTAATTTCTCTGGGACTTGATTTCCTCTAGTATAGAATGGGGATTACAGCATAACTTGCAGAACTATCATAAAAATCTCAGAAAAGTATCAAGTTCACCATTGCTCTGGACCCACATGAGTGCCCAAGGCATGACAGTTCTCTCAATAACAAGGCAAATGAGAAAGATGTTCCAAAAATTCCCAAAGTTTGGGTAACAAAACACCCAGATGCCGGGCATGGTGGTTGCATGCCTTTATTCCCAGCACTTGGGAGGCAGAGGTAGGATTACTGTGAGTTCGAGGCTACCCTGAGACTACAGAGTGAGTTCCAGGTCAGCCTGGGCTAGAGTAAGATCCGACCTCATAAAAACCAAGGGAAAAAAAAAAACAAAAACAAAAACAAAACCACCAAGGACTCCAAGGTACAAGCTGCAGGCCCCTATGGTATTCTGAAGAGGAGATGAAGAGGTCATGGCTTGAAATCTCACGTTCTTGCTACCCTCACTAAAGGGAGCTGATGTCCTTCTTGCCACAGAAAGCTGCCCTACTGCTAGAAGAGACCTACCTAGCCACCAGGCTTGGTCCAGGAACATTCAGACTACAAATGGCCTGACTACAGTTGCCAATGGAGAAGGGGCCATTGACTGCCACACAGTTGTTCAGCATGGTGCTCAGAAAAGGGCTTTTAATCATCTCCTCTCTGTTGATGTAGGGAACAACAAAAGCAGACCAATTTGGGGTTGAGGAGATGGTTCAAAAGTGAAGAGCACTTGCCACTTAAACACAAGGGCCTGAAACTGAGTTTGATTCTCCACCACCCATGTTAAAAAAAAATATAAGGGTGGGTGAGATCATGAACAACTGTAACACCAGTCCCATGGGGAACAGAGACAGGAGGATCACTAGGGCTTACAGACAGCAGCTCTGGATTAAGAGAGACTTCCCAGATGTGTGCCAGAGAAGAGCACCCAAAGTTCTCTTCTGGCCTCTACAAGGCACTTGCATAGAGCATGCATATCTGCACACACACATTCTTACTGCCTCCCACCCCAAACACACGGCTCACATGGGCTAAGTGCCTGAGAGAGATCTTAATGTCAAATGAGCATCATGAAGTGGGAATACCTTCAGAGTTACACCTATCACATTGATGGCTTCTTTCACCTGAGGGTGGCTAGTACATTGTGTAAGCTCTTCGCAGATCCAGACCCCAAGGGAGCAAATGGCAATGCATCTTTTAAAACAAGAAGCAAAAGAAGAAAAACTCATGAAACTCAATACATTCTCCTGACATTGTCAGATGACAAATATTTTAAGTTTACTTATTCAAAGTAAAAAAATATAGATACATTAATAAACTCTCTTCTTGAGAGAAAAGACAACTTTCAATAAGCCAGTTTTCAGGACTCAGAAGTATCAATAATGGTTAGTACTTAAATATTTCACAGAATAAGTATCATATTTCTATTAACTGGTACAAAGAATGTATCACCTATTTTTGCTGAATCTAAATTATTATATTTTTTTTCCTTTAAGATATAATTGAAAAATAAAAATCTGTGAATCTAAGGAAACTGTTGAAAACTGGGTTTGTCAGTTGTCTTTTTACAATTTACACAGGATATATGATAATTTTTTTACATAATTTTAAAGCATATTTGAATATAAGTTTTTTTTAGTGCATATTCTCACTCTAGCCCAAGCTGACCTAGAACTCACTCTGCAGTATCAGGCTGGCGATCCTCCTACCTCAGCCTCTGCCATCGTGCCCAGCTGAATATAACTTTTAATATGTTATTTCTTTTAAACTCCATGCTCGTGAAGACATGGTGTGCATGCAGAGGTCAGAGAACAGCCTTGGGTGGTGGCCCTTGCGTTCCACCTTGCTTGAGGCAGGGTTTCTTGTCTGCACTGTGAGGTCTAGGCTGGCTGGCTTGTGAGCTCCCTGGGAACCCTCTTGTCTCTGTCACTCATCTTGCTAGAGGCGCACTGGGATTACATATGCACACTACTGTGTCTGGTTTCACATGGGTTCTGGGATCTGAACTCATGTCATTAGACCTGCAGATCTAGCACTTTTACCCAATGAGCCATTTCCCCAGCCTTGATTCTTTTTTTAACCCAGCTTTCTATACTATTTGGCTTTCTACATTAAAGAAAAAGCTAGGGAAAAGGAATTACCAAAATTTGTTACCAATATGAATTATGATGAATGTGAGAAATATTTCATAGGTTTGTGAGATTGAAAACCTAGGTAGAGAATACTGTCATCTGTTGAGATTGACTGTGAGGCTTTGGGAGTAGGACATATCAGAAAGTACCCAAAGGCTCAGTTATATTGTATAACATTTGTATGTTAAAGCATACAAATTGAGGTGTCAAGAATGCAGTTTGATAACATAAGCCTGGCTCTACAGGAGGAGTTAGTAAAAAGGCCAGGTAAATAAACTGGAAATTATCAGCAAGTAGATGGTATTTATAGAATGGCCAAAATGGATGAGAATATATAGTAAGTCATGGAGAAGGACCAGACCCAGTCCTAACACTGGGTCACTCTAATATTCAGATGTCAGAGAAGTTAGCAAGGGAGTCAGGAAAGCAGCAGTGATAATGAGAGAGGATTAAAAGTAAGGACTTATGTTTTAAGGAACAGTCATTGTTTAAAAAAAGAGAGACTAATTTTAGGACTGTTAAGAATCCATATTAAATCTCTAGGATAATTTCTGAAAAAAAGCTAGGACAAATAAAGTAGACTTTGAAAAAGAAATTTTAAAAAATGACAGAAAAAAAGAGGCAGAAAATGAAGGTAAGCAAAAGAAAATTTTAAAAATGCTGAGAAAGTTGAGCTAAAAGTGAAACACTAAATAATTATTAGCAATTTATAACAAATATATGTAAATCAAAGTTTCAATTAAAAGATGAAATTCATACACATTTTATAAATGTATAAAATCCAAATGTGTGTGTGTGTTTGTTTGTTTGTTTGTTTTTTGAGGTAAGGTTCACTCTAGCTCAGGCTGACCTGGAATTCACTATGTAGTCTCAGGGTGGCCATGAACTCATGGCAATCCTCCTGCCTCTGCCTCTCAAGTGCTGGAATTAAAGGCATGTGCCACCACACCTGGCCCAAATGTATATTTTTGCAAAGGCATTAGCAAGAATAATAAAAAATATACAATTGTGAAATCAGTATCAAATAAAGTGTTCTTGAAGATAATAAAATCTAACTAGGTAAGGCGGTATATTTATTAAATACTAGCATTTGGGATACACAAAGTAAGAGGATCACTATGAGTTGGAGGATAGCCTGGGACTACAGAATGAGTTCCAGGTCAGCCTGGGCCACAGTGAGACCCTGCCTCACACAAAACAAGACAAAAAGGTAAAAAAAAAAAAAATCATTAGAAAGAGGGTCAATAAACAAACACAAAAATACCTATGATTCACTATAGACATAAGACAGTTTTAAACTTCTATGCAACTAATAACAACCTCAAAATGTATAAAGCAAAATTTAACAAAAATGCCAAGGAAATAAATGAATGAACCATAACAGTGGGAGGTTTTGAAACGTCTTTTAGTAAATGATGAAAAAAAATCAGAAAGAATACAGAATATCTGAAGTATTTGATTTAAAAAATTTAATGTAACAGTAAGCCAGACACACAATGACATAAGAGCGCAAGGTCACACACGTACACAAGGGGGTACACGTGTCTGAAGTTACACTGCAGTGGCTAAAGGCCCTGGTGCACCAATTATCTTTCTCTCACATACAAAAAAAAGTCTCTTTGTTGGGCTTGCCTCAAAAAACAAACAAACAAACAACCACATTGCATTTTGCTGGGCATGGTACATGCCTTTAATCCCAGCACTCAGGAGACAGAGGTAGGAGGATCACTGTCAGTTTGCAGCCAGCCTGCATAATCAATTCTGGATCAGTCTGGGCTAGAGAAAGACCCTACCTCACACACACACACACACACACACACACACACAGTAAATAAATAAATACAAGCATTTTTTTTCAAGACATGGGAATCTGCAAACACTAACAATATATATTGGGCCATAAGGTAAATCTCAATAGCTATCAAGGCAGTCATCAGACTGACTTCTGAATCCACACTGTAATTAGTTTAGAACAATAGTAAAAACACTGAAATAACCACAATTGAAATTAAGAATACATTTAAAAAATGTATCACCCAATGTAGAAAACATATTGAAAAGTAGAAAAAAATAGAACTGAAAAATATTACACATTAAAACTTAAGAGAATGCATGTAAAAATGACACTTAGAAATATGTATTCTCAGCATCCATGTAAAGCCATATACATAAAGTGGTGCATGCATCTGAGATTAGTTTGCAACAGTAAGATGACCTGGCATACCCATTCTTTTTCTCATTCTCTCCTTCTTTCTCTCTCCTCCCCATTGCAAATAAATATAAATTAAAAAGAAAGAAAATAGTAGGCCTATATAGTTTTACCAGCAAAGCCTATTAAATATGCAAGATTCTTAATTGTAATTTTGCAAGAGATATTCCTGATTAAAGAGAATAAAATAGTTCCTTGTCTTGTCAGCTCTATAACCTCTAACCATGTCAGTTAAAGGAAAGATGGAGAAGGAACATTACAAGATTTTCACATAAATATCACTTGCCTAAACAGTACCTCAACTAGAACATGTTATGAACAAGCTGTGTATGTTCCAAGTACACGGTTAGTTTAGTCTTAGCAAACTAGTAATGTGCATGTAGTTTCTGATAAGGGCAGACTAGAAATTTGAATGCATTCATTTACTGAAGATAACTGTCAAAAAGTGAACACAACAACAAAAGTTAACAAGACAGCAATGAGTGATGGACTGCTATCTTGCCATGAGCCCAGGGCATGAGTAATTCCTAGGAGGTGGTAAGAAGCTAAGCTGGGGTTCTGGTGGAAGTTGAGGATGAAAGACAAATGTTACTCCCCTTCAGCATTTACAACTGTGGGCTTCCCCTTAAGAAAAGGAAGGGACTTCTTGTCATGTTGGTGGCCTAGAAAGCCTCTTATCTTGGTCATGCACTGCTAACAACCTCAGGTGCCTAGCAGAAGCAACCAAATTATTCCAGACACTGCCAAGTGTCTCCAGTTGGAAATCTCTGTCCTACACAGACATTTTGATGAATTGTTGCTTTATCTCTCCCACTGGACTTCTTACTGAAAATGTTGGGGAATATATGTGTAAATTTTGAATCTTGTGGGTTTTTAAAGGTAAAAGACAGTGCACTATGTAGAACAGTTTGCATCTTACCACATTCACTTAATAAAGATGGCTTTTAAAATAACCAAACATAACATCTTTCTGGTTTAATTCTTACTACCCATATCAGTGTGTACAAAGCTAACACAAAAGGGTGGGGTATTTTTTTTGTTTGTTTGTTTCTTTTGACATTAGCTATCTACACATAAATGTGTATCTTCACATTTTAAACAGTTTACCTCTTATTCAACATTTACCTTGCACATTCATTTGGTTCCTCAGTAGCATTCTTCAGTAAAATATTTATGAGGTAATGCTAAAAACACAAAATTCAGTAAATAAAAAAATTGATGTCAAAGTTTCTTTCCCACATGTGATTACCATGTTATAGGCAGCCCAGAGCTACCAAAGTGCCAGAGAATTCAGAAAGCCCTTCCCTCAGGGAAAACCTGGCTTGCTTCAGCAGGGTTCCCTGGGCAATTAAGCTAGTCTGAGTATAGTGTTTCTGGGGAACCAATGGAAGTCAAGCAAAGCAAATGAGACTTCCAGATAGGAAAATCTTCATTTTCTTTTATTTTGATTGGATTACACATTGTACATTGAATTATATATTATAATCAGGTATTGAAGATTAATTGATTGACTGATCCTGGGATGTTTTTGCTTGCCTCCAAAGTCAGTTGAGGATAGAACAAATGCTTATGGTATCTCATAAGTAATAATGTGGAATTTCAAATTATTAGCAGTATTTAATGAGGCCAACAATAGGACTGAATATTTAGCATATTTCAATCATGTCTTATGAGCTCATTTGATACACTAATTCAGCATAACTAAACCAACAACATTATTACAAAGGATGACTCATGACATAATTATGATCTCTAGGAATGATCAACAGATCTAATAAAGAAAAACACCCAGGAGGACAGCTGCCAGGTCTAACTGCAACATGTATGAATGCAATACATTTGTAGTTCCTAAAACATGCTTCTGAGAACAATTAATAAAACATTTAAAAGATACAGCCATATTTCAAGGAAAAGTAGATCAGTGCATAATATGGATTGTAAATATGGACAAATGGAACTGCAACTACCAAATGCTAATTTGAGATCCAGTGACATGCATTATGTACCTTAACCTCTTCAGTTCCTGTGATGACCTCAGTCACTTGTGGCCCTGACTGCAGTAGCGGGATCTCCTGGTAGGTGTTCGGGAAGCACACAAGGGAACCAAGAAGAGTGAGAGCTTCTGAACGGGGTGCCTGCACACAAGGAGGTAAACACAGTTTTCTTTCCGTAACTACAAACTTTAAATAAGCAAGAATATGTCTTAATTCTTCATGGTTTTGAGAAGGGATCTTTATAATTTTTTACTCAGTGTCATTTTCCTGGTGAATATTCAGGGAATAAAAGCAAATTTCTAAGGAATGGAAAACATTGCTATAATTCAGGTAAACACATGCCATTAAAACCCATCTGCAGAGCCCCTAGGAATCCAAACGAAAGTGGCTCTCAGCCATGACTATCTCACTTCTTTTCAGTGTCCATGTTCTTGACAAAGCAGATGACATTGCTGGTATTGTTTGAGATGAAAAACAAAGGAATATTCGTAAGGGGGGAGAGCTCATGTTAACTATCAAGAGCAAGAGGTAAGAGTGATGATGGCTTGGAAAGGAGCCGTGGCATCAGAGATGAAGTTACTGCATCTTTAATGCTTTATTTATTTCATTTATTTTTAAAATATGAAAGTTGGAAACCACTACTGAAAAATACTAAGATTTACTATGGTGAGATACAGTGAGAACTTCCGCTCATGACCTCTATGGTGCACACCCAGTGGTCACCTTTAGTCTCATCTCATTTGACATCTCACAGGCAACTGACACAGCTCACAGCTCCCTCACATTGTGAACACTTACATCATATCATGTGTCTATGGGACATCTTTCTTGCTTTTCAAAGAGACCTAAAGGCTTCCTTGTTGAAACTCCCCATTTCCACAGAACCTAAACACAGGGTGTTGACTGTAGTTATCTTCTTAGCTCTCAGATCTGTACTCAATTCAAAAGTATAGATTGGTGGTCCCTGGTCCTGTGTTACCATATATAAGATTGAATGGCATGTACCCAGCACAGCTCTTGTGCTGCAGATGGACATGTGCTCTGCCCCTAGTTTTGGCTGATGAGCAATGCTGCTGTGTGCTGCTCCCACACAGTTTCTGGTGGCTTGAATTTATGCATGCACTCCCCTTTCTCTGGTAGCCTGGGCAGCAGTGGCATGTAACACTTGTAATTAAGTTTTTAAAAATATTTTATTTTGGGCTGGAGGGGTGGCTTAGCAGTTAAAGCATTTGTCTGCAAAGCCAAAGGTCCCAGGTTCAATTCCCCAGGACTCACGTTAGCCAGATGCACAAGGGGGTGCGCACATCTGAAGTTTGTTTGCAGTGGTTGGAGGCCCTGGTGTGCCTATTCTCTCTCTCCCCCTCTCTTTTTCTGTCAAATAAATGAATAAAAATAAAATTTATTTTTACTTATTTATTTGTGTATAAGAGACAATGGGCACACAAACGAACTTCAGACGCATGTGCCACCATGTGCACCTATCTTACCTAGGTCCAAGGGAATTGAACCAGGGTCCTTTGGCTTTACAGGCAAACACCTTAACAACTAAGCATCTCTCCAACCCTGTAATTAATTTTGATACCTGGAAGTTTTAGTTGAGTAGGTGTGTTCCATCCACGTACCTTGTGATGGTTTGATTCAGGTGTGCCCCATAAGCTTAGGTAGTCTGAATGCTGGATTCCCAGCTGATGGAGATTTGGGAATTAATGCCTCCTGGAGGCAGTGTATTGTTGGGGGCGGGCTTATGGGTGTTATAGCCAGTCTCCCCTTTTCAGTGTTTGGCTCACTCTTCTGTAGCCATCTCCACCTGACGTTGGCCAGGGGGTGATTTCCACCCTCTGCTCATGCCATTGTTTTCCCCTGCCATTGTGGAGCTTCCCCACAGGCCTGTAAGCCAAAATAAACTTCTTTTTTTCTCATAAGCTGCTCTTGGTTGGGTGATTTCTACCAGCAATGTGAACCTGACTGCAACATACCTCTTAGCAGTTCTCCTACTTTAAACCTCATATTCAAACAAAAACAGGAATGCAAAGAATTATTTTTCCTTTATGTGTTACATTCATATTCTCACCCTAGTCGCTCTGTTATAAAACATTTTAGAAAGCTACCTTACTTATTTATTCTTTGTTGATACTTCTCCAGCTTTACTGAGGTATGATTGAAAAACAAAAGAAAATAATATTTAAGGTGTATAATATCATGCATTGATACCACCCATGGAAAATAAATGCTCATTAACCTATTTGTCATCTCATAGAATTGTCCTTTTCTGTGGGATAATGCTTAGGATCTGCTTCTTACCCTTTGAGCAACCTTACCCTATTCATCCCACACCCCTCAAGTCTTAGCAAATACTAGTCTACTCTTTTCTTTAGTGCATGTAACATTTTCAGACTGCACATATAAGAGATATTATGAAGAACCATATTTATCTTTTGGTGCCTGGAAAAATGGCCTCTAGTTTCATCCATGTTGTCAAAAATAACAAGATTTCTTTCTTTTTTTTAAGTCATTGTGTATACATGGCACATTTTCTTTATTCATGTGTAATAAAACACAAGTTATTTTTATAACTTGTTCATTGTGAATAATACAGCAATGAACACAAGAATGCAGACATTCTTTTCAAATACTGATTCCATTTCCTTTGGCTATTTATCATAAAATCGTTAGACTTAGTAGTTCTATTTTAATTTTTGTGTAGAACCATCATACTATTTTTGATAATGGCTGAACCAATTTGCATTCCCACCAAGAACATTGTACAAGGGTTCCTTTCCCCGTACATCCTTGCCAAGACTTATTTTGCTTTTTGGTGATAGCCTAACAGCTGAGATGACAATCTTGTGGTTTCAATTTGCATTTCCCTAATGATTAAGGGCATTGATTAGTTTTTCATATACTTGTTGACCAACTGTGTGTCTGGAAGGCAAACTTAAATGTCTCATTTAGCCAGAAGATACACTTTCACAGAGACTAACATATGCATATAGAATTACATCTATAAAGGATTAATAATTTTTATAGAAAATTTCTCCTAGAAAGTAATAAAAACTCCAACTAAGTATGATTTTTCCGGGATGGATCTTACAAGGTTTTGCAATGAAGACTTGAACAGTTAAAAATAAAACTAAAGGGCTGGAGAGATGGGTTAGTGGCTCAGGCTCTTGCCTGTGAAGCCTAAGGGCCCATGTTCCACTCTTCAGATCCCACTTAAGGCAGATGCACAAAGGTGATGCAACCACAAGGTCATACATGCCCAGTAGATGGTGCAAGTGTCTGGAGTTTGATTCAGTGGCTAAGGCCCTGGCATACCAATTTTCTCTCTCTTCATCTGTCTTGATCTTTAATCCCCGTACTTGTGAGGCAGAGGGACAAGGATCACCATGAGTTCAAGGCCACCCTGAGACTACATAGTGAATTCCAAGTCAGCCTGAGCTAGAGTGAAAACCCTATCTCAAAAAAAAAGCAAAAAAATTAAAATAACTTTTAAAATAAAACTAAAGGTTCTTTCAGGATGATTTCTCTAAAGTCTCCAGCAATAATGAAATAGGAAAAACTGCCAAGTTCTTTCAGTAAAAGTTGAATAAATTAAACATTTTCTCCTTAATTTTTATCTTTTCTCATTCTTCTATTTTCTTCCTATCTTCTTTTTCTTGTTCTTGCTCTCTAGTTTATCCTTGTAAAAAAAGAAAAAGTACCCAAAAATACAAGCAAAATTATCAACTATACAAAGTGTTAAACACTTTTAAATTGGAGTTTGAAGTTACCTTAAACACCCTCTCAAAAATATATAGTGAAAGATTAACCATGCAGGAAAGAAAATTTAGGATACTGCATACTCATACTGACTTCAACACAAATTGCTGACTAACAGGAAAGCTTTCTTATTTATACCATTGTAAGGGGAAAAATGAATCAATAGATAATGGATTGTGCACAGCACAAATGGGAAACATCCTTTAAGTGTATGAGAGTACTCTCTCACAAAGCATCAAGATAGTGCCCAGATAGTGCAGGTAAATACAGAAATTGAAAATAAATCCTTTCTGTAGACCTTAATGCCCAATAAGTCCACTTGCTTCTAATTTTTTTTTTAATATGAGAACTCTGCCAGAGTTTTCTGGACCATAAATAAGCAAACATATTTAACTTCAGTAAAAATGTTACTATTCTAGTAGTTTAAGGAAATGTTTCATAGCTAAAGGTATATCTTGGAGATACAGTACAAGTTTAACACACCAGGACCAGGATTTGATCAACACTACAAAAAGAAAGTTTAGTTTTGTTCTCAGACTCACAGTAACAAATTCAATAAAACAAGAATATATTACATCTAACATACACTTACAGTTCTCTCTTTACTACATTTATGCCTGAGCCACCAGTTATAGGAAAATGCTCTTAAGTCCCTGTAAGACAAGTCCTGCTTCTGTGTAAATGTGCTCAAATATTAGTGGGTATATGATTTCTCACACTTTGGCCTTTTGATGAAACGCCTTTCCAGTACCAGTGTGTCATCTTATCCTACAATTTCACACATCAGCTGCCAGGGTATCTACCCTGAGAGCCCAGTTTCACATTGCACTAATGAGTCCACACCTGTTAAGAGTGGAGAAATCTGAACCTTGTTAGTGACTGTGAAGCCTCCAGGGAACCAGAATGCTGAGCATTGTCATACTCACCGCCAACATGTCTGTGCTGAGGACCCTGGCAGCGGCTGTGATGAAGTCCCCCACCAACATTGAGAAGCCAGGCAAACCCAGGGAGAAAAAGCGGGGTGGACAGTGCCTTATGATGGTGTTTAAGACATCCTGAAAGAGAAGATAAGAAAACTCCTAGACTTTAACAACAAAGTCCCAAAGTGGTTAGGTTGTATGTTCATAATATTAATATATAATAAAATGAGAGGATGAGAAGACATGAGGATAGATTTTCCCATGACAGAGTACAGAGAGAAACATTAATCCGATGGTTCTTGTACCCATTTTATAGGTAAGACGATTGGAGACATCAAACTGTAAGATGACATCCAAAATCTACACTGTAGCATCAAGACTGGGTATTTATTTTGTATTCCAGATAAAGGTGGGCCTCTTCAACAAACTATAGGATTGTTGATATAGATCTATAACTAAAACCTCAAACATCTGTCATAAACATAAAGAAATAGAGCATGTGATGTAGCTCAATTAGTAGAGAGCTTACCTAGCATGCACGGAGCCCTAGATTTGGTTCCCAGCACCACATAAAATTAGGCATGATGATGGCACAGCCTGTAATCCCAGCATGGGGAAATGGAGGCAGGAGGATCAGCAAAAGTTCAATGTCAAACTTGGCTACATAGCAAATCCTAGGCTAGACTGGGTTACATGAGATCCTGGAAGTAAAAGGAAGCAAAGGGGAGGGGAGGTAGGGCAAAAAGGGGAGCAGATGGGATAAGAGAAGAGTGGAAGCAGAGGGGAGGGAAAAGCAAAGCAAAGACTCCTTCAGCTTCAATATTGAGAAGTTAAAGCATACTGCTAAGGTGAAAATATATTAACATAGGCAAAGGGATGGAGATTATCACTGTTTAGGTAACTTTATGCCAACAATAAAGAGGGATGTGGTATATGGTCAATGAGGCAGAAGTCATGGTCCACATGGATCTGATGTGAACACAAGGTGTGGGCACAGTAGCAGCTTTTTGCCAGTTGCTTATCAAGAACATCTTCCCCCAACAAGCTTCTGTCCTATGTCTGTAATGGTCTCCTGCAGATGGCTGGTTGCCCCACCCCCAGGATCCAGCCCAGGACAGCATTCACAACACTGTGGCCAGGCCCTCTTCTAATGCCATCTGTGTGAGTGTGTGCGTGTATAAGTGGGATTAGTAAGAAAGCCACAATCTTCTTTTAAGCAGCTTTTGGCCAGGCATATTAATCAAACACACGAATATACTATAGTTATGTGACTTGCAGTTATGTATAAAACCTAACATTTGTATAATATATGAAGAAGAAGCAGAATTTTAAAATAAAAAAAACCCTGAGTTTCTTTGTTGTCATTGTGGCTAACTGAAAAATCCTTAAAAATTAGCATAATATAACATAATAAGAATAATAAGTAGTAGCAACATACTAACTTGTAATACTATCTCCTGCCTCATATGTATGTATACATATTTGTGTATATATATTTTTCCATAATAAAAATTTAACTTCATTTACCAACTTGTCTGCTTAAAATAGAATGCATTTGTAGTCACAAAGTATTTTTCCACAGATATTTTTCCTTTTTAATTTAATTTTAATTTTACTTTTTAATTTACTATTAATTGCACTACTTATATATTTAAAATTAATGTATAATGTTTGGTCTATTAATATTCACATACGGTAAACAGATTATCAGGTACTACTTTCAAGTTTTGGCATTTCAAAAGACTATTTCCTATTTCAAAAATAAGCAAAGAGATAGATGATAGATACACAGACAGATAAATAGAGAGATAGATGGATTGGTAGATGAAGAGAGGACGGAAGAAAGAAAGAAAAACCTGACCCATACTTCTTCCCAGTTAATTTTTAACCCTGCTTTAATCACGTCCTGTGATGCATTTAGGGTCCATATCAGCCAAGACAAACACTCTACAGGCCGAGCAGATGGATGCTGCAGGTTAGAAAGTGTGTGGTAAACTCATGCTGTAGGAGTGGAACAAAAGATCCACCTTTTTCATAATTAAGCCCCTGATTAATGCCCTGTGCTCCTTACTACACACCTGTAATTACTCACAGAGGTACGCATTGTGCTGGGCCTTGTCTCAGAACATCAGGCATCAAGCTACCCAGCAGCAGATGGAAGCACATTTCTGTTGACATATGCTGCAATGAAAGGATTTGTGCAAACCTGGCTAGCAAGGTAGCAGAATGCCATGCATCTGAAGATTAATAATGCAAACAACCATGATGTTAACTTTGTTATGTTTGTGGTAATTCCATCTGTTGAGATGAGGAACTAAAACCCTGAAGCCCATGGGTTTTAAAAATCTTTAACACATACTAAACTCAAATGAACATTTTACCATTGGAATTTAGTTCTTATTTAAAAGATGCTTTTCTAGAATAGGTTTATAGCAATTAGGAACCAGATTGTTTAACAATCTAAAACCAAAATTTGTGAATGGAATTTATATTGCTTTATAAGGTGCTTATGTCTAAAGGCAATGGTCTGTAAGATGGAGCACTGAGAAAAAAATTACCAAGTTGATACTGATGCTAAAGATAGCAGATACGCATGTAACTGAGATAAAGTCACACAGTTTCCACAGTGCCTGGATCTGAGCCAGTCACTTCAACGGAACTTGTTTCTATGGGCAAAAAGATGGGAAAGAGAGGGCACAATAACAGATGGCAAGCCTATGCTACTTTGCCACCCACGTAAGACACTGCCTGGAGGGAAAGTGGGGCTTTGCTGCAGTCGCCAGACAATACTGGGTAGGGTTAATGTGGGGGTTAAAAAGAGGCCCATAGGACCAGTCAGCCAAATTGCAGCTACATGGCAGCTTACTTTGCTTATCTATACTGAAATGGAACAGTCAAAAGACTCTAACTTTGAGATAACATTTTTAAACCAGGAATAGCTGTATGGTACACAAGAGAGAGCAGGTGCCAATAGAGGGCCATCCACAAAGTGTTCTACCCTTTTCTAACTCAGCAGAATCCCACTTTCATTTTTCCTTACCATATTAGGATCAGAGTTATAATGTGGATCTTTGGAAATAAAAAATAAAATCTTGAGATACATCCTTTACAGCCTTCAAGGCAATATATGTATATGCATGTACATACATACACACACACACACGCACACGCACACGCACGCACACGGCAGGACAGTACATCCCAAACATCCCTCACTCATGAGTGGCCCTGTCTTTGCAGTAGCCCTCTCTAAAATGAACATGTTTTGCCTCATAGGTTTTTCAAAGTGACTCACGTTTTTGGCCACTAGTGGGAAATGTCCCCATACTAAAGCTCTTCTAGAGAAAAGAACTTGAGAACTAGAGACATGAGACCTGTGTTCAAACCCTGTAGGAAGATCATGAGTTGCTTGAACTCCAAGTTTTTCTTCCATAAGATGAGATGACCCCTCTCAAAGAGTAGAAGTCAATGGCATGTGGATGAGAACAAGAGATACCTTACAGAGGCCTTAAGGAACAGACAGAAATAAAGAGTTGCAAGTAAAAAAATATTTTCCCAAAGAAGATGATTCTGAAGAATTCACTTTAACCTACTTCATAGGGCAGTAAACTACTATTTTTTCTGATCTACAGGAAGGGCCTTTGCAAACATTCCAAAGGTAGACTCTTAGATCATGTATTATCCCAGAAACAAAAAAAGCTCTGAATGTAAGTGCCCTCAAACAAAATGTCTTTAACAGCAATCAGGCATAGAGTGTATAACTTGTAAAGCAAAGCAGGAAACAAAAATGGAAAAATGATCATTTAGTTTCTAAATTTCACTCTTCTAAGAAATTCTAGGACCTACTTCAAATAAGGGAGTTTGAAAGCAAGACTGATTTCTCTACTACATTCTTAACAGAACAAACAATGGCAATCTGGGTCTAAGACAAATTCATTTTATTCTTTAAAACTGACCAGGACCAAGCATAGACCCTCTATCACATGCTTTGGCTCAAGGGAAATATTGTCATTTGGTGGAAGGCTACCACAGTAGTATTTTTCTCCTGTTTTAGTGAAAAGTCCATGTACATGCTACATGTTGAGTGTAAAAAGCTATATTGTAAGATAGTTACTGTGGATTTGTAGCTATCAAAAGATTCAGGTTTATGGGAAAGTGATTGGTGAGAACATCTGTCTCTTATCACTGATCTTACAAAAAAAATCAGGTAATTCAAATAGAGGAGTGTTGTTTCCTCTCCTCAAAGCACAGTTCTATAAACACAAACTACATTCAGCCTGGTAAATGAATCGCTTTAATTGAAAGCTATGTACACAGTAACTGGAAAAACCATAAGTGATAAGAAAAACATATGGTGATGGCAGCAGAAATTGGTTTATTCATTTTGCATAGTGTTGTTTCTTTAGTTCTCTTATAATTGACCTTTAGAATGATAAATGTGTAAAATAATTTTGTTTATTATGGCTCCAAACCTTCCAACAATTACACAAAATGAAAATTTAAAAGGAAGGATTCATTCTGGAAGCATTTCCATTGTTTACATAATTGCACAGCTATAATTTAGTGCTTGTGTTGTTATGGAAAATAAAAAAAGGGCCATTACAGGCCATTTCAATTCAAAATATTGCACAGTGGTGTCAAAAAATGGGGGAAAATGTTCACTTTAAAGCAGTTTAAAATGGATTAACCCTGTGAATAAAAAAATTTCAATGTGGTATGCTATGAAATACAAGTGTTCCAGAAGCAGGGATCCTTTGGGCTATATTAGAAATGTTGCAACTGTACTTTCACACCAATTACATATATGTTTTTCACTTAATATTTGCTCATGACCCAGCAGATGATGGCTGTAACACAATAGCCAGCCATCTGTCTCTGCCTCTCCTTGGCGGACTTGTGCCCGCTTCTCAAGAGCAAACAGATCCGGTTATTCCACCTAAAGTCACTTAGTCTCTCCATGAAGCCAAACAATCATCAAGAAATAAAATCTGTGTATGCAAAAATGATTTAACTCTTTGTCTGCACCTTAATTTAAGAAAACCACAATGCTCCACAGCAAGATGGCTTTATCACTATTCCCAGGGGTGAGTACTTATCTTTTGAGGATAGCCCATAAGAGCCTTTTATTTGGCAAAATAGGACTGCTGAGATCTGCTTATCCAAGTAATCTGGTTAATAAAAAGGCATGACTCATTTTACACATGGATAATTAATTATAAAAATACTTGCATGCAGAGGAATACTTTTAACATTAAACTTGGACGAAATTTAAACTTTGTTAAAATATTTTTATTCGTTATTTGTAAGGAGAATGAGAGAGAGACAGACAGACAGAAACAGAGAGATAGGCATGCCAGAGCCTCACACCACTGCAATCAAACTCCAAATGCATGTACCATTCTATGAATCTGGCTTTATGTGAGTACTGAGGAATCAAACCCAGGTCATTAAGCCTTGAAAGTAAGCACCTTTAACCACTGGGCAATTTCCCAAGCCCCAAAACTTTTCTTAACAACTATAACATCCACAATCCCAGGGTACCTTGAGGATATACTTTGTAAATATCAGCCATTGCCTGATGTAGTTACTAGAACAGATCTCCCAGATGCGGGTCTCTGCTTCTGTTCCTTCAGTTCTGTGAAGAACATCCTTTTACAGACTAAAAACTGCTACTTGACCTCTAGTGACAAACAAACAAACATTGGCATTATGACTCAAAAAAAAAAAAATGCAGAGCAGAACATGGCACCAATGTAGCACTTCCAGAATGTCTTGAAAACAAAAAATACAGGTAGCAAAAGCTGCAAGTTACTTTCAATATATGAGCCAAATAATATGTGGTACATGCTATATATTATTTGTTTAAACAGCTGACTCTGGTGCAATTTGGGGGAAGAAAGGTAGATTTTTTTTTTTTTTTGACAAGTGCTAGTCAAAATGTGACTTTAGGTATAACTGTACTTCCAAAACCTAGAGAAATCTGACAAGACAGAGTAACAGGGCTCATTAGCACCATGAGGACTGCTGTGAGGTACCAAGCTTCCTGGACTGCCATGCAAAGGAAGGGGAACAGGATACATGAAAGGCCTTCGGATGGCTTAGGAACTGTTCCAATGATCTGCCAGTAACAGTGTTTTAGCTATGATGGAACAAGTGGGTGGTGGCCACAAAGAAGCCCCCAAGTCCAAAAGAGCCTTAAAGGTTTTTCAAAGTTGCTTAACAACTAATCCCTCATGTGTACAGAAAAGCTGCTAGCCTTTAAACTGAATGATTTGAAACAGTGTTTATAGCCGGGCGTGGTGGAACATGCCTTTAATCCCAGCACTCGGGAGGCAGAGGTAGGATCGCCGTGAGTTTGAGGCCACCCTGAGACTCCAGGTCAGCCTGGGCTAGAGTGAGACCTTACTTCGAAAAACCAAAAAAGAAAAAACCAAAAACACAAACTCAGTCATGAAACAGTGTTTATGAATTTTATTTTATACTAGTCAATTAACTACTAGCCTGTCTTAACTGTTTCTTCTTTTTGCAACAATTTTATTAAGACATGCTTCACATACAATAAAACCAATCCTTCTAAAGTAAACAGCTTTCAGTATAGTCAGAGAACTGAACAAGTATCACCTCTACCTAATTTAAGAACATTTTCATTACCCCAAAATGAAACCTTATGTCCATTAGCAGCCACTCCCCATTTCCCTTCTACCAGTACCTGGCAACCACTAATCTACCTTCTGTTTCTGGATTTGCCAACCTTGAATCATTCAGAATATGTAGCATTTTATTTCTGGCTTCAGCTACTTAATATGTTTGCAAGGCTTACCAGTACCATAGCATGCAACAAGACTTTTTAGAGATAGTGTTTCATGAGCGACATCCCAGGCTGGCTGTAAACTTGCTATGTAGCTGAAGGTGACCCTGAACTCATGATAATCAGCCACTACCTTACACTTGCCGGGTTTATAGGCATGCACCACATCTGGAACAATACTTTACAAAAAATAGTGAAAGAATGTTCTATTCTACTAATATTTCACGTTTCATTTTTGAATTTCTTTTCTTTTTTTTTTTTTTTTTGAGACAGGGTTTCATGTAGCTCAGGCTGGCTTCAGACGTAGTGATCCTCCTTCAGCTTCTACAGCACTGGGGCTACAGGCCTGAGTCATCAGGTTGGCCTAATCAATTTACTAACTGGTAGATATCTATGTTGTTTCTACCTCTTGGTGACTATTACCAGCGCTGCTATGAAAATGTGTACAAAGCTTTCATTTGAATCTGCCATCAATGCTTTCAGGTCTATATATGTATATAATGGAAATGTTGAGTTTATTAATTGCATATTTAAATTTTGAGAAACTATTTTCTAGAGTAGCTTTACCATTGTTTTTCTTCTCACTAGGAAAGTCAAAAAGTTCCAAATTTTTCAATCCTTATCACTAGTTATTCCCCCCTCTTTTTTTTGGTTTTTTGAGGTAGGGTCTCACACTAGCCCAAGCTGACCTTCTTTGCCAATATTATTTTGGCTACTCAAGTTTCCTTGAATTTCATCTAAAAATGTATATATATGTGCTTAGCACACATGTATTCTTTTCAATTTTCCAAATATCAGTAAGCTGTAAACATAGATTTTTTTCTTTCTTATGTACTCTCTTTTTATTTCATTTTCTTATTTATCTGTCTTGTGTAGAATCTACAGGACTGTGATGGTCAATTTTGCTTGTCAACTCAATGATACTAGGAAAAAACTAAACCATTAAGTGGGCACACCCCTGTGTCTGTGAGGGTGTTTCTAGAGAGGCTAAATTGTAGAGGGAAGACCCACTCTGAATGTAGGCAACATCTTATGGCCTGTTGTACCTGAATGAAGAGAAAGGGGACAGGAAAGAGTGAGCTGACTGCAGGCATTTTCACTCTGCTTCCTGGTAAGCACTACAGCCAAGCTGGGCCTGGCACTGTCTTTCCTGCTGTGATATGCTGCGTTCCTCTCAACTGTGAGTAACAATTAACCCTTCATTTCTTAAGTTGCCTGCCAGGCATTTGGTACTGCAACAAGAAATGTAACCAATACAAGAACACTGGGAAACAGGTGGTAAAAGCATGTCATTGTTTTGCTCACTAGATCTTGATCATTAGGATAAAACTAGGGCTTTCAAATGGACATGTCAATTATTTATATTGTGGGAAGATAGCCAGAGACTAGGATGTGGCACTGAAACCCAGACAAATCATTGCTCAACATATATTTTGAAGTGGGCTGGAGAGATGGCTTAGCAGTTAAGTGCTTGCCTGCGAAGCCTAAGGATCCCAGTTCGAGGCTTGATTCCCCAGGACCCATGTTAGCCAGATGCACAAGGGGGCGCATGCATCTGCAGTTCATTTGCAGTGGCTGGAAACCCTGATGTGCCCATTCTCCTCTCCTCTCCTCTTCTCTTCTCTTCTCTTCTCTTCTCTTCTCTTCTCTTCTCTTCTCTTCTCTTCTCTTCTCTTCTCTTCTCTCCTCTTCTCTCTCTCTCTCTCTCTCTCTCTCTCTCTCTCTCTCTCTCTCTCTGCCTCCTTCTCTCTGTCTGTCACTCTCAAATAAATAAGTAAAAATATACAAACAAAAAATTTAAAAGAATTTTTTTGAAGTGATGAATTAATACCCTCTACAAGATGCGCAAAGTACTATGGGATCAGTGCTTGTAAAATTTGTCCTCTATCATATAAACAGGTAACCCCATAGTCCCTCCTCACCATATGAACAAAAGAGAAAACCCCTTAACCTTCATCAATGCACCCCTACTTACTGCCCATAATTCATGAAAAGCTGTTGTCTTTCCATGTGCTTCCTGTAATAGGCACTTCACAGTATACCAGGAGGCTGGCAGGAAGATGGCAAACCCACTAGAAAATCCTGGCACCTTTATAATTCCATAAGATGAGGCAAACCATTGGAAAGTCATAGAAAGAAGTAACTTACCAACTACTCCAAAAGCATCTTGAAGATGCTGTGGTCTGACAATATAATGTCTATCTTAGTCATCACCCTGATAAGCCTCAAACTCTCAACATTATAGGTTTTACAACAGGCTGTCTTAATAAGATTGATACAGATGCTCAAGAGCACTGATTAAACATTGTTCCCAATAAGACCTCAGTCAACTGGAGTTTCAACAAGCCAACAAGTGACAATAGGGAAGATGTGGCCAGATCTCTCTTGACACTGGACACTGAAGCAGCATGACAAAGGTAGACCAGTCATGCTGGCTGAGGCTGAGGGACAAGTAGGTGCATGCAGAAAAGCATTTAGACATTGCAAAGGAAGAAGGGTAAGCAGTAGGAAAACTATAGCCTGCTCTCTTGGAGATTTCTGAAGGGGCTAAACTGACTCCAGGCTCCACTTGTATCCTATAACTGACTCTTCTGTGGATTTTATAGTGTTCTCAGAAGGGAAAGAGCAAAGCATCATTGCTATCACAAATCGGAGGCTAGTACATAATCAATGATCTTAGCAAAAGGCTGAGAAGCAGAGGTACATAACCATATAAGCAATATATTTAAGGTAAAAATCAGCAAAATAAGAAAAATACCCCTCACAGTTAATACAGGTATAAACAAGATAGGCATCTCTCCTACTCCCAAGTTGGCTGTTCTTCCTTTATCAAGAGTGCCTCAGTTAGAAATATATCCTTAGAAATTATTAGATGATGACACCATGACCTTAACACAGTCAGGTACTATCTGGAGCCATGGCTACAAGAGGGAAGGCAGGAAGATTTAACAGAACTTTCCAATGACACCGAGCAAAATAACCATTTCAATTCTAGGCTGAAGTTTACCTATATACCTGTGTTATTCTAGAATGAAGAAGAAAAATGAAGCAGTGAAAACACACCCTTACTAAACTTCAACAAGATATTTATTTATTCCTCTGGAACCATAAAAGCTTGGAAAAGAAAAAGATACAAAAGATCTACATTCAATGGCTTCACATTACAGAAAGAGGAGGAAATCAGTCAAGGCCTATAGCCACTGCTAGTAGCAAGCTATAGACACAATCACAAGCATTTACCTCTGTCAATGTCATTTCAGGGTCAATGAAGCACCATTTGAGGTTTTCTATAACATAGAGCATAATGCAGTTTTGAGGATGTGACTTAGCTCTGAAATGGGAATCCATTTTTCACCTCATTTGGCTAGCATAACATTTAACAATGCAAACAGTATTTTTTAAGCTATGCTCTCAAGTTTGTTGCTAATCCCAGTGCTGGGAGGCTGAAACAGGATGGGGAGGGAGCAAATGGCTACTTAGAGTAATGGAACCAACAAGTTTTGGGTTCAAATGACAGACCTGAAGTGGTAAATAAAGTGAAGAATGACTGAGGAAGATACCATTGTTGACCTCTGGTCTCTACAGGCATGTGCACCCAGGTGTATGCATCCACATATACACACACAAAAAGTAATGGCTGAAATAGGAGACGCCAATTCTATTGTCTGGCTTATGGAGACACTTAGGCTAAAACAGCAGCAATCTATACACAGCTGCACTTTCATCTACTCTGCCATCAGAGGACAGAAAACCCACCCCATAAGAATCCACCACAGAAGGACCAGATCATCAATTCACCTCTCAACACTGGTAAGTAGCTCCTTGCTTCAAATTCTAGTAATGCCTGCTATATACCTGTGGTTTTTAATTTGCTTATAATGAAATATGCTTTTTGAATTTAAGAAGTAATTTTAAAAAATAATTTTATTTATTTATTTGACAGAGAGAGAGAGAGAGAGAGAGAATGAGAATGGGCATGTCAGGTCTCCAGCCACTGTAAACAAACTCTAGACACATGTGTTACCTTGTACATATGGCTTAAGTAGGTCCTGGGGAATCGAACTGGGGTCCTTTGGCTTTGCAGGCAAATGCCTTAACTGCTAAGTCATCTCTCTAGCTCAAGAAGTACTTTTTATCTAAACAAAGGTGTTCTGAAGGAAATGTTGTAGGGAATAACAAAGAAAGAAGAGCAGGTCTTTGAAGGAAGATGGAAGATGGTACTAATTTGCTACATGACCCTTGACATATACTTTACCTTTTGAACACATAAAATGGAAATGGAAATGGAAATGCAGCATTCCCATAATATTCTAACAAAGTCAATAGACATCATATCTGAACATATTATAGAAATCCCAAAGCCCCATACATTTTATTAAATTTATCATCATAATCTCATTTAACTTTCTAGACTTAATTAAAAAATAAGAATTGGGAGTTGGCTTGATTTAAAGCCCACCCATATAAAAAAAAATCTAAAATTAAAGCTGAATTATCCAGACAATTTTATACAAAGACAGTTTAAGATGTTAACAAATTTCTTGAGTGCTAAATGGATCAACAGTGCCATGTCAATGAAGTGAACAAGGTGTCTGCTTTCAGTAATGACAGCTGCCTATGGTGGGGGTAAAGGTAGGCTACTTCACACAGGTTCTGCAAGGGGACAGTGACTATGTCATGGGGACCCAGGAGAGAACCGACTAGATGACACATGGCATTAGGTCTTGACAAAAGGACCATGTGGCATGTGTTCAACTAAGACTCCAGTATGGGGAAAAACAGGTATTTTAATGTTATGTCCTGTTACTGAAAGGTTCTCTTTTGCTCAAATTTATCTACCCCACAAACTACCTACCAGAGAATATTTTTCCATAGGAGAACAAAAGGAAAACTGGTGTTAATATTGTTTCTTTAGAAAACAATGTTCTTTCTAAAATGTGTTCCAGTAAATAGCATTAATAGCTAAACAATCTGCAATCACCACACTACTACTACCACTGTTATGCAATAAAAGAAATCAACAAAGTGATTATTCCCCATAAGGAGAGTACTTTCTCACAGAAAGAAAACCTGCCATTTAAAATGCTTTTCTTTCCTTGTAGCCAAACATATCCTTTATGGATTATAAACCAGTCATGACTTAAAATTTCTTGTAGTCAACAATTATTCCCCTCCAGACAAGAGTGAAAGAAGTTTCTTTTTCTTTCCTTTCTTTCTCCTTCCTTCCTCCTTTCCTTCCCCCCCCCCTTTTTTTTTTTTTTTTTTGAGGTAAGGTCTCACTGAACTCACTCTGCAGCTCCAGGCAAGCCTTAAACTCACATGAATCCTCCTCTCCTACCTCTGCCTCCTGAGTGCTGGAAGTAAAGGTGTACAATATGATGCCTGCCTTTCAAGTACAACTTTACTACTGGTAATGCTGCCAGAGGCTATCCCCAACTGCCAGTGCCTCTCTCTAGAGAAAAATGAGAAATTTCTTAAAAACCTCGAAAAGATGATCCTGCAGGCCAACAAGCTATATTCCAAGGTTCAGGAGAAGCCCCTACAGTGAATGTACCAGCAAGAACTGAAGGACTAGGTCCTTACATAGGAAAGACCAGAGAGAGAGCCATTAGGAACCCATTTCATGGACTCAGCAGCTCAAAACAAAAAAGGCCATGTGGTTGCTGACTCATGGGTACAGCTACTTGTGTGAGGCCAGGACATAAGCTGTGGCCAGATTTCCCTTTTCCATAGGCAGTCTGGGAGAGATGGAGAGCACTTTGAAGCTGGAGAGGCTAACCTTCTCAGAATCAGCCACTACCACACTTGAACAGAAAGCTGCACTAGGAAGTCTTCAGTGCTGGCTCAGAATCTTTTCCATTGCAGAGCTTAGACTTGTGCAGATAGCTCTGGGACCATGCGCTAGCTCTCCCCCACCATTCAAGCTGTCCTCTCAGCCATCATCCCTCGCAGCAGCTGCAATGCAGGGCCCAATGAGTGTGGAACCTGGCCCCTGTTTGCTCCAGTACTCCACCCAGTGCCTTGAACTTTGCAGCCGCAGGCCACAAACATAAAGTTGAACTTCCAGACAAAACACATCTCAGATCATCTGCACGTTTACTTGAACTAACCAGATCATTCTACGTTTTTCTTAATGGCGGGGGATGTGGAATGGTCAGGCTCAAAGGGAGGTCTTCATTCTCTCCCAGTGTTTACCACTCAGCACATTTACATTTACTCTGTCTAGGAAAAGACAAAACGCTCCCCAGTGACTCCAAGGAAGGTTCTGGTGACTTAGGCCTTGGGAAAGACCACAGTAGTCTATTTTCAGATTGAAATCTCAGAGCAGCGAACATGTTCTCTACTGAAATATGAGAAGGCTTACATATTACATCTTTGTGCATCATGCCATACTGAACACATGGAAGATTCACGGCTGGGCGTGCATACTTCCTACTCTTCAGTTATAGCATCACACTAGACAGAAAGGCATGAAGCCTTTAAATCCAACAAGGGAAATCAATCTAGGTTTTGGCCACGAAGGTGGACTCCTTTCTCTCTGCATCAGTCTCCCATGATATCACCTTACAGTTTTAAAGCTGTGAAACAAGTCCACTGCACATGTGCTAAACCACAGAATTGAACCCTCTGCCATCTGCCACCTTCTACATATTTCTACTTCCCTTAATGAGGTGTAAGTGGACTTGGGCTAATAGTTTAACAAAAACAAAACAAAATTACTGGTTAAAGTTTTTTTTTGTTGTTGCTTTGTTTTTTGAGGTAGGGTCTCACTCTAGCCCAGGCTGACCTGGAATTCACTATGGAGTCTCAGGGTGGCCTTGAACTCATGGCAATCCTCCTACCTCTGCCTCCCCAGTCCTGGGATTAAAGGCGTGCGCCACCATTCCTGGCTGGTTAAAGTTTTTAAAAGCTTTTCTAGTCAATGCTTTTCTGCAATCTCTATCTGAAGTCTCTATGGCCAATGATAGCCAAACAAAGTATAACATAATTTTCTTTGACAAAAATTGGCTAATCTGACTTGTACTTTACCTGGTGTTAATAACATTAATTACACAATAGCTTCTTTACTTTATCACTCTGAGTATAACCATTGAGCTTCCATCAATCCTAAATTAAATCTTAAAGCAGGGCACAGTGGTACATGCCTTTAACCTCAGCCCTCAGGAGGGAGGATGAGGTAGGAGGATCACTGTGAGTTCAAGGCTGGCCTGGAGGTTTACAGAGGGAGTTCAAGGTCAGCCTGAGCTAGAATAAGACCTTGCCTCAAAACAACAACCACACATTCATCTGAATTAAGTAAATTTAAATAAATAAAATTATATTTAGAAAAATAAAAAAGCTTGTCTTTAAGTGTCAGATTACTTTTTTAAAGAAAATATTTTTTTGTGAGCAGAGAGAAAGAAACAGAGAGAAACTGTATATGTTTGTGTGGGGGGGGGCATGCCAGAACCTCTTGGCAGTGCAAATTAACTACAGATGCACATGCCACATTATGCATCATGCTCTTCATGGGTACTAGGGAATTGAACCCAGGTTTGCAGGCTTTGCAAGCAAGTATCGTTAACCACTGAACCATCACACCAGCCCTCAAGTTAATTTTGAAAATAAACAGTAGCAAAACTGGCTAACAAAAGCAGGGCATCATGCTTTTAATCCCTACACTGGCAAAGCTGTGGCAGGAGAATCACTGTGGGTTTAAGGCCATCCAGGGACTACAGAGTGAGTTCCAGGTTAGCTTGGGCTAGAGTGAGACCCTACCTCCAAAAACCAAACAAAACAAAAAAACAAAAAACTGACTAACAAAATATCAAATAACAGAGACCACTGGAAATTCTATTTTAAGAACTCTAAATATACAATTTGCACAGAAACTGTTTCAATTCCAGCAGGATTAGAAAATGTGTTCTCTTAAGTAGAGACAAAAATGTTCCTGGAAATCTTTCCCACACATTTCTAATTCCTAACAGGTACAAATTCTTGGAGGACACACACCTGGTGCCTGGGGTAGGGAGTGGATCTTAGTACTCTACCACTGAGCCACAACCTCCCCCTTTAGATGAGTTACATCTGTACAGTCATTCCATCCTACAGTGCTTATCCCCTTCTTTTCTCAATTCATCTTGCCTTTTTCAAGTGATTATGGCTTTGCTAAACAATGAAAACAGTACTAGGAGGGTCTTGTCCTGATAGTGCTGTTCAGTAATATTTCATATCTACCCAAAATATTTCACACACACACACCAAGATATGTGCACAAACACACAAATATATGTACATATGCTAATGCCCATGTAAACACATTTACACACATATACATGCAAACCCCATCTGTGGCTCAGTCACTGTTAGCCCTCATTAATTTACCCTTGGGTTATTATAATTCCCTTTCTATTCTTGCTGTCAGCATTCTCTCATAATTATAAACCATCCCACATAATCACTACAGTGGTTTAAGCTTCTTAAAATCTTTCTGGTCAGGTTGAGTTTTATTCTCAACAGCCTTCAAAAGCTCCCTGCTTTTCAATGGCTAAAAACTACTCAGTAAGCATAAGCTATAACAGCAAAGTGCAGGAGTGACAACTTATAAAATATCCATACCTGACTCAATAATCCAGACCATCTGGGAATCTCTGCATGCATACCTGGAAGTAAATCCAAACCCTCCCAGTCACTATTCCTTGAGTATTGTCCAAGAAGTTCTGTATCTCTGACAAGTGATATTCTACCTAGCTTCTTGTCCTGTCTGAATTCTATCCATCTTTGAAAGTCCTGCCCAATTCCATCTCCCCTATGAGCTATTTCAACTCCACTTAGCTATAAGGATATTCTACACTCCAATGATCACTTACCTGGTCCTTTGTACAAGTTAATGGATATTACAGATCCTCACTTATACATCTCATTCTCTTAAATTTTTATCATTGTGGGAAAAACATTCAACACAAAAATACACTTGAACCTTGTTCCATATTTAAGAAAGAGCAGTGTAGCCCTTAACATAAATGTTTTAAAATAAATTACAGAATCCAAAAATGCTCAAAGGTCTTTGAAGTCAGGAAAACTCCATGGCTAGTGGGTTGCAAAGTAGAAGCTAGTCTTAGATCCTATAGTTCTCAATATAAGGCATGTTGCCCACAAAGATCATATCCTGAATATATTTTGAAGTTATATATCCTGAAGTCTTAAAAACAAAACTCAAGGGACTACAGAGATAGCCTAGTGGTGTTTAAACACTTAAGGTGTTTTCCTACAAAGCCAAAGGACCTAGGTTCCATTCCCCAGGACCCAGCCAGATACTTATGGCACATGCGTCTGGAGTTTATTTGCAGTGGGTGGAGGTCCTATTGTGCACATTCTCTCCCTCTGCCTTTCTGCCTCTTTCTTTTTCTCTCTCTTTCATATAAATAAATAATATAATTTTTAAAGACCCCAAACCCACTGTTAACAATAGGAGTAGGTTCAGAATTAATCCTTTTCCTCTCTTCACTAAGACTGTAGTTAAAAAAAAAAACCAGAAATGAAGCCTTTAAAAAAATTACCTTCCTAAAGTTCTATTAATTCACATTAAAATACCTTTTAATTGAATATTACTTAAATCTGATTCTGCTAGCACTGAATTTAAGTTCTGCATAAACTGAACCTGGTAAAGCACTATCTGAATAAAAAAGGAACACTTTAGAAAACTATTAAAATTATTTCATTGGGTATGAGCTAAATAAGATGAACATGGTTCCCAATTTTATATGTTAATTCCAGCTGAGTGCTCATTTCTGCTTAGCTTTTAATTATATTGAAAAATTCATGTTATCTAATATATATGGTTCAAGTTATAAGTCAAAATCTTCAGCAAAGAATATTTCTTTGTTTAAGAAAAGGTGATGCAATTATTGCATATCACTGCATGATCCAGCTGTCTGGGATTATTACAAGAGGCAGGTATGGCCAATTTACAAGCATCACCCCTGCACCTTAATTTCATAGTTCACTTGTGAGTTTTATGCTCACTGAGGGGGCCCCAGGGATCTTTTTACAAACCACTGTTTATTATTATATTATTCCATCATATACCTCATGAGTAAAGGTTGTACATCCATTAAGAAAATCATGAACTATTTTGACTTCTAAGATAGAATATTGATCTATATATGGTGCATAAAATATTTTCTTTAATGTTAGTGTGGCAAAAATTTCATTCAAAACTCACATTATAAGTATTATGCTGATAAATGAGTAAAAAATAAATGGCTAAAATTAAGAAAAACCAATTAAGGTAAATTAATGCCACAGCTGTATTTAGGAACTAAAATAGTGTTGACCATACCTTTCCAGTGCAGTCACTGAAAATCATCCATTGCTAGTCCAGAACCCTACATGATAGTCACTAGATATGCAAGGATCCTACTTGCAGACAACAGAATCCATTCTTCTGAGATTTTGAAAACAGGAATAGATAACAGTGTCAGCCAAACCAAGCATGAATCTCACTGGTCAGAGAAAAGATAACAAGCAGAAATACTCAGCCATACCATGAGAAGGGCAGTACTGGCAGATCCTACCGCTTGCAGTGATGCCTGGGACTGAGAAGAACCTCCATGGACAAGAGGACCCACTACCTCTGGCTTATGTCCCTCACTCCCTATGGCTTTCAAGCACTCACTGCCAACCCAAATGCAAGGAGTCTGGGCCATCCAGAGTTCAGTATTCTGGCTTCCCTCAAGGCAGAGTGACCAAGGGCCACAGATACACAAGAGATATTTCTGGATCACAGGCATATAAAGGAAAAGTAAAAACTTCTTACCCATGACCCAAGAAGTGAAGTTTTAAAATATGTTGTGAAATTCCACAGTAGATAGGTATGTTTTCTAGTCAAAATAATTATGTCCTAAAGTAAGATAACAAATGAGGAAATTTAAAAAAAAATACAATCAGGGATTAAGAAAATGAAATACATTTAAGTTCCTGGAGCTACAGTCCTTTTCATGGTCCTTGGCATTAATACAAGAACTCATGCCAACTGAGGGGTTGTCATACCGACTCCAGATTGAGCATATTACTGGTTTTACTTCCAAGTCTTCAAACAACTCTCTGTAATTATCCTCCTCTTACAGATAAAGAAAAAAGGTAGAGCAAGCTCAAGTGGCTTAGCTTAAGAAGCTATAAGGCCCAAACTGAAATTCAGCCTGACTTAAGGCTCTTGACTATTAGACTTTGTATATCACACCATATTATAACATTATGCTTTAGGGTTAAAATTTGTTGTGTCAGTCGTTGCTCCAGACCAGAAGAATACACCCTTCTTTACCTAAGAGGGCTCAGCTTTTTAGCTGCATTACAAATTATGAAAATATAACATTATAGATGAAAATGAAAAAATCCACATTTCCCAAAAGTTTATATGCAAATCTGTAACAATAATTATATATTACTGTAAGCTCTGCATTTGAAAGAGAACCTAACTTTGATGTATAACAGACAAATTACATTAAGACAGTAAATCTGTAAGTTATTGTTAAAAAATAGTTTACTTATTTTAAGAAAAGAAAACTTTCCAGTCTTTGATATATGTTCTTACAAACATGAAAATAAAATTCCTTTCCTCAACTGTCCTTTTCCATTTCACACATATTGATCTTTCCATATGTTTTAAATAATCATGAAATTAATAGAAAATGTTTTTAATAAATCCAAATCATAGCTCCTTTCATGTCAAAATATTTTGGGGAAGACTGAGGTGAAAAGCTTCTTTAACATAACAAAAAACTAAGAAAAACGAAGAACAGCTTTAGAAAAGAAACTGAAAGATGACAGAGAATGAGAAGACATTTGCAGGTTGGTAGGCAATGTAAGGAGCCTGAAGTGGATGAGACCATGGCCAGTGTCCAGGTTAAAAACAAACAAACAAGGGAGGGATCAAGTCAAGGAGTGTTTGATCAACATGTTAGCTGTCAATCACTGGGAAAGACATACTCAATGGGATGAGCCAAGCCTGCACTTGAGTCCTAGTACCCTTTGAATATGTGGCATTGAGCAAAAGTTGATATTTTCTGAAATCTTATTATTCATAAAGCAGGTCATAGTGCTTAACTAACTGAACTACAGAGAAGAATCAATGGGATACCACATGATCTTAGTACCTAACAGTGCTCATATAGATAGATAAAACAAACATTCTCAAACATCACTACCCTCACTTCCCTATACACACATTGCTAGCATACCAGGCATAAAGCAGCTAGGCAGAGGCCAACAGGAAGACCTATTCATGAACAGGCTGGGCAGCCCTACAAGTCACTCAGAGTTTTCTTCAAAACTTACAGTTATTGTGAAAGTGTTTATGACCCTAATTATTTTGAACCAGTAATGGGGTCAATGTTTTAAAAAATCCATTGTCAAGGAAAAAATAAATCTATTTGGCGGTATGTTTTCAATCATTAAAATAAACCACAAACCCACACAGCATTTGGACTGTGAGAAATACTACAAGATAAGGTCATTGTTTACTTATTAAATTATTGTTATTAAGATAACTAAAATTAGCTAAAACAACACAAGAATATTATTTTGGATCTACTATGTTTTTCATCTTAGCTATTTGAAAATGACTAAATTTGTTTACATAATGAATTTGGTATGATATTAGAAACAACCATGGTTTTACATAATTGGGCCCCAAAACACCAGGTAATCTATAAGACATTTATTTCAAAGGTAGATTTTTAAACTTAAAAGTCTCCAATTATAACAAGCAGCACTATATTTGACAAGATTTTTAACATCTGAGAGCTTTATTTATAACCTAATATTTTATTAGTCACTAGGGACAAAATTTTGATACTTTCAGACTCCAGGTAGTATTTTGTAAAAGACCATGGCACACACATCATAATGTTCAGTGTCCCGGGTCTTGTAGCAGTTTACAATTGCATGTCTGGGTTGAGCAGACAAGTGTGCCACCCAGAGGTGAAAGGAGGAAACATAACTTGGATTTTATTTGTATGATAAAACTAGTAAAGGTTTAATTTTAAAAAATTGTTCACTATTACTTATCTTAAAAAATGAAAGAGTTAAGAAGTCCCTTCTACATGGACAAATCCTTTTAGTACCAGGCCACATAGAAGTATAACTTTGAGACTCTCACAAAATGGAAACAAGCCCTGACATGGTACCAGCCACAGGTGCACAGCTGGCCAATTAAAAAATTGAATTTAACTGTATTCTCTGTAGCAAATGCCTTCTTTTCTTTCTATAATGAATATAGCATGTGTTTCCAGAAGTACATATAAGTTCTGAAACAACCACTATGATCTATTTAGACATGTGGACCAAAAGTTAAACTAATTAGCCAGAGACATTTCTTACTTAAATGAGAAAAGTTTCTTTCATTAGAAGGTTTTCTGTGTAATTCTCTTCTGGCAAAAGAATAAAGTTTATTTAGGATAATTTTGTTTGGCAGACAGGGCTTCTAAAATATATAGTAGCAATAGTTAAGTAAAATGGCAAATTCTATTAAACCCACATAAAAATTCAGGCTTCTAGTGGCCTGAACAATAGGCTGATTATAGAATAGAGATTTATGATATCCCTGGTTTTATCCTAGAAGTCTGGATATTGGGATTACTACTAACACTGGTCTGTCAAAATTTTAAGATTTACATTATTTTGCAACAAATCTACATAAGATCAGTCTTCACTAAACTGAAACATGACATACTGAAATGTGAAAGTGTTTTAAGCATATGATTTCAACACTCTTTCTGCATCTAAAAATTTGAAAATAATTCAGAAAATCATGTTTTAGTAACATTATGACATGCTCTTCCTTCGTTTTATTATTTTATTTTCACATCAACACACATTTAAACAGAAATGATTTAAAACTCACAACTATTTGTGATTTTCTATATTCTATAGTAGCATTATTTCCAAATAACTTTTTCTTTAAAAATCTTGGCAAAATATGCCTTAAAGAAAAGTACTGTTAAACAAACCTTTCTTTTTTGGTTCCACAATTAGTGAGTTCCAAGAAGTTAATTCTTTTCCCTATTTGTACCCCCTAATCTCCCATGCACCCAACTTTGCATCATTCTGAAAATACTGCTTCCACCTGCTGAGGTGGCTGTAGGACAGTTAAGTAGAAATATAAACAATTATACTTGATGTTTGGTTTTACACATTTATTTAAAAAATAAATGAGGCTATGGGTCTAAGCCCTGACAGCTCTATCAATGTCCTCTAATCGCTACTCATTTCAGAGTAAATATGACAAGGACAATGTACTGGGAGAGTACAAATCATTGCTGAAAAAAAAGCTCAATTATAATAGCTCAAAGCATGTAGCAGAGAATATACTGGCAAATTCTCAAGCACTGGAAAGTTTAAGCACATGCTGAAACAACAAAAAGTCATGAAAATTTTTGTTAGCTAGAAGATACTCAAGAGTGAGTCCAGTACTTACACATGCAAGGCAAGCACTGCACCACCAAACTGCATCTCCAGCTCCATGAATGACCCTCTTAGCACCCTAGCAGTATAAAATAATACCCTGTATGTCTACATTATGCACTCAAGGGGTAGAAAAGAAATACAGAAAGGAAAGATACCTGGTATTTAATAAATGATTCAAGTTCACTGACAAGTATGAGCAATTTAAAAGGTAAATTCTGAAACATTTCCCATAATTTTAGTTGGCTAAGAAGACTTACTGATAAAATGAAATGCCTTAATTTGTTTTTGAATCTGCCTATCCTCTTCCCATCTCCAATGGTTCTACCTTAGTTCTTATCTTTGAAAAAATCTGTATTCGTTTAGACACTTCAATTATTTCTTGTCTCAAGACCCAAACTCTCATTGCATTCTACCACTGCCCCATTGTAAAATCCAAATGCAGTCTAAAATATTCTCTATTAAGTACAAATCAGTTACATCATTTGCTTGGCTGGTATTTCCCTATTGGTAAAAGTATAGCCATTTGCCTCTCTCCTCCCTCCCAAGGGAGGCAGGCCAGGAACTAGCCACCTCCTATACTCTAAATCCAGGGTCTGGGGGGGGGGGGTGTGCAGGGGGAAGAGGAGGAGAGATGCCTTGAGGACGTGGGTGGGAAGAGGAGAAGGAGAGACACCTTGAGGACATTGGTCTTTTTGTTCCTACCTAACTCAAACTTTCATTTCTTTGGAAAAAAATTAAAATACAACCATATCAAGAAATGTCAAGACCCTTACTTTATGGGTGAAGTGCTTCACAGAAAAGAAGCATGCTACTAAAACAGCAGTATCTAAACATGTTTAATTGACGAGAACCACTTTCTTCAAACAATGCCTAATGCAGAACCAGAGAAATAGCTGAGATGGTACTCTGAGGTTGTAAAATAAGCAGATTAGATCATGTGGTCACAGAATCACATTCAGACTTAATTCTGACATAATGTAATGTGGGGGGGGGGAGATGAGAAGCAAGGATGTGATAAAACATGATTCACACATTTAGAGATCTCTGTGGCCACTGTGTGGGAATGCATTGAAGCTACTGAGAAATGCAACATTTATGATGCATTTTCACAAGCCCTGATACCTGTAAAGAACAACATGCAGTTTTACCACAATGGGCAATCATGATAAAGGAGTCACAGAATACCTGGTCCTCGCTGGTCAGTCCCAGGTGCATCACCAGGTAAAAATGCACCAGAAAATCTGAGTTTGGCAGAACATCCTGGCGCCTGGTCATCATGGCACAGATCAGCCTGTAGGCTTGCAGTTTGCCTTCCTTATATTCATTTGGCAGTGTCGTGGCCTGTCAAGGAGATAATGTTTCTAGATGAAATCAAGGCCCGATGCAAAACATTTTGACATTTCATTCACTTCTCAGTTTTCCAGCAGAGTTGTTTATGAAGATGTGGGATGCAATGGTTTTAGTAAGACCTAGCCTGTCTTCAAAACATGCAGTCTTGGGCAATTACACATTTTAAACTCAATTTCAGAAAGGAAGAGGAAATTACAACAAAAGCATAAACACAAATCTACTTGCCTTAAAGAGCCATGATGCAAACATTCTGAGTGGTGGGATCAAGAGCGGAGGAGATGGAGACGACTGGTTATCCAGGCTGACTGCAAGATTATCCCGTATCTAACTCAAAAGAAAAGTAAAAGTGACACTCCATATATCACAGCAGAGCAGTACTGTCTTCCACAGCCTTCCTAATACAGCTATTTCTAATTAGGTTTATAAGTACAGGTGAGAAAGCCATAATATTTATAAGTTTTTCTTCTATTGTAAGAATTCTTGTCCTTTTAAATTGTGCATTTGGCTTACTACATGTGGTTGTAGGTCTATATACAAAATGAGGGTACTGTTGTTTTCCTAGAAGATGAACTGTGGAGGCCCTGAGCCCCAAATAATTAGGGAAGACTAAATAAAACTATTTTGTATGAACATTAATCACGTTTTGGAAAATAGATGTAGTATCAGGGAAAAAGTACATTTAGTTGAAAAACAGCTGGGCATGGTGGCACACACCTTTAATCCCAGCACTCAGTAGGCAGAGGTAGGAGTATCACTGTGAGTTTGAGGCCATCCCGAGACTACATCGTGAATTTCACGTCAGCCTGAGCTATAGTGAGACTCTACTTTCGGGGAGGGGGGAGGGGGGAAAGCCAGGATAAAACTCTATGCATCTTTAAAATGTCTATTCCCAGAAATAAGACTAAATTTTAATACTGGTTATTTTTATCAAATGGTGATGTAAATATTCTTTGTAGTTTTTTATAGTTTTCAAAAAGCATAATGTAACCAACATCACTTTAACAAAAAGAATAACAAAAACCCCTTAACATTCTGTTTTTAATATCCTGTACTAATATTAAACTTTTGCACTAAATAAAATCATTCTTTGGCATTTATAAAATAATAAACTATAAACATTATGATTTATTATTTACTAATAAAATATACTAATTCTAATTACTTAGTCTTCCAAGGAGTGCTCAGTGGTTAAAGGCAACAGTTTATATGTTAAATGATATATGTTAATCAATTTTCCTAGATTACAATAAAAAGTAACAGCAAAACACACCTTTGCCAGTTTGTACCAGAGTTCATAGAGATAGCCAAAGACCTTGGCATGGATTCTGGGTGACTTAATATTATTAACATCTCCAAGAATTCCCAAGACTCTACGCCATAATACAGCAGCAGAATCTGGATGCCAACCAGTGAGGTTCCCTCCAGCGATTATACTGCAGTCATCTGCAAGGCATTCACTGCTATCTGTGGAAAAAAAGCAATTGATTTCATCACCACAGCTTTTCCCCTTAATGCAAACTCCCATGCTTAGAATTTATGTGTTCTGGGACAGGGGAGATAACTCAGGGAAGGGCTTGCTGTAAGAGCAAGAGAACCTGAATTCTGATCTCCACCACCCCACCTGAAAGGGAGATGTGATAGCATGTGTCTGTTATTCCAGTGCTGGGAAGTCAGAGACAGGAGGATCCTTAGGGCTTGCTGGGGAGCTATTTTTATTAGTTTCTTGTTGCTGTGAACACACACCTGACCAGAAGTAATTTAAGGAAGGAAAGGGTTTATTCTGGCTTATAGTTTCAAGGGGATACCTTCCATCATGGAGGGTGTAGCAGACAGCTTCAGGTTCACTAAGGTGAACTTCCAGACCAGGGACAGTTATGGAGGAAGGGATATTTATTGAAGCCTACAGATCCAGGGGAAGTTCCATAAATGGCAGAAGAAGCTGGCCTGCCTTCACAGGACCAAGCAGACAGAAAGTACAAGCTAAAAGCCAAAAGCCAAAAGCCAAAAGCCACACAGCACACTTCAGGAGCTCCAGCTAGGTACACTTTGCGTATCTTTAGATTGAAATCTGAAACCCACCATCACACCTTAAGATCTGCCCAGTGACACTGCCTCCAGCCAGGTGGCTGCAGATGCAAATTACAAACAAATAAAAAACTGAATATATTGGGGGCCATCTATTCAAACAACCACAGAGAGAAAGGCATGGCAGCAGGAACAAGAGGCCAACTTATCACATAGCTATCAGTCAGTAAGCAGAGGATGAAATGGAAGTGGGACAGGCTATAAAAACCTCAAGATCTGCCTCCCAGTGACCCACTTCCTCCAGCAAGGTTCCATCTCCAAAAGGTTCTACAACTTTCCCAAAAAACCACCACCAGCTGGAGACCAAGTATTCAAAAACATGAGCCTATAGGAAACATTTTCCATTCAAACCACAACATTCTGTCCCTGGTGCTATTCTGTCCCTGATGTCCACAGGATCACAGCAATTTTATGATACAAAAACAGTTCAACTTCAAAAGTGTCCCTAGTCTTTAACAGTCTCAACCTTTCAAAAGTCCAAAGTCTCTGAGATTCAACGCTCTCTCTGTCTCTCTCTCTCTCTTTTTTTTTTTTTTTTTTGAGGTAGGGTCTCACTCTAGCCCAGGCTGACCTGGAATTCACTATGGAGTCTCAGGGTGGCCTCGAACTCACGGCAATCCTCCTACTTCTGCCTCCCAAGTACTGCGATTAAAGGCGTGCACCATCACACCTGGCTTCAAGGCACTCTCTTAACTGTGACTCCCTAGAAGACCAAAACCAAATGACATACTTCCAGTATATAGCACAGATTAAACATTCCCATTCCAAATGAGATGAATGGGGTCATATATATGAAAGATTGGATATCAAGACTGAAAACCAACAGTACAAACACCAAATCATGCTGTTCCATAAGGCTTGTGATGAAATCCTCTGGGCTCCAAAGGGCTTAGGTAGTCCTGAACCTCCAGATCTGCTGCTGGCACTCTCTAGGACCAGCTCTACACTGAGCTTAGTGCATTTATTGACAGATGGTCTCATGGGATTGGCATTTCCAACATCCTAAGGTCTCCACTGCAATATAGGCTTCATCTTTGTGGCTTCATGTAATGGCCTCTCAGGGCCTTCTTTCAAGAAATCAAACCCTGCGCTATACTGCTTGACCTCAGTGGCTCTCTGAAACCATGGGGCAAGATGCCATGACCCCTTCAATGTTGCAGTTTTCATGCATAAAAAACCAGGACCTCATGGAAGATACTGCCAAGTTCTGCTGCCAACTTGGGACGGAGCTTGGCCCCATGAAGCTTAGCTGCAGTAGCCTCTGAGTGCTGACCATGAGGAAACACTTCCCTAAGCTGTGGCTTTCCAGGAGCAGGAAACACCTTCAGCATTTTCCCTTCAGGATTTCTTCTCCTTTCCAAAGAATTTGCATCATTATTACAAATTAGAGGTCTCTATGGGTATGATCTTGCCTTCAGAGCACCTTGTCTATTGTCCCAGTACAGAGCAGTAGGCTTCTCTTTAATGGCCCTAATATCTTTAACAATTAGAGTCACTTTCTTTCACAGCACCTGTATCCTTTATGTGGAAAACTCAGAATTTGCTCCTTTCTTTGTCATATGGCACATTTATGTATTTTTGCTCTGCTTGTTGCTCCCCACTGTAGAGCTGGATCATAGCCCTCAACAGTAGCCATGCCAAAGATGGAATGCTATTCTACCTTGAAATTTCTTTGCCAAGCAAATGAGCACATTACTTTAAATTCAAATCCAACCTCATTCAAGTTCTCAAGACACAGGCAGAATGCAGCCAGATTCTTTGCCACAAAATCACATGAGCTACCTCTAGTACAGTTCCTGATAATCTTTGTTCCCCTCTGAAAACTCATGAGCCTGGCTGCCACAGTTCACATTTCTCTTGGCCAGTTGATCTTCCAAACCCCACCAGAAGGGCTCTTTATTCTCTGCTTACAGTATTTTAGGGCTTCCCTAGCCCAAAGTTCCAAATTGTTTCATATTCCTCCAACAAATTAGTTTCAAAGGCCTACACACCACAGTTGGGTTTATGACAGCAAATGGCCTCCCTTCTTGGTATAAATTTTATGTATCAGATATTTTCTCATTATTGTGAACAAATATCTGGCCACAAGCAATTTAAAGAAAGGTTTGCTCTTGGGCTGGAGAGATGGCTTAGCAGTTAAGCGCTTGCCTGTGAAGCCTAATGACCCCGGTTCGAGGCTCAACTCCCCAGGACCCACGTTAGCCAGATGCACAAGGGGGCGCACGCATCTGGAATTCGTTTGCAGTGGCTGGAGGCCCTGGTGCTCCCATCCTCTCTCCTTATCTCTATCTGCCTCTTACTCTGTCTGTCACTCTCAAATAAATAAATAAAAATATTTAAACAAAAAAAAAGAAAGAAAGGGTTTACTCTAGATTACACTGTGGCAGGGAAGGCATGGCAAAAGGAGCAAGAGGCTGGCTTGTTACGTTGCTGTTATAGTCAAAAAGCAAAGGATGAACAAGAAGTGGGGCCAGACTATAAAACCTTGAGGTGTTCAGCAAGGTTCCACCTCCTGAAGTTCACAAATATCCCAAAACAGCTGAGAATCAAGTGGTCAAACACATGACCCTACGGGAGACAATTTTATATTCAAACTGCAACCCTAGTCTAGCCAAGATAGTGAGCTCTAGGTTTAATGTGAGATTCCTAGGCTTTATAGCATTAAAGCATGTTTAATATGTGTTAAGGTGAAGGAAAGAAACAGCACATCCTCTAAAGTGGAATTTCTACAAGCAAAGAACAGTCACAGCATGTGTGTATGTATGTGTGTATATATGTGTGTGTGTGTGTATAAACAAACATACACATACACACACAAACACACATACATACATCCATCCAACTGAATGGTTTCTTTTATTCTAATATCTATTTTTGCTTAACACATCACTGGAAGGTGATACTAAAAATTTTTCCTATAATTATATCAGTAATTCCTTATGTTTTTGCCAATTTTTGGTTCTTATTATTAAGTTAATATAAAGTTAGTTACCAGCATCACTATTAATTTCTGCTTTAAGCTTTTTTTTTAAGGTGGAGTCTCACTCTAGGCTGACCTGGAATTCCCTATTTAGTCTCAGGCTGGTCTTGAACTCACAGCGATCTTCCTACCTCTGCCTCCTGAGTTCTGAAATTAAAGGCATGTGCCACCATACCCAGCTACTGCTTTAAATTTTAAAAAAAGTTTATATTTATTGTGTTAGCTAATTTGTTTGGTTATATTTCTATTATTTTACTTTAGGCTTTCTGTGTAAGTCACCTTTTATCTGCTTCTCTTTTTAGTCTTTGGAGAAAATCTGAATTGCCTTGCCTCTATCAGTACTTTCTTTCTCTACTTTCGTGCATTTATTCATTTTTTAGTAACAAGATTATTCTCAAATCATTCTATTCCATCCAGCATATAAATAAAGATGGACTGACTTCTGTGTTTTCAAGGCCTCCTCATAACAACTAAAACACAATCTCTTCATCTGAGAAAGTCAAGTAAAGGGGGACACCTGGGCAACAAGGAGTAAGAAGGAATGGATCTGAGAAGAGCGGGTCTAGGAATGGATCCAGTGTCTATGTTGCTGATGGGCAGATCCTGAGACACTGAAATGAAGGATTCAGTAAGGAGGACAGATGGAGTCATGGGAAGGCCTTCTACAGCAACACCATTTCTTCTTCAGAGAAAGTACACGTCTAACTCCCACAGACACATCATATACTCAACTGAGGAGACATGTTAACATGGACAAATATCCAAACTGGAATCCCTACATGCCACGTCAGAAAGGCCCAAAGGCCTGGAGGGCAAAGCCTATTGGTCTTCTTCGTTCTGATTTTTATAAAGCCTCAAAAAGGAGGACTCCTCCTGTAGTAAGTGCAGTGTTAAGCCAGTAGTCTTACAAGGCACAGTGAGGCCTTATTGCTGATGAATTAACAGAAGCTACCAGGTGAGGAAGCAGCATATTATGGCACTTATTTCTTTAATAAAAATTGCCATATTGTCTTTAATCCCACTAGGGGGAAAAATAAGAAGAATGATTATTTCCAGCTTTGTTTTATTCTCTACCATAACTTTAAAATGTAGGCATCCAGGCGAGATCAGTGTTAGCATCCCAATAGCGCTGACCCTTTGCTGGAGTAACAACCCACACTAATGAAGGCCAGTACCTCATCACCTGCACTGCTGTGCTAATACAGCAGTTAGCTTCTCACTGGGACAAAACAACCAACAAGAAGAAGTTCATGGAAGAAAAGGGATTATTTCTGGCTTACAGTTTGGTATGTGTGTATGTGTGTGTGTGTGGGGGGGGTGTTGTTCATCACGGTGGGAACGGCATGGGAGGAGCAGACAAGAGAGTGAGCTAAGTGTGACAAGCAGAGCTGGCCCTAGCACTATGAGGCTCACCTCCAAGAAACACTTCCTCCAGCAAGGCTCCACCTCCCAAAGAATCTACCAGCTGGTGGAGATTAAGCCTGAGAGTCAGTTACAAACACATGAGGCTATGAAGGTCATTTTACAAATCACCACAGCAAAGTAACAGATCCTCAGTTATGAAAGAATCCACATTAAAAAAAAAAATATGTTTCAATACTGCTTTGTACTTAGAAGAAATTCATGCCTTGGTGATAAACTTGGGCAACACCCCCATCACATTATCAAAATATACTGAGTTGCTCAGAAGGTTTTCAAATTACTTTACTGATGTTTTCAATTACTGTGAACAGGATTTTAATGAGTTGGAATGTTTTTGCCCAAAATATCTTGCTGATGGCAAAAGTTACTGAACAGATGCTGACATTTTACATGTAGATGGCTCCTCAATGAAGGAACACTTAATTAAAAATGGGGATTTAAGAGATTTCAGAAAAATCTCATGTTCACCTCCAAAATATCAAATTATTTACTTTATTTTCATTAGCAGGCTAGAATGCTTGCCTAGTATCTTCTTGTTTCCTTATTACTAAATGTGATGGAGGGATTTAAACTTTGTTATTACAGGAAAAGTCCCTATAAACATGTAACATTTTACTGTCTCAAAACACATACATGGTTTTAACAAATATAAAGCTTAGGAAATGGAATGGCAAATATTAAAAAAGGATTTTAGCTATGAATTAACTCTTAGTAATTAGCAAAATAGGTACCATGACTAAGGAGCCATTTCATATAGTTGGGAATTTTGTGTAGGTCTAACAGAGCACTGATGAAATATAGCTCTTGTCTATGAAAATGACTTTCAATTTTGATTTGAAAACCATACAAAGATATAATCTCAAATGTTCCAGTTAAGCATATTAGTTCTATAGGCAGAAAATTAAGGACTAGATTCGAGGATCAAAGTGAAGGAGCAGTGAGTTGACAATTCATGCCACTCCCCCCCTCCCCCCCCCACCCCCGCCCCGGCCACACACACACAATGTACACTGATTCTCCTCTCCTTCCTCATCTGCTTTCCAAGGACATTACTGTTCAACTGAAAGACTTTAGCTGGGTTTGGTGGTACACACCTTAGTCCCATCACTTGGGAGTCTGAGGTAGGAGGATTGTTGTGAGTTCAAGGCACAAGGAAAAGCTTTAGAAGTTGAACTACCAAATCGACTATTAACTATCACTATTATTTTTATTTACTTATTATTTGACAGAGAAAAAGGGGGAGAGAGATTGGGCACGACAGGGCCTCCAGCCATTGCAAATGAACTCCAGACACATGCACCCCCTTGTGTATCTGGCTAACGTGGGTCCTGGGAATTGAACCTGGGTCCTTTGACTTTGGAGGAAAGCACCTTAACTGCTAAGTCATCCCTCCAGCCCTATCACTATTATTTTTATTTATAATATTTCATGATGCCAAAACAGATTGGACCCTAGATAAAACTCCAAAAATGTATGTGATGATATAAAATGTAGTGTCATGTAACAGTACAGTTCATATATACAACTATAATCAAAAAAAGCAGGAGTGGTAAAAGTATTTTTTTTAATTTTTTGACATTTTCATGCATGTATACAATGTATTTTGATCTTATTCCCTTCCGCCCCCCATTAACACAGAAGCAATAAAAGAATTTTTATAAGCAACATTTAGATGTAGGTCTGTGATAAATACATGCAATAAGATTCTAAAACCACCTTACATGCTTATTTTATGAAGGTTAAAATGTAATCTAGTAAAGTGCTTGCTATGCAAGCCAGAGGACCTGAATTCAGATCCTCAGCATCCACATAAAATGCTAGGCAAGGTGGCACGTACCTATAATTCCAGGGTTTGCTGATTAGCTTGCCCAGCAAATAGATCTAAGTTCTGGGCACTGTGAGAGATCCTGTCTCAAGGGGAAAAGAGGCAGAGAAATGACAGAAGACATCTGACTTCTACCCCTGGCCTCCACACGCACCTGTACATATACACATGCCCATATGCATATAAATACACACGTATACATACAAAAAATTAATTGAGCCGGGCATGGTGGCACATGCCTTTAATCCCAGCACTCGGGAGGCAGAGGTAGGAGGATCGCCATGAGTGCAAGGCCACCCTGAGACTACAGAGTTAATGCCAGGTCAGCCTGAGCTAGAGTGAGACCCTACCTAGAAAAACCAAAATAATAATAATAATAATAATAATTGTTATTGTTATTATTATTATTATTATTGCTGTTCTTCTAAACAATAACCCAGAGCATAAAACATGATTTGATAGGCTGGAGTCACAAGAGGCCTCTCCTGCCAAGGCAATAGACATTTCTCTAGATGGCATTTGCTTCAAAAAGTTTAAGCTTTCGGGCTGGAGAGATGGCTTAGTGGTTAAGCGCTTGCCTGTGAAGCCTGAGGACCCCGGTTCGAGGCTCGATTCCCCAGGACCCACGTTAGCCAGATGCACAAGGGGGCGTACGCGTCTGGAGTTCGTCTGCAGTGGCTGGAAGCCCTGGCGCGTCCATTCTCTCTTTCTCTCTGCCTGTTTCTCTCTCTGTCTGTTGCTCTCAAATAAATAAGAATAAACAAAAAAAAAATTTTAAAAAAAGTTTAAGCTTTCATTTCCTATCTACAAATTTTATTCCTCTGGAAGTAATTACAAGCATACTATAGCTGTATTTCCTTGATCTAAGGGCCAGGTCTTCAATTCTATCAATTCCATTGATCTATATTTTTGTTTTATGCCAATACCATGCTGTTTTGTTACTGGGGCTTTGTAATATAGCTTTAGACCAGTTATAGTGAAACCCTCAGATGTGTTTCTTTTGCTGAGGGTTTGTTTAGATATCTGAGGCCTGCTGCCATTCCATATGAATTCTGACATTATTATTTCTATCTCTGTGCAGAATAATGCTGTAACTTTTATTGCATTAAATCTGTATATTGCTTTTGGGAGAATTGCCTTTTTTATTCTTTTTTTTCAGGTAGGTCTCACTCTAGTCCAGGCTAATCTGGAATTCACTATGTAGTCTCAGGATGGCCTTGAACTCATGGTGGTACTCCTACTTCTTGCCTCCCAAGTGCTGGGATTAAAGGTGTGCACCACCACTCTCAGCTCAAATAATTGCCATTTTCACAATATTAATTCCACCTATCCATGAAAATGGGAAGTCTTTCCATTTTCTCACGTCCTCCTCAATTTCTTTCCAGAGCGTTTTTCTTTTCATTACATAGGTCTTTCACATCCTTAGTTAGTGTTAGTCCAAGGTATTTTAATTTTTTTCTGGCTATTGAAAATGGGACAGCCTCACTGATTTCTTTCTTGTTTATTTGTCCTTTGCAGGAATAAAGACTACTTGATTTTTGCATATTGATTTTGTATCCTGCCACTTTGCTGAAGGAATTAATCACCTTTAGAAGTTCTAAGGTAAAGACCTTTGAGTCAAATTAGCTCTATTTGCAGATAAAATGATCTTATGTATAATAAGATGTATACATAAGATCATTTTATCTGCAAATAGAGCTAATTTGACTTCTTGTTTTCCAATTTGTAACCCTTTTATTTCTCTCTCCTGTCTTACTGCGTCAGCAAGGACTTACAGTACTATGGTGAAGAGCAGTGTTGAGAGTGGGCATCCCTGGTCTTATTCCCAATAACAATGGGAACTCCTTGAGTATTTCCCCACTAAGTATTATTTGGACTCAGGTGCTTTATATATAAGCTTTATTATGTTGAGATATAAACTCTCCACACCTATTCTCTCCAGCATTTTGTTCATGAAGTGACTTTTTTTGTCGAAGGCCTTCTTTGCATCTATTGAGATCATCATGTGGTTCTTGTGATTAATTTTATTTTTGCGGTAATATTACATTGCCTGGTTTCCATATGTAAAACCATCCTGAATCCGTGGGGTGAGTCTTGTTTGATCAAGGTGGACAATGCTTTTGATTTGTTGTTGAATTCAGTTTGCAAGGATTTTGTTCAGGATCTTTGAATCTAAGTTCATCAGAGTTATAGGCCTGTGAGTTTTCTTTTCTTGTATTTCTGCCTGGTTTTGGAATTGGGGTGATGCTAGCATCATAAAAGGAATTAGGGAGCCTTCCCTGCTCTCTGATCCTGTGAAACAGTTTGAGAAAAATTGGTTTCAGTTCTTCCATGGAGGTTTGATAGAATTTGGCTGAGAAGCCATCTGGTCATAGACTTTAATTTTGGGGTAGGTTTTTCATTATCTTTTTAATCTTGATGAATGCAATAGGTTTGTTTAGGAGATTCATCTGCTCTGAGTTTAGTTTTGGTAGGTAATGTGTCTAGAAATTGATCCATTTCTTCTAAATTATCAAATTTTGTGCAGTAGAGGTTTTGGAAGTATGTAAGTCCTGATGATTCTTCCAGTTTCACTGATGTCTGCTGTGACCTCTAACTATTAATTTCTGATTTTGTTACTTTGAGATTTCTCTTTTCACCTGATCAAACTGGCCAGGGCTTTATCAATCTTGTTTATTTTTTCAAAGAGTCACCTCTTTCTTTCAACATTTTTCTTAATTGTTTTCTCAGATTCCAATTAATTAATTTCTTCTCTGATCTTGGTTATTTCTTTCTAACTGGAGCTCTTAGGGATTCTTCTTGTTTTTCCAACAACATCTTCAGGTGGATGGTTGGGTTATTAACTTGAGATCTCTCCATCTTTGTTATGAAGCACATTTAGCACACATTTCCCCTCAGGACTGCCTTCATTGTATCCCATAAATTTTTATAAGTTGTGTTTTCATTATCATTCAATTCTAGAAAGTTTATGATTTCTTCCACAACCCATTCATTGTTTAAAAATGTGTTGTTCAGTCTACAGGAGCTGGTGGAAATCCTGATGTATTTCTTGTCAATTTCTTGCTTTGAAACATTGTGATCTGATATGATACAGGAAGTTAAACTATCCTAAATTTATGAAGAAATGCTTTATGGCCTAGTCTATGATCTATTTTGGAGATGGTTCCATGGGCTGCTGAGAATAATGTCTATTCTGTAGAACTGGGGTAGAATGTTCTCTAGATGTCCATTAGATCTAGTTGATCTATGGAGTTGTTGAACTCTCTTATTTCTCTGTTGGTTTCCTGTTTGGATAATCTTGTTTACTGATGATAGTAGAGTATTGGAGTCCACTGCTATGATGGTGTTAGTGTTTCTGTTTGTTTTTTTTTCTTTTTAATAGGATGTAGTAGAATTTTTTTTTAATTTTTTTGTTCATTTTTATTTATTTATTTGAGAGTGATAGAGAGAGAGAAAGAGGTATATATAGAGAAAGGGCACACCAGGGCCCCCAGCCACTGCAAACGAACTCCAGATGTGTGCGCCCCCTTGTGCATCTGGCTAGCGTGGGTCCTGGGGAATTGAGCTTCAAACCAGGGTCCTTAGGCTTCACAGGCAAGCACTGAACCACTAAGCCATCTCTCCAGCCCTAGTGTTTCTATTTTGTTATCAAGTCAGTTTTGTTTTCTAAACTGTGGGGCACCTGTGTTTGGTACATACAGATTTATGATGTCCTCATGCTGAATTGTTCCCTTGATGAGTAAAAAGTAGCCTTCTTTTACTTTTTGATTACTTTTGGTTTGCAGTCTATTTTGTCAGATATTAATATAGCAATACCTGCTTGTTTCTTATTTCCATTTGCTTGGAAAATCAATGTCTAGTCATTTATTCTGAGAGAGTATCTGTCTGAAGTGGTGAGGTGGATTTCTTGAAGACAGGAGGTCTTCAAGGGTCCATTTTTCTGATCTACCCTGTTAACTTTTGTTTTTTGATGGGTGAGTTAAGACCATTAATATTTAAGATTATAATAAAGATGAGGGTTGTTTTCATCCCTGCCATGATGGGTTGCTTTCTGGGGTTTGGTGCTTCCTTTCAATTTATACTTTTTTGAGCCTGCTCTAGTTTTGGTTAGTGTGATCATCTTCTTGTAGGCTCTTGCAATTGGTTGTTTGACTCTTCTGTGTGGAGTATTCCCTGAAGTATTCCCTGTAGGTTGGCTTTGTGTTCATATAATCATAGAGCTGACTTTTAAAAAAAAAATCATGGCAAGTTTTCCTTTCACCATCTATTACAAGGTATACTTTTGCTAGGATACTTTCATTGGGTCCACTATTTTGGGGCAAAAGCCACAGATTCTTAGACTTTGAAATGTTCCATTCCAAGCCCTTCTGAAGTAATTCTGATGAGATTGCCTTTGTATGTAGTGAGTAGTTTCTCTCTTGCTGCTTTTAGCACTCTCTCGTTTTTGTTAAGAGTTTTAACTATGATGTGTCTTGGAGACTTTCTTCTTTGGTTCTGTTTGGTGTTCTGTGAGCTTCTTGTATTGGATGGGTCTCTCTTTTGAGAGATTGGGAAATTTTTCTTCAATATTTTGTTGAGTATGTTCTCTAGGCTTCTGGCCTGGATTTCCTCTCCCTCTGGTATTTCCATGATCTAGATGTTTGGTCATTTTAGGGTATCCCATAATTCCCTCATAGTCAGTTCACATGATTTTTTGAACTTAGCAGGTGCTTTGGACTCCCAATCAATTTCTCCTGTCTTGTCTTCCAAATCTGAGGTCCTGTCATCTTCATGAATGACTTAGTTATTGAGGGGTTCTAGAGAGGTTTCTAAAAGTTCTATTTGATTTTTTTTTTTTTTCCTGGTGTGTTTTTCTGTATTCTGCCATCTCTTCTTTGAGGTGCAATTTTAGGTCGAGGTCTGATTTTCATGATGCCTCTTGGAATTCATTCTTGCATTTGATCATGTCATTACGCTTAATCAGCTGATTATTGAGTTCCTCTGTTTGTTGACCTACTTTCAAGTCATTTATCTCTCTTTTGAGGCCTCTCTGGGTTTTTTTTTTTTTTATTATGTTAAGTCTAGTGACAAAACTGAGTGCCCTAAGAGAAGATTCTGCTCAATTTCATTTATGCAATCATTGGTTTTTTGATGATTTGCTTCTAGTTCAGCAATTTGTTTGGTCAGGATCACAAAACTTGTTGTGTTTTCATTTTTAGGATTCAATTTCTGTTTGTTTGTTGTTGTTTTTTCCTCTATATTTTCACCAGAGGATTCCATTGAAGAACTAGCCATCCTTGGAGGAGATCTCTCAGTTTTCTGACTTACTTTTGTTGTGTGTTGTGATCTACCCATCTCTGGATAAAAGTCTTATTTTACTAAGGAGGAAGCAAGTATTAGTCCTTGTAGGATCTTCAGTGGGTTTTCTGATTTAAATTTAAACTGTATTGGAGTAGGATAGAGTTATTACTACAGATGTGCAGATTGTGGCTGTTCCAAGTACAACAGGGGAGCCTGGGGAACTAGGAAGAGCTCTGTACTCACTCCATGTGTACCCTCTGACATAGAGCATCTGGGAGCTAGGGATCCAGAGGGTGGTCAGTCAGGAAGCTGGAGCAAAAGGCCTACTTCCACAGCATGAATGTAGATTCCAGGCTTTACCTGGCCAGCAGCAGGGGTACCAGGACCAGGGAACTTGGAGGTGGGTAACTAATTAGGAGCTCTGACTTACTCACCCTGTGGGCACCCTCTGGTGCAGGGGTTCCAGTAATCGGAGACCCTGAGACTAGTTAATCAGGAAGCTGGGAACAAAAGGCCTACTTTCACAACACGCAAACAGGGTCCAGGAAACAGAGCCAGGAAATGGGGAGGTGGGGAACCAAGTACTTTTTGTTTGTGTTCTGCAATGCTGGGGCTCAAACCTACAGCCTTACACACGCAGGTGGTTGGGGCTGCCATTCCAATTTGGTTGTGCTAAAGAATCCTGGGTTTTTGTAAGTAAGAAACTCTAGGAGTTCTTAACTGTTTGTAGCAATACCATTACCTGTTAAATTTGAAGCATCAGTGGGACTCAGCTGTAACCAATGGCGTGCATCAGAGTCACCCACAGTGTCAGTGGGCGTGTGCAGTTCTGGGTCCTCCTCACATGTTTGCCATGAGCTCATGGGAAGCTCTGCCTCATTGCTGTAGCCCACAACTGTGTCACTGCTGGTACTTTCACCTGGCATAACAGAAGAACCCAAGCTTGAGAGAGCAGCTAGCTGAGAATCAGAACATTCTTCCACAGCAGACAGCAGGATTTTTTCAGGGGTTTGGGCAGAATGTGGATGGGGTTCAGGTGGTAACCCTATGGGACTCTTGGCTAATCAAAAGAAACTATCCAAGTATGGAGCATTAATAAGCATTAGGAGCTCCACAAATATGTCTTCATTTCAAAGTGTCTCCATTCAGTAAGTCTACATACTCCAAAGACTACACCAAGTCCTAAGTTTTCCAGAGATTCACAAGCAAAACGGGGTGGCTGGAGAAAGAAAAGGAACATGGTGTAACTGATTTCAACCCAAGTCCCAGTTTATTCTGCATATTTTAGCCTAATACTTAGATTTAAATCCAAGGAGAATCATCTAGGGTGATTTTGGAATGAGGTACCCCACAACAACAGATTTGCCACAATGAAAATTCTCTCCTTTACACATTAAAAGTTTGGGGGCTGGAGAGATGGCTCAGTGGGAAAGGGCTTGTCACACAAGCATACCAACTTAAATTCAGACCCTCAACATCCACATAAAACAGATATGGTACCATGTGCCTATAATCCCAGTGCTGCGGAGGCAGATATAGGAGGACTCCTAGGTGCTGTTGGCTAGCTCATCTAGCTAAATTAGTGAGCTCTATGTTTAATGAGAGACCCTGTCTCAAAAAATAAGGAGCAAAGTGATTGAGAAAGATGCTAAACATCTGTCTCTGGCCTCCATATGTACACACATGCACAAATATAAGAACATGTATGCATGCACATACAACACACAAATACATACACAGAAACACTAAATATTTTGATTAGTCATGATGTAATTGTACTAAATTTTTATGACTTACAGGATCATTTACTTAATCTGACAGAAAAATGAATATAGACAGTTCTGCTACTTGAATATTCTTCCTGCTTCCTAAGACTGTATGTGTCCACCTTTCTGCCTGCTCACCCTTCCAACTGCTGTCTGTATCTGCTAGTGACTGCCCCCCAGCTTCACTGTTTCTAATCTGCTGTCCTCTATTCACTTGCAGAGAACTGAAAGTTGTGTCAGTAAACAGATGACCAATTGGTGAGGTCTCAAAGATAATTTCCCATCAAGGGCCAGCCTGTGTATGTGGGGCCCTTGGATGGGATGTAGGACGCTAAGTTATAGTGGCAAGGAGGTAGCTGGGCCTCTGACGGCAGGGGAGCAGAGAAGTAGGGCCATACCTTATAGCAAATGATCATCTGCCTCGGGATTCCAATCGAACTTTACTTTCAAGTACTCACCCTTCTAACTTCAGTGTGTGCTAAAGCTTTGTGTTCCTTGCTGTGAGGACTTTCTTGGGATGATAGTTCTTTTTTCTAGGTCTGTTTCTTCCTCTGAACCCTCAGACTTTCTTGTGACCCTCACCTGAAGAAAGGCCCAGGGGTGGAGAGACAGGTTTCTCAGGTATAGGCAACTGACTGAACTGTTTTACTAACTGTTGACATTCTTACTGGGTTCCAGGAAGGAAAATTTCTACTCTACAACTATGTCTCTGAAAAAATAGACCTTGAGTTAGAAAGCAAGAAGAAAATAAAACCTATCCACTCAGCAGTTAAGATGCATACAGACCACATTTCCTGGAACTCACTCTTTGGTCTTTCCCTCTGTTTTCCTTCCATCTGCTGCAGATCATCCTTCAAATCCAGCTCAGCAGGGCTGCTACTTCTTCGAACTAAGATCTTCAGACAAAAAGAAACACTGCTTTTGTTACAGGAAAGTTAAAAAATTTCACAAGGCTGTTAAGTTCCTAGCCTACATTTTTTTTTAAAGAAAAAGAATAATGCTAATAAAACACTGAAAGATGTTTTCCATCTGAAGGATGTATACACACAAATTATTGTAATCAAATTATCTATTACTCAAGATCTGAAACTTTAATTTATATTCTCTACTTTGTCAATTGACATCCAACTAAACAGATCTTCTTAAGAAGGGATGCCAAAATCTGTGAAAGTAATTTACTTTAAAGTTCTATTTGTTTCTCTGATCACACGCATTTACATAGTCAACAGAATTCTCCAGAAGGTCTAAGCTCCTCACCAATGATGAGTGTGCAGGCAGGGAAAGAAAAAAATTCCACACTCTCAAAGGTGTGTCCAGTGCCTTCCTAGTTAAGTGTGCTGCACCAACTCCAGAGCATTGCTGAACACTGTAATTTTTGTTAAACTTAAGAGTACTAAAAAGCTCAGAAAGTCAGGCGTGATAGTGCACACCTTTATTCCCAGCACTTGGGAGGCAGAGGCAGGAGGATTGCTGTGAGTTTGAGGCCACCCTGAGACTGCATAGTTAATTCCAGGTCAGCCTGGACCAGAGTGAAACCCTCCCTCAAAAAACCAAAAAAAAAAAAAAAAAAAAAAAAAAGAAGAAAGAAAGAAAAAAGCTCAGAAAGCACTTGGCATCCTCTAGAAACTTACAGTTTGCCTAGAGACATACATAAACTACATGAAATAATTACATTGTACATAAGCAAAATATGCAAATAAACTCTGTGAAAGGTATGTAAAATAAAGTGCTGCCTTGCTTTGCTGACAATTATAGGAGACCTGATCAAGAAGGCAACAGACATGAAGTTGTAGAAGGAAGGCAGGAGGGAACTCAAGGCAGGAAGCGCCGAGTGGCAATCACCAAGTTCTATGTGCAGGAAAAGAAGCTGAGTACCGCGAGGCATGTAGGACAGCCAGGTGAAGACGGAAAGAGACAAGGAGAAACACAGACCTTGTAAAAGAAGTAGAGGCCAGGGAGCTTTCAATATGAGGTTTAGGGCTTTGCTCTAACATTGACAAAATAAGCAATTGTATGTTCTAGACAATAGCTAACTGTAATTTAAATCACAGCTACAAAGGTAATTCTAGTATTATGTGTGTGGTAGATTAGTGTGAAGAAGAGAATTGCTATGGAATGGTTCTGATTCTTCAGGAATGAAGGGGAATGCTTCTAAAGGTAGAAAAGGACAAGAGAAATAAGAGGACTACTGCAGAATGGGAGGCTGGGACCGATAACCAGGTATACACAGAAATGGAGGAAACCAAAATATCATGAGTTACAACTGAGAGGGCAATGTGAACAACAGTAACAAGAACAGAGAAATAGAGGGGAGACAGCAAGGCTGAAAGGGATGAATTTGAGACCCTCTGACATTTTAATTTTAATCTTTGGACTGAAGATAACAAGGGCAATGTCTTATAAGTAACCCCCCCCCCCAAAAAAAAATCCAAGAATGCTGAGTTACAGAAGAAAGCCAGGCATGGTGAAGATGTAAATTTAAGCTTCTCTCCTGCAGAGTACATTAAAAAAAAACCTGCCCTGAGATTCAATGAGACAATTAAAAAGATAAATAGGGCCAGAGAGATGGTTTAGTGGTTAAAGACTGTCTGTGAAGCCTAAGGACTCAGGTTTGATTTCCTAGTACCCACATAAGCAAGATGCACAAGGTGGTCTGTGTATGTGTCTGGAGTTCATTTGCAGGGACTGGAGGCCCTGGCACACCCATATGCATGCACTCTCTCTCAAATAATTAAATTAAATTAAATTAAAAAGATAAATAATATCCCTTTACAAACAAGGAAACAGATAAAAATGGGGACAGATCATAATTAAAAGAATAGTTACAGGCTAGAGAGATGGCTCAGTTGTTAAAAACACTTGTTTGCAAAGCTTGAAGGCCGAGGTTCATTTCTAGTACCTGCACAAAAGCCAGATACACAAGGTGGCACATGCATCCTGAGTTCATTTGCAGTGAAAGGAGGTCCTGTTGTGCCAAAAACTTTGTTTGCATTTTGGAGCTCCCAGGAAGAAGACCTCTACGAGATCCACATACATCCTCAAAAGTGAATGGATGTCAAGGTAATCCAACGGCACTACTGAAGGACTCAGGAACCAGATGGATGCCATGATAGGCTTCAGAGTCCTCAGTAGGCCTAAGTTTCTGTTTCCCGGCAAGGTCTAAGTTTTTATCTTCTGGTAAGGGTGGGTTTAACACTTACTGGAAACTGATTATGCCATACATTCCTGTAGTCATGGATAAGTTCAATTCCCCTAGGCCTAGGCCGCCAACTCTTCCCCCCAAAATCCTAAGCCAACAATAAGAGTACACTGTTTAAATCAACCAGTCATGTACCCATCCCTTTCTTCTATGTTCAAATCCCCATAAGAACCCTACCCTCCCACTACTCAGGGCTCTTGTATGGATCCACTGCGTTGGTGAAGTCAAGAGACAGAGCTTAAGCCCGAAATAAAGCTCCTGGCCCTTGCATATGTGTTTGGTTCTCCTTGGTGGTCACTGGGGATGCCAAGAACTGAGCATAACAACTATCATAAAGAAAAATCCAATGCTACCACTGTCAGTGGCAAAAGGACTAAGGCCCAGAGTTCAAGTGACACTATTTGCTGGTTCAATTAAGATGGGCATTCAAATCTTTTCCTGGGGAACCTTCATCAATTCAGGCACTCAGGTTTTCTACAGATTATAATCAACCAGCTAATAACTCAATCAAAGATCACAAACAACAAAAGAAATAAATAACTAAACATAAGAGTCTCAGAAAAAAAAACAAATGTCATATTTAGATCCCCCCCCCAAAATTTTGGTGCACCAGATAAGAAATTAAGAATAGCCTAATATAGTAGTGCATGCATTTAATCCCAGCATTTGGGAGGCAGAGGTAGGAGGAAGACTGTGAGTTTGAGGACAGCCTGGAACTACAGAGTGAGGTCCAGGTCAGCCTGGCTAGAGTGAGACCCTACCTTAAAAAAAACCAAGAGAGGAAAAAACAAACAAACAAACAAGAATTAAGAATAATTTATGAATATTTTAATGGAGTTAAAAGAGGAGAAACAAAAGTAGAGCAATCACCAACAGGTTAGTAGAAGTTGTATGATATACTGAATAACATAATTTGCAACTTTGAGCAGCAAGTATACTTGTGAGGTAAACATCCACTGGAAGTATGTGAGATGAAATACCCTCCAATGGTAGAACTATAAAAACTTGGGTTGTGCTTTGTGACTTAGAGGAAGCAAACCTCAAAGTCTGTCTCCTAGTACTGCAATTGCTGAACTGATAAAGAACAGAGAACATTCTTTCAATTAATTCAGTGTGCAGCTAGAGACCAAGGAGAATCAATAATAGGAAAGGAACCTTAAGTGATATGAGGAACAGAATGAGAAAGTCTACTAGATTTCTGTCCAGAATTCCAGACGGAAAGAAAAGACAGAATTTTTAAAATGTAACATTTTTTGAAGAAGTTATTAGCAAGAACCTTCCTGAAATGGGTCCACAAATGTATGGAACATAGCATGTACCAAAGATGCACAAGCTACAAGAGATTTGTGCCTAAGCATGCTGAAGTGAACTTGAAGGACGAGGACCAAGAGTAGTAAGAAACCACATGGCAAAGCACTTGTAAAGAAAACAATCTTTATTCTGTAACTCATTAATTCTGCTCTTAGATGGTCACAGAAAGAGAACTTTGAACTTTATCTTGAGATAAAGCTAAGAATGCAAACGGCTGAGTTTTCATAAAAATCAAAATCTAAAAAGAAAAGGATCTAAATGCCCTTCATCAGAAGAATGGCCAAACAAATGATATGTTCACAGTAGAATAACAAAGCAGAGAAAATGCTCAGTAAATTAACTGCTTTATACCACCATGTGATTAAATCTTAGAACCACTTAATTGAGTGAACAAAACAACAACACTACTATAGAGTTCTTTGTATTTAAAAGTTTAAAACTACAGAAAATGAAGTAGCATATTATTCAGAGACACAGGAAGACAAAGGACTAGTACACACTAACCCAAAGGGAAGGCAGCAAGAGAAAAGGGCAAGAAAGAAACCTGGAGACCAAAGCAACACAGCAGAAATGTTCTAGCTTTGGAGTTTGGGGAGGGCTTTCTGGAACCTGCTTCACTGTACACAGGTAAGCTGATACATACCCTTTGTAAACAAAAAGAAACAAGAACTTAGCATTGCTGTCTCCCAAACAAGGAGCAGCAGGGAGGACCTCCCCCTTTGTTTTATTCCTTTCTGTGATAGTTCTGTAAATACATAATGCATCTTAAAAATGAGCAAATAGTTTTACTGCAGGAATGACTTATAATACAGATTATCTTTTAATTTCTTCCTCGTGCTCTGTATTTATTTTTAAAACAAAAATTTTTTAAACAAAAGAAACTGCAACAAATCTTTGAGCAATCTTCACTTGTGTTAGATGGGAGTTACTACTTAAAGTGGTATCAAGAATAAGGAATACGAAGTACAGGTTTTACAGCCAAGTACACCTACTTAAACATATACTGGGCCACACTGAGACTAGGCAGGAAATACCACTTCATGTTGATTCCTTAGCCCCCTATTTTTGCAGAATGACTATATTTTACATAGAAAGCTAAGATCTTAAGTGACTTCAAAATCATTTGGGTCTATAATCCATCTAAATGAAAAAAACAAACAAACAAACAGTTTTAAGTAACTACCACCAATGAATTTACTTATTGTGCTGTAATTTCTTTTTAATGACAATTTTTTTTAATCTTACTGTTATTCCTTCATGTTCTTTCTTCACATGTCCTTTATTCTCTTGAATAGGCTTAGGTTCTGAAGAATTCAAATTCTGTGCATTTTCTCCCTTTTGACCTAGAGATTGGGGGGGGATGAGAAAAATGTTACAGAAGATAAAATGAGAAAATAATTTACAGACAGAAAAACATAACCATTCATCTAGATAACTCAAGACCCATAAAAGCTGGAGTTATGGGTCTGGAATGTCAGTATCTATGGGTGGGTCTGATTTACACAGGCATCTGATCAGGTAGGGCCACTTGGTCTGTTATGAGACAAGTTACTTCCTGGGGAAGGGAGCTTAGGAACAGTATCTCAGAGAAGGCTTTTTGGGTTGACCTGTGAAGCAACAGGAAGAAGGGAGAAGTAAGATGACTCCATGTTACTAGAATATATAGACTAAAAAGAAAAAGCACAAACAAATTCAAGGATAAAAACAGGGAATACCAACACAAAGCCTGTAAACATTTAAAAAAAAAAATCATAGAATAGGGCTGGAGAGATGGCTTAGCGGTTAAGCGCTTGCCTGTGCTAAGGACCCCGGTTCGAGGCTTGGTTCCCCAGGTCCCACATTAGCCAGATGCACAAGGGGGCACACGCGTCTGGAGTTCGTTTGCAGAGGCTGGAAGCCCTGGCGCGCCCATTCTCTCTCTCTCCCTCTATCTGTCTTTCTCTCTGTGTCTGTCGCTCTCAAATAAATAAATAAAAAATTTTTTAAAAATCATAGAATATGTAGTGAATAATCTGGAGCCAATAAACTTGAAAAAATTAACAAGTTTCTAGGAAAACATAATATATCAAAACCAAAGAAAATGTAAGTAGTCCTTCATTTCTTTGATTTCTATTTTTACTGGACAAAAATTACATGTTTATCTCATATATCATGATGTTTAAAATATGCACACATCCTAAGACGGCTGTATCAAGCTAATTAACATATGGATTACCTTACATACTCATGTGGTTAAGACTACCTAAAATCTACTCTCTTAGACAGGTGTGGTGGAACATGCCAGTAATCCCAGCACATAGGAAGCTGAGACAATATGACTGCAAGTTCTGGGGCTAATGTTCTCAGATAAATGAAACAAAATAAAACAACTCATCAAACAATTAACAATTTTCAGGAATAAAATACATTGCTATTCACTACAGGCACCATACTATATAATCTCTGGAATTTATTTTTCTTTTAGGTAAAAATTGTTAAAATAAGAATAATATTTTTCAATTTTTGATGAGAACTGCAGGTGACTGGTATTCTACTAGGTATTTCAGGAATAATAGTATTGTGTGGGTATGCTTATATATCTGTGTGTGGTGTGGTGTGGTGTGGGAGACCAAGCTCAGGGCTTCATGCATGCTAGCGAACTACTTTATCACTAAGTCTACCCAGAGTCCTAATAACAATAATCCTAAACAAAGAGTAGAAAATCTTTTAGATAATATATTTTCTCAGGATTTTTTTCCCCTTAATTCAAGAACATTTCTAGTGGAAAACTACTCATTTGATGGGGCTAGCATAACTTGATATTAAGAGATACTAGATAACTTGTTATAAGTGTTAAGTTTTTTAATTAACTTATGACATTACAATGGAATGGCTAGTACATATCTTGATGCTAGATACAATTTAAGCAAGTACTTTATCAATGCAAAATACACCATTAATTATTTGCAGACTCAGTAATAACCTGAATGCCTCTTTACTTTCCATACCCTGTTGTTTCTAAATGTGGCTAGAAAAGCTGTGTAAATAAGTGCTATTGATAGTTATTATTTTGGGGGTGGAGAGATGGCTCAGCAGTTAAAGGTTCTTACTTACAAAGCCTGGTGGCCTTGGTTCAATTCCTTAGTATCTATGTAAAGGCAGATGTACAAAATGGTGCATGTGTATGGAGTTTGTTACCAGTGGCCAGAGGCCCTGGAGTGCCTATACTCAATCTCAATCTCTATCTCTCTCAAGTAAATAAAAATATTTAACTTTTTAAAAAATTATTTTCAACCTCAGCAAAGTCTGCACACTGCTAATAAACATTTTCACAAGTCTGTTTAGCTTTCTACTCTTACTGTCAACTTCTACAGGCTCTTCCCACAGGCTGTACCTCACTTTCTCTCATGCTGCCTTTCTGTCCTCTACCTGATTTGCTCATCTTTTTGGCTCTACCTGGTTTGGTTTTGTTGTTTTTAAGTAGCCCAGCCTGGCCTGGAACTGGCTATGAGGCTGAAGATGACCTTGAACTTCTTTTATTTATTTATTTATTTATTTATTTATTTATTTATTTGAGAGCGACAGACACAGAGAGAAAGACAGATAGAGGGGGAGAGAGAGAATGGGCGCGCCAGGGCTTCCAGCCTCTGCAAACGAACTCCAGACACATGCGCCCCCTTGTGCATCTGGCTAATGTGGGACCTGGGGAACCGAGCCTCGAACCGGGGTCCTTAGGCTTCACAGACAAGCGCTTAACCGCTAAGCCATCTCTCCAGCCCGACCTTGAACTTCTGATCCTTCAGTCTCCACCTCCTGAGTGCTGGGATTGCTAGCATTAGCCATCATTCTGTTTTATGTGGTGTTGGGGGATGGAACCCAGAGCAGGCAAGCACTCTACCAACTGAGCTGTATACCCAGCCCTAAAATGTTTTTGTTATTTTTATTTATTTACTTGAGAGTGACAGACAGAGAAAGAGGCAGATAGAGAGAGAGAGAGAATGGGCATGGCAGGACCTCCAGCCACTGCAAATGAATTCCAGACGCGAGTACCCCCTTGTGCATCTGGCTAATGTGGGTCCTGAGGAGTCGAGCCTTGAACCAGGGTCCTTAAGCTTCACAGGCCAGCGCTTAACCTCTAAGCCATCTCTCCAGTCCCTAATATTTTTATATATACACCTACTCTGTTGTCTCCTACTCCTGACTCTCTGGACTCTTTCTAATTCTCAATTTTGCTAAACTTGGAATGTGTAAGTATGTGTGTGTTAGGTAAATGTATTAAATAGTAAAAATATTTCACAGCCAGAAATCACATCCTATAATCAAATTAAGTAAGTATAATTGGCTGGGTGTGGTGGCACATGCCTTTAATTCTAGCAATCAGGAGGCCAAGGAAGGAGGATCTCTGACTTTGAGGCCAGCCTGAGATTACATAGTGAATTCCAGGTCAGCCTGGGCTAGAGTGAGACCTTACCTCAAAAAACCATAAAAATAAGTATATTTCCCTTGAAATAAATACAGAGTAAATGTAGAAAGCAATACTATCTATAACTTCCCTGGCCCCTAGATTATATCTATGGCTCTGCATTAATAACTAAAGATCCAGACAGCATGGTGCCTATAACCCCAGCAATCAGGTAGTGGTAGGAAGGGAGACAAGGGCAGAAGAATCACTGCAAATTCCAGCCAGCTTGATTTACAAACCCAGTTCATTGGCTGCCAGGACTATTTAGAGAGGGGGAGGAAGAGAAAGAAGAAGGGAAGAAGGGAGGGAGGGAGGGAGAGAGAAGGAACAAATAAATAAATAAGCAAATAGCTAAAGACTCTACATACCCTGAGTCGAATCTGAGCGCAGAGGCTCAGTGATGTCAGATGTGCTGCTGCTCCGGGGTACCTGCTGCTGTCCCACCACAAGATGACTACATTCGGTTGCAGGTGCATTTTCTGACTGCTGACACTCATCTACTTCTGAGAGCATGAACACAAAACAGGCATGATGTGTTTTAGGATTTTAAAAGTGTATTTTCACCTCTTAACTGATTTAAAAAATTAAACTTAACATACTTTTCACAAATTTTTTTTCAGTAAGACAATTTGCATTTATTTCATTAAGCTTCCTATACTTGCCAGTACTATTAGTCCACTCCAGAAAACCTATTTCTCAATCCAAGCGAAGAGGCAGGGGAAGAGAAAACACACACAGAAGTGACTGATATCTCTAAGTCATTTGAAAGTTTAGGAGAAAGAAAGAAATAAAGATTCAGCCATCCAGGAGATGGAGTATATAATATCTGATGATAGTAGAAAAGGTCCCTCCCCAAAATACACACTAAAGGTACATGAAAGAAAACAGAAATTTCAACTACACCTCTCTTTTTAGCACACAGATGGACAACTGTGTAAAATAAAATGTTATTTAATAGCTTCTATCTCAAAGTGCAATGTTAAACTAGCCTACAAAGATGACCTACTGGTATTTTTAGACTTTCAACACACATAGGCTATAACTATAGAAAACAAAAGAAAAGCACTCAACACTGGATATTTTCAGCTAGCATTATTACATAATAAATTCCTGGAGAATGAGTTCCCTCCTGCTGCACTTCTAAAATGTAGCTTTCACTTTAACCTTTAAAGGACTGCCCATGATACTAGAATAATCCTCTCTCTAGACTCATAGCCTTGAGATTGTATCATCTTTTGTCTGGGTCATTTGAATGGCCTGCTAAGTAGTCATTGGCTCTTGCTTTTTGATACCCTGATAGCTATTTTCTACAGGCTACCAGAGAGACCTCTCTAACAAAGACTTTGCTGCTCTGCTTGAAACTGGGGGCGGGGGGGGGGGGTGTACAGTTAGGGTGACTGGATCCCTGGAAGTAAGAAAAAGGCAGGAAGGTCTGCCCTTGTTAGAAATCAAAGATGATCTGACTTCTTATCTCTTGCCTGGTTCCCTAGACCTGTTTTCCCACAAACAATCAGTACCCCTCCCGGGAGGGAGGTCTTTCATAGGATTTAAACATTGTGGTTGGTCAAGTTCAGGCCCTGGAACTTGGTGTCAGGGCTAGCCTCTTCCTGAGACAGCCCCTAGTCCTAACCAACCAACTGTTCCTCTGGTTCACCTGAGCTGGAAGACAGCCCACCACGATAAGGTTATAAATACCTTTGCGAGGTATTTACAGGCTCTCTGATCACTGGAGAACTTCCAGCTGTGGGTGTGTTTTTCCCTCAGCTGGGCCTGGACTAGCTCATCCCAGGAGCCCAGGCCCAGCTGGGAGGGTCCCATAGCCCTTACTCTCTACATGGGTTCTTTATCCCCTCCAGCTCCCCACATGGCAGGAGCTCCTTTAACTTTTTCTGTCTTTTCTTTCCACAATTTTCCCAGGCCCTCCACATGGGATCTGTAGCCACATGGGTGCCTTTCCATGGCTCTGTACTTCTTTGAATAAATATAGTTTAATAATTATCTTTCTCAGTCTTTCTTTTTTTTTAAGTTTTTTTTAAAATATTTTAAATTTATTTATTTGAGAGCGACAGACACAGAGAGAAAGACAGATAGAGGGAGAGAGAGAGAATGGGCGCGCCAGGGCTTCCAGCCTCTGCAAACGAACTCCAAACGCGTGCGCCCCCTTGTGCATCTGGCTAACCTGGGACCTGGGGAACCGAGCCTCGAACCGGGGTCCTTAGGCTTCACAGGCAAGCGCTTAACCGCTAAGCCATCTCTCCAGCCCTCAGTCTTTCTTTTTTTAAGAATATTTTTTGTTCTTTTTCTTTTATGTATTCATTTAAGAGTTAACAGGCAGAGAGAGAAAGATGCAGATAGAGAATGGGCGTAACACTCCAGCCACTGAAATGAACTCCAGACGTGTGCGCCCCCTTGTGCATCTGGCTAATGTGTGTCCTGGGGAATCAAGCCTCGAACCTGGGTCCTTAGGCTTCACAGGCAAGCGCTTAACCACTAAGCCATCTCTCCAGCTCTCAGTCTTCCTTTATTCAATTTTTTGATTAAAATTAGAAACCTAGGGTGTGGGGTTCAAGAACTTTTCTGAGCCTCTAACACCCCATTATAAAACCTTTTGAGCCCTCTGTCATCAGAATCAGCCTTGTGCTCATCTGGCAAACGCATGCTGTAGTAGTTAGTTTCTCATTATTGGGACAAAGAATCTGACCAGAAACAGCTTATGGAAGGAATGGGTTTATTTCTGGGTTACAGTTTTGAGGGGAAAGTTTCATCGTGGTGGGGAAAGCATAGCTATAGCAGACAGCCAGGCATCAGATCTTCATATCAGCAGGGAGGAAGGAGCATGAACAAGCTGAGTATGGAAAGCAAGGCTCGGCTATGACACCCCAACCATATCCTCCTTCCCTGTCCTGAACATACTTCCTCCAGCAAGGCCATACCTCCCAAAGGCTCTACAACCTTCCCACACAGCACCACCAACTAAGATTAAGTCATCAAGTATATAAGGCTTTGGGAGACATTTTACATTTGAAACACCAACACGCCTTCCCTGAATGACCCCAACCCCCAACACTGGTCCCAGATTGCCATCTAGGAGGTCTTACTCTTTCTAATCTCAGCAGTATTTATCTTCTTGGCACCTGAGCTCTCTTCCTCCTGCTGTCCACTCCCCTCTTCTCCCTGCCTCATCAATCACTCCATGCTGCTCCAGTAAATCCTGCTTTATGTCTTGCTATGTGGTCTACATGTAAACCCCATGAGTCCGTTCCTCACTAGAACCCAAACTCAGTGACACAGTTATAAAATTTCATATACACATAACCATGACATCCCATTTTCCAAAAAAAGCAAATATCTCAAATTGTACTGTTTATAAGAAGAAATTGCTCAAAATTCAGGCTGTATTATCTACCTGGCTATGTAACTCAGTTTCTTGCCTGAAATGGAGACTCAGTGCTAATGGATGAGCCTCACCCTCTGTGTAACCCTCCAATCTGGGTCACAGGCCAAAACAAAGGCTCACTCCAACCCAGTTCACACAGGATGATCCCAAGTTTAATACACAGGATCTCAACAAAGAGTTCCTGCTCCCCCCCCCCCCATCCAAGTGAAAATTCCATTTTATACTACACTGGTACAATTGTAAGACTTCAAAATTACAAAACTTGTATGATTCTCCACTTATGATTCAAAGTTCTAGACCAGTTTAAATTTAGATACTGTCAAGATAAGCCAAGGTAGAAAGAAACAGATTCAGTAAAGCCTCATCTGTATCTCTTGAATAGCCAAAAACTATTCAGTTTCCCAGAGGAAACATAGGCATATGAACATAAATATTTTTAAATTGACCTACACATCCCCAAAGCACAGACTAGGCTCTTTTCACAGGTCTCCTTCTAATGTCTTTAGTTTCAGGCCACCAAACCCACATAATACCATGGGGCTATCACATCCAGCTATCTTCTTGTGCATTTTATTTTTTATCTTTTATTTTTTTGAGTTTTTTTTTTGAGGTAGGGTCTCACTCTAGCCCAGGCTGACCTGGAATTCACTATGTAGTCTCAGGGTGCCCTCGAACTCACGGCGATCCTCCTACCTCTGCCTCTCAAGTGCTCGGATTAAAGGCGTGCGCCACCATGCCCGGCCTTCTTGTGCATTTTAATGATACACAAAATAATGAAATGGTTTGAGAAGACAGTTTCCCTTATAATCAGCAGAGGGAGCCCAAGAGCTTCTCAACTTGCTGAAACACTGGCCCTAGTCCATTTTTTATGGATAGATGGAAGAGTAGGTTTTATTTTCTGAAACCTGATGCCAAAAACTGGTAGAAGCTGGTTTCTGGGCTATGAACAGAAGCAAATAAGAGCTGCGCCAACACTGGCAGCATCTTTCTAAAGATAAAGAGCATCGCCATCTGGTGGGATGCAGTACAGCCACCATGGCACCATAGCTTCCAAATTAGAGTGTCCCCACTGGTCCTCAACACAGCAGGCGGAGGAGGACAAAAAGCCTGCCATTACCAGCTGGCCTGCCTTCCCAACAGGCAGACCTAATACAGCTTTTAAGACTTTGTTTTTGTAAAACTGTCAGGAGGGACTTTACACATGGAGAAAGTCCAAGACTGGGGAAAGAACTGGAAGTGGAGGGAGGGAAGCATGGATGCTGCAGGAGTGTAATGGAGAGCCACATGCCTTGCTATCTGTTGGTACTTGAGCTACTCTTAATTGTTCACTGTCAAGTGAGATAGTGTGGAAAAGGAATGTTCAATTATTCTTGTGTCATAATTTAAGATCAAGTTGCTAATTTATAAGTGTACATTTCTTGTTTTGTATGTGTGTATGTGTGTGTGTGTGTGTGTTTTAAACAAAGTAGGTACTCATTTTAAGATATTTACAAATGTGGGGAAGACATTTTCTTAACATCATTCCTTTCAAGCAGCTCTTGGTCTCCCTCTACTGGCATTTATTTGCTAACTGAGCAATTTCATTGCAATTACTCAAGTATTATGGTGCCAGATATTGCAGCTGTTCTACAACAAATGAAAAATATTTAAATACTGACTCGAAAATCTCAAGATACAGGATTATCTTATAGTCAAAGTAGAAAAAGAAGCATGTGAGTTATATAAACACTGTGTGAGAAGTCTTAGATCTAATGCATCCCTGTTTTCAATGTCACATAATTTATCTGAATCACTTCAAAAGAGCTGAATTCTGTCTCTGATTCTCAAGTTTATTTATTCACTGTAAGCCTAATTAATCCTAACTTAATAACTCAAATTTTGAAAGCACTAACTTTTCTTGTCTCTGGAGGATATGTTACTTAACACCACTACTGACCCACTGCTTTCTAAAACTTCATTGAAAACAGAAAAATAAAACTATACATAAGAATTAATTAATTTCTTTTTCTCCACTGAGAGAAGAGTCAACATGATTAAATATGTAAGCTCTTCAGTTTACTTCTATTTTCTCCGAATAGCTGCCTGGTTTTCAAAGCAATTTTACTCTTTAATCAAAGGCTTCCTTTAGTTAATCTTATTAAGTGGAGCGAGGCTCATTCTTCAATAAGCAAAATGCTGGGTTCAATTTATTTCTCATACAAGATTGCATAAGCAGAATTAAGAGTATAGCTTCCTAGTTTTTAAAACATCATACATGATGCCAACTCAACCTAAGAAAACCAGAGGACATATATATCCAGTCAACATCTTGGTTTCTACAAGGTCAACTTTCCAAGACTGAGTCAGCCCAGATCCTACCCGGAAGCACTTCATACAGCCTGATGAGTAAGATGCACAAGCAGCGAAGCAAGGACTTCCCCTAGGTTCCATAAATTGTTTTAGAAGGAGGGAAGATGGTTGGTCCTTTAAATTACTGCCATTATAATATTTCCAAAAGATAAACAAAACTGCTGTTTTTGTTATAACCTGTGAAGGACACCAACTGATTAATGTTCCAACATAAAACAGTTAAAATTACAGAAGAGCTAGAGGGAATTGTTCCCACAAAGGGAGAAAAATGGAAATCTATAAATTGGCAGGCCCACTTCCCAAGTACCTTGCTTTTACTTTTCTCTCTTTAATTCATATATGGGTGTGTTCACATATGAGTGTGGGTGTGCCGTACGACAGCATGAACATAAAGGACAGCGGACAGCTTCGGGAGTTTGGGCCTCACCTTCCACCTTGTTTGAGGCAGGGTCTCTGTCTGTACACCACTGCATTCACCACACTAATGGCCTATGAGTTCCAAGAGATTGTCCTGTCTTTGCCTCCTATCTTGTTGCAGGATTACAGATGTACACTAGAGCATACAGTTTAACATGAGATTTGAACTCTGAACTCAGGTATTCACGCTTGTATGGCAAACACTTTATCTACTGAGCCATTTCCCTAGCTCTACTTTTTATTATTAATGCAGCTATTGGAAATTACAGGACATAATATCATAGTATTGGAAGCAAGGGGTGTGGCTCTCCAAAAACACAGCCATCATGTATTCCTCCCTTAATACAAATTTTGCTGCTATCAAATGAAGAGTCCCCAAAGGATCCAAATAAGATATAATAGTGACTAAAGGAAAATATATATCTATTGTTCATTTTATTACAACAGTTTTGTTGTAAATAAAATGAAATAAAAACAAGCGAGCTAGAGAAATGTCTTAGCAGTTAAGGTGCTTGCTGGTGAAGCCTGAAGACTCAGGTTTGATTCCACATAAGCCAGATGCACATGGTGGTGCATTCATCTGTAGTCTGCAGTGGCTGGAGGCCATGATACACCCATTAGCCCCCCCCCCCCACACTCTGTCTCATAAATAAATAATAAAGAAAATTTAAAACCAAGAAACATTTCTATAAATAAAAGCAAAATTAGTGACCACTGATATGGTAAAAGGGAAAAAAGCAACAACTTGTGATCAGAATGGAAAAATCAAAATGCCTACATGTTATTTAGCAGACTTTGCTGGAAATGCCCACCCACCTAGGTTTAGAGCACAAATTCAGTAAAATAATGTGCCAACCAGTGGAATGTACACTGTAAGACTGAGGACTGATGAATACTGCCCCTGGCCAGTCTCTTGTAGGACAATCACAAAGGACAATGGCATCATTCTAACTAATACAGGACAACCAGCATCAGACTATGAAGGAGCTCTCTACTGTAGCTATCAGATGACACAGGCAACAGGAGATTGTCCTCAAAGTCACTATGCCCTGTCTCTTCATGCTTTTGGCATAAAACCAGGAACTGGGAGAGCAAAGACAGGGAAGCACAGGCCCAGTCAAGACTATTTCCTTTCACCAGAACTTTAGGGCCTCTCCTTCAGCAATACTGGTACGTGAGGTCTGATCATCTTTTGGTGTGAGGCTGGCCTGTGTGGGGTAGGGTGCTTAGCAGCATCCCTGACTTCAACTTACTAGGTGCTAGTAGCACCATCTTACTGTGACAACCACAGTGGCTAAATTGTCCCCAGTTGAAAGTCATTGTTCTATCATTCAACTTCTGTTGGAACCATGGATGTACACATAGTGAGCAAGAATCTGAGAAAAACAAAATGAAATACTAAATGATATTAAGTTTCCAAAATGAAGTTAATACATAGAGAACATATACCAGAAAGACTAGTAAAAACCCTTAGTGAAACAGTATGGAAACAGACTGTGAAATAAAAGTTTTCACCTTTATAAATTTCTTTTTAGCATCTATCAGCCAAATAGCAAGCAGATTATTTTAAAGAACATACTAATCACATGTAAGTGGTAGCACTTTCTGGAAAAACAAATGAATAGTTAGTATTCATTGGTAATTTAGCTGACAACCATTTTCCCAGGTGACAGTCTTAAGTGTTTTCACTTTCACTGTTTACTAGGGATAAAGTATTTTCTAAGAAACACAATCCTCAGGATAAGTAAAACTAACTTCTTCCTGCAGTTTGAAAATTAAATAGTATATACTTTACATAACAACTAGGGGACTTAAGCTTTCATTTTGTTTTGCCAACAGGACATAATTTACCATAGGGTAAAAAAAAGACAGTATTTCCCTCTTTAGTAAGAAGACTTATTTCACTTCTGAATCACTGAAAAATATTTGGATATAACTGTAATTATTCAGTATAGAAAAGTTAATTCCTCTGGTGACGTCACTACATCAAAAATGGCCTTAGAGCTGGAGAGATGGCTTAGAAGTTAAGGCACTTGCCTGCTAAGCCTAAGGACCCATGTTTGACTTCCCAGTACCCACGTAAACCAGATGCACAAGGTGGCATATATGACTGGAGTTTGTTTGCAGTGGCTAAAGACCCTGGCATGCCCATTCTCTCCCTCTCTCTCTCTGTTTCTCTGCCTCTTTCTCTCTCTAATAAATAAATAAAATATTTTTTAACTGCTTTAAATAATCTTGGCACTACAAGATCTATTTTTATAACAGACACAGGATAGCTATGTAGATTGATGATATACAATGTGATATCTTGGTATATGTACACATTAGCTAATGTAATAACAATCAAGTTAACTAGCTATCTACCATTTTGAGCTTTTATCATTTCTTTGTGAGTTCATTCAAAATCCTCCAAACTAGCTACTTTGAGATATACAGTACATTATTGCCAACTATATTCCCATCATTATGCTAGGGGAAGCAACAACTCTGTGAATGTATGTAGGCACAAGCATGCCATGGCTCACATGAGAAGGTGAGACAATAAACTTCAGGTTGTTGGTCCTCACTTTCCAACTTGTTTAAAGCAGGGTCTCGGGTTGTTTCCTGCAATGTCAGGCTAGCTAGCCAGTGAACTTTGGGACAGTCGACTGTCTATGCCTCTCTTCTTGCCATAGGTGCACTGTGGTCACAGATGCTAACTGCAGCTCTAGTTTTGTGGGTTCTGAGGTTCTGAACTCAGGTACTCATGATTATGTGGCAAGTGTTTCATCCACTGAGCCATCTCCCATGCCACTGAGGAAATGTTGTGAAGAAAATCAAAATTGCATTTTGTGTATACCACACGTAACTAAATTCAGTTTGAACTAGCTGAAGTCCAGGAACAAAATGTGTTAGAAACTAGAACTGTTTAACTTTGGTTTAACCACAAGTAAAATCTTAATTATCAGCATGAATATGACAACGAGCAGGGTTGCAGAAAAAATTTCTTGACTACTTAATTGCTACTAAACATCAACAATACAAAACAACTATCAGCATTCTCTGAAATTTAACACAAGAGAAATAGCCAGACTCCAATATGTGACATGGGGAAAGGAAGGAGAAAATGAAGAAAGGGTGGAGGCAACAGGCAGGAGAAGCCCAGGTACATAGAGAGACACACAAGAAAGCATTACAGTACCTGACAGCCTGTGAGAGCAAGAAGAGTAAGAGAGACCGGGTAAGAGAGCGCTCACGGTGTGAAGTAGGAGCGGGACGCTTTTAGTGGCGGGCAAAGCCTCAGAGAGGTGGACACAGTTGCTGATAGACTGGCTGCGCTTGGCTTCCAGGGGAGATAAAGGAACAGTTACATCAGGAGTACATCAACACCTTTCACAGATTTTTAAGTGCTTTTTCTGGGCTCTTTAAATATTTAAAGGAAGTCATTTTAAACTGTAAAGGAAGTCAGCATAAATAACAGTATTTCATCAGTCTGTAAATATAGCCAACTTTCAGTGAATTATTTTGAAGACAGAGGCACAATGAGCAATCCACAAAGGACTGACTTTATTTTGGAAAGCTTTATGTATTAGCCTTCCTTTGTCTGCTGTATATTAAGAATGCCATCTGATTATATTTTTAGGTAAACATTATAATCTCCTCCTAAAGAATACACATAAAATTGCCATAGTTCTCTACCTGGTCCAAGATGAAAATTTTTTAAATAAATGATAAAATAATTCAGAAACTGGTTCACTGAGAGCTGACTATATTCAAAAGAAAACTACTTAGTGAATCAAATATCCTAAAGCTCAAGAACATATACATTTTTTTCAAAAGGGAAAATCCAAGGCTGGAGGGATGGCTTAGTGTTTAAGTCATTGCCTGCAAAGCCAAAGGACCCAGGCTCAGTTCCCCAGGACCCACGTTAGCCAGATGCACAAGGAAGTGCATGTATCTGGAGTTTGTTTACAGTGGCTGGAGGCCCTGGCGTGCCCATTCTCTCTCTCCTTCCCTCTCCCTCTTTCTCTGTCAAATAAACAAATAAATAAAGCACTTTTAAAAAAAAGAAATCTGTTTTTGTATCATATTACATACTCATTAAAGCTGTATTTTCTTGGTATTAACTTTATGATGTTATCATATGATGTTTATCAAATAAACATCTGAGGAAATGACAGACACAGAAGGAAAACATACTTAATATACAAAAACCACATTCAGTTATCAGTTTAACCATAAAAAAGGGGATCATTTTCTGCTTTATAAATGGTTTTTTGTACCTTCATTTAGCAGGAATGAAACAAAAGTACCAACAATAGTGGTACATTTGCAAAAAGTAAAACAAATATTTTACTTTGTCCTTTCCTCAATCCTTTGCCTATTAGAATTCCCACTAATGTGATTACTGTATAGTTCATGTATTTGTAAGATAATATGTAAAGGCCAACTTACATGTAAATGTCAAAATGTTAAATATTTGTTTATCTCTCAGTATGTTGGAGGCTTTTCATTTGAGCATTTAGTGCTTTTTAGAAGAAGGTGAGTTATAATACATAAAAATAAAACAAGTAAAATCACAAATATCTAGTCCATATATTACTATTAAATAGTATGAGATAATCAAATCTTCAAATGTCAGTTGTTTTATAGGCAACAACTGATTAATAACATTTTTCAATTTAAATTATAATAGGAAATGCATACACATAATGCGTAACAATAATGAACCTATTCAACTGACCATCTTCATTATCTTTGGAAGGTACTGGTTCTAGACTTGTTTTACTTTAGTTAAGACTGCAAGAGCCAAGCTTATGGTTTTTTCTTTTTTCAAGTTATTTTTATGTGCATTTGGGTAAGCCTGCCAGGGCCTCTCACTGCTGCCAACAAATTACCAGACCCTTGAGTCACTTTTTGTGTCTAGCTTAGCTAGGTGGACTGGGAATTAATCCAGGTAGGCAGACTTTGCAAGAGTCTTTAACCACTGAACCATCTTCCCAGCCCAAGCTTATGGTTTTAAAGTATATATTCCACAGATATTTTTATAAAACTTTTGTAAAGGTTTTTCTAATGTCATGGCCCCTCAGACAACTTAAGAGCATTTATAAACACAATCTAAGTGCCTTCTCTAAGGACTTTCTAAAGCATAACGGTGTCTCTACCACACTCAGGGTAAAATGCCTTGGTGAACATTAAGATACCACCTCTGAACATCTATGTTTTGACAAAGTAGTGATATATCAAACATGCATGAACAGTGATTCACTCCCTGTCCACATGTGCCAATAATATTCAGTGGTTTGGATTAACAATCTGATTGAAAGGGAGGGGGCAACAGGAAGTCTGGGTAGCTCAGGAATGCTGCCTTGGCCACAAACTTCTGATCTCTTTCTATGAAGGATCTAGTGATAGAAAAAAAACTGTAGGGAAGGAAATCAGGGAGCATCCTTGAATGATTCATGTTTTCAGGAACTGGGTTTTTCCTCAGTGGACAGAATGATGGAAAAGAATAAGTAGAATCATAGATATAGATAAATAGGAGATAATCACCAGCAAATGCTAAGCAAAAAGAATGATAAAGTTAGGTTAGGAGATAATAAACTTCTACAAAAATACCACCAGGGGAGGGAGGGAATTACCATGGGATTTTTTTTATAATCATGGAAAAAAATTAAAAAATTAATTAATTAATTAAAAAAATACCACCAGGATTCTAAACCATCATGTTTCTAACGAACACTAAAAAAATTACTAAACTTCAATAAATATTTATTTTATTTTATTGAGGTAAGGTCTCCCTCTAGCCCAGGCTGACCTGTTTTAAGAATAAACTGTAGCAAAGTAGTCCAATTAACCAGGAGTTCTTGGTTAAGTAATATTGTTAATTCAAATATGTTTAAAAGACACTTTTTTTCAAAAAAGCAAAGAAATGAAATGTTTCCATCCATTTTTAAGAACTATGTGTGCCATCTCTTTTTCTTTGCTGGAGCCAGCTCCTTCAGTCTATGAGAAACATTGCTCAGCAGTAATGCTACTGCAATTAATAATGCATTTATTAGGAAACTTTCTTTAAGCAAAACCTTTAGCTTCAATATTTTATATAAATATCTCACTCAGTGTTAATCACTTGCATTCTTCACAAGAGGATTTAGAAATAAATATTAAAATATGTTAAAAAGTAACCAGAACACAAAAAACTTAAAAGGATAAGGACACATTATATTTCATAAAAAAAACTAATATTTAAATCGAGTAGAATTTTAAAGCATTTTATTCATACAAATATATTAAATAGAGTTTGGAGAAATATTTAAACAAATGCTTACCAGTTGCTTTCTGGCGAACAATACTTCTTGCTTTCTCTACTCCTGGTGCTCCAGATGTAGTAGCACTCCGAAATCTCATTGGCTCAGTCACATCTGGGTGGCTACGCCAGCTGAGAGAAAATGATCTCCCTACGGTGGTCCCTTTTTGAGAATCTAGCACACAGCCTAATAAAGAATGAGGTGAGAAGAACAATCTCAAGACTGAATTCATTATGATACATTTTACGGCCTAATCTGCTCAGCAGATGGCAGATGTGCAATGATATGAAATCAGCAGCTTAGCAAGTGGCCTGTATATGATGATATGTAACTCAAGAAATGGACACATATAATGATGTAGCATATTCCCTTGTTATAAATTAGGAGACACATACATGTGCTGCAGTTTAGGAAATTGCTAAGTACATCCATAACCTGTAAACAAAGTATTTATAATAATCTGACAGTCTCATGAAAACTTTGTATTATGTACTTCAATATGCAAAAGTTATATATTAACAAACCTTTCTCGATGTAATAACAGTATCAAGTGAAGTTGTGCTATCATTTCCAGGTACTTCAAAAGCCACTATTTATAAACCAAAAACTCAGAGGCCTTGATGTTAAAAGTATACCCCATCCTACAGACTCCAATCCATCTACCAATCCCTAGAGAAATCTATGCCTATGAACTACAAAGTAAATTTTGCCAAATGGGTAGGTGTGGTTACCATGTAAAATGTCCCCTGGATGTTCATGTGTTTGTGATTACACCTCGTACTTAATCCCCAGCTAGTAGAGCCTAGAGGAGGTATGCCATGGGGTAAGGCCTTGTGGCTTATCAGTACAGTCTCACTGGGCATTCATAACACCTTTTTCACCTTCCCTGGCAGAAGTGGTTAGCACCCAGCACTCTCATAGCTTGCTTTTCCAATTTCCTCCAATTCCAGGTCAGCCTGAGCTAGAGTGAGACCCTATCTTGTTCCCTCTCACCCCCAAAACCCAAAAACTTCCCCTCAAAACTGTAAGCTGGAAATAAATTCTTTCTTTCCATAAGCTGCTTCTGGCCGAGTAGTCTGTCCCAGCAATGAAAGGGTACCTGTTACAGTAAGAGAATGGAAATGTACAAATAATCCAAAATCCTGCCTTAGAAAAAGCTCTAAAACAATCAATAATGTAATCTTAGTCAACTTCTTTCCTCTCATATTCATCAATGTTTTAAATAAGGGTCAAGGACCCAAAAGAAACACAGGAAGAAAAAGAGTAAGACAAGAGATATTTTTCCCAAAAATGATGTAGCCATAGCTTCAGCTTGTGACTTATTTTTCTACCCAGATCCCTCTGTGTGGTGATTTGATTCAGGTGTCCCCTTATAAACATGTCTTCTGAATACTAGGTCCACAGCTGGTAGAAATTTGGGAAGTAGAGCCTCCTAGAGGCAGTGAATTGTTAGGGGTAGGTTTTTGGTGGTATATAGCCAGTTTCCTCTTGCCAGTTTTTGTTACATTCTCCTGCTGCTGTTGTCCACCTAACGTGGCTCATGCCACATTTTCTCCTGCCATCATGGGGCTTCCTCTTGCATCTGTAAGCCAAATTAAGCCCTTTCTTCCCTTTAAACTGCAAATTAAGCCCTTCCTTCCCTTTAAACTGCATTTTGTTAGGTACTTTCCGCCAGCAATGAGAAGCTAACTGAAATACACTATGCTTTCTGTTTTCACTAATTTAATGCTTAGAAGGTAAGTATTTCTATAAGGAAGATTTAAATCCCTCTACAGAGTAAATAAATATAAATTAATCTGCACAAGATTGGGCTTGACAATATTCTGTCATGGATGGAGTAAGAGCTCATGAGGCCTCACTGACCCTGAATATTTATAGGAAGTTAATGGTTGTTGGAGAAGAGGAAGCATTTCTTCAATGATGTAGCCACAGGTAAATTGCCTATTCTCCTATATGTAATCTCTCACTCCTGTTCCTGTAAAAAATGTGTATTAAGTGCATTGATTCACTAGAAAAAAAATACATGAAAGTAGAAGGAAGACTATTTGAGAAAAGGGGATAAACAGGAATGGTAGAGGGACAAGAAAGGGTAATGGGATAAATATGATCCAAGAACATTATATACATATATGAAAATGTTATGATTAAGCCCACCATTATGTATAATATATATGTTAATAAAAGTAAATAAAAGAAAAAAAGAGAAGATAAATATTAAAGCCACAAGAACAAGTGAAAAGTAAATTAAAATACATGTCTGGAAAATATCATGTTTGAAGTTGTCTACATTCCTAATGCTAATCTATCTTTTCATCTGTCTTTGTCTGCCCAACAAGTGAGAAAAGAATAGTTCTCAGGGTGGTATGTGTGCATGTGTGTACATTAAAATCATTTTGGAGCACAGGGAACAAAATTAATTTGAGAAAGTGAATCCTTATCTCCTGTTTCAGTTCCTCCTTCCTCTGCCCTGGAAAACATTCCTTGCAGGGTAATCCTTCTTCTAAAACTGAGGACCTCTGTCTTAGATAGCCAGGCAACCACAGGAAGCACCTTGATATTCATAGACCCTGTTTACACAGAGCCCTCTGAGTCTTGGGAGGGAACAAGAGGGGAAGGATCTCTAATCTAATATGTATTTAGAAAGGGGCTGTTCAGTTTCAACACGGGAGAAAAAAAATAATCTGTTGCTAAAAACAACTACACTAAAAAATCTCACTCTAAATCTATACTGAGATTAAATGTTCCACTGGAACACTGTGGACACAAGCCCCTTTGCTTCAGCGGCCTGCTTTTACTGACTGGAGCTTTCGCAAGCCACTCTCATACAGAAATGAAGATGGATTAAATGAGTCACATTAATCATATCTCATATGATAACTCATCGCTGTAATTGAGTCATGCCTCCCTATATCTGCATCTTTTTTGTCTACAAACTAACTCTGGGCTTCATCACATGACTTACTTTGGGAATAAAACTAGACAGACAGAAACCTGAAATTCTGATTTTGCCCACTGCTGCTCCTACACCTGTACATGAACAACCACGTGCCAATTTGCAGGGTGGTATAATGTGTGGCCCAATCACACTCATTGTTCTTGTTACAGCCAGTTCCTGGATGCAGAGTAGTCTAAATGACCTTTGCACAGCCTAGCAGACTTCAAACACGGGAGTGAATGCTGAAAAGACCAGCAGAAGAACTAGCCAACAGTGCACAACCCAAAACGCCAGCTCATAAAACCATGGTCTAAATAAATGCTATGTTAAGTTACTAAATTTGGGGATAGTTTACACACAGCAAATGCTAACTGATGGAGTCCCTAATAAGGTTATTACTGAAATATAGTCTATTGTAACAGACCACATGTACATTTGATGAACTTTGAAGGACAGATGCCTTCTAGGTCTAGTTACTTATCACCTAAAGAAACAAAGTGTTTTTACTTTTTGTATTCTGTTTGCTATAATCTTGAGAAGAAATTTAAAAGATCAAGGTCAAATCCAAGGCTGCCTGCTTCCCACTTCCCCAGCAAGCCCATAAGCCTCTATAGCAAGTATTTTCGGCACTATACCTAGAATTACTTCCCATTCACTTTGCCCTATTTCTTTTTGCATTTGCTCTGTACTATCTACATTTCTATAAACTACTTAAAATCTTTACAGAATAAACTGGAATAGACAAATTAATCCCAAGAGCATGTCATGGTTCTTAACAACTGTACAGAAGTCAAGGGAAGGCCAAATTGTCATTTTCAGCAAAAAGTTTCCTCAAAATTCTAACTTTTATTTCCATAGACCTCAAAACAATTTTGCCCAGAAGCACAAAAAAGCCAAAGCGGCCCCTGTCTCAAGCACTCAGCCTTGCTCCATGTCGCCGAAGATGGCTACAGAATGCATCTTGGCAGTATGGCATGTTGAGCTGGACTTGATTGGCTGTTGACTTCTGCTATCACCATTTCTTAGTTTCTTAGCTATGTGACCTTGAATGATTCAATCACAGTAGAATCTCTGGATTTCAGGTTTTCTGTCTTTGATTCAGGGAATATAAGTGTCTACTTCATAAGGCTGTCACAAAGGTGACATGAGGCAATAGTGGTGCCGAGCACTAGCCATGGTCATCCTTGTTAGTTCTCACTGTCACCACCACACTTCATTGGCTTTCTTCTTCCACAGTCTCCAGATAGTCATCAGCCTCATTAAGGAAATGAAGTGATACAAGACACACTCTAATGCTAGCATTAAAAAAGACTCTGCAGCTGGTTCAGTTCTTCTTGGAATGACATGCATTAATGGCTTAAATGCAGAGTACACAGTCCTCCCATACCCATACCTCTGCTTTTACATGGAAGGGTAGAAATACCTTTGCCTCGTTGTTTTTTTTCCTTTTGTTCACTTAATTTATCCAGAGGTAGGTTTGTCATCTCCACTCCATAGACAGTCCTTGCGAGCACAGCTGTCAAGGAGTCCATGATGTTGGCCCACTCGATGATGAGTTCCTCCCATTCTGTGAGGGATGAGAGCACACTGAGAAAGTCATCCCAGAGCTCCCGAGAAATGTACACACAGAGGTTTGCTCGGATCCAAGCCACAATGAGCGTCTGAAACCAAAAATAGTACAATTTTTAACAAGATAATTCAAATTATATTAATAAAGTAAATTTTAGCAGAAAGCTACTTTTTAATGTTGCTTTTCTTACTTTTGAACAACTATAACTACGATCTGTGTTACTGTAAGGTTAGTTATTATTAAGAATAGTTTTGTTGAGTATCTTCACTGGTGGTATCTCTTTCTCCCATTGAGCTACATTTAGAATGGCTTCTTCCAGCTTTCTGTCAGCTGGTCTGCATGGAGGAGGTTATCAGCTCAGTTTCAGCAGGATTTCTCAGTGGCCTTGCAGCCCAAGTATGTGAAGTCTTCAGCAATAGGGTCTTACCATCTATTCCTGGTGGGAACCCAAGGGATTTGACAATGGCCTATAATGTTTTGGGGGCATCAGGGACCTCCCTGGCCAAAAACTCACTGGAGGTATCCCATCCCTGGCTCTGAAAATTTTCTAACAATAATCTATGGCTCCTGAGTGTTCCATTGTCCGAAACTGGAGGATTCCATATGATTTATTTGCATCCTCTTAGATTTTGATTAGCCCTGCCTCCACCTTTCCTTTACTCAATCTCTTCCCCTGACCTCACTTTGGGCCTTTTCACCCCCATTATTGGCCAGCCAGCCCAAATGAGCCAATAGGTGCAATAGTGGCACATTTATCATGGTGGAAACCAACAGCCCTCCAATTGGACTGGAGGCCCACTCCATGGGGGGAAACACATCCCTGATACTGAAAACTTAAAACAGGGGGTAGTCATGAACCCTTGGGGTGTAACATCTGCTGATGTCTGGATAAGTGTATATACTATGCTTATCAAACTGCCCAGTAGGCATTTCTCTTAATATTTATACCCTTATATTAACTCTACTCTCACTTTGGGTGAGAGAATCTTCTCTTTTCACATGGCAGTGACCTTGGGACTACTCAGAAGGTATCACAGTGCTGGAAAGAAGGGACTGGAGTACTGAGTAACATCTCAATCACACCCTCCAAGGCTCAGGGTCTAATGCGGAAGAGGTGGTGGAAAGAATGTAAGAGCCAAAGGAAGGGTAGGATTCCATACAACGTGTTCCCTCCAGACATAAAATGGCCTGGATATCCATGACCTCATAGTGCCTGACACTACCTACACAAGACCATCATAAGAGGAGGAAAAGACCATGACATCAAAATAAAAAAGAGACTGATTGAGATGGGGAGGGGATATGATGGAGAATGGAATTTCAAAGGGGAAAGTGGGGGGAGGGAGGGTATTACCATGGGATACTTTTTATAATCATGGAAAATGTTAATAAAAATTGAAATAAATAAACAAACAAACAAAAGGAAAAAAAATAGTTTTAGAGCCAGTAGTACTCTAGATTGTGTGGTTGACCCAGCTATAATTAAGGAACAGACAAAATACTCAGTACCTGCTCAGCTTCCTAAGATGGCTCTTTTCCTCTTACCAGAGGTTCCCTCAAACATTCTTCTCTACATGTGAACTTCAAATCCACTGTTTCCTCCCTGATTTTGGGCAGCTGGCCTCATTGCACGCTTCCAAGGTAAAAGACCTCATAAAATGAGACTTCCTTCGATCTTAGCCCATGATACCTACACCCTTCTGACATCCACCTAGCTTCACTTCCATTAGCAGCTATGTTTTAAGAGGCATTCCTACACTGGCCCCACTTAAGACCTAGACTTCCTCCTCAAAATCTTTGTATTCCTAGTATGGTTACGCATCCTTATCTCCAACTTACTCTCCTTCCTCAGCTTCTGCTCATCAGTATTTAAATAAACAGAACATTCTGCTTAAAGCAAATTCCCTCTTCAAGCAGCCCTTTCCTCTTTTCTGTTGGTATATGTATGGTTTGTGCATGTGTTTACGTGTGTGTGTGTGTGTGTGTGTGTGTGTGTGTGTATGTGTAAGACAGAAGACAATCTTGGTGTCATCCTCAGAAATAAACCCTAGGATATATTTTGTAATCATGGAAAATGTTAATAAAAATTAAAAAAAAAAGAAATAAACCCTAGCTAGTATCACCAACATGTAAGCAGACCTGTTGAATCATCGACATAATTTACAATAGCAGTCATAAAGACAGATGGAAGGTGAAGGGACTCTTTGGTTATGAAGGTAGGAAAGCCTTTTATCCAATTACCCTTTTCCAAAAGGAAGACTGAAAAGATTCCCAACTCTTATGTGTGCCACTAACTTAATTTGTATCCTGGGAAAAGTCACTTGGTCATTCTGGAGTCACATTTCTCATTCAAAAAGAGGGCTGGGGAGATGGCTCAATGATAAAGTATTTGATATACCAGCAAGGATCTGAGTTCAGATCCCAAACACCCAGATAAATGCTCAGGAGGCAGAGACAGTAGAGCCCCAAGGTAAGTTGAGTAGCAGGACCAACTGATTCAGCCAATTCTGAGTTCAAGTAAATAAGTGTCGGGCACTGCCAGGCACAGACTGGAGCCTTCAGGAGAGGGGCCTGAGCTTCCAGGCATTGCTGAGGACCCCTGAGCTACAGGAGGCCACTCCCTCTCCAAGCCCTGCACACATGGACTTTGTCCATAGCCCTGTGACCTTTGGCCAGTTGCCTAGGAAACTCCTTATCAGCCAGCAGCCTTCACACAGTCCTGGGACCCTATGTAGATGACCTGACTCTCTCCCTACATGCTACACCTGACTTCCTATGTGTAGGAAAGAACATCCCTAGGCATAGGCTAGCAGCATTTAAACTCACCAACCCCCTTAGAGCCCTTTTCCCACCTTCAACTGCTTATAAACCCATTTCCTTGACAATAAACCAAGAGAGCTGTTCACCAAAAGTATCTCCCTGTGATAGTTAAGATGTTGTCAACTTGATCTGTTTAGTAATCCACAGGTTGCTTCTAGGAAGGCTCAACTAAAGGAAGAAGTCTTTCCCCCAGGGTGAGCCCTTCCCCCAGAGTGGGCAGCCCCACTCAGAGGGGGACTTGATATAAGGAAGCTCTGGGTAAAAAGAGTTCCTTCCTTCCTTTCTCCCTTCCACTTGGCTGCCAGAGCTGCTCACTACCTTCCAGCGTGGATTGAAGACCAGTGCGGACTGAAGACGAGCATCAACTGAGGACCCACGTGGATCGAAACCCAGTGGCTCCTCAGGAAGCCGCCAGGCTGCCCCACACCATCTGCAGTGCCGGGTCGGGACTGCTGAGGCTTCTGGACACGAGGGCTGAGCAGCTACCAGGTTCAGTGATTCTCGGGCCTGCAACTGCTATTGGACTACTGTAAGCTTATCCAATAAATCCCCTTTTTAAATAATTCATTCTAGTAGTTCTGTTCCTCTAGACAACCCTGACTGATACACTCCCAAAAGTCTTTTACTTTTGTGTGCTCACCCACCCCGGTTGCCTGGGCACCTTTGGGGGGACTGCGGCCGGCCCCGGAGCAAGAACCCAGGAACACACCACAAATAAGGTGGGAAGCAACCAAAGAAAACACCAATGTCAAACTCTAGCCTCCACATGCATGTATATACATGTGTATACACACTCCCACATACATGTTGCCACATATATGCAAACACACATATATACATGCATGCCCACCACACATATATACACAAGCAAACAAAAAAGGTAAAAGACTAACTCCACAATGCACAACCTATATACCCCAACAAGGAGGGTTCTTGTGGAGGGAGAGGACAGGGAGGAGGCTAACAATGGTACCAACTTGACCGTATTCACTGACTACAAAAATAAAAATAAATAAATAAAAATAAAATATTTTTAAAAAGGAGAAAGGAAAGGAAGATAAAGTAAAAAAACAAAAAGGTAAAAGAGCTAGCTAAGGGCACCTCAAGAATCCCTCAGCACTGACACTCAATGTTTCATTAGCTACAGCTTAACACAGGAACTAAATAAAAATACTTGCCACAGTCAACCCTTCTCTTGTGAGCACTTACTAACCAATCGGTTCTTCCCTCACGTTCTCCTGCCCTAAGGGCACTACATAATTGTCAAGAACTGGATCCTATAATAAATACCTAATCTACCTTCAGAGCTTCAAGCATATGATCCTATTTAGCATGAACATCACAATTATAACACCACTTAAGGCAATCATCATTATTTGGTAAATAATAAAAACTGGGTCAAATTCAGACATCTTTTGAAGAAAATTTGCAAATGTAGATTATCCACAGAGGAAAAATAAAACACTAGAGGAAAAGTTATAAAGGATAATGACAACCTAACATTTCCTGTCCCCATAGTAGCCCTCTATATAAACATAAAATTAATAAAGTATCTGATGATGTAACAGTCCTGTGACAAATAAGTTAGTGCATCTGCACAGCACTGTGACACTAAGACAGCATCCATACAACAGCCTGCAGTTCAGCACAAACCACAGCCAGTTCCATGCTCACATCTCATACAAGATACCAAAGTGAACAGATAATGGAAAATCCCAAATGAGCCCACCCTGAGGTACAAGGCAGGCACTGTGGCACACCAGCAAGAGATTCACAAAGATCAAGTGGTGCTGAAGGATATCGATCCAAGAGTGCCACCACTAGATTCAATCAAGATCTGTCAAACTCCAAAAACTTCATCAAGGTGGTTGTGAGTTTATGGATGCCAGGAGCAAAATGTGGTGGTCTGATTCAGATGTCTCCCATAAACTCATATGTTCTGAATGCTTGATCCCCAGCTGGTGGCAATTTGGGAAGTGAAACCTTGCTGGAGGAGGTGTGTTCCTGGGTGGCAGACTTTGGGGTGTTATAGCCAGCTCCCCCTTGTCAGAGCTCAGTTCACTCTAGTGCTGTTCTTTATTCCTTGCTACAGCAGATGGAAATGTCCCAGGTCTGCTCTACCATCTTCTCCCTGCCACTGTGAAGCTTCCCCTTGACAAGGTAAGCCAAAATAAACCCTTTCCTCCCATCACCTGCTTTCGGACGTGTGTTTTGTCCCAGCAGTGCAAAGAAAACTATAGTAAGTTTTTATCCCCATCTTTCCATCCATACCTCTTAAATCCACCTGGTTTTCCACCAAGGTGCTCAGCTCTTGACATTTTCTTACCTCCTTGAACAAACCAAGCAGAAGGAGATAACAAAGAGGTAGGAAAGTCTAAAAGGCCAACACTGGGTTGAAAAGACTAGACTATAACCTTTAGAACAAAACCAAGGAAAATTTCTAAGAACTTAATGGTACATTGCTCTTAAAATTCTCAGCAATTAATTTGCTTTAAAATGTGATTCTTTTTGCATTTACAGTGGTTTAATAAAAAAGACTTACCCTAAATAGTAACCCTGCCAAGCTCTGGGCAAACAAGTCCTTCATGTGTTTATCCTTTGGCTTCTGCACAACAGCGTCTGTTATCCTGAGTAGTATTTGCAACATCTGCTCCCTGGGCCACCCAAAATAAAAGCTCACATTAATAATCACATTTCCAAAGCACTTTATAGGTATGAAAAATTCTCTTAAGAACTCATCAACACTGACAATCATTACACAAGCATTAAAGGTTTAAGTGCCAATACAGAACAAATATCATAGTTTATCAAAATAAGCTACTTTATGCTACAATAATTCTACAAATACGCTTTGAACATCCACAACAATTGTCAGAATAAAAGACACATCTTCCCAGCCTGACTTTTCCCCTTGCAGGAAGGAAGGCAAGATGGTTTTCTCCAAATGAACCAGCACTCAGGGCACTCAGGTAATAGCTGTGCCAGTTTGAACTTATGTAGTACTCTAATTTTCCATCATCATTTTACTTAGCCCAGAAACTCTCTATGGCAGAAAGCAAAATAGGCTTTCTGGCCTTAATTCTGGGGACACATGCCATCAGCATTGCACTTCCTGTTGCCCACAGGCAGGAGGGACTTGTAAAGGATTAGACCCTGGAAGCAGCACTAGAGCCTGGAGGATGATGTCTGCACTACAGCGCACATTGAGACTGCTGTGGACACCATATCTCAGTCACAAGGTGCCAATGTCTTCAGAGCCTTGCAGAAGGAGGTTGTATGTAAAGGTCTTGAAGAGTCAGCAGAACATTGCTTATTTTGACAGCTAATGTTCAGAACAGTCAGAAGACATTTTTCTTTTTAAGTCACTAAGTTACATTCCTCAAATCTCTGGATACTGTTCTGCTGTCCACTCTTCCTTGAATACACTACCTTTTACCTTTACCCATCACGGCTTTTGCAGCTGCTGCTGTTCCTTCTACTGAGAATGTTCTCTCGCACCATGGCTCTTTCCTCTATTCTGCATCCCCTCAGAAAGGCCTTCCCTGGCCTCCATGCTGGGCACACTCCTCAACTCCAAATTCTATCCCTTTCCCTAGCATCACTGTTCTTAGAACTTAATGACACCTTAACTGTGGGTGCATTATGCCTTTCCGTTCCAAGGGGGTTACCCCATGAGGACAGGAACATTATCGAGTACACCAGTATGTCCTCATAGTAGATGCTCCAGAGCTAATTACTAGCAGGAAAGAAAGGACTCAGGGAAAGAAGGAAGGGAGGAAAGGAAGGTAGAGAGAAGGGAGACAGGGATAGCAAGGGACTGTCTAAAATTTAAATATACATGAAGAAAACCATGCTCCTTTCTAAATGCTACTATTTTTAGTGGCTACATCTGTCTATTTCTGTAACTTGTCTTTTTTATACCTTTAACTAGAAATCTGAAATACTACAGGGAAAAAAAAACACTGCTTAATTTTATTTTCTAGAATGTTCACTAGAATAAAATGATCAAAAATGTAATATTACTATACTGCTATAGGATTTATACAGAATTCACACTTTTCAATGAAAAACAGAAAATTTTATTATTCATACAACTGTGGTATCAAAGAGCATTCATGTGAACTGAAGGCATTTCTCAGTATTTTCACTATTATGTGTCGTATGTAACTCCATTTATAGCATATGTGCATCACTGTAGTGCTCCCCATTTTAACAATGTTTAACTTTAGTAAGAATGCTGCCTTAAAACCATGACAGCTGACTTTGGAAACTGCATCTTCAAATCATTTTAATACTTGTGGTTTCTGTTATCTATGAACCTTTTGGTGGCCTGTAATCCTTGGCACCTTAACCCTACCTTGTTTCTAGAACTTCCTGACTACTGAAGACACCTTGCAAAGTACCAATCATGCTGGCTCCATGGCACTTAGAAGACAAGTGTGAAAATAAGATGCCACTACCACAGAACCCCAGTAGCCTCAGGGGCCAGGAGGCTAAGGCAGAGGGCACTTGGGGGAAATTAACGGGGGGGGGGGGGGGGGGGGGGGGGGGGGGGAGCAAGGGTGGTGGCTAAGTGAGAGGAACACACCCAGTCAGACCACAAAAGGCATGTCTTAGACACAGGGGAAAGACAGTCTGTTTTGTACAGTAAGAGAATGGGGAGTAGGGGCAGTGGCTCCAGGCTTGTTGGTCTATTACTTGAGAGTACTAAAAATGCCTTTGCAAGAAGGGCTGATATGGTGACATTCACTATGGGAGATGGGCATGGAAAATACCTGATATACTATTTACCTTTAATGACATGATTAACAGAAAAGCAGCAAAGAAGAAAAACTTTACACTCTTGGAGGTGATTTTTTTTTTTTTTTTTTTTTGTTTTGAGTCAGGGTCTCTCTCTCTAGCCCAGGCTGATCTGGAACTCACTCTGTAGTGCCAGGCTGGTCTCAAACTCACAGAAATCCTCTTACCTCTGCCTTGTGAGTGCTGGCATTAAAAATATGCACCATCATTCCTGCTGTGATAACATATTTTAACTATATTTTTAATATCAATTTGATAATTATCTAAAGTAAATGTTTTTCCAAAGTGTATTTAAACTATTATGTTGAAGGAACAAAATCAGTTTATAGCATTTCAAACAATAACAAATTCTCCTGGATTTACCAAAAAATGCTATAAAACTCCACATTTCTTTTCCACAAAACTATTTGATGACAGTTTAAAGTGGCAAAAAATCTACAATTAAGTAATATCATAGCTTACTACTACTTCAAGGGCATATTTTTATTTCTAAGAAGAGAGTGAGTGTGTGTGTGTGTGTGTGTGTGTGTGTGTATGTGCGCATGTATGTGAATGCGCATGCCAGAGCCTCTTATTTCTGCAAAGAAACTCCAAATGCACATACCACCTTGTGCTGGTGGGTTTACATGTACACTGGAGAACTGAACCCAGACTTGCAGGCTTTGCAAGTGCCTTTAACTGCTGAGCCATCTCACCAGTTCTCAACGAAGTATCAAAGTTCTGGAATTTACCTTTTTCACAATTCATAGAAACTATCATAAAAGGCATCTTATTTTAAACTTGATAAAGTCAGTGAGAAAATAAATATGTTAACATTTAATTATGTTGACAAGCAAAAGTATGTTTTATAGTATTGAATAAACTTACCATGTCTTTCTATTCATTGTGAGTTCCATTATCATGCGTCTAAAAATAACCAGAACAGCTTTACAAGCGTCAACTTGTTCTCTCAGGAGTATAGGAACTTCAGCACATGGTTCCAGCAAAAAGACATTTGCAGCATTTGTGAGAAAGACCTTAAAAATGATAATTTTCATTTGAAAAATTTAACTAGCTATATACATCCAAGGAAATTTTTGTTTAAAGATCATTTTCTTCTACTAATAATTTCCTTTAGGTTATTTTTACACACAAAAAAAGTGGGGGAAGAAACTGCCTGTTTTGTACATTAAGAGAACAGGAGTTGGGGAAAGTGGACCAGAGTTTGCTGGTTTGTTACTTGAGAACACTGAAAATGGATCATGAAGCAGGAGTGCACAGCTACTTCCACAAATTCTGTTTTGGTACAGCCTGGGCACCAGTACATGTTCATGTTCAATGTCCTGACGCTTACCCCTCAGAATCACCCAGATACTTTAAAGTCCTGTTCCTTGGAGAAAACAAACAAACAAACACTACTATTCCATATTAATAGTGCTATTTTACTCATGAGTCACAAGACATACGAACACTTTTGGCTTTGTTTTGTCAAGTTAGGGTCTCACTGTAGCCCAGGCTGACCTCCAACTCACTCCACAGTCACAGGTTGGCCTAAACACACAGTGCCCCTCATATATCTGCCTCCTAAGTATTGGGATTAAAGGCATGCACCACTATATCAGGTTGATTTGAACATTCTTCAATATCCTTTTAAGCAAGAAAGAAAAAGAGGGAGGGAGAGAAGAAAGGAAGGAGGGAGGGAGGGAGGGAGGGAGGGAGGGAGGGAGGGAGGGAGGGAGGGAGGGAGAGGGAGGGAGGAAAGGAAGGAAAGAAGGAAGGAAGGAAGGAAGGAGGGAAAGAAGGAAGGAAGGAAGGAAGGAAGGAAGGAAGGAAGGAAGGAAGGAAGGAGGGAAGGAAGGGGGGAAGGAAGGGGGGAAGGAAGGAAGGAAGGAAGGAAGGAAGGAAGGAAGGAAGGAAGGAAGGAAGGAAGGAAGGAAGGAGGGAAGGAAGGGGGAAGGAAGGAAGGAAGGAAGGAAGGAAGGAAGGAAGGAAGGAAGGAAGGAAGGAAGGAAGGAAGGAAGGAAGGAAGGGGGGAAGGAAGGAAGGGGGGAAGGAAGGAAGGAAGGAAGGAGGAGAAGAAAAGATAGGATCATGTGTATTATGTCAGGGTGAGAAACTCTAGTGTGGAGGGATGTCAGGAGAAGAGGCCCAAGCCAAACAACAGAACTGTGGCAGACCTACTGACTGAACCTCTTAGTAAGCAGACTCATTTCCTGATGGAGCATGGCCTGTGATCCCAAAAGGTGTGAGTACTTTGAGTAAGGAGTGGTAGTGTGCCTGCAAACAGATAAAGCCACATGGCCCATGCTGCACAGCTCCCAGGATCATGACTTTATTTATTCATTAATTTATATTAGAAAGAGAAAAAGGCAGAGATGAAGAGAGAGACAGAAAGAGAGAATGGGCACAGCAGTGGCCTCCAGCCACTGCAAGTGAACTCCAGACGCATGTGCCACTTTGTGCATCTAGCTTACATGTGTACTGGGGAACTGAACCTGGGTCCTTAGGCTTCACAAGCAAGCACCTTCACCATTAAGCCATCTCTCCAGCCCATGATTTTTTTTAAATAGGAGAATGCTTTTGTGTAGGAGGGAACAAAATCTAAGTGAATTCTAAATATAAAGCACATTAGAAAGGGAACAAGTGGGGCTGAAGAGATGGCTTAGTGGTTAAAGCATTTGCCTGTGAATTTAGATTCCAGGTTCAATTCCCCAGTACCCACATAAACCAGATGCACAAGGTGGCGCATGTGTCTGGAGTTCATTTGCAGTGGCTAGAGGTCCTGAAATGCCCATTCTCTCTCTCTCTCCATCTCTCTCAAATAAATAAAATATAAAATAAAGGGAACAATTAAATACTCTATTAACTACAAGTTCACTGACCTCTGTCAGCAGAACTACTTCAGTGGGAAAAGGTGAAACTCACTGACCTAGCCTCTCAGGCAGAAAGTCACTGGTTATTACAGTAAAGACAACATACTACATTCAAGAATACAGCATTCGTGGCCCGTAACTTCAGATATCCAATATTGTAAATCAGGTAAAAATGGGTGGGTTCATGGGCTGGAGAGATTGCTTAGTGGTTAAGGCACTTGCCTGCAAAGCCTAGGGACCCATGTTCCACTCTTCCACATAAGATCCCACTCAAACCAGATTCCCAAAGGTGAGGCAAGCACAAGGTCACATATGACCACTAGGTGGCGCAAGCATCTACAGATTGCAATGGCTGAGGCCCAATTCTTTCTCCCTAAAATAAAAACTGGGTGGGCGGGGTGTGGTGGTACACGCCTTTAATCCCACCACTTGGGAGACAGAGGTAGGAGGATCACCTTGAGTTTGTGGCCACCCTGAGACTACATAGTGAATTAATTCCAGGTCAGCCTGGACTAGAGTGAGACCCTACCTCAAAAAAAAAGGGGGGGGGGTGGGGGAGGTTCCATCCATCTTCATTTATACTCCTTTGTAGGTCTCCCTTAGGATTCACAGTACAAACACCAAGGCTGTGAAGTAAATCAACTCTCTTTGGCCCCTTAGTGGATGACATACCCAAAAAAATGCATACACTGACCAGAGGTTCAAATCGACACACTAAAAAGTCAAGTCAGGGCTGGAGACATGGCTGAGTGGTTAAGGCTCTGTTTAATTCCCTAGTACCTTCATAAAGCCTGATGCACAAAGTGGTGCATGCATTGAACTTTGTGGTGGCTGGAGGCCCTGGTGCACTTATTCATATTCATTCTTTCTCTCTCCTTCCAAATAAATAAATAAAATATTTTTAAGTCAATTCAAAACATCTGGGCTAAAATGTTGACAGCCTTTAGAGTCTATCTTCTGCAAGATAAGTAGCATGTCTCCATTTTATAGGGGAGGGAAAAGTCACTAGGTAAGCATGATAATGCTAATAACAGGTGATAACACCAGGGTGAAATAATCACTAAGAAAAAAGAAAAAGAATTTTCTAATTAATAAACTACAGCAGTTTTAGTGACTATTAAAAGAATACATCACAAATAATAGACTGTAATATAAATTATTTTAATTCTATGCATTGCCTTCTTGAATTTGAAATTTTGCACATTCTTAATTAAAAGCCTTCATATACTGAGTGGGCAAAGTAGGCCTAAGTTCAGATCTCCAGCACCCACATAAAGACCAGGTGAGGGAATGTACACCTATAATTCCAGAGCTGGGGAGACAGAGACAGGAAATCACTGGAGCTCACTGGCTAGCTAATCTAGTCTATCAATGAGCCCTAGGTTCAGCCAGAGATTCTGTCTCAAAGAATAAAATGGAGAGCAACTGAAGAAGACACCCCAGACTTCAGGCCTCCACATGCACCTGCACACATACAAGAGTACCCACACAGATATGAACATGCATAAACATACATGTGCCACATCCCTGCCTTCATGTATTGTACTTTTATTTTTAATACAAACATCAAAGTGCCAAACATGAATACTTCTTATGACTGCACTGGTATCAAGGCACAACCAAACAATCAAAATTATTATGTCTAAACTGTCCTCATCCAAAGCATCAAGAAAAAAGCACTATCTTTCTTTTAAATATTTTATATCTTTATTTATTTATATGAGACAGAAAGAGGCAGATAGAGAGTATGGGCACACCAGGGCCTCTAGCCACTGCAAACAAACTCCATATGCATGCACCACCTTGTGCATCGGACTTATGTGGGTCCTGAGGTATCGAACCTAGGTCCTTATGCTTGGCAGGCAAGAACCTTAACTGCTAAACCGTATCTCCAGCCCAAAAAGTGCTATCTTATCAGACTTCCATTTAACCCCTTACCCTAATGGACCACGAATCACATCAAAGAGTAAGTTTCTGGATATAAGAGAAAAAAAAACACTTTAAGTGCTAACCACTTCTTTACGCTGTAGAGCTATGGGAAGACTATAATCCACGTGGAGCCAAGGAAGGGGTTGCAGCAGGACAAGGGGGAATGACCCCTCCAAATACTTGTGATAAGGACATAAGTCACATCTGTGAACTGCAGTAAAGTTCTCTGAAGCTGCACAAGTAAACCACACTGATTTCTAAAGCAGTGACTTTCAAATTATTTGCTGAATTTTAATGAAAATGAGAGGATGCATGAGGATGTGGCATCACGTTACAATTAGCTCAAAAACAGAAAGACAACTGATAATGACTCCTCTCTAGATACAGATGACAGGGCCGGAGAGATGGCTTAGCAGTTAAACGCTTGCCTGTGAAGCCTAAGATCCCAGTTCGAGGCCTGATTCCCCAGGACTCACGTTAGCCAGATACACAAGAGGGCGCACACATCTGGAGTTCGTTTGCAGTGGCTGGAGGCCCTGGTGCGCCCATTCTCTCTCTCTCTCTGCCTCTTTCTCTCTCTGTCTGTTGCTCTCAAATAAATAAATAAAAATAAAAACAAAAAAAACCAGAAAATTTTAGATAAAGATGACAGAAGCACAGCTGGAGAGATGGCTTAGTAGTTAAGGCACTTTCCAGCAAAGCCAAAGAACCCACGTTCAATTCTTCAGAACCCATTTAAGCCAGATGCACAAAGTGGTGCATGTATCTGGAGTTTATTTGCAATGACTAGAGGCCTTGGTGTGCCTATTCAATCTCTCTCTCTGTCTACCTCTCTCTCTCTTTCACAAATAAATAAAAATAAAATATTAAAAGAAAAAAAAGCTGGGCGTGGTGGCGCACGCCTTTAATCCCAGCACTCGGGAGGCAGAGGAAGGAGGATCGCCATGAGTTCAAGGCCACCCTGAGACTACAGAGTTAATTCCAGGTCAGCCTGGACCAGAGTGAGACCCTACCTCGAAAAAAAAAAACAAAAGAAAAAAAAGAATGAACTCTACACAGAAGAGAAGGCTGGTTTGCCTCAGGGTCCCACTAAGCCAGATGCACAAGGTGGTGTGTGTGTCTGGAATTTATTTGCAGTGGCTAGGGGCCCTGGCATGCCCATTCTTATTCATATTATCTCCCTCCCATTCTCTCCCTCTCCCTCTGTATCTATCTGTCTTATCTCTCTCAGAAAAAAAAAGTTTAAACAAAAATAAAAATAAAAAAATCAACTTGGGTGGGAGCCTGTAGAGACCAGAGAATGGGGGAATGAGAAGAAACCTGTGTTGTTACTTAAATTCCTAAAAACCATAAAACTGAGAGGTAATCTCCCAATTCCCATTTTAAAGATAAAACCCTAAGGCAGGTCTGGCAAATTAAGTCATTAGCAAAGGTGCTCTTCCCACTGTCTCCAGGTAGCATTATTCTATTTCATATATTTATCATTTAGACACATGTGTAAAATGTTCTATATTAGTTACTGTTTGCCCATAAAGGGGGCATGGGCAACTTTTAGGAGGAATATTATTTAGAAGAGTTAAAATCACCAAACTTGTCTTGCAAATTAACTCTAAGTAACTGTTCTGTGTGCTTAGAAAAATACTCAAATCTCAGACATTTTTATGTTCACTGTATAATATCCTCTCAAAAAAACAACCAGTGGGCTGGAGAGATGGCGTAGCGGTTAAGCGCTTGCCTGTGAAGCCTAAGGACCCCGGTTCGAGGCTCGGTTCCCCAGGTCCCACGTTAGCCAGATGCACAAGGGGGCGCACGCGTCTGGAGTTCGTTTGCAGAGGCTGGAAGCCCTGGCGCGCCCATTCTCTCTCTTTCCCTCTATCTGTCTTTCTCTCTGTGTCTGTCGCTCTCAAATAAATAAATAAAAAATAAATAAATAAACCAGTTCTGATGTCTTCATTCATAGAAAATACAATCTTTCCCAACTGCAGGTGGCAAATTAGGGAAATTAAGAATGAAGATTTAAGGGCTATGTTAGTGCCTGATGGTTAAAAGGATCTCTATACTTTGTATATTACTTTTTCATTAAGTAAAATGTTCAAAACGACTGCTGGAGCTGGGAGGTCTTTGTGGCCTAGGGGACAGCATACCTGCAGCATAGTCTGGGCTCCGGCTTTCACATTCGTGTTGTCCTCCTCAGTCACACACCCTCTGCTCATGGCACTTGTGAAGGAGTATGTGCGTCCCCAACTAGATGATCGTTTATGGCCAGAACTTTCAGATGAGACCTTCATTAACAGAGCAGGAAGAAGCATAATTATACTTCTCAAAGCAGCACACCAGAAATTTAATTTAAATTTCTTTGTGTTTCAGGAGGATGCCCTATACAGTTATTTAAAGTTTATCTAATCCTTGCTTTATTAACACAGATAATCCCCTCCCACCGGGAAGGCAGCATTCTAACTGCTGACAGTCCAGGAAACACTTGCTATTTATTGGTTGGTCCTTTCAAATGTCTAACACTCAATTTACAAAAGAAAATCTTCCAAAACAGTCCACATTTTCTAAATGCTATTTATTTAAACAAAAAGAAGGCAGTCTTAGTCTCACAGAATGACTTGTAAAATATGGTAAAAGGACTTCCTTGTGATAGTGACTAAGTAAGAAAGCTTCCATGCGTGTGTGAGTCTAGGCTGAGGGTTAGGAGATGTCTGCCCGTCTACAATGGGGCGTAAAAGGTGCTTCTGAAGCAGGTACTCATAGAACTCAAAGCCTCAACAGTGTTAGGTCTCTGCCTGCCTGCCTGCATGCCACTGAGTGGGAATCTTGACTTATCAGGTATATTTTGCCAAAACATAAATACTTTCAATCCAAAGGTCAAGTGATAGATAAGGTTACCTCCTTGTTCTCAATCTCTGAAACTCCTAATGTTTCAACATCTTCTTGGGCAACATCTTTTTTATCTGGCTCCTCCATGAACACAGGTTTGTTCTGGAGGATCCACTTCCTGTACACTTGAACTACTTTTCTTGTTACAGCTATCTCACAGGAAGGCAACAAAAATGCCTGAAAACAAAAGGAAAATCCTGCTTAATTTCACACATGCTCAGATCACTGTAAAGACACATAACAGGTATTTCCATCACCAATTTACAAATAATGAAACTTGTACATATATATTAAAGACACATTTTTGTGCAATCACTTACCTGAAATAAAATTTTAAAAAAATAGTAATTCCTGGGGCTGGAGAGATGTCTTGTGGGTAAAGGTGCTTGCCTATGAAGCCTAATGACCCAGGTTCAATTCCCCAATACCCACATAAGCCAGATGCTGGTGGGCACATGAGTCTAGAGTTTGTTTGCAGTGGCTACAGGCTCTAGTGTGCCCATTCTCCCCCTTTCTCTCTCCCTCCCCCACCTCTCTAAATCAAAAACAGAAAAATAGTTCCTGTTCTCCAGAAAAAATGTCTTTTTTTAAATCCTAAAGATTAACTGCAGAGTTTGCTATTCCTGGGAAAAGGAACTAACATGACATGAAACATGAGGCTATATGATCAGAAAATTTCCTTTGATTTACAAAGCCTAGACCCTCTGGCCACTCTTAGGAGGTGGTAGAAACTTTGAGAAGAAGGGCTTAGTGGGAAGTGACAGGACAGCAGGTACCCTTCAAAGGAAGTTATGGGACTCTGGTCTCTTCCTCTCTTTTCCATTATCAACCGTGAGGTGAATAGGCCTCCTCAGCCATGTGATCCCCCACAATGTACTATACATGCTGCTACAGGCCCATGGCAGCAAGGCCAAGCCACTGTGGGCCGGAACCTCTGGAACTGTGAGCCACAAAAACCTTTTCCTCTATTTTAACTGATTATCTCAGGTATTTGTTAGAGCAGTAGAAAGATGATTAACACAAACAAAAATAAAAGACTTCAATTAATGAATTTCTTTATGCACACACACTGACCTGTCGAAATACTTCATTCACAAAATTGACGTAACCCCGTGTTGACAAGAGGATGCGCTGTACCATTTCATACACTGTTCGATGCTCTTCCTCAATGCTGCAAAGGCTGGAGTTGCTGAGTCTTCGGTCAGACAAGGTGCTACTGTTAGAGTGGTTTTTGTCCTGCTCAGTGGACCCAGCACCATCCAGCTCTGGCACCTTCTCTTGTGCTACACCACCACCAACAGTCTAGAAAATGCCATCAAATTTCTTAGCAGTGCCCATGCCCATTCAACCACACGCAGCAAAGTAGGAGTCATGCCTCATGTATTGCTTCTTGGATTTTGTGAGTTTTGGCCAGGTGACGAAACCTAGAACCTCACACATGTGAGCATTCATTCTACCACTAAGACACAATCCTAGACCCAGGTCCTGTCTTGTTTCAAAGTACTCTCACTACCACCAACTTGTACAAGGTGTAACAAGCTGGACACCAGAAAATTGCTTGACGCACAGGTCCCAGAACGTCTACTTAACTATTTTCTGATCAAATGAATTCCTCATTTTTATTTTTTGGCTGAGTACAGCTGACATAAGGGAGGCTTTGTCATACTTTTCTCTATTTATTTATTTATTTAGGAGTATATGTGTGCCAGGGCCTCTTGCCACTGCAAACAAACTCCAGATGCATGTGACACATTGTGCTTCCAGCTTTATATGGGCACTGGTAAAACCCCGGCAAGCAGGCATTGTAGGCAAGCGCCTTAACCACTCAGCAATCTCATCAGTAAGTTATTTCAGGAAACAGAGCTGTGAAGTTTATCAACTAAAATATTTAATTTGTATTTACAAAATCACAGAATTAATGTGTAAATGCATTCGTGTAATCATTATATGAGGTCTCTATACTTCAGCATTTACTATAAGGTCAGAGACTTAAAAATTCAGGAGACTTCTTGCAACATTGGAAATCACCATGTGATCCATCCAAACCCAGGCTCAAGAAGCTGACAGGTAACATTTTCTGTCCCTTAAAACATTTTGCTATTAGAGCCCCAAGCAGCCAAAAAGATGTCCAGCTACCTTCCTAGTGAGATTGCATAGAAAGAGGTCCTAGATGAGCCAGCCTTCCCTCCAACTAGTAGTAACAACTGTGTGAATGAAATCATCTCAGATCCTCCAGACCAATCAGCCACCAGCTAATGGGTTGGCCCAAGGACCCATTAATGCCACAAGACATGCAGAAAATCTGACCTAATACTTGCTCCAAAAAAGGGAAATCCAAAAATATGATGAAAGGGTTGTCTTTTAAGCCAGTTGGTTTTAAAGTGGTTTGGACCATGGCAGTAAAACTTAAATAACATATAAAAATTATAATTAAATGCATCTAGTTACTTAGAAATGAGCTCTACCAATGACACAGAACACAATGGCACAAAGGTAGAGGAATCACCATGCATTAAACAAAAACTACTGATATTAATAAAATGTTTTCCGTAGCCTTATCCAGTGCATACTTCCTATTAAAGACTGCTTTCCAAAAAGAAAGGAAGGAAGGAAGGAAGGAAGGAAGGAAGGAAGGAAGGAAGGAAGGAAGGAAGGAAGGAATGAATCTGCCATGTTTGGCAGACATTTAACTCTACAGTAAGCAATAAAATTGAAAAACTGAATGTCTAACCTCGCTCACTTGTCTTTTTTTTTTTTTTTTTTGCAAAGACTAATGACAATAACAGCATGAGGAATTAGCCCCAGAGAGAGGTCCATTTTCCACACTCTAGAAACAAGAACTAGAATTTGTGGCTTTTGTTTAGTATTAGTTGATTCACTAGTCACTAATCACTGGAAAAATGCCTTTACTCCTCCGTCACATGTAGAAGTCTTAATCGGTGAAACAGACATACCTATTTGGACCAGGCCAGCACTCCCAAGGCTCAGAAAACTGCATGCTTCAGTCTTTCACTCACTCACCCCTTCAGCCTCGCTGCCACACTGGCATCCTCTCAACCCCACCGTTCATATTGAAACTGGCTCATTCTCAGGGTCTGTCTAAATGTGGACAGCCACAAAGCAACAATTCAGAGGATATTGTAAGCATTCTGTTGGTGATGCCTGAGCCTGGCACCACTCAATTCCTGTCTTGATTTGTATCCATGGTCATTGCAGCCTATATGTGCCTTTGTAGAGTTCAAGAGCAACTGAGAATAAGGAGTCAGTAAACACATGTAGAAATTCCTATATAAATGACAGTGTGGTTATTTGAATAGATGGTCCCCAATACATTCATTTTTTATTTGTTTGTAGTTTGCATCTGCAGCCACCTGGCTGGAGGCAGTGTCACTGAGTGGATCTTAAGGTGTGGTGGTAGGTTTCAGGTTTCAATCTAAAGATATGCAAAGTGTGTCTAGCAAGAGTTCCTAAAGTATGCTGTGGCTTTTGGCTTTTTGGCTTATACTGCTCTCGCTCTCTCGCTCCCTCTCTCTCTCTCTCTCTCTCTCTGCTTGGTTCTGTGAAAGCAGGCCAGCTTCTTGTGCCATTATGGAACTTCCCCTGGATCTGTAAGCATCAATAAATATCCCTTCCTCCCTAACTGTGCCTGGTCTGGAAATTCATCTCAGTGAACCTGAAGCTGTCTGCTACAGTCAGTTTGCATGATTCACTTTTTCTACTTGTTCATCCCCTGAAATAGATATTTATATTACAGATATTTATAGACAGATATTTAGGTAGGGCCACAGCCCACAGGTCATTATTATGGGCTGTCTCTGAATTAGTAAAGTGTTATTTTATTAATGTAACTACAGAATTATACGAATAAATATGACTAGCTACTTGCCATCTCAAACTTCTCTTTCATTCCCTGGTGGACTTTTTGGATTAAACTGATCAAAAGCAGCTGCTGCTGAAACCTTAAACTCATCAGTATGCTTTCTATCACATTTAAAGATGAGCTGCAGCTAAGCATGGTGGTACCTGCTTCTCATCCAGCACTCAGTAGGCTGAAGTAGAAATGTCATGGAATGTACAAACAACTGTATTTTTATTTTCCCATGAATTATAGCTCTGGAATGTCTCTAAAGACCTTGTATTGAAGATGCAGAACTACCCAGAGGCAGTGGAACTCTTGAAGCAGGGCCTTGTACTAAGAAGTCACAACATTTGGAGTAGGTATTAAGGAATTGCATCACTTGGGGTATATCCTTGAAAGAGGTATTAAGGAGTTGAATCACTGGGGGTACATCCTTGAAGGAGGTATTAAGAAGTCAGGTCACTGGGGGTACATCCTTGAAGGAGGTATTAAGGAGTCAGGTCATGGGGGATACATCCTTGAAGGTGGTATTAAGGAGTTCAGTCATTGGGGGTACGTCCTTGAAAGAGGCATTAAAGAATGGGGTCACTAGGGGTACATCCTTGAAGGAGGTATTAAAGAGTTTGGTCATTGGGGGTTATGTACTTGAAGGTGGTATTAAGGAGTCAGGTCACTGGGGGTACATCCTTGAAAGAGGTATTAAATAATGAGATCAGACAGAGAAATAAGGACATTCCATGACAAAAGCAGTTTAAAGGAGTATTTGAAGACAAAACCAGCTCTACAGAAAATACTTGATAGAATCCTCCATGCTGAACAAAAGGAAAAGCACACATATAAGGAACCTAGAAAAAACAAGCAATACTCAAATACTAGTTAACACAAGAGAGCACAAGTAGAACCAGAACCACAAAAAAAAAAAAAGAAAAGGCAAACATAAATACATACCTTTCAATAATACCTCTTAATATCAATGGCCTCAATGCCCCAACGAAAAGACAAAGGTTTGCAGAATGGGTTAAAAAGCAAGATCCTACAATTTGTTGTCTCCAAGAAGCTCACCTTTCTACAAAGGATAGACATTATCTTAGGGTGAAAGGTTGGAAAACGGTGTTTCAAGCAAATAGGCCTAGAAAACAAGAAGGGGTTGCTATCCTAATATCTGACAAGGTAGACTTCAGTCCAACGTTAGTCAAGAAAGATAAGGAAGGTCACTTTATATTGATTAAGGGCACACTCCAACAGAAGGACATTACAATCCTAAACATATATGCACCTAACATGGGGGCTCCCAAATTCATCAAACACACACTATTAGAACTAAGGTCACAGATAACACCAAACCCAGTGGTGGTGGGTGACTTTAACACCCCACTCTCATCAACTGACAGGTCATCCCAGGAAAAAATCAACAGAGAGGCATCTAGACTAAATGACGTCATAGAAGGAATGGACCTAACAGGTTTATACAGGACATTTCATCCAAAGGCTTCAGAATATACATTCTTTTCAGCAGCACATGGAACATTCTCTAAAATAGACCATATATTAGGACACAAAGCAAATCTTAACAAATTCAGGAAAATTGAAATAATTCCTTGCATTCTATCTGACCACAATGGAATTAAACTACAAATCAGTAGCAAGAAAAGCTATAAAGCATACACAAAATCATGGAAACTAAACAATACACTACTAAATGATGAATGGGTCAATGAAGAAATCAAGAAGGAAATCAAACAATTTATAGACTCAAATTATAATGAGAACACAACATACAAAAATCTCTGGGACACAATGAAGGCAGTTCTAAGAGGTAAATTTATAGCCTTAAGTGCCGATATTAAGAAATTAGAATGGTCGCAAGTAAACGACCTAATGCTTCACCTTAAAGCCTTAGAAAAAGAAGAACAAGGCAAACCAAAAATCAGAAGATGGGAAGAAATAATAAAGATAAGGGAAGAAATTAATGAAACAGAAACAACAACAACAAAAAAAAACAATCCAAAGAATTAATGAAACAAAGAGTTGGTTCTTTGAAAGGATAAACAAGATTGATAAACCCTTAGCAAATCTGATCAAAAGAAAGAGAGAAGAGACAGAGACACAAATTAATAAAATCAGAGATGAAAAAGGTAACATCACAACACATTCCAGAGAAATTCAAAAAAATCATAGGGACATACTATAAAAGCATATACTCCACAAAGTATGAAAATCTGAAAGAAATGGATGATTTCCTTGATTTATATGTCCTGCCTAAATTAAATCAAAATGAGACCAATCACTTAAATAGACCTATAACAAATATGGAGATCTGAACAGTTATCAATAAATTCCCAACTAAAAAAAGCCCAGGCCCAGATGGATTCACTGCTGAATTTTACCAGACCTTTAAGGAAGAGCTAACACCATTGCTTCTTAGGCTTTTCCATAAAATAGAAAAAGAAGGAATTCTACCAAACTCCTTCTATGAGGCCAGCATCACCCTGATACCAAAGCCAGGCAAAGATAGAACAAAAAAAGAAAATTACAGACCAATCTCCCTCATGAACATAGATGCAAAAATTCTCAACAAACTATTGGCAAACAGAATACAAGAGTATATCAAAAAGATCATTCACCCTGACCAAGTAGGCTTTATCCCAGAGATGCAGGGATGGTTCAACATACACAAATCTATAAATATAATACATTATATAAACAGGTTGAAGGACAAAAATCACATGATCATCTCATTAGACGTAGAGAAAGCATTTGACAAAATCCAACATCCCTTCAGATAAAAGTCCTACAGAGATTGGATATAGAAGGAACATATCTCAATATAATAAAGGCTATTTATGACAAGCCTACAGCCAACATATTACTAAATGGGGAAAAACTGGAAGCTTTTCCACTAAAATCAGGAACAACACAAGGGTGTCCACTGTCCCCACTTTTACTTAATATGGTTTTGGAAGTCTTAGCCATAGCAATAAGGCAAGAGACACACATAAAAGGGATACAAATTGGAAAGGAAGAGATCAAGTTATCATTATTTGCAGATGACATGATTCTATACATAAAGGACCCTAAAGACTCTACTAGCAAACTGTTAGAGCTGATCAAAACCTACAGCAATGTAGCAGGATACAAAATAAATACACAGAAATCAGTAGCCTTCATATATGCTAACAACAAACACACAGAGGATGAAATCAGAGAATCACTCCCATTCACAGTTGCATCAAAAAAAAAATAAAGTACCTTGGAATAAACCTAACCAAGGAAGTAAAGAATCTCTACAATGAGAACTTTAAAACACTCAAGCGAGAAATTGCAGAAGACACTAGAAAGTGAAGAAACATCCCTTGTTCCTGGATTGGAAGAATCAATATTGTGAAAATGGCAATCTTACCTAAAGCAATCTATACATTTAATGCAATCCCTATCAAAATTCCAAAAGCATTCTTCATGGAAATAGAAAAACAATCCAAAAATTCATTTGGAACCACAAAAAACCTTGAATATCTAAAATAATACTGAGCAACAAAAATAAGCCTGGTGGTATCACCATACTTGATTTTAAGCTATACTACAGAGCCATAATAACAAAAACAGCGTGGTACTGGCAAAAAAAACAGACAGGCAGATCAGTGGAACAGAATAGAGGACCCAGATGTAAGCCCAAGTAGCTACAGCTGCCTGATATTCGATAAAAATGCCCAAAATACTCATTGGAGAAAAGACAGCCTCATCAGCAAATGATGTTGGGAAAATTGGATATATATCTGCAGAAGGATGAAAAATAGATTCTTCTCTTTCGCCATGCACAAGAATTAAGTCCAAATCGATTAAAGACCTTAAGATCAGACCTGAAACTCTGAAACTGCTAGAGGAAAAAGTAGGAGAAACCCTTCAACATATTGGTCTTGGCAAAGACTTTCTGAATACAACCTCAATTGCTCAGGCAATAAAACCACAGATTAATCACTGGGACCTCATGAAATTACAAAGATTTTGCACTGCTAAGGACACAGTGAAAAAAGCAAAGAGGCAACCTACAGAATGGGAAAAAATCTTTTCCAGCTATATATCTGATAGAGGATTAATATCTAGGATATACAAAGAACTCAACAAGTTAAATAATAAGGAATCATACAAGTCAATCAAAAAATGGGCTTTGGAGCTAAATAGAGCATTCTCAAAGGAAGAAATACGAATGGCATATAAGCATCTAAAAAGATGTTCTAAATCACTAGTCATCAGGGAAATGCAGATTAAAACTACATTGAGATTCCATCTCACTCCTGTCTGATTGACCACCATCCTGAAAACAAATGATCATAAATGTTGGTGGGGATGTGGAAAAAGAGGAACCCTTCTACACTGCTGGTGGGAATGCAATCTGGTCCAGCCATTGTGGAAAACAGTGTGGAGGTTCCTAAAACAGTTAATGATTGATCTACCATATGACCCAGTTATAGCACTCCTAGGCATATATCTGAAGGACTCATCTCATTTCCTTAGAAGTACATGCTCAGCCATGTTTATTGCTGCTCAATTTATAATAGCTGGGAAATGGAACCAGCCTAGATGTCCCTCAACTGATGAGTGGATAAAGAAGATGTGGCACATCTATACAACGGGGTTCTACTCAGTAGTAAAGAACAATGAAGTGATGAAATTTGCAGAAAAATGGATGGACCTGGAAAGGATTATACTAAGTGAGGTAACCCAGGCACAGAAAGCCAAGCGCCACATGTTCTCTCTCATATGTGGATCTTAGCTACAGATGATTGGGCTTCTGCGTGAGAAGGAAAATACTTAGTAGCAGAGGCCAGTAAGTTAAAAAGGAGACATAAAGGGAAGAGAAAGGAAGGGAGGAGGGTACTTAATAGGTTGATATTTTATATATGTGAGTACAATGATTGAGATGGGGAGGTAATATGATAGAGAATGGAATTTCAAAGGGGAAAGTGTAGGGGGGAAGGAGGGAGTTACCATGGGATATTTTTTAAATTTTTTTTTTTTTTTAATTTGAGAGTGACAGACACAGAGAGAAAGACAGATAGAGGGAGAGAGAGAGAGACAGAGAGAGAATGGGCGCGCCAGGGCTTCCAGCCTCTGCAAACGAACTCCAGATGCGTGTGCCCCCTTGTGCATCTGGCTAACGTGGGACCTGGGGAACCGAGCCTCGAACCGGGGTCCTTAGGCTTCACAGGCAAGCGCTTAACCGCTAAGCCATCTCTCCAGCCCATGGGATATTTTTTTATAATCATGGAAAATGTTAATAAAAATTTAAAAATTAAAAACAAAAATGCAACAACAAAAAAAAAAGAATGAGATCACTGGGGGTACATCCTTGAAGGAGGTATTAAGGAGTCAGGTAAGTGGGTGTTGCAGTCAGATTGACACTGCTGGCAGAAATCACCAAACCAAGAGCAGTTTGTGGGGAAAAAAGGTTTATTTTGGCTTACAGACTCAAGGAGAAATTCCACAATAGCAATGGAAGACAATATCATGAGCAGGGGGTAGACAACAGCCCCTGATCAACATCACATGGACAACAGCAACAGAAGAGTGTGTCAAATGCTGGCAAAGGGACACTGGCTATAATACCCATAAACCTACCTCCAACAATACACCGCCTCCCGGAGGATTTAATTTCCAATTGCCATCAGCTGGGGAGACTAGCATTCAGAATACCTATGTTTATGGGGGACACCTAAGTCAAATCACAACATTGGGAGTACGTCCTTGAAAGACTTATTAAGAACTCAGGTCACTGGGGGTATGTCCTTGAAGAAGGATTAAGAAGTTAGGTCACTGAGGTATATCCTCCTTACAAAGGCATTAGGTCCAGATAAAGAAGTCATTTCACTTTATTTATTTTTATTTTTTTGAGGTAAGGTCTCAGTCTAGCCCAAGCTGGCCAGGAATTCACTATGCAGCCTCAGGGTAGCCTTGAACTTGTGGTGGTCCTCCTACCTCTGCCTCAAAAGTGCTGGGATAAAAGACATGCACCACCATGCCCAGCTCATTTCACTATGGAAAACAAAAACACCTCATGTGACCTATATCAAAATAGCAAGAATGTGAAGTAAGGGGGGGGGGGAGCGCACACACACACCCTCCCACATATATACACAGGTGGAGGCTAGAAGACAACCTCTTTGAGACAGAGTCTCTCATTGGATCTCATCAATATAGCTGGACAGGCTGGTCAATGAGCTCCAGGGATCTTCCATTCTCTACAATCTCAACACTTCAATTATAGATGCTTGCCACCACTCCTGCATTTCATGTGACTACTGGGAATTGAACTTAGGTCCTCATATTTGCAAAGCAAGCATATGACCAACTGAGGTTTCTTTCTACCCCATCCCCAAAATGTGGCTTCTATTGTCAAATAGTAATTTAAAAAGTTTAAATGTCTTTTACAAGACTAGTGCACTGCCTCAAAAGTGACTTTTTTAAGCACCATGGATTAGACGACAATCATTTTAGATGATTATATCATATTTTACCATATTATATTATATTATATTATATCATATCTTAAATTCCAAACAAAAACCTTGAGAGGACAAAGATAACAGCAACTCATTTCTAGAATTTACTATCTCATGCTTAAACTGCTGCTTTTTCAAGAACTGACATGTAGATTGGCTCAAATTAAAAAGCTTCTAGGGGCTGGAGAGACAGCCCAGTAGTTAAGGTCCTTGCCTATAAAGCCTAACTTCTTTACCAGAGATTGATTCCCCATGACCCAGTGTGGTGGTTTGATTCAGGTGTCCCCCATAAACTTAGGTGTTCTGAATGCTAGGTTCCCAGCTGATGGATATTTGGGAATTAATGCCTCCTGGAGGGAGTGTATTGTTGGGGGCGGGCTTATGGGCTTTATAGCCAGTTTCCCCATGCCAGTGTTTGGCACACCCTCCTGTTGCTGTAGTCCACCTTATGTTGGCCAGGGGGTGATGTCCACCCTCTGCTCATGCCAACGTTTTCCCCTGCCATCATGAAGCTTCCCCTCGAGCCTGTAAGCCAAAATAAATCTCTTTTTCCCAGAAGCTGCTCTTGGTTGGGTGATTTCTACCAGCAATGCGAACCAGACTGCAACACCTAGGTAAAGCCAGATACACAAAGTGGCACATGCCCTTGAAGTCCCATTTACAGCAGCTGGAGGTCCTGGTGTACCCACTCTCTGTTTATCTCTTCTTTCAAGTAAATAAAAATATTTTTTAAATATTTTATTTTAATTTATTTATTTGAGAAAGAGAGAATGGGCATGCCAGGGCCTCTAGCCACTGCTAACAAACTCCAGACACATGTTCCACCTTGTGCATCTGGCTTATGTGAGTCCTGGGGAATCAAACTGGGGTCCTTTGGCTTTGCAGGCAAGTTTCTTAACTGCTATCTCTCCAGTCTAAAAATATATATTTATTTTTAAGTTCCTACATAGCAGAACAAAGAGACATCCCAAAGGATGGAGGAAAATCCTACTTAATTATTCATCCAGCACAGAATTAATATACAGAATGTATAAAGAATTAGAAAAACTTTACATCAGAAAAGTAAGTAACTCAGAGCTGGGGAGATGGCTCAGCAGTTAAAAGCACTTGCTTGTAAAGCCTACTGTCCCAGGTTCAATCCCCCTGTACCCAAGTAAATCCAACTGAACAAAGTAGCACATGCATATGGAGTTCATTTGTAGCATCAAAGGCCCTGGTGTGCCCATTCTCTCTGTCTCTTTCCCTACCCCCTCCTTGCAAATAAATAAAAATATTTTTTTAAAGTAAGCAATCTGGCTGGAGAGATGGCACTTGCTTTACAAAGTTTGATGGCCTGGGTTTTATTCCCCATTACCCACATAAAACCAGATACACCTTGTGATACATGTGTCTGGAATTTGTTTGCAATGGCTAGAGGCCCTGGAACACCCATATTCACTCTTACTCTCTGTCTACCTCTTGCCCCCCACCTCTCTCTCTCAAATAAGTGAAAAAAAAATTTTTTTAATTCTTTAAAGTAAGTAACCAATTGAAAACTGGGCACACAATCTGAATAAACACACCTCAAAATATATACAAATGACAGACAAATATATAGAAAAAATGTTCAGTTTTTTTAGCCATTAGGGAATTACAATGAATTTCCATCTCACTGCACTTAGAATAGTTTCCATCCATCCATCCATCTATCTATCTATCAATCAATCAATCAATCAATCAAAAACCAGGCATGGTGATGCAATCCTTTAATCCCAGCACTGGAGAAGCAGAGGTAGGAGGATCACTAGGAGTTTGAGGCCACACTGAGATTACATAGTGAATTCCAAATCTAGTCTGGGCTAGAGTGAGACCCTACCTCAAAAACAAAAAAATATTAGCCAGGCGTAGTGGCACACACCTTTAATCCCAGCACTTGGGAAGCAGGGGTAGGAGGAATGCCCTGAGTTCAAGGTTACCCTGAGACTGCATAGTGAATTCCAGATCAGCCTGGGCCAGAGCAAAACCCTACCTTGTAAAAACAAAGATAAAAGAGATACTGGGGCTAGAGAGATGGCACGGTGGTTAAGGCACTGGCTTACAAAGCTTAAAGTCCCAGGTTCTATTCGCCAGCACCCATGTAAAGTTAGATGCACAGAGTGGCACATGTATCTGGAGTTTGTTTACAGTGGCAAGAGGCCCTGATATACCCCTTCTACACACATACACATACACACACACACACACACAGACTCTGCTTGCAAATAAATAAAAAAAAATACATTAAAGAGATACTGGATGCTAGAGAAGGTATGAGAAAAAAGAACCCTTATACATTACTGGTAGAAATCTAAATTAGTACAGCCACTATGGAAAAACAGTATGGAGGTTGCTGAAAAAACTAAAAACAGATACCATATGTTTCAGCCCTCCCACTCCTGTATATAATATCTGAAGAAAATTAAATTAGTACTCAAAAGAGATACCTGCATATTCATGTTTATTGTGACAGAATTCATATAAGAAATGGAATCAGGTTAAGTGACTGCTGGGCAATAAATGAAGTAGAGGAGGTGTAAATAAAAGGAAGTACAGAAGACAAGTGAGATGGGCTTAACAATGAGCCCCTACCCCAGATATCCACATTCAATCCCCAGAATCTGTAAAACTGTTTCAGTATTTGGCCAACAAGACTCAGCTGATGGGACCAGGCTAATAAGGACATGGAGCTGGGGAGGCTGTAGTGGATTTCCCATTGATCAAACTGTAGGGAGGACAACGAGGGCTAAAGAAGGTGATGTGACAGTAACAGACAGGGAGGAAAGGTGATATGGTTCAGGGCCATGAGCCAAGGGGTGAAGGTGGCTTCTAGAAACTGACAGGGCAGGAAATGGGATTCTTCCCCTGAGCTCCACAGGGAAAAGGCATCTTCCAACACCTCAATTTTAGCCAACTGAGAGTGACAATGATTTTGGATTTTTGACATCTACAACTAAAATATTTAAAAAAACTTGCATTGTTTTGAACTATTAGATGTGTGGCAATTCACTACAGTGGCAAAAGGAAAAAACCATAACTTACTGGGAGGAATACTGACCAGGTCGACCTGTGGCACAGCCACGGACAGTAGCACGATGGGCACTGGTTTGTCTGCCGCCACTCATTCTCGATCCCTAACACAGCTCTAAACAGCCACAGAAACAGGGAGCACTGGCTTCAGGAAGGCCATCATGTCCTGGCCCAGTCACATTGCCAGCTTTAAGGCAATCAGCACCTCATTACTGTGGCAGGGTGGGTGAGTACTATAAGCCAATTCTATTTTCAGACAAAAAAAAAGAGTGGGCTTTATACTCCTAGATTATCTTTATGGGTGAACAGGGGAATAAAGTTCCCCAGTCTCCATAACTATCTTGCTATCAAAGTAGAAAGCTCAAGAAAAAACTGCTAAAAGTAAAGCAGAGCATGGGAGTGCACACCTTTTTTCTCAGCACTCAGAAGGCAAAAACAGGATCACTGTGAGTTCAGGGCCAGCCTAGAGCTAGAGTAAGACCTTACCTGGGGGAGGGGGGGACTACTAAAAGAAAAAGTTCTACAGAGAATAAGAGAAAGCATAAATGAGTCATATTCTTGGCCAGGCTCTCCACACACACCTTGGTACTTTGATGGTGCCTTATCCTATTAGGATGATGGACCCATAGTAGCTGATGCAAGAGGCCCAATTCTTAAAGACATTAACCAAGCTAGAAACTAAAGTAGATGCTAAACTGTGGACAGTCAACTACAGAGAAGTGAGAACCTTGAAGCAGTGGCTCATTTGCTGTTCTTCCTGCTTCCCATGGATTTTTCAGGAATGAGTCATATATTTTCAATAAATACATGATGGTTTTCCAATCTTCTAAACCCAGTGGTTCCATCAGTTGAGACAGTTATGAGTGGAATGGCAATTACACAAGGCATTACATAAAGATTACCAAAATGTGTGACAGACTTTTACCCTAAGTTCATATAAATTTGGTGTACTGGAAGGTAAATAAAGACCTCTTGTTCTTGTGGAGGACTAATCTTACTTCCTTGACTGCTGGTAAATCATGGGCCATCATATTCCTTTTCCTGAGAGTTACCATTTCTTCTTCCCTGCCTGTTTTTCTTCTCCATTTGCAAGCACTCTTTATACTGTGTAGATGTGGACTCATTTAACATGGAAGGTTATTTAACTATTAACAGATGATTGCTTGGATTTGGCCTTTTAGGATCTTTTGACATTAATTTTCAGTTTTTGACAAAGTTAGCTTTGTATCTTTTATAATTTCTAGACCTTAGTTCTATTTAAGATAGTCTATCACTCTCCATTTTTATACATCTCAAGAGTTTCTCTTAAATCTTTCATTATTTTGTTGCTAGTGTAGACCTTCATTCAGTCTGACATATGGTTAGTGATGTAAGAGGCAAGGTTTTAGTAATTCTAGTTGTATATTATTAAAGGAGCAAGAGCTTGCTTCCAGGGTTGCAGACTTAATTAGATGCTCAATACCAATCTTAGTCTCATTTAACCTGTGGTTTCTATCTGGAAGCTGGTACAATTTTCTCTGAATTCCTGAACATCAGCTGTCAAAGTTTGTGTCTATTCCCTGATTTTTTTCCCTGACACAGACCATTTCAGTCTGAGCCATGTCTTTTCTATGGCTCTGATAAAATTTTTCTTCTATTTACTCAGTTATTACTCCCCATACTTTTCTCCTTCCACCCACACATTTGCAAGATAGGCCTGGATTTGCCTTTAGGTCTTGCCTATTAATTTCTGGTTTGTGTCTCTCTGAATTCTTAATCACTGTTCTGAGATAACCATTTTTCCCTTAGCAGGGATCATTACCATTTTTATTCCACTTTAAAAAAATTTTTAAATTATGAAAGTTAAAGGTTTATAGACATTTTAGGAAACCTTTTAGGGTTCTTCTGTATCTCCCACAGACACTTTTAAAAATTAGTTTCTCGGGCTGGAGAGATGGCTTAGTGGTTAAGCGCTTGCCTGTGAAGCCTAAGGACCTCGGTTCGAGGCTCGGTTCCCCAGGTCCCACGTTAGCCAGATGCACAAGGGGGCGCACGCGTCTGGAGTTCGCTTGCAGAGGCTGGAAGCCCTGGCGCGCCCATTCTCTCTCTCTCCCTCTGTCTTTCTCTCTGTGTCTGTCGCTCTCAAATAAATAAATAAAAAATTAGAAAAAAAAAAAAAAGAAAGAAACATGACTTTAAAAAAAAAAATTAGTTTCTCAGCCAGGTGTGATAGCACACACCTTTAATCCCAGTACTCGTGAGACAGAGGTAGGAGGATCACCATGAATTCAGGGCCACCCTGACACTACATAGTGAATCCCAGGTCCGCCTGAACTAGAGTGAGACCCTACCTCTAAAAACAAAAAGATCGAGTTTCTCTTCTGGCTCTCCACTGAGTCCTCTGTGAGGGATCCACATGATCTAACCCATCTGGTGTTCCTGTCAATGCTCTAGTGACCTGGAAACATAACTGCCACTGATCTGACACTTAGGTGTTTCCTACCCTGGGGGAAACTTGTAGTTCTGAAATCTCCTTGGTCTCAGTAAACCTACAATAATAAACATACATCTTCTGGCCTGTTCTTAGGAACAGAAAACAAAAAAATAAAACCATCAATGACATGGCTGATGTGACCTCTGTAAGTGGTAGTGCTCTATCAAGTACACAGCCCCAAGCAACTCAGCTTGCTGCCAAAGTCCCCATCTGTGCTGGACCACTGAGAGGGAGGGTAGAGACAGAAAGGGAAATGAAGGGAGAAAGAAGAGATGAAGGGAAGGCATGGAGGGAGAGAGAGAAAAAAAAAAAAACGCACAGCAGGCCCAACATTAAAAAAATAAGCCTCACTCAGCTCTCAGGAGGGCAAGGTAGGGCAGACAGGACCTTGTGCCCATGCTCAGAAGTCACCGATACTCAAGCAAAGGAAGGAAAATGAGGGACAGCACCCATAAAAGCCATCTCCACAAAGACCTCCCTTGTCCATTATGGCAATTTCAACAACAGAAAGCAAGTGCTTTATACATACAGCTCCCTCTGAAACCTCAGCTCTGTGGACAAGGTGAGCCAGTAAACCACAAACTTATCAGAACCAAATCTCTAATAAGTACTTCCTTTGGTTATGTGTTAGTATGTTTTCTTATGTATAACTAAGAGAATTAAAAATGATGAATAAAGCTGGAGAGGTGGTTCAGTAGTTAAGGTGCTTGTCTGCAAAGCCTAACAACCCAGGTTTGATTTCCCCAGTACGCATGTAAAGCCAGATGCACAAAGTGGCACATGCATATGGAATTTGCAGAGGCTAGAGGCCCTGGCATACCCAGTCTTTCTTTCTCACTCTCCCTCCGCTTGCAAATAAATAAATTAAAATATTTTTTAAGAAATGATGAATGACATACCTGGATAATTTTAGGCAATACATCAACTCCATTTTTAGTGTTCTGTGTTGCAGTTAGATACTTTTTCTCCAAAAAGAAAGTTACAATCCATTTAATAAAAACAACACGAGCTGCCATATATGGGATTTTTGTACTGTAAATGGTTTCATTATCTCGGGTTGTAGTAACGTACACTGGCTTTGGTCTCAAGTGGGGGATTTCTGGTAGAAAAACAAAGAATACATGATTAGTTTAGTGAACATTATATCATCCCTACAAATACTTCCATTGGTTGTTTGAATAGCAACTAAGAATGAATACCCAGAAATGATTAAGAACTACATCTTCTGGCAGTGGGCTTCTGATTCTGCCTAGCAACCTAAGTTGAGGTAGCTGGTTCTGCTTACACAGTGATGGTTCATAGTTAACTATGGCTTTAACAATTCTGGAAAATTACCCAAGATCATAACAGTGATGGTATCTTCATTTACACTATACCTAATTTAATCTTGTTTTATGACTGAAACAAGTATACACACACACACACATGTGAACTTTAAAAAATTACTTTAAAGCTGTGCATAATGATGTACGTACACCTATAATCTCAGTACTTAGGAAGCTGTGACACAGAAAGAACTGTTACAAGTTCAAGTCCATCCTGAACTAACAGTAAGACCCAGTCATAAAATAGAAAAAAATCATTTTACTATCTAACACTCACTGGTAAAACTCACTAAACTTTATTGACATAATCTACTTTGCATCTAAATGAACCCAGAAACTCATGCTTTATTTCTGAAATATCAGGTACCACCTTTCCTCCCCATACCTGCCCCCAATGTCAACTGAAAGGTCCACTTCTCATTCTTTAAGTTTTAACAAAGATGAAAGTTATACAGCATTGGATATGAAATACTGTTTGCCATAACCCCAACTCTACAGCTCAACTAATTTTCATAGATGGATGAGGGAAAGACATTCTCAATAAATAACTTCTGTTATTTCTTTTTTCAACATAGTCTCTCTATGTAGTCAAGATTGGTTTTAAGCTCTGGTCTCAGCCTTCTGAGCCTTGGGATTGCAGTAATGTGCCACAATGACCAGCTTCATAAACAACTTTTAATCTAATAATCTTAGCAACACACTGTTTATATAGTGAGTATAGACAACATATAAAATTAGAAACATATATCTAACAAAGAATATTCCATGAGCTGGAGGAATGACTTAGCAGTTAAGGCACTTGCCCACAAAGCCAAAGAACCCAGGTTTGATTTCCCAGGACCCACATAAACCAGATGCATGAGGTGACACACGCATCTGAAGTTTGTTTACAGTGGCTGAAGACCCTGGTGTGCCCATTCTCTCTCTCTCCCTCTCCCTTTCTCTGACTCTTTCTCTCAAATAAATAAAAATAAATTTTAAAAAAGAGAAAAGATAGATATCTGTTTAAAAATAAATAAATAAGTTAATTAATTAGTTAAATATTCCAGGACCCCTAAAAGTCAATACTTCTTTATCATTCAAACTACACCGGGCTTCAGTTATTCTTGTCTTTCCTAATAATTTGAGTGTGTGTGTATGTGTGTGTGTGCACGTTCATGTGTACATTCATATACAAACACAGCAAAGACAACTGAATTAAATGGTCATGATGTCTAGAGGAAGTCAAATCTCTTTCCCCTCCAAGGGTACTCTTGATCACCCATTTGAACTAACTCCATCACTGTTAAGTAACAAGAAGAAGGTCTCTACCTACTTTTACCACTGTAGGGGATAATTCTGTTTGTGAATTCTAACTCCTTATGAAAAGAAAACTTTCAGAGCTAAGCTAGAAGTTCCCTTGTGTTTCCAGCCCCTGGACTCTACTGTCCTTGCACTGTCCCACCGCTCAAGCATCTCCTTCCATAAGTGCCTGTCCATAGTTCCACAAGACGAAAGGCCCAGCATAGAAGGGCACCCTGTGAGCATCACCCTTGCTGGCCTGCCTACCCACTAATTAAAGCCTCAGGTCACCACACCTCACCACCCATAAGAGAAGACTGGAAATGCAAAACATCTTTTTAACCTTAAAAAGTGGCAAGTGTAATTGGACCAAAATTAGCTGTGATACTTTAAAAATTATTTCTAAGCATAGAAGCCAAGGTTTCCCTTTAGTTCTATAAGGTAAAACTCTGTTTTAGTGGATTCACATAATGAAAACCACTTATTAGGAAACTTTAACCCTCTTTTAATAAAGATATATTCAATACAAGGATAAAGAGACTATTTAACTTTAAAATAATCATGAGGATTACTATGAAAGTCACTGAACAGCCTCCCTGTGGATGTCGCTGACACATGACTCCAACAGTACTTACCAAGTACAGGTTTGTAGATGTTTGTTAACTTAGTGAATGATGGAAACAAATGAGGAAGATAATACTTTCGAAACAATGTAAAAAGAAATTTAAAACCAGTATCTTGATTCTCCTTATTCTTCCACTCCAAGCTTGCAGCCTTTGGATAATATGTAGAAAAGAACATATGTATATTTATAGTCCAAATTAACATATACTAAAATGAAATGCTCTCATGATAAAATTTCTATCATAAATTTTTAAAAATGAAAAATAATACTGGCAATTATGTAATGAAATCCTACCTCAACAAAACTCAAGCTCAAAAGATGATGTGAATGATTTGTTTTAAATGTAGTATTTTTTCAAACATAATGTACAGGCTTTTCCCATCTATATTTGCAATTGTTAACACTTCTTGTCCCTTTTAAAATATTTAGTCAGAAATAATCAGCACTTGTTTCCTAAAGTCAAAAAAACAGTCCCTTTCAATGAGGGCATCCAATGTTGTCTAACACAAAATTAGTATCAAAAAGCAAAAGCTACAGAGCCTTGGAATAGGGCATTCTCCTTATTGCAAAACAATGTGAAGACTGCATACATCAAGCCTGCCAATCTAGCTACAGGTCAAGTTGATGTTGAGGTTTTACTCTCCTCAGCACAGTGTGTGCAGTGTGATCACTGCAACACAGCTCACTAGCTGGAGCCCAGAGCACACCCATTACAGAGGTGTAGTCACCCTCCACTACTGAGGGAAAGATGCCTCACAGGGGAGCTTACAGAGAATCTATCAGTGGTTCTTCATACACATCAGACCAAAGCAGAGCTTCCCAATTTCCTTCATGACAAGCTGGCTCAGAAAATGGTCCTAAGTGTACAGTACCTGATGTAAAGGCACAAGGTGCTTTGGGCCCCTGGGCAGATGGGCTCAGCATCCATAACGTGTCAGAAGCTCTGTTTCTGAGGAATGGCCCCAAGAGACAGAAGGCAAGAAGTATAGACATGTACCTAAAACTCTATACACTACTGGGGCATTCACAGTCTGCATATAAACCTCCACCAGCCCAGGTGTGATGGCAAACAATTTTAGTCCCAGTACTCAGGAGGCTAAGGTAGGAGGACTGCCATGAATTCAGGGCAGCCTGGGGCTACAGAGTGAGTTCCAGATGAGTCTGGGCTAGAGCGACCCTGCCTTAAAAAAAAACAAACCAACAAACAAAACCCTCTACCAATGCCATCCTCCTCTGATAGGGGGATTACATGACTGATTGAAGGTCATACAACTCACTAGTGATAGATCTAGAATACGAAGCCCAAGATCTATCAATACTAGCTCCCCAGGACACATGGATTGTCCAACCACTCTGAGCGGATGGTGTGTGAGTTGCATGTAGGGTACACATGAGCTCACTGGGGAGCTTCAGATGACAAACAGCCTAGTCAGGTTCTGGAGATTCCCAAGTCCTTGTGTTTCTGGTGCTAGTTAAGTGACATGTGGGTTAGGGTGGGGCCAGGATTGCCCAGCAAGACTGAGTAGTCAGAAAGGGCAGCCAAGGACTGACTCTTGGGACAGCAGGAAAAAAAAAATGTAGTTGCCTAAAGAAAACTGCAAAGAAGTGAAAGAGATGAAAAGCCATAAGAAAACAGCATAAGAGGAGGAGTAGCCCCCGTGAAATCACCTCAAGCACTGGGTGGGCAGAGCAAAACTGAAGTAAATCCTACTTCTGCACTGACCACCAAACTAAGGACCCGGCATTTCAGCAGAAACAGGACACAAGCTGGGAATAGCACAAGTTATGAGAAAGTTAGGTGTGGAAACTGGTATGACCAAGATGATGACTTCAACAAATTCACAAGTAAAGGGAAGGAGAGATAGTGAACTGAACACCCAGGAGGAGCAAATGAGCCAGATAAATATTCACCGAGATTAAAAAAAAAAACAAGTACAAGTCAGCTATTAAAATTGCAAGCTACCGAATTTCAGTTCTATATTCTGAGTTGAATCTCAGAAAAGGAGTGTTTGCTATGACGAGGCCTGTGCTAATGTTACAATGCATTCATATCCTTGCCAGCTCTGCCTGATCCAGGCCCACCTCCTCCATCCTGTCCTGCTACTGGACATATGAACGCAGAAGGTAGGGAAGGAAAAAGAAGGAAAACTAGCTTAGACACATTCATACAAAATAGCACTATGCCTTGTCTTGTTGAAGTGGTCCAACAATGGCACATGCTCAGGGTTTAATGAAACATCACATAAAATCATCTCAACAAAAAAGAAAACCATAGAAAACAGAAGGAAAAGAGGCAGTATTTTTCTCCTTCCTACTAAGAATAACACCATCATTTAGTTTTCTCAGACCTGAATCACCATATATTTCAACAGTATTTGAAGAAAAAAGCAGGTTTGGTCCTCAGCGAGCTTCTCTCCTGATACAGCTGGTAGGAGTGGAGTGATTTCTTCTGGATAGATCTTTGCTACAGAAGGGAAAATAATGAAAGCATATTCACAAAGTTAAATTTAAAACTTTTTAAAGTATCCATTAAAATACATCCATCTAGGCAATGGAACTGCTCAGACTGATCTCCAAACCCAGTATCCACAGAGGGCTTGAAAATAGTACAAAAGCCCACAGAGCCAGCACTCCTTTTGGATCACTTTCCCTTTAATTCTGTTTTGGCCAGTCTAAGATCCAATGCTACTCAATGGACAATACAGTGATATGTAGTAGTAAACCAGTGTCCCTAAGGGAAAGTTCCTTAAAGACTCACAAGACACAAATGGTCCAATGAAGCCACTACTGTCCCTCAGGCTGCATGAAAAACGCAGTTGGGCTGGAAAGATGGCTCAGCGGTTAAAAGTGCTTGTTTGCAAAATCTGATGGATCAGGTTAGGTTCTCCAGTACCCACGTAAAGCCAGCTGCACAAAGTGGCCCATATGTCTGGAGTTTGTTTGCAGTGGCAAGAATCCCTGACATGCCCATTCCCATTCATATTCTCTCTCTTTACAAATGAATAATAAAGAAAACACATAATTGACAAAATAAGGTGAATGTCTACTCATGAAACAAGTGATGAGAACAACAGACAAGTTTTAGGAGGCAGATTTAAATGATTAAACACAAAACACTCTCTACTTCCTGTTATTGCCAACATCTGTTCCCTTTCTTCCATTCCTCTTTCTTCCACTTTGTAACATTCTCTTGTGATCATTTCATAGAAAATAGACTCCAGGGTTTGTTTTTTGTTTTTTTTTTTGTGTGTGTGTGTAACTATGGATTGAATCTATGGCTTTGATTCTAATGCCATTAAGAATGCTCTGTGAAGCTGGGCATGGTGGCACACACCCTTAATTCCAGCACTGGGGGGATTGAGGTAGGAGGATCGCTGTGAGTTTGAGGCCTGAGACTACAAAGTGGATTCCAATTTATCCTGGGATACAGCAAGACCCGACCTAAGGGGGTGGGGGGGTGGCTGCTCTGTGAGTCACATGGAATACTTCTTCATGCTCCATCAGGATTTCTATTCAGGAACATTGACACCAAGGAATTCCTCAGTGTAAGTTCAAGAGTAACTTATCATGGCAGATCAGGTAACAATGCTTACCATCAGCTACAGTAGGACTAGGGTTGATGAGTGTCTCCAGTGTGCAGGGGCCCCTGGATGACAAGACTGCTGGGAAACCAGGCACAAGACAAGCAAAAATCAGCACCTGCTCTTCTGCACAGTTTGTCTGAAGTGCTTGAAGCCACAAAAGAAATAGTCGGATTCCTTCACATCTTATCTGAAAACAAAATGAAAGCAATAAAAACAGAACACTTAACATGTATTCAAAGAAATTCATGTTAATACAGCATCAGTCTTAAGAGAAAGAAAAACTAAAGCTGGAGAGGTGGCTCAGCAGTTAAAGGCGTTTTTCTTACAAAGCCTGATGACCGTTGATTTCCCAGTACCCAGTACCCACATAAAGCCAGATGCATAAAGTGGTACAAGCCATCTGCAGTTTGTTTTCAGTGGCATAAGGCCCTGGCGTGCACATTCATATTCTCTCTCTCATAATAAATAAGTTATATTTTTAAAGGGGTTATGTAGATGGCTCAGTGGTTAAAGGTACTTGCTTTTTGCAAAGACTGACAACCTGAGTTTGATTTCCCAGTACCTACATAAGGCCAGATGCGCAATGTGGCACAAACTTCTACAGTTTGTTTGTAGCAGCAAGAGGCCCTGTGCACCTATACCTTCCTTTCCTCCCTGCTGCCCCTCTCTCTATCCCTTCCCTTTCCTGTTTCTTTCTCTAATCAAAAAAATAAAAATAAAAATCTTTAATAAATAATAACTAGAAAGCCAAGGATGAGTGTCTTGCAATCCTAGCACTTGAGAGTCTGAGACTGGAGGAGCTCAACTTTGAGGCCAGCATGAGCTACAAACACCCTCCAACCCCTAAAGATAGAGGACAGGAAGAGTGAAGAAGACAAAAGTAAAAGTCAAAGGTATCATTAAATATTAACACAGCTTCTTCACTTAGTGACAGGCAAGCATGCTACAATAGAGCATAGACAAATAAGAGAACTTGGGTTTAAATTCATCCTCTGCTACGTTCTAGCCATAGCCACAGAAAACCACTCAACTTTTCTCTGCCTGAGTCTCCTCATCTGTAAAATGGGGATCTTATAAGAGTTCTGCCACAAAGGACTGTCACAAGGATTAAGGAACATGTATCAGGTATATATGGCAGTACTTGAGGCTTGGTAATAATGTAACACTATTAATAATATAACAGGGGCTAGAGAGATGGCTTAGCAATTAAGGTGCTTGCCTGTGAAGCTTAAGGACCCAGGTTCAATTCCCTAGTACCCACATAAGCCAGATGCATAAGGTGATGCATGTATCTGGAATTGGTATGCAGTGGCTAGAGTCCCTGGCACGTCCATTGTCTCTCTATCTGCCTCCCTCCCTCCCCCCTCCCTCCCCCCCTCTCTCTCTCAAATAAATAAAATTAACCATATTTTTAAACATAATGTAACAATATTAATTATCCATCAGAACAATGACAAAGAGCTGAGGAGATGAGTCAGGGGTTAAAGGTGATTGCTTGCAAAGTCTCCAGCCCATGTTCAATTCCCCAGTACCCACATAAAGCCAGATTGTACCAGGGAGAGGCCCTGGTGTGCCCTTTCTTTCTCTCTCCCTCTCTACTTATAAATAAAATGTACTTTTTCTTTAAAAAAAATGACTAAGCTTACTTGTCACATTTATACCACACTTTTGTTAGAATTTTTGTCACTTTAATATAATGTGCCCCAGTTTTTACAGTTCTGGAATGTGAAAAATCTGGAGCTAATGAGACTGTGAGGACCTGGCTATGTGTGATAGGGCTGCTCTCTAGCTTCCCTGCCTTCATCTACACTGCTCCCTCCAACTCCTTCACAGAGATCTGACTGGCCAGCATCACTGGAGCAGTTACCTTCTTGTTGCTGAGACAAAACACTAGCCACAAGTAGCTTATAGGAGATTTATTTCATGCACACAGTTTCAAGGGGAAGTGTCAACATACTGGAAAGAGCAAGGCAGAGTTTTACATCTTGTCACAGCAGCAGGGGAAGGAAGTAAGTAGACCAAGGGAACTAAGTACCTAATGCCCAACTGGTCTGGACAAATAAATCCCAATGTCCACCCCCAGCTACATTGCTCCCCTAGCAAGGCTCCACCTCCCAAAGGCTCTACCACTCCCCCAAACTGCCAATAGCTGAGAAGCAAGCATTCAAACCACACAAAGCTATGAGAGACATCCCATTCAAACTACCACAATCTCCTAGTAGACATGTCCTTTTTCTTCCTCTACACTTAGTACTATCTTCATTCTACTCCTAGAATTAAAAAAGCAAACATGCTTTCTTGTCAGTATTTCTTAATTATTGAAAAGATGAAGTCAAAGTTAAATTAGCAAATGTGATTGAAAAATGCTTCGAACACAGCTGAAAGATGTTGACAGCCCAGAATGGCAGCAGCTAGAGGAGTTTCTTGGTGGCCTTTCAATTAACTCAAGGTGGGACTCATTGCTGGAAAGCAAGAGTGTTACAAACCAAATACAAGACTCCTGGGAAAACCAAAAGGTAGAGGCGACACAGAAGACACACATCCCTGTTGCCAGCAATGTTGTACATCACTGGCTGAGTGAATTCACAAGCACACTTCTACACATAACCTTGGAGTCTACCACTACTCCTTCGTTCCGCCTCTACCTATACTGTGTCTCCTCTGGCAAACAACATGAGTGGTAACACTGAATACAGATTATTAGCCATCAGACAAAAATGATGCAGCTCTCTATATCTAATCAAGTAATATTTAACAGAAGAAATTTTCCATGAAATTTTTATCATGTCTCCAAAGTTAAATGCTAACTTGACTTATGACACGTAAAATTAAATGATACTAACTAGATTAAATGATAGATAACCTGATAGTTCTAAACTGTAAGGCTGTTCCCTTCAAATAAGGACAAGTAAGGACTCTACAATAAGACTAGAACATAGCTTACTTCTTTTTTTCAACTTGTAAAAGATATTTAACATACCAAGTTTTAAATAGCTATGGTAGTTAAAACTGGTGTTAAAAAAAAAAAAGAAAAGAAAATGAGCTGGGCGTGGTGGTGCACGCCTTTAATCTCAGCACTGAGGAGGCAGAGGTAGGAGGATCACCGTGAGTTCGAGGACACCCTGAGACTACATAGTGAATTCCAGGTCAGCCTGAGCTAAAGTGAAACACTACCTCGAAAAAACAACAAAAAAAAGTACCTTATTAAGGACATTCATACAACATAATTAGTAACAAGTAAATTATCTCCAATAAAATATTCACCCCTAGGTGGCTTCCTTTCTGCCATTTATATTTTTAGGCTCATCTTATCACAGCATCAGATAGCTTATTTCATTAAAAATAGGTTATTTATTTTAAAACAAGCTAATTTTAACCTAAATTACAACATCAATCTGATGCAAAAAAAAAAAAAAAACACTTTATATTCAAAGGAGCTAAAGAGATGGTTCAACAGTTAAGGTGCTTGCCTAAAAAAGCCTAATGACCTGGGTTCAATTCCCCAATACCCACATAAAGCCAGATACACAAAGAAATACATGTATCTGGAGTTTGTTTGCAGTGGGTAGGGGCCCTAGCACACCCATTCTCATTCTCCCTCCCTCCTTGAAATTAAATTTTAAAAAATATATTAAAAAATTGTATTCAAGAGTAACATTCCACAACTCTTCTTCCCTACAATGATTTTCAAATTTAGCAGAGCTTTCTGCCTAAGCAAGCCCCTTGCTCAGCCTTCCTGATTGAATAGCCCCTGGATCCCCAACTCGCAGATCAACTGCTATGGACGGTGCACACTCAAAGTAAGTAGGCCAGAACTCCCAGTCAGTTCCCCACCTCCCAGTTCCTGGGTCCCAGTACCCCTGCTGCTGGCTTGGGGCAACCTTGTCCCGTACCCAGATCCCTATTCCTCTAAGCCAGAAGATGCATGAGCCATTGTAGGAACCGGCCTCTTGCCCCTGGCTCTCAGGCTTCCAGGTTCCTGGTTCCCCAACCCCTGATCCCCATGAGGTGAAGAGTATGTGCAAGTGGAATAAATAGGCCAGAGCTCCCAGTTCCCCCCTTTTCCCAGTCCCCCAGGTACCTTTGATGTACTTACAATTTCCACAATCTTTACTGAAGAACTAAAACCAGGTTTTCTTAAACTGTTTCACATAATCAAAGAGCAGGGAATCCTCCCCAACTCCTTTTATGAAGTTAGTATCACCCTAATACCAAAACCTGACAGACATATAACAAGAAAACTACAGACCTATACCCTGATAGATTTAGATGCAAAAATCCTAAACAAAATCCTAGCAAACTGAATTCAACGACACATCAAAAGCATTATCCACCTTGATCATGTAGGCTTCATCCCAGGGATGCAAGGATGGTTCAACATACAGAAATCAGTTAACAGAATACATCACATAAATAAAGTTAATCACAAGAACTACATGATCTTCTAAATTTATGCAGAGAAGACCTTTGACAAAATATAACACAACTTCATGATCAAAACACTGGAAAGGATAGGCATGGAAGGTTTATACCTCAACACAATTAAGGCTATATATAAAGTACCTAAAACCCAAATAATAGTTAATGGAGAAAGGATCAAGGAGTTCCCACTGAGATCAGGAACAAGACAAGGGTGCCTACTCTCACCACTGCTCATTAACATAGTACTAGAAGTACTAGCCCAAGCAATAAGACAGGAGAAAGAAATAAAAGAAATGTAAACTGAAAGGGAAGAAGTCAAGTTAGCCCTATTTGCAGATGACATGCTCCTATACATAAGTGCCCCAAATCATTTCAAAACTTCTGAAGATGATTAATTCCTTCAGTAAAGTAGCAGGATACAAAATCAACACACAAAAATCAGTAGCCTTTCTATATGCAAAGGACAAATATACTGAGAAAGAAATCAGCAAGGATGTCCCATTTTCAATAGCAACAACAAAAAAATTAAATACTTTGGGATAGCACTAACCCAGGATGTGAGAGACAAATAAAATGAAAACATGAACTCAAGAACAAAATCAAGGAGGATGTGAGAAGATGGAAAAACCTCCTATGCTCCTGGATAAGTAACATTAATATTGTGAAAATGGCAATTTTATCAAAAGCAATACAGAGATTTAATGCAATACTAATAAAAATTCCAGCATCATTCTTCACAGAGATAGGGAAACTGATCTCAAAATTCATGTAGAATGGCAGCAGACCACAGATATACAAACATGTCCTCAGCAAAAAACACACTTCTGGGGGTATCACCATACCTGATCTAAAGCTATATTACAAAATCATAGTAATAAAAATAGCACATTACTAGCATACAAATAGAGATATAGACCAATGGATCAGAATTAAGACCCAGACCTTAGGTCAAGTAACTATACCTACTTGTTCTCTGACAAAGGTACCAAAAACATACACTGGAGAAAAGATTGCATCTTCAACAAATGGTGCTGGGCAAATTGGATAATCATATGTAGAAAAATGAATGCAAAGCCTAAGAGCACATGTTCTAATCTCCAGGTCCCACATAGCCAAATGCGAAATGACACAAGAATTCAATATCACACAGGCACACAACACAAGGGACACATGACTCTTTTGTCCATTCACAGCAGATAAAAGGTCCTGGCATCCCCATCCTCCCTCCCTCCCTCCCTCCCTCCCTCCCTCCCTCCCTCCCTCCCTCCCTCCCTCCCTCCCTCCCTCCCTCCCTCCCTTTCTCTTTCTCTCTGCCTCTTTCTTACTCTCACAAAAAAAAGAAAAATGAAACTAGACCCACTCATCTCACCATACACAAAACTCAAGTCCAAATAGATTAAAGACCTCAATATACAACCTGAAATTCTTTTCCTACTAGAAGAAAAAATCAGAGGAACTTTCCATGATTTAGGAGTGAGAAAAGACTTCCTGAACAAAACCTCAGTAGCCCAGGACATTAATCACTTAACACTGGGATCTCATGAAGCCAGAAAGCTTTGGCACAGACAAATATATAATAAGCAGAGCCAATAGATTACCGAGTGAATGGGAGAAAATTTTCTCCAGCTATACCACTGACAGAAGTATAATATCTAGAATCTATAAAGAACTCAAAAAAACTAAACAATAAAAAAAATCAAACAACACACTCCAAAAGTGGGGTATAAAACTGGAAAAGGAGTTCTCTGAGGAAGAAATAGAAATGGCTAGCACACACTTAAGAAAATGCTCAATATCCCTAACCATTAAGGAAATGCAAATTAAAACAACCATGCAATGTCGTCTTACAGCAAGGATGGCAATCATTAAAAACCAAACATCAACAAATGTTGGCAAGAATGTGGGAAAGAGGAACCCTCATCCAGTGTTGATGGGAATGTAAACTTGTACAACCACTATGGAAATCAATATGAAAATTCCTGAAAAGGATGAACACAGAGCTACCAACAGACCTAGTTATTCCCTTACTAGGAATTTATCCTAAATGCTCCATGCTTCACTTCAGAGATATTTGCTCAACCATGTTTATAGCTGCTCAATTCATTACAGCTAAGAACTGGAATCAATCCAGGTGACCATCAGTGGATGAATGGATAATGAAATTGTGATACGTACATTTACACAATGGAATTCTACTCAGCAGTAAGAATAAACAGTACAATGAAAGTTGTAGAAAAATGGACAGACTTGGAACAGATCATACTCAGTGAACTCACACAATCAAAGAAAGACAAATACTTCATGGTCTCACATATATGCAGTTCCTAAGCTGGAAGAGCTTGATTTGCTGACATACCTGATAGCCAACTCTAGGCCCAGACAATAGGGATGGAAGGGATTTGGGGGAGGGTAAGCCAAGTGTGGGTAAAAACAAACACAAAACTAATTCTAAAGTGAACTGGTACCATAGAATTATTTATCCTTGGAGATAGAATAAAGATACAACTCTCAACAGGAAGAAGAGGCGAATACCTGAAAAGATGGGTACTTGAGAGGGTGGGATGAAGCCTAAGCTTTGTATGTTTGTTTATTTATTTAGTCTCTGGCCTCTAACTCCTAGTGGCAGAAATTAGTTGCTACCCACAATGGGATGTTGATCAGAGAGACCTATGAGGTCCCCAAACCAAGACAGGCTTCTGTCAAAGCACTTGAATACGTGCCTGAGGTATAAGGTAAGACCCAATTGCTGAAAACACCATATGCTGCCAACACAGAGCATGGAGAGACCTGGCTGGAATCCAGAAGAGACCAGTCCACAGATAGCAGCTCTAGTGCTGGAAAGCACTATATGAGCTACTGGGGGAAAGTAGCCAACAACAGTCTGAGCAACCAAAGATCTAAACTACTCAGAAGCAAACACCCTGACAAGATATACATGCCAATATAATAGTGGCACACAGCCTTGGTGGGTAACCAGTAGCTTTCTGATTGGCTAAGAGATCTGCTCAGTATAAGGAACCCATACGTGGAATTAGGAATCAGATCAGACTCCTAAGGAGACAGTTTATGCTCACCAATGTCAAGCTCTCACTAGTCTTTGACTCAGAGAGGAATTACATATATCAAATTTTCCCTAAATTAATAATTCTTATCTCATTTAAACTATGTTAACTACACTCTCTGTTGGAGAATCTGTTCTTTTTCAGAAGGTAGCAAGACCCAAGGAGATAGACTCCTTGCACTTCAGCCAAGCCATAGCTGAAACTACAGAGGAATGGGGAGACAAGCAAGAGTGTTGCTTCCACGCTGAACCTGATAATCAGTGCCCGGATGAAGGAGACAGACCCTGAGGATATGCAACACCTACCAAAGCAGAGATCCAGAGGCTCCTTAGGAACTCATCACTGAAGTAGGCTTAAAACTCACCCACCATGGCTCAGGTTATCTTGCGAAGAGGGGGTGGAAAGATTGTAAGAGCCACAGGTTGAGATATCATGCCCAGAGACATTCCCTCATCCCCCCACAAAAACAGAACTGACTGCTATTCCCACAACATAACCTGAAACCCCACTGAGGTGGGTTCCCAGCAGAATGGAGGCACATATGAGGGGAAAAGAGGGCACCAACACTTGATGTATCCATACAAATTATGTTAATGATAATTATAAAAAGAACAGAACAGTATTAAATTATGTTAATAATAATTATAAAAAGAACAGAACAGTATTAAATTATGTTAATAATAATTATAAAAAGAACAGAACAGTATTTTAATAAATGGCCTAACTTATGTTTTGAGGCATCAATAAATTTAAGAGTAGGGCTGAAGAGGTGATTCAGTGGATAAAGGCACTAGCTTGCAAAGGCTGACAATTTGGGTTTGATTCCTCAGCATTCATGTAAAGCCATATGCACAAAGTGGTGCATGCATGTGGAGTTTGTTTGCAGTGGCAAGAGGGCCTGGTACACCCTTTCTCTGCTCCCCATTCTCTTTCTGCTTACAAGTAAATAAGTAAAAATTATACAAAAAATTAATAGTAAAGAAAAACACCATTGTACTTTTATCAAAAATAAATACTTTGCTGGGCATGGTAGCACACATCTTTAGCAGTTGGGAGGCAGAGGTAGGAGGATCATCATGAGTTTGAGGCCACCCCGAGACTACATAGAGAGTTCCAGGTCAGCCTGGGCTAGAGCAAGACTCCACCTTGAAAAACCAAAATAAGTACAGAAAGAAATACCTTAATAGAATTTCCAGTGTGTATAAGCTTCTTTAAAGTTGAACCTAAAAATTTAAAACAATGAATTAGAATACAGTATATTAATACTTTTAAACTATATTAAGGAATATTTAAGATCCTTTTGTTATTTGTTTGGGTTTGTTTGCTTTGTTTTTGTTTTTTTGAGGTAGGGTCTTACTCTAGCCCATACTGACCTGGAACTCCCTCTTGTCCTAGGCTGGCCTCAAATTCATAGGGATCCTTCTACCTCTTCCTCCAGAATACTGGGACTAAAGACATGCACCATCATGCCCAGTTCCAAGCATTTTTATAACATTTTACAAAATTTCAGAATAGCAGGATTCTCTGTAATGGTTGCTTGCAAAAGCTATGAGGTTGCAGCCCTCTCTATATACTACGAAATAAAGTCTCTCCTGAGGATGGAAATATATGGCTGAATTTTCTATAAATGCATTCATGCCCCTAGTATGAACACAGTTTAGCAACAACATCTAAACCTCATGTTCTGCATTAAAACTAAAAAAAAAAAAAAAAAAAAAAGTTAATTTTAAAATAGAAATAAGATGGAAGTTTAGGAAACAGAACTTTTCTCTCAATCATTATATATTAAGAAAAGAATTATTCAGAACCCTTGTGCTATATTTAAAAAGCAGATGTCTAATGTATTTCAAAGAGATGCTCCATGAAATACAGGCAATATCTCAGCAATCAATGCAAACTATAGCTATGTGGATATAACATACATGTATATTAGGTAAATGTACCCTCTTCAGGATGCATCAGCCAGAATAAAGCCACTGGCAATATGAAGAGTCTTTTCTAGCCGCTAAGCCATTACCCTCACACTTATACTGGGGCCCAGGTTGATAATCTCTTGAGTGTCTCACTAACCATATTGGTTGTTACTTTATTATAGACTCAAGTGAATAACTCAAAGAATAAAGGAATGAATAAATGAATCTGATTAGCTAAACGGATTCAATGACATTGCTTGCATCATTAACTTTTATTGTATTTTTACATATAAATGTCCTATGAATGTAAGTCTTATTACTTTTGAAAAGGCAGCAAGAATACTAGGGCTGAATAAGATGAGTAAGTATCTTGCGCAAAATGTAAACAGCATACAAAACTCAAGAATCAAAGAAAGTATTGTTTAAATGCAATAGTTTTTAAAATTCAAAATGCAAAAAGTCCATAATGAACATTAAATTTTTAAATATTAACCATGATGCTGAATCATAGTGAACACCTGAGGTCAGAAAAAAAAGTATATATCCCTATATATATATTTTATTTTACTTATTTTTGTTTTTGTTTTTCAAGGTAGGGTCTCACTCTAGCTCACACTGACCTGGAATTAACTCTGTATTCTCAGGGTGGCCTCGAACTCACGGCAATCCTCCTACCTCTGCCTCCCAAGTACTGGGACCAGCACGCCCAGCTCATATGTATTTTATTTTTAAAATATTTTTATTTATTTGTAAGCAGAGAAAGAGAGGGCAAGAATGGGTGTGCCATGTACCACTTTGTGCATCTGGCTTGATGTGGCTTCTGGGGAAATGAACACTGGTCATCAGGCTTTTTGCAAGCAAGCACTTTTACCCTCCAAGTCAGCTCTTCGGTCCTATATACATATTTTAATGTTAACCCCACCACGAACAAAATTAAAGTATTTGAAGGCAGACATGGTATTGCATGCCCTTATTAGTGGCACTACTCAGTAGCCTGGGGCTACAGAGTGAGCTCCAGGTCAGCCTGTGCTAGAGTGAGACCCTGACTCAAAAAACGAACAAACAAACAAACAAACAAAAAATAGGTGTGGGTAGGTGTGTGGTTAGAAGGAGGCAGTAGGAAGTGACACTTCAGAGTTTGCAATTTTTCTCAGGGATGAATATGATAGCTGCTTCCAGACTATGATAATGCAGTAAGAATGGTAAAGTATTTGATAAAATTCTTGAGATTCAATGTGGAAGAATGGTTACATGGGACTGGGGAAATGGATCAGCAGTTAAAGGCACTTGCTGGCAAAGCCTGCTGGCCTGAGTTCCATTTCCCAATACTCTTGTGAAGTGGAGCATGCATCTGGAGTTTATTTGCAATGGCAAGAGGCCCTGGCGCACGCGCGCGCGCACACACACCACTCTCTCTCTCTGCTCCTAAAGAATTTTTTTTAATTGTTAAATGGAAGCTGCATGTTTTATAGAAGATAAAATTTAGTGTGTTCCTTTCTATAAATGTGTGTTGTTTTTAAAAGATCAAAATTTTAGGCGGGTGATGTAGCTCAGATGACAGAGTTTACCCTGCGTTCAATTCCCCAGGATCCAAAAAAAACTGTGTGTGGAATCAAGAGTGGTGACTCATGCCCTGGCAAAGCTGAGTTAGGATCACCATGAGTTCAGAGCCAGCCTGGGCCACAGAATAAGATCTCTTCCTGAATAAAACCAAAAAAAGAGAGGGAGAAGAGAAGGAAGAAACAGGAGGAGGTAGGGAGAAGACAGACAGAGAGAAAAAAAAAAAAAAAACCTGGGTGTGGTGGCACATGCCTATAATCCCCGCACTCAGGAGGTAGAGGTAGCAGGATCAAAAATTCAAGGTAGGGCTGAAGAGATGGCTTAGTGGTTAAGGCCCTTACCTGCAAAGCCAAAGGTCCCTGGTTCAATTCCCCAGGACCCACGAAAGCCAGATGCACAAGGTGGCATATGTGTTAGGAATTCATTTGCAGTGGCTGGAAGCCCTGACACGCCCATTAATTCTCTCCCTCTCTCTCCTTCCCTTCCTCCTTCCCTTCCTCCTTCCTTCCCTTCCCTTCCCTTCCCTTCCTCCCTCCCTCCCTTCCTCCTTCCTTCCCTTCCCTTCCCTTCCCTTCCTCCCTCCCTCCCTCTCTCTCTCTCTCTCTTTCTCAAATAAATAAGTAATAATAATCTTAAAAAACATTTTAAAAATTCAAGGTCTGCCTCATCTATGTATGAGCTCACTGTCAAGCCTTGGCTACAAGAGATAGTGGTTTCTTAAAAAGAAAAAACCTGCAATAGTGGCACACTATTTCCCACACCATGGTGGGAAACCAACTGCTCTTGATTTGGCTAACAGATCTGCTCAGTGGAATGGAATCCATACCTGGAGCTAGGAAACAAGTCAGAATCATATCCAAAAACAAGCCTGCTCTACAATATCAAGCTCCCACCAATTGTGGGCTATAAAAAGGCCTACACCTATTAAGTTCACTCTAAAATAACAATGGTTATCCCATTTGTCTGGTGCTAACTTCACTCTCCGTGGGAGAATCTGCTTCTCCTTTTTTCAAATGGACACAAGATACTAAGGAGAACCAGCCCATCACACCTCAAAAGAGATGAAACTAAGTAGTTGGGAAAATGAGCAAGAGTGATGCTTTCTTGGTAAACCTGGTACCAGCACAAGGGTGATGAAGATAGACACAGAGAACACTCAACTCGTACCAAATCAGATATCCAGAGACACAGAGGCTCCCAAGACCTCATCACTGTAACAGACCTAAAATGAACCCAATATGGCTCAGGAAAATTTGTGGAAGAGGGGTCAGAAAGATTGTTAAAAGCACATGTTGGGTCATTATGTACATAGACATTGCCTCTTACCCATAACTGATGGCTAACCCCACAATGCACAACCCATATTCCCCAACAAGGAGGGTCCGGGGGTGGTGGGGTGAGGACAGGGAGGAGGCTAACAACGGTATCAACATGGCTGTATACACACTGTATACATAACTAATAAAAAAAAATGTTCAGCGTCCCTAACCATTAGGAAAATGCAAATTAATACAACCATGAGTTCCACCAAACTCCAGTAAGGATGGCAATCAAAAAAATCTAACAGCCGGGTGTGCTGGCACATGCCTTGGATCCCAGCAATTGGGAGGCAGAGGTAGGAGGATTTTCATGAATTTGAGGCCACCCTGAGACTACATAGTGAATTTCAGGTCAGCCTAGGGCAGAGTGAAAAACCTACATGAGAAAAAAAAAAATCTAACAACAAATGTTGGCAATGATATGGAGAAGGAGGAACCCTCATGCACTGTTGGTGGGAATATAAACTTGTACAACCACTATGGAAAATCAATACGGAGATTGCTGAAAAGGATGAACACAGAACTACCAACAGACCCACTTACTCCCTTCCTGGGCGTTCATCCTAAATGCTCCACACTTCACTACAAAGACATTTGCTCAATCATGTTTATAGCTGCTCAATTCATTATAGCTAAGAACTTGAATCAACCTAGGTGCCCATCAGTGGATGAATGAATAATGAAGTCGTGGTACATGTGCACAATGGAATTCTACTCAACAGTAAGAAAAAAAAATACAATGAAATTTGTATAAAAATGGACAGACTTGGAACAGATCACATTCAGCAAACTCACACAATCACAGAAGGACAAACACTGCATGGTCTCACTTCTCTGTGGTTCCTAACCTGGACCAGCTGGATTTGCTGATATACCTGATAGGCAACTCAAAACCCAGGCAACAGGGACAGAAGGGTTGGGAGCAGGGTAAGGGGAGGGTGAGTAAAAATAAACACAAACTAATTCCAAAATGAACTGGTACCATAGAAACCTTTACCCTTGGAGATAGAATAAAAGATACAACCCTCACAAGGAATAAGGGAAATACTTATAAAGAAGGACCCTGGAGAGGGCAGGATGAAGAAGACTAACCTTTAAAAAAAATTTTTTTTGGTCTCTGGCCTGAAACTCTCAATACCAGAAATCAGTTGCTACCCACAATGAGCTGCTGATCAGAGAGATCTACGATGTCCCCAAAACAAGTCATGTTTCTGTCAAAGCACTTGATTACCTGCCTGAGGCAAAATGTAAGACTCTTGCTAAAAACACCATATGCTGCCAATACAGAACATGGAGAGACCTGGCTGGAATCCAGATGAGTGCCAATCACCAGACAGTCTGTTTAGTGCTGAAAAGCACTACATGAGCTACCTGGGGAAAGTAGCCAACAACAGTCTGAGCAACCAAAGATCTAAGCTACTCAGAAGCAAACACCCTGACAAGATGTACATGCCAGTGTAATAGTGACACACAGCCTTGGTGAGTACCAATAGCTTTCTGATTGGCTAAAAGATCTACTCAGTGTAAGGAACCCATATGTGGAACTGGGAATTAGATCAGAACACTATGGAGACAAAGTTTATATTCTCCAATGTCATGCTCTCACTAGTCTTTGGCTAAAAGAGGGATTATACACACCAAATTCCCCCTAAATTAATAATGCTTATCTCATTTAAACTATGCTAACTTCACTCTCTGTTGAAGAATCTGTTCTTCTTTTTCAGAAGGTAGTGAGACCCAAGGAGATAAAACAACTCCTCGCACTTCAGCCAAGCCACAGCTGAAAATACAGAGGAATGGGGAGACAAGCAAGAGTGTTGCTTCCATGCTGAACCTGATAATCAGAGCCAGGGTGAAGGAGACAGACCTTGAGGATATGCAATACCTACCAAAGCAGAGATCCAGAGGCTCCTAAGATCTCATCACTGAAATAGACTTAAAATGCACCCACCATGGCTCAAGGAATTTTGTGAAGACAGGGTGAAAAGACTATAAGAACCATAGGCTGAGACATCATGCCCAGAGGCATTCCTTCCTTCCCCCACCGAAAGAGAACTGACTGCTGTTCCCACAACACATAACCCACAACCCCACAACCCCACTGAGGAGTGTCCCCAGATGGAATGGGGGCAAGGGCAAGGGAAAAGAGGGTACAAAACATGATGCATTCATACAAAATATGTTGTTAATAATAATAAAAATTTTTTAAACAAAAAAATTTAATACCTAGTTTACAACATGATGTTATGATACTTTTGAAGGATAAAAATTAAAATGTTTATATCTGATTATTATTCAAAAAATACATCTGGAGGAATAAAGATAAACAGTGTTAAAAAAAAAAACTGCTAGAAGAAGGTCTGGGTGTGTAGCTCAGTGGAAGAGAGCTTGCCTAGCCTGCATGAGGTTCTGATTTCAATCCCTAGCATTACAAAAAAATAATAGAAGAAAATACAGATTTTTGTGATGGCTTGTTTATAACAGATTCCCTAGAAGTACAATCTACAAGAGAAGAAATTAGTAAACTGGATCTCTTCAAAATTAAAGCCTTCTTCCTCAAAAGATGGTATCAAAGAACTGATAAGACAAGATAGGGAGAAAAATATTTCAAAATATACATCTGACAAAGACTTCGATACAGAATGTAAAAAGAATTCCTCAAACTCAAAATTAATAATATAAAACTTTTAAATGGACAATATATTTTATAAATATGCAACCAAAGACACAGAGATTATAAGTAATGAAATGGCATTCAAGATCATTAGACAGTGAGATATCACTAACCACAAAAATCTTAAAAACACTGACCATAACAACTCTTGTCAATTGGAACTGTGATGCTTACTGAGGAGAAATAAAACAATAAAACTGGTTAGAAAAATAGTTTGGGGCTGGAGAGATTGCTTAGTGGTTAAGGTGTTTGCCTGCAAAACCAAAGGACCCAGGTTCTATTCCCCATACCCACGTTAGCTAGATGCACAAGGTGGCACATGTGTCTGGAGTTCATTTCCAGTGGTTGGAGGCCCTGGCGCACCCATATTCTCTCCCCCTCTTTCTCTTTCTCTCTGTCAAATAAATAAATAAAAATATTTAAAAGAAAAATAGTTTGGGTGCTAGCAAGATTTCTCAGTGGTTAAAGACACTAGCTTCTAAAGCTTGCCAGCACGGGTTCAATTCCCCAGCTATCCATGTAAGCCAGATGTGACAACAACAACAAAAGCAAAGGACAACAAAAAACAGTGGCACAAGACTCTGGCATTCATTTGCAATGACAAGAGACTCTGGAAAACTATTAGTAGATATCATATATATGAATCTCAAAATAACTATGCTGAGTACAAGAGGCCAAAAGTAAGCATGTATGTAAGATTCTTGGCAATGCAAAGGCAACTCAGTGGTTACATTGGGACTCAGAGATGAGGTAGGGAAGGATACGAAATAGACAGAGTTCACCAAGGAGAATGAAAAAAACTTTAGGGGTAAGAGTGATGCCTTTGTTCCGTATCTTGGTTATAGCAAATGTATACACTTATGTAAAAACTTATGAGGGCTGCAGAAATAGCTCACTTGGTAGGTTTTGCAAGCATGAAGACCACAGGCATCATCTCCAATACCCATATATAAAAAAAGCCAGGCATGGAAACACATGCCTGCAATCCCAGCTCTGGAAAAGCAGTGAGTGTAGAATCCCTGAAGCTCACTGGCCTGCCAATCTAGCCTAAAAAGGTAAATGACATTTCTCAGGAACAACTTCTAAGTTGTCCTCTCACCAAAAAATGCACATCTGCACACTCAAACACGTGCATACACACAAACACATGTATACAAACAAAACTTATCAAAATGTGAAGAATAAATATTGTCAGCTTATTGTAACACTCCCCCCACAAAAAAAAAAAAACCTGCTTTTTAGAAATAATATAAATAGAACAGATGCTCTGGAAATGACTAGGTGAAAGACTGGAACACTGGAGGTCATGGTCAGACAGAAAGATATCTGCATAATGACAAAGAACAGAAATCCACCTAAGGAGGGGGATGTCAGTGACCTGATAGGTAACAAGGAGAAGGACGAGGAGAGATCATTTTAAAAAGAGAGAAAAGATAAAACAAAAGGAAGGCTGGAGAAATGGCTCATCAGTTAAGGCAGTTGCCTACAAAGTCTGATGACAGCCTGGGTTCAAATCCCTAGCACCCACATAGAGCACAAAGTGGCATAAGCATCTGGAGTTTGTTTGTAGTGGCAAGAGGCCCTAATATGCCCATTCCCTCTCTCATTCGTTCTCTCTCCCTTCCTCCCTCCCTCCCTTTCTCTCCTTGTAAATAAATTAATATGTTAAAAATAAGTGAGCTTTTTGTTTTGTTTTGTTTTTTAAAGGAGGGGCTGGAGAGATGACTTAGCAGTTAAAGCACTTGCCTGGGAAGCCAAAGGACACAGATTCGATTCCATAGGATCCACGTAAGCCAGATGCACAAGGTGGCACGTGTATATGGAGTTTGTTTGCAGTGGCTAGAGACCCTAGTGCACTATTCTCTCCCCCTCCTCTTTGTCTCACACACACACATAAATAAGATATTGTTTTGAGAAAGGAAAGTAGGAAGAGATGAGATATGGCAGCACTACAGCACAGTGCAGAAGAGAGGTGGGTGGTGTTCTACCTACCCACAGAGGGCATAATGCACCATGTCTGGAAGCAGCACTGAAGAAAAGAAGGTCATCATTTATAGGTCTAAAAATGACTTCAGGAAAATTTTGAACATTTTTGCATTTGTAATCAAGAGTTGAAACTTGCAAACAGGTCAGTCATAGGTTAAGCATGTATAGGAGACCTATGAGTGCTGTCAGCCACTTTCCTGATCTTGTTCTCCAAAGATCCCTTGAAGAAGGAGCTCTGTTTACCTAGAATGCTGGACCTACGTTTGTTTCACACTGCAAGTCACAGAGATTAATGGCTTTCCTTGTTTACTGATATATGACAAAGAACTAGCCTTTAAAGTCTAAGACAAAAATACAGACTATTGTTCCCCTCTAAAAACTCTTTTGAGGGGCTGGCAGGATGGTTGAGCAGTTAAAGCATTTGCCTGTACAGCCAAAGGACCCAGGTTCGATTCCCCAGGATCCATGCTAGCCAAATGCACAAGGGGCGCATGTGTCTGGAGTTCATTTGCAGTGGCTAAAGATCCTGGCGCTCCCATTCTCTTTCTCTCTCTCTCCCCTTTTCTCTCTCCATCTTTCTCTGTCAAATAAATAAATAAATAAAAATAAATATTAAAAAAAATTTGATAGAGATAGAATATCTCTGATTGCAAAGACAAAATAAAATGACACAATAAGAAACATACTGAGCATGGTGGAAGTTGTTGTTTCAAATTGCTTTCTTCCTCCTCTAGATACAACTTGGCTGTTTGGGTAGAGCTAAGAGCTTTTGAGACTAGCAGAATTAACCACTACATTACCATTAAATGAAGAAATCGTAGAAATCAGTGGTCTTCCCATCAAGCAAGGAATATTAACTCCCTAGGATGTCAGCCACTGGTTGGTAAGATACCTCTGCCAATAGGCTGGGAGGCTGTGCACAAATCAAGGTGCCAGTGCTATAAAAAGGCAAACAGCTTTCCTTGGATGTCTGGTATTGTGCTACAGCCGCTAGGATTAACTCAGTTAAGACCTTGAGTAACAAATAATAACTGTTTAACAACTCTAAGTAAACTAAAAAGAACGTGAAAGGCACCAGACACATGAAATAAATGTATACAATGGCAAATTAACAAACAACTTGGTAACAATAATTTCAAAATGTTAAAGGTTGTAAAAACAACATTTTCTCTGTAGAGCAACAGTGTGAACAAGACCTGATCTAGATGATGCTGGAAAAACTGGATCAGAGCCATTTGGGACTTGGTTACTCCACAAACCACGAATACTCATGTCTTAAGTTCTAGGACTAATAACTCAACTTGTTACACTGAGCCTATTTGATTCAAGCATTAAGTATGTAAGTGTCAATAATAAATAAGGATGACTTTTATATACAAACAGTCAGGTTTCTGCAACTTGAAATATGATTTAGTCTGACAACTTTATAGAGACAACTTTGTTCTACATTACAGAGCAGTAACAGTATAGCTACAATAGGGCTGAAGATGGAAGGCTAGGACTTTGCCACCCCAGCTGAGGAGTATGAGGCCTCGGGTCACTCTTGATTAGATGTTATCAAGCTGTGTGAAGAGTTACTTATGGCAGCCATTTTAACTAGTTTTGAAACATTAGGCAAAATTAAAGTACTGTCACATACTGCCTATTAGATGTATGAAATTTCACAACACAAATGCAAATTTATTTTCAGAGTTTTAGTAAGTTTATTTATGCTGAGGGGCACCCACTAATCTCCAGACATCCTAAAGAATTATCTTAAGAAAATGAGTAAGGTTTTCATATAAATGATATAAACAAAATTAAAGAAGGATTATACCTAGCAGATAAAAATACTGCATGCAGTTACTTATTGCCATCCATTTCTACCACAACACAGACCATCACAAATCCCCAGGACATCTCTTAAGATTATGCTTTGCATTTAAATATTTTATTTTTACATTAACTTAAACCACAAGCTCAAAGCTACAATTAAGCAAAAATGCTATGCACAACTTGTTAAGATTTAAAGGAAAGCTTTTTTTGCATATTTTAAAGATTTAAAAATCAAGGTACTCTCTTAAAGTGTTCATTGAGTTCTGCAGATGTGTGTGTGTGTGTGTGTGTGTGTGTGTGTGTGTGTGTGTGTGTGTTTGTGTATTCTCTCACTCTCTCTCTCTCTCTCTGTGCCTCTTTTTCTCTCTGTATCTCTCAAATAAATAAATAAATAATTTAGGAAATGGTACTCTTGTATAGCAGAAAGACTGGAGTAAGTAGGCACTCTTTAAAGCTGAACAGAATTCACAACAGATATCCTAAAATGACTTGAGCCAGGCTGTCCATATTAAATCATGATATTTATACTCGTAGATGTGAAGAACTGGGCAGTAAGGGCAGTCATGGTAACATGCTTTACTTCAAGTTTCCTCTGGCTGCCACATCCTAAAGTAGTCAAACAGCAGGAACTTATATCAATAATGCAGTCTTAAAGAATAATTACTATAAGGAATAATGTGAAACAACTTGAGAAAATACTCTAGATCAGGGCTCCTCCAACTTTATGTGCACAGGAAATCCCTGGGGCTATTGTTAAAACAGACTAGTATGTTCAATAAGTGAGGTGGTACCCAAATTCTTCATCTCTAACAAGCTCCTGGTGTAGACTGATGCTCTCAGTCTATGGACTACATTTTAAATCTTAGGGGGCTGAAGAGATAGCTTAGTGGTTAAGGCACATGCCTGCAAAGCCTAAAAGCCCTATTCAATTCACCAGTATCCATGTAAAGCTAGATGCACAGAGAGGCTCATGCATCTGAAGTTCGTTTGTAGCAACAAGAGGCCCTGGCACACCTACTCATTCTCAGTCTCTCTCTCTCTTTCTCTTTGCTTGCAAATAAATACATAAAATTAAAATACTTTAAATTTTACTTAGCAAGAGATAGATACATTAGATATATTTTCCTCCAAAGACCAAGATAAGTTTGTCTTAATTTTAATTACCATCCCTATCTGCCTCCTTAGCACAGTAGGCAGCGCGTCAGTCTCATAATTACCATCCCTTATTAATACTTATCATATACTTATGAAAACTTCTTATAAGCTCTCTTAATAGTGCTAATTACATATAGCATTGTTGAAAATTCAAGTGGAAGAAATCTGTATTACAGAAAACATTTGTTTTCATTTTTCTTACCTATACTCTGGTAATGCCATCGAAAGAAAATTCGTTCAGGTAGAAACTGCAGTATTTTCTACAAAATAAAAAAATGATGAAAATAAACAACAAATGAAATGATATAACTTGTGGTAAGTCTGTATTACTTGATATCCCACAGTGACTCCGCTCAGGCTATACATGTTATGATGTCATTCTGTCAGATGTTGCAAGCTAGACAGAAAGGGCAGCCATGCTAACTTGTTCAACTTCAAGTTTCCTCTGGCTGCCACATCCTAAAGTACTCAAATAGAGAATCGTGAATCAATAGAACAGTCTCGAAGAATTTGTACACACATATGCAGCATTCTCATTTTGTAGATGTGAAGAATTTATAGCAGTTATGTAAATATACTTACATCTGTTAACTTGTAAAAGTACTTTCAAATCATAATCATTTGGGTTCAAGAGATAGCCTGGCTGTTGAAGGTACTTGCTTGCAAAGCCTGATGTCCTGGGTTCAATTCCCCAATGCCCCCATAAAGATTCATAAGCACAGAGTGGTGCAAGCCTGTGGAGTTTATTTACACTGTCAGGAGGGCCTGGCATGTCCACATTCTCTCTCTCTCTCTCTGCTTGCCTCTATGTACCTTCCTCAAATAAATAAATATAAATATAAATTATAACTATTTATTTGTATTTGGTTCTTTCTTCTAAGTTGGAAGATAAATGTCATTAACCAGTGATATTTAAGAAAATATGATATACATTACACATTAACCTGATCACAGGACTATAGCAAAGGTCACAGCTACTGATAAATTTTACAACTCCCCATGTAAAATGAAATGACTACTCATTTACTGAGTATACACCATATGCCTGCTATGCCAGCTATCTTGTGGGTGCTGGAGATGCTTTCTGGAGAAAACAAAAGAATTGTAATTTGTAGGCAATTGTCATCTCTGTTATGGTCCTATGTTCATGTTAACATAAAGTATATAACATACTTTCTTAAATATTACTGGGTTACTGACATTTAATTCCCAACTTAGTAAAGAAAACCAAATAAAAATAAATGATATATAATTTGAAAGCACTTTCACCATAGACAAAAATGTAAATCCCTGAGAGTTACAGGATGATATTGAGCATTTCTTCATAAACTTGTTGCCCATTTATATTTCTTCTTTTGCTAGATATTTATTTTATACAGATTGTTATCTTTTAAGGCCACAGTTCTAAAAGGTATCCTCTATTTGGAGTTACTATATGATGGTGCTGACAAACACTCAAACACACATCTCACATCCCATTTAATAGGAAATTCCACATCAGGCTTCAGAGTGGAAGCATGGAAATTAAACAAATGTGAATCAACACCTAGTCCTTACTTCCTACAGCTTCAAGATACATAAGCAAAAAGAGGTGATAAAGAAAATACCACTCATACACAACATACAGTACCCAAGACAGAAATCTGCTATGGAGGGAAAAAGAAAACACCTCATCTTAGCACGACCTTCATGGGAAACTTCTGGGAAAGAGGCTTAGTTATATTAGGCCACGGGAGAACAGGGTCAAAAGAAGGCCAAGGGAGGGCCAAGACAATTTAGTGTCTTGGAGGAATAGCAGCAGGTCTGCTTGGCTGGTGGGTAAGTAAATGAGGAGAAGCAAGCACTCAAGAGGTAGGCAAGGCTTGAGGTTAATGTTCTTTGGAAGAAATCTGTAGGCCCTAAAGAGGTTCTAGCTAGAAGTGAATTTTGAGAAGGCAAGGAACAGAAGTGAAGATATTAACAAGGAGGCAATAAGAATATTTCAGAAGAGGAATAAGTGGTCTGGGCCTCAGATAGCAGGATAGCCAAGGATAAATACAAGAGTGATATTCAGAAGGAAACACTGTTGGGATGAGCATGTAGAGTGGTTGGGAAGAAGAATGAGACTGACTCATATGCCTAAGCAAAAAGCAATGTTTTACCCAAAATATCAAAGCCAAAGGAATGTGAAGACTTAAGGAGAAGTAACATCTAAAGTTTGATTCTGGACACCTGGAATTCAGGGGTCAGTGGGCCAGCTAAGGTGGAGATGTTCTAGGAGATCAGTGTATGGATTGGAGAGCAGGAGCAGGACAGGGGGAGAATAGGGTGGAGGCAGCAGCTGAGGATGTAAAAGAGCATCTCTGAGAGAAAGCCTGCAATGGGAGGGCAAGATGAAGCCCTTAAGAGAGGAGTATGTTGGAATTCTGTTTTGACGGTATAGATGGAGAGCAAAACAAAAGTTAAGACAGATGTGCACAGAGCAAAGGAGAAATTCTTGATGTATAAGGTTCAAATATTCACTTTAAAATAAAAAATGCATATGGCTATATGCACAACTAGTGATAAAAAGATATCGAAGCTAGAATATATCTGAAAAGGGAGGCCACATAACAAAAGGAAACCCTGTGAGCTAAATACTCCTGCATGGAGAACCCATGATCTGTGTCAGACATGTGCTAGGCGTGACTATGCAGAGGCAGAGCAGCGGGGACAATCTCAAATAGGCCTTCACTCAGAATATGCAACATGCATTTTTACATGGTAACACGAAAAAGTTAGATGTAAAGAATGGGTTGAGCTGGGCGTAGTGGTACACGTCTTTAATCCCAGCACCTGGGAGGCAGAGGTAGGAGGATTGTGGTGAGTTCAAGGCCACCCTGAGACTCCATAGTGAATTCCAGGTCAGCCTGGGCTAGAGTGAGACCCTACCTCAAAAAAACCAAAAAAAAAAAAAACACCTGGGTTGTACATAGTACTGAGAAGAAGTGACAGAGGGGTGTTTAGCACTGAAACATCTCTATCACACTCTCCAAGGCTTAGGGTCCATTGCTGAAGAGGTGGTGGAAAGAATGTAAGAGCCAAAAGAAGAGTAGACTCCTTACAATGCAACTGTCCAGACAGAAATTGGCCTCTATATCCACAACCTTGCAGTGCCTAGCAATATCTTCACAAAACCCTCATAATAGGAAGAAAAGACCATGACATCAAAATAAGAGACTGATTGAGTGAGGGAAGGGGTATGATGGAGAGTGAACTTTCAAAGGGAAAAGTGGGGGAGGGAGGGAATTACCATGGGTTATTGTCTATAATTATGAAAGTTGTCAAAAAAGTAAATTTAATTGAAAATAACTTAAAAATAAAATAAAAGAGAAACTAATGGAGAGAGGGAGGGGATATGATGAAGTGTAGTTCTGAAGGGAAAAGTGAGAGAGGGGAGAGCATTATCATGGTTTATTGTCTGTAAGTATAGAAGTTTTCAATAATTAATATATATTAATTAATTAACATTAATTTATATATACATATATATGTATCATAGAAGAAGAATGGGTTGTAATGTTTGTAAGTTCTCTTACATTCAAAGAAGATCAGGGCTGGGGAGATGGCTGAGCAATTAAGAGTGCTTGCAGCCTAAGCATAAAAGCCTTTTGGGCCCAGAGACTTCCAAGTTCAATTCCCAAGAACCCACATAAAAAGCTGGGCATGGCCAGATATGTCTGTAACCCCACTCTGCATCAGGCAGACTCAAGAATTGCTGGGCTCACTGACAGAAAGCAGCTGCTGGTAGAGGGAGACTCTCTGTTTCAAGGAAATACGCAGGCAAGCAGAAAGAGGATGCCTGACGTTCTCTTCTGGCCTCCTCCCACAGGCACATGAGCATGTGCATCTTCACACACATGCACATATACCACACATCACACATACACATGGAGAGGGAGGGGCAAGGGAAAGGGGGAGGGGGAAGGGGGAGAGGGGGGAGGAAATAAAACTAAGGGAGCTAGAGAGATGGTATAGTACTTATCATGTAAGCATGAGGTCCTTGGTTCGGATCCCTATCATGCATACAAGAGCAAAGTACAAGGCTGGAGAGGATGGCACAGAGGTTAAAGATGCTTTCTTATAAAGCCTGCCAGCCTGGGTTCAATTTCCCAGTATCCACGTAAAGCCAGATGCACAAACTGGCATATGTGTCTAGAAATCATCTTTAGTGTTAAGATGCCCTGGTATGCCCAGGCATTTTTTTCTTTCTTCCTTTCTGACCCGTTGGAATGGGGTCAGGGAGGAGGAGATAGATGGTACCAACACATGATGTAACCCTACAAAGGGAGGGAGGGAGGGAGGGAGGGAGGGAGGGAGGGAGGGAGGAAGGAAGGAAGGAAGGAAGGAAGGAAGGAAGGAAGGAAGGAAGGAAGGAAGGAAGGAAGGAAGGAAGGAAGGAAGGGGGGAGGGAGGGAGGGAGGGAGGGAGGGAGGGAGGGAGGGAGGAAGGAAGGAAGGAAGGAAGGAAGGAAGGAAGGAAGGAAGGAAGGAAGGGGGGAGGGAGGGAGGGAGGGAGGGAGGGAGGGAGGGAAGGAAGGAAGGAAGGAAGGAAGGAAGGAAGGAAGGAAGGAAGGAAGGAAGGAAGGAAGGAAGGAAGGAAGCAATTGAGGAAGACACCCAATATTGACATCTGTACTTCACACACACATACAAATTTGTCCACACATGTGTCATACAAACAGCCACACACACACATAACTACATACATAAAATTAATAACTAAATTTTTCAAATATGAAAGAAAATCAGAAGATATGAAAAAGTTAGTTATCACCACTAATTGATATATTTATGTATGTATATATGTATTGATTAAGGTGCCAGGGATCCAATCTAGGGCCTCATACATGCTAAGCAAATGTTCCACTACCATGGAGCCACACTCTCATCCCTAAAAAGTCAATTCTCTATTGGCCATCTTTTTGTTTGTTTCTTTGTTTTGTTTTTTTGAGGGAGGGTCTCACTCTAGTCCAGGCTGACCTGGAATTCATTATGTAGCCTTGAACTCATGGTGATTCTCCTACCTCTGCCTCCTAAGTGCTGGGATTAAAGGTGTGCACCACCATGCCTGGCTCTGACCATATTTTAAAACTGTGGGTCAACTCTATACAGGATCACAACAATGTGGAGGCAGGGCATGAGGGAAAATGTGGCAACAGTGAGTGGTTTCTAAGGTGCTGATGGCAATACTTGCCCACTCACATGGCATCATGCAACTTCACTATAACCTTGGTACTGAACACACATCATACCCAGTTTGCATGCTGTCAATGCCGTGCTATGCCAATGAATGCTGCCTAAAACACTTCAGCTGATTTAAGATTACTGTATATTTTGAAGTGGCATGTTTTCCCTATACATACCAAGCTTTCTGCTCTCACAGAAACACAATGGTTTAGTTATAGATAGAAACATTTTCTATTTTCCTACCACCATTTTGAAGCATGTAAATACCAAACTAGGCTATCTTTGAATTGTACTGTGTTAGAATGTTTACCTTTAAAAATTGTTTCTTAAGTGGCTGACTTAAGTTCAAAAAAAAAACCACTTTTTAAATGATTTTTGGCTTGGGATTAGTACAGAATTCCCAAAGCTTTCTGAAATGGCCCTAAACACAATTCTGCTATTTTATACTATGCATTTATGCAAGATCGCATTCTTAGTATTAACACATTAAAGATCAATACATCAATCCAGTATAGAAAACTTTTAAGATGCTCTGCAATGTTGCAATATAAAATACTCAGCCAAGATTTAACTTTTTATATGAAAATAAACAAGCACATTAGAATGCAAATTTGCCTTCATATTTAGTAAACAGCAAAATTATAAGTATATCAAGAATTGTTTTAAAACTAATTTCTTTCTACTTTATTATAAATGATCTTTCAATTTACATATACATTTTATATACGCAGGGCCACATAAAAATTCTTCTGGCAAAAAGAGGTTGTGAATCAAAAAGGTTTAAGCCTTATGTGGTGGTTTGATTCAGGTGTCCCAAATAAACTTAGGTGTTCTGAATGTTAGGTTCCAGGCTGATGCAGATCTGGGAATTAACGTCTCCTGGAGGGAGTGTATTGTTGGGGGCAGGCTTATGGGTGTTACAGCCAGTTTCCCCATGCCAGTTTCTGGCACACTCCCCTTTTGCTATTGTCCACCTTATGGTCGCCAGGGGGTGATGTCCACCCTCTGTTCATGCCATCATTTTCCCTGCCATCGTAGAGCTTCCTCTCAAGCCTATGAGCCAAAATAAACCTCTTTTTCCCACAAGTGGCTCTTGGTTGGGTGATTTCTATCAGCAATACGATCCTGACTGCAACACCTTACTCATAAGTATACTTAAAAATACACATGAAGGGCTGGAGAGATAGCTTAGAGGTTAAGCGCTTGCCTGTGAATCTTAAGGACCCCAGTTCAATGCTCGATTAACCAGGACCCACATTAGCCAGATGTACAAGGGGGGGTGCACGCGTTTGGAGTTCGTTTACAGTGGCTGGAAGCCCTGGCATGCCCATTCTCCCTCTCTGTCTCTCCTCCTCCTCCTCTTTGTCTGTCACTCTCAAATAAATAAAAAGATAAACAAAAAAAAAAATTTTTTTAAATACACATGAAGCCAGGCATGGTGGCACACCCCTTTAATCCCAGCACTCAGGAGGCAGAGGTAGAAGGATCACCATGAGTTTGAGACTATACAGTTAATTGCAGGTCAGCCTGGACGAGAGTGAGACCCTACCTCGAAAAAACAAAACAAAAAACAAAACAAACAAACACATGAGCCCTGTTCCTATGAATATAATTTGTAAACAGTTTTGAGCTTTAGACCACTAGTTATGGTAGCAAGAACTCAGGGAGAGCCACAGTCAGTTACAGCAAGAACCCTGTGGTCCTCAAGAACAAGGATTTCAATTATTTGGGCTGCTGCCAGGCCAAACAAGCAACTCAAGAACTGCACATAAGCACAATGGGACCCACTTTAGTTCCTCTGGTAACAAATTGATAATAATCTTTACAAGTTCTCTGGGAATTATTCTGCAAAGGAGTTAGTAAAAACAGCTGATGGAGGAAAGCACTGGGGAAGGGGGGATAATACAGGATGGGAAGAAAAGCCACTACTAGATGAGTAGGGACAGTGGGGCAAGGATCAAGAGTCTTGGAGAGCAAGAAGTAGAAGGCCCTATATTCCTGCCTTGTTCGCTCACTGGCTGGAGGCTGTGGTGATAAGAATTTGACCACGACTAGAAAGCTGAAGATGTTAACAGAGCTCAAGGGCACTAACCAATGCCAGTCCTGTAGCTGAGCAGCAAGTTCTTTCTGAGCAACAGATCTTTCTGTGTGCCATAATAATCTTCAAATTATTAACAGAGTTATTCTCAGCATACTAAGAGAAGTGTACAGCCCTTGCCTCTGCACTGGCCATGTTTCTCTTCAGCTAGAGTGAGGTTTGTAGATGGAAACCGTCCTGTACTGTTGCTGCTTCCTTTCTTGCCTGAACAAGTACATCTTTTTCATGCCCTCTCCTTCAAGGGGACCTGGCACTCCAGCTACATGGTATATCACCTTTGGATCCCACTCTTCCAAAAAGGTTCTGGGTACATTAAAAATTCAGGACAGATCTTATCTTGACACAGATGAATGCCTGACACACCCACTATTCTCCAGACCTTTAACTTAGGAAAACAGCCTGGCACTGAATCATTCCTTTCAGTTTCCCAAACACATCTTGGCATTCCCGACTTAAGTTTTCTTTTATTAGTATGAAACAAAGAGAATGTCTTTTTTAAAAAATATATTTTTTTATTTATTTGCAAGCAGGAGGGCAGGAGGGAGAGGATATGAATGTGTGCCAGGGCCTCCAGCCACTACAAACAAACAAAACAAAACAAAGCAAAAAATGAATGTACCATTCTATGCATCTGGTTTACATGGGTCTGGGGAATTAAACCCAAGTTGTTAGGCTTTGCAGGCAAGCGCCTCAACTGCTGAGCCATCTCTCCAGCCCAAATGTCTTTTTAATATCAGGAAATACCAAGAATACAAGATGATCTACATATAGGCACTCAGAGTCAGTAAGTCACAACAAAAGCACCTTCCAATTTATTCCAAGGTCAGAACTATAATCATCCGACTTCTTAATCAAAGTTCTCAGATTTGCAAAATGGATATACTTTAAAAATAGTAAAAATTAAACTAAGGATTTGAAAATGAAATATTATGCTTAATGTCTAAGCTAGTAAGAATATTCCCCTAAGAACAAAATTTTATGCAGCAATTCAGAGGCTAAAATAATACCCATACTGGTATTTCTTTCTGTACCCAACTCTTGCAAAGACCATTTTATACATTGCAGTCTATGAGGTCAATGAAAATAAAGCCAAACAACAACCACCTATTCTAAATGCTAAGCCTGTCCCTTAGAAGTCACAGATGAAGCCTACCTCTAGTGAGGCACAAAGAATCTGGCATTTCTTGTACTGCCGCTAATATTCTTAGCTACACTGCTGTGGATGCCACATAAGCTATTGACATCTTGTTTGTAGTTTCAGTGGAGAATAAAATAAAAAAAATTCAAGAAAGCCACACAGTGTGAATAAATATTACTTTTCTGAAAAACACGTGACTCTGTTTAATGCTCAGTGCTCAGCTGCATCTATATGGTAATCCATTATGGCACACTCAAAATCGAAATTAGGTATTACTACTGGTCGGCACATCAGGGAATCTGTCATTCTTTTAACTGATTATCCATAGCTCTTTTTCTTCAGAACCTAATGCATGACCAGGAATAATGTGAAATGTAAGCTGGAGTTTATACAAGATGCAACAGCGTACTTTAAAGCTACAAGTCTTCATTTAACTTGTATGGGGAACTTTTTTTTTTTTCCCAAAATAATACCAGATGACTGCAACATAACCCAGTGATTCACACTTGACTTGAAGTCCACATAGAAAGGAGAGTAGTGAAGAAGATATTACACACTAATTTATACCAGGTAATTTACCTGAAACAATAACCCAACCAAATCTTTTCAGTGAGAATAGAGAAGCTAGGGAGCAATTTTCCCACAAACCAGCTGCAGGGCACAATGGTGCTATATACAAAACATGCTGCCCTGGGAAAATACAAGGTTTAGATTCAAGGAATAAAGCCCTTGCTTGATCTTTAGACTAATGAATGTCCAAAACAAAATTAGAGTAAGAACAGAGAGTTCTGTTTAAAGAAAGCATTCTATGAATACTTGTATGACAGGTCTAGTCTGGCTTCAGAAGGACCCACGTACAGAGAAGTCCAGTGGTGTCCACGCTTCAACATGGACCAAGAGACAGCAATGCTATTCAGCTGCCTGATATGGCCTCTCACCTCTAAAAGTGACTTGACTCTGGTGTAGACAGAATATGCTCGCTGGAGTGCAAACCCTTGCTTGGAATCTTCAAATTTAAGTCAAATTAAGTGAAAATAAAGAATCAGATAATCTTAAAACAATTCCATTTTTAGCTTTTAAAAACTAATGTTTTTCTTCTTATACCACAAATCTCTTCCAGTTTAGTGTATTATTTAATCACTAACCATGCTATCATGGTGTAAGGGAAACACAGCTCCATCTTGTCATATCTCTGTCAGTTTTATCACAGCAAACTCCTGAAAGGATCCCACCTCAAAAAGACCCTATATACCAACATTCTTTTCAGCTAGAAAGTCACAGGCCAACTCTGAAATTAAAGCTGAGTTCCTTAGGAAAAAGGACTATCACTTAGCCATCTAGCATCGCCAACATCAAAAACAGTGCCTGGCACAAATATTCCCTAATTTCTCTATTTGTATGTAGCAGTGCATATGAGTAAAAAACTATGAAATAAGTTAAAAGGAGTTATGATTTTAATTCATAGGCATAGGCAAAGAAAGTGACCTCCCTTATCATGACATAAGCCTAGTGAATAGGCAAATTATAACTGACAATGGAAAAGGATCTCCAAATATCATAAATTTTAATAGATCTTTAGGTCACTGCTCAAGAAACTGCATATTTTGACTAAAGAGAAAACAAATTTAATTTTTTTTCAAAAACTAGACTTTGAAATACAAAGTAAAGACACCTAAGGAAAAGTGGAATTCTCCTGGATAATGACTCAGTAAAAGGGACAAGGAGCCTCCTTAGTCCTCCTCCAAAACAGATGCACTGAAAAACAAGGATAATGTTTAGCATTCCTGATTCACATTCTTAAAAGAGACAATGGACAATGACTGCTGCTTAAAATTTAGGAAAATAAAGGAAGCAAGTATATAATTAAGAAACGGAAACTATTGGATGAAGATGAAAACCACGAACAGCATGAATACAGACTATCTCCACGTGCTCCTTCACTCGGGCACATCAAAAGACTTCCCTAAAAGCAAATCACTTAAAAAAACAGAGAAAAATACCCGGGCAAAGCATGCTTAAATTGTAAAATCAATAAATAACTAAAAAGTACTGTATAAAGCCAAATAGAAAATGCAGTATATTCATCAAAGAACAACAATCAGACATCAGGCAACACAGATGTATGATGATGGCAAAGACCCAAAGCCCACTACGGGCCTATCCAACAACGCAGTTCATAATAAACAGATCATGAATAAATTATGGATATCTTGTGAGGCAAAATTTAGAGAATTTTTTTTTGGAGGGTGAAGACTATGACTTGTAAATCATGTAGTCAGTTATGTATATTTGAATTAAAGGAAAGACAGTCTATGCTGGAAGTACATCAGCCACATACCTCCGTTCCTCAGCTTATTATATGACTCCTATTCTAGAAGCACTGACATTAATCAAAATAATCCCATAACAAGGACAGAGGTATGTAAATACTATAACAATAAGGTATATTTACATAACTGATGTTTGATATATTTATTTAAAACATAATACATTTTAAAATTAACAAGAGAAATAGCATTCTAAAAACACTGTAATAAAATAATGTAGATATAAACTGTTTAAAATAGCTGAGAAAGGAGAAATGTATGGAAAGAAAATAGTAGTATGGGGCTTCTATCAAATACTGACTTTGTCTTGATATAGTCTGAAGAAAATTAGTTTGGATACTGTGTTGTTAATTTAAAGATCATTACTGGAGTGAAAAAAATAGAAACTACACATTTCAAATTATAAAGCATAGTCTACAATACAAATATCAGTGGCTTGTCCCCTCAAAAAATATATATACAAAAAATATTATCTCACAAAAATTGTTAAATATGAGCAGGTTAATAAATTCCCCTATCAAAAAACAAGTTTAGGGCTGGAGAGATGGCTTAGTGGTTAAGGCACTCGCCTGCAAAGCCAAAAGACCTAGGTTCGATTCCCCAGTACATACGTACATAAAGCCAGATGTACAAGGTAGCACATGCATCTGGAGTTTGTTTAAAGTGGCTGGAGGCCCTGGTGTTCCCATTCTATCCCTCCTCCCTTGATCTTGCAGTCTCTCTCAAACAAATAAATTATTTTTTAAGAAGAACAAGTTTATCAGAACTGACTTTCAGCCAGTTGTGGTGGTACACACCAGTAGGAAACTGTTAAAGAGGCAGAGGCATGAAGGTCAGAACTGACTTTCAAACACAGAAAAATTGACAGTATGGAAAATGTTTCATGAGACATGCATATATATGTACTCACAACAAAGTGATCTGTTTCAATTTATCTCCATTTATTTAATTCATTTAAAAAATATTCTTATGTCCATTCTGTGCCAGGCACCATATGACAGACTAAAGATAGATAACAGATACTATGCCTGCCCTAAAAGCTATAGCCCTAAAGGAGAAAAGACAAGACAAGAAAACCAACAGTGTTATTAGATGCATGGGAAGCAAGCATAGAGACACTTAGTGCCAAGAGATGAATACTTTAGAACTGTATCCTCAGAGAAACTCAAAGGTGAACCTACTGAAGAGTGCTTTCAGCAGACTAAGCAGAAAAGAAAAAGGAAGAAAGGAGGGAAAGAGGAAAAAAAGACAGAAAGAATGACAGGAAGAGAAAGAAGAAAAAGAGAAGAAAAGGCCCTGCTGTTTGGAGACATTAAGGACCTAGCACAATGGTGACTGGGAACAGAAGATTGGTGACTAAAAGGGTGATTGAAAGAGTGCTGGGGAATTACATGATTCCCTGAGCCCTGGAGATGGGCGAAGGACAGAGAAAAGGAAGCTTGCAGTCTAAAGACCAGCAGGTAGGAAGAGACTCTGCACAAAGCCCAAGGCGGCAAGCAAGAGGAGGTTGCATCAAAGGGAATTAGCACAAGATGTGCAGAAGCACAGACAAAACAGATAGCAAACATTTTTACTGGGCACTAACTTGTACCTTTTTAAATACTTTACAATGTATTAAAACTACAATATTCAAAAACCTGGATGCCTAAACATGATAAATTTCAAGAGGTTATGTTTTAACTTTCATATTTTAAGATCTAACCTCATTTTAAAGAAATTCAAATTATACTACACCTTTGCAAGTCCTGAGCATGGTAGCATAAAATTCTACAGTAATACGTAGGCTTTTACCTGAAAAAAAAGATCAGATTAAGAGGAATCTTATTTCATGCAAGGAACTCACCTGGGAGGTCTCAGTTACAGCCAAAGCTGCCATGCCTTTCTTCACGGCTTGCAGGCGTCTCCCACCAGCTAAACAACTACTGCCCCCTCCAAAGCTATTCCATTTTATCAGCATAGATGACTATTCTTTCTCTGTCACTTACTTAAACACACACACACACACACACACACACACACACACACTCACTCCCTCTCTCTCTCTCTCTCTCTCTCCCCCCCCCCCGACAGTTTCTGCATAAGTGATGAGAAAGAAGTAAGAAAAACCCCATAAAATACCACACAACTCTAAAGTATCACAGACCTGCAGGTCACAGTTGAAGACACTCAAAGTACTCAGGTCTGCAGGATCAGCTGGCTCAGAGAAGAAAGGCTTCAAGTCAGCTCTCCCTTCTAACCGGGCCAGTGTCACAAGCACATAAAACACTAGGTGTCACTCTGTAACAGCTGCTATGCTACACACCAAGCAGGTAAACAAGCCCTAGAAAATTTGTAAAACAGCAAGTATTTGTACAACTCTCTTAATGGATATAGGAAAAGATAGCCAACTCAAGTTGTGTTGAGACATAATTTTAAGCTGAATTAGCAGAAAACACCTTCTACTGTTCTAATGACAAACAGCACGCTCATGGGTTACTGTGAATTCTCCATTATTTAAGTCATGGTGTGGTTTCTACCATCTGCCCTTAAAAGGTTCACAGATGCATCTGCTGTCTTCTACAAAGCCTTGGGGGGAGAGGGTGTCAGTTACCACAAAGCAAGCAGTATACTATGTGACAGGGGCCAGCACACCAGGAAGCAATAGGCGCCTTTGTTAGTGCAGATAATCATAAGAATGTAATTTCAGACTTCCACAAACATCTTGTCTCCAGTTTCCCTTCCCCCAAGGTGAACTGAGTAATTAATTCAGTACATCCTGTTGGGCCAATCCCAGATTTCCCACCTACAAGTCCCAGTGCATCTAAGACAGGCTGCAGTCTTGAGTATTAAATTTGGGAGGTAAATTATTCATTGAAAATGGCTCATTTCACCTCAAATTAGTAACATGCCACAGTACGATAATCACATTGTGTCCAGGAAAGATCAGACATTTATACTCTTTTTCCTTTCTAGTTTGTAGAATATTATAAACATTTCACAAACAAAAGGAAACATCAAAATAACCACATGTTATTATGGAAATAAAATCTCTGGACTCTGTATGTTTTACATTTCCCCAATACGCAGTAAAGTGCACAGCACCAAGGAGAGATTACAGAGCTAACTCATTTAAGCTGGCCACAGGCTCTCTGCTGTTATCCCTGTAGACAGAGACTCAAGGAGGGCTGTAGGACAGATCAAACTACACCATAAAAATAATGCTGTCATTTGGAGGTTGTTCCTCACCAAGGGCTCAATGTCAAATGCCAAAACCTACAAATATGACCAATATTATGATGAAGCAATAACTATACAGCTTTATCATCACTTAAATATTTATGACACATTACAGTATACTCCCTATATCGTCAATGTAAGCCAGTATTCTCATCATGATGACCAATGACATTTGTTCTTGCCTAGAAGAACTCAAGGTGATTTGGGGGATGGCACCATGAGTGTCTGGGTTGGCTTATTTTTAAAAGTCCTCAAGGAAATTTGAGTTGATACTTGCCTTTTTCAGTTACACACAGTCAGAACTATGACAATGACCCAGGAGCTGCATTCAAAATAAAACTCATTCTCTGAATAGGGAAAAAAAAAAAAAAACAAACATTTGAAATTCTCAACAAGAACTTAAAAGTGCCAGGTGTGGTGGTGCACACCTTTAATCCCAACACCCTGAGGCAGAGGTAGGAGAATTGACATGAGTTTGAGGCCAGCCTGGGACTACTGAATGAATTCCAGATTAGCCCAGGCTAGGGTGAAACTCCATCTGGGGATGGCGGCGACGAAAAGAACTTAAAAGCCCAAGGATTTGAGAAGAATCTGCTTTCCTGTTCATTTTGTGTTTTCGTCCCTCCTCTACTAACAGCACAGTGATCCTTCTGAGGAAATGAAGTGAAGAGCAACAGCTGCCTGCAAGGTATGTGGAAGAAGTACTTCCCCTGAGAATGGAGAGGAGGGAGCAGCACAGAGGATGCCGAGATGTTGCAGAACCCGATGGGAGTGCACAGTGACAGGCCAGGCAGAAGAAAACAGGAGCAGGACCCCAGTCAACTGTAAGATATGATTCCATGCCTTTGCTTCTAAGAAAAGGCAATCATGGAGCTGGAGAGATGACTCAGCGATAGACACTTGCCTGTGAAGTCTAACGACCACAGTGCAAGGTTCAATTCCCCAGTAAGCCAGATGCACAAGGTGGCACATGCATCTGGAGTTTGTCTGTAGTAGCTAGAGGCCCTGGCATGCCCATTCTCTCTCTGTCTTTCTCTTTCTCTACTTCTCTCAAATAAATAAATACAAATAAAAAATACTGAAGAAAAGGCAATCACCATCATATAAAGGAAATAAAGTTAAAAGCCTGTTATCTAAACCTGGGGGACACCTGGCTGGCTGTGCTGCCTATGACTCAGCTCAAGCACTTTCATTGGACCTCTGCAGAAATTTTGGATTTGTTTTCATTTTCAAAGAATTATAAAAGATGAAGAGTTATAACTAAACAGGAACAGAGGGGAAATAAGATGAGAGGAAGAAGGGGAAACCACCATCTCAGAATTGTTTACAATCATTTATGTCATAATTTTAAGTTTTCTTCAAGTAACTTACTATTAACACCTGAGATAAAGCAATGCTATTAAATGTGAAAGTTATAAATAGCTTTCATATGGGAGACATGTAGAATAAATAAAATCAACATTGAAGTTACTGGTCTTCAAAAAAATGAAAAACAGCCATTTATTTCATTTTCTTTTGCACAACTTGACACTGTGCTAGAACCAATTATGTTACTATTTTCAGAAAACCATTAAAAGTCCCTTTTACCCCTACTTTGAGGAATAGGATTAGAAGCTAAACTCACTATCTTCACAAGTTCACTTTGGAGCTATGAAAAAAAGGTCAGCATAGAATTCTATTAAAATAAGATGCAAACTCCACTACAGCCCTGGATTCTCCACTTGTCAAATTATGACTCACAAACATAACAGTGCTCAGCAAGGCTTTGCACATGTGGGTCTAGCATCCCCACAAATCCGCATGGAGTGGCTCTCAAACGACCCACTTGGCACCTTTAACAGTACAGAAAACCCAAAAGCTGGTGCCTGTGGTTATCATCTCCCTGCCTCTAAACACTGTGTACGGAGGCCCAATGGACCCTTCACCCACCATGTAGTGCACCTGCTCAATCTGCCTCTCTCCTGGGTGCTTCTCAAAACACTCTCCTACCACCAAAGGAGAAGCAAAGAAAGGAACAATGTGTCACCCTGGAATGACACTGAGTTTGCTTTAGCTTGGGTATGGGGGAGGGAGGGTGAAGAAATGTGTGAAGTGTAGCCAGGAGATAGCATACTAACTAATTTGATTAGCTGTTATTTAATATTACTTTCATCGTAAAGCAAGCATGAAAACAGCCAAATGAAACTGCTCCATTCCATGGAGGTCAATCCGTGCTCATTCCCCTCAGCCATAGGCACTTTGGGAATAACAAGAAGCCCACAGAATCCATGTCAGTAAAACTCTAACCCTCCAAGTCTCCCACCTAACAAGGACACAGGCATGCAGGGTGCTGAAGATTTAAGCCCAGAGTTTTAACAAAGAGGATGAAGTACGGGCAATCTACAGAAATACTACACAGTGTCTATAATACAGTAGCCACTAGCCAAATAAAAATTACTTAATAAAATTACTTAAAGCTAAAATCAAGTCCTTCAGCCACTCTGGCTTCATTTCAAGCATCCAGCTCCCTATGACCATGCAGGTAAAGAGTATGCTCATGTCTGTAGGAAGTTCCACTGGCTAGAAGTAAAGCAACTGAGATGTTTAGAGCATTAATGTCAAATAAATTTTTATTTATTTATTTATTTTTGGTTTTTTGAGGTAGGGTCTCACTCTGGCTCAGGCTGACCTGGAATTAACTATGTAGTCTCAGGTTAGCCTCGAACTCACAGCAATCCTCCTACCTCTGCCTCCCAAGTGCTGGGATTAAAGGCATGCACCACCACACCCAGCAAAGTCAAATAAATTTAAAATATGAAACAAAAAGAATAAAACTAAATCAAGCTTAAAAAGACTTTCCCATGAGCTCAGTTTTCCAGCTTTCGTGTTTAGGCACTTCAAACAAAGCTACAGCCACAGTATCAAACATCAGCCCTCACCTAGACTCACTCCCTGACTTTACAGAGCTGGAAGCCCAAGAAAGGCTCAATTTAAGGACCTCTGTCAAGACTGCATGGCTTACTAATGTCAACGCTGATCCAGAGGTAGACAGCTCTTCTGATACCTATTTCTGATCACTTTTATCCAGAGTTCTAAGTGGAAAAGAAAATGTTTTTAAACACAAAGGAACCAAATAACTTAATAGGAGAGAAGTCCTGAATTTAAGAGACTTTAATTCAACAATAAATATTAACAAATACAAATCACTGTGGGAGACACCAGAGATTATAAGTAATGGCTACTGGGCTCAGGAAATTTATGACCTCATTTAAAGGCTAAGATATGGCCACATTAAGGGATAACTAAAAACACTCAGATATCATCAACTGGTCACACACTATAACATGATTATATGAGCTCATAGGAAGGAGGAGCCCTTCTTCCAATATTTGCCAGAAAGAACAGACCAGAAGAGAAGAAGGGCAAAGGTCAGTCCTTGGAAAGAGAGTTGCATCATCTAAGAGGCCAAAGTAAAATTGCAAAGTACAGGGCAAACATCCCCAAGTTAGGGAACTGTTCCCCAGAGGAAGAACAAATTGTTGGAGGGCTCCTGCAGCCCACAGGAGGAAGGACTCTGAGTGATGGACCAGCCTAGCCCTACTTTAAAGAGTGTGAAAAGTCCACTCAGGTTTCTAGAAGGCTAAGACTAAAATAGGGCTTTATCTGGTGAAAAATCTAAGTAAAATTTAGAATAAGTGTTCATAATATTACACTTCGTGATTTTTTTAATTTTTATTTATTTATCTGAGAGCAACAGAGCAAGAAAGAGGCAGAGAGAGAGAGAGAGAGAGAGAGAGAGAGAGAGGGAGAGAGAATGGGCATGCCAGGGCCTCCAGCCACTGCAAACGAACTCCAGATACGTGCGCCCCCTTGTGCATCTGGCTAACATGGGTCCTGGGGAATCCAGCCTCAAACCGGAGTCCTTAGGCTTCACAGGCAAGTGCTTAACCACTAAGCCAACTCTCCAGCCCCTCACTTCATGATTTTTAAACAATAGCCATTTGAGTAGGTATGAGAGAATGAGGAAATTCCTTGCTATTAAATTCTAGGTTTTCTTAATTTATATGTTACCTGTAAATGATCTTATGTTTCAGCTAAAAAAAAGTCTGATATTCAATGTGTCAAACTGTTCTGTACCGGGTACAGTTTCTTTTTACATTCTTAATGTATTCACACCTGGCCTCACTGAAAGAAAGGACTAACTGCCTCTACTAGAGCTGGCGAGTTCCTAGAGAAAAATAAGAGTATGTTCTGATAAGCAAACCAATCAATCCAAAATCCATAATCCCAACCACTTTCCTTTAAGGGCTTTCACACTGTGAAACACTATCCCCCTACCAGAGACCAGATAATGGACAACCAGAGGCTACCCCTGCAGGAAGATAGAAGAAAAATAGCTTTTTTAGGCAGTTTCAGTTAGGGACTGAGGGTCAAAGAGAACCATGAGAGGCCACCCCACATGCCACCACAAACCTGTCTGATTGAGACTGATCTACAGTGCCCCTGCTGCCCAGTCTAGTATGCTACCTAGACAAGACAGCCCTAAAGTGGGCTGGCCCAGGGATCTACCCTCAATCTACCAACCAATTATGTCTTCCCCTTGCCTATAAAGGCTCCTGTCTTCTTCCTGTCATGAAGTCCACTCTGATCAGCTCAGTTCTGCTCTGCTTCTCTGCTCAGCCTGCCTACTTCTTTGCTAGGGTCACAAGGACACATGTGAGTCCAGCCAAGTGGTAGGGGTGGAGAGCATAAAACTATTTCTTGGTTTGGATGGATTTTCTGCTTTTCTCAGTTTTACAGTTTAGGGTAACATCTCACTTTAACAACATGCATGACTTTGCTCTGGTTTCTGAATCTACATGTGCAGGTTCTTCCCAGGTTTCCCTACATAAGCCCCTAGATTCTCCTTTCCAGGGGCCAGCAGCTTTACTCTAACCTGTCTTTTAAAACCTCAGTTTCTGTTAGGTCCACATGCTTGTGGCCCTACTCTAGTTTCTCCCCCAAACACCTCAATCTATCTTAAACAAACCTTATAAACTATGCAGTGTTTTCATATGACAGCATGTTTCCTAAACACAATTTGTGATTTCTCCCTAAACAAACTTAATAATTCACAATTTACCCTTCTTGAGTCCATCTTTAACAACTTTCAGACACAGAGAGAAAGACAGATAGAGGGAGAGAGATAGAATGGGCGCGCCAGGGCTTACAGCCTCTGCAAACGAACTCCAGATGTGTGCGCCCCCTTGTGCATCTGGCTAACGTGGGACCTGGGGAACCGAGCCTCGAACCGGGGTCCTTAGGCTTCACAGGCAAGCACTTAACCGCTAAGCCATCTCTCCAGCCCTATCCTCTTAATATGTTTGTCCATTCTTCTTGCACACAAACATAATATAGGCTCCTAGCCCTTAGTTCCCCTCTTGACCAATAGATTTCATCTCACTGCTACCCTTTAACCCTGTGAGACATGTTTTTAGTTAAATATGAATCTAATTAAAAATTCTTCCTTTATGACAGTCATTTTCATGTCTGTATGACTTATACCTGATTAAAACAAGCCCAAGGTACCATTAAAATAACTTTGACAGATACATCCAGAAGATTCTAAAAAACAAATTAATTATTTGACCTTGAGGCTCAGCTACAAGTGCCTTATATCAGCCCTTCTTTCCCCTATAACAGATTACACCTCAAAGGGCAGTACAGAAATGAGTTCTGCACACGCCTTTAATCCCAGCATTTGGGAGGCAGAGGTAGGAGGATCGCCGAGAGTTTGAGGCCACCCTGAGACTATGCAGTGAATTCCAGGTCAGCCTGGGCTAGAGTGAGACCCTACCTTAAAAAAAAAAAAAAGAAGAAGAAGAAATTGAGAGTTCTAGAATCATACCACAAGATAACTCATCTACCCTAATCTAATCTACCGCTGGCAAATGTGCAACCTTAGATAGGTCACCTAATCTCCACAAAGCCTCTAAACTTTCTTCTAGTAAAACTGGGAAGTCAGAAACTATGAGTTATTATATGAAAATGTCAAGTGTCAGGGGTGTTATTGGTTGGTCAGTGAGACCACTATGGCACTCAAAACAATATAGGCTATTGAAACAGCTCTAAAGTTATATAACAAAACTAGATGGTAAAACCCTAATGCTCAAAAACATCATATGCTTTGGTGGCAGGACACAGAGAAATCAAGCCGAAACTGAGTAAGAAATGTCTTCCCTACTGGGTAGTTTACATCTTATAGGAGGTGTTATGAGGCTGCTGACAGAGAAAAGGCATCAAGAGTCTTAATCAGCTACAGACCCTACATGCTTCAGTACCAACCTGGCCAAGAAAGATGTGTCCATTGGTACAATAGTAGCATAGCTGTTATGGGATAATCAACTGCTCTCTAACTGAATTTAAGGCCCACTCCATGGAAGGAATTCAAGTTTTATACTGCAAACCTGGTCAAAAACCCATGACTACGAAGATAATAAGCCCGAATAGAGAAGCTACTATTGTTGTCTGTTTGTTTGTGGGCACAGTCCACTTATTCATAAACAATAGTGCCTACTATGTCAGACATTGAAGTGTGCTTTGGAAAACATAAGGTCACTTCCTTATGACATTTGAAGTCCAGTTTATTACTTTTTCACTGACATTCTATAATGCATATTACGTACTTTGATAATACTTTCCCATTACCTTCTTTTGTTTCCCCTCAGCTTTTTCCATTGAACCCCTTCTTCTTCCCAACTAGTCATTTACTTTGCTGTCGTGTGTGTGTGTGTGTGTGTGTGTGTGTGTGTGTGTGTGTCCCTGTCCACTGAGTTTCATTAGAATTGCCTGCATGAGCATGGGTGAGAGATTATTTACCAGAGCATAAGCAAATGACCAGTGGCTACACTAAAGAAAATTTCTGGGCTGGAGAGATGGCTTAGCGGTTAAGCGCTTGCCTGTGAAGCCTAAGGACCCCGGTTCGAAGCTCGGTTCCCCAGGTCCCACGTTAGCCAGATGCACAAGGGGGCGCACGTGTCTGGAATTCGTTTGCAGAGGCTGGAAGCCCTGGCGCGCCCATTCTCTCTCTCTCTCCCTCTGTCTTTCTCTCTGTGTCTGTCGCTCTCAAATAAATAAATAAAATTTAAAAAAAAAAAAAAAAGAAAATTTCTGTTGCTCCCCCAGCAAACATTCACTGCCAGTAGTTTTTGAGGCAGTGATGAGATCCTCATGCTTTTTTCCATCATCAATGGTAGATAGAATGTTGATGGAAAACTATTACTGTTGATTTGCCATATAGAAATGGTGTCCCAGTCAAACTTCCTTCTACAGTGTTTACAGGGTGCTACTCTAAGCTTTGGTCAGGGACATTTCTTTCTGCAGTGGGCTGCAGTTATTGCAGAGATTTACAACTGGTCAAAGTGCTGAGGACAGTGACTACTGAGTGCTCACCTCTAAATGGGACATTCATGTCAGCCCCTCCATGGCTGAGGAAGTGATGGGAAACAGGGGTGAGGAAGGCCTCAGGAGAAGCATTGTGGAATGTCATCTTCTGGACATACCATGGCTGTTGCACTCATAAACTCATAGCAGTTGTAATTACCTGCATAAAACTGGGATCATCAACATTCCATCACGCATGGGGGAGGCATGCAAGAAGTCCCACCCCTCCATGAGGATCTAGTAGCAACTAATAGTTGCTGGGGAAACAGGAGGCGTTTCCTTCAGTAGTGTAGCCACTTTTAAGTTGTACACGCTCCTGCAAGCAACTCTAATTAAAATAATTGGGTCAAAAAAATATTAAGGTAGTAGGAAGACAACCAACTGGGAAGAGGAACAGATTCAACAGGAGTGGGAAGGTGGACAAGAGAAAGTCACAAAGGGTGAATGGGATCAAAATACATGATACACCTTATGAGATAAGTAACTTAAAAAAATTGGAAAGCATTGGGAATGTAGTATAGTGAGGAGCAAAGCCCTAGGTTTAAAAAAAATCCCAAGATGATAAAAACCGACTTCAGAAGGAAAGGATTAAACAGAATAGTCCATGTAAGGTGTCTATATTCTGATCAAAATACAAATATAGGGCTGAGAAGTTGGTTTGGTGGTTAAAGGTGCTGGCTTCAAAGTCTACCAGCCTGAGTTCAATTCTCTAGCACCCATGTAAAGTCAAACACAAAATAGCAATATAAATTCATCTTTTGGGTCCTACACCATCATTCAACATCTCTATTTGAAATGTTCAATAACGGTAAGGAAATGCTTTGGAAAGAATTAAAAGTACCATCAAAAAATATGAAACATGATAACCATTTCCATGAGCCAACAACAGAAACTCTAGGGATGCTACGGACAGAGGTAGCCAGAAGGTCACCTTCCAAAGGGAGAAAAATGCAAACAGAAAGGGATGCTCACATGCTGCCTGGAACTGTGTGTGACCTGGGCTGGCAGCCTTAATTGGATCACTTAATTCACCAGAACACTGGAATAGCTCCATAACTCACTACATTTAAACATTACTGTTTCCGCCAGGCATGCTGGTGCCCACCTTTAATCACAGCACAAAGGAGGCAGAGGTTGGTGAATTGCCATGAGTTCAAGGCCACCCTGAGACTACATAGTGAGTTGCAGGTCAGCCTGGACTAGAGTTGAGACCCTACCTTGAAAAAACAATATATATATTGGAAACCATATATATGTATGTATGTGTGTGTGTATGTATACATACATACATACATGCATGCATATATATACATATATATATATATATATATATATGTATATATACATATATATAAACAGTTTCCAATTCCAGAGCTTCCCTTTCAATTCAGCTGTCTTACAAAGGCAAGATGCAGCTCTCTTTATATAATCCTCTTCCATGCTGTAAATCTATCCTCTACTTTCTTCCAAACCATTTCTTATTTATAGAACATCTCTACCTTTTGTAATTTAACATCTTGATAATGCCACCTTTTCTAAAGAAGTCTTTCCCAGTTATTTACACATAGATGAGAATTCACCTCCAATCCATCATAAACCATTTTATGTGGATTACATAAATGTTGAAAGCAGTAATGAAGTTTCTTAGAGCCCACAATGAAATATGCAAATTACAACCTAACTTCTAAATCCAGAGGCAGAATACAGAACAAAAGGAATGCAAGTTCATTATTCACCCATAGTTACTATGCCAAGTGAAAGTTTTATATAGCTTTGATGTGTGTGTGTGTGTGTTCCTCCGTACAGGCAACTAAGTTTGTGTAATTGGTAATGTATCACTAATAACACCCTCACTGCTGTAGAATTTTTGGACATGAAAGTATCAAAACCTCCTCTCTGGGAAAGTGAGGACCTGGGGTCTCTGAAGGGCTTCCTAATAGCAGGACAACTAGGCCCAGAGCTCTACCCTCAGTGAGTTTGGGGTACTCAAACTTAAACCCCATTAGTAAAGTTGGACATTTAAGAGAAGTTAAAGTAATCCCAATCTAGTAATCTAGATTCCTGGCATAAACAGAAACAGGGGTTGGAGATATGGCTTAGGAATTAAGGTGCTTGCTACAAAACCTAAGGACCTGAGTTTGATTCTCCTGTACCCACATAAAGTCAGATGCACAAGGGGAGCATGCATCTAAAACTTGTTTGTAGCAGCCGGGCGTGGTGGCGCACGCCTTTAATCCCAGCACTCGGGAGGCAGAGGTAGGAGGATCGCTGTAAGTTCGAGGCCACCCTGAGACACCATAGTGAATTCCAGGTCAGCCTGGGCTAGAGTGAGACCCTACCTCGAAAAACCAAAAAATAAAAAAAATTAAAATTTGTTTGTAGGGACTAGAGACCCTGGCATGCCCATTCTCTCCATCTGCCTTCTCTCTCTCTCCCTCCCCTCCCCCTCTCTCTCAAATAAGTAAATAAATACTTTTTTTAAAAGAATGGAAACCATCCATCCATCTAGAGAAAATAAAGGATTAACAAAAATTAAATTTGTGGACTTCTGGGAAAAATGGTGGCATAGTGCCCACACCAAAGCAACCTTGGAAGTGGAGAATAAGCAAAAAAAGAGCAAAACACACTTTTCTACCAAAAAGTAAAGGTGTATAAGGAATTATCAATCTCAGCAGAGAAGCAGAAAAGACCCAGAACTTCTAGAAAGCAGGCAACCAGCCAGAATCAGCTGCAATGGCAGCGCTGGTCCGCATGGCCACATGGCTCTCCCTGAGCTGCAGAAGAAACCAGATGAAGGGATTATCCACTCACACCAGCCTCCTCACAAAATCAATCACTGGGACCTCATAAAATTACACAGCTTTTGTACAACAAGACACTATGAATAGAGCAAAGAGGCAACCTACAGAACGGGAGAAAATTTTTGCCAGCTATACATCAGACAGAGGGTTAAAATCCAGGATAAACGAAAAATTCAAAAGAGTAAGAAATCAAACAACCCAATTAAAAAATGGGCTGTGGGGGCTAAAGAGACAGTTTGGCAATTAAGGCACTTGCCTGAAAAGCCAAAGGACCCAGGTTCAGTTTCCCAGCACCCATGTAATCCAGATGCACAAGGTGGCACATGCATGTAGAGTTTATCTGCAGTAGCTAGGGGCCTTGGAGCACCCAATTCCCTATCTGCCTTTCTCTCTCTCTCTCACAAATAAATAAAATTTTAAAAATAGGCCATGGAACTAAATAGAAAGTTCTTAAAAGAAGAAATAAAGATGACATATAAACTCTAAAAAATATTCTTTATCATTAGCCATCAGGGAAATGCAAATTAAAACTGCTTTGAAATTCCATCTTACTCCTGTGAGAATGGCAATTATCAAGAAAACAAATGATACAAATGTTTGGACTTATATGTAAATTGGAATAAAACCTGGTAGTAGAGGCCAGTAAACTAGAAAGGAGCTATAAGGGAGGGAGGAGAGGGGAGGACTTAAGGGGATGGTATTGTATATCTGTAAGTAAAAGAAAAGATTACTGGGGGTTTAAAGGCCTAAGTGGTCAGGGGAAGACACTGAGTAAAGGAGGGGGGCTAATCAAAATCTAAGAAGGTATGAATAACTCATATTGAAACCTACTTTTTTGGACAATGGTGCATCCAGAAGCCAGAGATTATTACTAGAAAATTGTCAGCACCAGGGATGGGATACTTTCCAGTGAGCTGTTGGCCAGGGAGGTCCCTGATGCCCCCAGAACATTACAGACCATTCCAAAGGCTCTTGGTTTCCCACCAGAGAAAGATGGTAAGACCCTATTACTGAAGACCCCACATGCCTGGGCTTCATGATCACTGAAAAATCAAGTGGGAGCTAAGCTAAAAACCCTCCTCCCTGTAGATCAGCTGGCAGAAAGCTAGAAAAAGCTACAGTGCATGTAGGCCTATGGGATAGAGAAATCATCAGCAGAGAAAACAACGGACACTGTAAGCCTTAAGTTTGTCCAGCCAGGCCAAATGATCAAATGGGTACAATAGTAGGCGGTCTCATATGGCAGAAACCAACTGCTCTATAATTAGACTGAAGGCTCACTCTAAAACCTAATTAAAAGTCCATGGCAGGGTAGGTCATGAGTCCTAGGGGTGTAACCCCTGCTCTTTTCTGGCTAAATGCATACATTATGCTCACCAAACTGCCCTGTAAGCACTTTTCTTAACTTTCATGCCCATATATTAATGCTACTCTCACTTGCGGTTAGAGAAGCTTCTCGGTTCAGATGGCGATAATCACTGGGATAACCCAAATGGTACCATAGTGCTAAGAAGAAGTGACAGAGGAGTATTCAGCCCTGAAACACTTCTATCATACTTTCCAAGGCTCAGGGTCCATTGAAGAAGAGGTAGAAGAAAGAATCTTAAGAACCACAGGAAGAGTAAGACTGCTTACAATGCAATCATTCAGACACAAATTGGCCTTGACATCCATGTCCTCTCAGTGTCTAGCACTACCTTCACAGGACCCTCATAATAGGAGGAAAAGATGATGACATCAAAATAAAAGAGAGACTAAAAGGAGGCAGGGAATATGGATGGAGAGTGGATTTGTGAAGGGGGAGAAGGGAAGGGAATTATAATGATTTGTTGTCTATAATTAAGGAAGTTGTCAAAAATTAAATCTGTTTGTAATTAAAATTGATCTGAAAATCAAGGATCACAAAATATTCAATAAAATAAGCTAACATACTGTGTTGGTTTGATTCAGGTGTCCCCATAAACTTAGGTATTCTGAATGCTAGTCTCCCCAGCTGATGGCAATTGGAAATTAAAGCCTCCTAGAGGCAGTGTACTGTTGCGGGCAGGCTTATGGGTATTATAGCCAGTTTCCCCTTGCCAGTGTTTGACATACTCTTCTGTTGCTATGGTTCATCTTCTGTTGGCCAGGGGGTGATGTCTACCCTCTGCTCATGCCACCATTTCCCCCTGCCATCATGAAGCTTCTCCTCGAGCCTGTAAGCCAAAATAAACCTCTTTTTTCCCACAAGCTGCTCTTGGTTGGGTGATTTCTACCAGCAACGCAAACCTGACTGCAACAGTAAAGTGGTACCGAGGAGTGGGCTTGCTGCCAGATGCCTGACTGTGTGGCTTTGGCCTTTTGGAGCTGATTTTCAAGAGGAATGTAGAAGGATTTAAAACCTTGGCCTAAGAGATGCCTTGCAGTGCTTTCAGTACAGCTTGATGGACTATTCTGGTCAGAGTTGAAAGATCTGAATGCAGTAAGAACTATGGACTGTGAGGTTTGGCATATGAGGGTGAGAAAGAGCTTTCCTTGGGCTGGGCTAACAGTTTGTGTGAGAAGCTTGCTGTTATGCCCGTGTCCTGAGAAGTTGTGCAGGGTTGCTTTGCGTAGAAATGAACTGGTGTGAGCAGAGGGATATGGCACAGGGGAAAAAAAAAGAAGAAAAGAAAACTCTGAGCCAAAATAGATGCCCATTTAGCTGCAATTGAGAGATTATAACCTTTGAGATTGGGCCAGCTGACCTGCACTGGGACAACAGGAAGAATGTAGACTCTTTGGAAGGGGTCTGAGTGCTTAAGGAGTGTCCTGTTCTTCCAAGTCAGCTTTATGGCCCCCCCTCCAGATTAACAAATTGGCACCCTACCTGGTATTGTAGAGTATAAGAAATGCAGGAAAGAGAGGGTCATTGAGTTTGCAACACAGTCTTGTGTTTTGGAAATGGCTATGGGCAATATGATGCAGGTTTGCTGGATGACTGAATGGAGACCCCATGGGACCATGAGGATGAACCATGGGTTGCAGTAGAGACTCAGTAGAGATGCCAGGACTATGAGATGGGCTGCCAAGGAGAGCTGCTACCCTGGATGAAGTTTTTTCAGGTCTGTGAGTAGCCTAGCTGAAGAGGCAGAGTTGGAATGCCAGAAGACTTGCTGCTCATTAGAATTACTGTAACTTGGAGATTTGTCCTTGGCTAGTGTTGTTGGACTTGAAGTTACAGAGTTTGATGTTTTCCTTGTTTAAATCTTGTGTTGGTTGAATGTTTCTTTGCTATGCCCAATGCCATCTTTTGCAGTGTGAATGTTTATTCTATGCCATATGGGTTTTGGGGGGGGATTTTTGGGTATTATGGCTCAGTTAAAAGATCTTGGACTGTAGGGATACTGAACATCATTGGGATTGATAAAAACTATGGGGACTTTTAAAGTTGGACTGAATGTATTGCATTTTACATCATGGATGGTTAACAGTTTATGGGGGCCAGGGGCGGAATGTAGTGTCCCCCATAAATTAAGGTATTCTGAATGCTAGTCTACCCAGCTGATGGCAATTGGAAATTAAAGCATCCTGGAGGTGGTGTATTTTTGCGGGCGGGCTTATGGGTGTTATATCCAATTTCCCCTTGCCAGTGTTTGGCACACTCTCATGTTGCTATTGTAAACCTTATATTGGCCAAGGGATGATGTCCACCCTCTGCTCATGTCAGTTTTCCCCTGCCACCGTGAAGCTTCACCTCGAGCCAAAATAAACCCCTTTTTCCCACAAGCTGCTCTTCGTTGAGTGATTTCTACCAGCAATGAGAAACTGACAATATTTGCTATGTAAAATATTCAATAGATTTAGACCATTAAAGCTTCAAGTATTAGAATTATCAGATGATAATTAAATATTAAATGCATAACTAACATTAAATTAAAAATGTCTAAAAAACAAGGATCAACAGATTATCTAAAGCAACCAATTGCCGGGCGTAGTGCTGCATGCCTTTAATCCCAGCACTCACTCAGGAGGCACTGGTAGGAGGATCACTGTGAGTTCCAGGCCATCCTTAGAGTGCATAGTGAATTCCTGGTCAGCCTAGGTTAGAGTGAGACCCTACCTCGGGGAAAAAAAAAAAAAAAACAAACACAAAACAAACAAAAAATAACCAACTATACCTGAATCCCAAACCAAGAAAAAGAGCAGTTAAAACAGAAAACAAGAAAAGCTGGGTATGGTGGTACAAAGAATGTATGCAAGCATGGACATGAGACTTGAGCATCTACAGTTTGTACATGGATCCTGAGGAACCCAGCAGATGACTATGTGAAAAAAATCTGACAACAGATCTGCAGTCTTTGTAGGAGTACCCACCAAAATCATAGAAAGCCTGAGCTAACAGTGGGAAATTCTGAGGTAATAGTGGGGAAGCTGAGCTAACTAACAATGGGAAATTCTGAGGTAACAGTGGGAAAGCTGAGCTAACAATGAGAAATTCTGAGGTAATAATGGAAAGCTGAGGTAACAGTGGTGAACATTAGCACACTCATAACTTGGGAACTCCAAGCCACCACCTTAATACTCAACAAGAATTATCACATGATATCACTATCAATGCAGGCAGAGAAAACAACTTGAAAACATACAAACTCATCTTAAACTTAAAAACTATTCTTCAAATAAATCTCACCAGACTAGGAATAGAAACAAGCTTATTTAATCTGATAGAGCACCTATTAAAAGTTTTGTAGAAATTACTATTCCTAATGGTGAAAATGAATAAATCACTTTTTAGAGAAGAAATATGATAACCACATTTCTATTTACCAATGTAATTGAGGGCTGAGCCAGTGCAGCAAGCAAGGAAAATAGACCAAGACAAGCCTGGCCATGCATTATTCACAAATAATCCAAGAAAACCAAAAATACCTACAGACAAAATATAAGAGTTTCAGCAGTGGACACTGCAAGCCTTATAATTGGCCAGCCAGGCCAAATGGGCCAACGGGTGCAATAGTGATATGTCTGTCATGGTGGAAACCAACTGCCCTCCAACTGGACTGGAGGCCCGCTCCAGGGGGGGAAACACATCCCTGATACTGAAAATTTAAAACAGGAGTAGTCATGAGCTCTAGGGGTGTAACATCTGCTGATGTCTGGAAAAATGTATATATTATGCTTATCAAACTGCCCAGTAAGCACTTCTCTTAATATTTATTCCCTTATATTAATGCTACTCTCACTTTGGGTAGAGAATCTTCTCTTTTCAGATGGCAGTGACCTTGGGAAAACTCAGAAGGTATCATAGTGTTGGAAAGAAGTGACTGGAGTACTGAGTAACATCTCGATCACACCTTCCAAGGCTCAGGGTCTAATGCGGAAGAGGTGGTGGAAAGAATGTAAGAGCCAAAGGAAGGGTAGGACTCCTTACAACATGCTCCCTCCAGACATAAAATGGCCTGGATATCCATGACCTCATAGTACCTGACACTACCTACACAAGAGGAGGAAAAGATCATGACATCAAAATAAGAGAGAGACTGAATGAGATGGGAAGAGATATGATGGAGAATGAAATTTCAAAGGGGAAACTGGGGGAGGGGGGAAGGGTATTACCATGGGATTTTTTTTTTTATAATCATGGAAAATGTTAATAAAAATTGAGAAAAAAATTAAAGCTTGCCCGATGGTGGCACATGGCTTTAATCCCAGCCCTTGGGAGGCTGAGGTAGGAGGATCATTGTGAGTTCAAAGCCAGCCTGAGACTACATAGTGAATTCCAGTCAGCCTGGGCTAGAGCAAAATCCTACCTTGAAAAACAAACCAAAAAAGGGCTGGAGAGATGGATCAATTGTTATAGGTGCTTGTTTGCAAAGCCTGTCTGCCAGTTTCAATTTGCTAGTACCCACATAAAACCAGATGCACAGAATGGTGCAAATGTCTAGAGTCAGTTTCCAGTGGCAAGGGACCATACTGTGGCCATCCATACTCTCTATCTCTCTCATTCTCTGTCAAGTAAATAAATACATTCTGAAATTTTTATATTAAAAAAATATATAGGAGTGAAATAAATCATATTTATTCACTAGATCTAACAGTAGGAATGAATGAATGAAGAGTTAAATTTAGGGCTGGAGAGATTGCTTAGCAGTTAAGACACTTACCTGCAGAGCCTAACAACCCAAGTTCAATTCCCCAGTACCAATGTATAACCAGATGCACAAAGTGGCACGTGCATACATCTGGAGTCTGTTTGCAGTGGCTGGAGCTCCTGGTGCACCCATTCTTTCTGTCTATCTCTCTTTGCTTGCAAATAAATAAAATTTTATATTAAAATAACTCTCAGTGAAGAAATTTCTCAGGACCAAATTTTTAAATATCTATTTATTTATTTATTTTACTTATTTGTGTGAGAGAGAAAGAGGCATGGAGACAGAAAGAATGGGCACACCAGGGCCTCCAACCACTGCAAACTCCAGACACATGTGCCACCTTATGCATCTGGCTTATGTGGGTCTTGGAGAATCAAACCTGGGTCCTTTGGCTTTGCAGAGAAATCCCTTAATCACTAAGCCACCTCTTCAGCTCCCCAAATATTTTTAAAGACATAAATTTAGGGCTGGAGAGATTGCTTAGTGGTTAAGGCACTTGCCTAGGAAACATAAAGACCCATGCTCAATTCCCAGTACCCACAAAAGCCAGATGCACAGGTGGCATGTGTATTTAGAGTTCATTTGCAGTAGCTGAAGGTCCTGGGGCACCAATTCCCCCCCCCCCCTCTCTCAAATAAGTAAATAAATAAATACAAACTAAAATATTTTTTAAAAAGAGTTAAATTTAAACATGGATAAGGCTGTAGTGATTGCTCAGTGGTTAAAGGTGTTTGCTTGCAAAGTCTGGTGGCCTGGGTCTGAATCCCCAGTATGCATGTAAAGCCAAATGCACAAAGTGGGGCATGCATCTGGAGTTCGTCTGGAGTAGGACAGAAGGTCTTGATACACCCATTCCTCTCTCATTTGTTTGTTTTTCTCTCTCTCCTTGCAAATAAATAAATAAATAAATGGTTTTTAAAAAACATAGATATTTATATTAGAAATAATGCTTAAGGCAAAAGTAAAGTCATGATGCCATAATAACTCCTCTGTTACATTCAAAACCAAATAAAACTACACAATGAATTACTCAAGGGTACATGTAGTAAGAGCCTTTCTAAAGAAAGAGAAGTAAGACACTAGGGAATGATTGCCATTAGAGGTCAACGAGGGGCCATCAAGAGCAACATCTATGCAGCCTGTAGTTCTCATTCTCAAAATGGGGAAGGGAAAGGTGTCGGGAAATACAGGTACTTTTACCATCTAATTGGCTTGCAGATGTGTTAGTTTCTGTAGTAAATCCATCCCCCATGACAGAAATAAAATAAATGAAGTTAATGAAACAAACAAATCACCACCAAAAGAGTGAAGCAATGAACTTAATTAAACCTGCTGATAAAAATAACTTCTCTGGGCTGGGGAGATGGCTCAATAGTTAAAGGTGCTGGCTTGCAAAGCTTGCTGGCCTGGGTTCAATTCCCCAGTACCTACATAGAGCCAGATGCACAAAGCAGCTCATGCATATGTAGTTTATTTGCAGAGAGCAAAAGGTCCTGGCACACCCATTCATTCTCTCTCCTTTCTCTTCATTCTCTTTCTCTCCTCACAAATAAGTCAACAAAAATATTTTTAAAATAAGTAACAAATAACTTCTCTTCATGACTTAGCACAGAAGTATAGCCAAAGGAAACACAATAACCATTACAAAGCATGATTCAATGCTTATCACTCTACGGAAGCAAGACAGCTCTCAAAGGAAAGAGGCCAACACTAGTCATGAGCCTAGTCCTGGCTGAGAAGTTTCTCAGATTCTGCTTTACTCCATAAACCCAGATAGCCCCTTACCTTTTGCCCAGTGAGCACTCTGCCCCAGCTGCCCCTTTAGCAAGCTCTGTGCATTTGACTTTCCTTCATAATCATAAGTTTATCTCCTCATACCAAATTACACACATACCTCTTCAAACCCTAAGTAATTTGTAGACAACCAAGAATTAATTTTCAGCATTGATAACTCAGCTCTTGAGCACTGTAATTCTCCAGATTTCCATAATCTACATTTGTCTAGTATATCTGGGCAGGAATTTAAGCCAAATGTTCCAGCTTGAAAAAGAACACATGCACACAGAGACATACACATTCAAGGATCATAACCCCAACACGAGTCAGAAAAACATATATTGAAAAATAGTGAATTTTTGCATGTCAGGTTCACTTACATTAAAAAGACAAATTTTCTGCAGTGTTAAAGTATAGGAAACCCATGTAAGACTTACATAGAAGTTCATATGATCTATATGGAGAGCAACACAGAAAAAGCTATTACTATTTAAATGTATTTAAATGCATCCATCTAATACCTTCACATCTAGGTATGTGTATAGAGAAAACTTTCCCACTTATTTGAAAAACAAACAACAACAAAAAAAGACATGAGAACATTCTTTGCAACATCCTGTATAAAAGTAAGTGGAGGGCCAGAAGAGAGGGAGGGAAGAAAATATATCCACCCATAGTCATTTCTGTTGTTTTTAAGTACAATTAAAGATCTAAAATATCTAATTTTCAACAAAGACTTTTTTAATGAATTAACTAAAACTTACTTCAAAAAGAAAGAGGATGGAGTCCAGCTCCTCCCTTTGTGATTTATTATTCCCTGAAAATTAAGAAAAGAGGTAATTAGCATGCAAGCATTTAAACTTTAGGGTACTGCAAATGATACTAAAAGCCATCTTAAAACACTAAAGACTCAACATGCACACACCTATTCAGAAATGCCAAGACTCAGTGTGAAACACTGGTAGCAGTGATACAGACACTCAATGAGTCAGACTACCAGGTCCACATGGCACACAACTACCCCTTACAATTGTACAACCACAGCTTTCAGGTTTTCCAAGCAACTGGCAACCCTGAGCAGATGATTTATTCATTTCTCAACTAGGTACCTGCCAGTTCAAATTATGGTAGAGAGCTGGAGAAATGGGTTAGCAGTTAAGGTGCTTGCCTGCAAAGCCAAAGGACCACAGTTCAATTCCCCAGGACCCACATATGCCAGATACACAAGGTGGCACATGCACCTGTAGTTTATTTGCAGCAGCGGGAGGCCCTGGCATGCCCATTCTCTCTCTCTATCTGCCTCTCTCCCTTTCATAAATAAATAAATAAATAAATAAATAAATAAATAAAATATTTTTTAAAGATTTACTTATTTTTATTTATTTATTAGAGACAGAGAGAGAATGGGTGTCCCAGAGCTTCTGGCCAGTGCACCTGACTTACATGGGACCTGGAGAATTGAACCTGGATCCTTAGGCTTCGCAAGCATGCGCCTTAACCACTAAGCCACCTCTCTAGCCCCAATAAAATATTTTTTAATTATGGTAGAATACATGGCAAAAATAGAAAAAGAGTGCTAGCAGTCCATCTTCTTGTGGTTTCACACTTTGGGGAAAAGAGTACAGGGTGTCATGAAGCTCAGACTGGCCTCAAACTTATTGTGTAGCCAAGGATGACCTTGAACTTCTGATCCTCGTGCCTTCACTTCCCAACTAAGCTTATAGGCATGCACCACCACACTTATGCAGTGACTGGGATCAAATCCAGAACCTTGTGCATGCAAGACAAACACTCTAGCAACTGAGCTACATCCAAAGCCCCCATACTGCTCTTTTAATAAGAACTAATAAAACTGCACAGCCTCCCTACAGCAGCAATTACCATTTACTGACTAGACTATGTACTGAGCAATGTGCTGTGCATGCAACCTACATCATTTAACTTAGGAGTCTGCTTTTCAGGGTCTCTTTTTTGTTTTGGTTTTGTTCAAGGCAACATCTCACACTAGCCCAGGCAGACCTGGAATTCACTCTGTAACTCTAGGTTGGCTTCAAACTCAGGCAATCCTCCCACCTCAGCCTCCTGAGTGCTGGGATTAAAGAAGTGTGCCACCACACCAGGTATTTCAAGCCTCTCTTGCAACCACTCAGCCATTATCATAATGCAAAGGCAGCCACAGGCAGTACATAAGTAGAGGATACAGATGTGCTCACTGAAGCTTTGCTTATAAAAATAGTAATCAAAATCCAGGTGTGGTGGTGCATACCTTTAATCCCAGCTCTTGGGAGGCAGAGGTAGGAGGATCATCGTGATTTCAAGGCCACCCTGAGATTACGTAGTGAATTCCAGGTCAGCCTGGGCTACAGTGAGACCCTAACTAGAAAAAAACAAAACAAAAAAAGAAAAAAGAAAAAAGTAATCAAAACTGGCTGTGGTGGAATAAACCTTTAGGACATTCAGGAGGCAGAGGTAGGAGGATCTCTGTGAGTTCAAGGCCTGCCAACTACAAAGTGAGTTTCAGAGTGAGATCCTACCTCAAAAAACAAACAAACAAACAAAAGAATAGTAATCAAGTATAAGTCAGACACAGTGGAATGCAACTGCAATACCAGTAGGAGGTTGAGGATCACCAGGAGTTCAAAGACAGCCTATGTAGAGAGACCCTGTCTCAAAAGCCAACAATAACCAAGCTATCTGTTGCAGGATCCTGATCTAACTAAATCCTCACAGCTCTATGCAGTAGGTATCTTTCATTCATTGAAGAAATACTACAGAGTATCTATATTCCAGTAATTACTCTGGGCCCTGAGGACATAGGAATGAATAAAACAAGCAACAAACCCTGCCCTGGGAAAGATCACATTTGATAGGAGGCAGTTTATAAATTAAGACAGAAAGCACATGGGGGATATCAAAATAGGTGTCCATTTTTGACTAGGGAAGTCAAGGGACACCTTGCTGGAATAAGGTCTACAATAGGCAAGGAAGCAAGCCAGGTGTTAGAAAAGAAGCCATATAGAATTTGAGGGACACATGCCTTAGGAGCAGCACTTGGATGCACCAAGTCCCAGTGGCTGAGCACACTTGCAGGTTAGATTAAAGCAGGGAGTCCCAGGACCATGGAACGAAGATGGGGAACATTATAGCAGGTAAATTTAGCAAGTAGATATGCAAAGGAAGGTAGATTAGAAACAACTTGACATCACTGTAGTAACTCTGGGAATAAGGATCTATTGGAGGGTCAGAGACCCAGTCATTACTTGATGAATACTTAAAGCATGGCTCCCGCTACTCGAAACTTTGGAAGAGACATGAGCAGAGGTGTGGACTCAGAGACCCTTTCTTCAGCTACTGCCAAATTCAGGTGAGGATAACAGGAGCTTGAATATTACCAATGTGGGCAAAGAAGAGGCCAATGATTTTTGATGCATTTTAAAGAGAGCCAATAACTCTAAAATTTTGACCTGAATAAATAACTGGAAGGCTGAAGTTATAAAATGGCTTCATTTTCATTTCCTAATAAACATTTTCTTTCACTCCTTTTTTATTACAGGGGGTAGTATTTTCTGCCCTGGACTCTAATTGATCAATACAGAGTATACTTTAAAGGAATAACCTTCAAAAATCTCACCCTTGGGCTGGAGAGATGGCTTAGCGGTTAAGCGCTTGCCTGAGAAGCCTAAGGACCCCGGTTCGAGGCTCGGTTCCCCAGGTCCCACGTTAGCCAGATGCACAAGGGAGCGCACACGTCTGGAGTTTGTTTGCAGAGGCTGGAAGCCCTGGCGCGCCCATTCTCTCTCTCTCCCCCTATCTGTCTTTCTCTCTGTGTCTGTCGCTCTCAAATAAATAAATAAAAAATTAAAAAACAACAACAACAACAAAAAAAATCTCACCCTGTTCTTATGTCAGTGAGCCTTTGTGACATACTGCAAAAGGAGGCATAGTCTTCTCCTTCCCACTGAGTGACTCTTTCTCTAATCTCTGAACTCTGAAATGCTATGTGATACCCTCTGGCCAATGTGACATTAGCAAATGTGAGGAACTCTGATGATTCTGGAACTCTGAGACCACCATATGAAGGTGCCCAGCCTAGCCTGAAAGGTGGATGACCAGCATCCACATAGAGAATCATGACATTCCTTTCCATTATAAGATGTCTGAATGAAGTCATCCAATATCAGATGACCCAAGAGGCAAGCTCCAGATTAAGTCAGAAGAGCTTGCCAAAAGCCCTGGAGAATCATAAGCTGAATAGACATGGCTGTTTTAAAGCATTTGGTTTTGGAGTGGTCTTTGTTACACATCACAAGCTAACTGATAGTCTTGAAATACATCTTACCAAAAGAATGAGTAGAAGAAAGGGGAAAAAAGAGAAGGAAAAAAAGAGAAAGAAGATAAAAATGAGAAAGGGGTATCATTTTTAAAATCGTTTTTTCAGGTTTTGTGGCAGCTGCCCTTGTTTTAGATGTGGAATTTTAATTGTTTAATATTTTAAATTTTTTATTTATTTAAGAGAGAAAAAGAGGCAGAGAGAAAGGACAGGATGGAGAATGGGCATGCCAGGGCATCCACCCACTGCAAATGAACTCCAGATGCATGCACTACCTTGTGCACCTGACATATGTGGGCCCTGGGGAATCAAGCCTGGGTTCTTTGGCATTGCAGGCAAGTGACTTAACCACTAAGCCATCTCTCCAGCCCCTTGTTTTTCATTGCTATTTGATTACACGCAACCTAACACTTTCCTCCACACCCAAGAAGTTAAACAGAACAAATGTAGCAAGCAAGAAAAATGTCAGATCTTTTCACAATTGAAATATCTACCAATTTGGTCAAAAAAGTTTTTAATGTCCAAGTTTATAGAAACTTATAATCACAAAGGTGGAAACTGAGCAATCCATTAAGAAAAACAAATACTAGCATCCTGAACACAGAGCCTAGAGCATTTGGTAGGACTCCAAGCTACCTGTTGCTCTTCAGAACCCACCAGACAGACCCTAAATCCCTTCCCCTCTGTGCCTGGTATCTACTTTTATTAGATCAGAGCAGGCACCTGACAGGAAGTCCCTCAGTTCCTCCTCTCTATCCCAAAAGGTCTCTCTCTGTCCACACTTATACTCTTACTTTTCTTCCTCAAATAGAACGTCACTTTGTACTTACCTTTGAATCTCTCTTCTGTTTATTTGACTCTCTCAACCCACTCCCCTACCACCTGTACTATCAGTTACCATCCCTCTTCAGCTACCCTTCTCATTCTGCCAACCTGAACTGTGAGGCTTTGTAAGCAAATACCTTTAACCACTGGTCCAGGTTTAGTGCCCCAGTAACCATGCAAAGCCAGATGCACAAAGTAACACTTGTGTCTGGAAACCCTTTGCAGCAACAGAAGGCTCTAACACACACACACACACACACACACACACACACAGACACACACAAGCACGTGTGCGCATTCTCTCTCTCACACACACTCTCCCCCACTCCTCTCTGCTTGCAAATCAATTAAATGATAAGAGGCTTGGAAGATGAGTTGAAGGGGCTTGTTTGAAAAGCTTAACAGCCCAGGATTTAGATACCTAGTGCCCATATAGAGCCATATGCAGAGTGGCACATGCAACTGAAGTCCATTTGCAGGGACAGCAGGATGCCCTCATTCTCATTCATCCATTCATTCTCTCTGTCTTTCTTTCTCTCTATCCCAACCATTTCCCTCCCTCCCTCTCTCTGCTTGCAAATAAAGAAAATTATTTTTAAAACTAAACAAAAAGTTGTTGAAATGCTTACCTTTTAATTTCAAACTATTTTCCAGTGTTATAAAATTTTCATAGAAGATGAAATATATCTGAGAATAATTGGTCTCAAAAAACTGCTTAAGATCACTTGCATCCACATTATCTGAAAAAAAAAGTTTTATTTACACAATTATTAGAATTCAAAAATAACATTTTCACAACTAAGGAAAAGCTATCCCTGGTACCTAATCATACAAAATAAAAGCATATTTTTATTTGTTTATTCTCTAAGAGAGTTCTGAATTACACCCAAAGCACCATCCACCACACACAGCTGTGCAGGAGCCATGAGACCTACTCAAGGAGGTTAAAGTTGATGAGGACACAGCATCCACAGATCAGCCAAAAACTCAGAGGTGGAGGGGGGTGGATGGGACTGAGGACAAATAATATGACTTTATTTGAAGGGAAGAAAATGGGGGGATTCACAGAAAAGGCAACTTTGACATAGGCCTTGAAAAGAAATGGGTTTGTGCCTCTGAAAAACAATCTAGGTGGTGGCGATCATACATGGACCAATCCCTTCTCATTCCCCACCAGGGCAATGCTCTGGGCTAGTGCAAGTGACTGAGCCTGTGCTCCTGACCACATTCATGAACCAGTCACATCCATGTGGGCTCACATGGGCCCATTCCCTCCAACTCCTAGGTGCCTTGTCCTTGCTCCTGATTAGATACTGTGGACTATGTGTTCTAGATGGCCACTGTTGTGCCAGATAGGTCCACTATGATCAGGGACTTCTAGTAGACAGGCAGGTGGTATGGCTGAGAAGGAGTGGGAAGTTAGGGTGACTGGGCTCATGAAAGTAAAAAACAGCAGGGATGTCTTTGAGCCTATTGAAGCAGTCTCCACTCTGCTAGAGATGAAAGGATGATCTGTCTTCTCATCTCTTAACTAGATCTGTTTTTCCACAAACAACCTGGGACCCTCCTGGGAGGAGGCCTCTCCTAGGATTTAAATCTAATCCTAACATTGTGGTTAATCAAGCTGAGACCCCAGAACTTGACTGGCCTCTTCTTGGGACTGCCCCTAGCCCTAACCAATCAGATGTCCCTCAGCTCACCTGAGCCAGAAGTAGGGGCCACCACCATAAGGTTATAAATATACTAACCAGGCATTTAATTCCAGCACTTGGGAGGCAGAGGTAGGAGGATCACTGAGAGTTTGAGACCACCCTGAGACTACATAGTTAATTCCAGGTCAGCCTGGACAAGAGTGAGACCCTACCTAGAAAACCAAAAATAAAATAAATAAAATAAAATAAAAATAAATAAATATGTACCAGTGTGAAAACAGGCAACAACTAGCATCATCAATCAACCCACTTTTTTTTTGCAATAAGATTGCTTAATCCTGGCTGACCTGGAATTCCCAGTGTAGCCAAAATGACCTTGAACTTTTGATTCTCCACCTTCACTTCCAAAGTGCTAGGATTACAATCATGTGCCACCATGCCTGGTTTTATGAGGTGCTAAAGATCTAACTTAGTGCATGCTAAGCAAGCACTCTACCAACTGAAATACAACCTCAGTCCTGAACACTCTCATTTTATGAACAGCAGTCTTGCCAAGAAATCCCTGAGGGCCTTATACAAAACCTGCCAGTTGCAAGGAAGGATGTGTATGTTTTAACTCCATTTCAAATTGCAAGCCCACATGCCAGAAGCACTCTAAGCCCGGGTGGTTACTAGTCACCTCTCACTGTCAATAAAAATACCCCTCCTCATACCCAGTCTAGGGTAGGCCTGCACCTCTGCTGTGTGGTCTCCACCCAATTCTTCGGTCCTAGACATGTCATACTTTACTTCATTCCCAGTGGTATGCTGACTGAAATCCTGATTAAATCATCTGTCTTCTTTGTTAGAGTCTCTGTCCTCATAGTAATATTTTCTTGAATAAACTGAATAGGAGAAACACTGTAATATTCAATGACAAAATGACAACAGGTAAGACCTACAAGACAGAAATTTAAGGTATGAAAACAAAAATCTCATCTGTTTGTTAAGGATTTCTAATTTACACCTGCAGCCCTGACATCTTCTCTTCAGAGCTCCCAAGCCTCACCCCTCACCACCTCTAAAACGAAACAGGTCCAAAGAAGTTCTACCCTGTAGATCCAGTTCTTTCCAACTTGTCATCACCACTGACAGGTGGGCGCAGTGAGTCAGCAAGATAGCACAGAAAGGTTACTGGGCAGTCAGTAGCTCTCCAGCCTATCCATACCTTGGTCCCTCCTAAATAACTCAAATTACCAACAACCAGAACAAAGAGAGGTCCCAAGAACTTTGAGGGGCCTTCACATAGACTGGGATGCTCTACTGAAGCCAAAAGTCCAGGCAGCAGCCACCTTCTTCCTCACCCATGCAGTCTTCTGTGTGGATAAGGCAGAGCTAGTGCTAAGCTTAAAGCTCTCACTGGCAGAAGGAGATCACTTCAAGGTCACCCAAAACACCATGAAGCCAACAACATGACACTGATAATATATTCAGTTTATCTGCGCCAATTGCAACTCCTCACTGTCTAGGGAGCCCTCCTCCCAGGATTCCCCTACTTAATCATTTACTTCTTGGCTGTCTAGCCCCTCAGTGGAATATAAGCTGCTTCACTGTTGTCCCTCCAGCCCTGGGAAACAAGCTGGAGATATTACAAGCACTCCCCACTTTTGTTAAATGAATAAACAGAGAATATCAAATAACTATCAAATAGTTTATATCTCTAATTCAAAATCCAAAGAATACTTAGAGGAAGAATAGGTTTTAAGGAAAGCACTGAAACTTAGCATCCTACAAAAACAGAATACCAGAAAACATCAAACAAAAACATTTTTAGCAAAGCTACTTTAAAAAGCTTAGAGACATAAAGACTTTGCTGAGTGGGAAAAAAACTACTATAACCACAAACTTCCTTTAGACAGAGTTTTTTTGAGTAATTCATTCAATCACTCATTGAGTTCCTGCCCACACCAACCAGTGCTGTGCTTAGACATTCAAAAACAGTAGGCCTAAGGGCATAAGAGGGCACAGGTACATATACCAACAATAGCAAGGGCACCACAGCCAAAACGCATGCCAAGCACCAAGGCAGAGAAAAGTTAGCATCATACATGCAGGCTGGGGTTAATACCATGCATTTGCCATTGTCTTTATACTGAATGCTTTCATGAGTGTATGCTTTTCCAACCTCACCACAACCCAGTGGAGTACATGAGACAGATGTGAGTGAGCAAAGGAAACCTCAGGATGAGATCTCATGTGACCTGATCAAGGTAACAGAGCCAGTTAGGACCTGGAGAGAACTGCTACCTGAATTTCTGACTTCAAACCTGAGGCAAATCAAGACTGGAATCAGGTCAGGAATTCAGAAGAAACAAATGATCTCCTTGTAGATGCCTTAGGAGAAAACACCACAGGGAAAGGAGCAGAGAGAAGAGACCAAGATTAAGAAGACAGAAAGAAGTAACGGGAAGCAGCAGCTCATGACCTGTCCCAGCTTGGAGGACAGGTGAGCACGAGGGAGGAGGAAGCAGTGAGCGAGGACAAGGCCAAATGGCACAGCAAGGTTGGAAACTGCCTGATCCTTGGTGTCTGACAGGGCAGCCAAGTGTGTCCAGCTTAACCACAGGTAAGCAAATGACAGAGAGCAGAGATTGAGGACATTACTAAATTTTTGAACTACTCTTTAATTATTCACACTTATTCATCACCACCAACTAGTTAACTGCATCTATTCTTTTCCCATTATCTCTCAAAAATAATCTATATACTATAACAAAAGCTGCACCCTTCCGTCAGCTAATCCTGTTGCTGACAATTCTTTTTCCACATGTAGCTAAAAAGCAAGAGCAACTAAGGGCAATTGGGACAGACTGTCTGGACTCAAGTGGAGAAACTCCAGGGACTTGGACAAGTTACCCACTTCAACAATGGTCCCCACATTGCAGGGCTGCTGTAGGCATATGCAAGCGCTTGTCTGTCACTCAGCATTATATAGATGTTAGTTGTTTTTCATAATTGCTTAGCTGCTGGCAAAGGCCCACAATGAGGCAGATACCAGTGTCACCTACCAAGGAAGCCATCAAATTCACATACTTAATGAGACTGTCCCATATTTAACAGCACTTAATCCCACTGCAACAGCAAATACTGCCAACAAGCATACCCAGGAAACCAATGCATTTATCCTTTCATCTTTACCCACACACACGCCTCTTGATGGCAGTCCTACCTTGCTCTAGTTAGAATAACAGTCTCACAGAAACCTGCCTCAGCAGACCTCTAGAACCATGAATGAGAAGTCTTCAGATCACTCAGAGACCCTAGCGCAGTGCTGGCAAGAGGAGGAGGAAGATTACAATCTGCTCTCCTCCCTTGTAAGGAAGGACCCCAGAACCCCCACAGCTAAGAGCCACCCGGGCTCAGCACACACCTCTGTGTGGAGATGAAGATGGGACACTCTCTAGGTAACTTAATACATTCGTAATTTAGAAACACTCAATGGGGACAAGGACAATAATCAGGTGAGATACCTGAGGTTGACACAAGATGGAGCATGATGTCAAGAATAAATGTTATTGGGACTTCCGGTTAAGATGGTGGCATAGGAACCACACCAAAGCAGCCTACGGAAGAAAGAGAAAAAAAAAAAAAAACACTCTTCTACTAAAAAGTGAGGTACTTCTACTAAAAAGCGAGGTATATAAGAAATTACCAATGGCAGCAGAGCAGTAGGAGAGATCCAGAGCATCCAGAGCCCACACAGGAAGGCAGAAGCAGCTCCAGCAGCGGCAGCACAAGGTCCGCAGGCCCACAGCTGCCAGGCTCGGCTCGCGCCACAGAAAAGCCAGGTGAGGGGAATGTCCACTCACACCGAAGCTCTTTTCCAGCTTCAGGATCACAGCAGATTACTCAAAACAAACTTTAAAAGCCAGAAGGGCTTAGAGTGATATATTTCAAGTTCTGAAAGATAACAACTGTCAATCAAGGTTACTTTATCCTGCAAAGCTATCCATTCAAATCGACAAAGAAATAAGGATATTCCACAACAAAAGCAGGCTAAAGAAGTATTTGAAAACAAAACCAGCTCTATAGAAAATACTTGTAAGATCCCTCCATGCTGAAGAGAAAGAAAAGCACACATATAAGGAACCTGGAAAAAACAAACATTAATCAAATACTAGTTAACACAAGACAGCAAAGGTAAAACCAGAAAAACTACAAAAAAAATGGCAAAAATAAACACACACCTTTCAATAATATCTCTTAATATCAATGGCCTCAATGCCCCAACCAAAAGACATAGGTTTTCAGACTGGGTTAAGCAGTAGGATCCTTCACCTTGTTGCCTACAAGAAACACACCATTCTACAAAGGATAGACATTAACTTAGAGTGAAAGGTTGGAAAACGGTGTTTCAAGTAAATGGGCTAAGAAAACAAACAGAGGTTGCTATCCTTGTATCTGACAAGGTAGACTTCAGTCTAGTTAGGAAAGATAAGGAAGATCACTTTATATTGATTAAAGGAACATTCCAACAGGAGGACATTACAAACCTAAACATATATGCGCCTAACATACAGGCTCCCAACTTCATCAAACAAAAGCTACTGGAACTAAGTTCACAGCTAACACCAAACACAGTGGTTGTGGGTGACTTCAATACCCCACTCTCATCAATTGACAGGTCATCCCAGCAAAAAATAAACAGAGAGGCACCTGGATTAAATGAGGTCATACAAGAAATGCACCTAACAGATATATACAGGATATTTCATTCTAATGCTGCAGAATACATATTCTTTTCAGCAGCACACAGAACATTCTCTAAAAGAGACCATGTATTAGGAAACAAAGCAAATTTTAACAAATACAGGAAAATTGAAATAATTCCTTGTATTCTATCTGACCACAATGGAATCAAACTACAAATCAATAGCAAGAAGAAAAGCTATAGAGCATAAACAAAGTCATGGAAACTAAACAATAAACAACTAAATGATGAATGGGTCAATGAAGAAATCAAGAAGGAAATCAAAAAATTCATAGAGTCAAATGATAATGAGAACACAACATACCAAAACCTTTGGAACACAATGAAGGCAGTCCTAAGAGGTAAATTTACAGCTTTAAGTACCTATATTAAGAAATTAGAAAGGTCACAAGTAAACAACCTAATGCTTCACCTTAAGGCCTTGAAAAAGAAGAACGCAAACCAAAAATCAGTAGACGGAAGAAATAATAAAGATTAGGGCAGAGATTAATGAAACAGAAACCAAAAATAAATAAATAAATAAATTCAAAGAATCAATGAAACAGAGAGTTAGTTCTTTAAAAGGATAAACAAGATTGATAAGCCCTTAACAAATCTGACTAAGAGAAAGAGACACAAATTAATAAAATTAGAGATGAAAAAGGCAACATCACAACAGATAACAGAGAAATTCAAAAAATCATATAAAAACATATAGTCCACTAAGTATGATAATCTGAAAGAAATGGATGATTTCCTTGACTTGTATGACCTACCTAAATTAAATCAGGATGAGATTAATCACTTAAATGACCTATAACAAGTATGGAGATCCAAAGAGCTATCAAAAATCTCCCAACTAAAAAAAAGTCCAGGCCCAGATGGATTCACTGGTGAATTTTACCAGACCTTCAGGGAAGAACTAACACCATTGCTTCTTAAGCTTTTCCATAAAATAGAAAAAGAAGGAATCCTACCAAACTCCTTCTATGAAGCCATCATCACCCTGGTATCAAAACCAGGCAAAAGCGTGGCATGGTGGCACACACCTTTAATCCCAGGCTTGGGAGGCAGAGGTAAGAGGATTGCCATGAGTTCAAGGCCACCCTGAGAGACTCCATAGTGAATTCCAGGTCAGCCTGGGCTAGAGTGAGACCGTACCTCAAAAAAAAAAAAAAGAAAGATTACAGACCAATCTCCCTCATGAACATAGATGCAAAAATTCTCAACAAAATATTGGCAAACAGAATAAAAGAACATATCAGAGAGATCAGTCACCCTGACCAAGTAGGCTTTATCCCAGAGATGCAGCAATGCTTCAACATATGCAAATTAGTAAATGTAATACATTATATAAATGGACTAAAGAAAAAAAATCACATGACCATCTTATAGATGCAGAAAAGGCATTTGACAAAATCCAACATCCCTTCATGATAAAAGTGCTACAGAACTGGAAATAGAAGGAACATATCTCAATATAATAAAAGCTATTTATGACAAACATACAGCCAAAATAAAGCTAAATGGGGAAAAACTGGAAGGTTTTCCACTAAAATCAGGAACAAGACAAGGGTGTCCACTGTCCCCACTTTTATTTAATATAGTACTGGAAGTTTATCCATAGAAGTAAGTCAAGAGACTCACATAAAAGGGATACAAATTGGAAATGAAGAGATCAAGTTATCATTATTTGCAGATGACATGATTCTATATATAAAGGACCCTAAAGACTCTACCAGCAAACTGTTAGAGCTGATAAACACCTATAGCCATGTAGCAGGATACAAAATAAATACACAGAAATCAGTTGCCTTTCTATATGTTAACAACAAAAACACAGAGGAAGAAATCAGAGAAACACTCCCATTCACAATTGCATTAAAGAAAATAAAGTACCTTGGAATAAACCTAACCAGGGAAGTAAAGGATTTCTACAATGAAAACTTTAAACCACTCAAGTGAGAAATTGCAGAAGACACTAGGAAATAGAAAAACATTCCTTGTTCCTGGACTGGAAGAATCAATATTGCGCAAATGGCAATCTTACCAAAAGCAATCTACACATTTAATGCAATACCCACCAAAATTCCAATGCCATTCTTCACAGAAATAGAAAAAAATATCCAAAAATACAATTGGAATCACAAAAAACCTTGAATATCTAAAACAATACTGAACAACAAAAATAAGGCTGGTGGTATCACCATACCTGATTTTACCCTATACTACAGAGCCATAGTAACAAAAACAGCATGGTACTGGCACAAAAGCAGACATGTAGATCAATGGAACAGAATAGAGGACCCAGATGTAAGTACAAGTAGCTATAGCTACCTGATATTCGATAAAAATGCCAAAAATACTCATTAGAGAAAAGACAGCCTCTTCAGCAAATGGTGCTAGGAAAACTGGATATGTATCTGTAGAAGGATAAAAATAGATTCTTCTCTCTCTCCATGCACAAAAATTAAGTCCAAATGGATTAAAGACCTTAACATCAGACCTAAAACTCTGAAACTGCTAGAGGAAAATGCAGGGGAACCCTTCAACATATGGGTCTTGGCAAAGACTTTATGAATATATCCCCAATTGTTCAGGCAATAAAACCACAGATTAAACACTGGGACCTCATGAAATTATTAAGATTTTGTACAGCAAAGGACACTGTGAGTAAAGCAAAGAGGCAACCTACAGAATGGGAAAAAATCTTTGCCAGCTATATATCTGATAGAGGATTAATATCTAGGATATACAAAGAACTCAAAATATTAAATAATAAGAAATCAAACAAGCCAATTAAAAATGGTCTATGGAACTAAGTAGAGAGTTCTCAAAAGAAGAAATATGGATGACATACAAGCATCTAAAAATGTTCTATATCCCTAGTCATCAGGGAAATGCAGAATAAAACTACATTGAGATTCCATTTTACTCCTGTCAGATTGGCTACCATCATGAAAACAAATGACCATAAATGCTGGCAAGGATATGGAAAAAGAGGAACCCTTCTACACTGTTGGTGGGAATGCAATCTGGTCCAACCATTATGGAAATCAGTGTGGAGGTTTCCAAGACAGATAGGTCTACCATAAGACACAGCTATAGCACTCCTAAGGACTCATCTCATTACCTTAGAGATACTTGCTCAACCATGTTTATTGCTGCTCAATTCACAACAGATGGGAACTGGAACCAGCCAAGATGTCCCTCAACTGATGAGTGGATAATGAAGATATGGCATATATATACAGTGGAGTTCTACTCAGCGGTAAAAAAAAAAAAAAAAAAAAATGAAGTGATGAAATTTGCATGAAAATGAAGGATCTAGAAAGGATTATACTAACTGAGATAACCCAGGCCCAGTAAGCCAAGCATCACATGTTCTCTCTCATAATGTGAATCCTAGCCACAGATGATTGGACTTCTTTGTGAGTAGGAAGAAAACTCAGTAGCAAAGGCCAGTAAACTAGAAAATAAATATAAAGGGAAGAGAAAGGAAGGGAGGGAGTAGTTTATAGGATGGTATTGAATGTATGTAAGTAGAAGAATAGATCAATGGGGATGAAAAGGCCCAAAGTGAGGTCAGGAGAAGAGATTGAGTAAAGGAAAGGTAGAGGGAGGGCTAATCAAAAACTAAGAGAATATAAATAAATCATATGGAATCCTACTTTTTTGGACAATGGAATACTCAGGAGCCATAGATTGTTGCTACAAAATTTTCAGTGCCAGGGATGGGATACCTTTCAATGAGTTGTTGCCCAGGGAGGCCCGTGATGCCCCCAAAACATTATAGGCCATTGCTGAGGCCCTTGGTTTCCCACCAGGAATAGATGACCCAGGAATAGACCCTATTGCTGAAGACTCCACATACTTGGGCTGCAAGGCCACTGAGAAATCCTGCTGGAACTGAGCTGATAACTGCCTCCATGCACACCAGCTGACAGAAAGCTGGAAGAAGCTGTTCTGCATGCAGTTCAGTGGGAGAGAGAGAAATCACCAGTGAAGATACTCAACAGTGGACACCAGCCAGGCCAAATGAGCCAACAGGAGTAATAGTGGCACATCTGTCATGGTGGAAACCAACTACCCTCTAATTGTACTGGAGGCCAGCTCCATGGGAGGGAATACATCCCTGATACTGAAAACTTAAAACAGGGGTAGTCATGAGTGCTGGGGGTATAAAATCTGCTGCTATCTGGCTACATGTATATACTATGCTTATCAAGCTGCCCAGTAAGCACTTCATTTAAGGTTCATACCCTTATATTAATGCTACTCTCACTTTTGGTAGAGAATCTTCTCTTTTCAGATGGCAATGACCTTAGGATGATCATGGTGCTGAAAAGAAGTGACCAGAGTGCTCAGTACTGTAACATCTCTATCACACCTTCCAAGGCTCAGGGTCTAATGCAGAAGAGGTGGCGGAAGAGCCGAAGGAAGGGTAGGCCTCCTTACAACATGCTCCCCCCAGACACAAAATGGCCTAGATATCCAGGACCTCATAGTGCCTGACACTACATATGTAAGACCATCATATGAGAAGGAAAAGATCATGACATCAAAATAAGAGAGAGACTGATTGAGATGGGGAGAGGATATGATGGAGAATGGAATTTCAAAGGGGAAAGTTGGGGGAGGGAGGGTATTACCATGGGATATGTTTTTAAATCCTGGAAGTTGTTATTAAAAATTTGAAATTTTTGAAAAAAGAAAAATGTTATTGTGACAAGCTACTATTTAGAGCATAGCTCTATGCCCTCTTTTCCTGCTGATGGGTTGTAGAGTCACAATGCATTATTCCTTCCTGCAAATACACCTTTAAATGGTGCTCACTCACACTGATTACATGCTAATCTGGCTTTCTGTGGCCAAAGGGTACCCAGAAACATGAGTGTTGGCTGGAGAACCTGAGGTAGCTATTGGTCCAGGGGAAATGAGGAAACTTGAGAAGCAGAGCTGGATCCACCCCAACAACCTCAGGCAACTGCACGTGGAAGCAGAACCACCCCAGCCACTACACACCCACCAACACCATGAAATGTTGGTGCCCAGAAAGAAACAGTGCAGAACTGTTTCATTGATTTGAGGGCCAGGAAGCCTATGAGCCATGCGCTCAAGTATAACACATTGTCACCTCCAATAAAGAACAAACTAATCCAGGTGACAATGGTGGCAGTGATGGCCTCATGCAGACAGTGTGAAAGGAGGAGGCGGCAAGGACCCCAAAATGGGGCTGCTGGCCAATAACCTGCTGCACACAAGCAAAATGAGACCGGACCCTTTCTGGAGGTAGTGTCCCACCTGCCGTCCTTCTTCCATTGCCTTGGATCCTTGTGTTCACACCCATTAAAATGGGCATGTGTGGCAACATCACGAAAATCAAAGCCATGTATGACATCAACCCAGGCAAGTTCAGGACCCTGGTGGAGAGAGGAATGTACCCAGCAGAATGATACGGTTGAAAAGGGGTCTGTGCTTCATCAGGGTATTTCTGCAGAGCAACTGTGATGGAGAATGGGCCTAGAACCATCCCAACCTCATCTGCATAAATGCAACCAAAGCCTAAGAGATGGCCCTGAAGAGGCACCATGACTGGATCAGACAGAAGGTCTTCCAGGCTCGCTGGCTCAGCACACTACAAGTCTGACTTCATGAAGGCCCTCCCCAAGGGGCAGAATATGACACAGGAGGAGTGTCTGGAGAAGATCCACCTCTTTGTGGTCACCACTGACTTCACCTATGAGATATACACCAAGATGAAAGCAGAACTCAACTACACAGTGTAGGTGCTGCTGGCATGCGGTCCCTGGGGGAGGGAAGGTGAGCAACCGCATCACTGTGAATCAGCGGGGCCAGTGCCCCCCAGGCCAGCCTGATCTGTAGAGGGCAGCCTTGACTTTTTATTTGTTTTTTTCTTTCTTCTTCTTCTTTTTTTTTTTTTTTTTTTGTCCTGTTCTAATGAAGCAATAAATACCAATCCTCCTTCCAAACCTCCTTGAACATTCCTCACAGCACAGGCTGGCACACACCTTCTTGTCAGTGCGATTAAAAACCAATTAACATTGCTAATAAATCAAGTCCATGCGCGTGTGTGTGTGTGCGTGCGTGTGTGTGTGTGTGTGTGTGTGTGTGTGTGTGTGTGCTTTCCTCTTCCCAAGGAGCCTAGCTCCAAGGAAAGTGTACACCTCACACCACAGAGAAGCCCACGTCCCCTCTGGGGACTTCACCCAATGATGTCTTAGACTGGAAACTATATACGGTTCCTACTGTGGCATTTGTTTGAAAAGCAAGCTGATAGGGGTCATATGGCTCACACAGCCTGGCCCATGGCACTGTCAGAAATCCTACTCTCTCTCACTGTCTTTTTGCAGACACGTGTATGTGCATGTTTCTTTTTGTTTATTTTATTTGACAGAGAAAGAAGCAAAAAAAAGAGAGACAGAAACAGAATGGGCACTCCAGGGCCTTCAGCCACTGCAAACAAACTCCAGATGATTTGCCACCTAGTGCATCTGGCTTACATGGGTCCTGGGGAATCTAATCTGGATCCTTTGGCTTTGCAGGCAAGAACCTTAACCACTAAGCAATCTCTCCAGCCTCTTTTTGGTTTTTTGAGGTAGGATTTTGCTGTAGCCCAGGCTGACCTGGAATTCACTATGTAATCTAAGGGTGGCCTTGATAACTGAACTACATACAATAGGAAGGCTTTTTAACTGGTGAACCATGCATAAGCAGGTGACCATGTTTGACTATATTGCATTCTTCTACATAACTATTTCAGGGACAGCTTTTCCAACCTTAGAAACTGCCTATCATGGGAATTCTCTAGAGGGGGTCCAGGAAACGCTCCAGATGCAGAGACCCAAGAAACTGCCTCACTGACTTAACTATCCTGGTGGTAAAAAGAGCTATACTTTTTAAAGCATTGGGGCAACAAAGCAGCCCCAAAATAACTGATGTGTATTTAAAATTTTTTAAAACTCAATGAGGAACAATTGGTAATTTTTTATGCAGAAACTTAAAGAATCCTTAATAAATCTCTAGTTTGAAATCAGGAAGAAAGGAAGAAAGAAAGAACGAACGAACTAATCCAAAAGCACAACCTGGGCTGGAGAGATGGCTTAGCGGTTAAGTGCTTGCCTGTGAAGCCTAAGGACCCCAGTTCGAGGCTCAGTTCCCCAGGTCCCATATTAGCCAGATGCACAAGGGGGCACACACATCTGGAGTTCGTTTGCAGAGGCTGGAAGCCCTGGCGCGCCCATTCTCTCTCCCTCTATCTGTCTTTCTCTCTGTGTCTGTAGCTCTCAAATAAATAAATAAAAAATGAACAAAAGCACAACCTGCCTGTTGTTACAAACTTTCTGTCAACAGTGACCTGTGCTAGCTGGAGTGAGGGCAGAGAGTCCTTGTAACACCAGCCAGAACATCTGAGTGCCTCCCCTGTGTGCACTCAAGTGCTATAAAGTACTAAGTGCAGGTAAACACCAGCAGCTTATCTAGGAGAGGAAGTAAAACCTACACCAGGAAGCCTCCCCAGACTCAGTGGTAACCCCCATAAGACACATGTCCAAGGGATGGCTGGAGTTCAATAGCCAATCAACATATTTATTGTCATTATTATTAGAGAAACTCTAATCTGGAAATAACTTTACGTAAAGATTTTTAAAAAAATGTTTGCTAGAGCTGGTGGCACACAGCTTGCATCCTAGCACTGGAGAAGCAGAGGTAGGAGGATCACTGTGAGTTCGAGGACAGCCTGGTACTACAGTGAGTTCCAGGTCGATCTAAGCTAGACTGAGACCTTCCCTCAAAAAAACAAAACAACAACAACCAAAAAAAATGTTTGCTATAGGCCTGGCATGGTGGCATACACTTTTAATCCCAGCACTGGGGAGTACTAGTTCTAGCCAGGGGCAGTGGCTCACCTGCAGTGCCACTTGGGCAGCAAAGACAGGAAGGTCACTACAAATTCAAAGCCAGATTGTACTACACGGTGAGTTTCAGCCCAACCTGGGCTACAGAGTGAGATCCTATCTAAAAAGCCTAACAGTAAAGATACATGTTTCTAGCCAGGCTTTTAATCCCAGCACTGGGCAGCTGAGGTAGAAGAATCATTGCAAATGTGAGGCTAACCTGGGACTACAGAGTAGGTTTCAGGTCAGCCTGGACTACAGTAAGGCATTACCTTAAGTCCCTCTCCCCGTGAAAGATACACATTTCCTGTACTGACTGCAAATACAAAATCCTTGTGTGAATAAAGTATGAATGTATACAGAGGAAAGCATATCAGATTTGGACTCCAACCCTACAGTGATGAGGACCTGAAACTGAGATGTGGTCAGGCTGTGGTGGGAAGTGGCCTAGACAAGAACCAAGATGGAGGCATAGTCTGCTAGCTAAGCCTGGCTCATCTCAAGTCAGTCTGCAGCATTCCCCACCTTCCAGTCTCAGGTGTCTGTCTGGCTTGTGTGCCTGAGTCTCCAGCAGAGAGTATCAAGTCTCTGAGCACCCAAGGCATATGCACCAAATAAGCACACACTGAATAAGTATGTTAGTCAGCAGGACAGGGAAACAACCAGTGAAGAGTTACTCAACATAATAAATGGTTATGTTTTCAAAATGATAGCATAAATGTATGCTCATTCCTTAGACTACTGAAAGTATTCATTTTATAAACTTATCTAATATCTATATAACCTCTATTGTATGTGTGATGTATTGAAAGATATCTGCAATCAGAAATATTCTGCTTGGCAGTGAAACTCTAAACATATCACTATGTACTTTTTTTCTTCATGTGATTACCACTGAAACATTTATTCACAAGCTGGATGATAAAATAAGACATGAAGGTCATTTAAAGTACCTCTCAGGAAAAAAAAGAGGTAATATGTACCCTTCTGGCACATTCTCCCTCCTCCTAAATACCCAGAAATTCCCTTAATATTTGAAGTAGTTCTAATTATGACCTGGTATCATTCTTCCAATGGTGTTTGTTAGGATTTTATTTTTTCTTTATTTTTTATTAGTTTTCTATTCAGCAAATACAGGCAGTTTGGTACCATTATTAGGCTCATCCGTGACCTATCCCTCCCCATTGGACCCTCCTTGTTGAGGTAAATGGGTCGTACATTGTGGAGTTAGCCCACAGTTATTGGTACGATAAATGTCTCTGCACATCATGACCCAACATGTGGCTCTGACATTCTTTCTGCCCCCTTTTCTGCAAAATTTCCCTGAGCCATGTTGGGTTCATTTTTGGTCTGCTTCAGTGATGAGGTGTTGGGGGCCTCTGGGGCTCTGGCTCTCTGGTTTGGTAGTAGTTGATTTTTCTCTGTGTTGGTCTCCTTCCCCCCTTGTGCTGGTATCCGGTTTATCAGGAAAACAGCACCCTTGCTTGTTTCACCAATTTTCCTTAGTTTCAGTCGGGGCCCTTTTGAGGTATGATGGGGTGGCTCTCTCCTTAGGATCTGCATCTTTCTTTCTTTCCCCAGGATTTGCAGTGCAGCTAGGCAGTCGCCATTTTGGCCAGAAGTCCTCACTATGTACTTTTTAAATGAATTTATTATCTTTTTTTTTTTTTTTTTGAGGTAGGGGCTCAGCCCAGCTGACCTGAAACTCACTCTACTGCCCAAACTGGATTCACTATAATTCACTGTGACCCTCCTACCTCAGCCTAGAATTATAGTTGTGAGCCACCATGTCTAGTTATCACCATATTTATTTACACATAAGATTGTTATGCCTGCCTCAAGCATAAAACTTAAACCATGGCTAATATATGAGTAAATATAGCCAAACTTGTGCATTTTGAAAATTAAAATATAAGCTTAGCATGGTGGCACACATGTTTTCCAGCTCTTGGGAGGCAGAGGTATGAGGAATGCTGTGTTTGAGGCTAGCCTGGGACTACAGAGAGAATGATAGGACAGCCTGAGCTAGAGTGAAAATATAAACCAGGTGTGGTGGAGCACACCTTTAGTCCCAATACTCAGGAGGCTGAGGCAGAATTGCCATGAATTCAAGGCCAGCCTGGATATGCAGAGTGAGTTCCAGGTTATCCTGGGCTAGAGTGAGATCCTCCCTCGAAAAACATCAAAAAGTAAAAATTAAATTACATTAAATTAAAATATGTCATTGGACTTAGAATTCCCTCAGTCTCTAAGAAAAATTGTCAGAGACCACAAAGAAACTCTAGCTATGATGATTCCAAGGACTTTCAAAACAAAAGTCAACATTTACCACTCTGCACAGGACCCCATTTCACCTTCAGGTTCAGTCTAGCCTCTGCCTCAGGGGCAGATCTCCCCAAATCTGACGTTGCAGCCTCTGGTTCAAATCAGAGTAGGTCCCACAAATCTAAATATCAACAGCACATTCTTTCTTGAGTTGCTGTTGTCAAAATCAGATCAGAAAGAAACCCATACCTCAACTTTATTCTAACCCGCACCCTTTCTTCTCTGTACTACCTCAAATCTCCTTCTCTGAGTATCTTTTGTCTATGAATACTTACATGCTTCCTTCCTGCAAAGCTTTAAGAACCAGAAGATCCAAGCTTTTTACAAGTACACTTTTCTAATACATGAGACTTCACATTAAAAACAAAATTCTCTCAAGTAATACCATACTTCCAATCCTAATTTACTTTCAAGCACCAGACATTTGATACAGAGTTACTTCCTATATAACTTTCAGAATTTAAGTAACGTACTCAAGGTAATTCTGGCCATTCTCTTAGTCCACCCCACCAAAGTGACATAAGGCTTCCTTGCAGGACACCTATTCCTTCTTTTTCCTTACCTGGCTATTATAAGTGGCCTAATCAACCTCACTAAGAAGACTATACTCAGCAGTAATCTCGGGCTACTCCTAAAATGCACATCAAGCTTGCACTTGGGTTTCTGTCCATCTTCCTCATCTCTGACTACCACCCCATACAACTGTGGGCACCACTCAACCCAAACCATCCACTTAGTATATTCAATGAAGCCCAAATCTCCTCCTTCCACCATCTAATGGATCCTTTCTTCTAGGCTCTGTCTGAAACTGGAAATCCCCTAAAAACACTACTTCCCTTACAATTAATTATAAGGTAAGACTCATCTACTTCCTACACCCACACAGCTCTTGGTCTACATAAGGTGTACTGCCTCCCTGCTCACCCCTTCCCACACCTGCTATGCTGTAATTTTTGGGCCATCCTGGTCATCTTTCTCAATCTCTTTCTCTCTCTCCCTCTCCCTCCCTCCCTTCCTTCCTCCCTCCCCCCCCCCACACACATACAAACAATCTCCTTGGCTGCTCACCCCATCAATCATACACAAACAACCCCCACCAACCACAGTGATGCACTGTCTTTTACATACCATGACACTCTGCAAAGATTGGAGAGTCTGGCTCCCTGTCTTTCTCTCTACTACCAGCCCTGTCATTATTACTGGTGATTTCAACATTTACATGGATAATGCCTGACTTCCTCATCCTTAATAAAGTTGTCAGATACCTACCTCTGCCACCCACATCCACATCCACATCCAGAACCTAGACCTGATTATTACTCCTCACCTCCAATGTCTCAACTTCAAGTGAGTCATTCTCCTGCCACTTGCCATGTCTTACCTTTTCTAGCCACTCCTTCTGGAACCCTAATTCCATCAACTTTTCAGGTCTACTGGATCATTTAATCAAACTCTGAATCCATCATCTTGTCACTATCTATGGTGCCACTCATATCCTCACTTATTTTTCTAGTTGGGCTCCCGATGATGATCTTTATAGCTGGCCCTATAATTGTCCCTCAACCCCTCATTTCTTTCTTCCTCATCATATTGACTCAATAAAATCCCAGTCTCAGGGACTGGAGAGATAGCTTAGCAATTAAGGCACCTGCCTGCCAAGCCAAAGGACCCAGATTCAGTTCCCCAGGAACTATGTAAGCCAGATGCACAAGGCAGCACATGTATGTTTGCAGCAGCTGGAGGCCCTGGTACATTGATTCTCATTCATTCTCTCCCTCCCTCACTCTCTCTCAAATGAATAAATAAAAAATAACAAATAATTTTAAAAACTCCCAGTCTCAGTTCCAACCTTGTTTCAACTCAAAGCATTTACCTGAGCCCAGGCCATGTGCTGGATGAAAAGTTTTTTTACAAAATAAAAAATAAAATGTATTAAATATTTAATGCAGTGGGAGTACACACATGTAATCCTCACACTTGAAAGGCTGCAAATTTGAGGACAACCTGACCAATATAGTAAGTACAAGGCCAGCCAGGTTTATATGACAAGACAATGGCTCAAAACTATACATATAAATAAATAATCCTGCATATTTGGTTTATAATACTGTGGCAGTTTGATTCAGGTGTCCCCCATAAACTTAGGTGTTCTGAATGCTAGATTCCCAGCTGATGGAGATCTGGGAATTACTGCCTCCTAATGGGAGTGTATTATTGGGGGTGGGCTTATGGGTGTTATAGACAGTGTCCCCTTGCCAGTGTTTAACACACTCTACTGTTCCTGTTGTCTACCTGATTATTGGTCAGGGGTGATGTCCACCCTCTGTTCATGACATTAGTTTTCCTCTGCCATCGTGAAGCTCCCCTTTGAGCGTGTAAGCCAAAATCAACCCTTTTTCCCAAAGCTGCTCTTAGTTTGGTGATTTCTACCAGAATGCAAACCTGACTGCAATAAATACATAATAATAAAACAAACACCTTATTTCACCCCCTGAATGAAAGTGCCCAGTGTGTGTGCTGTGCCATCCTAAGGAGCTATGCTCTGTTAATCCAATAGGCAATTTTGAATTTTTTTCATGGCCTAAAAGTAAGATATATGCACCCTGTGCCTAAGATCCACTAGCCTAAGCCATCAGAAGGAATGGAGACCAGAACCCTGGCATATTACTTTTGGAGGCATGCTAAGACCTAAACTATCATCTTATTTGCAGGAAAAAAAAAAGTCTTTTTTTTTTTTTTTTTTTTTTTTTTTGCTTCCTTGATAGCTTTGTTTCTTTACGCATACTGTACTATTACCCTAGGTACATACTACTTACACTGCTTAAAATTTTTAAACTTCTCCCTAGAATACACACACACAAATGTGCATTCCAAAATTCACTATAACTGACAATTCATTTTCCTAGGGGTTCTCCACAGTATTTCTGACTAAAATATGACAGCAGGGCTAGAGAAATGGCCTAGCAGTTAAGGAACTTGCCTGCAAAGCCAAAGGACACAGGTTCAATTCCCCAGGATCCACATAAACCATAGGCACAAGATGGCATATGTGTCTGGAGTTAATTTGCAGTAGCTAGAGGTCCTGGTGTGCCCATTTTCTCTATATATCAGTGTGCTTCCTCTCTCAAAATAAATAAAAATAATTTTTAAAAAGTGAGAGCAGACTGCAGCAGACGAAATGGCCTCACCCCACAAACAGACCCTTGCTTTTCCTTACAGAAAATTGGCTACTCAGGGATTATCCTTCACAGGGCAGTGCACCCTGGGAAGATGGCCTGATGCAACTCAGCCAATAATGAATGGCACAACATAACCCTTGCCAGTGCCTACCATGGCTCCAAGCCTGTGATGCAATCCTGGTCAGTTTAAACAGAAGTCTGGTGGATATGGCTAGGACAATGGGTGCCCCAGGACCTCCTGCCATTGCAAACCAACACAAGATGCATATGCCATTTTGTACATTTGGCTTTACAGGGGTACCGGTGAACTGAACCCCATGTCATCAGGCTTTGCAAGCACTCCAGCCCCTCTTCTTAATTCTTAAAGGGACACAAGAAGAAGCATCCTTGTTCTGACGCTGTATATCATCCTATCTGTGTGGCTTTGGGCATTTTGCCATCCAGAAAACAAACTTGTAATAGTAAGAATAACAAAGGAGGGGCTAGAGAGATTGCTCAGTGGTTAAAGGTGCTTGCTTGCAAAGCCTGATGGCCTGGGTTCAATTCCTAGGACCTATGTAAAACCAGAGGCACATGCATCTGGAGCTCATTTGCAGTGGCATGTGGGTTTGTCATGTCCATATTCATTCATTCATTCTCTTTCCCCCTTCTCCCCCTCCCTTTCTCTCCTTACAAATAAATTATTCAAGAAAACAAGGGCTGGAGAGATGGCTTAGCGGTTAAGCACTTTCCTGTGAAGCTTAAGGACCCCAGTTCAAGGCTTGATTCCCCAAGACCCATGTTAGCCAGATACACAAGGGGATGCACAGGTCTGGAGTTCGTTTGCAGTGGCTGGAAGCCCTGGCATGCTGACTCTCCTCTCTCTCTGCCTCTTTCTCTCTCTCTCTCTGTCACTCTCAAATAAATAAACAAACAAACAAAAAAAGAAAGAAAAACAAAATATGGGGCTGGAGAGATGGCTTAGCAGTTAAGGTGCTTGCCTACAAAGCCAAAGGACCCCTGGTTCATTTCCCCAGGACCCACATATGCCAGATGCACAAGGTGGTGCATGCATCTGATGTGCCCCTTCTCTATCTGCCCCCTTCTCTTTATCACTCTCTCTCAAATACATTTTTTAAAAATGCTTAAAATAGGGCTGGAGAGCTGGCTTAGTGGTTAAGCACTTGCCTGCAAAGCCTAAGGCTCAATTCCCCAGGACCCACAGCTGAAGGCCCTGGCACACCCATTCTCCTCCTCTCTCTCTCTATCTCTGCCTTTCTTTCTGTGTCTGTCGCTCTCAAATAAATAAATAAAAACAAACAAAAAAATTTAAAAATGCTTAAAGTAAATAAATAAAATATAAGGATAACAAAGTATAGAGTTTGGGGTTGGGAAGATGATTCAGTGGTTAAAGACCCTTGCTTACAAAGCCTACTGGCCCAGGTTCAATTCCCCAGTACCTATATAAAGCCAGATGCACAAAGTGGCACATGTATCTGGAGTTCATATGCAGCAGCAAGTTGCCCTAGTACACTCATTCATATACATTCTCTGTCCTCTCTTACAAATAAATAAAAATATTTATTCAGAAACTCAATTAGCTAATGTTGAGTTGCACTTTTTTTCACTTTTTTTTTTTTTTTTTGAGGTAGGGTTTCACTCTAGTCCAAACTGACCTGGAATTCACTATATAGTCTTAGGGTGGCCTCGAACTCACAGCAATCCAAATCTCTGCCTCCTTGCCTCCCAAGTGCTGGGATTAAAGGCATGTGCCACCATCCCCAGCTAAGGACCTCTTTTTATAGAAGGAGAAAACTCCTTACTATTTGTCTATGTTTTTGCTTTCTATTACTTGCAACCAAAAACAAAAATCCATATTGTTGCAGTCAGGTTCGCATTGCTGGCAGAAATTACCCAACCAAGAGCAGCTTGTGGGAAAAGGGGGTTTATTTTTGCTTACAGGCTCGAGGGGAAGTTTCACAACAGAAGGGAAAACGATGGCATGAGCAGAGGGTAGACATTACCCCCTGGCCAACATAAGGTGGACGGACAATAGCAATAGGGGAGTGTGCCAAACACTGTCAAGGGGAAACTGGCTATAACACCCATAAGGCTGTCCCCAACAATACACTCCCTCCAGGAGTTAATTCCCAAATCTCCATTAGCTGGGAACCTAGCATTGAGAACACCTAAGTTTATGGGGGACACCTGAATCAAACCACCACATTCTGCCCCTGACCCCCATAAAGTAAAGACCACATATGATATAAAATGCAATGCTTCCATCCAACTTTAAAATTCCCCACAGTTTTTATGAATTCCAATGATGTTCATACATTCCCCTAGTCCAAGATCTTTTAACTGAGCCATAATACTGAAAAATAACCTCGAAGAACCCATAATGGCACAGAATAGACATTCACACTGCAAAAGATGGCATAGCAAAGAAATATTCAACCAATACAAGATTTAAAACAACCAGGGCAGACAATAAACTCTGTAGCTTCAAGTCCAACAACTCTAGCCAGTGACAAATCTCCAAGTCCGATAATTCTCACCAGCAACAAGTCTCTGGCATTCCAATTCCACCCCTCCAACTGGGCTACTCACAGTCCTGGAAAAACGTCATACTGGGCAAGCAGCTCTCCTTGGCAGCCATCTCATGGTCCCAGCATCTCCACTGGGTCTCCACTGCAACCCACAGTTCATCCTCATGGCCCCATGGGGTCTCCATGCAGGCATACAGCAAACCTGCTTCACAATGCCCATGGCCATTTCCAAAACACAAAATTCAGCTCCAAAAGGCCAAAGCCATACAGTCTAGTAGCAATCCCACTCCTCGGTACCACTTTACTATTGCACTCAAGTTCGCATTGCTGGTAGAAATCACCCAACCAAGAGAAGCTTATGGGAAAAAAAAAAAAAAAAAAGGTTTATTTTGGCTTATAGTATTGAAGGGAAGCTCCACGATGGCAAGGGAAAATGATGGCATGACATCATTGACATGTCATCATGACAGAGGATTGACATCATCCCCTGGCCAACATAAGATGGACGATAGCAACAGGAGAGTGTGCAAATACTAGCATAGGGAAACTGGCTATAACACCCATAAGCCAGCTCCCAACAATACACTGCCTCCAGGAGGCATTAACTCCCAAATCTCCATCAGCTTGGAATCAAGCATTCTGAACATCTAAGTTCATGGGGGACACCTGAATCAAACCACCACACATATGTACTGACAGCTAAAACAAAAGGTGGTAGAAGCAACAGGAAACCAAAACTATTAAGAATTCAAAACTCATGCAACAATTTTAAGTCAATGCACACTTGCTTACTTTTTTTTTCGTAATATGAATTGGGGCTAGCCTATATAGTCTAAACCACCTCTAGGAAGAAAGCTGGAGACAAACAAAATGGCTAATGCATCAGTTAAATGGTTGTCTCTTCCCCTCTAACCCCTCTAACCCCAACACTAAGGCAACAGAAAGCTAGTGAAGGTTGTAAAGAGCCAGGAATAAATGCCTTGTGTTATATAATTATCAGTAGTAATTGTAACAGCAGCTTACAAAACAGCTTTGCATATGATGACTCCATGGTAACCCTCCAGCAATGTCAGAAGGCAGGTATCATTCTTTTTTTTTTTTTTAATTTTTATTTATTTATTTGAAGACAGATAGAGGGGAGAGAGAGAATGAGCGCGCCAGGGCTTCCAGCCTCTGCAAACGAACTCCAGACGCGTGCGCCCCCTTGTGCATCTGGCTAACGTGGGACCTGGGGAACCGAGCCTCGAACCGGGGTCCTTAGGCTTCACAGGCAAGCGCTTAACCGCTAAGCCATCTCTCCAGCCCGCAGTATCATTCTTACTGCCTACAGGAAGGGTCAAAAGGAGCAGCTCACTGCCATACCTGGAGTCCATGCCGTTAGACTGCCCCACTGCTCAGCTAAGTCCATACTAACAGGAAAATGGTAGAGGAGGTGCAGGGAGCACACATGGGAGAAATGCTTTGTTAATATTTCTTTTTAAAAACAAAAAGAACAGAAAAGAGATATGGTAATGAACCACAGAATTGATTAATTATTAAGTCCAAAATAAGGCCCAGAAGGTAGTTTATTTTAAAGGGTGTCACAGCCAGCTTGTAAGTAGAATGGCCTTCATTGTAGACAGAATAAAAGGGTAGCTTCTCTGAAATTCGCTTAGCAAAGACTTAATTGGTCTTCCCCAAAGGACTGTCTTTACCTCCAGAAAAATCAACATGCTGTCCCCTACCCTGCTGACAGCCTCAAACACTGTCACATCTGCTATATCCATTACACAAGTAATCAAAGACACTTGTTCTGGTCACAGAAGCAACTCCCAGGCATACACTTTTCTGACAGTGTATGAGAGCCTGGAACACCCAACCTGAAGAATTATGGCAGACAATTTGCTATGTGACTCCAGTAGAACAATACAGTCATGTAAAGAATATGAAGTCTTCCCTTACTGCTGTGGAAAATATGTATAAGGCTTGCTACATGAAAAAAATGTAGTGTTAGACAATGTATAATGCTTATTCATGTAAAACTCTGTGTGTGTATGTATGTGTGTGTGTGTGCACACGCAGGTAATAACAAGACAGTGAACAGAACACACATAAGTAAGAGAACAAGCACAAACTGGGTTTTGGAGATATTAACAATGATTATTAAAGCATTTTTTTTTCTTTTGAGGAAGCGTCTTACTCTAGTCCAGACTGACAGCAATCGTCCTACCTCAGCCTCCCAAGTGCTGAGATCACAGGCATGAGCTACCATGCTGGCTTACAGCCCAGAATTTAAAACGCTTTTTTAATGGGCCTGGCAAGATAATAGCTTACCAGTTAAGGCGCTTGTCTGCAAAGCTTAAGGACCCAGGTTTGATTCCTCAGTACCCACGTAAATGCACATTAAGTGGTACATGCATTCAGAGTTTATTTGTGGCAGTTAGAGGCCCTGGTGTGCCCATTCTCTCTGTCTCTCTTCTCTCTGTCTCTCTCTCTGCTGGCAAATACATAAATACACTTGAAATATAAAAATGTTTTACATTTTAGTTATTTTTTGCTTATTTATATTATTCAAATTTTAATAATTATCATATAACCATATAAGAAAAAAGAGCTATTTAGACAAAAAAAATTTCAGATGTTTTGGAAATTTATTTTTCAAAAGTAGACTACCATAAAAAGAAAGTAACAGTACAGCAGTCATGACAGCAGGCCACTATTCTCCAAACTTGTCTTACTTTTCAACTCTGAAGAAAAGAACCAAATAATTCATAAGAGTATCCTTAACAAATCAAAAAAAAGCTTCCTTTAAAAAAAAAACTATTATTTATTTATTTGAGAGAGAGAGAGAATGAGGAGTTATGGGCATACCAGGGCTTCTTGCCACTGCAAACAAACTCCAGATGCAAGCACCACTGTGTATCTGTCTCTGTGTGGGTACTAGGGAATTGAATCCCAGGATGGCAGGATTTGCAAGCAAGCGCCTTTAACCACTGAGCAATCTCCTTGGCCTTTTAAAAGGCTTTCTAAAACCAGAAAACAATTTAAGTTTCTTGTTCACTATCTGAACTCCATTTCTAGAATAGTACATGCCTTGCACCTAACTCCTAGGAAAGACCTAAATGTCTAAAGGAGATTCACTTTACTTTAGGAAAAGCTTCTTGTCTCTAGACATCAACTGATAAGTACAGAAGATTATCAGAATTGGGCAGGAAGAAACTGCCTCTGTCCTGCCTTTCAAGAGCTTGCAGTGAGTGGAAAAGAGTAAACATGTGCACCTCGGAATATAAACGGGGATAAAATTTCCAGTCACAAGCTTCATTTACAAGAACTGGCAGCCTTAGTACATATAAGTCAACGTCTCACTCTGCTTGAACTTGGCACTGACTGATTATCAACTGCCAGAACAGAGTCTTAATAGCACACATGGTCTATGCTCAGAAATGACAGCGCTGAGGGTCTTCCATAAGATCCTCCTCATTCATCTACCCACTCATGCCACCTAATTTTGAATCACCATGTTATAGGAGATGAGATCTTTGGCCTGAAGACAATAGTAAAAAAGATCAAAGCAAGTGTGTGAACATAGGCAAGAGTCAGCACTGACCGAAAAGGTGACTGAATATGATTCTCTCCAAAAAGAGAGGCAAATGTTTATTGTTTATTGATTCATTGTTACAAGCAAACATTTACCTCATAGGACTTCGGGACTTGCTGAAAAGAGCACAAAGGTAGTCAGGAGACAGCACACGCCATGCTTTCAACTGGTAACAAGCAGAGGACCCAGCAGCTTAGGTGTCTTGATGCTCTCTCTTTGGGAATCCCTGATTCAACCATGCCACTCACCAGAGACACACAGGCTCAGTTAACAACAATGGATCATAAAAACTACATCTTTTCAACTGACACTAAATCAAAGATAAGGTTCTCAGATATTTTAATTAAGAAACACTCAATACAAAAATGAGGGGGTGTTCCCTAAATTTGCTGGTACTTGGAACGGAGCCTCTCTGCAATCTGTGGCCTTCTGCCATCACTACGTGAAGGGATCATGAATGTACTGACCTGCTGACATTTCCCAGTGCTCAGTCTTTTTTAGTCACTGACTGACATTTTTTTAAATCCACAACTGTGGTACTTTCTAATGTGCCAGCCCTTTGCCAATTATTACAGTTGAGGAAAACAGCAAGCCGTCTCTGTATTGTTACCAGCTCATTTCACTGTGTGGGCTGCAGTACATGGCCCACTGCACTCTAGCTTTCCTGTCCCACCAGTCACAAATTGTTCCTTTCCTATCTATCTTCTCATTACTGTTCCCTGCACAGTAGGAGGTGTACAGGTGATGCCACAGCTTCTACCACTACCTGCTTCTCCAATTCTACTTCTTTTTTTCATTTTTTTGGTTCATTTTTATTTATTTATTTGAGAGTGACAGAGAGAGAAAGAGGCAGACAGATAGAGAGAATGGGAGGGCCAGAACCTCCAGCCACTGCAAACAAACTCCAGACGTGTGCATCCCCTTGTGCATCTGGCCAACGTGGGTCCTGGGGAATCGAGCCTCAAACCGGAGTCCTTAGCCTTCACAGGCAAGCACTTAACCGCTAAAGCCATCTCTCCAGCCCTCCACTTCTTTCTTTCCTGCTTTCTATCTCCAGTCAGTACTTAGTTTGGGGCAAGGGAGCTGACCTTTCCTGAAGTAAGCCAAAGACAGCTTCCTTTGTAAAGACTGGCCATGGTCAGAACATTGATCTCTGGAAGGCTACTCAAGCAACTTTATCACCCAAACAGGAACACACATGGCAATTCCTTCATACTGAAGGGTCAGCTCCTGCTCTTCGCCCCAGTGTGGTTCCTTATCTTATCTTCCCCCCACTTAGCCTTACCTTTAGATTCTCCTTTTCCCACCTCCCCTCCTTATCCCTGCTCTTTCTCTCCTCTGTTAACTATGGAGAGGTTCTGAGCCATTTATGACTTCCTGTTCCCTCTGCTGGGAATAGTATTCCCTAAAATAATGGAAAAGCTGCTCCCTCATTTAATTCAAAGCTCAGTCAAAACTCTTCAGAAGGCCTACCTGATCCCAATACCCAGACCAAGCTCCATTTGTACTATCATCAATACCTGAAATTACACTGTACATTTATTTGTTATTCACCTTTTATCCTTTACCTTAAGCAGAAAAGAGTGCCATGAGAGCTGGGCTTGCATTTGCAGGCACTCGTAATCACCTGTGGAAGACTTACAAAACAATGGAGATAGCTTAAATGTAGAGACTTAAAAGAATGTTTGATACTATCTGCTCAAAGGACATTGCTTTACTGCCCTCAAATTAGGTAAATAATCCATATTAACTTCCAGTCTTAAAGAGAACTCTATTTTCATCTAAGAAGTTCTTAATAAGAATAATTAGGCAGAGGAGGGCGTGGTGCCGCACGCCTTTAAACCCAGCACTTGGGAGGCAGAGGCAGGAGGATGGTAGTGAGTTTGAGGCCAGCCTGAGAAGACAAGAGTGAATTCCAGGTCAGTCTGGGCTAGAGCAAGACCGTACCTCAAAAAAAAAAAAAAAAAAAAAAAAAACAGAATAACTATTACCACAAAACTCAATGAACTTCACGGGCATAGGCAGTGATATTGCCAATGCTGTTTTCTACAGGAATGTGTCAGAATACCTTTCCAGAACTACTTTCCAGAAACATAGGAATGAGAGTAAGGCTTTATTTCTACAAACAGGACAAGTGATCAACCTGACCCAAGAAGAACCAATTGGAAAGGTTTTCAGGTACTGGGGTGGGCCCCACAGGAGGGGCCACAATCTCCTCTTGACTGTGGAGCTGCCTGGAGATTTGGTCTGAGAACAAAACAAGGGCACAGAAACTAAACACAAGCCAACCCAAAACCAAGAGTAGAGAGGACTAGCTCACCATGAGGAGGAGAGCAATGGGAGGGAATGTGGATGTGAGATGGTGAATACCCTGGACATCATTTATAATCTTGTAGACAGTCACATTTAATAAGTCCAAAACTGCCCTCACAATGCTTATTACATATTAAGAAATCCCTTCTTTTGCTTAAGTTAGTTTAAGCTAGTACTGGTATTTAAACCAAAGGTGGTGCTACAAATGCTGAACACATCTTCTGATGGAGCAAAATAATCAAGAAAACCCTGTCCGCCTAGTCACATATATACAGGTAGTTGTCAGATGAATGTGCAAAGGTTACAAGGGGTTTGGATGGTGATAAAAATGTTTCAGAGCCACAGGTCATGGTTTACAACACAATGAGTGTATTAAATGCCAATGAACTATTCATTTTAAAATGACTGATTTTTATGTGATGTGAGTTTCACATCAATAAAGAAATGAGGGACTGAGGATATGGCTCAGTGGATAAAGCATTTGCCACACAAGCATGAGCACTGGCATTTGAATCTCATCTAGCAAGTGGGCAGCCTGCTTATGCTCCAAGCTCTGGGGATGCAGGGATGGATGGGATCCTCAGGACAAGGTGGTGAGCTAGACTAGTCAAAGCAGTGAGCTCTGGACTCAAGTGAGAGATCTGGCCTCAGTAAAGTAGTCAGCAATCAAGGAAGACAGCAGATGCCACCTCTGGTCTCAACATGCAAGCACACATATGTATACTACAAACACACAAACTTTCATACACACACAAAAAGTTATAAAGAAATTAAGCATGCAAATAATATAACAGTGCATTTGCAGCCCTCAAAAATATCAGTTATAAATTCCTAGAAAAGGAAATTGGATTGAATGACATATACATTTAGGGGATGGGAGGATGGGTCAGTGGTTACAAACACTTTCAAGACCTTCAGGCCCGGGTACAATTCCCCAGTACCCATGTAAAGCCATGCACACAAAGTGGTACATATGTCTGGTATTCATATGCAGTAACAAGAGGCCCTGGTGCACCCATATCTCATGCTCTCCCTCTCTCTCTTTTCTCCTTCTCTCCCTCAAATAAGTAAATAATTTTTAAATGATATATACATTTAAAAGATCACTGATACATATTAGCAAATTTCTTTCCAGAAAGGTTGTGACAAATAACAGTCCCACCAAATGTGTATTAGAGTGCTCATACAGCATGTTATCAGAAACAATAAGTGACTTCCTAATATAATGGTAAATGTATTTTAGTCTTTAAGTTTCTACATCTTAGACCATTAATAGTGACATGTAAAATAGTCTTATGACTCTTGTATTTCTCCATTTTTGAAGTTAATATACACTATGATTTTTCTTGTGCACTATGATTTTTCTTGTGTTGAAGTTTTAATGCACTGAAGATATAACTATTTCCCCTGTTACTGGTCTCACAGGTTTTTCCAGATCACTATTTACTTTATACTTCAGTAGAAGGTGATGTGTCTACTTGAATGTGTTTATTAAGAGCACAATAAGGAGATGGAAATACTCATTCCAAAATAAGCATTTTCAGTATGATACACAAACACAAATACGCAGACGCCACTCTGAGGAGGGCATGAGGATATTTTGCCTCTGCTCCAGAGTTCAGAGTAAGCTCTCCTACATCAGGTCTAACTGGGCCAAACATACCCTCATTACAGAGACCACAGAATGCAGAGGTCTATATCACAAACACAGACAGAAATAACACTAATTTAATCCACAAAAAAACTTGTATAGAAACAATATGCCTTTAGTTTTCCCTTCTTCCCATGTAGTTTTGAAAACAATATGAAAGATTTCATCGGAAAATAAAATTCTCCCTAAAGTAAAGTTAGTTTTGTCTTTTTGTAAATTTAAAATTTGCTAATAATGCTTCTCCAATTTTTTCCCGTGAAAGGTTAACTGGAGTACTTTCCTAAACATTCACCAAGACAGTTCTCACTATCTCTAATCAAGGTTTATCCACATTAATTTCTTTTTTCTTTTGTCCACAGAAATTGTCTATTTGTATGCACACAAGGGGAAAATTAGACAGGTCTTTGAAAAGGACCAGTATGCCATGCTTCATGGCAACTTCTGACTAGTTAAAATAATCTTTGGGACAAGAAGCCTGTCAGGACTTTTAAGACATCCACAAAGGTAATCGACTACTTGCCAACAGTCTTATATCTAGGTGTTCTGAAGTCATGTTTTTTTTTAAATATTTTACCTTTATTTTATTTGCAAGCAGAGAGAGAGAGAGAGAAGAGAAGAGAGACAGACAGGATGGGCATACCAAGGCCTCTAGCAGCTGCAAATGAACTCCAGATCCATGTCACTTTTTGCATCTGGCTTAATGTGAGTACTGGGAAATCGAACCCGGGTCACCAGACTTTGCAGGCAAGCACCTTTAACCACTGAGCAATCTCTTCAGGCCCCATGTTATTTTTTTTAATACTTGCTAATCCATACTTAGATTACAAGCAACCCTAATGTTGATCACAGGGCTGGAACAAAGCTGGTGCTAGACATACAGCTACTAAATGAATATGGGATTATAGACACAGCTGCCTTGGGTTCAAATCCCAACTCTGACACTTTCTGGTTATATAACTGGATCAAGTTCTCACCTTCTCTTCAGCTCATCTGTCAAATCTCAAATCTCACTTGAAAGCATTAAACAGTATTTATATATTTATTATACATAAAGACATAGCAGTGCTCAGAACATATGCTGCCAAATAAATATTAATTATATTCTTCTAAATAAAGCAGTATGTTACCAAGATACTGAGTCCAGCAAGGAGCTCTCAGGTTCACAATGTACTTGTCATTTGTGGGGAATATCAGGCAGAACACAAATCCACAGAATACTCCCAAAAGGACACCAACACCAAGTACAAAGTACTTTGGGAATTCTGCAGAAAGATAATTTCAGCACAGAACAAACTGATGCTGAAGCTGATCAGAGCTGTTGAGAAGAATTTTAGATAGCAAATAGAAAATGCCTCGTGGGAAAAGAAGTGCCTTGGGTTTTGTTCCCTGAGAAGTAGACACCAAGACAAAATTAAACATTCCCAGGAGGAAATTAAGTGTTGGGGAAGTCAGGAAGAGGCTGCAAACTACTGCGCAGGTCTGATCTCTCAGGAGACACACAAAGGAGAGTGAGCAAAAGGAGTCTCAAACTGCAACATAGTTCACATCATGGCCAGCCAAAGCTGCCCTTTACAAGCATCTAGAGCTCCAAAAACGGGTGCTAGTTCAGTAATGGGCTGGGAGAAGCCTGAAGATCAGCTTTGGCTGGAAACTGGGATCCAGGGGACAGCGCCAGGCCACCAGTCAACCACACAGCAGGTAGCACAACAGTGCATTCTCATGGCTCCTACAGTAGGGCATAAGCAAAGTCACCAGCACCTTGGGTATCCTTCGAAACATGGCTGAATGAAGTCCAAGGCAAATCTGCTGTCACTTAAACTCAAACAAAGACACAATCAGTGGGCTACTTAATTTTATTTAAATGACAACTGTTAATAGCAAAATCAAAGCAGGCGTTTACCATCAAATTTTACGAGTGCTTTAAAACAGGGTTCAATATGTTGCAAGTGGACTCTGTATTCTAAAACACTATCAAAGACACAAAAGGGTTATAAAACATTTCTATACAGTAAATCCTTTAAGAGACATAATTTCTGTAAACTCCTTCTTAATCTCACCAACGTCTCACTTGCCAGGTTTTGCTAGAAGATTCTGGATCCCCTCGCCTGAACAAGTTACTTGAACTGATAAATCTGTAACTAGGTAAAAATAGCTCATACTGCACAGTACCTAAAATACATTCAACAACAGACATTTTATAAACTCCTTTCATCACTAATTAAAGTTGTATGAGGTAGCACTTTGACTAAGTTAAGAACATGAGAACACACTGTGCACAAGTTTTGTAAGGTGCTATCTGAACATAAGCTGTCAATACCATGGAATGACACACTACATGGGTTAAGTTACATGAAAGACCTAAAGGAGAAAAGCACAGTGACCCTTAAACACCACTATCACAACCTGCAGTGACATGCTCTGACAATGAAGTCCCACTTCACACACGGCACATGGGTACTGAGTGGAAGGGCTACAATGTGAATGCGACATCTGCTCTACTAAACTGGCTTCATGTGACACAGCTCCTCCACCTTCTTGCTAAATGCCTTTATAAGATCACTCCCAAAAAGAACAGAAGAAAGCTTTACAAACTGTGGCATTTCTCTGACTTTAAGGGGACAAATGGCATAGAACAGGGAGCATAACATACCCCATTGCTATCACTACACCAGCAAAAAAGCTAGCTTAGCAGAAGATGTCACCTCCAGAAAGGAAAGAGCATGGGGTCCGCACCTTATTCTCACTTCCTACAAGAGACCTCAGAGGAAGAGGCAACCCTCTTGTCAGATCCACATTCATATCCCTAGACTCTCAATCCCACTGCAGATCACATCTTTCTCCATTTCACCCATCTCTGCTATCTATTAGCTCCTTCTCCTATGTATAGAACTTGATTCCCACAGCTCTTGAAAAATTTAAAAATCAAGCTGAATGGAGGGCTCAGTCATTAAGGACAAAAAAACCTGAAGACCTGAGTTCAGATCTCCAGCACCTGCCAAGAGCAGAGCCACATGCCTATAATCCCAGTACCAGGAAGGCAGAAACAGGAGGATTCCTGGGAACTGCTGGCTATTTTCTCTAGCCTAATTGGTGAGTTCCAGGTTGGGTAAAACCCTGTTTGCAAAGTAAAGTGGAAGACACCCAATGTCAACCTCTGGCCTCTAAATACATGCATGCACACATGAATCCACACACTCTGACACCTATACACATAAATAATGCTTTTTTAAAAATTGTACTTCTTCCACCCCATCCTCAGTGTGGAATCTCTGTCCTCCTGGCACATTAATTGGTACCCTCAGTTGCAAGGCCCATATATGTACCTTGTTAGCTAAAGTCAAAGCTGGGTGTGATTAGTTCCTGCAACCCAGCGGGTCAGGGATGGATCAGGCACAGGTAGGGCTGAAGCCCTGGTGCACGCAGGGCCCATGGCTCCTCCCCACTACCCGCCTTGACTGGGCTTGCCTCTGAGCTTGTGATTCATTTTGAGATATGTGTTCTCCACATGGTAGAAAGACTATCAAAGCTTCTACAAAGGGGTAGGGGCTGCCTCACTCCTAGCACCTGAGTTTCAAATCTCAGGAGAGGCTGGAACTCCTCCAAATCTTCACCAGGGGAAGACTTCTAATTTAGCACTTCTGCTTAAAACTCACTGGATTTCCACCATCTACCCACACCAAGAAAAGCTGCTGTTACTTCTTTCTTTCTTTCTTTCTTTTTTTTTTTTTTTTTTTTTTTTTTTGAGGTAGGGTCTTGCTCTAGCCCAGGCTGACCTGGAATTCACTATGTAGTCTCAGGGTGGCCTCGAACTCACAATGATCCTCCAACCTTTGTCTCCCAAGTGCTGGGATTAAAGGCATGCACCACCACACCTGGCTTACAGTTACTTCTTAAAGCGTGACGACTTCTATATTTCCATCCTGCTCCACAGTACAGGTCAAAACCCTCTGGGGAAATATTTTTCATTGCTTACACATCTGTTGCTCCTACTGACCCCTAAGTCTTGGGCTTGCATCTTATTAATCTCCTAATATACAGCAGATACATACACTAAACAAACAAACAAAAAAATCCCACACTGAATTTTGTTAAAGCCCCAAAACAAGAGAGCTCTTTTCTACATTTACATATTAAATATTCTTAATTTCGCAGTGTAATAAATTTGTTTTTAAAAATAATGGGGGCTGGAGAGCTGGCTTAGCAGTAAGGTACTTGCCTGCAAAACCTAAAGACTCAGGTTAGATTCTCCAGATCCTACATAAGCTGGATACACATTGGTGGCACATGCATATGGAGTTCGTTTGCAGTGGCTAGAGGCCCTGGTGTGCCCATTCTCTCTCTTCTCTCTCTCTCCCTCTCTAATAAATAAACAAAAATATAAGATTTTCTAAAAAAGAATAATAGGGGCTGGAGGGATGGCTTAGCAGTTAAAACGTTTGCTTGCAAAGCTAAAGGACCCAGGTTTGAGTCCCCAGGACCCACGTTAGACAGATGCACAAGGGAGTGCATGCATCTGGAGTTCGTTTGCAGTGGCTAGAGGCACTGGCATGCCCATATTCATTCTCTCTCTCTCTCCCTCTTTCTCTGTCAAATAAATAAAAAAAAAAGAAGAAGAAGAATGGCTCAGCAGTTACGGAGCTTGCCTGCAAAGCCTAACAACCTAGGTTCAATCCACAGTACCCACATAAAGCCAGATGCACAAAGGGGTACATACATCTGGAGTTCATTTGCAGTGGCGAGAGGCTCTGGTGTGCCCATTCTCTCTGTCTGACTCTCTACTCTCTCTTTATGCTTGTAAATATATAATTAAAAATATTTTAAAAATAATAATCTGAATGCTTAAATGAGATCATCTAACACTTTGAAAATATCAACCTAAAAAAAAATTCTCTATAGTTTCTCAGTTTAGAGACCAAAGATCAGCATCATAAGCACATTGTAGAAGTATTTATGTTTGCCCAGGAATAAAGTAGTTAAAAAAAATACAAATTACAGCTATTTATATAAAAATGTTCTGGGTCTACAAATAATAATTTACAGTGACAGGAACATAGCTGAGCTCAGAAACGAATTCTGGGCATACCTCTTTCTCATGTCTAGACAACTTCAAGTCCTAGAAACAGGGATCATATGGGTGTCCAAAGCTCATTTTATATCCCAGAGGTTATCAATATCAAATGTCAAGTGACTGATGAAAATCAGTAATGGAAGCACTATAACAAAATCACTTTGTTTCAAACAGGGTCAAGTACAAGAGAACAAAATAGGATTGCATAAAGAGCCTGAAATACACCTACCAGCTTTGTTCTGGTAATGGAATTCACATCTATGCAAATATCAAGACCTGCTAGACTTGTCACAGGCATAGAGAAGCCAGTGAACACTAAAACACAGGAGACTTTTTATCTTCTGCCACACTCACCCGGTTGTGAGCTACAAATGTCACAGCAATATTTTTGCAAAATATGCAAAAACTTCAAGGGTTTTGTTATGACAATATTCATTCTGGTGAGTAAATACATTTTCTGATGTATAAATATCCATTTGAGTCAGATAACTAGCAGAAGCACAACACTGACTTAAAAAAAAAAAAAACTTTTTTAAAGACAGAGTCCACCAAATTGCTCAGGCTGCCCTTGAATTCACCTTAAACCCAGACAAGCTTTGAACATTTGATCCTCCTACCTCAGCCTCCCAGAGATTAGGCCTTGCAAGCTTTATAAACATGAATATAAGCTATGCCACATATAAGCAGGGAGAAGGTAGGCAAATAGTGCCTCACTTTCCTCTTCTGTAAGTCAGGGGCAAGAGCAATATCTTCACCGCAGTCGTAGGAACAGTCAATGGGATCATAGGGTGGTAAGTAACCATGTCACAGCTGCTTGTCCTCTCATTAAGCTCCAGACCTCAGGTACCGCCATCACCCTCCCAGATGTTCCACTTGGACCTTGACCTTCTCACACTCAGCCTGAAGAATAAGAGACTCATCATCTCCTAGCATTAGAAGGACTCCCCTCCCCATTTCTCTGGCTCTGTCAGGACCTTGCTATGAGGCCAAATACTAACAAGACAATTATCAAGTTATAAAAGTTGTTTTTTGATAGACTACAATGAAAAGGAGAGCTTCAATCTTGCCACTGGCTGGGAGAATTATGTAACACATAGGAAAGCCTTGAATCAACCCACAAGTACACTCAAACCTAGTGATCAAAGTGAGCACAAGATGATTAGAGTGGTATTGCTGTTGTCAGAGGAAGAAAAGAGAAGGGGAAGAAGGGAAAAGGATGACAGAAGGGAGAGAGGAAAAGGACAAGTGTGATGATGGTGCACACACTTGCAATCCCAGAATTCAGGAGGCAAAGGAGGAAGATGGAAAAGCTGAGGCCAGACTAGGCTACATCATGAAACTCTATGCCAAAACAAAACAAAAATAAATAAAAATAACAAGAAATAAAAGGCAGCCAAGAAATTGTAAGCTGGACTATGGTATATAGTATTGACAAATGTCTGTAGTAAAAGAAAATAAAAAGGAACAGCACAAGCTTTTAATCACAGCACTGGGGAGGCTGAGGTAGGAAGATCACTGTGAGTTCAAGGCCATCTTGGGCTACAGAATGAGTTTGAGGTTAGCCTGTGCTAGAGTGAGACCTTGCTTCAAAAAAAGGGGGGGGGGGAACAAACCATGAAGAATGCTAATAATAAAAGAAAGAGAACCCGGTGTGATGGCACACATCATTAATACTGGCACTCATGCATGAGGCAGATGTAGGAAGATTGCTGTGAGTTTGAGGGCCAGCCTGGGACTACTGAGTGAGCTCCAGGTCAGCCAGGGCTAGAGTGAGACCCTAGCTTGAAAGAAAAATAAATAAACAAATAATATAAAATAAGGGGTAACATCTAAAATTGTAAGTGAATTTGTCCCTATTTAAAGCAACAAATGCAAAAGAAGAAATAAATTAAAATGTTAAATTTTGCTCTGTCCATATAGAAAACATTGTGAGAAACTGTTTTCTCTCTGGTTCCAAATCTGAGGTCAAAGTGCTGGTCCTAGAACTTGTGTCACAGCCTCTGACCCCAAAGCTCTTCACATTAATCACTCCTCCTCAGCCATGCAACCTTCACTTTCATGACTGCACATGGATAATCACTAGTCTCAGCTGCTCTGATCTGTAATTCTGGCCCTTTTCTCCCTTTACCCCAGACTTTTGTGTCAAGCAATCCCTGGCCTGCTACTCCATTACTGTCACAGTCTCCTCACTCTAGTCCCACCCCTCCTGATCCATTGGCAGAGGCAGATCTCAAGCCTCAAGTCTTACCTTCAAGACAGGGCTGAGCTTCCAACTCAGGCACCAGAGTCCTCTCTGCTCTGGCCCCCAACCTCAGCCTCGGTCAGGCCATTCCCTCTATAGTAGACTATGCAGAACACTGGGCAAATGTCCTCTGTGCTCAGTGCTATCCCTTCCCACTCTCACTAGATGCAGGAAAGAATCACCCTCCTACATCAGTGCCATGGGCATTTCTACCATTAGTTCTCCCATCTTCCTTGTCTGAAATTGCCCTAACCCTCTGCTTTCCCACCTTCAGACCTTACTTAGTCCAATGTGTAGCTACCAGCCATCATTGGCTCCTGAGCACATGGAATATGGCTAGTAGGGACATGTGCTCTAAATATACAATATGTGCTCTAAATATACAATATGTACTAGATTTCAAAGACTTCATAGAGAAAAAATAATGCAAAAAATTAATAGTTAATATTGCCTCCTGATATAATACATTCTTTCCTTCCCCCCTTTTTTTCTTTTTCTTTCTTTCTCTCTTTTAGATGGGGGATTCACTATGTAGGCCAGGGTGGCCTCAAACTCAAGATCTTCTCTCTCTGGTATTTCCAATAGACATAGTCTAAACATGCTGTAGCACCTGGTATGAGTAAGTCTCCTTTAAGATGCCCTTCTTTTTATTCCATTCTTTTTTGTTCTCTCTTTTTCTTTTTGGTTTTGAAGCATGGTCTCAGTCTTACCCAGGCTGAACTAGAACTCACTCTGTAGCCCAGGCTGGCCTTGAACTCAGAGATCCTCCAGCTTCAGCCTCCTGAGAACTGGGAGTAAAGGCATGCACCATATTATTCCATTCTTTTTGCAGGGTTTCACTCTAGCCAAGGCTGACCTGGCACTGACTCACTCTAGCCCTAGGCTGGCCTTGAACTCATGGCAATCCTCCTAATTCAGTCTACAGGGTGATGGGATTCTAGGTATGTACCACTGACCTAGCTGGGTTTTGTTTTGTTTTGTTTTGTTTTGTTTTTTTTGACTCCTTAAAATATTTATTTCTTTTTTTTTTTTAGAACTTTTTTATTGACAACTTCTATAATTATAGAAAATAAACCATGATAATTCCCTCCTCTCCCCTACTTTCCCCTTCACAAATTCATACTCCATCATATCCCCTCCCTTTCTCATTGAGTCTCTCTCTTATTTTTATGTCATCATCTCTTTCTCCTATTATGAGGGTCTTGTGTAGGTAGTACTAAGTATTGTGAGGTCATGGATATATCCAGGCCATTTTGTGTCTGGAAGATTGTATTGTAAGAAGTCCTACTCTTCCTTTGGCATGCCTGGCTCTTTACTCCCTTCTTTTTGCTCCCTGAAATCCTATCATCAATTATGTAATTATACTATTATATATTGACTGTTATTTTATATGGACTTTTCTAGTTATAGCACTACCATCTCTTCACTCTAACTTGAGACTGACAGAAGGCACTCAACTTTCAATTAAACCTGGAATCATTGTCAGAGCAATATGGTAGTACACAGCTCATTTGAGGACTTTTGGTTATTTGCCTACTTTCCCAATGGTGGTTTTAACACTGTAAAGAGAACTAAAAGTCAGCTCTGTTTTAAAAATAGTTTATTTATTTATGAGAGAGAAAAAGACAGAAAGGGAGAGAATAGGTATGCCAGGGCCTCTAGCTACTGCAAATGAACTCCAGATGATGTATGCACCACTTTGTGCATCTGGCTTACATGGGTACTGGGGAATCAATCCTAGGTCCTTAGGCTTCGAAGGCAAGCACCTTAATTACTAAGCCATCTCTCCAGCCCTCTTTTTTTTGTTGTTGTTGTCCATTAATACATATAAACCATTTAGAACATAACTTGGTACCTTGCTTTGCCTCAGTTTCTTCTTTATATAATAAAGTTAGTAATACTGGGGTCATCAAAATCTGAAGTTTGAATGTGAATCGGAAATAACTCTACTTGAGCTATACAGATAGCTCAGCAGTTAAAGGCCCTTTCTTGAAACAGTCTAATCTCCAAAATGAATTGTTTCTCTATAAGTTGTTTGAAATACATGATACTTTTCATGAAAAAAGAACAAAGCCATCAGCAGTATCAAAAATAAGACAGGCCAGGTATGGTGGCACATGTCTTTAATCCCAGCACTTGGAAGACAGAGGAAGGAGAATGGCTGTGAGCTCAAGGCCAGGCTGAGACTACATAGTAAATTCCAGGTCAACATGGGACACAGTGAAATCCTACCTCAAAAATAAAAATAAAAAAAAAAGAGGAAGGCCAGGCATGGTGGCACATACCCTTAATCCCAGCACTCGGGAGACAGAGGTAGGAAGATTGCCATGAGTTCAAGGCCACTCTAAGACTACATAGTACCCCGAAAAACCAAAATGAATAAATAAGAAGAAGAAAGGTGGGGAAAACAGCTCTCCAAATATTTGTCCTACTCTATTAGTGATGTGGAAAAGTAATGCAAAAGGAAATTATTAAATGCCTACTCCCAGCTGAATTCATTTACAAATTATACCAATGGTAACTCTTATCATACTCATTTAACAGAATAACCAAACAGAAGTAAGGGACATGCTAAGTACTGGTCCAAGTAATGTAGCTACAAGAGGCAAGGGACAGGCTATCTTTATATGTGAAAAAATAGCAGCATTAATACCATTTTATAATAGTAAAATGCATAAAGCAAGAGTATTACAAAAATAAATATATAATACTGATTCTCATTCATTTCCTTAAGTTTCCTTGACCTTGCTTAATTCTTATCTTTCAGTACAAGAAACCTGTTTTCTAAATAAGACTTTACAAAAAAACTAAGTAGGGCTGGAGGAACCCCTTAGCAGTTAAGTTGCTTGTCTGCAAAGCCTTAAGGACCCAGGTTCAATTCCCCAGTGCCCAGATATACAAAGTGACAGCACATGTATCAGGAGTTCCTTTGCAGTGGCTGGAGGCCCTGGTGCACCCATTCTCTATCTGCCCCCCCAAATAAATAAATATTTTTAAAATTAAGTAGTGGGCTAAGGAGATGGCTCAGCAGGTAAAAGTGCTTGCCTCAAAAGCACCTGAGAGGGCCTGATTCACCCTGAGTTCAATTCTCCCCAACACCCATGTAAACATCTAGACATGCCTGTAACCCCAGTCCTGTGGGAAGCAGAGATGGAAGAATGGCTGGGACTGGCTGGTCAACCAATCTAACTGAAGCCGGAAGCTGCAGGTTCACTGCGAGAGTCATCTCAAGGAAATACAGGGAAGAGTGATAAGAAAGACACTCTCCTCTGGCCTTGGCACCTGGGTGCAAGGGGCATACACCACCTACATTAGTTGTACACATTATGGCTGGAAGCCTCAAATGTTACCAAAATCAAGACCCTTCAGATAAAGATCACAGTAGTAACAAAGGAAACTTGCACATCACATAAACAACTGCATCAACAAAAACACTCCTAAGGAAATGTCAATGAGCTTCTCTATATGAAAAAAAGGCCCTACTGAGTACAATAAGAGGACAGATCATTCTTTAAAACAAGACCTGCCATCTCAGAGAGAAACCGTAATTACACAGACTTAGAAAGCATCTACTTTCTCAGAACAGTAACAATGGACAATGTGGCTCTAAGAAACTAGTCTGATCTAATGGATTCTTTCTTTATAAAATGTAGCCAATTTAATCTTTGTAGCTTTGGACAGAACAAAGGTTTAAATTCTTTAGCACAGAAAACAGTTCCAAAGTACTCAATTCTCCTTTATCAAAACTACCCCTGCCCCAGGTATCACTCAATCACTAGTAAGAACGTGCACAAAGCAACCTGTGTGCCCAGACATTTCACTACTGGAAGTAGTAAGCTCAGTTTACCAAGAACTCCACATTTTGCTTTCAAAGTCTGGAAACTAATCCCACTTAACAGTAATTGATTTACATTTCATTCCCGTCTGAACAAACAGGTATAATCTCCAGGAATCTGACATACTGAGTTAATATCTCAAAGCCTGGTTTTCTGTTTTTTGTTGTTGTCATTGTTTATTTGCGGGGGGGCAGAGGTAGGAATTTTGAATTTTAGATGTGGGTTGGTTGGTTAATTCACAGGACATAAATAGAAATCATTAGCAACTTTTCATCTCAGGAACAAGATAACTACTTAAAATTCTCATCTATAAGCCAGGTGTGGTGGCACATGCCTTTAAACCGAACATTGACTACATGGTGAGTTCTAGGTCAGCCTGGGCTATAGTGAGACCCTACCTCAAAAAAAAAAAAAAAAAAATTCTCATGTATAAAATGAATTCTGTTATGCCCTATATTCTCTATGCTTTAAAGCTTGATGGTTTTTTTTTTTAATTGTTTTAACAGTAAAAGACATGAAAAAGAAATCTAGTATCTTTTCCTTGGCCCCCAAATACACAGAGAGAAGTCTGTCCATAGACAGGCAAAGGAGTTTTCACCTTAAACAAAAGTTAAGACTAAAAAAGATGGGAGGGAGGGAGGGAGGGAGGGAAGGAGGGAAGGAAGGAGAGAGGGAGGGAGAGAGAGAGGGAGGGAGGGAGGGAGGGAAGGAAGGAAGGAAGGAAGGAAGGAAGGAAGGAAGGAAGGAAGGAAGGAAGGAAGGAAGGAAGGAAGGAAGGAAGGAAGGAAATGTGTAGCTATCTACAAGAATCACCATCAGCTGGTAACATGAAACCTTGTGGAAACTTCACTCACCAAGGTGCGCTTCACAAGTCATCATAGATCAATTTCAGGCCCACCTATAAGCTCTACAGAAACTCCACCCAGCAGGTCAAAAGGAAAACAGTAAGGAGTTACTGTTATCCTTTTAATAAGGGCCAGTCCACCTCCCTGGACCCAAAAAAGCAACCCTTCCTCCCAGCATGCACAGCCCCCTTCACACCAAGGACACAAGGAAATTGTGTCAGCCAGACCCAAATAAAAATTAAAGAGGAGAGTGGCATGGGAGGAGAGGTGACAGCTAAATCTGTGCTGGGATCACTTGCAATCAGTGTATTTGGGAGTCTCAAGACTCAAATGTAAAAATGAAATTTAAAAGGGAGAGTGGGTGACAAAGGTAGCAGTTCAATTCAGTTTGTGGTGGGACCACGTAGGGGGTCTCGGTCTACCTAAGTTGTCAAGACTCAACATTTTAAAAGCAGATGATGACAGGTGTGTGTGTGTGTGTGTGTGTGTGTGTGTACGCGCGTGCGCGCGTGCATGGACCACTTGGGGTTCAGTTTCTTTCCTGGGAGGACCGGGGACAGTCACCTCTGTGCCTGGCCTCGAGGTGACCCGAGGGTAGGCGCCCAGTGCAAATCCCAGCTAAGTTTCCACTCAATGCTATAGGGCACTGCCCAGGGCCAGGCTGCCGCCTTCCGGAACAATGCCTCAGGGGTCTCGGCCCCGGCGAGCAGAAGTCGGGAGCCCAGCATCCCCAACCCAAGCCCACGACCCCGCCAGGCCCACGGGGCGGGTCCTGCGACCTCCCCGGCAGGTGGCCCCAGCGCCCCGGGGCGCGCGCCTCACCCAGCAGCGCCCGCAGGTGCTTCAGGCGGGTCAGCACGTCCTTCTTGGGATCCAGCACCTTCTGGATGGACTTCTTCACATCCCCGTGGCTCCTTCGAGAGAACATCCCGCCGCGGGAAAACCCGGGCCCCGCCGGCGGGGCAGCAGGCGCCTGCGCCGCACGAGTCACCGCATAGGGTCGGGTCGGAGCCGACGCGCGTCGCGCGGACCACTCGCCGCTCCGCTCCCGGCAGTCGGCCGCCTCAGCCTCAGCCTCAGCGGTGGCTCCAGGAAGGAGGGGCGAGCCGGCCGGGCGAGGGGCGGAGAGCAGGAAAGCGGGTGCATCAACGCGGAACCCTAGGGCCCCGCCCCGCCTCAGGCGCCAGCCGGCCCCCTCGGGCGCGAAGCCCGCGCACGCGCTCGCGGACCGCACCGCCTCACAGAACACTCGCCAGGTCGGCTCAGACCCTCGCGGGGACGCGCCCTATGCTCTCACGTCCTACCGTACTACAAGTCCCAGGACGGACCGCGAGACGGCCTCCAATCAGATTGCTTTGTCTTCAGCCAGTGGGCCGGCTGTGAGCCTGTGGTACCGCCCCGCCGTGAGCCGCAAGGCTTCTCGGGAAATGTAGTCTCCGAGCGATGAAGCGCGGAGAATTGCCTTTCAGAGTCCCGAAAGGTCTGGGCTACATTCACGTGCCTGCTGTCCTGAGATAACCCGGACGACCTTCCACCCTCTCACCTGTGCACACACCCCATTTCCCTGTGTATCAGGAGCGACAGTAGAGAAAAATCTCAATGAGAAAAACTGCAAGGCTTTTAAAATGCGAACTATTTTTAGATTTAGCTTCAGGAGTCACACTCGGCAGCAAGACAGAGGCCGTGTGACAGTGCCAAAGTCGGAACTCCAATTTCACACTAAAGTAAGTGGCTTGGGCTACAAGGAAAGAGGCCTGCCGGCGGGCCTTGGGGTTCGTGAGACGCACCCTCCTTAGAGGTACCAAAAGCACTTTCCCAAGAGGTGCCTCAGGCTCTTGCTTTTTAGAAAATGCATGCTCCCGTCATTGACGCGGGAAGGCCCCATAGCAGTCCAGTAACAGCAACAGAAATGGAGCCCTAAGGACCTGATGCTAGGGCCAGTATGTTTTGTAAGAGGAGAGGCCTGTTCCCTGAGGCAAGACTTTTGAGATAAGAGAACTGTAGGATGATTTACTGGCATCTGGAGCCTCCAAGTTTTGCCAGTATATCAGCTTTATTAGCTAGTACTTAAGGTGGCCCCTTATGATCACGTGATTCCCATCCAAGTTGGGACAACCCAACTGTCTTTTTCTCCACAAGCTGTACTGTGACTTCAGGGAAGTGGCTGGAATTTACAGACCATTGTGTTTGACACAGTATTTGACCTTTCCTGGCCACTCAACAAAACTCATAAAATTAAAATAAAATAAAATAAAATAAAATAAAATAAAATAAAATAAAATAAAATAAAATAAAATAAAATAAAATAAAATAAAATAAAATAAAATAAAATAAAATAATAAAATAAAATAAAATAAAAGTGAAAATAGCCCTGCATATTTCAACTGGGCATGCAGAAACATCTCATACTTGTTACAAATTCTAGTCTTAGAGTTGTTAAAATAGCATTGCTACAACTGGGACATACTCATGAGAAGCAAAGGAAAAGAACAGGATACAAGCCGGGCGTGGTGGCGCACGCCTTTAATCCCAGCACTCGGGAGGCAGAGGTAGGAGGATTGCCGTGAGTTCGAGGCCACCCTGAGACTCCATAATGAATTCCAGGTCAGCCTGGGCTAGAGTGAGACCCTACCTCGACAAACCAAAAAAAAGAAAAGAACAGGATACTAATAACCCCAATATGAATCTCACAGGTTCAGAGATGAAATTTCCATGCTCAGGATGATGGCAGTGCTGCTCTAAACTGTGATAAGGGAGAGAAGTATTGCTTTCTCTTAAGTCAAAACAATAGTCATTGTTATAGGAGTTTACCCACTACAGATAGTAGACCGCAATATTCACTGCTGTATTCCTTTGGAAGAAAGAAGGAAAGAAAGAGAAAGGATGACATACTGTCTTTTTGTTTTGCTGGGTTTTTTGACACAATGGCTCACTCTTGCCCAGGATGACCTGGCATCTTGTGCTATAGCCCAAACTTGCCTTGCTTGATCTTCCTACCCCAGTCTCCCTAGTGCTGAAATCATAGCTCCATCATGCAGTGCTGAAATCATAGCTCCATCATGCTCACTTTCATATTGGCATGTTCTCTCCCTCTCTTCTGTCTTGCAGGCTCTTATTCTAGCCCAGTCTAACATGGAACTCACTAGGTAGCCCACGCTGGCCTCAAACTCATGGCAACCCCCCTACTTTAGCCTCTCAAGTATTGGGATTACAGGCATAAGCCTCCATTCCCAGCTTTCTTCTCATTTTTTGTTTCTCAGAATTTTTTCTTGCTGAACAGTGTCCTCCCTGAGGATATTGCCCACCTGGTAGTTAATTATTTCCCACTAGAGTCTTAGGGTGTCAAGTATTAGACACTTAAATGCTATTGAATAAATAATATACTTTAATCAAGTGATAAAATTAAATAGTTTAAAGCATTGAATGCAAAGTAAAGCCACCATGAAATACCATTTTAATTAGAAAGAAACACACTATGAAGTTTGACACACTCAGATGGAAAAGCCATAGACAAACACAGCTAGAAGTATAAAAGGCTCAGCTTGCATACTGAGATAGTTGGTAAAATTGCATATTATTTGCCCTTTGATTCAGATATTCTCTTTTAGTTTTAGTTATTTATTGGGGTGAGAGAGTGTATATAGGCACACCAAGGAAATGAACTCTAGATGTATGTGAAAGAGACAAGACAAAGCTAGCTTTTTTCAGAGAGTTAAGAGACAGAAACCCAAAGAGGGAACAATGAGGTACCATTCTGTCCATCTTGATTGGGTGAAACCTAGGTCTGACCCTGACCCTCCAAGATGGCTGTCAGTGACAGACCCAGCAGGAACTTCTGCTGCTTCTTGAGCTTGACCTCTTTGGGATTGCCTTCTGAGTCCACAAACCAATCAGAACCTGGCTCCTGGGTCAGCCTCCTGAATCCAGAAACCAGTCAGATCTTGGCACCTCCTGAGTACAAACCAACCAGGTCTCTGCCTACACACTTGAGTCTGATTTGGCTTACACTAATTGGATATCTGTTCCAAAAAAAGGAGGTTACCCACATGGCCCAGTTATTTTCCTTTTGCCTTGTGACCTGACCTGAACATCTACAGCAAGCCTGTCCCCTTAAGAGGAGAATACCTGCCTATCTTGACTTGGGTATTTTTCTGCTTGCCATGTTTCTGTGTCATGCTTTGGGGTACCTTCTCACTTTGATTACATGTATGATTTTTCATTGATCTCTGAGACCTTCACTATTTCTTAATCCTCTCTTCTCAGTTCTTTGAAGGGGCTTCCATGTGTGTATAGAACTGCAACCAACCTTTTCCTAGATATCAATTTCTCCTAAATAAACCGCACAAATTGTGATTTTTTTTTTACCCCTAAATGAACTCAATAATTCAAAATTTATCCTTTCTGACACCATTTTATCAATTCTTTGTTGCAAATGGGATAAGGATACAAAATTGAGGTTCACAAGTCTCGGAGATCCCTCCTGAATCCCAAAATTCTGCATCACATACACCACTTTGTGCATCTGGCTCTATGTAGATACTGAGCAATGGAACCTGGGCTGTACTAGACGAGTAAGCTGCACAAACAAGTGCCTTTAACTGCTGAGACAGCTCCCCAGCCCCAGAAATTCTTCTAAGAATCTGCCCTGAAAATAGTTAACCTCAAACATGAACCATTAGTCTTTATAGTATTTTTTTCTTTTCTCTTTATTCGTGGTAGGGTCTCACTACAGCCAAGGGTGAGCTGGAACTCATTCTGTAGGCCCAGTCTGGCCTCAAACCCACAGTGATCCTCCTACCTCAGCCTCCCAAGTGCTGGGATCAAAGGCGAATGCCACCACACCCCCACCTTGCAGCAATTTCTCTAACAGCTAAAAGATGTCAATGTTCTAATCCTCAAAACTGTAAGTAAGGACTCTATTTGGAAGCAATGGTCTGTGCAGATAGCATTAAGTTCAAAATTAAGACCCTCCTAGATTATGCAGGTGGATTGTAAATCCAGTGGCAAATGTTCTCTCTCTCTTTCCTTTTTTTTTTTGTTGTTATTTTGTTTTGTTTTCTGAGGTAGGGTTTCACTCTGGCCCAGGCTGACCGGGAATTAATTATGTCATTAATAATTAATAATTAATTATGTCATTAATAATTAATTATTAATTATGTCTCAGGGAAGCCTTAAACTCACAGTGATCCACCTATCTCTGCCTCCCAAATGCTGGGATTAAAGGTGTGTGCCACCAGTGCCACCACATCCGGCTGGCAAATGTTCTTATAAGAAACTGAAAGGGGGCTGGAAAGATAGCTTAGCAGTTAAGCACTTGCCTGTGAAGCCTAAGGACCCTGGTTCGAGGCTCAATTCCCCAGGACCCACATTAGTCAGGTGCACAAGGGGGCGTATGCGTCTGGAGTTCATTTGCAGTGGCTGGAAGCCCTGGCGTGCCCATTCTCTCTATATATATATCTGCCTTTCTCTCTCTGTTTGTCGCTCTCAAATAAATAAATAAATAAATAATGAACAAAAGAAAAGAACTGAAAGGAGGAGCCAGGAAAACAGAATCAAGTGAAGAACAAGGCAGAAACTGGAATGATATAGCCACTAGATACTGAAAGAGACAAAAAAGGGTGCTCCCAGGGGGCCTTCCAGAAGGAGCCTGAGCCTGCTCACACCTTGACGTCATACTTCTGGATTCTAGAACTGTGAGAAGAGAAGCTTTTGTTGTTTTAGACCACTTAGTTGTGTGATTTTTGGAAGCTTCCAGCAATTAAAAAAAAAAATGAGTTTTTCCAGATACCGAAGAGAATCCATGTTCTCAGGGTTAAGATTGGATATAGCACATACAATATATACACTTCTAAAATTGGCTGGTTGAATCTAGTACACCCACATGATGTAGCACTGTGGAGTACTAGGTGCAAAATCAGTGAGAAAATTTCCCATGTCCTGACTTGACTGAATCTCCAAGTTATGTTAAATTCAAAAGCAACAGACAGGATATAGAATATATATTTATTTGCTTAGTTTTCCAAAAGAATTGTTAGAAGGATAAATTTAAAAGTGGTATAAGGGTAGAGCAGGGCGTGGTGCACATGCCTTTAATCCCAGTACTTGGGAGGCAGAGGTAGGAAGATTGCCACGAGTTCAAGGCCACCCTGAGACTACATAGTGAATTTCAGGTCTGTCTGGGCTAGAGCGAAACCCTACCTCAAAAAACCAAACAAACAAAGAAAAAGTAGCATAAGGGCTGAAGAAATGGCTTAGCAGTTAAGGTGCATGACTGCAAAACCAAAGGACCCAAGATCAATTCCCCAGGTTTCATGCAAGGCAGATGCACAAGGTGGCAGATGCATGTGGAGTTCATCTACAGTGGCTGAAAACCCTGGCATGCCCACTCTCTATCTGCCTTCCCCTCCTTAAATAAATAATAATAATAATAAATTTAAAAACTAACATAAAATATTAAAAAAAAAATTTAAAGTAATGGAAAGCTTGGTATGGTGGCACATGCCTTGAATCCTAGCACACATGTGAGGCCCTCAGGGGGATCTCTGTGAATTCCAGACCAGCTACATAGGTCAGCTGAGCTACAGTGAGACCCTGTGCCAAACAAAAGAAAAGAAAAGTAATTTAAGTGCCTACCTAGATGGGATAGGAAATAGAGTGGAAAGAAATATAACAGGGTCCTTTCCAAGTATATCTGTTATCTTGTTTTCATGTTGAATAAATTAAAAACTTTATATAGGTGCTGAAAAGATGGCTCAGAGGTTAAAGGTGCTTGATTGCAAAAACTGGCACAAAACGGTGGTTTGTTTGCAGTGACAGGAAGCCCTAGCATGCCTATACTCATTCTGTCTGTCTGTCTCTTTCCGTCTTTCCCTCTCTCAAATAAATAAATACACATATATTTTTAAAAATTTACATATTTAAAATAAAAAATAAAACAAAAAATGATAAGTGTGGTGCCATATGCCTTTAATCCCAGGAGAGGCAGAGGTAGGAGGACCCTGAGTTCAAGGCCAACCTGGGACTACAGAATTAGCTTGGGCTAGAGTGAGACCCTACCTCAAAAGGGGGGCTGGAGAGATGGCTTGGTGTTTAAGGCACTTGCCTATGAGCCAAAGAACCCAGGTTCAATTTCCCAGGATCCATGTAAGCCAGATGCACAAGGTGGTTCATGCATCTAGAGTCATTTACAGTGGCTAGAGTCCCTGACATGCCCATTCTCTCTCTCTCTCTCTCTCTCTCTCTCTCTCTCCCTCCCTCCCTCCCTCCCCCCCCCTCTCTCTCTCTGTGTGTGTGTGTGTGTGTGTGTGTGTGTGTTTGTGTGTGTGTTTATCAACTTCTGGATCTCCTGGTTTATTTCAGTGATTCTGGTGTTTAACCCCAGACAATGGCTCCTCTGGCTTGAATGCTGAAGCTTCAGTGTAAGTATTTTTTTTTTAATTTTTGACTTTTTTCTGACAGCCTCCATATATGCAGACATTGGGATTTGATCATAATCTCCTCCCACCACCCATCTTTTTCTCTGCTCTCAAGTCCCCCTTCTTTCCAACTGGTCTGGTCTCTCTTTTATTTTGATGTCAACCTTTTTCTTTTGCCCCCTATTATGCAAGCCTCATGTAAAGTAGTGTCAGCTACTGGGGGAGGTCATGAATACCACAGCCATTTTGTTTTGAAAGACAAATTGCAAAGCACTCTTCCCCTTCCTTTGGCTCTTATATTCTCTTCCACAATGATCCCTGAGCCTTGGAGGGCATGATAGTGACGTTTCATTTAGTGCTGAACACTCCTTCTAGTCACTTCTTCTCAGCACTTTGATGGGTTTTGAGTTTCCCTTGGGGTCACTGCCACCTGAAAAGAGAAGCTTCTCTAACCGAAAGTGAGAGTAGTATTAACATATGGGCATAAACGTGGTAATTATGAGAGCAGCTAGGTAGGCATAGTATATTCATTAGCCAGAATACAATAGTAGTTTCCCCCTTAGGGCTTATGAACCCTCTAGCCATAGGCTTTTGATTAGGTTTTCAGCACCACGCATGAATTCTTTCCTGTAGAGCCTGACTCAAGTTCAGTCAGAGAGCAGTTGGTTTCTCTATAACAAATTTACTATTATTGCACCAGTTGTTATATTTGGTTTTGCTGTCTAGCCATGAAACTTACAGAATTCACTGCTAGTTAAGACAGTTGTTGACTTTTCTCCCCCAGCAGGCTGCATAGATGGCTCTTTCCAGCATCTTGACAGTTAGTCAACAGGGATGGGGCATCCAGCTCAGCTCCAGCTTGATTTCTCAGTGTCCTACAGGCCAAGCATGTGGTGTTGGTGTCCTCAGCAATATGGCCTTATCATCTAGTTTCAGTGGGCAATGAAGAACCTTGTCAATCACCTATAATGTTTTGTGGGGATTGGGGGTCTCCCTGACCAACAACTCACTGGAAGGTACCCCACCCAGACACTGAAATTTTCTTGTAACAATCTATGGCTTCTGGGCACATTATCCACCCCAACAGGGTACTTCTGCCAAAACTCACTCATTCTCTCTCTCTCTCTCTCTTTTTCTTTTTTAACATATATGTTATTTAGCTAGCCAAGAAGTGGGTTTCAGTGTGGCCTTATTGTAAGTCTTAGTCTCCTTTTCCTGATTGTTATAATAGCTAACTCTATTCTTTCTGATTCTATATAAATCTTAGAAATTATTTGTCTGTTTCTTTTTTAAAAAATTTCTTCTATGTTTGCTTGTTCTAATCTGTGAAAGGATCTAGAAGCAATGATCACCAGTGGCAGTGAGTACATGTATCATCCAGATCTTGGCTTCTAAATGTTGTTTGCTTTCAGTGCAGTCAGGTTCTTTGGTGAAATGGCAGATTTTAGGTTGAGTTCAAGGAACATACAAAGAAAATTTAAGGCTATACCCAGAACTCAATGATAATATTTAAAACCAGAACCTGCCTGAAGAAGGCCCTTATGACCAAATGTGACAGTCAGCCTAGAAAAGAAAAAAAAAAAATCCTTCCAATTAGAACAACTGAGAAATGAAAAAGTAGAACATAAAATTTTAATATAAATAAACTTTTAGGATAACTTTTAATTGCTTGTCAAAAAAGAATAATGTTTGTTGATTTTTATTTATTTGTAAGCAGAGAAAGATAGGGAGAAGAGAGCCAAAAAGAGAGAAAGAGAATGGACATGCCAGGGCCTTCAGTCACTGCAAACAATCTCCATCCAGATACATGTACCACTGTGCATCTGGCTGTATGTGGGTACTGGAGAATAGGGCACAGGTTGTTAGGCTTTGCAGCAAGTACCTTCACTGCTGAACTGTCTCTGCAGCCCAAGAATAATTTCTTTTATAAAACTATATATATATAAATCTAGAAACTCATATTAATAGTATATTTTCCATATACTAGAGCAGTGTTTCAAGCAGAGTACATTTCTTTAATTGATTCAGGCAGTCTATACACATGCCCACATGCACATACACACACGTGTACATTGGCACATACACACACACACACACCTTTCCTCAGTTAACAAGTGGGAAAAGTCTTGAAGCCATGTGAATTAGGTATTGGTTTCCAGATCCTAACCAAGGAAGAATGCCATAAAAGCATTTTTCTGATCAAAAAGGCAATGAGGGGCTGGAGAGATGGTTCAGTGGTTAAAGGTGCTTGCTTGTAAAGCCTAAAACCAGGGTTTGATTCTCCCACATAAAGTCAGATACACAAAGTGGCACATGTATCTGGAGTTTGCAGTGGCAGGAGACCCTGGTGAGTCCATATATTTCCATTCTTTTATTCTCTCTCTTTCTTTACAAATAAAAATATGAAAAAAAAAAACCACCAAGCAAACAGAAAAGCAGTGAACATACAAAATAAACCCAGTGAAAAATAAAAGCATACCAATTCCTGGTATTGTCTAAAATCAAATGTTAGACTTTTTGTTCTACTGAAGTGTTTATATAAATTCAAATGAACAAAGAGTTATTGAATGAATGACTACTATGTGTAAATTATGATGAAAAGAATTGTATACTTTCCCTTTCTTTTTTTTTGAGGAAAGCACAACATACTGCCCCCCCCCACTTTTATGAGAGAAAATTGGCATTTCAGGGCCTCCAGCCACTGCAATTGAACTTCAGACATGTGCACCTCCTTGTGCACATGTGTAATTTTGCATGCTTGTGTCACTGTGATTCTGGTTTACTTAGGACCTGGAGAGTCAAAGATGAGTCCTTAGGCTTTGCAGGCAAGTGACTTAACCACTAATCGATCTCTTCAGCCCCATTTTCCCATTCTTTTGCATTGTACTAAAAAAAAAAAAAATGACCTTTCAAGATCTTATGTAAAAACTGCAGCATATATAATCATTGATGTTAAATATTTCAGACAACTTTAACTCAAAATTGTCAGGCATATGCCCATCACAGGTCAAAGTCATCATTCAATCAATATTCATTAAATGAAAGAGTTTATTCACTATTCACTAACATGTTTAGTCTGATGTTCTCAACCTAAAATTTAAACAGCTTACCCTTAACTTCCTAGACTCCTTCTAAAACATGCCACAATGTTCCTGTCTTCTGAAATAGATTGCTCATGATTTATTAAAACCATAATTTATACAATGCCTCAGTGCAGTCCTCTACCTCTTCCTCATTGGTATTGTTACTAGTAACAAAGGAGAATGTCTGGCAGGGTCTCTCCATTTTATCTCAGCCAATTCTTGCCAGTTATTCAATCCCTGCTATTAGAGACAATTTGTTCATCTTTTTTTTTTAATTATGTTGATGTGTAGGCATGTATGGTGTGTAGGGGGCACACACATGCCGTGGCACATGTGTGGAGATATGAGGACAGTCTGAAGATTATTTGTCCTCTCCTCTCACCCTGCTTGAGACATGTTTTGTTTTTATTTTGCCACTTGTGTATACCAGTCTAGTGAGCCCACCAATTTCTGGATTCTCCTGGCTTTGCCTCCCACTGCCATAAGCACGTCAGGATTACAGATGCATGTGCCACTTTGCATCTGGCTTTACACGGATGCTAGGGAATAGAACTTGGGCCAACAGACTTGTAAGAAAGTGCCTTTAACCACTGAGCAATCTCTCCAGCACTGTTGCTCATCTCTTTAACTTTGAGCATTGGAATTATTCTAGATGCTTAGATGAGCCAACATTATAGTTATCTTAAAATTTAGTCATCTTAATATCTTTTTCCCCTTAGTTTTTATTCATCAAAATTTTTCAGTTTGTGAAGGTTTAGTTTTATAGGTTTACTTACTAAAGTATCACATGCTTGTATATTAATTCTAATTGAAAAAATATCAGTTTCTGGACACAAATTTTCCTATCACATAGACCTGTTCTCAGGATTGATATCTTTCAAGATGTCAGTCACACTGAGGAGCCAGCCCATGGCAGACTCATGTGACAGAGTTATTTTTACTGCATCCTTGTTTCGCAAAAGAATAACAAAAAAAAGCAATCATTTAATAAATTTAAATTTTTTCTTATTTTTCTTTTTTTTTAATTATTTATTTATTTATTTGAGAGCAACAGACACAGAGAGAAAGACAGATAGAGGAAGAGAGAGAGAGAATGGGCGTGCCAGGGCTTCCAGCCTCTGCAAACGAACTCCAGACGCGTGCGCCCCCTTGTGCATCTGGCTAACGTGGGACCTGGGGAACCGAGCCTCGAACCGGGGTCCTTAGGCTTCACAGGCAAGAGCTTAACCGCTAAGCCATCTCTCCAGCCCTAAATTTTTTCTTACATCAACTTTGTGTTTGTGTGTGTGTGTGTGTGTGTGTGTGTGTGTGTGTGTGTGTATGCGATCATGCCATGGTGCACATACTGAGGTCAGAGGGCAACTTCAGGGTATCAGTCTTCACCTTCCGCTTTGTTTGAAATAGGGTCTTTCTTGTTTTACTGCTGCAAGCACCAGACGAGCTGGCCCAAGAGCTTGGGGATCCTCCTGACTCCACCTCCCATTGCTGTAGGTATGTTGGGATTACATACATGTAAACTACTTGCATTACACAGATTCTAGGGATCCAAATTCTGATCATGAGGCTTATGCAGTAAGTACATTTAATTGCTGAACCATCTCTCCAGCCTGTATATCAACTTTTGTCTTGAATGTTGTACTTAATTTCTGTTTAATATGTATGTCCCAGCCCAGAGCATGTATATCCACATAAGGCTCCTACAATGATGATTAACTATAAAATGAAATGTGAAACCCAATGTTTAGAGAACATGGCTGAGGTAGTGGTATACAAATGTAACCCCAGAACTTGAGGGGTGGAGTGAGGAAGGTCTTGAGTTCAAGACCGATTTGGATGGCATAATGAGACCCTGTTTCAAAAACAAAATGAACAAATAAAAATTTAAACATTAAAAATGTTTCTGGGCTGAGGCAATGGCTTAGCAGTTAAGGCACTTGCTTGCAAAGTCAAAGGACCTATGTTTGATTCCCCAGGACCCACATAAGACAGATATACAAGGCGGCACATGTGTCCAGAGTTTGTATGCAGAGGCTGTTGACCATTCTCTTTCCCCTCTTCTCTCTCTCTCATCAAATAGATAAATAAAAATAAAAAAGATTACAAAATAGTGTCTCTGTTTTCTAGATGATGTATAACTGAATACATTGGTGATATATACTTCTTTTCTCCACCAAAAATATTTCCTACTAGTTCCTATTCTAATGGAAAATTCTTAATTCCTTGTCATTCCAAATATTTGTCAAGAAAGACGGTTAATACTGAAGTTTAAACGTGGCTATAAATCATTTTATATGAGAAATTCACTCAAAGACAGACTTGAAAACTTTTTGTAAATGTACTAGCCATTTTGATATGTCTGATGGATTGCCTGATAAGAAAGTAATGACTGAAGGGAAATTAGCAATCATTTTGAAAGTTATTTCAGCAGATATTTTCACAGCTGTGCATTTCACCCATGATGTCATCTATTTTGGATATATTTTCATTTTTAATAATTCAAACAGAATTAATATTTCAGCATCAGATCATGGATAGGCATCAACATTAAAAAAACATAAACCCAGCTGGGTGTGGTGGCGCACGCCTTTAATCCCAGCACTTGAGAGGCAGAGGTAGGAGGATCACCATGAGTTTGAAGCCACCTTGAGAGTGCATAGTTAATTCCAGGTCAGACCAGAGTGAGCCAGAGGGAGACCTTACCTCAAAAAAACAAAAAATAAAAATAAAATAAATAAATAAATAAATAAACCCAGTAGTAAATAAAAAGTGAATTTTCAAAAGTTAAAAAGAAATCTAGGGCTGGAGAGATGTCTTAGTGGTTAAGGAGTTTGCCTATAAAGCCAAAGGACCCAGATTTAGTTCCCCAGTACCCACATAAGCCAGGTGCACATGGTGGCGCATATATCTGGAGTTTGTTTGCATTGGCTAGAAGCCCTGGCGTGCCCATTTTCTCTGTCTTTAATAAGTAAATAAAAATAAAATATTTTTAAAACTCTAAATGGGAACTAGAGAAATAGCTTAGGTACTAAAGTGTTTGCCTGCCAAGTTTTAGGACCTTAGTTTGATCCCTAGTACCCACATAAAAATGCCAGGCATGGTGGTATGTGCCTGTAATCTCAGAGACAAAGGCATCCCTGGGCTCACTGGTCAGCTAGTGTAGCCTAATTGATAAACTCCAGGCCAATGAAAGCCACTGTCTCATTAAAAATGCAAAAAATAAGTGGACAAAGTTTGTTCTTGAGGAAAACGCTCAAGCCTGGTTTTTTTAAATGTAAAATGTCTCCCATAACCTTGTTTGTCATCATTAAGCCTTATTCTTTTTTTTTTCTTTTTTAAAATATATTTATTTGAGAGAAATACATGGAGGCAGGGAATAGGTGCATCAGGGCCTCCGGCCACTGCAAACAAACTCCAGGAGCATGCACCACCTTGTGCACCTGCCTTACATGGGTCCTGGGGAATTGCACCAAGGTCCTTTGGCTTTGTAGGCAAATGCCTTAACCGCTAATCCATCTCTCCAGCCCTGTCCTAGTCTTTCTAAGTCTTGTAGTATAGCTTGCTTGGAACTTTCAAAAGGACTGGATGATGGATAGAAGAACATGATGAATTCTGGATCAATAGTGGCTCTTGGAGATTAACTCAGACTTGTTTGCAGTTTCAATTCTGTAAAACAGCTCCTGGCTCTTTAGACTTCTGGAAATGAACTTGCAAAATTTTAATCAGTTGCCACATAATGTTCTATAGTAACCATTTCATTAAACTGAGGTATATAAAGAAACAGACTCCAGGTCAAGGTCTGTAAGGAATCCATGACTAGCTAGGATGAGACAGGTATCAAGTCCTAAGGCATGCTAGAATTTCTCCTCAGGCAAGTAATGCCTATATCTGACAAGATATAGTCCCATAATCATAAATATTGACAGTGGTCTTTTGGTTAGAAGGTCAGTACTTGAGCTCACCTCACTCTGGAGAGGCAGGAGGAATACAGCCTGGGATGTACAGCAAGTCCTTGTCGCCAAAAAAAGTTGTAGCAATAACTACATTTCAGGGCAAGTGGTACTATAAGAACTACTGAGGAGGCTGAAGATGTGACTCCACTGTGAAGTATGTGTTTCGTATGTGCAGGACTCTGGGTTCATCCATAGCACAGGGAAAACAAAACAAGGCCTGACACCTGGGCCTGTTGGGATAGCTTAACAGGATAGATTTGTTTCACTACCTTCAAGGTTTCTTCCAGTCCTACTCTAACATACTATTTTCTGTTAGATTTGGTAAAGATGAGGTCCAAGGGCTGACAATGGGCAGTCTTACAGTGGAAATTGACTTGTTTCTTCAGGCACAATGACTGCCATCGAAAGTAGTAGCCAGGGAATTTCAGGAGGTTCTTTTTTGGTTGTCTTGGTTTTTGTTCCTGTATTTTTTTTTTTAATGTGAGAATTGGTGCACTAGAGCCTCTATCCACTGAAGTTGAACTCCATGTGTACATCACCTTATGCTTATGGCCCCTTAACCTCTAGGCGCCATCTCTCCAGCCTGATGGGTTTTAATTTTCAAGGTAGGGTCTTACTCTAGCCCAGGCTGACCTGGAATTCACTATGTAGTCTCAGGCTGGCCTCAAACTCATAGCAATTCTGTATCGGCCTCATAAATGCTGGAATTAAAGGTGTGCACCACCATGCCTAGCACAGAGAACGGGTGCAGCAGGGCCTCTAGCCACTGCAAACAAACTCCATACACATGTGCCACTTTGTGCATCAGGTAGATACTAGGGAATTGAACTCAGGTTGTTAGGCTTTAACTGCTGAGCCATCTATCTAGCCTGAGGTTTTTTTATAAATATTTTTTATAATATTTGAGAGAGAATGGGTGCACCAGGGCCTTCAGCCACTGCAAATGAACTCCAGATGCATGTGCCACCTTGTGTACCTGGCTTTATGTGGGTCCTGGGGAATCAAACCTGGGTCCTTTGTCTTTGCAGGCAAGCACTTTAACTGCTAAGCCATCCCTCCAGCCCCACCTGAGGTTTCTATACTTCATTCTTCCAGGGCTGCTGTCAGCACTAGACCTTGTTGAAGTCAATCCTCAGCTGGCCACTTCAGAGGAAGAAGCGAAGGCCACAGCTAGCCTTGCAGTGGATGTGATTGCTTCAAGTTTTGGTCAGACAAGAGAAGGAGGACATATTGTCTATGACCAGCTTCCTACCCCAAGTTCACCAGATGAGTCAGAAAATGAAGAACGTGTGAGAATTTAGGAAATACTGTGCACTGGCACCTTCTACAGTGGGCATTCCAGAGTTGCAAAGCATTTTAGGAGACAGATATTAAATGGCTGTCTGGGTCAATACTGCCTTAATGAGAACATAGGTGCATTCTCACAATTGCAAACTTCTGTTCTCCATTATGGTAACCAATACTACTACTGTAAATGATTTTTTTTTTTTTTTTTTTTGCTGCTCACTAGGTATTAATGTCATAATACCATGTAAATTTTAAGAAGTGATAAACAGCATTTATTACCTTGGTATATCATAGTGGTCTTGTTGCTTTTCCTTGACATTTATGTGGTTTTCCCATCACTCTCCCTTCTCCCACAGTTTGGCTACACAGTGCATTCTTGCATCTAACCCACGGCAGCAACACATTTAACATTCCTAACACCATTCGTTCACGGGGCCAAGGTTCTGGTCCACAAACCCTTCTGTACAGGATGTTCAGTGCTTGTGAAAGAATTTGTAATAAACCAGACCAGCTAGGATGGCCAGCTCCAGTAAGATGATGATGGAGAGCAGCAGATTGTTGGTTGTCACTTTTCTGGACCTCGAGCGGAGAATCTTTCAACTTTTGCTCAAGTTTTCACTTGTATTTACCAGTCTGCTTTTGGTACGTTCCAGTTGGTCTCTCTGTTCCCCAAGGTCTTCTATGATTTCTGAGCCAATCTGGTCCGTTTCTGTAGCAATTCGATGAGAACGCTCAATGCTTTGGGTAGCTCGGTTCAGGCTTTCAGTGCCTTGTAGAAGCAATGTTCTTTGTGTCTGTAGCCGATTCATGTGCTCATTCTCTAGGGCGTATGCGCCATACTTCATGTCTCCTCTGCCCCCAGGTGTGCCTGTCAAAGGTGTGCTTCTCACTTCCCGATGGAGTTTGGCAAGGTCTTTCCGGTAGTTTCGAAGCTTAGACATCATGGGGTTACGGAAAGACATGGGTGCATATAGTAGTTCTTCCTCCTTTTCTGCCAACGTTTCATTTGCTTCCTGTTGCTTTTCATCAAAATCTCTGACCAACTTCTTCTTCTCTTGGGTCCCCGCCGTTCCCAGCAGCCGCTCCGGGACCCCTCGTAGGTCTTCATGGAGGCCGCGGAAGATCTCGTGCAGTTTCTCAAAGTGCTCGGAGGAGACGGCGGAGGTAGCCATGACGCCGGCTTCCTTACAGCGGCGGCCGCCCCCGGCTCCGAGCGCTGAGCCCGCCCCTCACCCCGAGCTCAGCCGCCCAGCCCCCACGCCATGACGCCGAGCGACCCACCGCCGCCGCCGGAACGAGGCGCTTCCGGGGCCGCGGGCAAGCCTTATTCTTAATCCCCAACTACTTGCTAGGCAACTGTCACTGCAGGTGGACCTGGAGGTTTATTATTCCAGCCCAACTGAGTGTTCATAACTCTTCGTACCACTGCTGTGGAGATAGGATGCCCTGGCTGTCTGCTTTGGAATGCTTTAGAAACTTCTCCTCAAAACTATAAGCCCTTGGGGCTAGAGAGATGGCTTAGCGGTTAAGGTGCTTGTACAAAGCAAAAGGACCTTGGTTTGATTCCCCAGTACTCACGTCAGCTAGATGCACAGAGGGCGCATGTGTCAATGCATTTGCAGTGGCTAGAAGCTCTGCTGCACACATTCTGTCTCCCCCCCCACCTCTTTTCCTCTCTCAAATAAATAAAATAAATTATTTTTAAAAATACTATAAGCCCTTCCGTTCCATAAACTCCTTCTGGTCAGGTGTTTTGTCCTGGGAATAAGAAGATAATTGTTACAGTTGTCCCCTGGCCTCCACCTGTGCAGGTACATACACATGCATCAAATTTGAATGATGATGTTTGAAAGATCTAAAATCATAGAAACTATCCAAACAGTAAGTAAAGTGTTCCACTTTGTTTGTCTGTTTGGTGATTTACTTATTTGATACTGGGAGTCCCACCAGAGCCTTACACATGCTAGGCATGTACTCTACCACTAAGTTATATCCCTAGCCTTAGAAAACTTGAATAATGATATGAAATTACTTAAGGTAAAAGACTTTTAAAGAATAATTCATTTCCTCAGCTCTCTACACCATTAGGCAAAGTACTACCATTAATATAAATTAATATAAATTCAACTTTTTCTTAATTTAGAACTAGAACTAGGTGTCTGATTCTTCTTCTTCTTCTTTTTTAGTTTTTCAAGGTAGGGTATCTCTCTAGCCCAGGCTGACCTGGAATTCACTAGGTATCCTCAGGGTGGCCTTGAACTCATGGTGATCCACCTACCTGCTTCTGGGATGCTAGGATTAAAGGCATGCACCACCATGCCCAGCATGTTTGATTCTTCTAATGAATGTAGGGGCTAGGAGTGAAACTCAGTGATACAGCACTTACCTAGAATGTGTGAGGCCAAGGTTCAATCCCAGCACTGAAAAAAAAAAGTGAATGCTAATTTTAGAATATTAACAAAAAAATATTTATTTAGAGTAGAGAAATGTATCATACTGTGAAGAATTGCTTGATGATTCTTAAAAATTTTCTAGGAAAAAAATACAAAGTAATGGGAAACACAATATAAGAAAGTAAGTTCTTTTTGTAATTGGCACATAAATGCACATCCTAAATTGAGAACACTACCTGGCATTTTTCAGGAAAGGTCTTAGTTTGTGAGCAATCAAAATTGGCTATATACATGAGAGTTAATTCATTGGAAGAATGTCAACCTTAAAAAAGTTAATGGACAGGGTCAGGTGTGGTGGCACATCACTTAAACACAGCACTTGGGCAACAGAGGTAGGAGGATTGCTGTCAGTTCGAGGTCACCCTGAGACTACATAATGAATTCCAGATCAGCCTGGGATAGACTGAGACCCTACCTTGAAAAAAAATTTTAATGGAGGGACTTGAGAGATGGCTCAGCAGTTGAAGCCTGATGATCTGGGTTCGTTTTCCTACTACCCACATAAAACCAGATGCACAAAGTGGCTGATGCAGCTGGAGTTCATTTTCAGTGACAGGAGGCCCTGGCCCACCCATATCTTCTCTCTCTTTCTCTGTTTCTCTTAAATAAATAAATTAAACATTTAATTAATTGATAGAAAATCAGGCTTGGTCAATAAGTAGAAAATCAGAAATACTGGAATCTCTGGGTGCCTGGAGAGGTCATGAAACAGAGCACATGGAATCTCTGGGTACCTGGACAGGTTGCCAAACAGAGCACATGAGTCAGCACACTTTTAACTTAGTAACAACAAAGGACCCCAACCATGACTTGAATCTCAAGTTCCAAGTGTCAAGAGAGCATGCCCAGTGAGCTAATCCTTGATGAAATACCCAGTTTATTGGCCCAGCTCCTTTTCTGTTCTGGGACAGAAAATCTGTGATGTTGGCTCCCTTTTAAGTAAGTGTAAGCACCACCTGTTTCCAAGGATATATAAAATAGAACATAGCCCCTATTCCTCATCACAAATGGAAAAATGGTAGATGTTGGATAGCTAAAATTACAAAAATAATAATCATCTTTCCTCAGAGCAATAAAAAGAACAGAATCATCATTATTTACTTTTCACTTGGCATTAATTAAGGTATGCCCTGGAGGGTAGAAGGCATCCATTTATAGAGCTGATTTATAATTAAGATCGTGAACTTTAATAAGATGATGGAAAGATACAGTTTGTTCCTTTCAGTAAGTTCTTAAGGAAGAATCACAGTGAAGAGTTTTTCAAAATTTTACTCGAGATGCTTCACACACCCTCACTGAAGTTTCTTACATATGTGAATTTACAATTGTTAGTTTCATATGAATAATTCAAAAAGAACTGACATTTTTGTTTCACTAAAACTCATAAATTCAAATACCAGAAATTGTTACTAACATATTTCATTGATATCTTCAAAACCTTTGCCTCCAGGAGCTTTTCTCTTTAAATTACCCTTCTTTTTAATGTTTTCACTTGTTATAATGAAATTACATTTTATTTATTGTAATGAGAGAAAGACAGAGGTAATGGGCACACCAGGACCTCTTACCATTGCAAACAAAATCCAGATGCATGTGCCACTTTGTGTACCTGGCTTTATGTGGGTATTGGGGAATCAAATTCAGGCCATCAGACTTTGCAAGCAACTGCCTTTAACCACTGAGCCATCTCCCCAACACCTATTTTATCCTTCTTTATATATTAGTTTTCTTCTTTTATCTAAATGAAATGACCTCTCTATGAGCCACACTAACATTTAACACTTTTTATTACTCTTTTTGATAAGTTTGTGCTCTGGCTAACAGACTTAACTGATCCCTTCTCTGAGCTTGTTTCATGCACAGCAATAAATAGGTTGTGAGGACATTCCCCTAGTGGATGTTGATTTCACCATCCTCATACTCTTCATATATCTGGAGTATATAGTTCAGAACTTAAAAATACATGAATCTACCCTGGTTTTTTTTTAAAATATTTTTTATTTATTCTTGAGCAGAGAGAGTATGTGTGTATGGGCATGCCAGGACCTATTGCTGCCCCAAATAAACTTCATAAGCATGTTCCATTTTGTGAGTCTAGCTTTACATGGGTACTGGGGAGTCAAACCCAGGCCAGCAGACTTTGCAAGCAAGTGCTTTTAGCCACTTAGCTATCTTCCCACTCTTCTACTCTGATATTTTTATTTTTATTTTTTGAGGTACAGTCTTACTGTAGCCCAGGCTGATCTGGAATTCACCATGTAATCTCAGAGTGGTCTTGAACTCATGGTGGGCAATCCGTCTGCCTCTGTCTCTGCCTCCTGAGTGCTGGGGTCAAAGGTGTGCACCACCATGCTCAGTTTACTCTGTTTTTGAATCAGGCCAACACACAACCATCTCTAACTTCACTTTGTTGTTTACTTATTAAAAGTTTCTCTGAAGCACAGTGTAACACATCCAAGAAGCATGCAGTAAAGAAATACAGAATCCAGTTGGGCGTGGGAAAAATGCTCAGGTTCTTTTCAGACTCTTCATCCATGGTTATCACAAGACAATAAAAATAGTCAGCTAGGAAGGTGACTCAAGATCTGCCTTGCTGTCTTGGTTGAAATAGTAGCAGATTAACTGTGGTGTGTGTGTGTGTGTGTGTGTGTGTGTGTGTGTGTGTGTGTGTTTGAGGTAGGGTCTGACTCTAGCCCAGGCTGACCTGGAATTCATTCTGTAGTTGCAGACTGGTCTCAAACCCACAGCAATCTGCCTATCTCTGCCTCAGGAGTGCTGGAATTACAAGTATGCACCACCACACCTGGCAACTTGGTTATTTGATATCTTTTAGTCCTTTTACTCTTTCTAGAAATTAAATTACATGATTATTATTCCTTTCTTACCTCCAATCAGTTAATTCTGAGCAAAAATTATTTTTACCAACTTGATATGATAGCATACACAATTTCTGAATAAGCCCTGGCTTCCTCACTTCCCAATCAAAAATTCCATCTATGAAGGTAGATTACAAAAATAGAAAGTGAGCAGTGGCCATGTGAGTTTCCATTAGGAAGAAATGGGGCTATGATTCATCATTTGCTGGCACTGATGACCTAATTGAGGTGGCCACAACTCTGCTGCTATTTAGAGGTGATATCCTGAATAATAAGCATTTTCTGTTTTTGAGTGTTCACTCTAGCTTAGCTATCTCTAAGTTGGATAGATATCTGTGAAATGTGAGGGCACCTCTGGGCTTGGAGATATCATGCTATCAGTACTTGTCCTGGTTCATTACAAGCAACACTTTAAAAGTAAGGCTAGTTGAGCTAGAGAGATGGTTCAGCAGTTAAAGGAACTACTTTGCAAAGTCTGATGGCTGGGGTTTGAGTCCCTAGTACCCATGTAAAGCCATATGTGAAATGTAACACATGTGCAGAGTTCATTTGCAGCATCAGGAGGCCCCAGAATGCACACATTCTCTCTCTCAAATAAATAAAAATATTTTTTAAAAATTAAACTAACAGGATCACCACTCTCCTTTACCTGTCAATAACTAACTAACCAAATAACAGTAGTTAAAATTCAGAAAGCACAGAGTATTTGGGAGGTACTATTTCTAAGTGCTCTTTAAATATTATTTATTGAACCCATATAATATTTTTTTGAAGTAAGAAGTTTATTCTCAGGTAAGGGGACTGAGATAATGAGAGGTTAGGTATCTTGCCTCAAATTATATAGTGCTGGAGCTGAATTTTTTTTAATTAGACAAAGAGAGACAGAAATTGAATATGAACAAGAAATGGGCACAGCAGGACTTCCTGCCACTATAAATGAACTTCAAATGCATATGACACTTTTGTGCTTCTGGCTTTATGTGGGTACTGGGAACTTGAACCTGTACTGGTAGGCTTTGCAAGCAAGCTCAGAGAGGCTAGATAATGTGCAAATGATTACACAGTAATTGAATGGTGGAATGAAGGATTTAACCCAGGTCATCTTCCTAAGGGCATTTATCAATTATTACTTTTCTAGAAAAAAAAAGGGAAGTTTTAATTCCTATGAAAGACTCCTGCTTAGATCATTGGCATTCCTGATTCTAACTACCAAGCCAGTTCTAAGTGCAAGCCAATGGTTTTAAATAATAAATATTATAAAGCATGGATTTCATATGTATAAAGGTTCTGCCAGTGAAGTAGAGATAAATGCTTCATCTAAATGCTAGAGGAAGATGGCAACAAAAATCCCTTTAATCCAAGCACTTGGGAGACACAGATAGGAGGATCACTGTGAGTTCAAGGCCACCCTGAGACCACATAGTGAATTCCAGGTAAGCCTGGACTAGAGACTCTACCTTGAAAAGCAAAAACAAAACAAAAAATCTGTTACCCCAGAAAAAGAAGAGACAAACTGGTTAGCTTTTCTTGGGTGGCTGAGAGTTAGAAGTGATTGAGATTTTTCTGTAAACGATTAGAGGAAAGATACAATAAAAATAAAGGAGAAGCCATTGGAATAGATGCTGTAAACAAGATAGTTTAAGAATTTACCAGGCGTGGTGGCGCACGCCTTTAATCCCAGCACTCAGGAGGCAGAGGTAGGAGGATTGCCGTGAGTTTGAGGCCACCCTGAGATTCCATAGTGAATTCCAAGTCAGCCTGGGCTAGAGTGAGACTCTTCCTCGAAAAACAAAAACAAAACAAAACAAAACAAAAGGTAGTTTAAGAACTTGATTCAAATGATACTTTTTCTTTCACAAAAGCACCAGCCTTTTGAAATAATAGTGTACTTTGTTTCAGAACATCAAACCTCCTGGTGCCAATCCCCTTCCTGGGACTATAAATAGAAAATCCCCCCCCCCCCCCCCCCCCCCCCCCCCCCCCGCAACGGAAGAGCCTGGCTGATAGGTGCACATGCAGGCATTTAAGCTTAGAGGGACCTTGTAGACAGAAGCACCCTTGTCCTACAGCCTGCAGTCCTGCATGTCTAAGGCTGGGTGTGGTAGCTCATGCCTAGAATTCCAACGCTCACAGGAGAGGAGGCTGAGGCAGGAGGATCATGAGTTCACAGCTATATAAGACTGTCTCAAATATAAAACAAAAACAAGCAAAACAGTTGTACACATTTATACCTGTTTAGTTTTGTTTTTACCTTTGTTTATTTGCAAGCAGAGTGAGAATAAGAGAGAGAATGGGTGCTCTAGGGCCTCTCGCTGCTGTGCATCCGGCTTTATGTAGGTACTACTGGGAATCAAACCAGGGACATAAGCTTTGCAAGCAAGTGCCTTTAACCGTTGAGCCATTTCTTCAGCCCCCATTATATACAATTTTCTTTTTCTTTCTTTCTTTCTTTCTTTTTTTTTTTTTTTTTTTTTTTGGTTTTTTGAGGTAGGGTTTCACTGTAGCTCAGGCTATGTAGTCTCTGGTGGCCTTGAACTCATGGCGATCCTCCCTACCTCTGCCTCCCAAGTGCTGAGATTAAAGGTGTGTGCCACTATGTCTGGCATTTATCTTTTTTAAGAGAGTGTTACTCTACCTCAAACTGACCTGGAACTCACTTTATAATCATGGAGACTTTCCCAATTCAGCCTTGGGAGTACCGAGTGCTAGGATTAAAGGCTGGAAGAAAAGGTAAAGGAATAATCTCTGGGTATAGAAATCAGAATGGGACATGGGTATTTGTCAAAAAAAAAAAAAAAAACAACCAAGTGGGGGCTGGAGAGGTTTCTCAGTGGTTAAGACACTTGTCAACAAAGCCTAAGGACCCAGATCTATTCCCCAGTACTCACGTAACACCAGATGCACAAGGTGGCATCTGGAGTTTGCTGCAGCTAGAAGCCCTGATGTGCCCATTCTCTCTTTTTCCATCTGCCTTTCTCTCTGAAATAAATAAAATATTTTTTAAAGCATCCATATGGATACAGTGTTTGCCTAACATGCAAGACCCTTGGTTCAATCCCAGCACAAAAAATAAGCCAACCAGATATTGAAGAACTGTGTGTATATATACATATACATATATGCTAAGGTAAATAGATGTTGGTTTTTAAAATTCACTCTCACTAGGTATGGTTGCTCATACCATTAACCCAAGTACTTCAAAGGCTGAGGTAGGTGGATCACTATGAGTTCAAGGGCAGCTTGGACTACAGAGTGAGTTCCAGGGCTGTCTGGGCTAGAATGAGACCCTACCTCAAACAAACAAACAAACAAACAACAAACAAACTTCATTCTCAATAATCTTAGGGTAATGCAATGAGACGAAGCAACTTAATTGTGAGGAGCTAAAATTGCCAGAGTATATATAAGTAAAGCAACATGACAATATTGTTGTTAAGACTTTCAATGACACAACCCTGAGGAAGCCCAACTCAAGTTGATGTTAAGAAACAAAAGGGAATTTATTATTTTATGCAACTAAGTGGAGTTGCATTGAAGACTGCAGGCTGAGAGCTGGAGAGGTTCCCCAGTGATTAAGGCATCTACCTACAAAACCTAAGGACCAGAGCTCCATTCCCCAGTACCCAACTAACACCAGATGCATAAGTGGCACATTTGCAGTGGCTAAAGGCCCTGGCATGCCCAGTCTCTCTCTTTCTATCTCTCTCTCTCTCTCTCTCTCTTGAATAAATAAATATTTAAGATTGCAGGCTGAAGTCTGATTGAGTGCCTCTCAAGTCTCAGGTCCGTTCTGCTTTCTCCCTCAGCCTGCTCCCTTCCCGTCCCTGGCTGGAGCAGAATGGTCATAGCAGTTCAGGGGCTCAAGTCAAAGGCTCAGGCAAAAAGCCCTACACTGACTATCCCTGGACCCCGCCAATCACTATGGCAGCATGGAAGAGGTGTGGGAGGTCCCTAAAGGAAAATATGCAAAGGAACTGATATGCAAAGCACAGTGAAGGACCATGGAGGGGAGCAAAAGGCCACAGAAAGGCCACTACAATATGAGAACAAAAAGTGGCCAGAAGGCCAGCTGCTCATAAGCTACATAACTGGCACCTTTCATGCTAAGAAAATCAACATTCTGATATCAGCTTAAATATGTCCAAGTTGGTCTGGGGGAATTTTGGTGTGAGGAACGTTTTCAGTTGAATTTTCTTGCTGAAACATCTGAAACCTGCCAGAAATGAGAAGCAAACATGAGGTCATCTTGCCTGCCGCTTCCTCTTTTTACACAAACATATTATCACTTCACTGCAGTGAAAGCAAACACTGATAAAGGGGCTTCCTCCAGTTCCTAACCTCTTGGCTGAACATTAGCTGGGTATAGCCTTGTGGGAAGGATGCTAAGGAAATGATCTTGGATGCCTGCCTGCCTAAGGGTTGTTAGGCACTCACCAAAAACATGGGGACCAAAGCCATCAGGTCATGTCTACATATCCCAGAGGCAAACCAGCCTACCCTTCTATGTAGAGTTCATTCTTTTTTTTTCTTTTAATATTTTATTTTTATTTATTTGTGGAAGAGGAAGACAGAGAGAGAGAGAGAGAGAGAGAAAGAGAGAAAGAGAGAAAGAGAGAGAGAGAGAGAGAGAGAGAGAGAGAGATTGAATAGGCACACCAAGGCCTCTAGTCATTGCAAATGAACTCTAGACACATGCACTACTTTGTGTATCTGGCTTGTGTGGGTCCTGGGAAATCGATCCTGGGTCCTTTAGTTTTATAAGCAAGCACCTTAACCACTAAGCAATCTCTCCAGCCCTAGAGTTCATTGTTTAGGAACATTTAGTTTTCTGAAGCACTTTCCAAGCTCTGAGTCTACAATCCCAGGGAGGCAAAAGGATATTTACCAATTCTTTTTGGACACAGTTCCACTTCAGTTACTAGTGTTCTTTACCTAAAATACTTAAGCAAATACTTCTTAGAAGAAAAATAAAATAGACCATTTACATCAAGATACATTCTGGAGATCATAAGAAATTAAATGTAAAATTTGAAATAATTTTTAAAAAACATTTTTATTTCAGAGAGAGAAAAAGGAAGAGAGTGTGTATGCATGTGCACATGGGTCTCTTTCTACTTACTACAAAAGAACTGCAGTCACATAGGTACTGTCTTTATACAGATACTAGGGAATTGAACCCCAGTCAGCAGGTTTTGCAAGCAAGCACCTATAATTGCTGAGTTGTCCTTCCCAGACTTGAAATCATTTTTTAAAAGAAGAAATACATACAATAACTTTTTGTTTTGTTTTGTTTTTCGAGGTAGGGTCTCACTTTAGCCCAGGCTGACCTGGAATTCACTGTGTTGTCTCAGAGTGACCTCAGACTCGCTACAATCCCCCAACCTCTGCCTCCCAAGTGCTAGGATTAAAGGTGTGTGTCACCACACCCAGCAAGAATTTTTTTTCTTTTCAAATTATTTTTTATTTACAACTTCCATGATTATAAAAAATATCCTATGATAATACCCTCCCTCCTCCCACTTTCCCCTTTGAAACTCCATTCTCCATTAAATCCCCTCCCCATCTCAATCAGTCTCTCTTTTATTTTGATGTCATCATCTTTTCCTCCTATTATGATGGTCTTGTGTAGGTAGTGTCAGGCACTGTGAAGTCATGAATATCCAGGCCATTTTGTGTCTGGGGCAGCATGTTGTAAGGAGTCCTACCATTCATTTGCCCTTACATTCTTTCCGACACCTCTTCCACAATAGACCCTGAGCCTTGGAAGGTGTGATAGAGATATTGCAGTGCTGAGCACTCCTGTCACTTCTTTCCAGCACCACGATACTCTTTGAGTCATCCCAAGGTCACTACCATTTGAAAAGAGAAGATTTTCTACCAAAAGCAAGAGTAGCATTAATATAAGGGTATGAACATTAAAAGAAGTGCTTACTGGGCAGTGATAAACATAGTATATATATTTAGCCAGATAGCAGCAGACGTTACACCCTAGGGCTCATGACTACCCCTGTTTTAAGTTTTCAGTATCAGGGATGTATTCCCTCCCATGGAGCTGGCCTCCAGTCCAATTAGAGGAAAATTGGTTTCCACCATGACAGATACGCCACTATTGCACCCATTGGCTCATTTGGCCTGGATGGCCAAATATAAGGCTTGCAGTGTCCACTGTTAAGTATCTTCACTGGTGATTTCTCCTCTCCCATTGAACTGCATGCAGAATGGCTTCTTCCAGCTTTCTGTCAGCAAAAATTTTTGAAATAGTTTAAGTGTGCTGACAAAATGGAAAAACATTTACAGTAAATGTGATAGGCCGTGTGTTTCCATTTCCAGTGTATCTTTACCTCTTACCTCTTGAAAAGAAAGTCAAATTCCAATAGAAAATGGACAAAGCTTTTAGTGGTCTTTTGCAGTGCATCATAGCTATAGTTAATGATAATAAATCATATATTTAAAAAATGCCTTAAAATAGATTTTTATCAATTTTTAAAGGTCAGGGACAATTATTAGAGGTTGAAAGAAAAACATTAAGGCTAGAAAGCTGTAAATCTTGGCAGCTATTAAGAGGAGGGAAATAGAGAAGAGGAAGAAAGGCATGTCTGTTGAGCTAGGGCCCAAAAATGCAGATGGCTCAGTGATAGAGGTCTTTATGCAGCTGTATGGCATGGGGAGTATTCTTCAGAGAAACCGAGTGCCCAGAGTGTCAAGCATGCATCCTTAGGATTTTGCCAGGATCCAAAGAAGAGATAGAAAGGAGAAGAAAGAAGTTACATTTTTTTGAGTTAGAACACAGAAAACTGGGCAGGCTTACAGTGAAGATTCCTAAGCAACTGCTGAATTTTACTATTCTTATCCCCACCCCTTTATCCCCACCCCGTCACCACACATCAGTGGAGGAGGATGGAGTAGAGAAGGGGAGAGGATTAACCATAATAATGATGTTATGGATAAACCATATGGAAACCTGGAAACTCACTTCTTTGTTAGCTATTTTAAAAATGTGTTATTTATTTATTTATTTATTTTGAGGTAGGGTCTCACACTGTCTCAGGCTGACATGGAATTACATATGTAGTCTCAGGGTGGCCTCAAACTCACAGCAATCCTCCTACCTCTGCCTCACAGTGCTATGATTAAAGGTGTGGTGGCACAAGCCTTTAATCTCAGCATTAGGGAGTTAGAGGTAGGAGAATCATTGAGAATTCAAGGCCAGCCTGGTACTACAAAGTAGGTTCAAGATCAGCTTGGGCTAGAGTGAGACCCTGCATTGAAAAAACTGAATATATATATTTTTTTCAGTTTGTTCTATATATATACAGTTTGGGCAGATAAATAATGTATGGGTGCATAATAGATAATATTGCATCAGAAGTTGATACAGGAAAATCCCATTGCCGGGGTGGGATAGCTCTGTGAGTTACTGCTGATGGAGGCCCCTGAAGACCCCAAAACAATAGAGACTATTGCCAGTGCTCTTATTTGCCCATCAGAACTAGATGGTGAGACCCTATTGCTAAAGACACCACATGCTTCAGTTGCAGGACACTGTAAAATCAAGCTAGAAGTGAGTGGGAAGCTTGCCCCCTTTTGACTAGCTGTTATAGTGCTAGGAAGTATTAGGCAGGTGGCTGAGAGAGGAAGTCATCAACAGTCTTGACCAGCAGTGGATACTGTAAACTATACAACCAACCAGCCAGGCAAGGTAAGCCCACCAGTGCAAAGGTGGTATGACTGTTAATGGGGTAACCAATTGATCTCTAATTGGTCTTGAGCTCCACTTCATAGGAGGGGTTTCATGCCTAATACTGAAAACTTTGTCAAATGCCTATGGCTTGGGAAGGTCATAAATCCTGGTGGTGTGGGGGGGGGGGAAGCTACTACTCTGTTTGGCTAAGTGGAAATGTTACGTCCTAAATTGTCCACTAAATATCTATGCTTATAGTATTGCTCTGAATTTTAGTTAGAGAAGCTTCCTTTTTTCAGATGGTAGTTGCCACTGGAGTGACTCAAAACTCATCAACCCTCTTAGAAGAAGTGACAGTTGAGTGTTCAGCACTAAATGAGGCATCTCTATCATATCTCTCAAGGCTCAGGGACAATTGCAGAAAAAGTGGAAGAAAGAGTATAAAAGTCAAAGGATGGGGATGAGTGCTCTGGAATGCTGTCTTCCAGACACAAAGTGGCCATTGCATTCATGACCTCACAGTAGCTGTCATTACTTGCACAACACCTGCATAATATTGGGTCCACCAACATGTTATCATGCATGATGGAGGAGAATAATAAAATGGCATCAAAATAGAGGAGAGACTAGTGTGTTTTTTTTTTGTTTGTTTGTTTTTAATGAGACAATGGTCCAAGTATAAATTGGGTTGTCCTTTCTTAGGTAAAATTTGGTCTTAAACACATCCATATGCCATGTAGAAACTATCTTGAGAAAATAACAGAAATATTAAAATATGTGCATGGCATCCCCTATGTGCATATACCTGCAAATTACCAAAATTTTCAGAAAGAAAAGATAGGTCTGAAATGTTTACCTGGATTTTATGAAGACAATCTTTATTTCCAGGAATATGCCTTTCTAGAGTCATTAAAAGATTAAGTATTACTTTTGATAATCCAAAAAATAATTTAAAATAAAACTTGAATGTTATTCTTTTTAAGTGAATGCAACAAGGTTAAGGCTTGGCAAGTTTCTATCAGGGTAAACAGCTTGCTTCTTAACACATCTTCCCTTTCAAGTCTTTACAGGTCCAAAAAGCAGACTAAACATTTTCAAGCCATTTAATAGAGAAATTAGGTGGCCACTGAGGGATTTGTGTTACTCTCTGCTGACAGGAAGTGTCATGCCTAACTTCCAACAGGGTAATTAGAGTCTCCTCCCCCTGCGTAATTGCTTCTGTGGTTTAGGTTCATCTGACCATACTTAGGTTTCTTTAGTTTTTTTTTTTGGAAGGAGTTAAGGAGTTGAACATTACTAAAGTTGTCCAGGGCAGCTCATTAAATTCTACTTAACCAGGTGTAATAAGACAAACCCTTATCCATGACAGTTTAGCTAGTTTCGGTCAGGATTATGGGCAGAATTCAACCTCCTGCTTCTCAAATTTAAGAAGCGATGAAAGTAGCGGTGACCAAGTACCATGGTCTGTCCCCAAAGGGCTATGAGGTGTGAGCTTGAGAGAAGTGGAGTTACAGGTGGCCTATTCCATCAGAGATAGAGAACCCAAGGTAACTGTTGATGTGCAGTTGAGGAAAGATCCCATTTCCAAGTGTCTTAACCTTGGCTCTCCCTAAAGGTAGGGTCTGTAGCTGAGCCAAACATCTGGATACAGGAAACAAGTTTGGAAGGTGATTGCAGGGAGCATAGTGAAATAATAGGAAAGCAATCAGGCACAGAAGGGAGGAAGCCTCATACAAGGTATGTCAGCAGACAAGTCCCGCTGGAGGTCCTCAAAGAACTCTGTGGAAAACAGTGAAGGGAGAGGAGGTTGAGAGATTTATCTGTCAATACTTGACCCTTAATGGCTGAAGTTTGGCTATTCACTCTAACTTCCTGGCACTTGCAAACCTTCTTGGGCTGATTAGTGACTCTCCAGGCCAGAGAATGCCTGGGGTGGAATTTTAGTGCGCCCTCTGCAGGTACCCCAGAGGGAATCTAGAATCCGTGCTACAGCCCCCTCAGAGTGCTTCTCCTGGGACCTACTACCTTAAGCTTTCTCCTTCAAGCACTACCCTAATACTATTAACTAACTTTTGCACCTCATTCAAATGTTGCCCATTGTCACGCTAATTTTCCTCCCTTCTTTTTCTTTCCCCTCCCTTCCCTTTCTTCACTCCCTCCCTCATGCCCTCTCACCCTCTCTCCCTTCCTTCCTTCCTTCCTTCCTTCCTTCCATCCTTTCTATCTTTCTTAATTTTTCTCTCTTTCTTTTTTTCTTTCTAATTTAGGACCCAATCAATATTGCCACATTGCATTTAGGTGCTATATCTACTTACTGCTCTCCAATGTGGTACATTTTTTCCTTATCTCATGCCTTTCCCATCTGAGACATTCGAGGCAGTTACGGAGATAGTCTTATCAGTGTGGGATTGTTGATGTCTATCCATGATTAAACTCAGGTCATACATTTTAGGCAAGAATACACAGATGTGCTATGCCATTGTACTATGTCAGAAGGTTTAGCAGGTCAGTGGAGACATTGGCCTTGGAAGACATTAGCATAGTTCTCATGGCACCTCAGAGGCCTTCTGGCTTCCTGTTTTGGAGGTGATCTCTTTTTCTCACTTACTTCTTCCATAATGCCACCTGCCATGAGATGATGCAGTTGTATGGGCGGTGGTGGGGGAGTACTCACCAGAGCTGGCACCTTTCTATGTAGATTTTCAATCTCCAAAACTGGGAGCTAAATGAACATTTCTTCTTTATTAGTTACTCAGTCTTGGGTATTTCATTATAGCAATGGAAAACAAGCTAGTACAAGTATTATTCCCCCCCCCCCGCCCAAAATATTGCAGTATATTAGGTTGTATAGAATGACACCAAAATCAGCCTACAATTTCACAGTTTCAGAGGAGCCAAGAGGATGTGGCAACATGTTGAATTTACTTCTTAGAGCAGAAAGTTGCCAAGAGAAAAAGACTCTGTACCAAACTGCCTGTGAGAGAGGGAAAGTAAATAGATTTCATCAACAAGCAGGGTTTAGATCCTCTGGCTCTGCTATCAGGGGAAGGGGCAGTGTTACAGACATCACATTATGAGTGTCTTAGGCAATGGGCTCCCAAGTCAGGAAGCCTGGCTCCAAGTCTGTAGCTTTGCTACTTAGGAAAATACTTGGAACAACCTGAGCCCCAGTTGTCCCACTTTCTGCCTACATAGGTGTTGCAGTCAGGTTTGCATTGCTCGTAGAAATCACCCAACCAAGAGCAGCTTCTGGGAAAAAGAGGCTTATTTTGGCTTACAGACTTGAGGGGAAGCTCCATGATGGCAGGGGAAATCAATGGCATGAGCAGAGTGTGGATATCATCCCATGCCCAACATAAGGTAGACAATAGCAACAGGAGAGTGTGCCAAAACTGGCAAGGGGAAACTGGCTATAACACCCATAAGCCCGCCCCCAACAATACACTGCTTCTAGCAAGCATTTATTCCCAAATTTCCATCAGCTGGGGACCTAGCATTCAGAACACCTAAGTTTATGGGGGACACCTGAATCAAACCACCACATTCCGCCCCTGGCCCCCCTAAACACAACCATACATGGTGTAAAATGCAGTGCATTCATCCAATTTTAAAAGTCCCCATAGTTTTTATCAATTCCAATAATGTTCATATAACCCAAGGTCTTTTAACTTAGCCCAAGTCCAAGATCTTTAACTTAGCCATAATACCAAAATAATCCCCCCAAAACCCATAATGGCACAAAATAAACATTCACACTGCAAAAGATGGCATTGGGCATAGCAAAGAAACATTCAACCAATACAAGATTTAAATTTATTTTTGTTTATTCTTATTTATTTGAGAGTGACAGACAGAGAGAGAAACAGGCAGAGAGAAAGAAAGAATGGACGTGCCAGGGCTTCCAGCCACTGCAAACAAACTCCAGATGCATCTGGTTAACATGGGTCCTGTGGAATCGAGCCTTGAACTAGGGTCCTTAGGCTTCACAGGCAAGCGCTTAACCACTAAGCCATCTCTCTAGCCCCCAATACAAGATTTAAAACAACCAGGGCAAACATCAAACTATAACTCCAAGTCCAACAACTCTACCCAGTGACAAATCTCCAAGTCTGATAATTCTAACCAGCAACAAGTCTCTGGCATTCCAATTCCACCCCTCCAGCTAGGCTACTCACAGTCCTGGAAAACTTCATCAGAACTGGTAGCTTTCCTTAGTAGCCATCTGTGTTCTCAGCATCTCCACTGGATCTCCACTGCAATCCACAGTTTATCCTCATGGCTCCACGGGGTCTCCATGCAGGCATCCAGCAAACCTGCTTCACACTGCCTGGCCATTTCCAGAACACAAGACTGTGTTGCAAACTCCATGACCCTCTTTCCAGCATTTCTTATACTCCACAATACCAGGTAGAGTGTCAATTTGTTAATCCAGGGGGGTGGGATAAAGCAGACTTTGAAGAACAGGACACTTCTTGAGCATTCAGACCCCTTCAAAAGAGTCTACGTTCTTTTGTTGCCCCAGTATAGGACATTTGGCCTAAACTCAAAGGTTGCAATCTCTCAATTGCAGATGAATGGGCAGCATTTCACACAAAGATTTTTTTCTGTGCCATATCCCTCTGCTCACATCAGTTCATTTCTACACAAAGCAACCCTGTACAACTTCTGAGGACACAGGCATAACAGCAAGCTTCTCACACAAACTGCTAGCCCAGTCTAGGCAAAGCTCTTTCTTACCCTCATAAGTCAAACCTCACAGTCCATAGTTCTTACTGCATTCAGGTCTTTCAACTCTGACCAGAATAGTCCATCAAGCTATACTAACAGCACTGCAAGGTATCTCTTAGGCCAAGGTTTCAAGTCCTTCCACATTCCTCTTGAAAATCAGCTCCAAAAGGCCAAAGCCACATAGTCAGGTATCTAGCAGCACTTCTACTCCTCAGTACCACTTTACTGTTGCAGTCAGGTTTGCATTGCTGGTAGAAATCACCCATCCAAGAACAGCTTGTGGAGAAGAAACGGTTTATTTTGGCTTATAGGCTTGGAGGGAAGCTCCATGATGGCAGATAAAACAATGGCATGAGCAGAGGGTGAACATCACCCCTTGGCCAACACAAGGTAGACAACAGGAATAGGAGAGTGTGCCAAAATTGGCATGGGGAAACTAGCTACAGCACCCATAAGCCCGCCCCCAATCATACACTGCTTCCAGCAAGTGTTAATTCCCAAATCTCCATCAGCTGGGGACCCACCATTCAGAACACCTAAGTTTATGGGGGACACCTGAATCAAACCACCACACTAGGCATTTTAGATAAAGACGAAAACAAGGGCTGGAGAGATAACTCAGCTGTTAAGTGTACTTCTTGCACAAGTAGGAGGGCCTGAGGGAGTCTGAGACCATTATAGTTTGCATCTCCAGATCCCAGGTAAACAGCTGGCTGTGACCACCCACACCTGTAACTCAAGTCCCTCATGAGACCAGAGATCTGATCATTACAGCCCCCATCAAGCTCTAGAATCAGTGGAGACTGCCTCAAAACAAGACCAGCAGAAGATCTGACAACCCACAGTAGATGAGCATCCTCCTATGCCAGTATGTGTATGGGTGTCAACACACATAACACACACTGAATACAAGAGCACTGTATGAATGTTGGCTTTTCTCCACTTGCTTTCCCTGGATCCATTCTTTGACCTAGTCCATGCCCAGGATTGACCCTTCTCTGGTTAGTGTCCCCCATTGCCTCCTGCCTGCCAGCTAGCTGTGATCAGTGAAGCCACCCCCACCTCCCTGCAGTAGGAGAGAGAGGCTGAGATGTTAATGTCTTTCTCCTTTCCCCACTCTGTTCCATGTACATCACACATGGCTACTCTCCTTTGCAGCCATGTTATTGGCACATGGCTCCACTTCTGTGACTCCAACTTTCACCAGACTCTTCTTCAGACCTAGACTGGCAAGGACTTCCCACTGTGGCTGTTCTCTGCCCACAGTTTCATAGTGATCCCTTAGTCATACCTCCACCTCTGTAAATGTCCCTTCATTGAACTCCCTTCAGGTGCTACATTGTTTCTTGCTGGATGTGAGCTGATTTCTACAGTAAGTGAATGTGCCTCTGAGGCACTTGGCATGTGACCCAGGACTATAAAGATTCTTAAGAAATGTTAGTTACTAAGACCGATATAGCTTCTCACTTCACCCTTGAAGGCCTCACTGGCTGGTGGCAAATGCAGAGATACATTAGAAGGTAACAAGGAAGGTGATGTTTTAGAACATCCTGGTATGAATGGGACCAAAACACCCTGTCTCAAAAGCTGAGCACTGTGGGATTAAAGCCAGCCTTGTGGGGAGAATTACTCTAGCACTCTGGGCACTATGTCAAAAGTGATTTGTGAAAATACAGCTTGGCGTGGACCAGGCAGACTTCAAGGTGGCAGGGAATAGGACATAACCCAACTGATGTGATTAAAAATTCACTTTGAACAAACACCTTTGGTTCTTAACCTGGAGCAGTAGAAAGTCCAGCAAAGCTTGTTCCCTTTTTACGCAGCCATTTTTGGTAATAATTTGGTAGGTCAACTAGTATTGCTGTGCCAGTTTTGGGAGGTGGTCCTGTGGCTGTGCTGGCAATGGGTATGTAGAAACAAGATGTGTGATGCGGACATCCCTTGGGGAAACTTAGTGAATAATGGTCTAGGAAACAAGCCACCTCAGTCAACTTGCTACCGTCTTTTTTTTTCTTTTTCTAGTGCTGTGGATGGAATGTGCACACATTTACAATATGATTAGAACATAAGATAAGGCTGCTGTGCTAGAGTCCAAATCACAGGTACAGGTACTGAAGTATAATTTAAATTTGCTATTTTAAAAACACTATATGGAAATAGATAGTTTAACTTTCATTAACCTTGCCTTGAATGTTGAGAGGATAAGGTGTACTCAAGTGAACAGCTCTGAAGACCTACTTTCTTTGGTGGTAGTGAGGAGGGTGGAGGAGTGACAGTGGCAGCTCTCTTTTCTACCTTGTCCTTATTTCTCAGCTGTATTTTTGGAACTGGAGCAAGAATCTGTGTGGGGACATAAAGGGAGAAATTCTGTAAAGAAAGGGTCCAGCAGCTCAGAGATTTCAAAGAAAGAACATCATGCCTGCTTGCCGGCTTGAGGGGAAAGGTATATGTGGAGGCTGTATTGAACAGTCATTTAAGTGAAAGTGAAAAGGTCACAGCCTCACTCATCCTGCTTACCTGTACCAAGAAGAATGCCAATATCTATTGCAGGTGAAAAACAGCAAGATTTCTGAGCCAGTAAAGACTTTTGGAATACTCTATTAATTATGAATCATCATGAATGAAGTGACTTGGTTTTAGGCCTTTTAAGGAGAAAGGTCAAGTATATTTCTGATTTTTTCTCTTTTAGTAGACATACACACATGCATAGATAGATAGATAGATAGATAGATAGATAGATAGATAGATAGATAGATAGATAGATAGATTAATCAGATCAGGGGAACTGGAATATCTATCACCTCAAACACTGATCATTTCGGGACTCCCAGGTAAGATGGCCACATAGGAGTCAGGCCAAACCAGCCTAGGGAGGGACTTAAACAAAACCACAGCAAAATACATACTTCTTCCAAACAGTGGAGGTGTATAGGTTATTATTGGCCATGGTGGAGAAGCAGGAGAGACCAAGATCTACCAGAAAGGAGGAAACCAACCAGAATCCTGTGGTGGTGCTTGTGGCCCCAATCATCGCTGCCTGCCTGGCCAGGCGCCAAGCTGTAGGAGCAGAGACCAAATAAGGGGAGTTTCCAACTGCATCAGCCTTCTCGCAAATTCAAGAAACCTGAAGGGGAGACAGGAGAGGCCAGCTGAGGAGCTGCTGAAGGGGGCACAGGCAGGACTAGCTGAGCAGTTCCAGTACAACTCCAGGCTTCCTGCACTCTCTCATCCTCCAACCATCAGGACTACAAACCTCCAGAGAACTCTTTCAGCCCCTGGTGATAGGGCATCCAAGACAGTTGATCATAGCATGAGATCCACAGCAAAACATGGAGGGAATGAGGTGGGCACTCAACAGTGATGAGTTTAGAAGCCACTCCAAAAGGTAATGAGGCCCAACTGACAAAAAAAAAGCAGGTACATAGGCCTGCACTGGAAGTGCTAATTTCTCTTTCCATGTCAGGGCAGGTTATGGGTTGCATATATATATTATATTGGTCTTTTTGAGGTAGGGTCTCACTCTAGCTCAGAGCTGACCTAGAATTCATTATGTAGTCTCCAGGGTGGCCTTGAACTCATGGAAATCCTCCTACCTCTGCCTCCCAAGTGCAGGGATTAAAGGTATGCACCATCATGCCCCGCTGGTTACATGTTCTTGGTTGGTGTGGTGGTTTGATTCAGGCGTCCCCCATAAACTTAGGTGTTCTGAATGCTAGGTTCCTAGCTGATGGAGATTTGGGAATTAATGCCTGCTGGAGGAAGTATATTATTGAGGGAGTGCTTATAGGTATTATAGCCAGTTTTTCTTTGCCAGTGTTTGACACACTGTCCTGTTCCTGTTGTTCACCTTATGTTGGCCAGGGGGTGATGTCTACCCTCTGTTCATGCCATTGTTTTCCCCTGCCATCATGGAGTTTTGCCTCAAGTCTGTAAGCCAAAATAAACCCTTTTTTCCCCACAAGCTACTCTTGGTTGGGTGATTTCTACCAGCAATGCATACCTGACTGCAACAGTAGAGTGGCATGGGATAGATACTGATTAGGTAGTAGACCTACTACATTCCAACAAAGAAAAAGACAAGCTAATAGGGAGGTATGAGTGGGAATTTCAAGATATTTGGGAAACAATGAAAAGATCAAACGTAAGAATTAAGGGTGTAGTCGAAGGAGAATTTCACTCCAAAGGTATAGAAGGCATTTTCAACAAAATCATAGAAGAAAAATTTCCCCAAATTGGGAAATAAATGCCAATGTATATACAGGAAGCTTTTAGAACATCACATAAAACCTAGAAAGAACCTCTCCTTTCCATGTCATAATTAAACTACTAAACACACACACCAAAGAAAATATATGGAAAACAGTTAGAAAAAGAAAGTCATGGTATGGAGACATGGCTTAGCAGTTAAGGTGTTTGCCTATAAAGCCAAAGGACCTTAGTTTTATTCCCTAGGACCCACATAAGCCAGATGCACAAGGTGGCACATGTATCTGGAGTTCGTTTGCAGAGGCTGGAGGCCCTGGCATGCCCATTTTCTCTCTCTCTCTCTCTTTGTCTGCCTCTTTCTCTCATGCTCTCTCAATAAATAGATAAATTTTTTAAATTAAAAAAAAGAAAGTCATCTATAAAGGAAAGCCCATCAGGGTAATAGCAGATTACTCAACATAAACTTTAAAAGCCAGAAAGGCTTGAAATGATATATTCCAAGTTTTGAAAGGTAACAACTATCAACCAAATTACTTTATCTTGCAAAGCTATCTATCCAAACTGATGGATAAATAAGGACAGTCCACAACAAACACAGGCTAATGGAATTTATGACAACTAAACCAGCTCTATAGAAAATACTTAAAGAAATCCTTCATACTAAAGAGAAAGCAAAGCACACACATGAAGAAACAGGAAAAAAATAAACCATACCCAAATAACAGTTAAAACAAGAAAGTAAAGGGAAAACAGGAAGCACTATAAAGCAAGAAGAATGATGAGAATAAACGTATACTTTTCAATTATAACTTAATATCAATGGCTTCAATGCCCCAACCAAAAGACACAGGCTTGAAGACTGGATTAAAAGGCAGTACCCTGCTGTTTGTTGCCTCTAGGAAAATCATCTCTCAATAAAAAATATACACTGTCTTAGGGCAAAAGTTTGGAAAATGGTATTTTAACCAAACAGGCCTAGGAAACAAGCAGATGTTACTATCCTAATATCTGACAGGATAGATTTCAAACATTAGTGAGGAAAGATAAAGAATTTCACTTTATACTGATTAAAGGAACACTACAACAGGAGGACATTAAAATCCTAAACATACATGCACCTAACATGGGAGCTCCCAATTTCATCAAACAAACACTGTCCCCACTCTTATTTAACATAGTACTGGAAGTCTTAGCTATAGCAATAAGAGAAAAGACACTCATAAAAGGGATACAGATTGAAAAGGAAGAGATCAAATTATCATTATTTGCAGATGATATGATTCTATACATAAAGGACCCTAAAGACTACCAGCAAAGTGTTAGCGCTGGTAAACAATTTTATAACATAGCAGGATATAAAATAAATATATAGAAATCAGTAGCATTTCTATATACTAACAGTGAACATGTGGAGGATGAAATCTGGGAATCACTCCCATTCACAATTGCCTCAAAAAAATAAATAAGATAAAGTACCATGGAATAAATCTAACCAAGGAAGTGAAGGGCCTCTACAATGAAAACTTTAAAACACTCAAGTGAGAAATTGCAGAAGACACTAGGAAATTGAAAGACATCCCATGTTGTTGGATTGGAAGAATCAATATTGTGAAAATATCAATCTTGCCAAAAGCAATCTGCATATTTAATGTGATCCCCATTAAAATTCCAAATTTATGGATATAGAAAAAAAACCCTAAAATTTATTTGGAAGCATGAAAAACATCAAATAGCCAAAATTTTGAGCAATAAAAATAAGGCTGGTGGTATCACCATACCCGATTTTAAGCTATATTACAAAGCCATAGTAACAAAAACAGCATGGTACTGACATAAAGACAAACACATAGATCAATGAGACAGAAGAGAGGGCTTAGATGTTAATCCAGGCTGCTATAGTCATCTGTTCTTTGACAAAAGTGCCAAAAATATTCACTGGAGAAAGACAGCCTTTTCAACAAGTTGTGCTGGGAAAACTGAACATATGTATGTAGAAGGATGAAAATAGATCCTTGTCTCTCTCCATGTACAAAAATCAAGTCCACATGGATTAAGGACCTTAAGATCCACCTGAAACTCTGAAACTGCTAGAGGAAAAAATAGTAGAAACCTGGGCTGGAGAAATGGCTCAGTAGTTAAGGCGTTTGCCTGTAACACAAAGGACTTAGGCTCATTTCCTCAGATTCCACATAAGCCAGATGCACAAGGTGAGGTATGTGTCTGAAGTCCATTTGCAGCAGCTAGAGGCCCTGGTGAACCCGTTCTCCTCTTACCCCCATCTCTCTCTCTCTCTCTCTCTCTCTCTCTCTTTCTCTCTGCCTCTTTCTCACTCTGAAATAAATAAATAATATTAAAAAGAAAAAAAGCAGGGAAAAACTTTCAATTTATTGGCCCAGGCAAGGACTTTCTGAATATAACCCCAGTTTCTCAGGAAAAAAACCACTAATCAAGCACTGGGATCTCGTGAAATTACAAAGCATTTGTACAGCAAAGGACACTATAAATAGAGCAAAAAGACAACCTACAGAATGGGAGAAAAATCTTCGCCAGCTACACATCTGACAGAGGATTAATATCCAGAATATACAAAGAACTCAAAAACTAAACAATAAGAAATCAAATAACCCAATTAAAAAAACAGACTATGGAACTAAATAGAGTTCTCAAAAGAAGAAATACAGATGACATATGAACATCTTTTTAAAAGTCTTTTAAATCCTTAGCCATCAGAAAAATGCAAATAAAAACTACTTAGAGATTCCATCTCACTTCTGCCAGAATGGTTATCATCAAGAAAACAAATGACAGTAGATGTTGGCAAGTATGTGGTAAAAGGCAAACCCTTCTACGCTGTTGGTGGGAATGGAATCTGGCACAGCCATTGTGGAAATCAGTGTGGAAGTTCTTGAGACAGCTAAAAATTGATTTACCATATGATCCAGCTATAGCACTCCTAGGCATATATCATAAGGAGTCTTCTCACTACCTTAGAGATACTTTTACAACCATGTTTATTGCTTTTCTTTTCACAATAGCTAGGAAATAGAACCAGCCCAGATGTCTATCCACAGATGAACGGATAATGAAGATGTGGTACATTTACACAATTGAGTTCTAGTCAGTGGTAAAGAAAAATGAAATTATGAAATTTGCAGGGAAATTGATGGATCTGGAAAGGATTATACTAAGTGAGGTAACCCAGGCCCAGAAAGCCAAATGTCACACATTTTTCTCTCATATGTAGATCCTAGTTATAAATGTTCAGACTTGTGTGTGAGTAGAAGTAAAAATCAGTAGCAGGGCTGGAGAGATTGCTTAGTGGTTAAACACTTGCCTGTGAAGCCTAAGGACCCTGGTTTGAGGCTCCATTCCCCAGGACCCACGTTAGCCAGATGCACAAGGGTGCACATGCGTCTGGAGTTCATTTTCAGTGGCTGGAAGCCCTGGCATACCCATTCTGTCTCTCTCTGCCTCTTTCTCTGTCTGTCGTTCTCAAATAAATAAATAAAAATAACAAAAAAAATTAAAAAAATCTGTAGCAGAGGCCAGTAAGGTAGAAAAGGGATATAAGGGAGGGAGGAGAGGGGTGGACTTAAGGGATAGTATTGTATATATGTAAGTAGATCAACAGATTACTGTGGGTGGAATGACATAAGTGAGATCAGAGGAAGAGATTGAGTAAGGGAATGTAGGGGGCAGGGTAATCAAAATTCAGGATATTGTGAATAAGCTGCATGTTAGCCTACTTTTTTGGATAATGGCACACCCAGAAGCCATAGACTGTTACCAGAAAAATTTCAGTGCCAGGGATGGGATATCTTCCAGTGAATTGTTGGCCAGAGAGGTCCTTGATGACCCCCCAAAATTATAAGCTATTGCCAAGGCTCTTGGTTTCCCACCACGAATAGATTATAAGACCCTGCTGCTGAAGACTCCACATGCCTGGGTTGCAAGTCCACTGAGAAATCAAACTGGGGTTGAGCTGAATACCTTCTTCCGGTAGAGCAGCTGATAGAAAACTGGAAAAAGCTGCAATGCATAGAGCCTTTTGGGAGACAGCAGCAGAAAACAATGGACACTGTAAGCCTCAAGTTTGGCCAGCCAGGCCAAATGAGCCAACAGGTGCAGTAGTGGCATGTCTGTAATGGGAGAAACTAACTGCTCTCTAACTGAACTGGAGACCTGCTCTATGGGAGGGATTATGTGCCTGGTAATGAGAATCTAATCAAAAGCCTATGGCAGGGAGGTCATGAGCATTAGGAGTGTATTTCTGCTCTTGTCTGGCTAAATGGATATATTATGCTCACCAAACTTCCCTATAAGCACTTTACTTAATGTTCATACCCATATATTAATGCTACTCTTACTTTTGGTTAGAGAAGCTTCTCTTTCAAGATGGTGGTGACCCCTAGGATGACCCAAAGGCACCATAGTGCTGAGAAGACATGATGGAGGAATGTTCAGCACTGAAACATCTTTATCACACCTTCCAAGGCTCAGGGTCCATTGCGGAAGAGGTGGTAGAAAGAGTATTAGAGCCAAAGGAAAGGTAAGACTGCTTACAATGCAATTGACCAGACAGAAATTGGCCTTGATATCCATGACCTCACAGTGTCTAGCACTATCTTCAGAAGACATTCATAATAGGAGGAAAAGATGATGACATCAAAATAAAAGAGAGACTAATGGAGAGAGGGAGGGGATAAGATAGAGTGTAGATTTGTGTAGGGGTAAGTGGGGGAGGGAATTATCATCGTTTATTGTCTGTAAGTATGGAAGCTGTCAATAAAAAACACTGATCATATCTTCGTGATGCAAACATTTTAAATCACGGCATTAGCTATTTTGAAGTATATATTTAACTATTGTCAACCATAGTTAACCTACTGTGCTAAAGAACATTAGAAGTTTCTTCTTTGATCCAACTCCAACCCTGTGCCATTAACCATCCTTTTTCCATTCCCCTCTTCTCCCACCTTCTGATTGAATACTTATTAATTTATTATTTGTTTATTTTTGAGATAGGGTTTCATGTAGCTCAAACTTGACTGAATTCACGTAGGTAACCAAAGATGATCTTAAACCTTTGATTCTACTGCCTCTACCCCCCAAATATTGGGAGTACAAATCACTATGCTTAAAAAGAATGCTTCTTCCCAAATTGCTGGGGATTGAATCTAGGGAAAATCTCCTTGAGCAAGATAGGTAGGCACTCTCTCCAGCCTGAATTAAAAAAAAAAAAAGTGGGTCCTGGGAAATCATACCTGAGTTCTTGGGCTTTGCAGGCAAGCACGGATAAGCCATCTCTCCAACCCCCAGCCTGAAATTTTAAACTGTAATACTGATGGTTGTAAGGAAAGTTGCAGAGGGGGGAAGAGAGGGAGAACTATAGACAGAAAAATGAAACTGAGTTTTAATTTTGTCTTCCCACCACAGTGGTTTAGCAGTTGTAGGATTAGGCCTTGGGGCAAATTCCTTCTCTCAGGGAAGATTCCTAGAAGATAGCATAGGCACATTGGTCATAAAGGAATCTCTAGCTGGGCGTGGTGATGCAGGCCTTTAACCCCAGCACTTGGGTGGCAGAGGTAGGAGGATCCCTGTGAATTTGTGGCCACTCTGAGAGTACATAGTGAATTCCAGGTCAGCCTGGGCTAGAGTGAGACCCTTGAAAAAACCAAAAGAAGAAGGTGGGGGAAGAGGAAGAACAGGAGAAGAAAAGAAGAAAAGTGCAAGAAGGCTGCTAATTGTGGCCTGGCAGGTCCATGGGGCTCCATGCACAATCCTCGCTACTTGTGTTATTCTTGTTGCTTCTCCCTACCCTGGTAGCTACAGACTGGCCTCTGGCCCTTACATTTTGAGCTTATATGTATGTAAAGTTGCCATATTGCCAGTAAAGGAAATGGCTGGAGCCCTAGTCTTATATATTATTCAAGACTAAGAACCAATACAAACTGGAATTTACTCAAGCAAGAGAATGCTTTCTCTAATTGACCTAGAGAAGGGCTGAAGCCTTGTCAGGGGAGCCTTTGAGATTTGGCCGGCTGTGGATGAATAAAGACCTGTCAAAGCCAAGGTACTGTGTAAATTCCTTAAAGTGGCCTCCCACTTTCTCCACAATAGCATCCTTACCCCATACTCTCAACAACGAGATCTATGGGATTCAGCCAGAAACTGAATGTTGAGGCTGGAACACCACTTTTTCCCTCACTGGCAGCTTCTCAGTGGCAGTTGTACGTTGCTACCCCACAGCTAAAGTTCTGAAGTGGGGCCCACCAGAGCTAAAGGAGGCCAGATCCTGCCTTAGCAGAGCACAGAGCCACTCCAGGGGAATACAAAGTGGATGGACATTGATAACCTTCTGAAAGAGAACTGAGGTGCATAGAAAACTTGGCCTATTTGTATAACATCCTGATACTGGAGGGCCAGAATTCAAAGATGGAGAGGCACTTTAAAACAAACAAAGAACCACTCCTGAAAGCGTGCTAGGATTGAAAAGAGGCCAATTCAAATTTCAGCATGTCTGGAAGACATTATTAGGCATGTTTCCTTTCTCTACCCATCAGTGGTGTCCTGTTATTTCTCTAAGATTTTTTGAATCACAAGGGACTGGCATCCCAGTACAGCATCTGCAGCTCAGCTATACATGTTATGTGGAGTCACTCCCTCAACCCCTCCTCCTGTTTTTTTTTTTTTTTTTTGAAACAGAGTCTCACTATGGTGCCCAGGCTGACTTCAAACTTGTTGTCCCCTGATTAAGCCTTCCTAGTGCTGTGATTATAGGTATGAACCACCAGGCCTGGCTGCAATCACACATTTAAAATCTTTATTTATTTATGGGGGGGGGAGAGAGAAAGAATGGGCATACCAGAGCCTCCAGCCACTGCAAATGAATTCCTCCAGACATGCTCCATCTTGTGCATCTGGATTTACATGGGTACTTGGGAGTAGAACCCATGTCCTTAGGCTTTGAAGGCAAGCACCTTTAACCACTGAGCCATCATCTCTCCAGCCCTGGAATCATACATTTTAACACAATTGTTCAGCCAAAAAGGAGCTCCTTTGACTGTTTGATCTTGATCATGAGGCTCCTCTCACCTCTGAACAAAGGTAACAATTGAGTTTTAAATTTTTCTAGTCTAATTATTACAGGCTTCCCTGAATCCTTTGTAAGATGGCTGCTGGATGAATGAAAGGAGACCAGTGGGCTACATGACAGAAAAGAATTGAAGAATGGCTTCTTCCAGCTCTTTCTTGTGTAACGGGCCTGTGACTATGGCTTTTGGATACTTTGTGGGCTGGTAGGATATAAACTTATGGCTGGAGAGCTCACGATCTATCTCATACCCATACAGATTGTTATCTGTCTTCTTCCTGCTGGAGCCTGGAAGACCTTTATATGTGGGCCTCCTCACCCCTAGCTACAGTGGCAGCAGAGACTATCCCAAGGATGTGGGTGCAAACAGTTTGTTTAGGAGATGATGCTAAGAAGTACTGGTAAAGTGTAAGGGAGTGGACTGGGAAGGGAGGTGCCTTAGTGAGTGCATTTGGGGATGGAGAGATGGCTTAGTAGTTAAGGCCTGTGAAGCTTAAGAACCCAAGTTTGATTCCCCAGAACCCATGTAAATCAGATACACATGGTGGTACATGTGTCTGGAGTTTGTTTGCAGTGGCTAGAAGCCCTGGTGCACCCATTCTCTCTCTGTCCTTACAAATAAATAAATAATAAAACCCTTAAAAAAAAAGAAAGTGCATTCTATCATAAATTGCCACTGTAGGCATCTGGAGCTTAATTACCTAGAGAACTCTGGTAAGCCATATAGAACATGCCTAGGTATTGTGGACATGTTGATAACCCATAAAGTTAATTATAAAGGTTATAAATTATAAAGATATGCATGCAGAGCAATTAATACAGAGCCCAGCACATAATAAGGGTTCAGTAGAAATCAGCATGCCCCTGCTCTCACAAACCCACCTACCCTAAACTTCAGTTCTTTTCATGGCTTCTTTGGCTCTGGTTGTTTTTTTTTTTTTTTTTTCATGTCTTTGACCACTTCTTTCTGATCCTCATCCACTTTTTTTTGTTTTGTTTTGTTTTTTGTTTTTAACTGAAGGCAAGCATTTCCCAAGGCTCACCCTTAAACTTTTGGCTCTTTTCCTGGTAAACGATTCATTCGCATGCAGAGCCAATAGGGAAAACACTGGAGCTTGTTCAAATGTTACAGCATAGAGATCCCTTTGGGTACACATTTCATCCCATTTCCAAGCAGGGGCTGATGCTGTATGTGTTAAAAGAAAACATTGTCAGCCAGGCTTGGTGACACATGCCTCTATCTTAGCACTTGGCAGGTATAGACAGGACCATCAGGAGTTTGAGGCCCCACCTATATGAGACCCTGTCTCAAAATAAAACAAGACAAAGACAATTTTGTGGATTCAAATGTTTTGGAAGGTGCAGTAATATAAATGGATACAATGGGTTGTCTTTTGGTGACTACAAAGCCAGAATAAGCACACTTAAGACATGAAAGAGTGAAGAAAGACTGATTAACCACAACAGATAAAGAAAGCATGAGTTATTTTCCTTCCCAGACAAAGAAAGCTTGGTTCTTTGATTCGGGCAGCCTAGACATATTCATGTAGGGCTGGGGCCATTTCTGAACATGCCCAGTTAAACAAAATATTATGAAGCATACTCAGTTTAGGTCACTGAAAAAAGATAGTAGACAACTTGGACTTGCTTAGTTTGAGGTCCTGGGGTTCATGTGTAAAGGTTAAAGTGGTGGGCAGGAAAGCCTCTGTTCATACTCAGTTTGCATTATAGAAAAGTTTTAGCCGAACTAAAGGAAAGGACACTTTGAAGATGCAATAATACCAGAGTTTGTCCTGGAAGATTCTTGTCCCACCTGGGAACTAACAGTAGGAGTAGATGGATGGGCATCTATAAACTCATTAATATGAAGAGTATTTTGGTGGTAGTGTAAATGTATATGGTCATGGTTGACAACATTTATGAAGTCTGAACATGTACAGACTTTGCCATCTAATAGTTATATTTCTGCAAAACCACCACATATAGAGAAACTCCCCTCATATGTGCACCATGATAGCCACCACTCTGTCAAACAGTATGTACTCTTGAGTAGGTGGCATCAGCCATTGTGAGGTCCTAAATACCACAGCCACTCTGTGTCAGTGTTGCAAAGCACTTCTCTCCTTCTTTTGGCTCTTACTTTCTTTCCACCACTTCTTCCACAATGATCTCTTTTTCTTTTAATGTTTCCAACACTGGTCAAAATCTAGATGTGAGTCAAATGTGGTGGTGCACAACTTTAATCTTAGCACTCAGGAAGGAGAGACAGGAGGATTGCCATGGATTTGAGGTCATCTTGATTTTCAGAGTAAGTTAGAGTGCCTCAAAAAAAAAAAAATCCAAAAGAATCTAGATTCATTCTTACTATATTCTATGTCCTTTTCTCCTTAATTAAAATTGTCATTGAAACTTCTCTCTTCTGCCTTGAATTTTCCTGAGTCATCCCTTCTTTGCTTCAGCATCCAGCCTACAAGAGGAAGTGGTTACTGTTGAACAGACTTCTTCCCCCTGTTCATTGCTTTGTGCATGTTGCTCCTGATCATTCTATCCCCTGCCCTCCCAGAGTCCACAGCAGCCTTATCCCAACCCCTCCCCTCCCCAGAGCCTACAGCAGCCTCCTGCTGGAAATCTCACTAGTCTACTTCTTGGCCATCATTATTGAATTTCACATATCTAAGAATTCACTGCCCTAAAGAGTTTTCTCTTTAGATATCTCATAGTCATCATTTCCATTGTAGCCCCTGAATCACAACAGTCATCCATTGCCCACTACCCAGTAACCACTGCCCTCTTTGATATCCATCTCTCCACTCTACCCTACATTCCTTCTCTTCACTAATCTTGCTTAACCATCATTTCACCAAACCACACCTCAGCTCAAGAATGCACAGTGGCTTACCACTACATATCACGTCAAATCGGAACTTTGCCTGGCTGTCATCACCTGGTCCCACACATCCATCTACCCTTAATTTTTCTCAGGAGCAAATTTCCTCTACTCCTCTATTTGACAAACATCCTGAACCTAGTCCTAATTTCATGGTTTTTCTCTTTATCTCTTTAGTCAAAACATTTAATTTTTTTGTTTGTTTTTTTTGAGGTAGGGTCTCACTCTAGCCCAGGCTGACTTGGAATTTACTATGTAGTCTCAGGGTGGCCTAGAACTCACGGCGATCCTCCTACCTCTGCCTCCTGAGTGCTGGGATTAAAGGTGTGTACCACCACTCTGGGTAAAACTTATTTAATTTTTAAAGACCTTGCATAGCTATCTATCCACCCCCATTCCAGTCTCTATGGATGTTAGAAGCAGGGTGCTGGGAGCAGTAGGTCAAAATCTAGATGGAAAGGTTGAGACTAAGAGTTCAAAAAGACCCTTGGAGGAAAATTGGACATCAAGGTCCTAAACATAACCTATTACAATAAAGATGTCTTATGGTCTAGCAGGGGATGAGGCTCAAGCCTGAGAAACAAGTCCATGGCAAAAGGCTTTTGATCCGAGGAGAGATGCAGGCATCCCAAGTTTAGACTGTTTAGAAGTTAGAGGTTCAAGTCACACAAGACAAAACAAGATTAGAAAACAAAGGGAGAAAGCTGGTGAGCAGAACTGATAGTGGTCACTTTGTAATGGAGTGTTAGGGGTATAGGAAGGTTCTTGAACCCCAAACCGTAGGCTTGTTTTTAATTTTAATCAAATAATTGAATAAAAAAGACTGAGAAGGATGATTGTTAAATTATAATATTTATTGAGGGAAGTACAGAGCCAAGGGAAGGCACCCACATGGCTAGCATTCCCACATGGAGGGCCTGGAAAAACTGCAGAAAGAAAAGAGAGAAAAGAAAGTTCAAGGAGCTCCTATCATGAGGGGAGCTGAGGGGATAAAGAACCTATATGGAGAATAAGGGCTAGGGGCCCCTCCCGCATGAGCCTGGGCCAAAACAGCCCAGGCCTAGCTGAGGGAAAAACTCGACCACAGCTGGAAGTTTCCAAGTGGTCAGAAAGCCTCTCCTCCTCTTGCAAAGGTATTTATAACCTTACAGTGATAGGTTGTCTTTTAACACCAGACACATGCACCACTTTGTGCAGGGCACTGGGGAATTGATCCCAGGCCAGCAGGCTTTGCAAGCCAGTGCTTTAACCTCTGAGGCATCTCCTCAGCCCCTCTGACAGTATTTTCTAAATATATTTTTACTTATTTATTTGAGAGAGAGAGAGAGAAGCAGATAGAGAGAGCAAGAGAATGGGTGTGCTAGGGCCTCTAGCTACTGTAAACAAACTCCAGGTGCATGCACCACCTTGTGCATCAGGCTTAATGTGGGTACTGGGGAATTGAACCTGGGTCCTTTGGCTTTGTCAGCAAGTGCCTTAACTGCTAAGCCATTTTCTTAGTGCCTCTGACACCATTTTAAAAGGCCTTACAACTTTTTTTTTCTAACATGGAGAGGGCGTGGAAGAGAGTGGGGTCACTCAGACTATGCTTTGGTTTAGCTTCCAGCCAACAGTCAGATGAACCATCAGCCATGTGGGTTCTCCACAGTGGACATCCAGGTGAGTCAATGCCCTTATTTTATTTAAAAAAAATATTTTTATTTATTTTCAAGTAGAGAGAAGAGAGATAGACAGAGAGAGAGGCACACTAGGCCTTTAGCTGGTACAAACAGACTTTAGAGGCATATGCCACTTTGTGCATCTGGCTTTACGTGGGTACTGAGGAATCAAACTCAGGTTGTTAGGTTTTGCAGGCAAGCACCTTAACCACTGAGCCATCTCTCTAGCCCCATTAGTTTATCTTAAAATATTTTTACTTATTTATTTTGTAGGGGAGAGAGAGAAAGTTGTGTGTGTGTGTGTGTGTGTGTGTGAGAGAGAGAGAGAGAGAGAGAGAGAGTGTTTAAGGCAAGCCTGGGATTACAGAGTAAGTTCCAGGTCAGCCTGGGCTACAGTGAGACCCTACTTTGAAAGGAGCATAAAAAACAAAAAGAGAGAAAAGGCGCTTGTAGTCTTTTCCATAAGTCTTCACCACCCTTGGGGTATTTTGTAAACTTCTTCTTCACAATTCTAAGGCTATCCTCAATTTCCTTTTTGGGTTTTGCTGAGATGTCTGTTTGGTCTACTATGTGGCCAGTTACTGCAGCAACCAGGGCAGTGCCCTGGCCCATCATCCACTGCTGACGATTGTCACATGGTTCACCATGATCTTTGCCAAGGCCAGAGGTGGTGGATGAGGAGGACACCGAGAGCTCCAACTGTGTGGATACAACAAGTCATACTGTGACAGTGATGGCAAGAGTTCTACAAGAATGGGATGAGCTCTGCAGGCACCAGCTGCCAGGTGACCTCTGTGGGCAGAGACCTATAGTATGAGCTCTTTTTAGGTATCATTCATGACACCTGATATATTGAGAATCTAAAGAACAACATCTGGAATACCCTTATGGGACACTAATCCCTCAGTAACTAGGGTTCATAGTGATAATTCTGTTTTTTTTTTTCTGGGTACAACATATATGATCACACCTATTATTATTATTTGCTTTGTTTTTTTGAGGTAGGATCTCGCTGTAGTCCAGGGTGATCTGGAATTTGCTATGTAGTTTCAGGCTGGCCTCAAATTCATGGTAATCCTCCTATCACTGGCTCCTGAGTACTGGATTAAAGATGTGAGCCATCATGATCAGCTTAAGACATATTTAATAGGTTAATTTATTTTGAGGCAGTCTAGCTTGGGTTGACCTATGACTCTTGCTATAATCCAGGTTGGCTTGAACTCACAGTGATCATTCTACCTCAACCTTCTGAGTGCTGGAATTATAGGGATGGACCACCACACCTATGTAACAGTTTGTTATTTTATGAGTAAATTTCATGTACTCCAAAAAAGAAGTCCATATTTATACCTTGTTTCCCTCTACTGCTCAGTGCAAAGTAAACTTATAATACATATTGATAAGGTGAAAGCTCATTTCCAAAGAGCCTTTCATGAACCAAGATTGTCATTTAAATCTAGCTCAATGACCAAAGAAACACTATACCCTTTAAGTCAGCTTTACTTGTATTATGGTAAACATTTTTTATTTTTATTTTTGAAGCATAGCCTCATTCTAGTCCAAGCTGGCCTCAAATTCACAGTGATTCTCCTATGTCAGACTCCTAAGGACTAGAATTAAAGACATGTACCATGTAGCTTCATATGATGATAAAAACAAGAAGCCACATACATTTACTAAAAGTGTTAAAAATGTTTGAAAGGAGTTTCATAAGAGTGAAATGGGTAATGTGATGGCAAGTGACATGAGTAAAAATCCATTTCAGGAAAGAAAGGAAGGGGCTGGGGATATGGCTCAGTGGTTAAAGGCACTAGCCCACAAAGCACATCAGCTAGGGTTCAATTCTTACATAAAGCCAGATGCACAAAGTGGTGTATGTATCTGGAGTTTGCAGTGTCAAGAGGCACATCTATTCTCTCTTACTCTCCCTTATTGCTCTTCCTCCCTCCTTTCAAATAAATAAAAGTTAAAAAAGACAGGCAGGCACTGAGGAAATGGCTTAGTGGTTAAGGTGTTTGCCTAAGAAGCCTAAGGACCCAGGTTTGATTCCCCAGGACCCATGTAAGGCAGATGCACAAGGGGGCACATGCATCTGGAGTTCGTTTGCAGTGGCTGGAGGCCCTGGAAGGCCCATTCTCTCTGCCTCTCTCTCTCTCAAATAAATAAATAAAATATTTTTAAAAAGACAGGCAGGCTGGAAAGATGGCTTAGTGGTTAAGGTGCTTGCTTGCAAAGCCAAAGGACCCAGGTTTGATTCTCTAGTACCCATGTAAAGATGCACAAAATGTCACATGTGTCTGGAGTTCATTTGCAGTGGCTAGAGGCTTTGGCATGCCAGTTCTCTCTTTGCATCTCTCTCAAATAAATAAATAAAAATTCTTTTTAAAAAGACAGGAAAGTAATCATATTTTATTTCTAATGCCAGCATAGGTACTAATAAATTCTTCAAATACTGAATGTACTTTTCACTGTTATATTTTGTTCTTTGTTTATGTGTCTTATGACAAGGTACAAATTTGAAATGGGACCATAGGAAACACAGATAAGGTCATCAAGATACCACAGATTTCCCCGGGAGAATTTAAATCCCTTCCAATGCAGTCTTTTATAGAATCTTAATGAAGTTAGAAATTAACTACATTGCTAGTATCAGAGTGTTCTAATTTCTGGTTTATAGGGACATAGTAAGGAGACTGTGAAGTAGGAGGACTGAGACATAAGAGCAAAGATCAACTTAATCTAAGTATACCATAACTGTTTATAAGATAAGGGACAAGAATCTTCTGCTACCATAAAGGTTAGCATGTCCTTGAAGTTATGAATTGTAGGTATGAATGGCTGTGCCAGCTAGATGAAAGAATCCGCTAGTTCTTTAAGCCAAAATCTGACGCTTGGCTGGAAACCTCTTACCACCATAAAGTCCAAGGTGTCATTCCTGATGACTCTAAACTGTTAGAATATCAAAAGCAATATTTTACTTCTTTAGCAAGTTGTCTTAAGACAATTTCTGATTAAAGAAAAACAGTATTCATATAGTATTAAGGCTGCTTAAAGCAGGCTCTATAGTACAGGATAGGAAAGAGACCCACTTTACTGGGTGTTTATAGCCAGACAGTTTCATTGCTGAGAGAGTGGACAAGGGCAGGTGAGAGGGCTCTTAAAGGTCATGAGGTGGCCTTCCTGAAACCAGTGCTACGATCTTAGGTAGGCCGCCTACTCCTCTGAGCCTTTTTTAAAATTCATAGAAGTAGAAAATGATGATAACATCTGTTCTGCTTACCTCACAGGATGTAATAAAAAAAATCCATTGAGCTAATATATGATAAAATCAAGTATCAAGTTATAGAAAAAGGTAAGATTTCAACTATGATTCCAACATAGAGCATAAATAAAATTGTACACATTGGGCCTGTGTGTAAATCAAATGAATGGATAAAGAAATGAATGGGTAATTGATATCATGGTAATATGCATTAATGTGAGTCATGGAAACTAATTGATGATTTCAAAGGAAAAATGATAAGCAAGCAATACATTCTAAATAGTTGGAAAGTCTTTATCAAGGGACTGTGATTTTGGAGGTTGGAAGGAAGGAAGAAAAAGAGATGGACAGATGGAAGGGAGAAGGGAGGACACATCAGATTGGCTAGAGTGCAGGAGACACTGCACACACTACCTCGGAGAGAAGGGAGAGATAGCAGGAAGGACCGAGGGAGGAGCAGTAAGTGGGCAAACACTGCCAGTAGTGACAGCCCGCTGCTGTTTGAACTTGATCTCATTTAATCTTTACAAACCACCCTGAGGTCAGCATTATTTTCAGAGAAGGAAACAGGCTTAGGAAACCTTGATTAAAAACTAAGATCTTTTTGAGGCCAACATTTATGTTCTAAGTTGTAGGCCAAGATTTTATAGAGTGCTTCAGAAGTCCCAAAGGGGTTGGGGATGGAGTGGGTGGGGGCAACACAATCTGAGAAATGGGCAAATTTCTCCTTCTCCAAAACCTCATTTTGATTTTATGTGACCTAATTTCCTTCATATTAGTTTAATATGTTTACCTTCTAAGTCGTTAAACTTTTCCCTAACTAGCCAACAAAAAAGAGTAGGTAATTGTATTCATGCTATCCTGTCTTTTTAAAAACTCAAGGAACCTCTTAACTATCTATCCCTTTCTTCTCCACCCAAACCACCACATCTGGAAATAAATACACTGCCAACACTGGAGTCGCAGTGCAACCAGAATTACGGGATAATCAACAATAGGAAATGATATTGCAAATACAATTGAGGGCATAACACACATACGAGCTTTGTCAAATTCCTCTTACCAAACTTCCTCTTACAAACATCCTCTTAAAGTGGGACATGATGCTATTTGCCCAAGTAGCTCATGAGGACTGAAGTACACAGCCCTGGTTCTCATTATAATTAATTGGTCACAATAGAAACTCGAAACAATTGGGATCATGATGTAATTATGAAATTATGACATGTGTTTCCTTTGATGAAATCTTCTCCAGGCTTCAGGAAATAGGTCGGTAAGGAAATATGTGTGTACCAGGCACACAAGATGAACTGAAACTACCAGTTTTAGATTCTCTGCCCATGGGATAACTCTTTTGTTGATCCCTCTCTCATGAGACTTCAAATAATTAAGAATTTGTTTCCAAGGAAAATAGAGCATCATAATAGAATGCCTGGGCCTAAAACGAAGATTGGAAGACACAAGAGACCTTCTGTGAGATTCCTCCTAACCTGGTTCTAACTGGAAATTAGACTGTGAAAGGCAGTGTTCTGAGAATGACTTGAGCTGAGCTGCCTGGGTCTCATTTCAGCTTCACCACTTCCTGACTCCTTGATTTTCAAACTCAATCAACTTCTTACAGCTGCAGTTCCTTGCTTTTAGGATGGGCATGAAGTTTAGCAATCCCTCAGCCCTATGGGGAATCTTGGCATCTTTGCTATAGGAGCTGACTCTCTTAGCTCCCACACATATTTCCTTTCTTCTTAGCCCAGCTTAAATCCCCCAGCCAGCCACTCTAATCATTCTTTGTGTAGAATGCATTCACCTCTTTTTCCACTCTTATTCTTTTTTACTTTTTTTTTTTTTTTGAGGTAGGGTTTCACTCTAGCCCAGGCTGACGTGGAATTCACTATGTAGTCTCAAGGTGTCCTCAAACTCACTGCAGTCTTCCTACCTCTGCCTCCCAAGTACTGGGATTAAAGGCATGCCCACCATGCCCAGCTATTTTTTTTTACCTTTTATTTTTTTCTCTTGACAGTACCCTAATTCTGTTAAGCTTCAATGCTTCACTTACACTGGCCTTGATCCTGGGCCACTGGATTTAGCCGGGCAAGAGCAGGACCGTACCAACTACCCTCCGTTTAAATTCATAGTCACTAAACTTCAGGTGGGCAGGATCATGTGTTGCTTGCTAAGCTCATATTGACTCTTCACCAAAACAAAACAAAACAAAACACTGAAGAAAGCAAAGAGGCACTAATTCTTCTTCCCACTTACCTAAATTTGTACCTACAGATTCTACCTCAATTTCTATGACTCTAAATGAGCTCTGAATCAGAGGCATAAACCTACTCTCTTACATCTCCCATCCCAGTACTAACCAGGCCCGACCCTGCTTAGCTTCCAAGATCAGTCACGATGGGGCATGTTCATGGTGGTATGGCCATAGACTACTCTCATATCTCCTAGGAAGAGTCTTCAGCCATTCTCTCTTCTCTCACATCATCTGATTCCTCATCTTTACTGGATCATTCCCATTGACATAAACTATTACATTCCCTGTCAAAGCTTCAAAGCCCACCTGATTCCATTTTTCTCTCCAGCTGCCACCTCATTTCTCAAATCCAGTGTTTAGCACAGCTCCTTTAAACAGATACCATTACTAGCTGTTTCCAGTTTAATTCCCATTTCTTCTTAAACTCGCTCTAGGTCAGCCAATTATCACCACACTTTGATTCATGGCAAAGGTTGTAGTACAGAGGACAAGAACCAGCTCCTGGATTATCAAGGACTCTCTGTTCAGGAGAGTTTGGTAACAGTATTTAATAACCATCTACTACTACATTTAGGGGAAGGGCCCTATTTTGATATTTTGCTTTTGAGCATGCTATATCTGCTATAAACTCAAAAGAATGCAAGATTGAGGGGTTCATGAAGAAAAGCACTGTGGATCCAGAGAGCTTCTGAGGCTAAGGGTTGGAGTCCTTGCTCAAAGGCCTTATAGCATGAAGCTGGAATGGAGACACTAGGATATTGGAGATGCCAGGATCATGGGCCATCTGTCAAGAAAAGCTCTAGGCTCAGAGCAGAGCCAGCTCAAGAGAAAGGCTGAGTGGGCTATAGGCAGTAGAGCTGGAGGGTTAGAGCTACCCAAACCTCTTGGAGCCCACATGAATTCATCACAAGTTTTAGATACTAAACACAGAGCTACAGGATTTGGTGTTTGCCCTGATAATTTTAAGTCTTGCTTTGGTCCAATCTTTCTTTGCTATACATCATTCCCCCCTGCTTTTGGAAAGTGAATGTGCAGTTATATGTTGGGAGCATGTGATGTATTTTTTGATTGCACAGAGAGTCACAGTTAAGAGATTGTCTTGAGTCTTAGAAAGGCTTTGAAATTTTAAACAGTTTTTGGGACTATTAAAGATTATTGAAACTTTTGAAGTTGGATTGAATACATTTTGCATTATGAAATGGCCCCCAGCCTATGAGAACCAGGGACAGAGTGCTGTTTGAATTTAAAATGTCCCCTATAGATTCATGTATTTAAACACTTGGTCCCAGATAGTGCCACTGTTTGGGAAGACTATGGAACCTTCAGGAGGTGGAGTCTTGCTGCAAGAAGTGGGTCACTGGAGTTGACCCCACTTCCTATTCACGCTCTACTTCCTAGTTCTGGTTTACATTGCCTTCCCTTCCTGTCATAATGGATTTTCCCCTTGAAATGCAAACCGGAATAAACCCCTTCCTTCCTTCAGTTGCTTCTGGTCAGGTATTTGTTCACAACAATGAGAATGGCATTAATAGAGGAGGATTTTTGTTTAAGCCTCCTATCCACCAGAGCTAAATTAGGGAGGAAGCTTGGTATGTATTCTTCTTCATTTTGTTTTTTATTTTACAATAAGGGTCTCACTAGCCCAGGATGACCTGGAACTAACTCACTCCGTAGTCCCAGGCTAGACTCAAGCTCACAACAATCCTCCTACCTCTGCCTCCCAAGTGCTGAGATTCAAAGCATGCGCCACCACGCCCAGTTTTAAAGGGTACATATTCTTATAATAATCAAATACCATAGAGAAAAGATAGTGATCATAAGCTTCCCCTCAAATCTCAGTAATGATACAGTGTTAGTGAAGCCCAAGATGGAGATGTCAGTGGCCATATGTTAATTCAGGTGCCCAAAACCAAAGCTTAAGATTTATGTGAAAGTGATTTATTAAAGAAATACCCTCAGGGAGACACTAAGAAAAGTGGAAGGCAGTTATGCACACCACTATACTGCCAATACCACACCCCCCGAAGAAAAGCTGGAAAGCAGAAAGAGAAAAAGTCATGGGTAGGGTCTAGCAAAGCTTGCCCTTCATCTGGGCCTGCAGGGACTCTGGATGTGTTGAGCAAGTCCTCCCCTCCAATGTGTCACAACTCAGGGAGGATAGCTAGGCTTCTAGAATCCAATAATCACTGCAGGAAAGTAATGTCCGGTAATCCATGGTTATCTGAACATTGCCACAAAATGTTCGCATCTGTACAAAATGGCTCAAGCAATTACAGAGCACGCTTTCAAACATTAGCAAGAGGTCAGATTGTTAGCAAGAAAAGTACACCAACGTTTTGGGGTTGATGGGAAGGGTGGGACTAGCCCATAAACACAGCGTTAACATATCCACACGCTGCTGGTATGCCAATAGTGCCTGGTGTAGGTTACTCAACCTCTGGCTTAGGTAGATGGTGACTTCCCAGTATAGATGATGGAATTTGCCCAAAATGATCAGGAACTTTTATGATCTCTGTGGACAGAAATAACTATATAGCTCTAGACTAGATATAATTTCATCAGCCACTTCCTTCTCTTCTTGTATATCTAAGGTATATTGCATGCCAGGTCTCTGGAACAGAAGTTGGAAAAATAAACTAGAAGTAGTCTTTGTACATACAGTTGAAAATAAACAAATCTGTTAACTATTCTCTGAGAACAGGAATTAGCAAGTGCTCTTGGTTCACTGGTAATTTAGGGGAAGTGACACCTTTCTTTCAAATGGATTGCTGCAAATGAAATTATAATGCTATAGTTTACAGAATAATTTAATAATTTGTCAACATTTCTTCCCATCCAAAAACCAGTAGAATACAACAACTAGATTCATGTTTAGAAGCACAGCTGATGTTTTGCAGAAAAACTTGGAAAAAACTCTGAAAACATATTAAAAGAAGTGTTAATTAATTTGTTCCTCTTAAGATAATGTCAGAGCAAATAGAAAGAAGGGACTCAGTGGAAGAGGTATGGGAGGTAGAAAAAGGAAGGATGGCAGGAGGGGACTATGATAATGACATATGGTCCATATGTATGATGTTTTCAATAGAAATATTATGGTGAATATATATATTTTAATTAGATATGACATTTGGATAATAAGGTAATTGAATATATGATGCCATGGAACATTCTGTATGACTTGAATCATTGGTATCAAATAGCTTCATCAGTGAGATTACTATCCATTTGATTGAAAAATAAATTAGGTTTAAGATGAGTATGATACCACTTGCCTTTAATCCCAGCACTCAGAAGGCTGAGGTAGGAGGATCTCTATGGGTTCAAGACCAGTCTGGGGCTACAAGGTGAATTCCAGGTCAGCCTTGGCTAGAGTAAGACCCTACTTAAAGAAAAAAAAAATACAAGTTGGGTATGGTGGTGCATGCCTTAATCCCAGCCATGGGGAGGCAGAGGTAGGAGGTTCCTTGTGAGTTCAAGGCCACCCCGAGACTACATAGTGAATTCCAGGTCAGTCTGCGCTAGATAGAGTGAGACCCTGCTTCAGAAAAAAAAAAAAAAAAAAAAAAGGAAAGAAAAAAAAAACACCAAATAAGATTAAAAAAAAAAATAGGTTTAGCATTTTTTGCCTCATTATTGTCCATTCTGTGAGATTCATATAAAAGTTCATTAGTTATTTGGCTGTTTTCTTTGTTGTGTGCACACATGTGGTATATATGAGAGTGTGTATTCATGTCTGTATGTGTGTGTGCGTGGGATGTGCACATGTTTGTGGTGGCCGGAAGTTGATGGTTTTGGTTGCTCTACTTTATTCACTGAGGCAGGACCTGGGCCCAGACCTCACCAATCCAGCTAGTCTACTAACTGTCTTGCCCCAGGGGGGTCCACTGTCTTTGTCTCCCAAGTGCTAGAATTACAGGCTGCCACTCTCTTGGCACTTATGAAAGTGCTGGGCATCCAAACTCTAGTCCTCATGCTTGTGTGGCAAGTGCTTACCCACTGAGCCATCTCTTCAGCCTTGTCTTTTTTTGTTTTTATTTTTACTTATTTATTTGCAAGCAGAGAGAGATAGAGAGGGGACAGATGGAGAGAATGGGAGCTCCAGGGCTTGCAGCCACTGCAAATGGACTCCAGATTCATGCGCCCCCTTGTGCACCTGGCTTTATGTGGGTACTAGGGAATCAAACTCTGTTTCTTAGGCTTTTCAGGCAAACACTTAACAGCTAAGCCATCTCTCCAGCCCCCTGTTTTCCAGTCCCCTGTTTTCTTTTTTAAAAGAAATTATTTTATTTGTTTATTTATTTGAACACATAGAGAAAGAAAAAGGCAAAGAGGGAGAAAGAAAGGGTGGGGCAGGACCTCCAGCCACTGCAAATGAACTCCAGACACATGCACCACTTTGTGCATCTGGCTTTCCATGGGTACTGAGGAATTAAACGCTGATCCTTTTTTTTTTTTTTTTTTTTTGAGGCAGGGTTTTACTCTGGCCCGGGCTGACCTGGAATTCACTATGTAGTCTCAGGCTGTCCTTGAACTCACAGTGATTCTTCTATCTCTGCCTCTCAAGTGCTGGAATTAAAGATGTGTACCAATACACCCAGTGCATTCTTTTCTTATATAAAAAAAAAAAAAGCAATGGGCTGGAGAGATGGCTTAGCGGTTAAACGCTTGCCTGTGGAGCCTAAGGACCCCGGTTCGAGGCTCGGTTCCCCAGGTCCCACGTTAGCCAGATGCACAAGGGGGCGCACGCGTCTGGAGTTCGTTTGCAGAGGCTGGAAGCCCTGGCACGCCCATTCTCTCTCTCTCCCTCTATCTGTCTTTCTCTCTGTGTCTGTCGCTCTCAAATAAATAAATAAATAAATAAAAATTTTTAAAAAAAAGCAAGGAAAAAAAAAACATTTCTTCTGGGCCAGAGAGATGGTTCAGTGGTTAAAAAAAGACTTGCCTGCAAATTCTGATGTCTTGGGTTCAATTCCCCAATGTACATGTAAAAACCAGATGCGCAAAGTGGAGCATGCATCTGGAATTTTGTTTGCAGTGGCAAGAGGCCTTCATACAGTGTTCTCTCTCTTTCACTTCCTCTCTCCTTCTCTCTCTCAAATCAATGAATATTTTTAAAAATCATTTATTTATTTTATTGCTTGTTTGTTTGTGTGTGTGGTATAGGCATGTGTGCCACAGAAAGTGTATGGAGATCAGAGGATAACTTCAATGTGTCTGTGCTGTACGTTCTTTGAGACAGGGTCTTTGCCACTACAAACAAATGTTAGACTAGCTGCCCTGAGAGCTATGGATTCTTCTGGCTCTGCCTCCCATTGTCATAGGCACGATGGGATCATAGATATATGTGACACTTTGCAAACAAGTGAGCCATCTCCCCAACTCTACATGTGACATTTTGCATCTGCTTATTGTGGGTTCTGGTGAACTGAACCCAGAGCAGTAGGCTTTGCAAGCAAATGCCTTTAACCACTGTGTCATCGCCCCAGCCCTGTTTTGCATTTTCCAGACATTATTACATATATAGTAAAGGGCAAAAATAGCAAATGTAGTTTGCTCTATGTTGTATATTTACACCTTTGAAACTCCAAAAAATATAGAACATTTTAAACACCTTGTTTTAGTCAGTTTTACATTTCTACAACAAACATTTGAAGTGATCAATTCATGAAGAGAAAAAACTTATTTTAGCCCACAGCGTAGGACTTTACAGTGAATGATAAAATGAATCCTTGGCCTTCAGGTCTCTAGTAGAGGTTAGTTCATAACAGTGGGAGCACAGGGCAGAGCAAAGCCATTTCCTTCCTGCTGGGAAGTGAGAAGAGGAAGAAGGGGCTGGAATTTCACTACCTTCTCCAAGGGTACACTCCCAATGGCTGGAATACCTCCTAATAGGCCCCAACTCTTAAAAGGTCAGCCACCTTCCTATTGACATAAAAGATACAGCTCTCACCTCAAAGGGGATAAGAGTTTATTCTGGAGCCAAATATGAGTGACCAAGGCCTGTAAACATAGATTTAGGTTACCCCAATTCCATGTTCCAACATGTTAACAATTTTATGAAGGTTTTATAGTTATAGAACAAAAGAAAGTCATAAATCAAGGCATATTTCAAATACATTGGTTGACCATCAAGTAGGTGGGCTACAGCAAAGTGGGGAGGTGAAATCACCATGTTTTAGATGCTATCTGAAGACATTCTTAGCCTTTGGTTGGTGGAAGCTGGTGATCTGCTAGTACGATCCAACAAGGTTTCACTTGATCAGCTGATAGTCATGCGGATGTCAGGTCAGATACATAGGTGAGCAATAAATGGCTATCAAGGGGCTAGAGGTAGCCCAAGGTAATTTGGCTCTGGTCTTGCAATTTTCCATGTCCCTGTGATCATGGGGTTCTTATCAGTCTGCTCAGCTTTGTTGGAAGTAGGTGCAGCTGATGTAGCGCTTTTCTGGGAACTTTAGTCCACATTCCATCAGCACCAACTTAGGGATCAAGCCTCCAACACATGGAGCTTTGGAGGCTATTTAAGATATAATGCATGTGAGGTGGTTTGTTTCAGGCACCCCCATAAACTCATGTGTTCTGAATGCTAGCCCTCCGGCTGGTGGCAATTTGGGAGTTGGAGCCTTGCTGGAGGAGGTGTGTTGTTGGGGGCAGGCTTATGGGTATTATAGCCATCTTCCCCTTGCTTGTGTTCAGCTTATTCTCTTACTGCTGTTGCCCACCTGATATTGGCAAGGAGGTGATGTCCAGCCTCTGCTCATGCCATGCTATCCCATGTCATCATGGAGCTTCCCCTAGAGACTGTGAGCCAAAATAAACCCTTCCCTTCCATAAACTGTTTTGGGTTGGATGTTTCATTCCAGCAATGAGAAGGTAAATACAGTAGCGTGATATACTAAAGGGTTGTCTCATGTCTTATCCAATCACCCCTAGAAGTAATGATGACATTGCTTTTATCAGGATCAGTTTACTTTTGAATTTCATAGGCATAGAATCATTCAATATACAGCTTGTGTCCTTGACTTTTTTTAACCCAATATCCTGCCTGAGAAATTTATTTATGTAACTATATTTATCACTTCTTTTATTATGTAATTTCCTCATATAAAGCTTGCTAATTAAGACTCACCTTTTCATTTGGAAAAATTAAAGATTTGAAACTAAGCTAAAATTTTGCGCTTTGGTAGAATTGCTCTAAATATGTTACCATCTCAAGTTTTCAAAGGAAATGTTTTGCAGGACTATAATATTTTTTGAATACTCTACTTGCAATTGCAGTAGGGCTCTATATTCACCATCTTGAGTCAGGCTGCCTTTCCACTTCCAAAGTAGAAGACAGATGACAAACTATGTCTAAATATATTCTCATCGCACAAATTCATTAACTTGTTTGAAGTTACAGTGCCAATTTAACTTTGTCTCCTTTTAACAATTGACATTTAAGCAGCTATTTCCCTTATAGAAACAACTTAAATGCAGATGACCAAGAAATAAGACATTTACTTTAGAGGGTCACAAAAGTGTTCATCTGCTCAAGGAAGACTTGAATTCATGTGTCAAAAACTTAGTCCCCAAATTCTCATGTAAAGAGCACTGAGAGTGGAACCTTCAGTAGGAAATTAGGCTTAGATAAGGTTGTGAGAATGGGGCCACCACGAAGGAATTAGTGGTTTTCTGTTTGTTTGTTTCAACCTGGGGTCTCACTCTAGCCCAAGCTAACCTGCAACTCACTCTAGAGTCCCAGGCTGGTCTCTAACTCACAGAGATTGTCCTACCTCTGTGGGGATTAAAGGGATGTGCCGCTATGCCTGGCTAATTAGTGACTTTTTTGTTTGTTTGTTTGTTTGTTTACTTGAGAGCCACAGACAGAGAGAAAGAGGCAGAGAGAAAGAGAGAGAATGGGCATGCCAGGGCTTCCAGCCACTGCAAACAAACTCCACACACATGCATCACCTTGTGCATATGGCTAAAGTGAGTCCTGGAGAATCGACCCTCGGACCCGGGTCCTTAGGCTTCACAGGCAAGCGCTTAAGTGCTAAGCCATCTCTCCAGCCCTAATTAGTGGCTTTTTAAAGAAGAGGATAAGAGGTCCAAACTAGCATGCTTGCTCTCTCTTAGCATATCATACCCTTGGCCATGGTCTAATACAAAAGAAGGCCCACACCAGATGCCCAGCTGAAGCTAGTTCCAGGCTCCTGAACTTCCTGCTCTCTGGAACTAAGATCTAAAGAAAACTCTATTTTATGAATTACTAAGTCTGAGGCATTTTGTTTGCAGCAACAGAAAATAGACTCAGAAAGTGACTGGCCACAAGGGTAAAGAGCCTCATGCACAAATACGAGAAATGAAAGCATAGTAAGCAAGGTTACCGGAGGGCAGCCAGCAATGTGTTGGTTGGTGTGTTAACCCTCCCAGTTTCCCTTTTGCCCTCTGTTAGGCAACACTTCCTAGCATTGTATTTCTCTGGAAGGCACAACCCTTAACAAAAACATGCCAATAGGCTACAGAAATCAAACTTACTAAAGCCAAAAGAAGAATCTCCTCAAATTCAATATTGCAATAAACCATCAATCAAAAAAAAAAAAAAAAAAAGCACTGGGATACACAGAAGAGGTGTAAGTAGGTAATAAGTGGTAGAAGCCCATTCATGTTAGCTCAAGCAAAACATGCATTCATGCTGATATGAAGGCTTTTTTAGGCATATTAAATATTTTATTTTTATTTATTTATTAGAGAAAGAGAAGGAGAGAGAGAGAGAGAGATTGGGCATGCCAGGGCCTCTAGCCACTGCAAACAAACTCCAGACACGTGTGCCACCATGTGCATCTGGCTGACGTAGGTAGTGAGTACTGGGAAATTGAACCTGGGCACATAGGCTTTGCAGGTAATGACTTAACTGCTAAGCCATCCCTCCAGCCTTAGGGCCTATTCATAGAAGGGAGATTGCTGGATGATAGGCTGTGTAAGCATTAGGCCTCAGTCACTATGATTACTTTGTGTGGTTGTGATTTTGATACTGAGTTCCTTGCCTTCATGTTTGGTTAGCATATAGTGCTGGGCCTTGGCTCTTTCCTATCCTGTGCATCTACAATGCTGCCCTCTGCTTTTGTCACAGCAGTCTTCCCAGTGAGCCTGTCTTACAGTTAGACTGCTTCCTGCTAGACAAGGATGGAGCGGGCGGGAGAGATGGCTTAGTAGTTAAGGTGCTTGCCTGCGAAGCCTAAAGACCTATGTTTGACTCTCCAAATCCTACCTAAGCCAAATGCACAAAGATGAGGGAAGCCCAAGGTTGCACATGTCCTCTAGGTGGCACAAGCATTTGGAGTTCAACTACAGTAACTGAGGCCCTGGTGTGCCAATTCTCTCTTTCTAAATTTTTTTTTTTTTTTAATTAGGCCAGGCATGGTGGCACAATCCCTTAATCCCAGCACTCGGGTAGGAAAGGTAGGAAGGTGGCAGTGAGTTCGAGACCACCCTGCCCTGAAGCTACACAATGAATTGCAGGTCAGCCTGAGCTAGAGTGAAACCCTACCTCAAAAAATCAAAATAAATAAATAAAAATAAAAATAATAAAATTTAAAAAAAGAAACGGGTGGAGGCTTTCTTCTAAACCCAGACTGTCCATATCACTTATCTCTCATGAAGTCACTTCTTCCATGAAGCAGGAAAACACAGATGGCAATATAAGACTTACCTAAGGGAAATTTTTACTTGAGATTTTATTATATTTTATGTCATAGTCTGTAAACCCAAATGTCTGTGGGGCTGTACTGTACAGGCTAGCCTATCGGGAGGAAGGTGACAGCAGCTATTTAGTGAGTTACAACAATTTTCATGTAACAGTGTGTGAGCTAAAAAATAAACTCAGAACTAAAAGGTACTTAAAAAACTTTCAGGTCAACCTATACTTTTATTTTGTTTTATTATGCAAGACAGCAATAGTGGGAGTGAGAATGAGAGAGAGAGAGAGAGAATTGGCACACCAGGGCCTGTAGCCATTGTTATTGAAATCCAGATGTGTGTGCCACCTAGTGCACAATGTGTGAGCCTGGCTTGCATGGATGGGACCTAGAGAGTCAAACATGGGTCCTTAGGCTTCACAGGCAAGGGCCTTAACCGCTAAGCCATCTCTCCATCCCAACCTACACTTTTAAAAATATTTATTTATTTATTTGCAAAGGGAGAGTGCACACCAGGGCCTCTTGCCACTGCAAATGAACTCAACGCATTTGCCACCCCGTGCATTTGGCTTTATGTGGATACTGGGGAATCGAACCCAGGCTGTCAGGCGTTGCAAACAAGTGTTTTAACTGATGAGCCATCTTTCCAGCCCAATCTAGACTTTTTGATTTTTTTTTTATTTTTATTTTTGAGGCAGGGTCTCACTCTGGCCCAGGCTGACCTGGGACTATTCTGTAACCCAGGCTGGCTTCAAGCTCACAGTGATCTTCCTACCTCAGCCTCCCTAGTGCTGGGCTAATAAAGATGAGCCACCACACAGGGCCAACCTACCCTTTAGCAACAAGGACAGTGAGGCTCAGGGGTGCAAAGTCAGGGAGTGATAAGGCCCAGGACTTCTGGAACCACAGCCTTCCCAGCACACTGCAGTGCCTGTGTAGGATAGTTAATCTCTGCCTTCTACACCTCCATCCTCCTGCAGGTCCGTTGGCTTCTCCTCTTTCTCTTGCTCTGTGCCCTGGATTGCCTTCTCATTGAGATGCCCTTGTTCTCTGAATCCTATTGGAACTAGGCAATGCCAGAGTGAGGTTGGATATTTTCTTCCCACTCCCCTTGTGTTCCAGGCAATTTTTTTCAACTTTTTTTATTCATTTATTTTCAATCAAAGAGGGACAGAAAGACAGACTGACAGTGAGAGAGAATGGGCATGTCAGAGCCTCTAGCTGCTGCAAAGGAATTCCAGATGTGCCATTTTGTTCATCTGGCTTTATATGGGTACTAGGCAATTGAACCCAGGTCATTAGGCTTTGTAGGCAGGTACCTTAACCTCTGAGCCAGCTCTCCAGCCCCCAGGCAATATTTTTTGTCACCTCCCTTACTTAATGATCAGAAAACTTCCGGCTGAACTCCACCTCTTAAAGGTTCCACTACCTTCCAATAGCACCAGGCTGGTAACTAAGCCTTTAACACATGAACCTTTGAAGAACGTTCCTGTTCAAACTGGAGCACTTATCTTACTGAAGGGAATTTGAGGGTTCTCTCCATGACAGAGCTTCTAATACAAAAGATTCTAAGACCACACTGAAATTTTTTTTATTTATTTGCAAGCAGAGAGAGACAGAGAGAAAGAGAGAGGTGAGAGAGAGATAATGGGTGTGCCAGGGCCTTTAGTTATTGCAAATGAACTCCAGATGCATGTGGCACTTTGTACACCTGGATTATGTGGGTACTGGGAAATTGAACTCAGGTCATTAGGTTTTACAGGCAAGTGCCTTATCCATTGAACTACTTCTCCAGCTCAACATATATTTTTTTATTTTTATTTATTTTTATTTATTTATTTGAGAGCGACAGACACAGAGAGAAAGACAGATAGAGGGAGAGAGACAAATGGGCGCGCCAGGGCTTCCAGCCTCTGCAAACAAACTCCAGACGCGTGCGCCCCCTTGTGCATCTGGCTAACGTGGGACCTGGGGAACTGAGCCTCGAACCGGGGTCCTTAGGCTTCACAGGCAAGCGCTTAACCGCTAAGCCATCTCGCCAGCCAGACTCAACATATATGTTTAAAAGAATTTTTAATGGCTCAGAATAAGAATTTTAGGCAAAGGGGAGGGGTGAAGAGCCAGATAATTGGTGGTGGATTGTAGGCTGCCAGCTCAGGAGGAACAGAGTGCTATGTTTCAACAGGGCCAGGCGAACCAAGTGAGAGCCAAGAAGCAAGGAAGAGAGGGAGAGGGAGAGAAGGATAAAAGAAAGAGAGAGCTACATACATGAAAGGAAAGCAGAGTAGAAGGCTAAGGCAGAGACAGAGCATACTTCAAGACATACCTTGCTTGAAGAAAGAGGCCAGAAGAAGAAGAAAGAACAAAAGAATGGGACCAGGCCTTTTCTGTCCATGACCTCGCAACAAGGGGACTGACCAATGGGAGAGAGGCTTGTGAGTGTGTGGGCCAGTGCTCAGGGAATAAGACAGGCTGGCTAGATCCCTTATTGAGTGAGCAAGCCTTTTGGGAGGTGAGCCTTTTGAAGAAATACCTCAGTTTGGGTCATCTGGGAAGAAATAGGGGTGTTACAATCACCTTTTTATAGTGGGCACAAGGCACCCAAACACAAGCAATGGATGGGAGGAAGTTGTTTATGTTAGCTTAAAGACTTGAGGGGAAGCTCCATGATGGCATGAGCAGACTGGACATCACCTCCTGGCCAAAATCAGGTGGACAACAGCAGCAGCAGGAGAGTGTGCCAAACACTGGAAGGGGAAGCTGGCTGTAACATAAGCCCACCCCCAAACAACACACCTCCAACAAGACTCCAATCCCCAAATTTCCGCAATATGGGGACTCAGCATTCAGAATACATGAGTTTATGGGGGACACCTAATTCAATCCACCGCAGGGGGTTTCATGATTCGAAACACTCTTAGGGATTAAGAATGTTCTGGTTTTTGATCCTGGTGCTGGCTATAAGGGTAAGGTCAGTTAGAAAAATTTAGCAAACTATAGTTTTAATATTTATCCCTTCCCACATGTTTCCTGTACTTCAATAATATCATCTCTTCACCTTCAGTTAGACTCCAGCAACTGCCTGAGTCAACATAACATATTAGCACTAACTAGCAAATTACTACAAACAGAGGCACCAGATTGCCTGGGTAGTTTCAAATATAGTTCCAGAATTGCTACCAGCAAATGGTTATCCTGGAACTGGTGTATTATTGAGAACCAACCTATTTGCATTGTTTATAAATTGTGAATGTCAGTTGCCAAGATAAATGGAATCATTTGCAAATGGTCCGAGCTTCTATGTTCGTTGTACACAAAGTGGTGAGGATTTGGCCACATACTTATTTTCAGAAGTGTCAAGAGTTTCTTGCCTAAATATCAGCCACAGAGTGGGATTGGTGCTTGGGCAGGAGGACAACACACAGGTTGAGTTCAGATTTAGAGCAAGGGGTGGGAGATCAGACAGGGTGTGGCGGGGCAGTGGTATGGTCTTCAGTGGCAGGGAAGCCGAGGGCCAGGTGTTGTCACTGCCATGGTGGATCTTGTCAAAGGGGACTCTCATCAGTGTTTAATACAAATCACAACCATCTACAAGCGGGCCATGTCCAACCTCAGAACCAAAGAAAAAAGGAGGAACAAGCCACCTTGGCTCAGAACAGGACACAGACTCTGCAGCATCTGTGGGAAGGCCAGATGACAATTGTGACCACATGCAGTTTCCTGTCAATGATGGTGATGCAGGATTTGGGGGTTTAATATGGTCCCCCCCATGTTTATGAATCCCAGTTTGGGGTCCTGTTCTATTTTTAACAAAAAATTGATTTGAAAATGAACTCAAGGGCTGGAGATATTGCTTAGTGGCTAAGACATTTGCCTGTAAAGCCAAAGGACCCCAGTTTGACTCTCTGGGATCCATATTAGCCAGATGCACAAGGAGGTGCCTGCATCATTTGCAGTGGCTGGAGACCCTGGAGTGGTCATTGTCTCTCTCTCTCCCTGCCTCTTTCTCTTTCTCCCAAATAAATAAAAATAAAGTTTAAAAAATGAATTTAAGAAGGATAAATCATGAGTTATTACGTTTATTTAGGAAGAAATCACAATTTGTGGGGTTTATTTAAGGGAGGTTGGGGTCAAGGATGAAGGCTAGGGCAGAGCCATAAGTGCATGGAAAGCAGGAAACATGCAGTCATGTGGAAAACACAGCATAGTCTGTGAGGTTCATTTAAGAGAAATTGAGGTTTTCAGGGAATAAACACATGGAAGAGAAAACCTAGGTGCTTATGTAGGGAGATTTAGAAGGAACATCCATAGTATCCACCATGAGTTTCAACATGGAAGAAAGTTAAAAGGGGAAATGGTGGTGAGTTGAGGAAGAATAGCAGAGATAAAATATTCATGTGAGAAATGAGTAGTGAAGAGTGTTATACCCATGTTTACCCCGAGTTTACAAGAGTTACACAGGTAACAGGCTAGAGTTAGAGAAATTACCCACGTGGTAGGCCTGGAATGTAAGAGAAATATGCACATGATAGATTCAGAGACCAGAGGAAAATCATACACGTAATTAAAGTGAGAAGTTACCCCACACTATAAAGCAGAGCCAAGCAGAAAAACCATCCAGAACAAGGAGTATTCTGCTCAAAAGCCAGTAGTGTGTATCCAAGAAGAGATGAGAGACAATCCAGAGAGAACAAAGGAGAGCTGGAATAACCTTTATAGTTCATTGGCAATGTATTATTTCATCAGATTCAGGTATGCAAGGGGAAGACGTGATTGGTTTGTAGGTTTGAAGAGCAGACCTCAGGGTCAGCCCACCTGAGCCAGCCATCTAGGTAGTGGGCTAGGCAGTGGGCAGCAGGGAGCACTATAGCTCAGTCTCCATCAGACATGAATTTCATTCCTGCCAAGAGTTTGCTTCCTGTGCCAGGGCTAGATGGCATATAGAGTGGAATCTCCAGGTTCTCTCTGGGCCTCAATATCTCACTGAAATTGCCCAAAAGAAGCTAGCTTTCTCCCATTCTCCTTCAACAGGGTCTACTTTTCATCACTCAGATTGGAGGCAGAGTTAGAATAGTGACATCAAAGAGAGATAGGCACTGTGAGACCAGCACACAACAGTTCACTAAGAGAACACTTCCAATGACCACCTTAATTAGAGCATCAGTTAGTGATGGTGCCTCATTATGGTTCATACAAACCTTGGCGTAGCTTTCCCACATTCCAGTTTGCAAGTGGACAAAGGCCAAGTAAGAAACAGGGCCAAAGACACAGGTTCAGAGGAAATATGTTGGCATTGGTGGTTTACTGCATTTTTACCATTTTACCATGCAATTTTTTTTTTTTTAATGAGAGAGAGTGAGAGAGAGAAAGGAAAAGGTAGAATGGCAGAGATAATTGGCATGCCAGTACCAATCGAACTCCAGCTGTGTGTGCCACCTTGTGCACATGTGTGGCCTTGTGCACTTGTGTCACCTTGTGCATCTGGCTTATGTGGGACCTGGAGAGTCAAACATGGGTCCTTAGGCTTCGCAGGCAAGCGCCGCGCCTTAACCACTAAGCTATCTCTCCAGTCTTACCATGCAATTTTTTTTGTTACCAACTGGTTTGTGTGTGTGTGTGTGTGTGTGTGTGTGTGTGTGTGTGTGTATGTTGTGTGTGCAAATACATTCATCTCCATATGCACACAGGCAGAGGCCAGAGGAGAATGTCTGGTACCTTCGCTATCACTCTTCTGAGTTATTATCTTGAGAAGGAATCTCTCCCTGAATCCAGAGCCACTGTTTTCTGTCGGACTAATTAACCAGTGAGCTCCAGCAATTTTCCTGTTCCCGCTCCCCAAAGTACTGGGATTACGGAATGCATACCTACATCCAGGTTTTTATGTGAGTGCTGGGAACTGAACGCGAGCCCTCTCAGGCCCCTTATGCTTTCAAGGCAAGTGTCTGGACCTTCTGAGCTATCTCCCCAGCACAGCAATCATTTTTAAAATTGTGAAAAAGCTTGCCTTTAAAATATGTTCTATAATGTGTGTATTATGACAAATACTGTAGTACGGGCACGGATGACTAGTCGTTATTTGAGTTTATAATCTGGAAGGGAGGGAAGAAAGGAGGGGTGGAGGAAGAGGGAAAGAAGGAGGCAGTGGAAAAGGGAGGGGAGGAGAAATAGCCATAAAATTGCTTTGCAGGAGTTTCTTACTAACTAGATATTTGTCTATAAAATCAAGATTAAATAACTCCCATATTTCTTTTGGGAAACAGTTGTAATTTGTTTAATAGATCAAAAGTAAGTTGGATTTATGAAATGTTCACCAACAATATTGCAATATTTAGGGATTAAAACTTTAAAACTATTAGAATAATTAAAATTCTAAGTAAAGCTGGGTGTGGAAAATACCTTTAATCCCAACACTCCAGAGGTTGAAGTAGGATCATCATTAATTTGAAGTCAGCCTGAGGATACACAGTGAGTTCAAGGTCAGCCTGGCCTAGAATGAGACCCTGTTGCAAACACAAACCAAACCAAAACAAAACAACAACAACAAACCCTGAGTGATTATGTAAAGTCCTTCACACAAAAAATGTACATTAAATTATTTGGAAGCTGGGGCTAGAGAGATATCTCAGTGGTTAAAGACATTTGCTTGCAAAGTCTGACAGAATGGGTTTGATTCCCCAGTACCCACATAGAGGCAGAGGTACAGGATGGTACACATGTCTGGAGTTCATTTGCAGTGGCAACAGGCCCTGGAACACCCATTCTCTCTCTCTTTCTGTCTGCTTTCAAATAAATAATATATAAAATATATAAAAATTATTTGGAAGTAAAGGCAGTCATTTTATAGGTATGTGAAATTAAATGTCTTAGACTTTTTATTCTGAATACTAACTTGGGCTTCTTTGTAAAGAATATTTTTACCCCTCCTCCTTTCTAGCTATTTTTTTTTTTAAATTTCCTCCCTTGACATTTATCTAGCAACAATTGTTCATTCATTAAAATTTCAAGGAAGTGTTTGAGGTTGCTAGAAGGGTATTAAAACCATGTGACTGAGTGGGAAGAAAAGTGCCCTTTGAAGTTCCTGTCTGACTAAATTTCAGTTGAGAAAGGACAAGGAAGGAGGAAAGACAATATCATGTATCTTTGTTAGTTTAATTTTCTGATGACTAGTGATTACAGCCAGGAAATTGTTATATTGTTCTCAGGAACCTTGACAGGACTGGACTGACAAACACTTGTCTCCTTTGGGCACCAGGGCCTTTGAAATAAGATACTTGTAGAGTCTCAGACGTTTTCAGACTGTTAGTTCTCAGAAACCAGACCTCTTTTTGCAGTGAAGAAGAAATCAGGAAGCTAGAATCTCACAATTCAGAAAATTACAGAAACACTGAATATGCTCATCATTACACCTCCACCGTTTTTGTATTCTTCCTCCTGGTTTCTTTTTCCTTGCCTGTTGTCTTCAAGTATATACCTATAATCATGGCAGGTATTTAATTTTTACATTTTGTTTTATTTTTCCCCAAAGTATTTCTTATTCTATTGCTGCATCATTGTCATACCCATAGTTCATTCACTCATTTACTCATTCACTCACTCACTGCAGTACTGGGAATTGAGCCAAGGGCCTTGCATATGCCAGGCATGCATTTTATTACTTGAGCCACATCCTTAGCCATATATATATATGTGTGTGTGTGTGTGTGTGTGTGTGTGTGTGTGTATAGTTTTCTTGAGTCTTATTCTTTGGCACTGGGTTGCCTGCTACTCATTACATTCACAAACTTGTGATTCTCTTCTCTTGCCTTAGTTCTTAAACACTGGGATTATAAGTGTGCATCACAAACCTCGCACTACAGTCCAATATATATATATATATTTTTGGGGAGGGATATTTTTTTTGAGGTAGGGTGTTACTCCAGCCCAGGCTGATCTGGAATTCACTATGTAGTCTCAGGGTGGCCTTGAACTCCCAGCAATCCTCCTACCTCTGCCTCCCCTGTGCTGGGATTAAAGGTATGCACCACCATGCCTGGCTAGGGATTGTTTTTTGAGGTAGGATCTAACTCTAGCCCAGGCTGGCCCAGAACTCACTCTGTAGTACTAGTCAGGCCTTGAACTCAAGGCAATCCTCTTACCTCTGTTTCCCCAGTGCTAGGATTAAAGGCATGCACCCCCACGCCCATCCCACAGCCATATTTTAAATGCCATTGCTCCAACTTCATTCAATGGATTGCTGAATTTCCTGAGTAGGTGCAGGGGCAATTAGGAAATATAAATATAAATATAAAATGTATATATTTGGTCTTGGTCTCCACTAGAGTGCTTCATAATCATTGTTGGCCAAGAGGAATTCAACTCACTGAAATACAGTTCAAAGAAAAGTTCCTATTGGCACTAGCTGAACTTGTCTGTGCTTGCCAGGGACTGGCGAGCGCTGAGTGGGAGGATTCGGAGTCATACACATAACTAATCCCGATCCCTGAAGAGCTTTGATGACCACCAGGAAACAACAGGGAACCAAATACTCAGCTCAGAGTAGCTCATCAAGGGCCAATTTCCCTCTTCAGGCTAATTAATGAGAACATATTCTATGTAAATCAGCCTATCTTTAAAAGCTAGCCCCACCCCCTGTCTCTGGCACTGCTCATGGGCTAGAATCACCAAATGCAAGAAAGGTTCCCATGGGAAGGCACTTTTCACTCTTCCAGAATTGCTGCTCTGGCCAACTGTCAAAAGTTCTTCTGTTATCAATGTCCCCATACTGATCACTCTCGTACCCGAGCAAGAAGATTAAGACATCCTGCTTGTACCCTGCCCTATTCTCTCAGATCTCTTACAGTTTGTTCCCAACTCAGCTACCCAACTAATGTTAATGTTAAGGATCTCAGATTTCACCACCTCTCCTTTCACACTCTTCCACATATCCCATTGGCCAGGCCACCCAGGGTCTGTCTATAGCCATAACAGAAAGGCACAATCTCACATCAAGGTGCTTTTCTCACTATTCTCTCTCCATGGAAGGATCTTTCCTGGGTGCAGGTATGAAGGGCTCCTTCACCTTCTCCTAGATTTCAACTCAGGTCCTACCTGCCCTTCCCATGTTGTGAAGTTGCAGCTCACAAAACTTATCTTGCTTTGTTCTTTGTCCATTTTGTCCATCCCATTGTCATTGCAATCACCTAAGGGGTGCATGTGTCTAGAGTGTGTTTGCAGTGGCAGGAGGCTGTGTCATGCCCATACTCATTGTTTGTCCTTCCCTGTCTCTCTCTCCCTTCTTGAAATAAATAAATAAAATATTTATATAAAGAAAGAAGTACCAGGGTGTGGTGGTGCATGCCTTTAATCCCAACACTTGAGAGGCAGAGGTAGGATTACTGTGAGTTCAAGGCCAGTCTAGGACTACAGAGTGAGTTACAGGTCAGCCTGGGCTAGAGTGAGACCATACCTTGAACAAACCCAAAGAGAAAAAAAAAAATCTGTTTTAAAAGAAGAAGGAGGAGGAGGAGAAGTAGAAGAAGGGGAATCAGGGAGCAGCTAGAGATATAATACCCATACGGATTTGTGCCAGTGACCTATTTCTTCCACCTAGGTCCCACCTCGCAGAGTTTCCATAATCTCCCCAAACAGGGCCATTGTGGTAGTGATCTTCCCATTGCTGGCACAACTCATCTGACCCAAAGCAGCTGATGGAAAGAAACTTGTTTATTTTGGCTTATAGTTTCGGGGTAGGGGAAGCTTCATGATTGTGGGTGAAAGGTGTGGCATGAACAGAGACTGGACATCACCTCTGCCACAGTGAGTAGAATATCACAGCAGGAGAGTGAGCTGAACTAACACCGGCAAGCCAAGGCTGATATACCTCAAGGTCCTCCCTCCTCAGCAACACACTTCCTCCAGCAAGACTCCACCTCCCAAATTACCATTAGCTAGAGATCAAGCATTCAGAACACGTAGTTCATGAATTCATGGGGTATATCTGGTTCAAGCCACCACAACTGCCAAATGAGGAGCCAGGCATTCAAGGCAGAAGCCTGTGGGGAACATTTCAGATTCAAACCATAACACTACTCTTGAAATCCATATCATTGAGCCATCTTTTAAGTGGGACTATCACATAGCTCTGACTTTGACCCAAAATACAACCACTATAAGAAAGAGCCTGTTCTATGAAAAATAGAATATTCTTGGGGTGGAACAGATGGCTTAGAAGTTAAGGCACTTGCATGCAAAGCCAAAGGACCCAGGTTGGATTCCCCAGGACCCACATAAGCCAGATGCATAAGGTAGTGCATGCGTCTGGAGTTCATTTGCAGTGGCCAGAGGACCTGGCATGTCCATTCCCTCTCTCTGTCTCTTTTTCTATCTGACTTTCTACTCTAAAATAAATAAATAAAATATTTTTAAAAGCAGAATATCATAAAGCTTCCTTCATTTTCTTTGTTTAGGTGGACTCTATTTGCTTGTTTTTTGTTGTTGTTGTTTGTTTTGTTTTTCTGAAGGATACTTGAGAAATACATATTACAACTTCATCTTTTCTCTTATAACTTGACACTGAGGCCAGTTTCTTAGCATGAGTATGGAAGAAGCAAATCACTGGCTGTGCCTCCAGAGGTGTCTGTCCCATCTGCTGTCCCAAGAGAAGTATAACAACCCTGTGAGAGGATCATCAGACCACCTTACCCACTGGCCCACAGTGACTGACTGCTGCTCCCACAACTCTATAACTCACAACTCCATGGTGAATACCAGCAATCCCACTAAGGAGGATCCTCAGTAGAATGGGGGCAGGGAGGAGGAAAATGATGGTACCAACATATGATGTGTCCATATAAAGTTTCTACTTAGTAATATTAAATTAAAAAAAATTATTAACATTTTCCATGATTATAAAAAAATATCCCATGGTAATTCCCCCCCCCCACTTTCCCCCTTGAAATTCCAATCTCCATCATATTACCTCCCCATCTCAATCATTATACTTACATATATACAATATCAACCTATTAAGTACCCTCCTCCCTTCCTTTCTCTTCCCTTTATATCTCCTTTTTAACTTACTGGCCTCTGCTGCTAAGTATTTTCCTTCTCACGCAGAAGCCCAATCATCTGTAGCTAGGATCCACATATGAGGGAGAATATATGGCGCCTGGCTTTCTGGGCCTGGGTTACCTCACTTAGTATAATCCTTTCCAAGTCCATCCATTTTTCTGCAAATTTCATAACTTCATTTTTCTTTACCGCTGAGTAGAACTCAATTGTATAAATGTGCCACATCTTCATTATCCACTCATCAGTTGAGGGACATCTAGGCTGGTTCCATTTCCCAGCTATTATAAATTGAGCAGCAAAAATCATGGTTGAGCATGTACTTCTAAGGAAATGAAATGATTCCTTTGGATATATGTCTAGGAGTGCTATAGCTGGGTCATATGGTAGATCAATCTTTAGCTGTTTTAGGAACCTCCACACTGTTTTCCACAATGGCTGGACCAGATTGTATTTCCACCAGCAGTGTAGAAGGGTTCCTCTTTTTCCACATCCCCTCCAACATTTATGATCATTTGTTTTCATGATGGTGGCCAATCTGACAGGAGTGAGATGGAATCTCAATGTAGTTTTAATCTGCATTTCCCTGGTGACTAGTGATATAGAACAGTTTTTTAGATGCTTATGTGTCATTCGTGTTTCTTCCTTTGAGAATACTCTATTTAGCTCCATAGCCCATTTTTTGATTGGCTTGTTTGATTCCTTATTATTTAACTTTTTGAGTTCTTTGTATATCCTAGATATTAATCCTCTATCAGATATATAGCTGGAAAAGATTTTTTTCCCATTCTGTAGGTTGCCTCTTTGCTTTTTTCACTGTGTCCTTAGTAGTGCTAAATCTTTGTAATTTCATGAGGTCCCAGTGATTAATCTGTGGTTTTATTGCCTGAGCAATTGGGGTTGTATTCAGAAAGTCTTTGCCAAGACCAATATGTTGAAGGGTTTCCCCTACTTTTTCCTCTAGCAGTTTCAGAGTTTCAGGTCTGATGTTAAGGTCTTAATCCATTTGGACTTAATTCTTGGGCATGGCGAGAGAGAAGAATCTATTTTCATCCTTCTGCAGATATATATCCAGTTTTCCCAACACCATTTGCTGAAGAGGCTGTCTTTTCTCCAATGAGTATTTTTGGCATTTTTATTGAATATCAGGTGGCTATAGGTACTTGGGCTTACATCTGGGTCCTCTATTCTGTTCCACTGATCTACATGTCTGTTTTTATTGTTTAGTTTCCATGATTTTGTGTATGCTCTATAGCCTTTCTTGCTACTTATTTGTAGTTTAATTCCATTGTGGTCAGATAGAATGCAAGGAATTATTTCAATTTTCCTGAATTTATTAAGATTTGCTTTGTGTCCTAATATATGGTCTATTTTAGAGAATGTTCCATGTACTGCTGAGAAGAATGTGTATTCTGCAGCCTTTGGATGAAATGTCCTGTATATATCTGTTAGGTCCATTTCTTCTATGACCTCAAATAGTCCAGATGCCTCTCTGTTTATTTTTTCCCGGGATGACCTGTCAATTGGTGAGAGTGAGGTGTTAAAGTCACCCACCACCACTGTGTTTGGTATTATCTGTGACATTAATTCTAATAGTGTTTGTTTGATGAATTTGGGAGCCCCCATGTTAGGTGCATATATGTTTAGGATTGTAATGTCCTCCTGTTGGAGTGTGCCCTTAATCAATATAAAGTGATCTTCCTTATCTTTCTTGACCAGTGTTGAACTGAAGTCTACCTTGTCAGGTATTAGGATAGCAACCCCTGCTTGTTTTCTAGGCCCATTTGCTTGAAACACTGTTTTCCAACCTTTCACCCTAAGATAATGTCTATCCTTTGTAGAAAGGTGAGTTACTTGGAGAAAACAAATTGTAGGACCCTGCTTTTTAACCCAGTCTGCAAACCTATGTCTTTAGGTTGGGGCATTTAGGCCGTTGATATTAAGAGATATTATTGAAAGGTGTGTATTTATGTTTTTTTTTTTTTTTGTTGTTGTTGTTGTTGTTCCGGTTCTACCTTTGCTTTCTTGTGTTAACTAGTATTTGAGTATTGCTTGTTTTTTCCAGGTTCCTTATATGTGTGCTTTTCCTATTCTTCAGCATGGAGGATCCTATCAAGTATTTTCTGTAGAGCTGGTTTTGTCTTCAAATACTCCTTTAACCTGCTTTTGTCATGGAATGTCCTTATTTCTTTGTCTATTTGAATGGATAGCTTTGCAGGATAAAGTAACCTTGGTTGACAGTTGTTATCTTTCAGAACTTGGAATATATCACTCCAAGCCCTTCTGTCTTTAAAAGTGTGTGTTGAATAATCTGCTGTAATCCTGATGGGCTTGCCTTTGTAGGCAATTTGACTTTTCTCTCTAACTGTTTTCAATATTTTTTCCTTGGTTTGTGTGTTTGGTAGTTTGATTATAATATGACGAGGAGAGGTTCTTTCCAGGTTTTGTCTGGCTGGGGTTCTAAAGGCTTCCTGTATCTGCATTGGCACCTCTTTCCCAATTTGGGGGAAGTTTTCTTCTATGATTTTTTTGAAGATGCCTACTATGCCTTTGGAGTGGAATTCTTCTCCTCCTACTATGCCCTGAATTCTTATATTTGATCTTTTCATAGTGTCCCGAATATCTTGAAATTCCCACTCATACTTTTCTATAAGTTTGTCTTTCTCTTTGTTGGACTGTATTAGATCTGCCACCTGGTCTTCTAGCTTAGATATTCTGTCCTCTCCTTCATCCATTCTACTGGTGAGATTTTCTACAGAGTTTTTTATTTCATTAACTGTGTTCTTCATTGCTAGTAATTCTGACTGGTTTTTCTTTATTATTTCTATTTCCTTATTTATGTCTTATATTGCCTTCTTTATTTCATGAAATTGGTGTCCTGCATCTTCTTTGATGTCCTCTTTGATTCTTTTGATTTCCTCTTTGATTTCTTCTTTGATTCCTTTGATTTGTTCTTTGACTTCTTTGAACATGTTTACAATCATTCTTTTGAAATCTTTCTCAGGCATTTCCTCTAACTCGTTCTCACTGGAGGTCATTTCTGATGCATTAATACTTTTAGGTGCATTTATATTGTCTTATTTTTAGTGTTTCTTGTGTAATAATGTATATATTTTTGCATCTTGGATTAAATTAATGCTTGGATTTTCTAGCTAGCTGGGTATTCTTAGCTGTATAAATTGATTTGATGTAATATATCTTCAGGGCAGGAACTTAAGGTGATAGGTGTGGCTCTTAAGACTCTCAGAGTATCTACAAAGGTGTTCCTCGGGGTTGAGTTTCCCTGCTATGGAGTAGTAGGCTGAGTGGAATAAAATACAGGTAGATTCTAAAATTTAACTAAACACTGTACACATTCAATCAAAAACAGCACCAAGTATTTATGCAAGAGTAGTTATTATAACAACCAGATCCTCTATCAACATAGAGGTTAAGATTTCTGGTCTGTTGAGGGATCCAAGTCAGCTTGTGAACAAGTAAGAACCTTCCCTGGTGCAATCCCAGTTACCCTTTTGGATGATTTTGGTCTCAGTCAAGTTGCTGGCTGGGTTGTTGGCTGCTGCTCTGATTTCTGGAGCTGGGCATTGGCTTTTCCTGCAGGGAAAATTGAGCCTAGCAACTGTGGCCCTGCAGATCGGCACCCCCGCTGCTGGAACTGCCACTGCTGCTCCTGGATCTGTTGCCTTTGCTGGGTCCACCACTGCTGCTGCCACTGTTGCTGCTGCTTTAGCTGCCACTGCTGGATCCTCCACTGCTGCTGCTGGATCTGTGACTGCTGCCTCTGAAGCTGCTGCTGCTGCTGGATCTGCCATTGCTGCTGCTACTGGATCTGTTGCTGCTGGGGCCACTGCTGCTGGGGCCGGAGTTGCTGTTGTTGCTGCCAGACTCTGCTCCTGCTTGGGTCCCACTGTTGGCCTAGGTTGGCATGGCCGGGTCCTGGGACCACTGCTCTGTTCACTGGAGCTGGGCACAGGTGGTGGGGGAGAGGAGGGAGCCGCAGCTTCTCTAGTTCTCTTGCTGTTCCATGTGTTCTTCTACCTTGTGATCTGCTCCTCCATTGCTCACTGCCGCTCTCCCTTCACATTTCTTTTTTTTAAATTTTTTTGTTCATTCATTTATTTATTTATTTGAAAGTGACAGAGAGAGAGGGAGAGAAAGAGACAGATAGAGAGGGAATGGGCGCACCAGGGCTTCTAGCCACTGCAAACAAACTCCAGATGTGTGCGCCCAGATGCGTGCATCTGGCTAACGTGGGTCCTGGGGAAATGAGCCTCGAACCGGGGTCCTTCGGCTTTACAGGCAAGCGCTTAACCACTTAGCCATCTCTCCAACCCATCCCTTCACGTTTCTTGAGTTGTGGAGAGCTCCGGTATGAGTGGAAGCTCCCCTCACCTGGCTTTTCCTGCCTGCTGGCGGTGGACCTGCCGGGGCTGCTTTTGCCAGCCTGTGAGGGCTCTGGATCTCTTCTACTTCTCCACTGCTGTTTCGATTTCCTATACACCTCACTTTTTAGCAAAAGTGTGTATTTTGCTGAGATTTTTCGGTCTCCTCCCCCCCCCCCCCAGGCTGCTTTGGCATGGTACCTAAGCCACTATCTTAACCGTAAATCTCTTTAGATGTTTTTAAAAAACAGAATTAGATCCAAGCAGAGATAGCATCACTGTTTTCTTTTGAAATAGGGTAAAAAAAAAAAAAAAAAAGATAGGCTTATGCCTGTGGTTTACACTGGGTGCCCTATGCCCCTCCCTCCATGTCCTTCCCTTGGTTCCATGGCCTCTTACTGGTGGCCACTCACTGCATTCTCAACTTTTCTTTGTGACAAGCCAAAAGTACCAGGGTAATTAAGATCTCTGTGGAGAAGTCCTGAAACAATGGTAACTGTAAGTCAATATATAAAAATTCTAACTCCCTTATCATTAATGGGATAATTACCCTGGGGAAAGTCTACTTGATCTCATACCATTTTTTTTCTTTTTTGGGTTTTTGAGGTAGGGTCTCGCTGCAGCTCAGGCTGACCTGGAATTCATTAGGTAGTCTCAGTGTGGCCTTGAACTCCTGGCAATCCTCCTACCTCTGCTGCCTGAGTTCTGGGATTAAAGGTGTGTGCCACTACGCCCAGCTTTGATCTTATACTTTTGACTGGCAATTCTCCTTCCCTGCTCCCTTATTGTGCTAGTCAGCTTTTTGTTATGACAATAAGATACCTGAAGCAATCAGCTTATAAAGAGAAAACATTCATTTTTGGCTCATAGTCTCAGTTTTATTCCATGGTCAGGTCCCCATCACTTTGGGCCTGGGGTGAGACAGGAGTATATGATGGGAAAGAACCACTGCCTTTGTGGCCAGGAAACAAAAGGAAGAAAGAGAAAGAGACTGGAGTCCCATGGTCTCCTTTAAGGATATGCTGTCAGTGACCTAAAGACCTCCTGCTAGGCCCTTCTTCCTAACTAACTGTCCACAGCATCTCCCAAGATCTCCACCCTGGGGACCAAGTCTAATTTCAGCTTAGCACTTCACTTCTTATGCTAGGAACATATTCGAGGGAGTTTAGATTGAGACAAAATTAACTTTAAAAGGACAATTAAGGGCTAAAGAGATTGCTTAGTGGTTAAAGGTGCTTTCTTGCAAAGCTTGATGGCCTGGGTTTGAGTCCCCAGTACATAAGTAAAGCCAGGTGCACAAGTGGCACATGCATCTTGAGTTCATTTACAGTGACAGAAAGCTCTGCATGCCCATGTTCTCTTTCTCTCTTTCAAATAAATATTTAAGGACTGGAGAGATAGCTTAGTGATTAAGGCACTTACCTGTGATGCCTAATGACCTGGGTTTGATTCCCTATGCCCATATAAAGCCAGATGCACAAAGTGGTACATGAGTCTGGAATTTGCAGTGGCTAGACGCCTTGGTGTGCCCATTCTCCCTTTTATTCCTCTCTCTCTCTGCTTGCAAATAAATAATTTTTAAATCAACATTTTAAAAAAATTCAGAAAAGGACATTTAATTGTGCCACAGTTCTGGTCCACAGGCATTCACAGAAAACCTTTGGCTCATCAGTTTCCATCCCTCTTTTCACCGCATGCTCCCATTTCCTTCTGTGTCCTCTTCAACCTCCACTTCCTTCTTCTACATGCATTTCTTGTCTCTCTTCATGCTGACATGACTGTTAAACCAGATGACCACAAACCTCATATTGCCACAGAAATCACTTCTTTTTATAGAACTGTGCCTTTGATCATTGGGAGGGCTTTATGGGACTGACATATTGTTAGCAGATTTGGGCAAGATAAAATGTGTCCCTTTGCATGCAGAATCTTTAGCTTGATGACAGCCATGCTGACCACTTAGGGGTATATCCCAGGGGCCTGTCAGACAGTGGGTTTTGAAAGTGAGGGTTGGCTGCAGCTCCACAGACAAGGGCAAGACTGCCCCCAGGTAGCACATTACTGCTCTTGAGTGCTGTTAATGAGTCTAGGCAGTCTTTGCCTGGGGCTTTGATTTGCCTGTTATTGTGGCCTCCAAACAGTTAGGATTGCCAAAGCAGAGAGGTATGCAGAAGTCTGAAAGCATAAACAGATGTTATGAGCCAATTGTCACATATACTGTGTTTTGAACAAGAATTGAGTAACTTCAGCCTTGGCCAAAAGCTTGCTGTCCTCATGCGGTGTCATGGTGCTATAGGGGCTGTGCTTTAGACTGGCCTCTGACAACTTGTACTTCTGAGACTCAGGGTGTGAAAAGGTGAGTGTGTATTAAAGAAAGCATTGGAACACAGTGTGGTGGCTCATACTTATAACCCCAGCACTTAGGAAGCTGAGGTAGGAGGATCGCCATGAGTTCCAGGTCAACCTGGCATAGAGAGCGAGTGCTAGGTTAGCCTGGGCTAGGGTAAGACCTCAAAAATCCAGAAACAAAGGGGGCTGGGGAGATGTCTCAGGAGTTAAAGCAGTTTGATTTCAAAGTGTGATGGCTCTGATTCAATTCTCCAGTGCATACATAAAGCCAGACACATGAAACTGGAGTTCATTTGTGGTGGCAAAAGCCCCTGGTGTGCTCCTCCACACCCCACAGGTACACACACATCCAAATAAATAAATAAGTAAATATAAAACAAATAGAACCCAAAACATGGAGGGTGAGAGTCAAAAGTCAAGAGCAAGGATCTCATCTGTATAGATTACATAAATTGTGTTCTAAAGACACAGTCACTTGACACATATCATGAGGAAACTCCTTCCCCTCAGCACTCACCATCTCTTGGCACACTAACCCAAGATCTCCCAGATGTAAGTTAAAGAAGACTCCTGGGACTTCTTTTGGAGCTCGCTCGCTCTTTCTCTCTTTCTCTCACCCCCTTTGGGGGCTGCCTTCCATTCTGACCAATGGGGATTGATTAACAAGTACTTCACCATACTAGCCCACTGATGCAGACCATCTTGAGATGTGTTCACACAGTTCTCATCACTTCCCAGCAAGACTGTGCCTGTCACCCTTGGCAGTGACCAGCACGGTCACAGGGAACCTTTCTTGCCTATCTTCCTTCTTCATCCTACTTCCCCAGCAAAAATAAACCTTTCCTCTTGAATGTGTGTGCGCACATGTGTGTGTATGTACGTATGATGTGTTCATATGTATGAGTATAGGCATGTGTGTGTGGAGGTCAGGGGACAACTGCACATGTCTGTCTATTATCTACCTCCTTTGAGGGAAGGTCTTTTGTTCACCACTTTGCTTGCCAGGCTACCTGGTCTGTGAGCCTCCAGGAAATTCTCAAGTCTCCACCTTTCATCAGTCACAGAAGCATGCCATGGCTTCTGGCTTTTACTTGGAGTCTGGGGATCCAAACTCAGCTACTCACACTTTATCCACTGAGCTGTCTCACCAGCCTCAGCCCTTTAGACTCTTATCCTTATCTTAGAGTCTCATTTGGAGTCACTTCAGACTAAGGTTGTCATAAAACCCTGAAGTCTGTTTCACATTGAAAGTGTGCCCAAGCTGAAAAGGTTTATGATGGAGTACGTTTGAGAATATTTGGTTTATTTTTATTTTTAAAATATTTAAATTGGAGCTGTGTGTGGTGGCACATACCTTTAATCCCAGCACTTGGGAGGCAGAGGTAGGAGGATCATAGCAAGTTCAAGGATACCCAGAAACTACATAGTGAATTCCAGGTCAGCTTGGACTAGAGTGAGACCCTACCTCAAAAAACAAAACAAAACAAAAGTTAAATTAAATTGGGCTAGAGAGATTGATTAGTGGTTAAGGCACTTGCCTGCAAAGCCAACGGACCCAGGTTCGATTCCCCAAGACCCACGTAAGCCAGATGCACAAGGTGGTGCATGTGTCTGGAATTCATTTGCAGTGGCTGGAAGCCTTGGCACACCCATTCTATCTCTCTCTCTCTGTCTGCCTTTTTCTTTCTCTCTTTAAAATCAATAAATAGAAATAGAATTTTAGAAAAGATATTTAAATTTTATTTATTTGCATACATATGTATGTGTATGGGCACTTGTTTGTGTGGGGAGAACATGTGCATGTGTATGCTCCTAAATGGCTATACCAATTTCCATTCCTACCAGCACATCACAATATTGTTTACACAATGCAATTAGGTCTTAAGCCTAAGTACATTTGAATGTCTATGGATAGTAAGTATACAATTGATTGCCTAGGGTTGATAAACTTTTCTTTGTCTTTATATTCTGTAAGAAACCAAACTGGCCTAATGTTTAGAAAATTTTATTCCTTTTTAATCTGTCGTGTTTCTTTTTTCCTCAAAAAGAAGTTCTGACATATGGGAATGTATATAATGGAAAAGATGATAAAATCAATGTTGGCAAGGTTGAGGAGCAAGGATAACTCACACATAAATGGTAGAATTGAACATTGCTTCCAGAATTGTAAAAATATTATTTGATAGAATTTACCGAAACTGAACATCTGAGCTGGAAGCTCAACTTCTAAATATAGATATTCAGCAGCATTCTGGAAGTGTAAAGCTCTAAAGGAACACACTAAGATGCTTATAGCAGCACTGTTCATATTAGCTCTGTCTGGAGCTCAGTACACAATACCCCAAGGATGGCACGTTAGCACGCTCTATCCTTTGAATGGAGCAAGGTTTCTCTGATCTTCTCCTGCTCTCCTGTCTTCTTTCTGTTAGACATTTATTTTTATTTTTTTCTGCCAATTTAAATTTTTTATTAGCATTTTCCATGATTATAAAAAAATATCCCATGGTAATTCCCTCCCTCCCCTCCCCCCCTTCTGTTAGACATTTAGATAGCAGTTACCACTGGAGGATGAAGAGACAGTAACTGGGAAGTGGCAAGGAGAGGGCTTCTGGGTGCTGGCGTCCACCTGCTGTTGTTTAGGTATGATTTGTCTCCCAAGGGACTTGAGTGTTAGAAGTTCTGTTCTAGTGTAACCAATGTAAGAGGTGGGACCTTTAAGAGGTGGGGCCTAGTGGAAGGAGGTTAGGTCGCTGCATGCTGCCCTTGGAAGGGATTTATTTGGTTTCATTGAGGTAGTTAGTTTTCTCAAAAGTGACTTCTTGTAAAAGAACAGACTTGATCCCTGCATCTCTTTGACTTCCTGTTAGACCACTTGACTGATTTCCTTTACAAGGTTCCTACTCTCGTGATACCATCCTCCAAGAGGCTCTCATCAGAAGCCAAATAGATGGAGTCATTCAATTTGGGGCTTTCAGTCTTCAATACTGTAAGCTAAATAAGTCCTCCCCCCCCCCTTATACATTCTCTTCAAACTAGGTATTTTGTTGCAGTAATTAAAAACGGACTATAAAACACCAAAATGTGTATATTTATAAAAATGCTAGCTTGCCGGACCCGGTGGTGCATGCCTTTAATTCTACCATTCGGACGGAAAGCATAGGTAGGAAGATCACTGTGAATTCAAGACTAGCCTGGCTCTATAGAATGAGTTCCAGGTTAGCCTGAGCTAGAGTGAGACTCTACCTCAAAAAAGGTAGGTAGCAATGCTCATTCCTGTAATGTGTATTGTACCTTAAAACAAAGTTATTGAGAATAACAAATAGTTTTGCCATTTTGTCTAAAATTTTCTTTAAAAATTGACTGTATCTGACAGGATTGGGATACTTTCTAGTTGCTGGCCAGGCTGGTCCCTGATACCCCCAAATATTGCCAAGGCTCTTGGTTTCCCATGAGAACTGGATGGTAAGATCCTATTGCTGAAGACTCCATATGCTTGGGCTGCAGGTCACTGAGAACTGAAGCTGGAAGCCTCCTCCCTGTTGACCAGCTAGCAAGATGCTAGATAGACCTCTGCAGCCTGTTGAGGGAGAAAATTCATTAATAAGCTTAAATAGCAGTGGACTCTGCAAATTTAATAGATGGCCAGTCAGACAAAATGTGCCACGTGGTACAAAGGTGGCATGTCTGTTTGGGAGAAACCAACTCATCTCTGATTGGATTTGATGCCTGCTCCATGGGAGGGAATTCATGCCTCTTACTGAAAAAGCCTATAGGTAGGGAGGTCATAAGCCCTATGGGGGAAACTACCTCTGTTGCCTGGCTAAATGAATATATTATATTCACCAAACTGCTTCCCACATACTTGTGTTTATGTCCATATATTAATGCTACTCTCACTTTTTGTTAGAGAAGCTTCTCTTTTCAGATGGAAATGACCACTGGGGGGACTCAATACTCCTCACAGTACTGAGAAGAAGTGACAATGGAGTATTCAGGACTAAGTGAGACATCTCTATCACACCCTCTGAGAGATGGCAGAAAGAATGGGAGAGCCAAAGGAAGGGGAGGAGTGCTTGTAATACTGTCTTTCAGACACAAGTGGCCATGGCATTCATGACTTCACAGAGGATGATGCTACCAACACTAGACCTGCAAAGTAGGAGGAAAAAAATTATGATATCAAAAATTGAAGAGGGTGGCTATGGAGATTTCCCAGTGGTTAAAGGTACTTTCTTGCAAAGCCCAATGGCCTGGGTTTGATTCCCTAGTACCCATGTGAAGCCACAAAGTGGCACATGCATCTCTCTCTCACTTCCCCTCCCTCCCTTCCTATTTCTCTACCTGCAAATAAGTTTTAAAAATTAAAAATTGAAGAGAGACTAGTTGGAAAGAAGAGATTCAGTAGAGAAGAGATTGTGGAGGGGGAAAAGGGAAGTTGATGAGAGGGATTATGATCATGGTATATTATCTATATGTATGGAGATTTGTCAATAAATATTTAAGAAATTGACTGTACCTTTGAATACTATTTATTGCTTTAATGTCTGGAGACATGGCTCAGCACTTAAGGTGCTTCCCTACAAAGCCTAATGACCTGAGTTTGATTCCCTAGTACTCATGTAAAGCCAGATGCACAAAGTAGCATATGCACCTGGAGTTCATTTGCATTGACTAAGAGCCCCTGGCATGCCCATTGTCTCTCCATTTCTCTGCCTCTTTCTCTCTCAAATAAAAATAAATAAATGTTAGTCAGGCATGGTGGCATTTACTTTACTCCCAGCACTTGGGAGGCAGAGGTAGGAGGATTGTGGTGAGTTTTGAGGCCACCCAGAGACTACATAGTGAATTCCAGGTCAGCCTGGGCTAGAGTAAAACCCTACCCTGGGGGGAAAAAAAAGAAAGAAAAGAAAAATAAATAAATGCTATTGCTTTGAATTAATAGCAATATAGTGGTTCTATTTTTCCTTGCCCACCTCAGCATGCACTAAATTCACAAAAGTGACATAAAATCTTGGGCTTGTTTTGGACATGTCCTTTCTAGTTGCTAGCAGGATTCCTTTCACAAGATGTTGGCATGAGCATTGCCTCATTAAATACTTACTTGTCCAGACAGTGGAATACAGAAGCCTCCATTCCAAGGTAGAAACTGTGCTATATCTGCATTCAGGTTTTGAGATAACGTAGTTCCTAAACAAAGCTGGGATGAGTAAGAGGAAGACGTGGCCTAGAGGTCGTTTCCTCATGCTGCCTGAACCTGAAGGGTTGGATCACTTATCTGTAATTGCTCAATGCCTTTGTTCCACACTGCTTTTTGCCTGGCTGGGAGAGTTGGTGTGGGTATTTCCTCACTCAGCCAGTCTTTGTCTTTTGACTTGTTTTCCCAGCCAAAAAAAGTGGAGAAATCAGTCATGCGCTCACATCACAGGCTATACTGGGGAAGGTTTCTGAATTGTGTCTGAAATTTGCTTGGCATAATTCTGCTAGCTTCCTTGCTATATCCTAAGGGTGTCAAATACCTTAATGCTAACCTGTTAAAATAGCTTAAGAAAAACAAACAACAGCTTTAGGGAGCTGGAGAGATGACTCAGTGGTTAAGGTGCTTGCCTACAAAACCTAAGACCTCAGTTCAATTACCTAGTACCCACATAAAGCCAGATTCACAAGGTGATGCATGTATCTGAAGTTCTGTTACAGTAGCTAGAGGTCCTAGTATGCCCATTCTTTCACTCTCTCTATTGCCCCTCTCTTTCAAATAAATAAATTAATAAAATTAAAAACATACAGCTTTAGGGCTGTGGAGATGGCTCAGTGGATAAAGCGCTTGCTACTCAAGCCTGAGTACCAGAGTTCAGGTCTCCAGACCCCACATAAAAGCCACACACACATCTTTATAGGGATTTAATTTATCCAATAAATAGCAATGCTATAAAGTTACATTAGTATATATAAGATAAATATGTCCATAAACCCTTACCAAAATGAAAACACAAATATTTCTTTCACTTCACAGGTTTTCTCAAACTCCCTGGCAATCCCTCCCTATTCCTTTTCCTTCATTGTCAGTATAGACTGGTTTGCACTTTCTACAATAATCTAAGTGTGTTTCACATGAATAAGCAAACATGTGGGCACATACATGTACAGATGCATAAATATCTTCACATGCTTCATTCTAAGAGGGTCCCTTGCTTCCTATGGCTGTGCACCAAGGCAAGCTGCTCTGGGTGGCTTTGCAGATGTCTCATGACATCCTGGCTAAGAGTTGGAACAGTATGTGGAGCAGAACCAGCACCTGAAAGGAGGTTGTTCTGAGAGCTCTGCCCAATAGCAGAATAGCAGCACATAAGCAGAAGCTCCCACTTAAAAGTGATGGTCTGACATCACTCAGAGGAAGGTAGTGGGTAGTGGCTGCAGCAGCAACAGGAATGGCTGAGTCTCCTGGTATGAATGTGCTCAATTGTTCTGTAATCATCACCAGAGGCTGAAATAACAGAGATTTGAGATGGGCGTGGTGGTGTACACCTTTAATCCTAGCACTGGGGAGGCTGAGGTAGGAGGATGGCTGTGAGTTCCAGGCCAGCCTGAGACTACAGAATGAATTCCAGGTCAGCCTGGGCTAGAGTGAGACCCTACCTCAAAAAACAACAACAACAACAACAACAACAAAAAGACAGAGATGCCAGGTGTGGGGGCACACGCCTTTAATCCCAGCACTCGGGAGACATAGGTGGAAGGATCACTGTGAGTTCGAGGCTACCCTGAGACTACACAGTGAATTCCAGGTCAGCCTGACCTAGAGTGAGACCCTACCTTGAAAAAACAAAACAAAAACAAACAAACAAACAAACAAAAAGGCTGAGATGTATTTCTCCTAGATCCTGAGCCAGATATGTGACATCAAGACGCTGGCCTGTCAGATTCTCTGAGGCCTTGCTCCTGGCCTTGCAGAGAGCATGAAGCTGTGAGCTTCTTTCATGTGTGTCTTTGTCCAAATCCCCTTTTCTCAGATGGACTCCAGTCTTCTCACCTTAATTATCTCTCTCCAAAGACTTCATCTCCTGCTATGTTCTGGATATGGTTTATATATCCCAAAAGCCATGTGCTGGAAGCCAGGCTGTCAGTTTCATGGTTTTGAGATGGTGGAAGTGGGAGCCTAATGCAGAGGTGATTGAGTCATTGGGAAAGCTGGTCTTGGAAGAAGTTGATGTAGTTCTCTTGGGAAGCTGAGTTAAATCTCTTGAGAGTGCATAAATGTAAAAGAGCAAGCTGGCTTCTCCCAGATCTTTGGCTTCCAGACTTGTCATGTGACCTGTCCCTCTCATGACACTCTAGCCATGATACATCTGCCATAATGTGATCCAGCCAAGAGAGTCCTCACAAGAGGTCAGACTGATGGGGATTACCCAATATGGACTTTCAGCCTCCAACACTGTGAACTAAATCACCCTCTCTTCTTGATCAGTAACTAACCCTTGGGTATTCTGTTAGAACAGTGGAAAATACAATGGCTGGATACATCTGCTAATTCAAACATTTTGAGGTTCTGAGTGTTAGGACATCAACATGGAAATGAGGGACACAGATCAGTCCATAATGCCTATAAAAGTAGGGGATTGGTGAGCTCCTCCTATGAGCTGGGGGTATCACATGCTTCCTTGGTGGAACTGAACATTAGGAGACAGATAGCAGTCCTTAATTTCTGCTCTTGTGAAGCCTTACTCAACACAACTGTCAAAAAATGCCTTGCCCTTTTCCCTCATCTTGCTTTGCAATAAACAAACTTGTGACTCAAGCATAAACCAACTGAGTAGCTTTACCTGAAAACTTCAAATGTTACATATGTTGACAAATTTGTCTACTTATAAGTAGGTAGATGTAGGGAGAAGGGGTTAAGAAATGAACTCAAAGCTGGGCGTGGTGGTGCACGCCTTTAATCCCAGCACTCAGGAGGCAGAGGTAGAAGGATTGCCATGAGTTCAAGGCCACCCTGAGATGACAGAGTTACTTCCAGGTTAGCCTGGACCAGAGTGAGACCCTACCTTGAAAAACAAAACAAAACAAAACAAAACAAAAAAAAAAAAAAAAAAAGAAAAAAGAAAAAAGAAATGAACTTGAGCTGGAGAGATAGCTTACTGACTATGGCATTTACTTGCAGAGCCAAAGGACCCAGGTTTGATACCCCAGGACCCACATCAGCCAGATGCACAAGGTGGTGAATGCATCTGGAGTTCATTTACAGTGGCTGAAGGCCCTGACATGCCCATTCTCTCTCTCTCTCTTGCTCACTTTCTCTCAAATAAATCAAATAAGTATTAAAAAACACATATTTAATAAAAAACAAACTCTTCAGGGACTGTGGCTATATGTCAGTAGTAGACCATGTGCCTATCATGTCCAAGGCCTGGGTTCAAGCCCTTGCACCTCAGAGAAGAACAAAATAAATGAACCCTTATCCCAAGTGAGGCTGGCAGGGAGAAGCTCTTTTCCTTCTTGTCATGTAATTATTTTTCATGTTCTGGTAATTATGGTAATAATAAAACCAGGCAACTACAGTTATTACAAAGAGGTATTCATTATTGCTCTTTTAAATCAGTGCTTATACTCTTGGGTATACAAGCTACTAATGCCCAATTATATGTCTTTTAATAAAAAGTCCTCCCAAGGGCAGGCAGAAATAGCAGGACTCAAGACACAGACTCTGGCTTGCATGGGGTCATGGGTTTCAGTGCAGCTGATAGGGGAGTTTGTTTGGCTCCACACTTTTCTAAATATAACCTCTGCCAAGTTTCCTCTCAGAGTCATCTTGTGGCCCAAAGGAATGAGATAAAGGCAAGTTCTTAAAGGAAAAGGATTCATAAAGTGCAGACTTGAGCAATGAAAGAGAAAACATTTCTCTCTACCTTGTCCAGGAGGTAAAAGTTCCTAAGTCAGGAAGGGTTTCTTTATTTATGCCTTGTAAATCTGCCCAAACACAATAGGAAGATTTGGAAAAGTGCTGTTGCTAACAAATGACAATTTTATGAGGAAAGAATGGTCAAGGGCCAGTTTGTTTTCCATTAGTTTATGCAGAGACTGCAGATTGGTGGGGTAAGGGCCAGAGTGCACCCACAGACAAATTTAGTAAGCTTATTATACTTTATACTAAAATATATATGTGTGTGTGTATGTATGTATGTATGTGTGTGTATATATACATACACACACACACACACACACACACACACAGAAGCATATATACAGTTGAATAAGTTTCCAAAATTTAAAAATGCAAATATGTGAGGGATAGAGAGATGGCTCAATGGTTAAAAGTACTTTCTTATTAGTCCTACTGGCCTGGGTTTGAGTTCTGAGTACCCATGTAAAGCCAGAAGCACAAGGTGGCGTATGTGTCTGGATTTTGTATGTAAGGGCAGGAGCCTCTGGTGATAAACCAAAATTTACAAAATAAAAATGCAAATATTTGCATTTCTAGCCTTTCTTCAAGGGACAAGCAGGCCATGGGAGTGCTGAGTCTTATATGGTAAAGATATATGTGCAAAATGGGCTGAGGCCACACTCTCCTCAGTTAACTCCAACCTCCATCTACTCTGCCCTTTCCCTGTGTCCATGCTAAATATAAGTTGCTTGCAGGTTGGCCTGTTTTTTTTTTTTTTTTTTCAGATAGCCCAGGTTAACCTTGAACTGCTATATATCTCAGGATCACTTTGAACTCCTAATCCTCTTGCTTCTACCTCCCAAGTGCTGAAATTACAAGTGTGCATCACCATACACAGCTTCCTTACTTACTCACTTTCACTTTCAGGAACAAGAACAATACAATTATTTTTATGTCCACCTGCCCTCCCCAAAAGGAGCATAAATATGCTCCATGTGTTTCAAGAAAAATGGGAGAATGCCTGTTTCTTTCAGAAGTAAAGAAAAAGCAAGCCTACTTCTTATGACATAAATCGCTCTGACAAGTTTCCCCTTAGGCAGCCTGTACTCTGAAGGCATCTGTGCACTTTACTAATCACATCAAGCTATTGTTGAAGGTGCACATTACTAAGCCATCTGGACCATAGTAATAAGATCCTAGGCTTAAAAGCTATTCTGACCCCTCTCTATCTCTTCAGCTGCCACTTGAGGTGATTTTCAACTTGGGCTCCACATGACAGGAAGAAACTCTGGGCAGAGGTCTATACCAACTTTATAATCAAAAGAAAGTTAAGTGCAATTCACAGGGAAAAAATGTGGTGGCACACACCTTTAATCCCAGCACTCAGGAGGCAGAGGTAGAAGGATCACTATGAGTTCTAGGCCAGTCTGGGACTACAGAGTGGATTCCATATCAGCCTGGGCTAGCTTGAAAAAAAACTGACCCCCCCCAAAACAAACTTTGAGATAAGAGAACTAACTGTAATATGTGTGTGTGTGTGTGTGTGTGTGTGTGTGTGTGTGTGTGTGTATGATATACCTGGTGTGGGGTGTGTGTGGAGGTATAGTGTACGGATAATAATAGTATTGTAGATATATAAAATAACTTCAGTGAAGGAGGTAGAGGAATAGATGAGTGCAGTCTAGAGGAAAAAGGCAAAAAAAAAAAAAAAAGAAAAGAGTTTCATACAAATTCTGTATTCTTGCTTGTAAAGCCATTGTCCATAGAGATGTGATTAAAATATTGGATCCTACTCCATATGTTTGGAACTGAGCAAATTAAGTTGATGAATAGTGATGGTAGGAGTCAGGCATCTTGTTGGAAAGATTAATTACATACAAAAAATGTAATGATCCAAAAGATTGCAATAAGAGCACACGTTAACTCAATACAAATACAGATGACTACATTCAAATTTATTTACAAACAAACGCATATGCATCTATATTTCTTTATTCTATCAGCCAAGAAGACCGCAAGGCAATGACATTCCAGTAGCAATGAGCACAGCTGGCAGCCGAGTTTTTACTTTTTAGTAACAGTTTTCAATAAAGCAAATCAGAAGCCAGGCATGGTAGCACATACCTTTAATCCCAGCACTCAGGAGGCAGAGGTAGGGGGATTGCTGTGAGTTCGAGGCCACCCTGAGACTACATAGGGAATTCCAGGTCAGCCTGGGCTAGAGTGAGACCCTACCTTAAAAAGCTAAACAAAAAAAAAAAAAAAATCAGAATTTCTTGGACAAAATATCTTACTCTATGACAAGAGCAGGGAGTATACAAGATGAGCCTAGAGTGTCTTAGAGTACCAGAAAATAAGGACACACACATATATATACTACACCACACCAACGGCATAAGACCATAGCCAATTTAGAGAGCTCCAATGGCTAAAGCTGGAGTAAAATAAGCATTAAAATATCAAATAATGAGTATCAATTAAAGCAGTGGCAAAGTTGGAAATAAACATGTATGACTCTATACTGACATATAAAGATGAATAAACTAATTAGTAATGAAGAAATATAGCTGCTGGTGGCAGCATTCTCAGTGAAGTCTGTGGGTAGTACCCCCTCTGGGAAGTAGACCATCTCTCCATTCATTAAGTGGTGTTCACCTAAAGAGTATATATAGTATGGGGTGTGGAAACAGTCACTTCTCAGAATGCAGACATGAAGCGACTACCTCAACCAGTTGACTAGCAGACATAACCATAAAGGCAAAGCCCAATCTAACCATGAGGAAAATACCAGGTGACTTCCAATAGATGCATAGTATATCAGTGCTTCTCAAAATTGTCCAAGTCATCAAAAACAAGGTGTCGTAGTTTGTGTCTCCACAGATTCATGTTTTGGATGCTTGCTCTTCTGCTGCTGGCACTGCTTAAAGGGCCCATGAAACTTTTAGGAGGTGGGGTCTTGCCTCGTGGAATTAAGTGACAGGGGGGTGAGGGAGTCTTTAGTCTCCTGCCCTATCTGGGGGAGAAGATGTATGTCTATGTCTCCTCAAGGTAAAGTTTTTCCCATAACGCTTGGTGTGGACTGTTTCCCTGCACTGTCTTCCTCCCTGTGATGGACTGAAGTCCCCTGGAGCTGTGATTCAAACAAATCTTTCTTCTTTTCAAGTTGTTTCTGCCAGGTATTTTGGTCACAGTGGTGAAGGAAAGGCTGAAAAACTTTCATACTCAAGAACTGTATGAAGATGGGCTGGAGAGATGGCTTAGCAGTTAAGGCACTTGCTTGCAAAACTTAATGACCTGAGTTTGATTTCCCAGGATCCACATAAAGCCATATGCACAAAAGAGTGCATGCATCTGAAGTTTGTTTCAGTGGCTAGAGGCCCTGGCATGCCCATGTTTTTTCTGTCTCTGTCTGCTTGCAAATAAAAATATTTTTGAAAAAGAATTGTATGAAGATATAAGATAGCCACATGTAATGTAATATTCTGGACAGAATTTAGAAAAAAAACGCATTGTATTATTTAGTTAACAACTAAAGATATTTGAGCAAAGTCAGCATTTTGTTTAATGACAGTGTATCAACATTGGTTCATTAATTATTAGCCTACTATATTAGTATATGATGCAGTGACAAAGGAACTGTGTGTAGCAGGCTATATGGAAATGTTATACTATCTACTCACTTTGTCAGAAAACCTAAAACTATTCTAAAAAATTAAAAAGCAAACAAGTAAGTAAAATAATAAACCCAATAAGAAAAAAAGGAAAATTAAGTTAGATGATTTTCTAGATTCTCAGACCCAAACTGTGAATCATAACCCTAGACCAACCAGCCAGCCATTGTTTTTGGATTCTCTAAACTTTTGTCCTATATCTGATCGTTACAAGAACCTCAGAAGTAAGAGCGCCAAGGTTTCTGGAAAACTCCTCTCTAGAGTCCTGAGGAGAAAAATAGTCAATGAAAGGAAAACAAATCTGTAAGTGAACTTCTGAATATGACTTTAGGGCAAAACATTTGGAGAATAACTTCTCATTTACCTTAACTAACTCCTCCAGGGAATGTTTAAGTCACCAATAAACTTTCTTCTTCATGTCCCAAGGGCCTTAGTGAGGTCAAATTTGTTATTATAACATGGAACTACAGAAACCTTTTTTGTTTGTTTTGAGGTAGGGTGTCACTTTAGTCCAAGATCACCTGGAACTAACTCACTCTGTAGTCCCAGAGTGACCTAGAATTCATGACAATCCTCCTACTTCTGCCTTCTAAGTGCTGAGATTAAAGATATGCACCACTACACATGGCCTAGAGACTTTTTTGATGAAGCAAATGGGTCCATGCTTTTGGAGAGCTCTCTGTGCATGTCAGTCACATCCCTGTACTGGGGCATGGGTTTCAGCCCTTCTCATACTGAAATCACCAGGTTCTCAAGTTCCTAGGTAAATGTTCCAGTATTTGCACAGAACTTACACAGTCCTCTCATAGGCTTCAAACCATCTCTATATTACATATAGTACAATATAGATGTAAAAAAATAGTTGGGCTGGAGAGATGGCTTAGCGGTTAAACGCTTGCCTGTGAAGCCTAAGGACCCCGGTTCGAGACTCAATTCTCCAGGACCCACGTTAGCCAGATACACAAGGAGGCGCACGCATCTGGAGTTCGTTTGCAGTGGCTGGAGGCCCTGGCGCGCCCATTCTCTTTCTCTGTCTATCTGCCTCTTTCTCTCTCTGTTGCTCTCAAATAAATAAATAAAAATGAACAATAAAAAAATTAAAAAAAATAGTTGTTATGCTATATTGTTTAGGGACAAGAAGCAAGTCAGTAGATTTTTTTTTTTGGAGACAGGGTTTTACTTTGCAGCTCAAACTGGTCTGGAACCTACTGTGTAGCTCAGGTTGACCTTGAAATTGAGATCTTCTTTATTATTATTATTTTATTTTTATTTATTTTCAATGAGTAAGGGGGGAGAGAGAGAGAGAACACATTATAGTATAGGAGCATCAGGACCTCTTGCGTCTGTAAATGAACTCCAGCTGCATGTGTTACTTTGTGCATCTGGCTTGATGTTGGGTCCTAGGGAATTAAATCCAGGCCAGTAGATTTTGTAAATAAACATCTTTAACCACTGAGCCATCTCCCTAGCCCATGAACTTCTTACCTTGTTATCATGGTTGCACTATGTCAGAAACAGACAAACACATTTATGTTCCATAGTGTCAGAATTTATTGTATTACAACATTCACAAGTTGCAGTGGTTTTATTGGCTTAGTCAATGACACAGCCCAGTGATACTTTGTCTGATATCTCACCTGGCTTGGTAGACCTCCTCCCTTCTCTGGTCCACCATCCCAATCCCAGGATTTTCTTGGGAATCTTTCCTCTTGAGTCACTTTGACATATAACTCTCGCTAGGGTCTAATTCTGGGAATCCCAACCAGAAATATAACTCAGCTCCTCCTCCAAGAAAAGAAGCTCTCCCAGGAATGTGGCTGGAGGAAAATATGCTATTTGGGGGCTGGTCCCTTGCTCCCCATGCAGCCTTCCACAGGGGCTGGCCCCTTGCCACTTCTGCATCAAAGCTTGTGGCACTCAAATCTTAAAAATGGCATCACCATACTCACTTATTCTTCTCTGCTTTTATAAGACAGATTACCAGATGTTGAAAGTCATTGTTTGGACCTGAAATGCTCTCATAGGCTCATCTGTTCAATCTGCAGCTTGGCACTATTGAGAAAAGATAGAAACCTTTAGGAGGTAGAGCCCAGTGGGAATAGGTTAGTGTGGTGGCTACAATAGAATAGGTGGCCCCCAATATATTCAGTTGTTTGTAGTTTGCATCTGTAGCCACCTGCAGGAGGCAATGTCACTGGGTGACCTTAAGGTGTGGTAGTGGGTTTCAGATTTCAATCTAAATATATGCAAAGTGTGCTGTGGCTTTTGACCTTTAGGCTTGTACTTCTTTCTCTCTGCTTGGACCTATGAAGGCAGGCCAGCTTCTTCTGCCATTATGGAACTTCCCCTGGATCTGTAAGCTTCAATAAATCCCTTCCTCCATAACTGTGTCTGGTCTGGAAGTTTATCTCAGCGAACCTGAAGCTGTCTGCTACAGTTAGTTTGCTGGGAACATGCCCTTTATAAATGAGATATTAGGATGCTGGTCCTTAGTCTTTTTTTCTTTTTATTTTTTCAAGGTAGGGCCTTGTTCCAGTCCAGGCTGACCTGACTGTCAGGCTGGCCTCTAACTCACAGTGATCTTCCTACCTCTGCCTCCCAAGTGCTGGTTTTAAAGGCATGAACCACCATGCCCAGCTTTTTTTTTCTTCCTGGCCCCCAATATGTTCTACCTCTCCACTGGCACAAAACAACATGGCCAAGTGAGCGTTGACTGAAACCACTGAACCTATGGGCTAAATAAATCTTCCTTGCTTATGTGCTACTTGTGTCTGATACTTGGGTATAGCTTTGGAAAGCTAACAAAGAAGGCTATTGCTCTAACTTTTCCATCAGCATGGACAAACCATGAGGACCATGACTACAACTCCTGCTGAGTGGGCTACAGCTGCTATTGGTTTAGTGTTTCAAGGGTGAATAGGGGCCAAGTCTTCTCTGGCTGAGAAATACTGGTATAGAAGGAACTGACAAAGCTATTGCAGCACATCAAATGAAAAGATGGGCAGAGGCCAGTAAGTTAAAAAGGAGACATAAAGGGAAGAGAAAGGAAGGGAGGAGGGTACTTAATAGGTTGATATTGAATATATGTAAATACAATGATGGTGATGGAGAGGTAATATGATGGAGAATGGAATTTCAAAGGGGAAAGTGTGGGGGGGAGGGAGGGAATTAACATGGGATTTTTTTTATAATCATGGAAAATGGTAATAAAAATTAAAAAAAAAAAGAAACGATGGGTAATGTTGTGACCTTGACTCTTCCTTGAGAATAATGTAACTAAGGCAGAGAGATGAGCACTATCCCTTTTATATTTCATTTTATTTTATTTTTCTAGTAGTATAAGCTGAATGTATTTATTTGGGTCAATGTCAGTGTTATGTAAAAACAAGTCTAAAAAGAGAAGGAATAAAAATCCCCCTACAAAAGAAAAACATCTTAAATAGCAATGTTTTCATGGCATGTGATGGAGGATTGGTAAGATTGATGAAACTGTCGCCTCTGTGAGCTTGTGACCCTGAAGTGGCATTTCATGAGGTCATGGAGGGCTGACATCACCTATGGTACTCCCTATGCCCCCTGCTCCACATGCCAAGAATATACCAAACATGAACTTCGTGTCTCTCCCAGACTGAGGTCTATGTACTTTCCAGAACAGTTCCCACCATGGTCTCTGAGGAATCAACCCTTTCAGGGAATTCTAGAATGCTGGAAACTGATGACGACAACAACAAAAAACCAAAAGACTAGAAAATGATCACCTCTTTTCTTATTTTCAAGATGGTCTACATCTAATAGCTCATTAAATTTGTCTCTTTGGAATATTTAACAGTGAAGCTTTTAGAAACTCTCAGAGTCTAATAACCTGGGGATCTTGAAAAAATCTCATTTGGTTTTAAAGCAGGGAAGGACTGCTGTGTGTGCTGGGGGAAAGGTACATACATGTTCATGTGTGTGTTTGGTGTATGTATGCATGTATGTATAATAATGTGTGGGAGCCTATTCAGGCTCCTAGCTCACGTGTGTGTGCATGCACATGTGTGTAGGCCAGAGGTTGACTAAGGTGTCTTCCTCAATTGCTCTCAACATTTTTTATTAAGATAGAATCACTTACTGAACCCAGAGTTCACTAATTTGGTTAAATTAGCCATCAAGTCCTGGGAATATTTCTGTCTCTGCCTCAGCAGAGCTGAGATTACAGGCATGCACTCCATGCCACGTGTTTACATGGGTGCTGGAATCTTAATGCAGGGTCTCATGCTTGTGCTTTACACACTAAACCATCTCCTCAAACCAGATTGAGCATTTCATTTTTAAAAAAATTATTTATTTATTTGTTTGTTTGTTTATGAGACAGAGTGAGAGAACATGGGTGCATCAGGTCCTCCTGCCCCTGCAAATGAATTCCATCTGTGACCTAGAAACACAATAGAAGGACTACAACTTCATTGACAATCTGGACTGGTTTTCAAAAGTGTCCTTAAAAACTCTGAACTTTGGGAGATGGAGAGATGACTTAGCAGTTAAGACATTTGCCTGTGAAACCTAAGAAAACAAGTTCAATTCCCCTGTATCCACACGAACCAGATGCACAAGGTGGTGCATGTGTCTGTAGTTCACTTGCAGTGGCTGGAGGCCCTGGTGCACCCATTCTCTCTCTCTCTCTCTCTCTCCGTCTCTTTCTTTTTGCTTTTAAATAAAAATAAAATTTTTTTAAAACCCTCTGAACTTTGAAGAAAATGGTCTCAATCCAGCATTCAGAAGGGAAAACACAAACCTGGAATCCCCCTGGGTAACTGTGAAGGATTTTAGAAGTGCAGGTTCAGAGTGGGCATCTGGGAGGACACGATGTCACTTTGCCATAACTTGGTATGTGACCTTGGACATACCACCTGTGCCAAGGACAGGGGTTGGCAGGAGGCTGATTGGCTAGCCCGAATTAGGTTCTCTCACATACCTGCTGTCACCTGGAGCATCAGCCTTTGCTATTGGCTCAGCAGGATTCAGTTCCTAAATTCTATTGGCCTTGTTCACCATGGCTCAATCCCAAATAGTTCTAACAAGGTTCTGCAGAGAGACAGAACCAAAAGGAGACAGGGATAAAAATAAATGAGAGGGGATTTGATAGGGGAATTCACTCACATGACTATGGAGGCTAAGAATCCCGTAGTAGGCCATCTGTGTGCTGCAGACTCAGGTGCCACGAGTGTGGTTTGTACCAAGTTCAAAGGCCCCAGGACAGAGAAATTGAAGCTATAATCCTTCGTCCAGTGCCCAAGAACCCAGGGCTCCACTGGTGTACGGAGTCCTGAAGACCTGCAGAGCCTGTCATTCTGATATTTGAGGGCAAATGAAGGAGAGTATATCTCAGCCCCAAAGGCCTATCCAGGCTCCTGGTTGACTGCCTGGTACCTTTCCCCATGAAGGACTGATCATCCCCACTCTATCCAACTTCCGCTCAAGTCTCTGGAAGACTCTCACATCTATATCCAGAGGTAAGGTACTCTAAATGAGTTGGAACCTAAAATCAACTGTTTGCTGCTTCTGGTGTGACTCTAGTAAAAGGTCCTGGATTGCCTCTTATGAGTCATTGGACTCAAAAGAGTTGTGGATCTCTGGGACTACTCGGAATTTTGTTCTTAATAGCAGATCCCAAGAAAGCCAGTTGATCCTGAGAAGTGGAGAAGTGAGAAGGATGGGAGGCAGACAATACAGAGCATTAATGGGGGGTTCCAGGTTGTCCCATCCAAGCAGTGAAGAACTGGAACCTTTGCTGGGACTGGAGTGTGCATTGAAGAATAGCCGGATCCCTGTGGCTAGTTTACTCTCCTCAGCTAAATTTTATTTCCATCTTTTAATCCTTTATTATTATCTATTATTATGTTTTTCCAAGACAGAATGAGAGAGAGAGAGAGAGCGAGAGAGAATTGGCATGCCGGGCCTCCAGCCACTGCAGTTGAATTCCAGATGTTTGGGCCATCTTTGGTGCTTGTACAACCTTAGGCATTTGTATTACCTTGTGCATCTAGCTTACATGGGACATGGAGAGCTGAACACAAGTTCTTTGGCTTTGCAGGCAAGTGCCTTAATGCTAAGTCATCTCTCTAGTCTTGTTTCCCTCTTTTAAATCACCTTTGAGAGTAATGTCTGCAGTGTCCAGTGAGTCAGTGGCCAATCACAGGATATGCAAGCTGTACAAGAAGCCAGTCTGTTAATAGTTTTCTTGCCACATAATCATCAAAAGCCACTTCTGAGGCAGCTGGATTCTGCAAGCAAGGTCATACCAATCAGGTGTTGGTGGCACCCATTACAGTTTTCTGTGGGTATGCAGGTGGGGGTGGCCATCATAAAGTGCCATGAGTGTTCTTGAGCATGCATCCTCAGGCATCTTTGAAGGAAGCAGCAGATAGTTTTTGCCGTTTATCATGATGTGTCATGTTACATGAAATGACAGCTTATTGCAGAGCATCAGCTTGCTCCCTTGCAGCCTCGCAATTTGAAAGGTCACTATGGACTTTGAGTGACTGGAGACAGAGTAGCATAACCGTGGGAAGAGCCTCAAAGGGTCCAGTTTCTCAGCAGGTGTTGTGTCAAAGCTTGGGTGACGCTGGCTTTGAGCTTGCTCTTCTCTAAGATGGAAGGAAGGTTTTCACAAGTCCTTGCCCTGGCTCACGGATTCTTCTGTAGGCATCAACCTGTGAAATCCAAATGCTTCAGGATAAGCATGTTTTCCTGCCTTTCAGACTCTTGCCATCTCATAGGCTGAGAAGGAGGCATTCACTGTTTGGCGTGGCTTGTCTCATCTCTTGACTATGCCTAGAAATAGTCTCAGTCCATAGAATTGGTCTATACCAGTCTAATAGTTGATCATCTCCTAGGCTATATCACTTCAGCTGTATCAACCTCCATAACTAGGTCAGTTGCGCTGCACAGTCATGTGTTCAGCAGGATTCAGCTCCTGGAATCTATTGGCAATGCTCTTTCTTCGTCTACAGCCGCGGCACAATTCCATGCAGCTCTAACCAGGTTCTGCAGACAGACAGAACCAAAAGGATAAGAGAAGAAGCAACACCAAGTGTATCTGTGGGAACAACGTGACTTCAGCCATCATGAACTGACTCTTTTCTTCAAATATCCCATCCCTATGATGCCACAAAACCTCAAGTTATTCTAGAAAAGGTAAAAGCTTGTTTCACTCCAACATGGTCTTCAGTGGGAGGTGACTCAGACATTTCTAATTTTTGTGCGCATGTGTGTGTGTGTGTGTGTTATGCATTTGCATGTGTATGGATGTGCTTGGAGGCCAGAGGTTAATATCCAGCCTCCTTTCTCTATCATTCTCCACTTTACTTACTGAGATAGTTTCTTCCTTTAACTGGAGCTTGCCAATTCAGCTAGTTTAGCTAGCCAGCTTGTCTCAGGAATTCTCACTGCCCAGGCACTAGGACTTTAGGTGGGCCACTACATCCACCTGTCCAGCATGTATGTGTGTGCTGGAGGATCTGAACTCCAGTTCTTACGCTTGTGTAAGAACTTTATCTACTGAGCCATCTCCCCAGCTCCCAGACATTCTTTATCAGGCTAAATTTTCTAATTGAGCTTAAGAAAATGCAATATAAGAAACATTCACAATTATTTGAGAATATTTACATGATTCCAAAGTCAAATTACTAAAAACAAAGAAAATGCAGACAACTTCAGCTTATGTCCATTGCCCACCTTTCTTTCTTTTCTTCCTCTTTTGCAGGCAATGAATTCCCTTTTTCTTTTTTTTTAATTAACAATTTCCATGATTTTAAACAATATCCCATGGTAATGCCCTCCCTCCTCCCACTTTCCTCTTTGAAACTTCATTCTCTATCATATCCCCTCCCCTTCTCAATTAGTCTCTCTCTCTCTCTTTTTTTTTTTATGTCATGATCTTTCCTCCTATTATGATGGTCTTGTGTATATAGTGTCAGGCACTGTGAGGTCATGGATATCCAGGCCATTTTGTGTCTGGAGGGAGCATCTTGTAAGAAGCCCTACCCTTCCTTTGGCTCTTACATTCTTTCCACCACCTCTTCCACAATAGACCCTGAGCCTTGGAAGGTATGATACCAATATTGTAGTACTGAGCACTCCTGTCACTTCTTTCCAGCACCATGATGCCTTCTGAGTCATCCCAAGGTCACTGCCATCTGAAAAGAGAAGATTCTCTACTAAAAGTGAGAGTAGCATTAATATATGGGTATGAACATTAAAAGAAGTGCTTACTGGGAAGTTTGATAAACATAGTATGTACATTTAGCCAGACAGCAACAGTCATTACAACCCTAGAGCTCATGACTACTCCTGTTTTAAGTTTCAGTTTCAGTAGCAGGGATGTATTCCCTCCCATGGAGCTGGCCTCTAGTACAATTAGAGGGCAGTTGGTTTCCACCATGACAGACATGACACTATTGCACCCGTTGGCTCATTTGGCCTGGCTGGCCAAATATAAGGCTTGCTGTGTCCATTGTTGAGTATCTTCACCAGTGATTTCTCTCTCTCCCATTGAACTGCATGCAGAATGGCTTCTTCCAGCTTTCTGTCAGCTTGTCTACATGGAAAAGGTTATCAGCTCAGTTCCAGCAAGATTTCTCAGTGGCCTTGCAGCCCAGGTAAGCTTTAAATAAGTAAGTGAGATAGTAGAAATACATAAATCCCCATTGTCTTGGATAAATGCTAACCAGCTACAGGTACCTTTTTCTACCATGATGTGTACCACAGCTGAATGTACCATAGTGGTGAATGCCGGCATTTACTGCCACCATGTGCACCACAGATGAATGTCCCATAGTGGTGAATGTCGGTATGTGTTCTCCAGAGGAGCAGAATTAGTGCAATACAGATAGGAAAATGATTATAATAAGAGATAGACAGAAATATAAAATACTGATAGGATGATGGATACACTAGAAAAAGTAGGAAGTGAAATAAGAGAGAAGATCCAGCTCAACAGCAGAGACAGGCTTTCTTAGGGAAAGTCTGAGAAGGGCTCTGGCCAGGCAGGTCAAAAGCTGCTTCCCTTACAGACTAGGAGAGACTTATGGGGCAGTGGAGGCATTGGATTCTTTGGTTGCTGGGCGGTCCACCTTGCCTCAGGGCTTGGGCCATTTCAGGGAAGTGATGATGGGACAGGTGGTTTGGGCCATTCCGAGGAAGTGATAATTGGGATGGGTGGTCTGGGTCACTTTTGGGAAACAGAGAGTTACAATGAAATGGGAATCAGAGTCCAAAAATGGAGACATTCTGGTTCTTACAGGATAAGAAGATGCTAGATGAAAGACCAACAGAGAGATGACAAATAGATAACAGATAGGTAGATGAGAGACTGATAGATGACAGATAGATGACGGATAGATGATAGATAGGATGTATCATAATGGATTGGCTATGTACCACAGAATCTGATAAGTCCCAAGACCTGCAGGTTAAGTGTGCAAGGTAGAGACTCAGGCAAGCCAGCGGCATAGTTCTAGTCCATATTTCAGGTTGAGTTAAGATGGACAAAAAAAGAAAACAAACAAAGAAAAGACCTGATGCTCAGTTCAAAGGAAGTGTCATGAAGAAAGAACTCTGCCTCGTTTTGGGAAGGGTTATACTTTGAGGTCTCTGAAGACTTTCTCATGGCTGTATGAGGTCCACCTACATCATTCTCAGCCAAAACCACCTTCACAGAAACAAACAGAACAATGCTTTATTCTAAACCAAATATCTGGGACCACGTGACTCGATCAAGTTGACACATAAACTTATCTGTCATAGTGTTCTTTACTCCTTTTAGTGACATTGTTGCATGGATGTGCTGAAGCTTATTAAAGTGGCTTCCTGTTGATGGATGTTTGATTATTTGTAATCTCTTGTCATCACAAGAGCACTGTAATAAATAATATTGTGTATACACATTCCTTTTGTTTGCCACTGTATCTGAGGGCTGGATTCTGAGAGATGAGTCTATAGGTCAAAGGGTAACTATGAATATTACTTCTCTGGGGAGGGGAGGATGTGCTGTTTTGCTTTCCACCTGCAATGTCCGAAGGTTCTAGTTACCTTAGGAGATAGGTGCTCAGTGTTGATCAAAGAGAGCAACACTGCACTTGACCTTGGAGGCTAGTCCAGGACCACTCTAGCCAATGAGAGGAACCTGTGTGTATGTGTGAAAATATTTAACAGAAAAGTTGTGTCTTCCCGGGGATAACTCACCTGACTAGTATAAGCCTTGAGCTTTCCAGACCCATCATGCAGAGAAAGTCCAGATAAGAATGGTACTAACCAAGAAGGGGAAAGACAACAAAGAGAAACTGGATGTGGTGGCACAGAACTTTAATCCCAGCCTGCAGGAGGCAAAGGTAGGAGGATTGCTGTGAGTTCGAGGCCACCCTGAGATGAAGTAGTGAATTCCAGGTCAGCCAGGGCTAGAGTGAAACCTTACCTTAAAACAAAACAAAACAACAACAGCAACAACAAAAAAAAGAGAAGTAGAAAGAACTATAATACAGATTCTGGGTGACTGATGGAGCCCTTGAACCTACCCAGCTGGGCCCAAATCAGAGGCCAATTCTATACTTTTCAGTCATGAAAGCAAAAATTGAGCTCTTAAATTTCTACTTTAATTTGTTTTTCCTGCAAGCAAGAGAGCCTTGCCCAACACAGCATCTGCTATGAAACATGATTTCTGCCTGTCATGATGTATACAGGATCTGTGCATGTGAAGCCAACTACACAACAAAACAGCAGATTATCAAGTGCCATAGTCGATGTCATAGACTACCAGTCCCACAAGTCCTTCAGAAGTCACAGAAGAGTCTGCGAATAAGGGGCATGAAATCAACCTTGAAGTGGTAGGATTTGGATTGGCATGAGATGGCCACTCATTGTCTCCATGTTTACCATTACTGGCCTCCCTCTAGAGGAAAAGGCAAGAGCTCATGGCTTTTCCTAGTCCCTACCTCTTTCAGGAAACAAACTTTCCAGTGGAGCTCTTCTGCACTTAGGCAGGACATTTCTTACCTATGTTTTAGACAAAGGCACCTGCTATCTTACAGCTTTAAAGGTCTAGCTGACTCTCCTTGTGTTTCCAAAGATGAGCAGACTTTTTGTTGCCCAGATGTCTGGCAGGACCTGGTCCTCAGGCAAGTTCATTACCAGTTTTGTAGTGATGCAGAGAGAAGCCTCTTTCAGCCTGGGATAAATTTAATCCTCTAAGCAGCCACTGATCCAAAATTTCCATACAGGCAGGGCTTAGGACAGCCATCTGGTTGGGAGAAGGATTAAGGGACTTCTATTAAAGCTTTCTCAGTATGTCAAGGGCTCCCCCATTGCCTGGGTTGCATGTTACTTGGGGATAACTTTATGGAGAGCTTGGTAGATATTACATGGAAACAAAAAGATGCCATCCCTAGGAGCTCTCCTTCTTTATGAACCTGACTTCCTACATGTAGAAGAATCTGGTAATAGTGTGATAGAGTGCAGAACAAAGCTAGAATATAGGGGACCTTGACCTCTCTTAATTTTGTTTCTAACAATTCATATTTTTGTAGGCAGATCAGGTGATATCTGTTTCAGAAAGAGCAACAATTGTTGTTTAACTCAGATGATCTGGTGCTTTTACTGTTGTAATTTCTACTAAAATCCCCTGGTGCAGGCCTTGCCATCCAGACCCTGGCCTGCCTCCCCAGATGGCTGTGGTTATAGAACTGCCTCCATCTGTCTAGCCGTGAAACTGTGTTTATCACATCATTAACCCATCTGCAGAGATTTCCGTATTTATGGCTCTCAATAGCTCACTGAATGGAAACAGACGTTTCATCAGAAATACATGGTCAGAGAGAAACATTTAATATTGATGATTAGCAAATGCAAAACAAAAAGTCTTAGTAAATCCAAGATTCTCCCCCACAGGATAAATGTAATCTAGTTTGAGGTCATGAACTGAAATTTTCTGTTCATTGTAACATTTTACTTTCCTGTAGGGACCAAGGAAAGCTGATGATGTTTAGAGAATGGTGAATCATGAGCAAATCCATGTGATGCCATGTGTTACCCTTTGACTCATCTGTTCACTGTGGTGGGACTTACTTGCTTTTACAAAGGAGAAGATGCCCATCAAAAACATTTAAAACAGGGCCTGGAGAGATGGCTTACTGGTTAAGGAGCTTGCCTGTGAAGCCTAAGAATCTCAGTTTGATTCCCCAGTACCCACATAAGCCAGATGCACACGGTGGCACATGCATCTGGAGTTTGTTTGCAGTGGCTAGAGGCCCTGGCATGCCCATTATCTCTCTTTGATTCTTTCTCAAATAAATAAACAAATAAAAAAAATAAAAACATTTAGAACAACACACTAGAGAAATGAGCCCAAAGGTTGGGCCATCTACTAGGATTACAGCTGTGGGCATTATGGGATGTCATAGTCAGTAACCATAGACTTCTAAGCATAGAGTTGTGTCATTGCTGAGTGCTTGGATTGAGGGAGGGACAGTTGTCATGGCCGCCAGAAATCTTGTATTCTTTGGAAAGCCAATTCTTGATTGAGGGACAAAGTCAAGGTAAAGCAGGTTCTTCCTGTCTGGGCCAAGTTTGCAGTGCATTGAGGTTGAGATAAATTTGCCAAGTGGCTCCTGAAAAACAAGGGAGTGTTGATGGGATCAGTGACACCCGCCCTACTGACACTGGAATTATGTGGCTATGTGACCATTTCCTTCCCCTGCATGTAATGTATACTCCGGAATGGGGAATTATCTTCAAAAACAGATTGTTTCCATGTCTTTCTGGCAGCATTAGTTTTCAGCAGCTGCACTTTGGTAGAGGCATCACATTTTTACATGAGAGGACTAGATGTGTTTTGATTTTTTTTCTTAAACATTTTTATTTTTATTTATTTGCAAGCAGAGAGAGAGATAGAGAGGAAACAGAGAGATAGACAGAATGGGTGTGCCAGGGCCTCCACCTGCTGCAAATGAACTCCAGATGTGTGCGCCACCCTGTGCATCTGGCCTTACATGGGTACTGGGGAAGTGAACTCTGGTAGTTAGGTTTTGCAGGCAAATGCCTTAGCCACTGAGCCATTTCTCCAGTCACAATTTTGTAGTTTTAAATTAAACTAAATTAATTTATTTGAGAGAGAGCAAGAGAGAGAGAGAGAGAGAACAAGAGAGAAAGAAGCAGATAGGGAGAGAATGGGCCCCACCAAGCCCCAACCACTGCAAACAAACCCTAGATGCAAGTGCAATCTTGTGTATCTGGTTTACATGGGTACTGAGGAATTGAACTTAGGTCCTTAGGCTTCGCAGGCAAGAGCCATAACTGCTAAGCCACCTCTCCAGCCCTAAATTTTTGTTTTGTTGAGACAGGGTATCACTATGTAGCCCAGGCGGGCCTCAAAACATGGTCCTTCTCCCTCTACCTCTTGAGTGCTGGAGTTTTCTAGGGTTGTTATCATCACATCTGGCTTAAATATTGGGTTTGAAAAATATAATATGTCTTGTTGGAGCTTAACGCAAGAAAAGTCCTACTACAGTGAATAGATGAATCGGGGCAGGTAGGGTGTCATGAGGATTTGTTCATGGCTCACCATTCTGTAAGAAGTCAGCAGGAGGTGCCTGATTTTGTGGAGCTCAGTCTAGAAGTCTTCACACAGTTTCATGGCCTGGAAACTGGCCATTTCAAGTCATTCCCCACTACAGCCCATCTTTTGACTTTTAGTAGTGAAGAACTATAAACTAAATCATACCACCTATGTGTCCCCCTCCTTTTTTGAAGTAGGGTCTTGCATTATCCCAGGCTAACCTGGAATTCACTCTGTAGTCTCAGGCTGGCCTTGAACTCACAGCGATCCTTTACTTCTGCCTCTGGAGTGCTGGGATTAAAGGCATGAATCACCATACCTGGCTCTTATGTGTCCCTTTTTAAGAAGAACAATCTTGCAGTTCAAACATAACCCCTATAATTGTGAATATTCATGGTATGATAGACAAGGCCGGCAGCCCAAGCTTACAGAAAAATTCCCATTTCAAGCACTCCATTCTTTTGGCTCTGCAATCCACTAAAGTATCTCAGAAATCCCACTATTCTAAATTCAGATATATAATGCTTGAAACAGGGGTTGGAGAAATGGCTTAGTGGTTAAGGCACTTGCCCGCAAAGCCAAAGGACCTGGGTTCAATTCCCCAGGTCCCATGTAAGCCAAATGCACAAGGTGGTACATATGTCTGGCATTCATTTGCAGCGAGTATTGGCCCTGGAACCTTCATTCTCTATCTGCCTCACTCTCTCTCTCAAATAAATGAAAAAACTGAAATATTAAAATAAAATATTTTTAATGCTTAAAACAAAGAAGCATGACAATGACCTTAGTCAGAAGTTTTCCTTAAGATCAACAATAATTCTACTCTGATTTATTGTAAAATGTGCTTATTATTGTGTTCATTTTGTGTAGCTGAGGATGAGCTCAGGGACATCTCTGATATAAATGTGCCAATGCAACGGTGATTACAGATTCCAAATGAGTTGGTTCCAACATGCTAAGGATGACAAATTTCCAAGTTCAGTTGCACATTACTCAAATTTAAGGGAATTTGAAATGTTATTCAATCATAAAATGCTTTATTAGTATCAAAAATGAATGCAAGGGTTGGAGGGATGCATCGACAGTTAAAGGCACTTGCTTGCAAAAGCTGGCAGCCCAGGTTCAAATCCCCAGTATCCACATAAAGCCAGATGCACAAATTGGCACATGTATTTGGAAATTATTTGCAGTGGCAAGATGCCCTGGGGTGCCCATTCCTTCTCTAACTCTCTCTCCCCCCTTGCAAATAAGTAAATAAATAAATATTTTAAAATGATTGCAAGCTAGGCATAGTGATTCATGCCTGTAATCCCAACATTGATGCTGAGGCAGGAGGATCGTGAGTGTAATGTGAATCTGGTCTATGCAGTGAGACTCTGTCACAAACAAAAAAATGAATGATAAGACAAAAGAGAAATTACTTTAGGATAGATTTATAGATGGAATTGTTGGCATAGGCAGGTAGTTAGGGAATTGGGAGAGGAGGCAGATTCTGAGGCAGCTGAAAGCTTTCGAACGCTAACTGTTTGGTAAGCAATCCTCAAATTGCTTGTCACTACTGAGTTAAAAATGAACCCGAAGAGCAGCAGGGGGCTTGTAACTAGAGGTTATGGATGGACTAATGTCAGGGGCTTTAAAATGGCAGGAAGGCTAAATGGTAAACCGAGGTCGAGCAAATACAATCAATGTACCTTCCTGGTCCAAAGCTAACAAAAGGTAAACATGGTACTAAATGTGGTCAGCTATCTCCCATCTGAATACCCATCTGAATTTGGGGCCACATGGAATGGCCTTTAAATTAATGCAAAATTAAAGCGACAATAATAGAAAGGGGGTAGTTATTTATTTCTTTCTGAGTTGGTCCAAAGAAGTGGAGCCCAGTTTTCACATCAGCTTCAGTAGCAGCTACAGCCTAGACTCCCAGTGGCTGGTTCTTTGCTCTTTTCCTGATTCACCTGCCTTGCTCCTCCTTGTAAAGCATACAGCCCTTTCTCTGTACTCCGTGTTCATTAAAAGCTCCCTTAACCTGTTTTCTGGTCTCTGATTTTGATTCTGTCCTAGAAGGTGCTTTAGGGAGGCATCCCTCACCTTAGGTCACCTCAGGCAAAGCCAAGGAGACCATTTTAAAAATATATTATATCTTCTTTTGTTTGTTTGTTTGTTTTGAAGTAGGGTTTCAGCCCAGGCTGACCTGGAATTCACTTGGTTGGTAGTCTCACGGTGGCCTCAAACTCATGGCCATCCTCCTACCTCTGCCTCCGCCTCCCGAGTGCTGGGATTTTAAAGGCGTGTGCCCCCATGCCTAGCTTGGTTTTTTTTTTTTTTTTTTTTTTTTTTGAGAGAGAGAGAGAATGGGTGCACCAGGGCCTCCAGCCACTGCAAATGGACTCCAGATACATGCACCCCATGTGCATCTGGCTTACATGGGTCCTGGAGAATCAAACCAGGGTCTTTTGGCTTTGCTGGTAGATGCCTTAACCACTAAACCACCTCTCCAGCCCCCAAGGAGACAAATTTTTAAGTACATCAATGCTGTCATCACTTTTCATTCTCAACCTAAAATTATTCAGTTAATTGGGCTTGTGATTTCAAGACCTGCAGGAAAGCAATTTCTTAAAGCCATGCTCTCTGGAAGACTTGGTTTCCCAGTAGTGGTCATGGCAGGAGTATTGTGGATAGATTTTCTTTTTTTTAAGGCTGTGACATCACTGCATCACCTTCTTCCCATTCCTCTCCAGGGGCTCTTGCACACTTCTTCCAGCATTATCCTCTTCACCACATTACCTCACCCCTGTACTCAGAACCCGCCAATGACTTTACTCAGTTAAAAGACAGGTGACATCTCATAGTTTCCTTTGCAGCCAAATGCGCTGGGATTCTCTAGAGAAACAGAGCCAATAGTCTCTCTCTCTCTCTCTCTCTCTCTCTCTCTCTCTCTCTCTCTCTGTCTCTCTCTCTCTCTCTCTTCCACCCTCCTGCCCCCCTCTCTCCTCCCCTTTTTCTGGTTTAAAAGGGGATTTAGGAGAGGCTCCGTTATCCAACCTCCATGGCCATCTGCATGCTAGAGAGGTAGAGAACTATGCAGCAGCTTGGTCTAAGAAGCTGGACGCCTCAGCAGCCCCACAGTCTCAGGACGGAGGCCAGGAAGCTGCCTGGAAAGTTGCTGGTGTGAGCCTGCAGAGGCTGGTGTCCGCTGTCCACAGCAATGGCAGTGGCCACACATGCACGTGCTCAGGAAGAATGGCTCTTGTTTGCGGAGCCTGGCTTTCTCTTCTTTTATCCATTCAAAGCCTCTAAAAGCTATTGAATGATACTACCCATTTTCTGGGCATATCTTTTCCCCTCAATTACTGTTTAAGATGTCAGTTCTCTCTGGAAACACCCCCACAGACAAACTCAGAGAATTACTACACTAATCGTAAGCATTTGCTCAATACAGTCACCAACCAAGGGCAACTCTTACACCAAGCGTGGCTGTGGCATGTGTGAGGGAGTTACTGGACTACCATCACAAGCTCTCTGAGGTCTGATTCTGTAACAGGATGTGACCTGTAACTCTTTGTTATTTCCTGTCTTGGAATTGGATCTAAAAGACACAAAATAGCTTTTGCTTTTGCTACCAACTTTTGAACTCTAGGATGGAGAAGCAGAGAGATAGTTTAGCTGGCCCTGCAGAGCCGGCTTCCTGACTTCTTCCCATTAGAGAATAAACTCATAGTATTATTAAGTCACAATATTTCTGTTACTAATTCAATTGCCAGTGGATATAGTTAGCTTTGAAGAATCTCCAGTCTTCCCTTCTAGCTTTCACACCATCCATTTCTTTTTTATAACTTTGTATTGACAACTTCCATACAGATATACAGTGTCCCATAATTAAGCAGGTACCTTTAACCACTGATTGTCTCCACAGGCCCTTATACCATGATCATAATCCCCTCACATCATCCCCTAATCCCCCCTGCCCAGCCCCCTGTAATGAATTCCTTCTTTCCAACTAGTCTCTCTTCTATTTTGATGTCATGATTTTTCCCTCCTACTATGCAGACCTTGTGTAGGAGCATCAGCCACTGTGAAATTATGAATGCCACAGCCACATGAATCTAGACAACATTATTGCAAAGCATTCCTCCCCTTAGTTTGACTCTTACATTCTTTCCACCACCTCATTCCACAGTGGTCCCTGAACCTTGCAGGGTGTGATAGAGATGTCTCACATAGTGCTGAACACTCCACTGTCACTTCTTCTCAATGCTTTGGTGAGTTTTGAGTCACTTCAGTGGTCACCTCCATCTGAAAAGAGAAGCTTCTCTAACCAAGAGTGAGAATAACTCTCTGGCGGACAACCAAGACCTTGGCAATTGCCTGTAATGTTTTGGGAGCATAAGAGGTCTCCCTGACCAACAACTTTCTTCGGAAGGTCTTGCCCCCCCACCACTGAAATTTTCTTGTAACAATCTGTGGTTTCTGGGTACAGTATTCTCCAGCCCCACAGGATACTTCTGCCCAAACTTTATATATTTATATGCAATATTTAGCTAGTATGATGGTTTGAACATAAATGTATGCCTCAGAGATTTTTGATTAAAATTAAGCTTACAACTTTAGTCTCCAGCAGCCTGCTGGAGGAGGTGTTGCTGGGGGTCGATCTTTTAGTGCAATGCTAAGGTGTGTTTAGAGCTGATTTGAGCTCTGGCTGTTTGTGTTTGCTGACTGTTTGATTGTGTCTTTCTGCTATGGATCTGTGGAAGTGAGCCCGCTTCTTCTGCCATTGATGGCATTTCTCTTGAATTCTGTAAGCTTGAAATAATCCCTTTCCTTCCATAAACTGCTTCTGGTTGGATGTTTGTCCCAACAACAAAAGGTAACAGCAATAGCTACTGAAGAAGTTGTTTCTGTATAGTTTATTCATAACATCTTTAATTTTTGTTAACCCTCCTCTCACCTTCTCCTCTCCTCCATCCCATCTCCTAACCCCACTTAGGCCATTTTAGCCATATATTCTGCCTCTCCACTTCCCCTAAGGCCCCCCCCACACACACACTCCTCTTTCCCTCATGCCTCTTTCTAGCTTCTTAGCCTCTACTACTCCAACTCACATACAAATATAAACATGAAACTAGGTTCCACATATGAGAGTGCACATGTGGTATTTGACTTTCTGAACCCAGGTACTGCATTTAGTATAGTCTTTTCCAGATCCAGTCAACCCAGGTGCCCATCAATGGATGAATGGATAACCAAGATGTGGTATAGCTACATGATGGAATTCTACTCAACAGTAAGAAAAAAAATGACACAGTGAAATTTGTAGAAAAATGTTCAGCCTGGGTTCTATTCCCAAGAACTCACATGAAGCCAGACGCACAACGTAGTGCATGTATCTGGAGTTTGTTACAGCATCAAGAGGGCCTGGCACACCAATGTTCACTCTCATACTCTCTATAACATAAATAAAAATATATTTTTTAAAATCCAGATCAGGAGCTAGAGAGATGGCTTAGCATTTAAGATGCTTGCCTATGAAGCCTAAGGACCCAGGTTAAATTTCCCAAGACCCACATAAGCCAGATGCACAAGGTGGCGCATATGTATAGAGTTCATCTGCAGTGGCTGGAGGCCCTGGCATGCCCATTTTCTCTATTTGCCTCTCTCTCTCCTTCTTTCTTTCTTCTCTCTCTCTCTCCAATAAATAAATAAATGAAATTTTAAAATCCAGATCAGGGGCTGGAGAGATGGCTTAGCAGTTAAGCACTTGCTTGTGAAGTCTAAGGACCCCAGTTTGAGGCTCGATTCTCCAGGACCCACGTTAGCCAGATACACAAGGGGGCGCATGTGTCTGGAGTTCGTTTGCAGTGACTGGAAGCCCTGGCGCACCCATTCTCTCTCTCTGCCCCTTTCTCTCTCTGTCACTCTCAAACAAATAAATAAAAATGAACAAAAAAATTTTTAACAATCCAGATCAGGAATTTGATACTCCATTTTCATAAAACATTGGTATTTCATCCAAAAAAAAAAAAAATCTCAGGAGAGCCATCCCAGTTCTCTGCTTTGGGCTTCCTATCTATAAGGTGATGTGAAAAATTTTAAGATTTGAAAATGGGGCCTGTGGATAAAACCCAGTGGTAGAGCACTTCACTAGCATACACAAAGCCCTAAGTTCAATCAATCCCCAGTAAAATGCACACACACACACACACACACACACACACACACACACACACACACTGCATGATTTGGGAATGATGATAGCAGAAGGAAAAGAGCCATTTTAATTAAAAAAATAAATTTGAAAAACTTTAAGTGGTTCATCTCAATAGAATACATGATTATGAATGCACTAAACACCATCCAGGACCTGTTTAAAAAAGAGAAAACTAAATTCACATGCTTTCATGGATGCTAGCCTGCAATTTTCCTGTTAAAATGAACAGCTCATTCACTACATCCCACTGAGGTAATAACTTCTACCTTTATGTGTGTTGCCAACATTCAGCTAAATTATTGCATTTTTTTGTATGCTCAGCTTCATTTTCTCAATTTTCCCTAACACAGGAGCAGATAATCAAGGAGGCAGCAATCCATTTGCATTTGGCAGCTTTTAATGAGCCTTGAAGTATGTATCACCAGGGAGATGTATAAGCACTGTGCTGGGCAGAGGCCGTCTGCACTCAGCAGCTAAGGGGTGCAGTTAGGTCTCCCCATCAACGCTGAGTCACAGTGATGTAGCTTTTGGATGAAACAAACTCATCCAGTTTCTTCCAGATGTGGGAGCTTCCCTGATATAAAGACATGAGTATTTCCCAAGTCTCCAGGAAGAAGAAAGTCTTTTACAAACAAGACACAATGATGGGAGTGATTCCTCTGGGGATCATCGGTCCTGAGAGTTAGCAAGTGCCTGCTGACCATTGTCTGATCCCCTACCTACCTGCCTATCTAAGAGAATCCTACCCAGTCTCTAAACAACAACAACAAAAAAAACAAAAACAAATAAAAACAAAAAAACACTTTTAATGGCCATTGCACTTATGAACTCACAGTGAGTGTTGCTACCTACATCAAACCTGCATAATATGAGAGCAAAAGAAAATAATATATATAACAAAAATAGAAGAGGGGGCTAGAGAGATTGTTTAGCTACTAACGCGCTTAGCTGTTAAGGACCCATGTTCAACTCCCCAGATCCCACGTGAGCCAGATGTGCAAGGTAGCTCATGCAAGGTTGCACAAGTGCACAAGGTGGTGCTTATGTCTGGAGTTGGATTACAGTGGCTGGAAGTCCTGGCCAATTCGCATTTTCTCTGTCTCTGTCTCTGTCTCTCTCTCACACACACACACTCTCTTTCTCTCATTAAAAAAAAAAAAGGCCAGTTTGTTGGGATTGTTTCAAAAAAATTAAAAATAAATGGAAGAGGGACTAGTTGGAATGAAGAAGGGTTCAGTATGGGGGATAGGAGATGAGGAACAAGGGTGGGAGGGATGATGATCAGGGTATACTGTGTACATGTATGAAGGTCGTCAATAAAATGTTAAAATTATCTGGATGTGGTGGCACATGCCTTTAATCCCAGCACTTGGAAGGCAGAAGTAGGAGGATCACCATGAGTTCGAGGCCACCCTGAGACTACATAGTGAATTCTAGCTCTGCCTGGGCTAGAGTGAAACCCTCCCTTGAAAAAACAAACAAAAAGTTAATTTTTTTTTTTTTTTTTGGTTTTTCGAGGTAGGGTCTCACTGTAGCCCAGGCTGACCTGGAATTCACTATGGTGTCTCAGGGTGGCCTTGAACTCACGGCGATCCTCCTACCTCTGCCTCCCGAGTGCTGGGATTAAAGGTGTGCGCCACCACACCCGGCTAAAAAGTTAATTTTTTAATAAGACCTGTTAGTGAATCATACATTAGATGAATGGTTACTGTGACAAGGTGACTGGATCATGGATGTCAAAGTAACTGTTACTTCTAGATGTATCTCATTGTGTTTCTGGAAAAGATTAGCATTTGGATCTATGGACTCAGGCAAGTAGTTGGCCCTTCCCGACATGGATGGGATATAGATGGCCATGGCCAAAACTCGATGACCTGAATAGAGCAAAAGACACAGGAAGGAGGAATTTGTCCCCTTTTATTCTGCCTCCATGCTTGAGCTGAACACCTCATCTTCTACCCTTGGATGGGACTTCCTGACCTCTCTAGCCATGTGAGGCACTTGCTTAGAATAAATATCCTCTTATTCTGTTTGGTTCCTATTGGCTTTTCTGTTATCTCCGTTTCTCTAGTGAAGCCTTACAAATATAGTTCCAATGCTCTATTTTTTTTTAAAAGAAAACTAAAAGAAAAAATGGAAGTTCAGTATGATTAACCTAATAAATCTAAGGTCATTTAAAATTATTTATTTGCAAGCAGAGAGAGGATAGAGAGAAGGGACACACACACACACACACACACACACACAGAGAGAGAGAGAGAGAGAGAGAGAGAGAGAGAGAGAGAGAGAGAGGAAAAATGAGTGTATCAGGGCCTCTAGCTACTGCGAATGAACCCCAGATAGTGTGTCCCCTAATACATCTGGCTTTACATGGGTACTAGGGAATCAAAACCTGGTTGTTAGGCTTTGTAGGCAAGTGTCTTGATGGCTAAGCCATCTCTCCAGTCCAAAGGTCATATATATTTTAAAATTTTTATTTATTTATTCATTAATTTATTTATTTGACACAGGCAAAGGGAGAGAGAGAATGGGTGTCCCAGGGCCTCCAGCAACTGCAAATGAACTCCAGACACATGCACCCTTTGTGTATCTGGCTAACATGGGTCCTGGGAAACTGAACCTGGGTCCTTTGGCTTTGCAGGCAAATGCCTTAACTGCTAAACCATCCCTCCAGCCTCAAAGGTCATATTTTTAACAATTGTTTATTTATTTATAAAGAAAGACATGCAGATAAAGAGGGAGGGAGGGAGGGAGAGAGAGAGAGAGAGAGAGAGAGAGAGAGAGAGAGAGAGGGAGAGAGAGAAACAGAATAAGTTTTCTAGGGCCTCCTGCCACTGCAAATAAACTCCAGGCACATGAGCCTCTTTGTTCACCTTGCTTTGCATGGGTACTGGGGAATCAAACCTGGGCCATCAGAGCTTGCAAACAAGTGCCTTTAACCTCTGAGCTATTTCTACAGCCCTTTATTTTTATTTAAAAATATTTTTCTTTACTAATTTGAGAGGGGAAAGGGAGAGTAGTGAGAAAGAGAGAAGTAGAGAGAAAGTGAGAGAATGAGTACTCCAGGGCTACTTTGTGCATCTGGCTGTATGTGGTTACTGGGGAATCAAATGCATGTCATCAGACTATGTAAGCACATGCCTTAAACACTGAGCAATCTCTCTAGCCCATCTTCCTTCTTCCTGTCTTTTTTTGTTTGTTTGTTTGGTTTTTTTAAGGTAGGGTCTCACTCTAGCTCAGGCTGACCTGGAATTCACTACGTAGTCTCAGAGTGGCCACGAACTCACAGCGATCCTCCTACCTCTGTCTCCCAAGGGCTGGGATTAAAGGCATGCACTACCACACCCAGCTGCATCTTCTTGTCTTTTAATCCCTCTTTTTCCATCTCCGAATGCTGTGAACACAATAAATAATAACTTCTTGGGAGCAAAGAAGTTGATAAATCTCTCTCCTGAGTTAATACTATGGCACAACAGTTTTCAAAGTACTAAAAAGGTAATTGCATTTCATGCCAATTTTCTTAGTGTCATTTAGCAGATATATATAGTATGAATATCAAGCTTAGTGAGTCTGAGCTTAGTGAGTCTGACACATTAAATGTATGTACTGAGAAGTTTTCATTGACTTGTCTCTAAGTTTATATAAGCTACCTGCTGAGAAACAGGTGATGTTTGGGAGCTCTAAGCTTGTCACTAACCTTTCTACTTACTTTCCCCCATCATATGTAACAATTTAAGCAGTTAAAGCAAGGGCAACTCACTCTTGGTTTTATGGAACCACACATAAGCCTTTTCTCCCTTAATAATGAAAGCTCTACCATATGCATGTATCTCATGCACCTCCTAATAGCCAACTGAAAAAGTTGAATAGGTGAAAAAAGAAATAAGCCCTCAAAACCAAAGACATCTTAGGGATGCCTGGTGAGTGTATGAGATATTTCAATACATTTGTGGGAAGTGGAAAAGTATGGGAGTGGTGTTGACTGGCCTAAGAGAAGCTCTGGTCTTGAAATTGGTAGCCATTATGGGTATGGGCAATGAGGAATGGGCTGCAAAAAAAAAAAAAAAAAAGCCAAAGTGAAGGGAATTCTACTTAAAAATGGTTCGGGGTCTCTGTCTTTCATATGCAGAAAAGCTATCAAATTTTAGGAAGCCCGGTCCAATGAAGCTACCTGTACAGGGAGAAGTGACTTCTCCTTGGTGGATGGTTAGTGTCCCTTAAGTAAACAGCTGTCATCTTAGTTCTGCATTGTAGTGTCTGTGCATGTGCTTGTGCATGTGTGTGCACTCGGTGTGTTTCAACTGTATCATTAGACTCTTGATATTCAAGTTAGATGACTATGAGGAGGGCTTATTTATAAGTTACCACACCAGACTCCTTGAGGGGCCTGTGTCAGTTACTCACCAAAGCTGATGTCAGGACTATTCTATGAGTATACATATATTTAATTAGAAGGTAATTTGATGAGCACATCATGTCTACTTAGCAAAACAATAGCAGTAGCTTCCCTATTGGGCTATGACTTCTCCAGTCAAGGGCTTTTGATCAGGGTTAGAGTACTAGATGTGTATTCCTTCTAGAGGCATGGGCCTAAACAGAAAGTGGTTGGTTACCTCCATTACTGTTTGTCACTTTTGCTCCCGTGGGTACTTCTTGCATTCAGTGACAGCAACTGAGTGGAACTGGATGACAATTCTCTCTCAGCAGCCCTCATAGCACCCTCTGACACTAGGAGAAGGCATCCATCCCAGTTCTAGCTGGATTTCTCTATGCCCCATGATAAAGGATGTAACATCTTTAGCACTAGGGTCTTCATGAAGTTCTCAACCCAGGACTGGAATTGACTAAAAGATGTTTTAACACAGATTTTTAAAGCATGAGGCTTACAAGAAAAGATTATACTGAGTGAGGTAAGTATATGTTATCTTCATATGCAGATCCTAACTTAACTGTGAGCTCAACTTGGAATGCCAGGAAAGACCAGGAAGGTAGAAAAGGGTTAAGAGGTGGGCAGTAGGGAGAGACTTAAAGGGAAGGAGATATTAGAACACAAGTGATACGAAAATACTGGGGGGAGGTGGAATATTGGGGTTGGAAAGGGTTAAACAGTGATGAGGGCAAGGAGACGAGGAGAAGATGTGAGGAGAGGGTTAAGTAAAACTTAAGTGGGGGCTGGAGAGATGGCTTAGCGGTTAAGCGCTTGCCTGTGATGCCTAAGGACCCTGGTTCGAGGCTCGGTTCCCCAGGTCCCACGTTAGCCAGATGCACAAGGGGGCGCACGCGTCTGGAGTTCGTTTGCAGAGGCTGGAAGCCCTGGCGCGTCCATTCTCTCTCCCTCCCTCTATCTGTCTTTCTCTCTGTGTCTGTCACTCTCAAATAAATAAATAAAAATTAAAAAAAAAAAAACTTAAGTGGTAAGAAAAAGCTACAAGAAAACCTACTACTTAGTAAACTTAATTAAAAATATAAAAATAGACCTAGAGGGATGGCTTAGCAGTTAAGGCGTTTGCCTGCAAAGTCAAAGGACCCAGGTTCATTTCCCCAGGACCCATGTTATCCAGATACACAAGGGGGCGCACACATCTGGAGTTCATTTGCAGTGGCTGGAAGCCGTGGTGAGCCCATTTTCTCTCTCTAATAAATAAAAAAATTAAAAAATATAAATAATTATTGGGTGTATGGAGGTACCCTACACAGATGGACTGTGTTGCTCCTAGTAGCTATGGGTTATCAAACAATAACATCAGTGTCATCTTAGGATAGTACCTTGTGTGGTGTTGGTCAGGGAAGTCTCTAAGCACCCCCCTCAAAAAAACCCCACACTATAGGCTATTATCATGGCTCTTGGCCACTCATCAGAACTGAATGGCAAGACCCTCCTGCTGAAGACACTATATTGGCTGGTTGGTCGCAAGAAAGAAAAAATAAGCCAGAACTGAGGAGGAAGATTCCTTTCTGCTAGCTAGTTTTTGTAATGCTGGAAGGTGCTAGGCAGGATGCTTCAGAAGAGTATTAGTTATATTGTCCAGAAGTGAATCCTACATTCTACAACACTAACCCATCAGGTAAGACAACTCAAGTGCAAGAGTGTCATGACTATCCTGGGGTAGCCAACCACTCTGTGATTGGATTTGAAGAGGGAATTCATGCCTGCTGCAGAAACCAGCTCAAAATCCCATGGCTGGGGATACCATAGGCCAGAGGGGAGAACCCCGCTATTGTTGTTCTGCTAAGTAAGAGTGTTGCCAAGCTGCCTTCCAAATATTTATCTTGATACTGGCAGAGTAGTTCCTCTCTGAGCCCTGGTCAGAAAGGCTTGCTCTGCCCAAGCCCCCTCTCCCTACTTGCCTGGCAGTGGGTTGTGATTGATGCAAAGGCTCATCAAAGTGCTGATAATAAGTGATTGATGAGTGATGCCCTACGTGGGGCATATACGTTATTTAAGGCTCAGGGAATATCACAGAAGAGGGAACAGAAATGATGTAAGAGTGGCAGATGAGGTGGAGCACTATGGAGTTCTGTGGTGGGGATATGACAAGGCCATTGCGCTCATGAACTCACCGCAACTGTGGTTACCCACACGCAGCAGGTCCATGATGGTGTCAGTCAACATTTTGTTATGGTGAGGGACGGGCTGGTGAGGCTACTCCCCACCCCGAGGCACTAAGCTAAGTTAATGGTTGCTGGGAGAGGGGAAGTCATTTTCTTCCATGGCATATCCACTAGTAAGTGGTGGGGAAAAGAGGAGCATGGCCCTGAGGACGGTAAGAAAGAGTAATGTGGGGCTGCAGAGACGGCTTAGCGGTTAAGCACTTGCCTGTGAAGCCTGAGGACCCCAGTTCGAGGTTGGATTCCCCAGGACACACGTTAGCCAGATGCACAAGGGGGCGCATGTGTCTGGAATTCGTTTGCAGTGGCTGGAAACCCTGGCGCACCAATTGTCTCTCTCTCTCCCTGCCTTTCTCGCTCTATCTATCGCTCTCAAATAAATAAAAAATGAACCAAAAAAAAGAGTAATGTGGAGTGCATTTGATCAATATGCAATGTATACGTACATATGAAAATGTTCAAAAGACAAGTAATTAAGAATAAATTTAAAAACTAAAAGATCTGACCCAGGAAGGAAGCAGAATAGTAAAGACCCAAGCTAAGTTCCCTCCCTGTCATGCCTTAGAGGACATGCCTCCTGGGTTAACACAGTTGGGGTGTGGCGGACAGAGACTGGGCAGAGAAAAGGAGATGCAGCTGGGATCAGGGGAGATGAAAGGGCAAATGCAAAATGCTCATCACATTCTCTTCAAGTAAAACCCACCAATTAACACCCTTAGTTCCTATGCATGCTTTTCACTGAGAAGAAATGCTGAACAGAATAATGTTCCAAATGAGCAGAGAAAACTCAGTTGTGTTAACAGGAAAGGCCAAAAACAGTAACAAGGAAAATAGCAACACCTCTAAGAAAAAAAAAAAACACAACTGATTCTAGAAGTAACAAAGTAAAGAACAGAAAAGACCTTGAAAACAAATTTATACAACCAGGGTAAGATGTTCTACGTGGAAAACCAAGGAAGAAAGAATTCTTAGAAATTAAAATGCTGCCAGGCATGGTGTGACCCAGCTCAGCAGGCAGAGGTAGGAGGATCACTATGAGTTGGAGGCCAGCCTGGGACTACAGAGTGAGGTCCATGTTAGCCTGGGCTAGTGTGAGACGCTACCTAAAAAAATAAAAAAAATAAAAAAAGGAAATTTAAACTATGATTATAGAAATAAAAGTAATTAAAGTATTCTTTGTATATGTTTACAAGAAAAGGATTGAATTTTTTATCATCAAAACTAGCCTTTTTCACAAATACTTTATCAAAGTTTCATAAGAAAAGATAATTCAATAGCTGGGCTAGAAGATAAAGTAGATAAAGTCTTCTAGGTCCAAGGGCCAAAACCATAGAAAATATGAGACCAAAGACATAGGTCATAAACAGTTAACCCAAAACATTATTTCAGAAAGAGAAAAATATTGAAGAAATAAGAGCCAGGTGTAGTGGCACACACCTTTAATCCTAGCATTCAGGAGGCAGAGGTAGGAGGTTTAGGCCACCCTGAGACTACTTAGTAGATTCCAGGTCAGCCTGGGCTACAGTGAAACCCTACCTTGAAATTTAAAAATATATATATATGTGTGTGTGTGTGTGTGTGTGTGTGTATACACACACACACACACACACACATACATTCTTTGGAAAGAAAATGCTCTGGGCTACGAGATCTAAATTTTCCATAAGGCTGGACTTTGTGTCCTTTTATTGGCTGGTTGTTGGCTATGCACTGCCCTTAGGAAGTAAGCATAGTCTTTCTTTGTTCTTTAAACTTTATTTTTGGTTTGTTTTTTTGAGGTAGGGTCTCACTCTAGCCCAGGCTGACCTGGAATTCAGTGTTTGAGGATGGCCTTGAACTCATAGTGATCATCCTACCTCTGCCTCCCAAGTGTTGGGATTAAAGCTGTGCACCACCACGCCCGGCTTTGTTCTTTAAACTTTTTATTGACAGTTTCCATAAGTATAGAAAATAATTCCCCATCTACCACTTCCATTTCTGCCCCCCAAATCCACCTTCCATTGAATCACTGTTTCTCCCCAATTAGCCTCTCTTCCATTTTGTTGTCATCATTGTTCCCTCCTATTATGAAGGTCTGGTGTAGGTAGTGTCAGGCACTGTGGGGGCATGAATGTCATAGCCATTTTGTGTCTGGAAGAGCATTGCAAGAAGTCCTACCCTCCCTTTGGTTTTCACATGGTTTCTACCATCTCGTCTTCGATGGACCCTGACCCTTGGAGAGTGTGACAGAGATGTCTCAGTGCTGAACACTCCACGGTCACTTCTTCTCAGCACTATGGCGAGGTTTGAGTCACCCCAGGGGTCACTGTCAACTGAACAGAGAAGCTTTCTTAACCTAAAGTGAGAGCAGCATTAATATATGGGCACACACATAAATGTAGAAAGTGCTTAGGGAACAGTTTGGTGGGCATAATATATGCATTTAGCCAGATAACAGCAGCTGTTAGTCCCCTACGGCTTATCACCTCCCCAGCCATGGACTTCTGACTAGATTTTCAGTACCAGGCATGTATTACCTCCCATAGAGTTGGCCTCCAGTCCAATCAGAGAGCAGTTGGTTTCCCCCATAACAGACGTGCCACAATTACACATTTGGCACATTTGGCCTGGCTGGCCGGCCTTAAAGCTTGCAGGGTTCACTGCTGTTTAATACCGTTGACAACTTCTCTCCTCAAAAGCTGCATGCTGCCTAGCTCTTTCCAGCATTCTGACAGCTAGTCAACATGGAGGAGGTTTCAGCTCAGCGTCTGCATGATTTCTCAGTGACCCGTGGCCCAAGCATGGTGGAATCTTCAGCAACAGGGTTTTAAAGCAGGCATACTCTTCCCCAAAGGGGGTCCCTTCTGCTTGGGGCAGTGCTCTGCCTGGGACTTGGAGGGCTAATCTGAGTACACTTGGTCACCCACATCTTGCCCAGTTTTGATGGTAGATGAACACAGGCAGCAGCCGTGGGAAGAAGTGTCAGCAGAGTGTTCAGCCTTAAGTGAGATGTCTCTGTCACACTTTTCAAGGCCCAGGGACCATTACAGAAGAGGTAGCAGAAATAATGTAAGAGCCAGTGAGAGGGAAGGAGCACTTTGCAATACTGTCTTCCAGACACAGAGTGGCTGTGGCACTTATGACCTCACCGTGGCTGATACTACTTATACAAGAGCTGCATAATGGGAGGAGGAAGAACAAGAGAAGATTACCAGAGACTAGTTGGAAATAAGAAGGGATTCGATGGAGGGAGAGGGAAGGGCGGTAGCAAGGGACTGTGATAATGACAATGGCATATTGTGTATATGTATGGTGGTGGAAGCATGGGGCCGACTCCTCACAGGCAGTGGTCCGTGGACAGCAGGCCATGGGACAGCTATAACTGTCAAAGGCTTGTCCCTAGTCATCTATGTCTGCCAGCCAGGTTCCACCTCTTAAAGGTTCCAGCCTTCAAAATAGCACCACAAGGTAGAGACCAAATAGGAACCCTAGGGATATATTTCAGATGAGATTGGATGCATTCGGGGTGGTATGATGGTAGACTATGGAGAATATTTCATATTTTGATTTTTGATTTTTATTTTTTATTAGTTATGTATATAATGAGTATACAGCCTTGATGGTACCATTGTTAGCCTTCTCCCTGTCATCCCCCTGTGCAGATTGTGGGTGTTGCATTGTGGGGGTGGCCTTCAATTATGGGGGAGGGGCAATGTCTCTGTGCATAATGACCCAACTTATGGCTCTAGCAATCTTTCTGCCCCCTCTTCCTCGAATTTCCCTGAGCTATGTTGGGTTCATTTTAGGTCTATTTCAGTGACAGAAGGTCTTCAGAGTCTCTGTGTCTCTCCATATCGGATTTGGTAAGAGTTGAGTGTTTTCTGTGACTATCTCCTTCATCCTTGTGCTGGTACCAGGTTCATGGAGAAAACATCTCTTGCTCATTACCCTGCTAACTATGGCTCCAGCTGGTGCCCAGGTGGGGTGTGATGGGCTGATATTCTCCTCAAGTTCTGTGTCCATCTTAAGGGCCTTGCCTTTTCTTCCCCATAAAGTGAGGAGAGGTTAGGCAGACACCATCTTGACTGGAACCACATTTTGGTTTTTAAAAAATAATTTTTAAAATTTATTTGAGTAGTGGCTTTGCCAGATATGTTAATTTCAATAAATGCTTTGTAGGTTTGAAAAAAAAAACAAAAAAAATTTATCTGAGAGAGAGAGAGAAGCGGGGGAGAGAGAGAAAGAAGCAGAGAGAGGGGCAGATAAACAATGGGCGTGCCAGGGCCTCCAGCCACTGCCAACGAACTCTAGATGCATGTGCCACCTTGTGAATCTGACTAACATGGGTCCTGGGTAATCAAACCTAGGTCCTTTGGCTTTGCAGGCAAGCGCCTTAACTGCTAAACCATTTCTCCAGCCCAGAATATTTCATATTTAAACCATAATACCTATGAACCAAACTCTAGCTTTCCCTTCTGTTAGGTGGTCCAAAGAGGCTCTTCCGTGCGTCGTCCATTGGTGTGAGCTGAATGGTGGGGTTGGGAGGTGGTGGGCTCTGTGGGGTGCTAGTACGGTGGTGATGGGCATCAAGAAACTGAGGGCCACGACTCCATTGACAAGTTGTCCTCCTCATGGCGCTTCCTCCATAGGAGGGCGTCGTGACTTGGCTCTAGTGCTTGCTCCATAGGGCAGGCAGGAAGGTAGGGACCCTCCTGGGTCAGGGAACACGTCTTAGCAAGGCAGTCTCAACTGACCCCATAGGAACTCTGGAATGAGGCTGTCTCTTTAGGATCAGCCCAACTTGGGGCAAGGAGACTGCGCCTCTTAATCTTTATTGTGTCCAGACATTGGATGCGAGCTGCTTCTGGGGAGCGCTAAGACCTTGGGCAGGATGGGGCCGCTTTGGTTGAGGTCGGGTCCCCGAGAGTTCTGAGCTTGCAGTGAACTATCAACTCTGAGTAGCAACTCTCACTGCCGCCAGGTGGCAGCATTCCCGCCAACGACCTGCAACAGAAAGCTTACACAGGCTCCCAGGGAGAAAATAGACAAGTCAGGGGGAGAAAATTAAGTTACAAATTAATGCTTTTTTTTTTCTTCTTAAAATCCTTTCACTTAGTAAATTCTTTCTAAAATAATTGATTATTTGAATACATTTAAGTTGATGGATTAATTAAAAGAATAATACTAGTTTATCTAACTTACCATAGTGTGTGGAATTAACAAAAATACCCACTTTATTCAGTGTAGATTGGGTGCATGAGAGTGATAGTGGATTGACTTTTCTTTTCCTCCTCCTCCTCCTTCTTCTTTTGCTTTTCTTGTATAACTTGTCTTCCCCTTTGAGATCTCAAGTCTTCCTCAGAGGAGAAAATATAAAAACAAGAGGTAAAGAGTTCAGTTGGTCAAGGAGGGAGCTTCAGTCTGAGGTAGGTAAGGAAACATGTGACCAGTGAAAGGCTGGGGACCCACGTGAGTCCCCCCACAAAATGCTGAGCGCCAATATTTCAATGTCTTATTCCTAAGGCAGTGCGACTACACCATTTTAGACAACTTTTTTTTTGGTTAGGAGAATGTTCCAGGGCTTGTTTCCTGCTCGGGTAGAGGTGAGGGAAGGTTGGGGCTGCGATGTGAGGTGAGAATTGGGAGGGGCGGAGCTGGTGGGGAGCATCCTTGCGGAGCCTTGGCGCTATGGGGTTTGTTGAGTAATTTCGGGCTCAGGTGCTCGGTTCCAGAGGCTCTTCTCTCACGCCCTCTGCTGGCTACTGTCTGGAACTACTGTAGAAAAACAGGGAATGAATTTCCATTTAGGGTATTTTCTAGTAGAAATGCAAGGGTGCTCCCTGCAAGTCCAGCGCGCTTTCAGAAGGATGGAGCTGCCAGGTAGGGCAAGAGGACACTGCCTTCAGTCTGGTCTCAGAAGTGCCATCGTCCTAACCTGACAAGGAGGGAGGCCGTGTGTGTGTGTGTGTGTGTGTGTGTGTGTGTGTGTGTGTGTGTGTAGTTTTTCCACGTAGGGTCTCACTCTAGCCCAAGCTGACCTCGAATTCACAATGTAGTCTCAGAGTGACCTCGAATTCACTGTGATCCTGGTACCTCTGCCTCCTGAGTGCTGGAATTAAAGGCCTGCGCCGCCACAACCCACCATACTTTATTGTTTTAATTTTAATTTATTTATTTGTAAGAAGAGAGAGAAGGGAAAGAGAAAGAGAATGGGCTCACCAAGGTCTGTTTCTGCTGCAAGTGAACACCAGACACATGCATCACTCTGTGCATCTGGTTTTATGTGGACATTGGGGAATTGAACCCAGGCAGTCAGGATTTGCAAGCAAGTGCCTTAACTGCTGAGTCATCTCTCCAGCCCGCACAACTGTTACCTGTTTAAAAGGTGAAAGATGTATACATCTAAAGAGAAATCAGAATATTACACACTATCTTTCAAAAATATTTAAAGTCTACTGAGTGTACAGAAATGCAAATGGGTCGTCACTGTAGGTCATGACGTTTCTGTAATTAAAGTCATCGTTATAAATAACATCTGGAACCAAAAAGAGGACATTCGCAGATGGCACCCTAAGGCCACCCCCCTTTCATTCTCTCTCCTTTGTGTTACTACACTTTGCTGTAGCGCAAACAGCCTCAGTGGGCCAGGCTAGTCAAAGCCTGCTCTTTGGGGGCAGACAGGATGTGTTGAGACTGAGTTTTGGGGTGGTAGTGCTATTGTCCATCACTCTTTACTTACTGGGTTTTGTTTTTTTTTCCTGATTCTTTGAACTACCCTGGAGTATTCAAGCAAATTCCTCTCATTGATTGTACAAACGCAGGCTCTTCAAGCAGCAGAAGCTAAGATGGTATTAGGTTGCTGGGAGATTTATTGGAGAAAATGGAGAGGGGAGAGTCAGATAAGGTTGATAAACTCCTCAGCTTGCAAGAGGAGAGAGGGAGAAGGAGCAAGGCGAGTGGGAATCAGCCCGTGTGTAGTTATGTTCTCGAATACCTTCCCCATGTCTGTGTTGTTTTAAGTTTAGAAAGACTTTATTAGATTATAGATAAAAGTTAAGATAAAGATCCAGGTGTGGTGGCACACGCCTTTAATCCGAGCACCTTAGGAGGATTGCCGTGAGTTTAAGACCACCCTGAAACTACATAGTAAATCCCAGGTCAGCCTGGGCCAGAGTGAGACCTTACCTTGAAAAAACAAAACAACAACAACAAAAAGTTACGAGAAAGAAAGAGTAGAGTCCATGAGAAGGAAAAATGAAAAGGAGCAGATTTATTCTATTCACCAGGCAGCTACTGATGCTAAGGGCCCATTAGTCACTGCATTTGCATTTTATAAATTATGTTTAAAAATAATTTATTTATTTATTTAAGAAAGTGAGAGAATGGGCGTGCCAGTGCAAACGATCTCCAGATGTACACACCACCTTGTGGTGTACTGGGGACTCGAACCTGGTTTCTTAGGCTTCTCAGGCAAGTGCCATAACCACTCAGCATCTCTCCAGCCCTAGTCAGTGAATTTTTACATGCTATTCATTACCAATAAATGATGATTGCTGTTATTGGCTCTCCAGGCAGTGTAAGGTTCCCCAGAGAACTCGAAGTAAAGTCCTGATTTGGTCAGTATATATTGTCTACATGTACTGAAATATCACAATGTACCCCATAAATATGTACAATTGTCATGTGCTCATCAAAAATAATTAAAAATGTCTAAGGCAATGGGAATATTAGCTCTGGTTTTAGAGCATTACAATTTAACACATATCAAATTATCACACTATATCCCATAGATTTGTATAACTAAAAGAATAAAAAGCTGATAAAAATAATCAATAATAACTGAAGATGTAGGCTGCCATGGTGTAAAAAAAAGATGAAGTCTCAGAAAAGACTGTCTTTGTGGGCACTCAATCAATATTAGGTGATTGACAGAAAGTGGTGAGGAGCAGAGTCCCAGGTCTGAGAACTGAAGTCACAACACTGGTGCTGACATACACAGGCTGCCTATTAAAGGTTTTCTCAGGACACTTATCAGAAGAATTTTGCTTATAGATAACAGCTTCAGGAAGCAGTGTGGAGCACTATGCCCAGAAGGACCCCACGCTAGGGTGAGGAACCTGGTGAGTGGGACCAACCCACAGGGCAGAAATGTTTTCCACTTCAGGTCTAATGGTGTGTCAAACTTATTCGTGGGACCACATCCTGCCCAGAATAGCTATGAATGCAGTCCAACACAAAAAGGTAAACTTACTTTAACTGTGAAAGATTTTTTGGTAAGTTTTCTTTCTTTTATTTATTTTTTTTAAGCTCCACTGTGGGGCTGTTGAGTGTGAAGTTTGTAGATGACGGCAGGGTATGGCAAGGCCAGGAGGTTGGACACATCTGAATGGGGAAAGCAGTTGACTGGTGTTTCTGCAACAGGCCGTGACAAGGAGTTCACCCAGATTGCACACTAAGGGCAAAGGGCGGTTGTAGGGGCTGTGCTTGGCTGGACCAGAGGGCCAAGTTCCTGCTCCAGTGTACTTCTTCCATCATAGTACTCCCCACCCCCCGTGATCTCTGCACCCCAAGCAACCCATTTGAGTTGGAATCTTCTCTAGAGAACCTACATTAAGTCATACACCTAGGATGAGAGAGCAGAAAGAATTTAAGAGCCACAGAGTAGAAGGGATGTCAGAGGCACTGCCCTCCACCCTTACAATGACTGACTGATGTTCTCACATCCACACCCTGCAAACCTTGGGAGAAGACCAGCTCTCCCACTGAGGAGGACCCTCAGCAGAGTGAGGGCAAGGAGGATGGAAAGGATTATATGAACACAGGATGTATTCATGCAACTTTCTACCATGTACAGGGCTCGAGAGATGGCTTAGCAGTTAAGTGCTTGCCTGCCTGTGAAGCCTAAGGACCCTGGTTCAAGGCTTGATTCCCCAGGACCCACGTTAGCCAGATGCACAAGAGGATGCATGCGTCTGGAGTTTGTTTGCAGTAGCTGGAGACCCTGGCGCATCCATTCTCTCTCTCTCTCTCTCTCTGCCTGTCACTCTCAATTAAATAATAAAAATATAAATGAACAAAAAAATGGGTACAGTTATGAAGCTGTACCCTGGGGAGTGGGCAGTCCCACAGTGCTCTGGGACACGGGGATCACTATCTGTAGTGATCCCACAGTGGGGCGTTTAGACAGTCTTTGAGGACAGAGCCGTCCTGCCGCAGGATGTGTTTGAACACTTGTTCCTCAGCTGCTGGTGGTGTTTGGAGAGGCTATGGAAGAGTCCAGAAGATGATAGCTAGGGACAGAAGAAGGGGTCTCTGAAACAAAGATGAAAAGGGGTCCAAGAAGCAAGAGGAAGCCAGGGGCATACGGGCTCAGGGAAAGGCTGCTGGAAGGCCACTTGCAGGCCTACAGGTTGTTAATTGGGTTGTGCTGAGTGGAATGCAGGGTTTAATGCTGGAAAAGAAGAGACCTTGAGCCAACAGGCAGAGAGAGAGAGCAGCTCCTTGAAGGGGAGGCAGTGAGGAGAAGAGGGTCATACTGGGCCCTAGAGGAGAGCCAGTGTGTTGTCAACATTTTTTTTTCCTTTTCCTTTTCCTTTTCTTTTTCCTCATTCTTTCTTTCTTTCTTTATTTTTTCTTTTTCTTTTTTTTTGGTAATGTTTGGTATAGAACTCAGAGTCTTGCACATTCTAGGCAAGTGTTCTACCGCTGTTCTACAGCCTCATTGCTCTAGCCCAGGCCAACATGGAGGTCACAACCTTTCTCAGACTCTTGAGTACAGGGATTATGGGCATTCACCACCACATCCAGCTATTTTCTTCCTTTCATTTCCTTCTTTCCTTTATTTCCCTTCTTTCTTCCCTCTCTCCATCCTTCCCTCTTTCTTTTCCTTTTCATCTTCCTTCCCTCCCTGCTTCCCTCTCTCCCTCCCTTCCTTATTCTTGACAGGACTTCCTGTAGCTCAGGCTGGCCTTGAACTTGCTATGTGGCCAAGGATGACCTTGAGACTAAACTTCCTGTTGGGATTACAGGAATGCCCCACCGCGTCCATTACAGGGAGTGCTGAGAACGGAACTTGGGCGACATGTGTGCTAAGTAGATACTCTACCCACTGAACCACATCCCCAGCCCTAGGTAAAATTAATTTCTTATTAGCATAGTTGTATCTGTTGATGTGGTTTGGTGTGATGTTTTCATACATGCATATGGTGCACACAGATCCAATTCAGCCTGTTGTTCTCAGCTCTTTTTTAATGACCGTTCATTTTTTTGTCCTCCAGAGGGAAAGAAGCATTTTTAAAAAAAATATTTTATTTTTGTTTATTTATTTGACAGAGAGAAAGAGTGGGGTGGGGGAGAGAAAGAATGGGTGCCCCTGCAAACAAACTCCAGATTCATGCGCCACCTTGTGCATCTGGCTAACGTGGGTCCTTTGGCTTTGCAGGCAAATGCCTTAACCGCTCAGCCCTCCAGCCCAGGAAAGAGGTTTTTAACATGGTGCTCCTGGTAAACTCTAGGGGCTGAAACTACTTTGACCTTTTTTTAAAAAAATATTTTATTTATTTATTTGATAGAGAAAGAGGGAGAGAGAATGGGCACACCAGGGCCACCAGCCACTGCAAATGAACTCCAGATGCATGCACCCCCTTGTGCATCTGGCTAATGTGAGTCATGGGGAATTGAACCTGGGTCCTTTGGCTTTGCAGGCAAATGCTTTAAACACTAAGTCATCCCTCCAGCCCATACTTTAATCTTTTGTTTGAAAGCAGAGGACATAGTCAGTATGCCAACTGCCTGGCACACATGACTGGCCCTGTAACCAAGTATCAGGGGTTCAGGAAGGCTGTGGACTTACCTGGTTGGTCGGAGTAACACCAGCTCATGATTGTATCAGTAGGCACAGCAAGCTAGGGACCACTGGGCAAGGACTCAGTTGCCCTTCTTCTGGCTGTTTGAGAGCCTGTGGATTGATTCATCCTACCTCCATACCCCTGTCTATCCCCACCCACACTGCTGTTATATGTGATATTTATTCCTAAATTATCCTGGAGGCTCTCTGGTTGTTGAAAATATTCCCTATGTGTTTACTTTTTTGGGGGAAGAACAAATAGAGGATTATCTAAGCTATCCTGTTTGCCTGAGAATATACTATCGAGCAACTTAGGGATTCGACTTCAATGCATGCAGCTGTAAACCTGTTGCCCTCATAACTTCATGTGTGTTTTTCTCCTCTTCCCTTTTCTCATCTCCTTATTTCCCCTTCTTTTATTTCTATTGAAATAACATTCGAGCTAACAGGGGAGGACATGAATTATTAGCCTTGGAAGGACTTTGGGGACTCTTCCTGTGTGTGACAGCTAATGGGCTTCCTGGCTTGGAAAGCCTCTGAAACGGCTTTTCAGACACATGTTGACAGTTTCCTGACTACCTGCACCCAGTGATGTCCATGAAGAAGTACATGCTAATGATAAACACTGTTCCTCATGAACCCATCTGTCCTCTGAAGACATTTCTGTATTAAGCGTTGATTTGCATATGTAAAAATCCCATAACTGCCCATTAATCACCATGGAGCTACTGAAGAATGACGCCATGATGCTTCATCCGGGGTGCTGTTAACCTTGTCCACAAACAAATATGTACCCATCAGATTTACCTGTTTAACTTAAACTGTAATTACTGGGCAATCAAACAACTGACAACTGTAAGTGGTAATTATCCAAATGCGACGTGGAATGTTCAGTTAACTGGTTATTTTTAGCTTCTCAGCTGTTACTCTGCCGCTTATCTGTGACCAGCATGCATAACTTGTGTTGGATGTCCTGGTTTGGCAGGTGTTTTCCTTAACATTAGTGGGAACGTTTCATGCACTAGTAAAGGAACACTTCATATATTTGGACTTTAGAATAAAGCATGAGCTGATGATACTGGAAGGAAGCAGCAAATCCTTGACATAGAAGGATGACCAATGCCAGCAGGTGGCAGTGTGGACCACCAAATGAAAATTCCTTTGCAATGATGAGGTGTGAGGGTTTGACACTATAGGTCTACTTTCCACTCTTTAAGAGCTTTCTAGTCAAAAGGCTTTTAGTTGCCCATATAGAAGTACTTCTGCTAGGGGTGTGTGAGTCACATTGTATGTAAGTCTCTCGGGTCTGGACACAGCTGCCCAACCAAGCAGCTGGGCTGTCATGTGTCACATAGGATGGAGACCATAGTTGGTGTGGCTGCCTCCTCCGGGTCCTGACATCTTTGGGCTTAGCTGACTCTTGGAGGCTCAAGCATATCATTGTGGTTTCTAGTTCTTCCACTCTGCTCCTTTCCTGAAACCATTCTTTTTTTTTTTTGTTTGTTTGTTTGCTTAAAATTATTTATTTGTAAGCAGAGAGAGAGAAGAGAGACAGACAAAGATAAATAGCACACCAGGGCTTCTAGCCACTGCAAACAGATTCCAGATTTATTCACCACTTTGTGCATCTGGCGTTACATGGGAACTAGGGAGTTGAACTCCAGTTGTTAGACTCTGCAGACAAGCACCTTTACTGCTGAGCCATCTCTCCAGCCCTGAAACCATTCGTGAACTCTCTGCTTCAACCTGAGATCTGTGACAACTTCACAGCAGTCCTGTGGTGGGAAAAGTTTTTACATTATTGTTTTCATACACAGTTGTTCTAAATCTTGTTTCCCAGAATAATTTAAGTAAATATAATGACATTTTACTTATTTTTGTATTTTATTTTTATTTATTTGAGAGAGACAGAGATGGGGAGAGACAGGATGGGGAGAGAGAGAAAGAGAGGAAGAGAGAGGGAGGAAAAGAATAGGTGTGCCAGGGCCTCTAGCTGCTGCAAATGAACTCCAGATGCATGCACCACCTTGTGTATCTGACTTACATGGGTCCTGGAGAATTGAACCTGGCTTCTTTGGTTTTGCAGGCAAGTGCCTTAGCCTCTAGGCCACCTCCCCAGCCCTATAATAACATTTTAAAAATATGCATTTATATTTTACTCTGTTCTTGGGAAATAACCAACTTAGATAAGTAAAAACCTAGTAGTTCCTCTGTAGAATGTATTCAGGAAACACATTAAGTGATCATTCTGATTAAAAGTATAAACATAAAATAAGAGATGAAATGGGATGATAAGCTGGACATATCAGCTTGGCTACAAATGTAAAATACTGTCCCTTCACCTCAAATACTTCATGCAACTGGGACTGATGTAACAAAATAGAATTTAAACTTGCTCTCTTTCTCCTTTTTTCCCAAGCTTGTTTCTTTTTTTCACCTATTGAAAGCATACATATTACTAAATGTTATAGTTTTCATATACCATGGTTCAAGTGTTTCTTAAATTCAGAATTTTGAGCACTATGGTGACACAATTTTTTTTTTTTTTGATACAGAGTGTCCTTATGTGGCTCATTCTGACTTTGAACTCACAGTGTCTTGAGTGCTAGGATTCCAGGTGTGTCATCATGGCTGTTGACATTTACTTTCATGTGGAATGTTTTCACCCCTGGATCAGTCAGGGTCCCTGCAAGGATCAGAACCAATGGTATGTGTCTATACAGAGATATTAATTTTAAAGAATTGTCTTAAGGGCTGGAGAGATGGCTTAGTGGTTAAGCACTTGCCTGTGAAGCCTAAGGACCCCGGTTCGAGGCTCGTTTCCCCAGGACCCACATTGGCCAGATGCACAAAGGGGCACACGCATCTGGAGTTTGTTTGCAGTGGCTGGAGGCCCAGGCGCACCCATTATCTCTGTTTCTCTCTATCTGCCTCTTTCTCTGTCTGTTGCTGTCAAATAAATAAATAAATAAAAATTAAAAAAAAAGAATTGTCTTAAAATCTTCAGAAAGGCCACTGTAGTAGAGACCCATGGGAAAATTAGTTCAGAGTTCCTTCTGGCTAAAGGAAAGTCTGTTTATCTCTCAAGCTAGTGAATTAAGAAGTGAATTGATGAGGCCCACCTATATCATAGAGACTAGTCTGTGTCAATCTAAGTCTACTAATTCAAATGTCAACTTCACCTAAACACTTGTTCATGAAAACATTGAAGATGATGTTTGAATATCTGGGTGGTGTGGCCTAGCCAAGTTGTCACAGAAAATTAATCATAATGACTCCTAACTTTTCTCTTGAGAAGACATTCTTTTTTTAAAACAAGTACTTATTTTTATTTATTTATTTGAAAGAGAGAGAGAAAGAGAGATTGGGAGAGAGAGAACAGGTGCTCCAAGGCTTCTAGCCACTGCAAATGAACTCCAGACACATGTGCCACTGGCTTATGTGGGCCCTAGGGAATCGAACCTGGGTCCTTAGGCTTTTCAGGCAAGCACCTTAACTACTAAGCCATCTCTCCAGCCTGAGAATGTACAGAGAGCCCAGGAGGGTGAACTACTTCCAGGTGCTCCCTCACTCAAGGAGCACAGCAGTGTCCAGGGGAGGCAGAACACAGATATAGGTCCTGTCTGCTACTGGCATTTGGTAACATTGGAGGTATGAAGTGCCTCCAGTTCATGGTTTCTATCCTGTGTACAGTAAATCCCCAGAGAGCTGGAAGTCTTCTACACAGAGCTGTGATCCTCTGAATGACCCACTAAGATGTCAGAGATGTTACTGGAAGGCTAGTTGGACCAGCAGGTTCCAGCCTAGCTCCTGAAGAACTCAGGGACATTGGAGAGATTACTTCTTTTAGGTATTGAGGCAGAGCTCCCCCCCCCCCCACACACACACCATTCTTGGTTAGAAACAAAGGCTAGAGTTTGAATCAGAACTTGGGATGTGTTCTGTAGTATCTTGTGATGAAAAGGGTTGCTTCAGGTCAAGGCTCTTATAAATGGCTTGCAAAACTGGCGGTGGTTATTCCTTTCCCTGCATCTGTCAATCTAACTTTGATTCTCCTCCCATTAAAAGGTGGAGTCAATTTTCTTACCCCTTGAATCCAACTGATTCAGTGATTTGCTTTGATCAAAATGTGGTAGAAGGAGCCGGGCATGGTGGCGCATGCCTTTAATCCCAGCACTTGGGAGGCAGAGGTAGGAGGATTGCTGTGAATTCAAGGCCACCCTGAGACTACATAGTGAATTCCAGGTTAGCCTGGGCTAGAGCAAAACCCACCTCGAAAAAAAAAAAAAAAAAGTGGTAGAAGCTACACTGTGCCAGTTCTGAGCCTAGCTCTGAAGAGGTCTTGGTTGCCTATTGTATCCTCCTCAAAACCTTACCTGACTACCACATGAATAAGTCTGATGGAGAACAGGGAGCAGATGACCCATGTACTGCCATTGCTCCAGTCATTAGCCACTGAACCCTCAGATGCAGAGCCACCCAGCTGACGGACAGCTGAGTGCAAGTATGTGTGTATCAAGTTGAGACTGTAGGAACCACCCAAGAGTCAGATTGCCAAACCAGAGAATACAGAGCTAAATAATAGCTATTGTTTTAAGCCACAAAGGTGTCTGACCTACAGCTTTGTTAAGGCTTCTTCTCCTAGAGATTTGCTGGTGGGCATAGCTCCAGAGGGCAGGTGTGCAGTGGTAGGCATATCTCCAGAGGGTGGCTGTGGTGGTTTGAATTAGATGTTCCCCATAAACCCATGTGCTCTGAATGCTAGGTCCCAGGTCTATTTTGGGGGGTAGAATTAGGAATGTTATAGCCAGTTTCCCCTTGCCAGTGTTTGGCACACTCTCCTGCTGCTATTGCCCACCTGATGTTGGCCAAGAGGTGATGTGTGGCCTCTGGTCATGCCGCATCTCTCCTTGCCATCATGGAGCTTCTCCTTCAGTCTGTAAGGCAAACAAACAAACAAACAAAAAAAAAAAAACAAGCCCTTTCCTCCCACAAGTTGATTTTGGTCAGGTGCTTTGTGTCAGTAATGGAAAGGTAACTGCAACAGTGGGTATAGAGTTGTTGTTGTTATCTTCTTGTTGCTGAGATAAAGCACCTGTCAAAAGTAGCTGATAGGAGGAAAGTTGTTTATTTTGGTTTACAGTCTTGAGGGGAAGCTCCATGATGGCAGCGGAACATCATGACATGAGCAAAGGCTGGACATCACTTCTGCCACAGCAGCTAGAAAATAGCAGTAGGAGAGTGAGCAGAGTTCTGGCAAAGGGGAGCTGGCTATAACACCCCTACGTCTGTCCCAACAACACACCTCCTCTAGTAAGACTTTGCCTCCCAAAGTACCACCAGCTGGGGACCAAGCATTGAGAACATGTGAGTCAATGGGAGACATCTGATTCAAACCACCACTAAAATGAGGTAGAGAAAAACGCCTTCCTGACCCTTAATAGTATTTCTTCTTCTTCTGAGGGTCTGGGTACAATGTTAGAGGCCCTTTTTTGTTCTAGGCACACAACTTTTCACCAAGCTACAGCCCCAGCCTAAAAGTATCTTTAACTTTCTGGGAGTATTCAAGGTTAACAGTTGTGCAAATTGCACTGGAGAGATGGCTTAGTGGTTAAGGAGCTTGCTTGTGAAGCCTAAGGACCCATGGTCAATTCTCCAGCTTCCATATAAGCCAGATGCACAAAGGTGAGAGACAAGTGCAAGGCCACACATGACCACTAGGTGGTGAAAGCAACTGGAGTTTGATTTCAGTGGCTGAGGCTCTGGTGCACCAATTTTCTTTCTCTAAAATTAAAGAAAAATAAGTTGTGCAAGTTAAGGTTACAATTTAATTAACCCAGTCTAGTGATGCTAAGTGATTTCATCTTGTGAAATGCACTCCTGGTTGGAAGTTTCTTGTGGGTGTGTGGGTTGTGTACATGTTTGAGTGTGTGGAGGTCAGGGGACAACCTTGGATGTCATTCCTCAGGAACACCATACCATTCATCTTTTTTTTTTTTTTGTTTAATAGGTTTTCTCATTGGCAAGAAAGCTGGATTGGCTGGCCAGCAAGTCCCAGAGATTCTCCTGTCTCTGTACCCTCCCTGCCCAGCATTGAGGTTATTTGTGCACTCCACCATGTCTGGCAGTTTTTCACATGGGCTCTGGGAATTGTGAGTTGGTCCTTAGGCAAGTACATTACCAATCTCCTCAGCCCCTAGAAGGTTTTTTTTTTTTTTTTTTAATTTTTATTTACTTATTTGAGAGTGATGGAGAGAGAGAGAGAGAGAGAGAATGGGCACACCAGGGCCTCCCACCACTGGAAACGAACTCTAGATGTGTGTGCTCCCTTGTGCAACTGGCTAACATAGGTCCTGGGGAATTGAGCCTTGAACTGGGATCATTAGGCTTCACAGGCAAGTGCTTAGCCACTAAGCTATCTCTCTGGCCCTGTTTTTTGGTTTTTGTTTTATTTTATTTTATTTTTGTTTTTCAAGGTAGGATCTTGCTCTAGCCCAGGCCGACTTGGGTGACCTTGAACACACAGATATCCTACTACCTCAGCCTCCTGAGTGCTGGGATTAAAGGAATATGACACCATGCCCAACCCTGGCAATTTTTAGTAGATGATCTTTGCTAGTATTCTTTGTCAAAGCTATGTAATTAGCTATGAGTGTATAGGTTTATGCCCTGTTTGGCGGGCAGGTGTCATCATAAACTCAAGGGAAAGAAGAGAGGACTGCTTGTCCTGGATGATCTCTGGTGGAGCTGGTGGTTCAGAAGACTTTGGGGATATGTATGTTACAGCTTATCATTCACATAAAAAATGTTTGCAAATAAAGAAATTAGGATGAGTGTTGTGGCAGGCTACTGTGGCCCCAGTTATTGAGAAGAATAAGGCAGGAATCTTAAGCCAGTCTGGGCAACATAGTGGCATGCTCTCCAAAATAAAGAAAGAGAAATAGTGAAGAAGGAAGAAAAGGTAGGGAAGGAAGAAGAAGAGGAGAGATGAGACTTGGCAAACAACTAAGCCACATTTCTACTTTATGGTAGGCAGTGAGGCACCCCTCCCCCATGTGTGTTTTAGATTTTACTTTTTCAAGTTCTCTTAAGTGAGCACTTGGGCATTTATATCCATGCACAGGCAGAGAATTTCTTGAGTTCTGCACCTTCCCCTCACTGACTCACTAACCACCGGAAGAACATATTATCCAAGTATTGGTTATTTTTCAAAGGTTTCCAGATTATAAATTAAGGGAAGTATCAGGAGCAAGAGAAATCTTCAGGCCCATGAACACCTAATGTGCCTTTCATAAACATCCACTTCACCCTGGTAGCCCTATTATCTGTGTAATAGTGGCATGTTGGGATGAATTTTTGTTAATTTTATTTTATTTTTACTTATTTACAGAGAGAGAGAGAGAGGGGCAGGGGGAGAATGAGCATGCCAGGGCCTTTAGCCACTGCAAAAGAACTCCAAACATGTGCATCTGGCTTACTTGAGTTCTGGGGAGTTGAACCTGGGTCCTTCTGCTTCTCAGGCAAGCGTCTTAACCGCTAAGCCATCTTTCCAGCCTGGGAAAAATTTTTTTTAAAGGACATTTAGGGAAAGCTTTTGTGATTCATATCTCCGTAGGTGCAGTGACATGGTTAACAAACAGTGCACTGCTATTATGTATAGTCCAGCAGGTTGCTAGAATGGATGTCTTGTTACTCTTCTAAGACTTCTGTCCCCTGACATAGATACATGCAGGAATGAGGCCAGGCAGCTCGGGAAATGGGACATGATGCTCCAGGTGTGACCGAGAGAGACCGGATGGCCAAGGACAGGAAGCCCATCTGGTTGGTAAAAGACAGTGGTAAGTAACCATCAGTCACCTAAGCAACCATTAGGGTTGGGGAGAGTCCAGCAAGAGGTGACAGAGCATCCAGAGTATGGGACAGATATGTACTCAGAGGCAAGCCCTCGAGGTAGGTACTATGTGGAGATCCATACAGGTGCTCAGCCCTGGGGACATCTGTCTGCTTGTAAGGATAAGACATCCACTATGTGACAGTAAATATTTGAGGATCAGGAGGAGGTCTCGGAAGTTATGAAACGAAAAGGTCTAGGAAAAAGAGAAGAGGTTGCGGTCAAAGAACTAGGGTGTGGAGTGGCGGGATTCAGAGATCAAGCAGAAACAATGAGCAAGACTCCAGTGGAGCTTCAGGGTTAAGGAGCAGAGGCATTCCTAAGAACTTCCACAGGACTTCTTAATTTCCCATTCCTACAATGAAAATAACAGACCAAGAAAGTTGGGGAACCAGCTGGGACATTTCTAAGTTAGGGGTCACTGATTTGACATTCTTTGGTTTTGAAGTAGGGAGGGTTTTTTTTTTTTTTTTTGCATGTGTACGTATGTGGCATAGTATACATACATGGATCTGTTTATGTTCATATTTGTGTGGGTTCACACGTGTGTGCAGGTACAAGTTGCACTTATGTGTGCTGTGGTGTGGAGGACAGAGGTCAATGTCATGTGTCTTTCTTAGTCTCTTTCCATGTTTCCCCCCCCCTTTTTTTTTCAGGACTTAAAGAGACTATATTCAAAGAGAAAGAAAAGTACAGAGAGCTCCTGCCATGTGGAAGGCAGGAGGGGTAGAGAGGCCACATGGGAATAGGAGTCCATCTAGGTCCAGACGAGCTGAGATGAGGAGGGCTTACCAGAGCAGGGACCTGGAGGTTCAGCAGAAATGAAAAGCCACGAGACCTATTTGCGATCTTATTGTGGTGGATTTACCCTCAGACTAAGGTGAGTTTGAGAGAGGGCTGATTGATCTGGGCTCAGGGGTTGGCTCAGGAAGAGGCCAGTCATGGTGGCAAGTTTTGGGGCTGAGCTTAACCAACCACAATGCCAGGATCAGATTTTTTTTTTTTTGGAGGTAGGGTCTCACTCTGATCCAGGCTGACCTGGAATTAGTCTCAGGGTGGCCTTGAACTCTTGGCAATCCTCCTACCTCTGCCTCCCGATGGCTGGCATTAAAGGCGTGAGCCACCACGCCCAGCCAGGATCAGATTTAAACCTCAATTCTAGGAAAGAGGAACTCCTTCCCAGGAAGGAGGGGCTCAGGTTGTTTATGAGAAAACAGATTTGGGAACTCCTTTAGGCAAGAGGTGAGGAGAAGCCAGAACCTTCTCTGATCTCTAGCAAAATTCCATTTTTTTTTTCAAGGTAGGGTTTTGCTATAGCCCAGACTGACTTGGAATTCACTATGTAGTCTCAGGGTGGCCTCCAACTCATGGTGATCTTCCTACCTCTGCTTCCCGTGTGGGATTAAAGTTGTGTAACACGACCCCTAGCTCCACCTTAGTTTTTTGAGACAGGGTCTCAGACTGAACCTAGATCTCACCAATTTGGCCAGATCAGCTAGCCAGGAAGCCCTAGGGATCCTCCTGCTTCTGCCTCCCCAGTGATGGCATTGCAGGTAAATACCACTATGCCTGGCATTTTATGGGTGTTCAGTGGATCCTGACTTGGATCCCCATGCAAACACTTTATCCACTTATTCATCTCCCAGAACTGGAATTTTTTTAATCAGAGAAGGGGATTATTATTTCATGGTCTGTGTGCTCACCATGTGTGTGTGTGTGTGTGTGTGTATGTGTGTACTATGATGTGTGCGTGGATGTGTCTGTGTAGAGTTGTGTGATGAAGTGTTTATGCACGTGAAGGAGCAACTGAAATGTCCTTCTTCAGTGGCTAGAAAGGTGAGGAGCCATCTTAGAGCAGTCACTCCTAGGCGACATCCAGTAGTGGAACCTGTCAAGGCAGGGACTAGAGCCTCACTTTCATTTTCTCAGAAGACATCATACTCCTGTGTTTAATTTCCACCTGTCAGATCGGCGAACTTGATAGGGGAGTTATGACACCATCGTTTAGCTCACCCTGGACACAGAGCTCCACTGGGCATTGGAGCCTGGAAGAGCTCCTATATTGTTTTATTTTTCTCTGCTGGAATCTCTGCCTTGGTCTTCACGATTCTAGGAGAGTGAGGTCTTGCCCTTCTGAAAAAGTGGTCTAGACAGGGGAGGGCAAAAACATTGGGGCAATCAGAGGGGCAGGGCTGGAAAGCAAACCAGAACTTTGGGTGTCCCTGAATTCGACATTGTTCCTCTGTGGCCTTGCCAGAGGTGAGCCCACAGAGGGGACCACAGATGTTGTTTTCTTTTTCTTTTTCTATTTTTTTGTTTTGTTTTGTTTTGTTTCTGAGGTAGGATCACACTCTAGCCCTGGCTGACCTGGAATTCACTATGTAGTCTCAGGGTGGCCTTGAACTCTTGAACTCTTGGTGATACTCTGCCTCCCAAGTGCTGGGATTAAAGGCGTGTGCCACCACATCCAGCTAGATGTTTTTTTCTTGCTAGGGCCGAGGGTGGGGGCACAAAACAGCCACCAGTAGTTCTGGTGACTCCACAATAAATAGTTCGCTGGCTGTGGAAGTCAGCAGGTCCTTGGTGATGGGAGCCTCAGTGTCTCTGAGGCAGATCTGTTCTTTTGTCTCTCTGACTTTGGCTCTCTGTTATATAAACATCAGGAGAGCTGCATGTCAGGTTTTTTTTTTTTTTTTTTTTTTTTTTGGTGCTAATAAAGGAAGAATACATCTTAAATTCTTCCACAAAGAGGCAAAATGGTGTGTAGGCGTCACCAGTGAAGGAACTGAAAAGTCTGTGTGGAGTGGCCTTGAAGGAGTCACTTTTGGCCTATGAATCACTGTTCTTTCTTCCTCCAAACATCTGTGAAGCAATGAAATAATATGTGTGAAGAGTCAAGATTCCCTTCCGGATCCATCTGAGTGCATTTGTTTTACATCAGTGGCTATAAAGAAACAGGATACAACATCAAATGGGAATGAAACTGCCTTCATAGAATTTTTCAAACCTTATGTTTTACACCAATGTATCAAGCAGCCTGCCAATTATGAAATTTCTTATTTCCACATTTGGAATATTTCCTGTTGTGGTTATTCTGTGTGTACACTTTCAAGGGGTCAGGGTATTCATCAAAAACACACTAACAAACAACACAGCCAACGTTGCTATATGACCAGTGTTCTGTCCTAAAGATGAAATTAATGATCTGATTATTTTAGATGTACTTTAGGTGCTGGGGAGATGGCTTGGTGGTTAAAGACACTTGCTTACAAAGCCTAGTGGCCCAGATTAAATTTCCTGCTTACCCATATGAAGCCAGATGCACAAAGTGGTGCATGAGTCTGGAGTTCATTTGCAGTGGCAAGAGGCTCTGGCATGCCCATATGCTCTCTTTCTCAAACAAATAAACTATTATTTAAAAAAATAAGTAAATTCACCTTGGTCCTGGATAGCCTCACTACCTCAAATGTGCTCTATAGACCAGTTAGAAATGCGGACTTGGGGCATCCCTCCTCGCAGCTCCCTGGCCATGTTTGAATTTAAGTTAATCATGTTACAGAGATCCATATCTTGTATAAAAATATCAAGTCAAACAATTACTTTCTAAACATGTTCTTGCTTGGACCATGATCCATTGACAAGTATTTATTGAGCCACTCATGTGTGCCAAGCACTTGGTAAAGGTTCTGAGGACAAAAACAGAGACTGAAATCCCTGCTTTCAAGCAACTTCAGTGTCTGGAAGTGGAAACAACCAGACAAGCAAGTAACCAAGATTTCATAAGATATCCAGTAATTCTGCTAAGGAGGAATGGGAGGAGGGGAGGAAGAACAATCCAAGTATGATCACTCACACCTGTTGTCCCAGCGCTAGGGAGGCTGAGGACGAAGACTTTCACTGCAAGTTCAAGGCTAGCCTGGGCTAGTGAGTCCCAGGACGATCTGGGTGGCAGAATGAGACCCTTTCTCCCCAAACAAACAGGTTAAAAAAGTAAAAAAGGAGATATCCTTTTGTATATCTTTGTGGTATCCTCTTGAATTCATGAAATAAAAGAACCTAGACTGTCAGGAGTTGCAGTATCTATGGAGAGCTTTCACATTTGTTCATAGAATCACCTGTCAGATGGATTGAGTGACTGGGCTAGGAGAGGAGGAATAAGCTAAGAGAACCTTAAGTTTTTACCTTATCTGGAGAGTTTTACAATTAATAGAAATCCTAGTTAAATTTATCATTGCAGGAACACCCAGGGAGAAAGTAAATTACAGGAGAGAGCAATGCCTTACTCCTTGGGTCTGATCTTTTTTATTTATTTATTAAAATAATTTGATTTATTTATTTGAGAGTGAGAAATAGAGTGAGGCAGATGGAAAGGGAGAGAGAATGGGTGCACCAGGGCCTGTAGCCACTGCAAACGAACTCCAAGCACATGTGCCATCTTGTGCATCCAGCTTTACATGGGTACTAGTGAAGTGAACTTAGGTCCTTGGCTTTGCAGGCAAGTGCCTTAACCACTGAGAAATCTCTCCAGCCCCTTGGGTCTGCTCTTAATGTTTAGCAACTTTCAGATGGAGGGGAAAGCGCTGGGGGCAGGCAGCAATGTCTCCGGCTCGGGAATGGCTTCTATACCTATGCCAGCCCTTTGAGGGGGTTTCTATATACTCCAGGCTCTAGCAGTTCCTTCCAGGTGTGCTCTAGGACAGAACAAGACAAAGTGGTAGAATAATTTCCCCTGGAGGGAAGAGGTGGTGTGAATTCAAGCACCATATTTCAGCAGGGCTCTTTTGAAACCAGCTAAATGTCCTCCAGTTGGTGACAGAATTCCTGGTTAACAGTGGCAGAAATGGGGGTCAGATTCAAGGCAACGACCGCTATACACAGAGAGATTTTGTTCTGGCCACTTACCCAAAGTCAATGGAAACCTCTGTTAGGAAATCAGGTCTTCCGTTGCTGGAGTGTCTCCTCTGAATTGTCATTTCAGGCTCATTTTCTCTTAACCAAAGGCTTGAATGAGAGAGAAATAAAAGTCAAGTATGTTTGAGATAAAAGCAGGGTAATGTCCACAAGAGCCATTTTGAAGAACTTTCTAAAAACTAGGGCAATAATTCTTATGTGAAAGCAGTCAACCCCCCCGAGAACTTCCTACAGTTTCTTCTTTATCATAAGCTTACAGAACCATGTTCTTATCCTTGGCCTTTGCCACTTAGTTTCATGGATGAGAAATAATAAGAAAAATGCATCTTTTGCAATTTGACTGTTAAGGTCATTTTAGTTCAGTGCAGGGGGGTGTTTATGGATTCAGGTGTTCAAGGATTTGGTGGTTGGTATTGCCATTTGGAGGTGAGCCCTTCTGCTTGCCCTCAAACCAGAGAGTCACCTACTATTTTTTGGGGGAGGGGGTGGGAGTTTTGAGGTAGGGTTTCACCCTAGCCCAGTCTGATCTGGAATTCACTATATAGTCTCAGGGTGGCCTCGAACTCACTATTCTTCCTCTTAGCAAACAATGATTAAGACATTGAGAGCCTCCTAAGTTGGATGCAGTGGGGGTCTTGGTAGCATGTGCCCCCCTAACCTTGAGGGTGATGGCCTTCAAAAAGAGAACAGGTGCATAGAACATCAGAAGCATTTGGAGGCAGCCAAAGAAAGCATCTCACACTGGGACTGCAGTCAGCTGCTGTAGTGGTTTGAATATAAAATGTACCCCACCCCCCACAACCTCATGTGTTTGTGATTAAACCTCATTTTAAATTCTCAGCTGGTAGCAATTTAGTAGGTAGAGGAGATATGCCACTTAGGGTGGGCCTTGAGGTGATATAGCCCAAGCTTCCTTGATAGAGTTAACTTAATTCTTGCTGCCACTTCTAAACTGCCATGGCAAGATGTGATGCCCAGCCTCAGCTCTGTCATGCCTTCCCTACCATGATGAAACATCCCCACAGGACTGTAAGCCAAAATAAATCCTCCCTTCCAGGTGCTACTTTTAGTTGGGTGCTTGGTGCCAGCAATGAGAAGATAACTGCTACAGATCCTACAATAGCCAATCCTGCGTGGACATCAGACAGCCACCTAGAATGGGATGTAAATACTTCTGGAAGTGACTACTTACCTGAGTATGTTGTTGTGGAAAGTTATGGATGCAAGGAAGCTTCAGAATATCATCTAATAAATTCCACATTATATACAAATGTCAATTAACAGACATCTCGATCTACTGTGAGACAGGGGCCCCAAAATTTCTACACAGGATCAGTTGTCTGGCTGGAAGAGACATGAGTGGTGGTGTGGGCTTGGGACTACACAGTTTTTATTCCCCTGAGGTTGGGTCTCACTCTAGCTCAGGCTGACCTGGAACTCACTCTGTAGTCCCAGGCTGACCTCAAACTCACAGCAATGCTCCTATCTGTGCCTCCTGAGCGCTGGGATTAAAGGCGTATATTACCAAGCCCAGTGGAACTACACTTATATAACACGTTGTACTAAGTAGAGGAAGGCTCAGTTGCTCATAGTTTTTAAAAAGAGAGAGAGAGAGAGAGAGAGAGAGAGAGAGAGAGAGAGAGAGAGAGAGAAATAGGGCAGCTAGACTAAAACACACATACACACACCTCTCATGCCTCAGTGTCTATATCACGTGCACGCACACAGACATGTCCATATTCTCTCATACTCAAGTATCCTGCTTGGAACCTCCATTTTGAAAGACAAATGTCAAAACTGTGCAGTATGCAGGTGTTTTAAAACTATGGGAAATTAGGTTTCTGAGACAATCGTAAGAAAAGGAGGAAAATTCTAAAGATATGGGTTCTTCCCATCAGAGTGAGTGTCTAGACTCCTTGCTGTGTAGATAGAAGACATTTTAGCCACCTTTATTCTCTTTTTCTTATTTCTACCTGTCTGCTTGCTCTTAGATGTATTCTTCAACAGCTGTTGCCATAAGCCAAGGCAGCAGGGGGCGCACAAGCACAGCGTCATCGAATGAAGAGAAGCTGGCTATAATTCTACCCTGGAAGGGAATCTTCCTACTTCCGAGAGATGCAAATTCAGGAGTGAATGACTGTGGCTTTGGGCTGTATGTTGACTTAAAGAGGCATGCAGAATTCTAAAAAGCAATATGAGTTCTTTTTGCTGTTGAAATTGAAGGCAATTATATAGCATCTCTTAATTGTATTATATAATATCTCTTAATTGAAATCAGCTAAACCCTCCATAGCTATTATTTTTAAAACTAAGTTGAGAAATTATTAAAAAAAATAAAACAAAAGTCATATGGGTATCATGATGCTCCCATATCACGTATTTTGGAGAAATGGTAAGATAATTGGAAACACTGGATTCCTTTCAGAAAGCTTGAGAAGGTGATGAGAGGGATGAAGGCAGAAATGACACTCCAGCATCAAATACATCCAAGTGAACATCAGTCTCTGTGTGCCCTCCATTTCTATTGGCATCTGAGCATGAAACTTAATTCAAGAGGTTTAACCTGCTCCAGGGAAAATGAATGAAAAAGAATGCAGCACAAGGCTTGAAGATCTTCACATTTATAGAGCTGTGAGCCCTCCCCCACTTTTCCCCATGCACTGTAATTTGGGTGGCTTTCCTTCAAAACTATTAAAGCATCTTCATTGGAGCTGGGGTAATTCTAAGCAACACTAATGGCGTGCTCTATGTTACAATAAGTGAGATAAATGATAGTAAACTCATCTGAGCAGATGCTACTAATAACGGAAGCGTGGAAATATAATATGGCAAGAACAGAAATGTTCAAAGGCAGAAGACAAGAGCCCATGGAATTAGTATGAGCATGTTAGTGCCTAGGAACCGAGCGAACAACGTGTGAGTCTGAACACTTCATCCGTGTCCATCTTTAGTGCAGCCTACGTCTTCAAAAAGGAAAGGAAGTCCTGGGTTTCAGGTCTCCATTTCCACAAAAACCCAGGAAATTTCTAGTGGAGGAATAAAGAAAATGCCCTTGAGTTATAGAGTACTCAGCAGGACAAGAAGACAGTCCAGTATCCACACATCTTCAAAGGAAGTGACACACCTGTCCGTTTAAGGACCAATCTCCACAGGCCAGAGAAGAAACAAACAACTAGATGCAGATTTGGCACAGCTTCAGCCAGTTAGCGTGTTCAGTGTTCACCTTCCGCTCTCAGCCCCGATGCCACTGCTGGTATGCATTTCCCCTTTATTCACATTGGAGATAGAAAGCTGTGGAAAATTTGGCTCACCACCCTCATTGAGAGAGATTAAGGGGGAAGAAAATGATGCAGGTGAAGTAGTATGGTCTGAGTACATACTTGCAGTTTTTAGCTTAGAAATTTACCGGAAAGGAGAGAAAGAAACAAAAAGAAGGAGGGGCTGGAGAGATGGCTCAGCAGTTAAGGCGATTTCAACAATGCCTAACAGCCTGGGTTCGATTTCCTGGTGTCCATGTAAAGCCAGATGCACATGGTGACACACGCATCTGGAGTTCATTTGCAGCAGCTAGAGGCCCTGGCATGCCCATTCTCTCTATGTCTCTCTTCTCTCTATTTCTCTCTACTTGCAAATCAATAAATAAAATATTTTAAAAAGGAAAAGGAAGAGGAAGAGAAGGAACAGGAGAAACAGAAGGGAGAAAAGGGAGGAGGAGGGGAGATGAGGAGAGAACCTCTACTTCTAGCCATCTCCAGACTGTGCTTTAAACAGTTCAGTGAAATCAACCATTTCAGGAAATGAGCCTCAGTGAAGCACTCTTTTAGGCAGAACAGCACTTGCCTGGCTTGCTCTGCAACCAGAAGCCTGTTGGTAGTGACTAGGCATGGCTCATTCAGCCCTGGTGGCACACTCAGCATTTTTGGGGGGCTCAAGGTTTTAATTTGGAGTCTATAGAAAAATAGCAAAAGGATTTGTAAATGATTGGATCCATACCAGAGAGTTAAAAACATATGCACTTTGTCAAACAGAAGTTAAACTGGATATATAACCTATTAAAAGATTTGTTTTAAATCACTTTGTCAGGGTGTGATTGCCATGTATAAAGCTGTACATGTTTAATGTATGCAATTTCAATGGGGATAAGTATTTATCAGTGAACTCATCACCACCATCAAGGTTACTGACATATTCCTCTACTCTCAACATTTCCTCTCACTCAATTATTATTATAATTATTATTGTTTTATATGTATTAACAGCACTTAAAAGATCTTAAGGGGACTGGAGAGATGGCTTAGCAGTTAAGCACTTGCCTGTGAAGCCCAAGGACCTCGGTTCAAAGCTCTATTCCCCAGTACCCACGTAAGCCAGATGCACAAAGTGGTGCATGCATGTAGAGTTTGTTTGTAGTGGCTGAAGGCCCTGATGCTCCCATTCTCTCTCTCTCTCTCTCTCTCTCTCTCTCTCTGCCTCTTTCTCTCTGTGTCTGTTGCTCTCAAATAAACAAATAAATACAAACAAAAAAAAGATCTTAAGAGTGGAGGCTGGAGAGATGGCTTAGTGGTTAAGGCACATGCTTGTGAAGCCTAAGGACCCAGGTTTGATTCTCCAGGTCCCACATAAGCCAGATGCACATGGTGGCACATGCATCTGGAGTTTGTTTGCAGTGGCTAGAGGTCCTGGTACACCCATTCTCTCTCTCTCTCTCTCTCCCTCTCTGCCTCTAATAAGTAAATAAATAAATAATAATTTTTTTTAAAAAAGATCTTAAGGATGTTTATATAGACCATTAGATACTCCTCACAGAAAATAGGTGACATTACAGAGGTAGCACGGATTAGGTTTCTCTTCCCTTGATGGCACCTATGGCCTGTGCTATTCCATCCTGTGATGTCCTCAATCCCCTATGTATAGTTGGCTTTTGTTTCCACTCAAAACCCCAGGAATGCTAGCTTGTCCTTCTAACCTGGGCTCTGAACATCTCTCTGAATTGTCTGTTGGCCCTACAGCATTTTCTGCCTCACTGTGTTGGCAGGATGGACATTTAAAATTCCTTATGGAGGAAAGAAATTTTTCCTAATACAAGCTTAAAGTATTCCCTCCCTCAGTCTCCCCAAATTCCTTATCAAACACTTCTAAAAGTTCCCTCTAGTGAGCACCACATTGGATTGGCTCTGTAGTTGGAGTAGGGCAGACATTATTCTGGATGATTGTATGTCTAATATTGGACAGGCCAACACTTCTGACAGGTTGTCTTGAAGCCTATTGTCTGGTCACGGTAGCACTGGAGAGCTATAGATTAATATAAAGATTGGGAGATCTCTCCCTGCATGTTCTGGTAGACCATATCCAGCAGTAGCCCTCAAAACTCCCTTGAAGGAGCTCACAGATGGTTCTGACTACCAGACAGTTTAGGAGAACACGGGTGAATGCTGGGCCAATGTCCCATTCAAGGTAGACCAGCAGGCTTCAGAACTTACTGGCAACATTTCTACCTAGAGCTTGAAGGCCATATGATGAGGAGAATTGCTTCTAGCTGTCTGCAAAGAAGTTGGTGCCAAAACCCTCCTGTGAATACTACAACCTGCAGATGTATAGGTCCTGTGTATAAAAATGAAGTAATTTGCATGGTGCCTAGGCATAGCCACTTACATATTTTATTCCTATATTATTTATATTACCTGACACAATATAAAATTGCTGTGGTGTATCATTTAGAGAATAATGATGGGGGGGATCTGTACTGAGATGAGTTGACATATTTTTTTTTTCTCATTTTTTTTTCTGTCTGTGGTTATTCTAACCTGTCTTTTGTAGAGCCTATGACTACATAGGTCCAACTATAATGTCACTAAGTGTTTAGCCTGGTCCTGCTTAGTAAATATATACAACATGGTATCAAATCTTCCCCCAAAAGCCCCATAATTGTGACTCCCAAAGGATGTTTATCCACTTTTCTGCTAAAATTGTGTTACTTTGGAAAGAGACCATTTTTGAAGAGTAAAGGTACTAGAAAGCAAAGAACAGAAAAGCACAGTGCAGGAAGGAGAGAGTGAGCATAAAGAATGGCAGCTGTGGGCTGGAGAGATGGCTTAGCGGTTAAGCGCTTGCCTGTGAAGCCTAAGGACCCCGGTTCGAGGCTCGGTTCCCCAGGTCCCACGTTAGCCAGATGCACAAGGGGGCGCACGCGTCTGGAGTTCGTTTGCAGAGGCTGGAAGCCCTGGCGTGCCCATTCTCTCTCTCTCCCTCTATCTGTCTTTCTCTCTGTGTCTGTCGCTCTCAAATAAATAAATAAATAAAATTAAAAAAAAAAAAAGAACGGCAGCTGTGCTGTAAAGAAGTCGGTAAAGGCCATCACAGCTGGACATGTGCAGGTTCCTGTCTCTGATTATGAACCATGCTGTCAGTGTTGTCCATGGCAAGTGGCACTAGTTTCCTGAAACTACTGAAATTTAAATTAATTACAATCTAAAAAAACTACAAATTCAGTTTTCTCTGCCTCACCAACCACATTTCCAGTAGCCATATGTTGATGGTGGTGGTTAAACTTATTGGCAAAGAGCATAGATAATAACATTTCCACCATTCCAGAAAGTGCCACTGGACAATGCTGACTTAGAAGTAATCACAATGGGCCACGATAAGCCACCTGACTATCCCTGAGCTGAGTGTATTTCTCTAATATTGGAGCTCATTGAATAGTGTCAGGATAGAACAGTTCACTGGCTGAAGCTGAACCTAATAGGTCTTAATAAAAGGACAAAAAAAAATGTTCAGAGGAGAAAGGCATGGTTGGAATACCTTAATGCTGGCTTCAGCTCTTCTGAAATTGTTCAGTTAACTTCAAACTCTTTGGAACTGTCATCAATACTTTTCTGTGGTTACAGAAATGTGTGGAATCCTTGAGTCTTTATTTTTGTTGGAGGACAGACAGTACTTGGAGTTCCCAGGGTGTTGAGTGTCTGTGGTGATGTCTGTTTGGCATGACCAGTGGCATAGGTCTGCTCTCCTGTAGACATGAGAGCAGATGTTTGCCTTTTTCTCTCACTGTCTGAGTTGCGGATGGGGGTAGGGGGTAGATGGCTTGAGATGGGCCTTCAGGGTTAGAATGCTTTTGTGGGGAGACAGGTGAAAGGTGGAGGTGGAAAGGGGGAAAAAGGAAACCCAGAGGAGGTTGCTTTCTGGTGTGCTATTTGATTTTCTATCAAAAAGGTCCTGGGTGCTGAAGTGAGTTTTGCATTATTTCCTGAAGGTGGGGATGTTGGAGCTTGGATGGGCTCAGTGGCTCATGAGCAGAAAAAGACCAGCCTTTTGATAAGTTCACTTGCCAAGCGAGGTAGAAGTAGCCATGTTGATGGCTGGACTGTGAGACAGCGGTGGGCACCACTTTTGTTGTTGATGGTGATGATAGCGGTAAACATGAGCTCATTCAAATTCTTAGGAAAAACTAGCTTTCAAAGTGACCATGTAGACATTTGCTCCACGGAGGTGGGGGCAAGAGGAAGAGATGCAGAAAAAACTGCCTGGCAAAAATGTATTTTGTTAATGGGTTAAATTTCTTAATATATGCTGGGTGTGGTGGTGCACACCCAGCACTCAGGAGACAGAGGTAGGAGGATCACTGTGAGTGAGACAAACTTGAAAAAAAAAAAACAGCACAAAAATGGGGCTGGGGAGATGACTCAGTGGTTACTTGTTTTGATCTGCCACATTAGAAGACCGAGTGTCAGGCAGGCATGGAGATGCAGACCTCTCATCCCAGTGCTTGGGAGGACGGGAGCATCAGGGGACTGAGGTCAGTCTAGGCTCTAGAGAGAGCCTTAAAGCAAAACAAGCAAACACACACACACACACACACACACACACACACACACACACACAAAAAAAAAAAAAAAAAAAAAAAAAAAAAAAAAAAAGGAAAGGAAAAGGAAAAGAGCAGGGGAGGGGTAAGGAAGGAAAGGGAAAGAGACCAAGAAGGAACAGAGGAAAAGGAGAAAGAACAGGCATGAGTAATTTATGGCTGAGATGTCTCTTGACCTCTATTTAAGTTCTCTAGCTCTGCCTCAAGGACTCTGCTTCAGGGCTGGAGAGATGGCTTAGCGGTTAAGCGCTTGCCTGTGAAGCCTAAGGACCCCGGTTCGAGGCTCGGTTCCCCAGGTCCCACGTTAGCCAGATGCACAAGGGGGCGCACGCGTCTGGAGTTCGTTTGCAGAGGCTGGAAGCCCTGGCGCGCCCATTCTCTCTCTCTCCCTCTTTCTCTCTGTGTCTGTCGCTCTTAAATAAATAAATAAATAAATAAAATTTAAAATAAAAGGACTCTGCTGCACCCTGACCAACACCACTTTACTGAATTCTTGGTGTATGCAAATCAGAAGCAAGGTTTTCTTGCTGAGCACAATGTGTCTGAATATGTGATACATAATTTCTGATACTTTAAATTTAATTTTTGTTTTTTTTATAACTATTTATTTATTTATTTATGAGAGAGAGAGAGAGAGAGAAAGTGGCAGATATAGAGACTGGGCAACCCAGGGCCTCTAGCCACTGTAAACAAACTCCAGACACATGTGTGTCACCTTGTGCAGCTGATTACGTGGGTACTGGGGAACTGAACCTGGATCCTTAGGCTTTACAGGCAAGTGCTTTTAACTAATAATCCATCTATCAATCCTAAATTTTATTTTTAAAAGACTTAATTATTTGCCTTTGTGTGTGCCCCTGAATGCATGCGTGCATGTGTGTGTGTGTGTGTGCATGCATACACCAGAGCCTCTTGCATTACAAATGAACATTTCTTTTACCCATCTGGCTTTACATGCCTGGCTTGGGAGCTGAACCCAGGCCAACAAGCTTTGTAAGCAAGTGCCTTTAACTACAGAGCTGTATCCCCAGCCCTAATTTTCTCTTTTCTTTTCTTTTTGTCCTGGTAGTGTGAAAGTCCTCTAATCTGTGCTTCCTCTCCTTTACCCACTGAATCCTTTGGCTCTTAGTTCAAGAGCGAGGTGTCTGGATAGGAGTGTTTGCTAAGTGAGTGAAAGAATTAGAAAATGACACTTAAGGTTGGATGTCCTAGGTTGAAGTCAGGAAAATTTACTTGAGTGTGACGGTCAGAAAGTTATGGAGTGTCAGTGTTCTTCATAATAATGCCTTATGTTTGGATAGCACTCTTTACCCTTGCAGAGCTAGCTCATACCTATAATTTCATTTGATTTGCTGCTAAACCTCAGATAACGTTATTAGCCTTTATGCGCCTTCATTTTTCACCCATGGCAAAGAAAAGATACCCCATGGAAATACCGTTATCTTTTCATCAAGATGTGGTAAGAGTTATTATTGAGTAATTCCCCAGAATAGCATTAGAAGTCAATCTGAATATAAAAGGGAGCACCATCACTCTCGAGGTCTTTAAAGCCTATTTGTTATGGCCTAAATGGGAAAAGCTGCCCAATAAATTAATACAATTCAAACGCGAGTGTCAAGTTACCTCTGACTGAAACTTGGCAGAACATGAAAAATTTAGGCTTTAAAATTTTGCTTAGATGATTCTGAGAGACAAGCCACACAACAGATTTGCATATTCCATAGTTAATGTATTTTCTCTTTTTCTAGCCCTCCCTCTAAGTGCTTTCCCAGGGTGGTCCTCCCCCCCAGCCAGGCTCTATGCAGGAGTCCTGTTGCCCAGGCTGTTTATATGGTTCTTCAGAGCAGAGGCTACAGAAGAACCAGTGGTCAAAGGCATGGGTTCAAATCTAGGCTTTCCCACTTGCCAAGTGTGAGAACTTGGAAATTTCTTCTCTCTCTGAGTCTAGTATTCCTAATGTCTAAAAGGGAAATTAATATTCAGTCATTTCAGAATGCTTCCTCTCAATATCACAAGAGCATTTTAGAAACACTGGCTTCAGGAACCCCTTGGATACCCAAATCTGTAGATGTTCTGGTCTTTCATTTTAGCTATCAACTATTACAAATACCTGAGCTAATCAATCTATAAAGATAAAAAGTTAATATTGGCTTACAGTTTTATAAGCTCCATCCAGTCTGTGATCAGTTACATTATTTTTTAAAATTATTTACTTACTTTGTTTATTTGAGAGAGACAGAGAAAGAGGTAGACACAGAGAGAGAATGGGCACACAAGGGTCTTTAGCCACTGCAAATGAATTCCACATGCATGTGCCACTCGTGCATCTGGCTTACTTGGGTCCTGGGGAATCAAACCTGGGTCCTTTGGCTTCGCAGGCAAATGCCTTAACCATTAAGCCATCTCTCCAGCCCTTTGTTACATTATTTTTTATTTCATTTTTTTTAACAGGTATGTGGGGGGGGGTGGCAGTCCATGTGCTTGCCTGCAGTGGGGACACTTGGGTACCCAGCTCTGTGGCTCTTCCACCCGCCTTGGTTTTGAGCTGGAGTCTCTTTACTGATCCCAAGACTCTTGGGTGTCTGCTCCCCTGTGGGATGGTGGTTACAGGCACACGTGGCCACATGCAGCCATTTGTGTTGGATCTGGAGATTCAAACTTTGGTGCTGTCCGGCCCCCTCAGGTCCTCATGCTCACACAGGAAGTACACGTAACCATGCAGCCATCTGTCCAGCCCCAGTTACAGTGCAGGGAGCATGTGCTAAAGTACCTCATGACCAGGAAAGGCAGAGAGAGAGGAAAAGGAAAGAAACCGCGGTTCTACATCCCTCCTCTAGGCATAACCCCAGTGACAATGAGATGTCCCTTAATAAACATTTCTGTCATCTCCCAGTAGTGCCATGGGGCAGGGACCAAGTCTTCCATGCATGGGATTTTGGTGGACATTCATGATCCAAACTATAGCATGCCTTATGGAGGATGATACAGTATTTGCAGGACTTCCACATATCCTTCAAATCATCCCTAGATTACTTATAATGCTGAATATAATGGAAATACTATGTAACTAGCCGTTATACTGTATTGTTTGGATGACAAGAAAAATCTGTATGTACAGTACACATGCATTTTTTCCCAGATATTTTCCATAGTTAGTGAAGGTCTCTGATCTGTAGGACCAAATCACTTGTTTTTCTAAAGGAGACATAAGAATCAAAGCAATCACTTTGCATGATGAATAATGAAGTGCCTGCCATGTGATAAATGATGATTATATTCTTATTGAATTTCTCCCTTTCTTTCCTCCCTCATTTCTCTCTCTTTCTTTCTTTCGCTTCTCCCTTCTTTCATTCCTTCTCTCCTTTCTTTTTTTAATATTTTATTTATTTATTTGTGAGAGAGACCGAGGAGGGGGCAGAGAGAGAATGGGTGTGTCAAGGCCTTCAGCCACTGCAAACATACTTCAGATGCATGCACCTCCTTGTGTATCTGGATTACATGGGACTTGGGAAATTGAACTGGGGTCCTTAGGCTTTGCAGGCAAATGCCTTAACCACTAAGCCATTTCCCCAGCCCTCCTCTTCCTTCCTTCCTTCCTTTCTTTCTTTTTTTTACGCTTTTTTCCTTTATTTTATTTTTCATTTTTATTAACATTTTCCATGATTATAAAAAATATCCCATGGTATTTCCCTCCCTCCCCCCACACTTTCCCCTTTGAAATTCCATTCTCCATCATATTACCTCCCCATCTCAATCATTGTACTTACATACATACAATATCAACCTGTTAAGTACCCTCCTCCCTTCCTTTCACTTTCTTTCTTTCTTATAGTATCTTTCTCTAGGTAGTCTAGACTGACTTTAAAATCTTCTTGTCTTCATCTCCTTGGTACTGGGATTTCAGACTTGGGCCACTGTGCTTGGATTTGGATTCATTCCTCTCTCTCTCTCTCTCTCTCTCTCTCTCTTGGAAAGGTCTTACTCTAGCCCAGGCTGACCTGGAACTCACTTATTAGCCTATGGTGGCCTTGAACTTATGGTGATCCTTCTGCCTCAACCTCCCAAGTGCTGGGATTAAAGGCATGAGTCACCATTCTAGGCTTGAATTTTCTCGCTCATTCCTCAGTTCTTACAGAAATGTTAAGAAACTGGAAGGTAACAAGTCATGTTCAGTGATTTGAAGAAAATGGTGCTTACATCATGTTAAATCATCTTGATCTTTCATTCATCAATGGCCAACTTCTACATATGGCCCAAGTTATACTCCAGATGCATGTACCACTTTGTGTACCTGACTTTATGTGAATAATGGAAAATTGAACCCAAGCCATCAGCCTTTGCAAGCTAGCACGTTTAGCTGCTGAGTCATCTTCCCATCCCCAGAACCAAGATATTCTATTCAAAGTAAGATCATGGTACTAGATGTGGCGGCACATGCCTGGAATCCTAGCAGTTGGGAGGCTGAGGCAGGAAAATGGCAAGTTTTAGGCCAATCTACACAATTCAGGGTGGTCCTGTTGCAAAATGAATTAAAATAAAATGGGCTGGAGATACACTCAGTGATAGACCACTTGCTTAGCATGTATGAGGCCCTGGCTTCTTTTCCCAGTACTGAAAAATGACAATGAGGAGGAGGAGGAAGGAGAGAAGAAGGACAGGGTGAAGAAATAAGAGAAGGAAGTGAAGCTAGGTATGGTGGCTCAGTCCTTTATCAGTGTGGTGGTTTGAGTATTTTACCCATAGACTCAGGAATCTGTAATTTTTGACTAAACTTTCTACTTGAGCCCCTAACAGGCAGATTTCTGCTAGAGGGGGTATGTCTGTGTGTGTATGGAGGGGGATGGGGGTACAAATAGGATTCCAGCCCAAAGGTGTAGAGACAGCAGTCTATCTTATAGTAGTTTTGTGCTTGCTTGTAGTACTGGCTATTCTGGGTGTGTGTGTGTGTGTGTGTGTGTGTGTGTTTTCCTTCTCTGCTTGGACCTATGAAAGGGAACCAGCTTCTTCCACCATTGATGAGATGTCCCCTGGGCCTGTAAGCTTGAATTAAAATCCCTTCCTCTCATAAACAGTGTCTGGCTAGAGGTTTGTCCCAGCAACATGGAGCTGACTACAACACTCAGAAACCCATATTATGTGATTTTTTTTTTCTGGAGACACCTGAGCAATTTTTTTTGTTTTGTTTTGTTTTAAACCCCAGATAGGGCATTGTCAACAGACCAAAGAAATGATCCTACTCAAATAGAGCTTACCAAGCAACATGGGTGACTCAAAGACAACTATATCACCAAAAAGCACAAGCTCACCTCAGCATGGATGGTGAGGCCAGAAAGCTACATCTTTCCAGTTCCCTGCCTAATATGTGGGACGCTCTTATGACTCAAGTTATTTCCTCTCTGCAGAAGTTATCACTGCTTGTATAACCTTAGGGCGGCCCTTTCTGAATCTTATAATTTCCAGGAGCTTTCTGAACCTTGTAAGTTTCGTTTACTTCCTAGGCTGTGTGTATTTCATTTATTTCCTAAGTTTTATGAGCCTCCCTCCAGGAGGGAACCTTTGAATTCATAGGTTATAGCTACAAAACATCCTGGAAGGCAAATTTGTCTTTAGTATCATTGTAGAGAGAAAGTGCCTTGCCTTCTGGGGAAGAGTTTAGGATTCTACAGCTGAACTTTTAAATAGACATTAGCATTTCTATTGGAAAATGACATAAGGATCATATTTCTGGGGAAGGCAGGGCAGGGAAGATCATTTCAGAAACTATAGGCTTCCTCTTTGCCGAAAATTATCCTGGGATAATGTTAGCAGTTTGGGGAGCAATTAAGTATCAAGTCAAGATGGATTAGATTGGTTACTTGGGATATAAGTGGGCTTCTAATAGGCTAATTATGTGATGCCCTTGAGGGATATAAATTAGGCATCAAGTTGGGGTAGATTGGATTGGTTTCTTTGCGTGTATGTGAGGCTATCTTAGTAACTCACAGTGCTGAGTTAGGCAGAGCATGGGTTACTTTGTATAGGCCAGCCAACATCCTGGTGAGTCAGCATAAATCAGACCATTTGACCTTTTGGATGTGAGGGATTTTTTGGATTTGAGTTCCCAGACTTTGCTTTCTGTGTTTCTCTGTGTTTGTTGGTTCTGTCAGACCATACCTGTTTATTCTTTTTGGACCTGTAATCCTGACTAGCTTGGGGGTTACCTTACTCTCAATGCCTATCAATCACACTACTCCCTATTTTGCATCTTTTCAAGAAGTTTCCTTCCTGGCATGGTACTCCCACTCCTCCCAACAGTAAATATACTGAAGATCAAAACTGTTGACCTCCTTTGGATGTTGTTAAGGATGAAGGTGAGTGACCACTGGTTTACACACTGGTGGGTTTGCCTCACTCTTCCCATCTTCAGGCCTTGGCTCTCGTTGGTGATTACCACTGACTAAAGTAGTCACAGATGAGGCAATAGCCCAGGCTCTCATCAAGCTCTCTCTGGGCTCTGGATCTGGCTAACTTTGATGCTAATGCTTCTAGCACCCAGATTAAAATCTACTGGAAATCACATGAATTACCTTAGTGAAGGTTAAATGAGACAATTCAGGCTGGGCATGGTGGCATATGACTTTAATTCCAGCACTCAGGAGGCAGAGGTAGGAGGATTGCTATGAGTTCGCGGCCATCCTGAGACTACATAGTGAATCCCAGGTTAGCCTGGGCTCGAGTGAGACCCTACCTCAAAACAAACAAACAGGGCTGGAGAGATGGCTTAGCAATTAAGCGCTTGCCTGTGAAGGCTAAGGACCTGGGTTCAAGGCCCAATTCCCCAGGACCCACGTTAGCCAGATGCACAAGAGGACACATGCATCTGGAGTTCGTTTGCAGTGGATGGAGGCCCTGGAGCACCCATTCTCTCTCTCTCTCTGTGCCTCTTTCTCTGTCACTCTCAAAATAAATAAATAAAAATAAACAAAAAATTTAAAAAATTAAAAAACAAACAAAAGAGGTAATTCATGTGACTTCCATATAGTACATGTCCAAGAAATGTTAGTTATGGCTATGATTAATTACTTAAAATGTTTGATACTGAAATAAAGTTGGAGGGAAGAAACATCTAGCCTGCCTGAGGCACACTGTCTTTGTTCCTTACCTTATCAGTGATCACTCATGGCCAGACACCTGACAGAAGCAGCTTAGGGAAGGAGAGATTGACCTCACAGTCCATCATGACAGGGAAGGTACAGCTGGGAAGCGGCTCACAGCTGTGGCGGCAGGAGCTTGCCAGGTCGCTTGTCCGCACTGTGGCTTCTAACCAGGAAGCAGAGAGCTCTGGCCAGAAGCAGGGATGGGCAATAGCCCTCAAGGTTAGCCTCAGCGGCCTCCATCAGCCAGCTAGGTTTCACTTCCCACAGATTCCATTGCCTCCCCAAACAGCGCCACCAGCTGGGGACCAAAGTGTTCAAACACATGAGCTTATGGGGCACATCTTATATTCTAACCAGTACTATTTTACCAGCATCAATCTTTTTTGGGTTTTAGTCTAATAATCATTGGCTAGGATATCGAGAAACTGAATTCAAAAAAATACAGAGACAGCTTAAAATAACAAATGGCATTTGAATGGATTGTTCCTATTGATAGATGGCAATGTTTAAGTGATTAATTTTGCCAGACTAAAAAATGAAAAAGAAGAACATAGCAATTTATATAGTGCCCTTTATTATTTGATTTAGTAGCACTGTCCCCAAGAATTGCTGAACAATAACTTTTTTGTTAGGTGCTGAGAACCCCAGTTCATCTCTGTAATTCTGTGACTTGCAGATCCAATAGAATATTTTTGCCTTTAACCATTTCCTGCTTTGATTCTCTTTTCTCTTTTGATTTGGAATCCCTTCTCTGTATCAGAAACATAGCATTTGTTATTGGCTGGGGAGGTGGCATGTGCAAAAAAACAACAAAAAAAAAGTTTGTCAAATTAGTGTTTTTATGAGAAACCTCAAGAGTAAGGCACCACATTTTTCTGCTGGGGAAATTGGCACATGTGCAATTCTTAGAAGGGCCCACATAATAGAAAGGAGGTGGTGGAAGTGCTTGCATTTGGGAAGAGTAGGAGTGACACTTTATTGGCCCTAAGTTATCTGCATACATCTTACTACTTCAGTTATTCCTCCCATCCCTGCTCTGAGATTTTACTTCTAGGGACTCAGAGAGGTTAAATATTTATCCAGATTCATATTTACTAAATATCTGAATGAATTAGAACCCAGATCTTTTTGGTCCTAAATTTAGACTTTAATGTCACCCATATCACAATGCTTCTTATAATGACTTAATTTCCTTTTTTATATTAATGAATTTATTTTTAATTTTACTTATTATTTACTTTTTTAAAATTTATTTTTGTTTTTATTTATTTGAGAGCAACAGGCAGCAAGAGAAAAAGGCAATAGATAGAGAGACAATGGGCGTGCACATTGCCACTGCAAACAAACTCCAGATGCATGAGCCACCTTGTGAATCTGGCTTACATGGGTCCTGGGGAATCAAGCCTCAAACCCAGGTCCTTAGGCTTCACAGGCAAGTGCTTAACCACTAAGCCATCTGCTCAGTTCCATTATTTATTTATTTATTTATTTATTTTGAAGTAGGGTCTCCCTCTAGCCCAAGCTGACCTGGAATTCACTATATACTTTCAGGCTGGCCTTAAACTCACAGTGATCCTCCTACCTCAGCCTCCTGAATGCTGGGACTAAAGACATGTGCCACCATGCCCAGTTTCTTTTTCTAGTTATTTATTTATGAGGGAGGAAAGAGAGAGAGAGAGAGAGAGAGAGAGAGAGAGAGAGAGAGAGAGAGAGAGAGAATGGGCACATCAGGACCTCTACCCACTGCAAATGAACTCCAGATACATGTGCTACCATATGCATCGGGCTTATGTGGATACTGGGGAATTGAGCCTAGATCCTTAGGCAAGTACATTCCCCCTGAAACTGAACAGCCAAGAATAATTTTATGCCAGATTTTCTCATCAAAAGTTGCAGAACTGGGGAGATTGCTCAGTGGTTAACAGCAGTTGACACTTAAGCATGAGGACCTCGTAGACTAGCAAGTTTGGCTCCTTAGAACCCATGTAAAAAGCTGGTGTGGCCACATGCATGTAACTCTAGTCAGGCCTGCAGACCAGACAATCACTGGGGTTTGCTGATGGAAACTCCAGGTTGAGGGAGAGATCCCATCTCAAGAAACTAGACAGATGAGTGATAAGAGAAGGATACCTGATGTTCTCTGGCCTCCACACACATGCTCATGGGATGTGTGCATCTGTATACACATGTGTATGCAGGACACAAATACCATACCACATACATTCTATACACACACACACACGCACACACACACACACACACACAAATAATTGGGAATTTTTAGGCTCAACTGTTCTTTCAGAAAGAATTACACATGTGAGTAATATTTCTTTGCAATGGGTGACATTGGTTTGGAGAAGTGTTCTCACAAATTGTAAGCTGTGGCCATTGCCTGCATTTTCGATTGAAGACTGGGAAGGGCGTTGTGGTATTTTGAATCAGATGTTCCTCCCCATAAGCTCATGTTTTGAATGCTTGATCCCTAGATGGTGGCAATTTGATGTGTATATGGCTGGGTGGCGGGGGGCGGGAGGGTTGGATCCTTGCTGTAGAAGGTGTGTTGCTGGGTGTGGGCACTGGAGTATTGGAGCCAGCTCCTCCTTGCCAGAATTCAGCTCATTCCTTTGCTGCTGCTCTCTATCTGCTGTGGCTAAGGTAATGCCCAGCTTCTGCTCATGCCATGCTTTCCCCTGCCATCATGGAGCTTCCCCTCAATACTGTAAGCCAAAATAAGAACATCCCTCCCATCAGCTGCTTTTGGTCCCAGCAACGAGAAAGTAATGTTAACAGTCGAGGATTCCGAAATGGCCTGTGTGAGGGAATTGGGTTTGTGCCCTGGAACAAGAAGGTGGGCAGTGCCATCTTTAGTGCCAGTGCTATCTTGAAACATCAGGCAGCATCAGCACAGTGAAGTTTTGGGATACAAGGATTATATTTGATCTTAACTTGGGCTCTATGGATCCCCAACAAGTTTATATATGGAATTCAGAAGGCCTGTGAACTTGAAGTAAAAAACGATTCATTATTTTAACCAACCTCTGACTGAACTTTGGCATTTCCTTTAATTATGGATGGGGACAGTGACAGTATCATCAGCAAGACTGGTGTGACTTTGAGATATTTTCGCACCACACTACAGTTGCAGCCAAGATCACAGACTACAATTTGTACTAAATTATGGGGCTGTTTGACTCACCACTAGGTCCTGCAGTTCAATGTGCTAATAAAAGAGTAAGCAAGTTGCTAAGTCACACTTTACAAATGTTTTGGATACTGTTTCAAGGCCTTTGGAATTCTGCATTTCACTCTGCCTTTAAAACGTTATTCTGAGGCTGTTTTCAACAAAAAGAGGTTGAGACGTCTACAAATCACAAAGTCACACATTTAGAATTAAAGCTCCCTGAGTAAAATGCGGTGATGGATAGACTTCACTCAGTGTAGCAGTATTTCCTCAGGTCCTCCCTAAATGCTTATCTTGATGAAAATCTACAATACATTTCACAATCCGTATTTATTACAATTCTTGTTGACAATTTTTGGATTGAGGTGATTAAACTACATTTTGAACTTTGCAGTTTTCTTTTAGAAGAGAAAAAGCAGAATGCACGTGTTGGAGTTGGTTTTCTGGATCTCCACATACTCTTGGGATGAAGTGAGGTGAGGGACAGATTTGCAAAGACTGGAGTCCTACTGAAACAGAGACTCCTACACTTGTCTTCAAGTGCCTGTTACAAGAGCTGGCTGCGTTCCTTAGTGTCCTTTAAACCATAATAGAAAATGCCCTGCTGCCCCCCGAACGTCTTCCCCACAATCCTGGCAGTGCCTGAAATCTCTATTAGTCTGAGTTTGGGTTAAGGAATGGCATTAGCGTCGCTCCTCTGAAAATGATATAGAAAAGGTGCCGCTTCTCCTCTTTCCACGCGTTGTAAACTGGCTCATTGCTCCATTCTCTCCCTGTGTAAATTCCTTCTCCACTTTGCTCACAGGATAATACAGACTCCTATGAAAAAGGTCGACTGAGTTCACTGTGAAAGCAAGACAAAGGAAACACTACAGCAAGAACACACTGTGGTCGGTGTTTTTTCCTTCTGCTGAAACCTTGACGATGTGGATCTGTCCAGGCCAGCTGAAGCTGTTGGTGGCAAAAGTAGATGCTTTCAGAGCCAGTCCAGTGGTGGCTTTAGTTTTTCATTGTGTGAGTGTCACTGTCGCTGTCACAGTGATAATAAACGATGGGCACTGCTTTGCTTTGCAGCATTTTCAGTCTAGCAAAACCCCTGAGCTCAAGGGTAATTTCCCGGAAAGCTGGATTAGAATGGCGATGTCGTTCCAGAGAGGGGCAAAGACCCATGATGTGACCTTTACTAATAGGGTGGCCATACATTCCCTGTGCCTGGGAGAAGAATCCCAGTCCACTGAATGTTCTGGTGTAATTCATGCCAACCGTTCACTCTCCAAAGTCATCATTTGAAGATAGCTTATTATAGGTTCCTTGCTTATTAGGGACAGGAATGGAATAGAAAAAATAATGCAGTGATGGAAATTTACGAATGTCTCAAGGAAGGAGGCAGGAATGTAGGAAACAGTGTTGCAAACATGGCATGCTGCTGGATCTGGAAGTGGGGTGAGAAAGAAGGGGCATAAGTGGGAGTCATAGACTCATTTTATCCCATTGCAGTTTTCCTGATGACTGGCTCCACCTTCATGTCTGACATGTGCTAATTGAGATTTTAAGATACCTCCATTGCAAAGGCAGATTCCAACCCCTACTACATGGGTGGCTTTTGAAGTGATTTTTTAAAATCATGGCATTTTAGTCATGAGCAGGAGACAGGTTCCATATTCTTCCTTGAAAGTTTTTGTCCTCTCTCTTCCCTAACTTCAGTTGCCCAATCCTGAAATCCATGAATGTGTATCTTAGAGAAGCCTAGTGATGCCCAGAGATGCATGCTCATTAAAGAAGAGGACCTGAGACCAGGCATTACCACAGAAAATGAGAAACCAAAGCCATCAGTGGTTCGGTAATCCACACTTATTGTGACTTTGTATTTTGAGCATCACCCTTTCCACTTACAAACAGTTATATTATTAAAAAGATATTTTCCAAAGATAGTAACCTTGGCAGTAGTTGTCAACGCTAATAGTTTGACATTTCAGATCACCCACAACTAATCAACTGAACATGGCAACACATTTGAAAAACCCATTATAGGCGGAAGGCCCTGAAGTAATATGTCAACGCTCGCACTAACAGCTGTTATGTAAACGGGCTGATTTTCCTCTGCTGAATGGTCACATGGTTGGAGCAAGAGTGCTTTGAAGGACACGTGCGTGTAGCTGGGAAAGGAGATTGTATTATTGAATGCCATATATTTATGGGGGAAAAGGCCCTATCACTGATGATAAAACCACTCAGTCATCTCTCACAAATGCTTTTAGGGATGTTTTTCTCATCTAAACATAACACTCCCTGAAGGGTGTGGAGCGCTGTTACGCCGTTATTGCTTTCGTATTGGGGAAATGATCTTTAGCTGAGCATCCTGGAGCTGTGGACCGAGATTTCTCTGAAAGACAAGAGGAGACAAGCCAGTAGCTAGGGATATTCACAGACTCCCAAGTCCAGATGGGCAAACAAAGAAGGGAACTAATTTTGTTTCCATAATTCCTATGGCTTTTCGAATTGTTTCAAGTATTTGAAGAACCAACTAATGAATGCAATCTCTTTCATTTCATTTTATTTCATCATTTCTTTCTCTCTCTTTCTTCCTCTTTCTTCTTCTCTCTTCCTCTTCTTTTCCTCCCTCCCTCCTTCCTTCCTTCCTTCGTTCCTTCCTTCCTCCTACCTCAGCCTTAGTACAAATTCATGACTGGTGAGGGTCAATTTTTGTGGATTTTTGAAAAACAAAGTAAGTTAAGAGTCTTGACAAATGAATTTCTTCCAAAATAACATGGAAAGTTTGAAAATAAAATACAGAGATAAAAACTAAGGCAAAAAAGGTGGTAGCTGTATTTATAGCAAAATAAAGACAGAGTTTAGAGGAAGAATGTTCATATGAGAAGAAGTATACCTGATAGGTTTATAACCCAAGGTTGGGAGGAGAGTAGGATGGTAAAAGATCAGTTGGAGGGACTAAATGGAGAAATAAGCTTTTGTGTTCTATTATACAGAAAGGTGACTATTGATAATGATAAAGTATATATTTTTAAAGTGCATTTAATTTTTAATTATTATTTTATTTTTGAGAGAGAGAGAGAATGGGCATGCCAGGGCCTTTCAGCCACTGTGAACAAACACCAGACCCGAGCACTCCCTTGTGTGCATGTGCGACGTTGCATGCTTGCTTCACTGCAATTTGGCTACTTGAGACTGGAGAGTCTAACATATGTTCTTAGGCTTTGTAGGCAAGCATCTTAACCACTAAGCAATCTCTCCAGCAATATATATATATACTATATTTAAAAAATGTCTACCATATTAAAAACATTTTTTATAATTTTTTATGAGAGAGAGAGAGAAATTGGCATGCCAGGGCCTCTAGCCACTGCAGTTGAACTCCAGACACATGTGCCACCTTGTGTGCATATATGACCTTGTATGCTTGTGTCACCATGTTTGTCTAGCTTATGTGGGACCTGGAGGGTTGAACATGGGTTCTTGGGCTTCACAAGCAAGTAGCTTAACTACTAAGCCATCTCTTTAGCTCCAAAAAAAATTTTTTTTTCTGTACTTCTGAGGTAGAGTTTCACTCTAGCCCAGGGTGTCCTAGAATTCACTATGTAGTTGCAGGGTGGCATCAAACTCATAGTGATCCTTCTACCTCTACTTCCCAAGTGCTGGGATTAAAGGTGTTCACCATCACTCCTGGCTCCAAAAAATGTTTTTGTTTATTTATGAGGAGAGAGGGTGTGTGTATGTGTATGTGTGTGTGTGTGTGTGTGTGTGTGTGTTGGTGTGGGTGTACCAAGGCTTCTTGCCACTGCAAATAAACTCTAGGCACATGTGCCTCTTTGTGCATCTGGATTTATATGGGTACTGGAGAATTGAACCTGGCTGCCAGGCTTTGTAAGTAAGTGCCTTTAAAACCTGAGCCATCTCTCTAGCCCTACCATATCTTTTTAAAAAGCTAGAAAAAATTTGAATGTTCAAACTATAAGGAATGATAACTATATAAGCAGATAGATATATGCTAATCAGCTTTCTGTTATAAATTCTTGAGGTGATCAATTTATGAAGTGAAAAGGGTTGTTTTGGCTCATGGTTTTGGAGGTTTCAGTCCAAAGTCACTTTGTTACATTGCTGTGGGCCTGTGGTGAAACAGCATGCACGTCATGGTGGGGAGCTCATGGTATAACAAAACTGCTTACTTCACAGCTGGGAAGCAAAAGAGCAGCAAAGAAAGTGGCTGAGGCCTCACACTCAACCTTACCTTCCACTAGGCTTCACTCTTCAAGGTTCCACCACCCCCAAGCTACGGAATGAACCTTTCATTGATAGGCCTTTGGTGGACATTTAAGACCCAAACCACAGCCTGATTTTAATTTTTTTTATAAATTTGGTTTTAAAAAAATTTAATTAATTTATTTATTTATCTGAGAGAGATAAAGAGAAGGAGGGAGAGGAAAAATGGGTACGCCAGGGCCTCTAGCCACTAGCAAATGAACTCCAGACATATGTGCCACCTTGTGCATTTGGCTTTACCTGGGTATTGGGGACTTGAACCTGGGTCCTTTGGCTTTGCCAGCAAGTGTGTTAACCACTAAATCATCTCTCCAGCTTTGATTTTTTTAAAAAAATATTTTATTTATTTATTTGAGAGAGAGGCAGATAGAGAGAGAAGGGGCATGTCACAGCCTTTAGCCATCGTAACGAAACTCCAGATGCATGTACCACCTTGTACATCTGGCATACATGGGTACTGGGGAATTGAACCATAGTCCTTAGGTATTGCAGGCAAGTGCCTTAACCACTAAACCATCATTCTAGCCCCTGGATTTTTTTAAGGCAAAATTTCACTCTACCCCAGTCTGACATGGAACAACTCACTCTACAGTCACAGCACAGCCTGATTTGAATACCATACAGTGCATATGTGTATAAAAGAATCACATGGCACCACACAGTTGCATACAAATATGTGTTCACATTTTCTTAAAACCATCACCCTAACATTTTCACCTCAAAATATATAAAGCAAGACCTGACAAAGGAGCTATGGATTAGTAAACCTATAAGCACAATGGGGAACTGTAACTCAGTTTCTAAAAGTGAGATTACTGTGAACTGAAATTGTTCAGGAGATCACAAAATTATTCAGAAAAAAAATCAACAAACAAGCTTGTTCTAATAGGCAAACAAGACATCTCCACCCTGAAGAGATTTTTTTTAATATATATGGAATATTTAAACAAATTCTCCATCAACATCAAAGAATTAGAAGATAGAAGACCTGTTCTCTATGAACTTCCCTTAAAATTTTAAGAGAAATCAAAAGACAGAAATTTCCTTAAACACAGAAGATAAATTAAAAGACAGATAAAGTTCTCTCCAATATTTTGAAGACTAGAAACATCCATTTAAAAATTCATGGGTCAGGGGCTGGAGAGATTGTTCAGTGGTTAAAGGCACTTGCTTGAAAGCCTGTCAGCCTGAGTTCAATAAAGCTGAGAAATGCAATGTGGCACATGAGTTGTGATCCCAATATACCTACGGCATTGGGAGGCAGAGCTAGGAGAATCAAAGAGCTGGGGGGTCAACTAGCCTGATGCACACAAAGCAGTGAACAAAACAAAACAGACCCAAGGAAGAGCCCGTCTTTCAAAGTGGAAGGAGATGACAAAGGCCCAAAGTGGAGACCTCTACAGGTGTGCCATGATATGTACATGCAAACACCCCCCCACACACCATACACATCTATACATTCTTACATAAACACACAATAAAAAAATTCATGAGCTCAAGAAAAGATAATGGTGGGAAAAATTTAAGTCTCTAATCACAAAAGTATTACAAATAGAAATGTATCCAGCAAAGCAGAAGTGATTCTGAGAAGAAGGCATTTGCTGTTCACTATGGCCATTGGGAAGATGGGAAGGTCTCAGCACTCACCTTCATCGGTTGGGAAAGAATTCAAACATAAAAGGCAAGAGAGAATTGCAAAAGAAAAAGAATAAAAAGATGGAAATGAAGTCACTTAGGTTTCTCCTTGGAAGTGTTGGTTCCTGACTAGAGATTTATGATAAATAGCTCATTAAAAATTATGCATCAAATTGCCATTGGTGACCCTTTTGAAAATGGGTCACATTTCTGTTTGCTTAATCAGAAAGTCTTGGTAATGTGAAAACAAAACTTTTATTTTCTTTTTGTTTTTTCAGTTTTTTGAGGTAGGGTCTTGCTCTAGCTCAGGCTGACCTGGAATTCACTAAGTAGTGTCAGAGTGGCCTTGAATTTACAGTGATACTCCTACCTCTGGCTCCCAAGTGCTGGGATTAAAGGTGTGTGCCACCATGCCTGGCCTAATATTTTATTTATTTATTTGAGACAGAGAGAAAGAGGGAAAGGGAGAGAGAAAGAGAGAATGACTGGGTGCACCAGGGCTGCTGCAAATGTACTCCAGATGTATGCACCAGTTTGTTCACCTGGCTTACGTGGGTTCTTAAGAATCAAACCTGGTTTCTTTGGCTTTGCAGGCAAGCACCTTAGCCACTAAGCCATCTCTCCAGCCCTCAAAATCATCTTTTTGTTGTTGATATTGTTGTTTTGAGGTAGGGTTTCACTCTAGTCCAGGCTGACCTGAAATTCACTATGTGGCCTTGAACTCATGGTGATCCTCCTACATCTGCCTCCCAAGTGCTGGAATTAAAGGTGTGTGCCACCAAGCCTAGCCTGTGCCAGGGAGTCTTAACTGGTCTTTTTTGGGGTGGTTGCAGCTACAAAAAGTCTTAGCTAAAGGTGGAAGAAGAAGGGGGCTTGGTAAAAAGGCCCCGATACCCTTTACTTAGGATGGGTGAGGAAGGCAGAAACCTCTAGCCTGGGAAGGCTCTGAGTGTGGCTGCTCTGTCAATACTGGAGTCAAGAAGTTTCTTATTGATATATTTTTTTTTAAAAAAAAAGCTTCATCCTTGTCAGTAAGACATTCAGCCCAATCAAGGCAATTTCTCATAATTTTCTGTCGATCAAAACATGCTTTAAATGGATAGCCTTCAGTTGGGGACTTCTTGGCGTTGGTGAGTCAGTGTTGGATGCCCCACTCCATTCCATTCACGGTACCGCTGCCGTCATTATTCTGCCTTGCACCTTCACAAAATCCAAGAGCTTGAATTTTGTGCCCAATTAAACATGGAATTAAAAGCTCAGAGAGGCACATCCATTATCAAAATTGGGCCTTTTCACACCATACACTCACTCAGAAAACATTTCCTGGTGAACTAATAAACCACAGCCGTTGTCATTCCAGCGGTGTACCGAGCCTCTTGTTTGCAGCGCAGGGTTTCAGAGCCTGAACCGAATCCAAATGAGCTCAGTGCCTGTGGATTAATTGAAAGACAGGTAAGTCAGGATTCATTTTCTGAATTAATAGCATTTCTAACCAAATGGAAATCTGCTTGACTGTACATCAGGTCAAAGGTGACTCAGACTAGGAAGAGGGCGTCATCCAGATCCTAGCGGTGGAGTGGAACCTTGCCCCAAAGCCACTGCTTGTTCTTTGCGTGGTCTCCCCTGTTTGGTGTGTCATATTTGCAGAACACAAGGTACAGAGGTGAGCATACCGAACTTCCCCAGTCTGGCTGATAAAGGAGGAAAGCTCAGGCAGGAAACAAAACGAGCAGCTATTTTTGCTAACACTATAAAGTACATCTGGCTGCAGTAAAGGCAGGTTAGGGTGGGAAGAGGCAATTGTATCCAGAGCAGAATACGAGATGTATGCATTTGGATATGAAGATGCTGTAAAAAAATTGAAGGCTCCTACTTATGCAGGAACTTTTAATTTGTCTTGGATAAATCATTGACATTTCTACACCCTCCTCTCAATTCACTTACATACAACATGGGTTCTGTTGAGGGAAGGGAGAAAGTGGGAGGAAATGGGAGAGAAAAGGCTGGTTGCTGCCCTCCACGCAGGAAACTGACAGAACCCCAGGGAATCAAATCACTTGTCCTTGGTCTATTAGGAATCATCTAAACATAAATCCAAGCTCATGGCCAGGCTGGAAAAGAGAGATTCAGTGTTACCTGAGCCCTTGGGAACCTGAGACCATGTTGTATCATCTTCTCTAGGCCATTCCAGATGTCCTTGTTCTTTGTTTTCTTTGCTTTCTTACATATATTTTAAAATTGTATTGTGCATAGGAGTGCGGGTGTGCTGTGACACAGAGCACCCATGAAGGTCAGAGGACAATTTTCATGTTGGCTCTTCCCTTTCTACTTCTTTTGAGGAAAGGTCCCTCCCCCTCCCCCTTTCCTCCCTCTTCCTCTCTTCTCCTCTCCTCTTCTTTGTTGTGCTGGCTGCTAGCTTCTGGGAAATTCCCCTGTCTCCACCTCCCATCTCCACCAGCATGTGCCACACCTTGCCTTCTGGTAGGCTTTTTACTGGGATCTGGTGGGTACTCAGGCTTGAGTTATCCATTAAGCCATCTCCCTAGCCCTTTCCTTTCCTTCCCTTCGTTTTCCTTTCCTTCCCTTCACTTTCCTTCCCTTCCCTTCCCTTTCCTTTTTCCTTTCCTTTCCTCTCCTTTCCTCCCCTCCCCTCCCCTTCCCTCCCCTCCTTTCCCCTCCCCTTCCCTTCCCTTTTCTCCTCTCCCCTCCTCTCTTCTCCCCTTCTTTCCCTTCCCTTCCTTTCCTTTCTTTTTTTTTCATTTTTTCTTCTCATTTCTATCTTTCCCTCTTTCCTCTTCCATTTCCCTTTTCCTTCCTCTCTCTCCCCTTCACTTGAGCTCACTATGTAGCCCAGACTGGCCTCAAATTAGAGGCCATCATCCTGCTTCAGCTTCCTCAGTGTCTTGGGTGCCTAGTGTTGGAACTATAGACATGTACCACCCTGCCTGGGCCAGGGGGGTTATGTTAAGAAGATAGCACAGGACAAGGCTCAAAAGGCAACCATCTGTGTCCAGCATGGACATACTTATCTACCATTCCAAAAATTAACTCTGGGAATAACTTTGAGCAATGCCATCTAGCTTAATCTATTGGTTTAATGAGTGTTTTGCACTTGACACTGAGTTAGGAAAGCCTCAGAGTTGGAGACACAGGTGCCAGGTATGGCTTTGTCATTAATTAGTGGTTGCTCTTCTCTGTACCTCACTTTTCTCACTGTATTGTGAGGGGACAAAATGGATGTCAGGAAAACCTGACTACATTCAGTCAGACTCAAATGTGAATTCCTATTCTATTGTGTGATCTCAAACAGCTTCCACATTCTGAGCTTCAGGTTTTAAAAAAAAAATATTTTATTTTATTTATTTATGAGAGAGAGAGAGAGAGAGAGAGAGGTCCACTGCAAATGAACTACAGATACATGCACCACCTTGTGCATCTGGCATATGTGGGTACCGGGAAATCAAACTTGGGTCCTTTGGTTTCTCAGGCAAGTGTCTTAACTGCTAAGCCATCTCTCCAGCCCAAGCTACAGGTTTTTTAAATTGAAAACAATGAGATTAAATCTGCATTGCAGGCTAATAAAAAAAGAGGTCATATATATTTAGAAGCTAGTGCCTGGGAATCACGTTATTGTGATTATTTTCTTTTTCAACACTTTCAGTATTACTGTTTGCCATAAACACAATGACTCTTTAACAAAAATCATTGGCGAGGCCAACTCTAAGCTCTCTACAAGTCTTTTTTCCTGGGCACAGCTAGATGGCATTTCCCAGTATCCCTTGCATGTATGCGTCTTCCTGTGACTCCATTCTTCCAGTGGGGTATGAATGGAAAGCTCCCCACCTGTAAGAGCTTCTCCTCTTTTGGTGACATGTTGCAGACAACTTTAGAGGCCAAAGGTAGCAAGTCAAGGGTTGGAAGGATATTGGGCCCTAAAATTACTGCAAGAAGGACAGATGGCTGGTGGTCACCACCCTCTTTCTGGACTTTGTTCAGAAAGGGCAACACATCTATAATTTTTAAACCTTTCAGTTTCTTACAATAGCCAGTTTTACATAATGGATTCGTCTAGCAAGAAAAGCCATGGTTAAAGGTATAATATTAAGATAACATGAAGAGAATGAGTCCTTTGTTTACCTAGATTCTGAAGGAATATTTGCTGTTTTGATTCAGTTTTAGTAGTAGCCATCATCTGGTTCTGATATGCCAGATTAGGGCAGGCACCCGCAAGCAGGGTGAGGCCTCGGGTCTACCATATGTAGGAGGTCAGGGTGGGAAGCCAGAGAGATGTTTGGCTATGCTACGATTTTGTACACTCTTGGATGTAGCCTCTTCATGTAATCTCCAACTGAACCCACAAGCACAGCCACTGAATTAACTCAACAAGATTAAAAGAAGACATTCAGCATAAAATATCAATTTTTGAAGCCTCATATGATATTTCCTATTTTTTTCAATATGCCAGGGAGGCCCTGACATGGAACAGTACTAGTTCTCTTGTTATTCTTTCTCCCAAGGGAAAAAACACACAAAACAAAACCAGCCAGGACCATAGTTAACTGTGTTAAGCACCACAGTAAGCATGGTTAGCAGGGATTCCCAAAAATCAAAGACAGATGAAGATGATGGCTTTCTCCTTTGGGATATTAGTGGTGTGGGCTTCCCAGAAAAGATGGGGTCTGAACCAGCTAATGAAGGCTGATCAAGAGTGTCCATGGGCAAAAGCTTATGTGGAAAGTGTGCTGGGAAGTGTCATTCCTAACTAAGACCAACGCTAGTGTGGACAAGTCTTTGAAGGCTTTGGGGTAAGAGAATAGTCTAACCAGCTTTGCAGTGGGCAGCCATCATTTGCACAAAAGAGTGAAGAGTAAACTTGGGAAGAGAGATATTATGATTGTCTAGAACAAAGCATGATGTGTTGATTCAGAAAGTGGCAGTGGAATGTCACAACTAGGAAAGAATTAAGATTTGTAGGAGTTTCAGGATGTAGGGCCTTTTTGGCTTGAGGCCAAGGGGGAAGACACCTTGGTTCACCCCACCAAGGTTCTGTTCCAGCTTTAGTGGCTGGTTGCTTAGCAATCCTTGCTAAGGATCTATACACCCATATCCTGACCAATAAAGATAAAACTCAGGCTTGGGCAGGCCAGCTCTTACTTTCACTACAGTTAGTCCAGACTGGTCACTTGGTTTCTTGTTGAGAATGTTTTTGGCTCCATATTCTCCTGCAGTAACACAAGCCCCTTCCTTGTAAGGGAAACAGTTACTTAGACTAAATAGTGGGGCAGTTGTGCTTGGGCCATATGTGCTGGTGGTGGTGGTGGTGATGGTGGTGTGTGTGTATTCCTAGCAGGCTTAATTGCAATAACATTTATATCACATAATATAGTGCACTGAGGTTGTAATTTTCCTATCATCTAAATTGCAGGCTGAAAATTGTGTTAAGGAAGGACTGTAGAGAATGAATTACTGCTTTCAAAATGACTACTTTTAACCAACAATGTGACTGGCAAATGAATGCTAGAGACCGAAGGACATTTTCTATTTAATGTTAGTCAGCTGCTGTACCCCAGGACTTTTCAAGTGTAGATGGCTCATACTGTTTGCATTTTAAATTTATAACTGATACCTACTCTACCTGGAAAATCCTTTTTCTATTTAATATTGCATTACCTCTGAAAAACACATAGCAGTTATCACTGAAGACATGAGATGATTCACACTGTCCATTTCCTTCATAGTTTCCTGCTGTGTGGGTCTGAGAGTGGTGCAATGACTCAGAACTGGGGTGCAAATTAGAAGGGTCCCAACTGATCTCTCACAAGTTATGCAATGAGAAAATGTACACACTTTAAGCCCAGCAAGTATTTTGGCTTATTAAACGCAATGCCAACTCGAAACTGGTCTTATTAGGGAGCAGGCATGGTAGCTGTGCAGGTGGGTGTTTGGTACAAACTCTTCCCCATCCACCACATGGATTCTTCATTCAGCAAGACCTGTTACAGTTAGCTTTTTGTTGCTAGGACAAAACATCTAAGCAGAAGCAGCTCATGGGAGGAAAGCGTCCACTAGGCTTCCAGTCTAGAGGGAAGTTCTATTGTGTTGGGGAAAGCATGGTGATAATAGACAGCCAACCGAGAACTGTAGCACCACAACAGCAGGAAGGAAGGCATCTATGTACTGGGCTTTGTCACCCCAAAGCCTTCCCCCACAACACTATTCTTCCAGTAAGGACTCACTTCCCAAATGTCCCACAACCTTCCCAAATTGCCACCATCTGGGGACCAAGTATGAGGCTTAATTACAAACACATGAAGTGAAGGGGAAGGGAGGCAGAACATCTGGTCACATACTTGGGGACATGAGAACCTTTCATTTTTTACTGTTCTAGATGGGTTTGAGGAGACCATGTAGGAGGACTCTGACCAATGGGAGAGATCAATAAGCAGAAGGAGACAGAAAACACATCTCAGGAAGACTGCTACGTCAAGATATCCTTGTCAAAGTGGATCAGAGAAAGGGACAGATGAGGCCCAGATAGCACAGAGACACCTACTAGCCTGCAGAAGTAAGATGGCCTCCTTCTAAGGATCTCTCTGTGGGCAACATATCATTGTATAGCAATTAGATCAGAGCTTGGTGGTCAATGATACTTTTTCTTTCTTTTGATTGGCAGTTCTCAAGCTTGAATCCTGGGTCTTCTACATGCTAGACAAGTGTTCTCCACTGAATTACATCCTCAGCCCTTGGTGTCTTGAGACAAGGTCTTACTAAAATAGCTCAGACTGGCTTTGAACTTATCGCAAAGCTCCACTAGCCTCAAATTTATGACACGTCTCCGTCAGCCTCCAGAGTGCTGGGATTATAGGCTTGTACTGTCCCTGGCAGGCCCATGCTACTTTTTCTGACTCTTCCAGCTGGGCAGTTCAAACAGTGTAGACTAGTTTGTTCTAAGCAGGTTAGAAATGCTTCCTGTGACCAGATGGACATTACTTAGTCATTCAGAAGACTGTCACAACAAACTCCCCGTGACTGAAAACCTTTTATCCTGGAGGACAACTGGTCCCCTAGTCTTGATATTTAGCTACCAGGTGTCAGATACAAGTTCATATCCATGTAGGAAAAGCTACTCTGCTGTATGGGAAGAGTCAATAGTCCACTTGAGAATTAGGATTTCTGCTGGGCATGGTGGCACACGCCTTTAATCCCAGCACTCAGGAGGCAGAGGTAGGAGGATCGCCGAGAGTTCAAGGCCACCCTGAGACTACATAGTGAATTCCAGGTCAGCCTTAGCCAGAGTGAGACCCTACCTCGAAAAACAAAACAAAACAAAAAAAACAACAAAAAAAAGAGAATTAGGATTTCTAACATGGTTTGAATATAGTTTGGCTCCCAAAGGTTTGGAGGTGAAGCCTTACTGGAGGAGGTGTGTTTTGGGGGGGTGTGGACTTAGGGGTGTTAAAAGCCAGCTCCCCCTTGCCAGAGCTCAGCTCATTCTCCTGCTGCTGTGGGATGTGAATGGGGTGGAGAGGATGAGGGGTATAGATGAGGTGGACTGTTGAACCATGTTAAATTTTATGTTCTCAGAAAACCATTCAATGAACAAAGTGAAAAAGAAAAAAAACCCTAAAGTGAAATGCAAGCAGAAACAAAACTGCACTTCAAACTAATAGCTTAACCACAAGGAAGGGGTGGAAATGGTTGGCTGATCCAAACCTATCATGGCTTGGAGTGTTTGATTTCCTCATAAGCCTCCTCAGTCTGGGAGATGGTACTCTTGTGCAGAAAGAACTCTGGAGGAGATGAGGGACACCTGGTAGAATAGATTTGTAAAATGGCCCTTCAAAGCACTTACAGCACATGTTTTTATGGGTTCTTAGTGTGGGAGCAATTTGAAGTGGGTTTAGTTTTATGGAAAATAAACACAAGGGTGAAGGTCACAGCAGACATTTGGTTGCTAAAGACAAGTGTTACTGAGATTACATATATATGAAGATATATCTGTATATATTTGGTTTTACAAGATAGGGTCTTGCTCTAGTCCAGGCTGACCTGAAATTCACTATGTAGTCTCAGTCTGCCCTCAAACTCACAATGATCCTTTTACCTTGGCCTCCTGAGTGCTGGGATTAAAGGTGTGCACTACCATGCCTGGCATATTTTTTTATAGGTTTTTTTTTTTTTTTTTTGAGGTAAGATCTCACTCTAGCCCAGGCTGACCTGGAATACACTATGTAGTCTCAGGTTGGACTTAAACTCACAGCAATCCTCCTACCTCTGCCTCCCAAGTGCTGGGATTAAAGATGTACCCCACCATACCCAACAAGATAATTTTTAATGTGCAGACTCCATGGGTACAAATTCAGCATATGAATAGCTTGATGCCTGTGATAGTTTGAATCAGTTATCCCTCATAAACTTATGTGCTCTGAATGCCTGGTACCCTGTTGGAAGTGATTTGGGAAGTGGAGCCTTACTGGAGGAGGTGTGTTGTTGGGAGCAGGCTTAGGGGTGTTATATCCAGCACCCTCTTGCCAAATCTCAGCTCACCTTCTTGCTGCTGTTTCCCACCTGCTGTTGCAGAGGCAGTGTCCAGCCTCCACTCCTGCCACTCATGCCATGCTTTCCCTGCCATCAAGACACTTCCTTTCGAGACTGTAAGCCAAAACCAACTCTTCCTCCTATCAACTGCTTCTGTCAGGTGTTTTGTCCCACTGACGAGAAGGTGACTACAACGATGCCACCACAGATATCCTGAAAGAGAAGCAGAAATATAAATAAGTACCATGCAAGAATATTCAATGACTTTTTCTTACCCTCCAACTGGAGCTCTGCCAACAAATGCATACTGAGTGCCTGTTCTGTGCCAAGTACCATTGGTGTAGGGGGACAAGGGGACGACACATAAGCTAAACAGTGAGGTAAGATCCATGTAGGAGGCAGCAGAAAATGCTTCCAAGTTAACAGAGTGGGGCAGGAGCTACTTGTTGACATAGTCAGGAAGCCTTCCTCCAGCAGCAGACATTTGTGTTGAGACCTGAAGGATCATGGGAAGATCTGCTGGCCTGGGTTTGATTCCCCAGTACCCATGTAAAGCCAGATGCACAAACTGATGCATATGTTGAGTTAATTTGCAGCTGCAAGAGGCCCTGGTTTCTCTTTCTCTCACTCTCACAAATAAATTATATATATATATTTCTTTTCTTTTACAAGAGAAAAATAGCAAATGCAAATGCTCTGTGGTGAAATCAGCCATAGGTTATTTGAGAAACAGGATGGTGAGCCAAATGGAGCAAAGAGGAGCCTGTCTGGGAGGAGATTAAGCAGAAATATGTTGTAAAATATATTCCCAATTAGATAAAGCTGTAATTTTTTATGAGAGAGAATTGGTGTGCCAGGGCCTTAGCCACTGCAAACAAACTCCAGACACATGTGCCACCTCGTGCGTATGTATCATCTTGTGCATCTGGCTTACCTGGGTTCTGGGGCGTCAAACCTAGGTTCTAAGTCTTCACAGGTAAGTGCCTTAATGGCTACTCCATCTCTCCAGCCCAAAGCTGTATTCTATTTATTTATTTTGGACATACTTATTAGGGATACATCATGTGTTCGTACCATGCTTTTCCTTATCCCTGTCCCCATTCCACTGGGAACGCTCCTCAGTGGGGTTGCAGGTATTTCCCATGGGGTTGTAGGTTATACAATGTGGGAGCAACAGTCAGTTGTTGGGGGGAGGCAATGCCCTGGGCATGATGTCCCAACCTTTGGCTCTTACAATTTCACAGCTGTATTCTTAAATGACTGACCAAAATTCCATTCCAGTTCCCTGAACCTGAAAATTGTGTTTCTACTTCATGAAAATTCTTATGCCAGAGATAAAGCCTGAAAAGGGTTTAATGAAAAACCTTTACTCTTTCCCTTATCTATTCTGGTATAGCTGTTTCCTCAGAGCTTGTCAGGCAAGGAGAGGATGCAAGCTTTATGCTTAAAACATGGAACTGCTCTATGCCGAGAGGCGCCACTTTGCTGAGTTATAGGGTAAAGTTTTAAACAGGTTTGGAGGTCTTTCATCTGGAACATCTGGAACAAATGGGAAGAAAACTCTGAGAAACAGAAATGATTTGTGCAATAGCCAGGAGGGTACTGACATTTCCTGTGAGAGGCCTGAGTTCCATCCCTGCCCCACTCCTGAGAGAGAGAGGAGCAAACAGGACCCTAAATACTATGTGGCTTACAGTCATACCTTACCCCTGGGACCTTGTAAGCAGTGTGGCAACTGTTTCAAACTGGGAAGGCAAGAAAGAATCCAAACCCAAGGCTGCTCCCTTCAACTGTGTGTACATGCGTGTGTACGTGTGTGTGTGTGTGTGTTGTATATAGATGTGTGTGAAGATGTATACATGCCATGCACTTTGTGTGTGTGCAGAGTCCAGAGGAGAATGTTGGGGTGTCCTCTATATGATTCAGCCACATGTTTCTTTGAGATAGCATCTCTCACTGAACCTGGAGCTGGTACTTTTGGTTTGACCAATGCACCCCAGTGATTCTCAGGTCTCCACTCCTCACAGGCCTGGGATTACAGGCATACTTGTTTACATGGAAGCTGGGGAATCAAACGTAGGCAGTCAAGCCTCTTACCATTGAGCAATTTCTCCAGCCCCAGCAGAGTATTTTCAATAGTTTGTTGCCAACAGAGCCTATGGCCAGCATCTGTGTGTGGTCGGGGTCCAGTTGTCCTGCTTGCTGGGTCATTCACTAGGACCATCACCAGCTTCCTCTGCATTTGTGCTCTTCTGTCTATGTTTCTCTCCTTGTGCATTTTTCTTGGGATTTTATGATTCAGGTTCAACTGTACTTAAACTCAACATAAACATTCAGGGGTTCCACTGGGTGGTAGTGACAATTCAAATATTGAGGACCTCAATAATCTAGATTTATTTAGGATATCTAAATCCTCAGGCACTGTGGGCATGTGTCCTATACTGATATGCCTTTAAAGGAAATGTTTCCTTCACAAGAACGAGGAAGACAAAACAAATACACAGAAAGGACCTGTTTGATTAGTTTGGGATTTTGTTCTGCTGAAGGTTAGATTTAAATAGGCATATGCCACAGAATAGACCAGCCCTTCCCTCTCAAGAAATGTAATTGGAGTGTGGGTATTCTTCTAGAGTTCAATTTTGTTATCTGCCAGAATAAATTGTTTTAAACATAATGCAAATGGATAATGCATTTCTTTGTAAATCAAAATATTTCTTTGTTTTGGAATATCTTAATTCACCATTGCTTTTAGAAGGAAGAGAAAGGAAGGCTGGGTGTGGTGGCACATGCCTTTAAACCCAGCACTCTGGAGGCAGAGGTAGGAGGATCACTGTAAGTTCAAGGCACCATGAGACTACATGGTGAATTCCAGGTCAGCCTGAGCTAGAGTGAGACTCTACCTCAAAAAACAAAACACAAAACAAAACAAAAAAAGGAATGAGAAAGGAAAATTAAGAAACAACTGGTCCCAGCTCTTTCCTTCTCTAGGGAGTCTCAGTTCTTAACACATCACTGAGATCCATGTCATCACGCAGGTTGGCAGATGGTTACATAGGAGTTTATCTCTGAGCATCCGATGACCAGCTAATCTTTCCCTACTTTAAATGCACACTTAAACACACAAATACGCAGTCTCACATATACACACTGAGAGACCCAAACATACTCATACTCACATAGGTACATACTTTAATATGTGCCTCATACATACTTATACATGCTCACTTTTTTATACATATTCTCGCACACACACCAATATGCACTTACACACATATGCCTTTTCATATATAGTTGCTCTTCTGCATACTTACTTACCCTCATTCATACATTCTTTACATGTAGTCACATGTTGCCAATCACATAGGCATGTATACTAATACATATGATTATATACATACATGCTTGTGCTCTTGCACATTCCCAAAGATATACACTCATGTGCATTCTTACACAAATACATATACTCACATACATGTAAATATTCACACACACACATGCTGTCCCACACATTCATAAATACTCCTTCATATACATACATTCATATCTCATACACGTTCTGTCTTCCACAGATAGCTCACATGCTATCACACACACACACACACACACACACACCCACACACACACACACACACAGTCTTTGCTCATGAGTGACTGCCTTTGCTGCTCCCCTTGCTTCAGGCTCAGTGAGCTTTGAGAACACTCTCGTCTGTACCAGGAGACTCGTGGGAACCCTCCTTAATTTAGTGAAAAGTAGCACCAAAGTCCTTAGTGTTCGCCTTCTCGCCTTTTCACCATCACAGTGGGGACTGTGCCTGGCTTGACCATGTGACTAAGGGTTGCTCATCTCCCCTTGGGACTCCACAGAGAGCTGTAGGAAGGCTGGAAGAGGTCATTGCAAAACCAGCTCCCAGGTGGTCTCAAGAAGGAGCCACAGCAGGGTTAGCTGAAGAGCTGGGCCAGGCAACTCCTGACTGGGGGGAGGATGGGGGGGCCAGCGGGCTACATCAGGTGTCTGATACTAGCAGGCTGGGGCTCCAGAGCTGCGCCAGAGTTCTTCTGACCCCAGTTTCACTTTCAGCACTGGAAAGCAGTTGAGTGCAAGTGTGGGATATTATAGATGTCCCATAGCCCCCCTCCCCAATCCCCAGAGGGTCATGAGGCCGGGCTTGTATTTAGTTAGCGGTAATGATCTCGTTAGGGGTGTGAATGGGCCACCCTCCTCAGGACATTCAGCCCTGCCGGCAGGACTCCCCATCTAGCTCTGCCTCCCCTGTGTGGCCTTACATGGGGGAGGTGAACTGCAATGAACAGACACTCGGTGCTTCATAATTTGCAGAACAGCCTTAAACAAGGAACAGTGAGGACAATCAGAACAAGACACTAGCTCATGGGAGGTGGTTGTCAACAGAGTCAGGATGACCCTGTGAGCAGGGACTTAACAAAGCTGGCAGGGTACAATGTCACAGCTGGCTGCTGGCGGGTTCTGGATGGACAGTGCCTCCCATCCATCCAGGTGGTCAAGCTGAGCTGGCCTTTTAACTCTGCATTCCTTTAAAAGGAAGAGGGGGTGGTATCTCCTGTGTCTTGCAGGAAAGAAAGTAAGAGGGGCCTATTGAATAAGAGAAAGAGATTAAACAGCAAAGAAAGCGACAAGCGGAGAATAGAGAAAGATTTCAATAGTGGTAATCCTTGACATACAAGCACAAATATGAATGCTTTTGTTCTTGAGTTTAGATGAACTGTGTCAGGAGAGATTCCCCAAGTGGAAGTTTGCTGGCCACTGCACTTCTCTTCTCTTGTGAAGCTCGGGGAAGGCAAATTGAGGACTGACAAAGCCCTTGGGAAGCTGCTGCTTGAAGACATATTTACACAAACAACTGGGGCCGGGCGGGCCGTGTGTGACCAGACCACACTGGTTGAAGTCTGAATAGGCAAATTATTAAAGATGGGACAGCATTCACCCTGTCTTTCTTCTGCTCACCGTGTCACATGCCTCGAGGTCATCTCAGTCCTGTGGACACTGTTTAACATTCAAAAATCATAAAAGTTTGCTATTTTTAATATCCATCGCATGCAGAAAATCTGATTTTTATCAGCGTGCATTCAAACTTCCACATATCAGGGGCGGTTATCCATCCTTCTCAGAGCCACAGGATGTTGGTTTTATGGGAACATCATAATGAAGGGACTTATTTGACTCTGAAGAAACTTAGTGACTTATTTAAGACCTGGAAAGGATGAGATAGACCAAGAATTGTTTGGTGGGATTTATGTTTAGCTTCTTGTGAGCTCTAGTTTTTGAACCTGCTGGGAGGCCCAGGCTCTGTTTAGGTGATGCCAAGCTACCTCCTGTGTACTAATTAGAAGGCACATCCTGAACACTCCCTGCTTGGCGATTCTTCACGTTGTTACACCGGTGTTACCACTGGACTCTTCAATGATGCTGCTTCCAATCCAAACAACTGCTGTGTTTGCTCTCGCAAGTCGTCTTACCAAGTTGAAAACAGGATGAACTGGCACTTGGACTTGCCTGCAGCATGAATTGTGGTAGTTCTACTCTTGCTCCCCTGGAGTGTGCAGCAGTAAGAACTGGGGAGAGAATGGACATGCTTGGTGACGGACTCCCAACCCCGTAAGACATTTTAGTGATGAGATGTCCACAGGAATGACAACTTGTAACCTCAGAATTGTTGTTTACAGTGAAGGAGAGCTTTCCTTTAAAAGAACGGCAACAAGCATCTGGTCCCAAGACCATGGCTGTGTGGGTGATGGATGTGTAAAGAGGTGGTAAGAACGGAGCAAGGGAGCAGGCAGATTTTGTTAGGCAGTGACACCATGCCATTTTGTGCGTGTGGTACTTTGGGGGCCGTGTCTCGTCCTGGCAGGATGACTGACAGCTTATTTTGTGACTGATTTAGCAGCTAGGATTTGACTTGACAGCTGTGTGTCTTTCCTGGATTGGTAGGCTACAGAGAGGGAGCTTGGGGGTTCTCCCCTCCCATCCTGGGCAGCCTCATTTGGAGTTGCCATGTGTTCAAGGCTCCCAGGGTGTCTTGGGCACAGACCAACACAAGCCACCATGCCCTGCTGCTTCCCACAGCGTTGCCCCGCAACACTGTCTTGAGAACCACCGAACACAGGCTTGACTTGGGCCATTATCGTCTCTTCCCAATTCAAACAGAAAAGCTGGGCCTGCTGTCCTCCACTTAGACCCTCTCCCCACTTTTTGCAAAGGTCTGAACCAAGCACATCAGCAATTCTGAAAAATAGATTTTTGTTGTTATTAATACATGTCTTCTATCCAGGCATGGTGGCACACACCTTTAGTTCCAGCATGCAGGAGACTGAGGTAGGAGGATCATCATGAGTTTGAGGCCAGCCTGGGACTACAGTGTGAGTTATAGGTTAGCCTGGGCTAGCATGAGTCTCTACCTCAGGGGAAAGATAAAACAATCTCTTGTACTGGATGTGATGGTACACATCTATAATCCCAGAGCTGCCCCATAGAAACCTCCAACTGGACCCTCCATTCTCTCTTTCCTCATACCTCTCAACCAGAAACAGATTTAAGTTCCAAGATGAAGGCATTAGCAAACAGGCCCTGGACAAGGGATTTGACCAGAGGTGGCAGACTTGCAGACACACTTGAGGCACAGTCTGCCCAGAGAGAAGCAGCTGCCTCCCTCTAGCTTAGGCCACAAGAAGCTGCTTGCTGACTTGCCACCGAGGGAAACTAAAATAACTGCAGACAGCCTGCAGATCAGACAGCTTGCAGCTCCCATGTCCTCACTCCCCCCATTTTGCAGCTAGAACGTCCCTACCCCCAACCCCAAGGCTAATTAAAGCCTCCCAACACATGCCACCCAGTGTACACTCCTGTTACCAGGGTTATAGTGCTTTTGGCTCCTGAGGTGTCAAGCTCTCAGTCCCTATATGCTGAATAAAGCCTGCTCTTTTCCCTAGAAATCCCAACCAGTCTCTTCCTTCCGAACTCAACTCTGAACCTTTTCCTTACACAAGAGATGTTAGAACATCAGCCAGGAAGGAGACTGGTCTTGGAAGCACACATGAAAGCTGTGTCTGAATCCTTTTGCTAAACTATTAGTAAAAATATAAACTTTTGTTGTATTAAGCTGGTGAAACTCGAGGCTGATTTGCTGTAGCAGAGTGCCTACTCTGACTGCTGTGATGTGATGCCATTCATAACAAAACTTGTTCAGGGGTGCCTCAGTTGTGCAAGTCTGTGGTGCACTCAGGGCCATACTCAAAGTGAATTCTCAGCAAAATGTATGTGCTGAGCCCATGGTAAAAACAACAAAACATTCACACAGTGGTATTGCACTTTGTTCTGATCAATATCATGATCTCCTAATAATGTAGTCACAAATAAATGCTAGGTCTGAATTCGTTTTCTTAGACTTTTCAACATATTTTATTCTCTTAGTTGATTTATGATTTTCTTGCACTTCAAGTTTTACTTAAATTTCCCCATAAACACAAAGAAACTGAATTCCTATTTAACCTTAGCTGTTCCCCTCCCCCCCCCCCACACACAGTATTAAACACCCTTCATCAAAGCTCATCTTCGAGTTTGGAGGAGTTGTCAACCAATGAAGTATTTTGATGCCAGTTGCTTAGTGGATGGATGGTTTCTCTTCAGCAAGATTCTGGAAATGTGTGTGCACTTTCCTGCCAGACTGAGTTGCAGGTGGTCACAGGATATAACCTTCCTTGATAACCTCTACCTTGTGGTTCAGAGTCTCATATAACTGATGGCACTGATTTCCCATTGAAAATAAGAATGATTCAGTAAAAGACCCTTGTGCTTTTATGGACACACACATGCTAGTTTAGCTTAGACATATGGCTTTAAACCAAGTTAACTGGTGGTAATAAATATTCAGTTAGGTATCATGGCTAAACGAATTGCAATTCTAGGGTCAAACATGCTTTGCCTGTAATCCCAGCATTGGGAAGCTGAGCCAGGAGGATGGAGAATTTAAGACCAGCTTGGTGTGATGTAACTATTTCCTAAAAATTAAAACACTCCCTCCATGGAGGGAGGAGGAAAGCTCTTAAGACTCAGGAGGTAAATGAAGCTTTTAAGCCTCAGAAAGCTCCTGAACCTTCCTTATGAGGCCTCTCCCCAAGGTTGTAAAAGCAGTAGCAATTGTTAGAGAGGGCACTCTGCAGGCTGAGCTGCCTGAGAGCCATTTTGGGAGCCACCCAAGCTAGGGTCGGCCTTTCATTGAATCAGCTGCCTTTGAGTCACCCACTCTCCTGTTTGAAATAACCCAACAAACTCATTGGTTCTCCAAACTAGACTTGGTGGAACTATGCCTTTTTTTGTTTGTTGTTGGTACCCTTTCTGGAGTGAATAGATGTTTAATTCTGTCTCTCCAGGGGACACACAGCACTTTGGCTACATAGGGAAACTGTCTAAAAAGGGTCTTTACAGGGCTGGAGAGATGGCTCAGTACTCACATAAAGCCAGACTCAAAAAGTGTGCATGTGTCTGTTATTAGTCTGCAGGAGTAAGAGGCCCTAGCTCATCCATACTTTCTGTCTCTCTTCTCCCTCATAAATAAATTAAAATATATTTTTTCTTTTTTTTTGAGTTAGGGTCTCACTTCAGTCCAGGCTAACCTAGAACTCACTCTGTAGTGCCAGGATGGCCTCAAACTCATGATGATTCTCCTATCTTTGCCTCCCAAGTACTGGGATTAAAGGCGCATGCCAACACACCTGGCTCAAAAATATAATTTTTTAAGTTTCCTATCCCGGGTCGTTGATTCATCTTTAGGTCTCAGGTGATAGAATGACAATTGGATGAACAGAGCCTTGCTCTAGTCAGGAGTCTTTAGAAGTCAGTAAACTATCCACAAAATGTTGGAAGAAAATTTGAGGCTGTAGGGAAAAGGGAAGTTTCTCCTTAAGAGCAGGAGATAGTCACCTTGAAAAGTGAAGGGGATACAAGACATTGCCGAGATCAATGCTGAAAAGTTGCTCTTTGAATCCACTTGACTAGGCAGGTCCTGTAAAAGGAAAGGGAAAAATTCCAGGAATAAGCACAGGGAAGCTGAGCTGTTTCTTGCCTCATCCCAAGCAAAGAGGCATCAAATCCAACAGGCTGGCTGGAGAAAGGACAGCTAGGGAGAGCTGCCTTGTGGGGAGTCATTGAAGCAGCAACAGGCTGTGGCGCTGCTAGGAGTCTTGGGGTGGCCCTTTCCATCCAGTTCCATCCAACTCTGGCTGTGGCTGTGGCTGCTGAGAGATGGGGCCTCCAAGTAAGCTGTTAGGTTTATTATGTTTTGACGAGGGAAGAACTGCTCTGCAGACCTCAAGAGAAGGTTAGAGGGGTGGGTGGTATAATGTAATCTCAGAAAGACTGCAGTGAAGATGAGCACAGGACTGCATCTAAGGACAGTTATTCCCAGCTGAGCGTCCCCCCTGCTGGATCAGCAGTTACCTGAAGTTGTAAAGGGAAGGAACTGAAGGTTCCCTCCTCACCTGGATTTCTTTTTTCCAGACACATCTGAAGGAATATTTGCTCAATCCAAAGAAATCTTCAACATTCCAAAAATCAGAGCCACTTTTTCTTTTTTCTTTTTTTTTTGTAGCTGTTGTGTTTGGAGCTAGGGTCTCATTAAGTAACTAAGGTAGGTCTCGAACTCACTATGTAGCTGGCCTCTCAAATGTGCAATCCTTCTGCCTCAGGCTCCCAAGTGCTGGAATTAGAGGTACACACCACCTTGCCTGGCTCAAAGTTTCATTTTGTAACCACTACAAGTCAAAAAAAAAAAAAAAAAAAAAGAGGTATTTCCTCCTTCATACTGCTTGACTTCTTGTTTTAAAGTGCCTTTCAATTTTAACAGTTCACTTTTTACAATGCTATTTACTGAAGTTATTTATTAAATAAAAAGGCCAAAAGTACTTTTAAAAAATGAGGTATTTGTTTATTACATTTATCATGAATGAATCAAACATGTTTCTATAGTCAAAACTCACACCAAGGACCAATCGTGCTCCTTCATTTTGCTTTGTAAACTTGGAGGTGACCTTAGTTCTAAATTCATTTCTCTTGGAAAAGAAATTGCTCTTGCCATATTTGAAGACATTATGGGCTAACGGGGATTTCTGTTGGGAACAGTTGTGATGAACGACTAACTGGGATAGCCACTTTTAAAAAAATGTTATTGCAAACTATGGGAAATGCTTGGAAGTAGAGAGGTGAATTTTGGAGACAGAGATAGAAAAGTCTGGCAAGCCCATCTGATCTGTTTCTATTTTGAGGAATTGCCATTGGCTGGTTTATATATACATATATGGATAAATTTTAATGCTTTTTGATGTTTTTGAGACAGAATTGCATGGTGGAAAAGGTCAGTGATCAGCAAAACAAACTGAAAAGAAAAATAAAATCCAATTTAGAGTTCAAGGTCACCATCTTGGAAAAACTATTAATGTGCAAGTGTCTGCCTCCCTTCTGAACGAGAGTGTATTTACATTAGAGGTTTATGGAAAGTTAGTTGAAGAAGTCTAATTAGTATTTACTGGATGTAGTACTTCCAAACATCTGTGCCAGAAAAAAGAATTTTCTTGTGATAAGAAAATTATTTTAACAAATTATGACAGCATTTCCCTCTCTCTTTAATCTCATGAGTTAAAAAAATCACTGAACACCAGATAACACGACTGGATTTCAAAGGCTTTCACACCATGAATGCAACCACAATAGAAAATAAATTCATCCATGGATCTCAATTTATTTACAAAAGATCCCAGCTGCCGCCCAATGCCAAAAATGGGTGGAGACAGTTTTGTTTATAGAAGTGGATCGCTCACCGGCTATTGAAAAAGCTTTTGCAGACTTTATTGACAACAAGAATTGGCTCAGTGAATAATACAATTATGAACTATGGTTCAAATATTCAAGTGCAAGTGTTCAGGAGGCGATGGAGCAGCTAATCTGTGAGGGGAGTTTTGAAAATAATGACTTTTAACCTATCATTGCATTGTTCTCATAAAAGCTACAAACTGCTGTAATGAATAATAAAATTAGCATCAAAGTTCTGGTGCTAGAGATCGTGAAGTTGAACACTAGAAGTCTTAACATAACCAATCACCTATACAGAGGAATAATTACCACACTGAAAAAATGGTTAACAAAATTCTTTAAAGAAAAATGCTAGCAAACCAACTTTTTTTTTTCTGTGCATTTCCAGGCAATATGCTTGCCATGTTCACAAAAAGAAAGAAAGAAAGAAAAAACCCTCTACTGATTATTCAAAGCAAAACATGATGGACAGAAGTTAATCTGATTAAAGTAATGACATTTCTTATGTATTTACTTAGAGTAGCCACTGGTGAATTGCACTGCTATTAGCATGCTTGCCCTGTTTACTGGAATGCTGATACATATTTGAAAATCTGTCTTTGAATAATGCAAGCTGAGCATGTGGACAATAGAAAGGAGACTTTTTTGCTTTTCTTTCCTCTTTTATGCATTATCTGATCCTCCTGCCCTGTTCAAATGTGTTCCTCAGCCTTGTTATTATTGATGCTATGGTCTCCCCCACCTGTCCTGGGTCTGGCCTCTTCGGGGGCTGATGAGGGGATACACTCTTAACCCCTCAAAGAAATGTAGTCCAGAATCTATTATCCTTAAGCTATTTAACTTTATGAATTCTCCTCTTTTTGTCTAGTTGAAATTATTTCTCATGCTTTATTAGTTTCAGTTTTAAGTTTGTGAGTAGGATCAATAGTACTCATAGTACCACTGGCTGCAGGTGGGAAGAACTAGAAGTGAGACCCTCTTATCCTCAGGATTCTCCCAAAGTTGTGCTCTTTTATGAGGAGAGGGGAAAGAAATGTATGTGTAAAATCCCTATTTTGGTTCCATTGCTCACTGAAAATTTAAACCCAAATGCTTAAGGGAACTTTATTCTTTTTTAAAAAATATTTATTTATGTGCAAGCAGAGAGAGATAGGAAATGAACACACCATTCTCTAGCTGCTGCAAACAAACTCCAGATGCATGTGTCACCTGCTTATATGGGTACTGAGTAATCAAATTGGGGTCGTTAGGCTTTATAGGGAAGTGCCTTAATTGCTGAGCCATCTCTCCAGTCCAGCTCCTTCATTCTTTATGTCCAAAGCCTTTATTGGAACTTAAAGGACAAGTGAATATGTGATTTTAAAAGGGAAGGATGTGAATCCATAAAGTAAAATAGGAGTTGCTATGGCCTGCAGCCTTAAAAATATTCCCTAAATTTAAATTTAGAAACAATCACCAGTGGGAAAGTTAGGAGATGGAGCTTTGGGGGAGTGATTAGGTCATAAAGACAGTGTCTTGGTAGTATGGGGTTAATGTCTTTGCAAAAGGGGCTCCAAAATGCCACCTTGCCCTTACCTCAGAAAGGACTTGGTGAGGAGGATGTGCCATCTATAACAGAGACGCTGAATTTATCAGTGCCTGAATCATAGACTTTTTCTCCTCCAGAACTATGAGAAATAAATTTCCATTATGGAAACAAATTAAGATTGAAGTGTGACCCAAACCACTGGGTATTTGCAGCTCTTCAGCATCTCAATTAGCTGGCTTCTGGGTAGTATAGTTGGCCTCACCCATATCTAGTACGGCTGGGCTGATTGTCAAGACAATGGGAGTAACTGGACAACATGTTTCTCATCCTCCAAAGGCTTATCTTAGCTTCTTTTTTTTTAAAAAAATATTTATTTATGAGAGAGTATAGGCATGAAAGAGAGAGAGAGAAAGAGAGAGGAAAAGAAAAATGAGTATCAGCATGCCAGGGCCTCTTTCCATTGCAAACACACTCCAGATGCGTGTGCCACTTTGTACATGTGGCTTTATGTGGGTACTGGGGGGGATCAAATTCAGGCCATCAGGCTTTGAAAGCAAGTACCTTTAACAGCTGAGTAATTTCGCCAGCCCCAGTCTTGGGTTCTTTATAAGTCATGAGGGCCCAGACATGACAAAAACATATGGCCACATGCACATGCATTTTAAGCCTTTGCTTCCTTCATATTAGCTGCTGTCCCATGAGCACTTCAAGCCACATGGGTAACACACATTGAGGTAGAGTTGTTAGATAAAACACAGGTGTCTAGTTAAATGTGTAGTTTGCACAAACAAGGAGCATTTGTTTTAGTATTAGTTATATCCCACTAAAAGATATTGAGGTTATTAAGAAATAGAACCAGCAGTATATATACATATAGATATGGACAAGAAAAGGTTTATCATGAGAATTGGATGACATGGTTATGGAATCTGTTGGCTTTAGGCTGGATCACCAAAGAATCCAATGGTGTAATTGAATTCAACTAAGAAGGCCTGGGAATGGGAGGGCGGTGGCGGCTACTGAGGCTGCATGTAGCATCTGTTTTTAAAACCTCAGAAGCAGGGCTGGAGAGATGGCTTAGCAGTTAAGGTGCTCACCTGTGAAGCCAAAGGAGCCAGGTTTGATTCCCTAGGACCCATGTAAGCCAGATCACAAGGTGGCACATGTGTCTATAGTTCGTTTGCAGTGGCTAGAGGCTCTGGCATGCTCTCTCTCTTTCTCATTTCTCTCTACTTGTATGTATATACATATACATATACATATACATATACATATACATATACATATACATATACATATACATATACATATACATATACATATACATATACATATACATGTGTATGTGTATATACATAACCTCAGAAGCAAGAGCTCTGATGTCCAAGTTCAGAAGAGGACAGAAAGTCCTCCTCAGACAGAGTGAATTCCCCTTGCTTCACCTTTGTCTTCCATTCAAGCACTAATGACACCTACCATACTGGGGAGGACTCCCTGTTCTATTCAGTCCACCAGCTCAAAGTCTGAGCTTTTCCAGAAAGACTCACACAGACAGAACTGGAAGTAACATTCTGCTAGCTATTTGGGGGTCTCTCAGCCTAGTCAAGCTGACCTAAAATTAACCACCACAGATGGCTTCCTGGCCATCTTCCTAGCCCATTATTCTGGCCTTCAAACAGAGAATGCAATGTTTTTGAGTATTTATCATAATCAGTAATCATGTATTCATGTGATTTTTGTTTTGTTTTGTGACAATGTCTTGCTATGTAGCCTACAGGGCCTCAAATTTGAAATCTTTCATCTGAATGTCATGATTGGTGATGGGATTACAGGCATGTGCCAGCGCACCCAGCCTCATGTATTTGTTTACTAGTTCTTTCTGTCTTTTCTTCTAAACCATAAGCCCCATTAAGTCTGGGATCATAAGCATTTGAGTCCAACACCACGTGTAAGACTAAACATTCAATTAACATGCCCGGAACAAGTGAGTAAACAGACTGAAGAATGAGGAAGTGAAATCATGAATGCATGTGTGCAGTTGGCCTACATCAGAGTTTGAGGTTCAAACCCTCAACCCCAAAGCCTTTTGTCTTGTAAGTTCAACCCATATGAGCTTTGTTGAGAGATACAAACACTCTTCAACATCAAGGTGACTTCATAAATACAGAAGCTTTTCTTTCATGGTTTATTAAAAAGGCTGGTTGAACCCTTCAGTGCACTTAATTCACCATTATTTGGTTGACTTTTATTTCCCCATATGTATTGTTGGGGTTTGTGTTTGTATATTTATATAATTTCTTATCACTTAGGCTCATAAAATATGCTTCTGAGAGGAGCGCTCCACAGCTAACCCAGATGTGCATCCGGAAATGCCCCATTTCTCAAGGAGACCCTTCTGTGCATATTGCCCCCTCCCTGCATGTGGCTCACTCATGGGGCCTAATGGTTCTGAAGCTGGAACAGCTGCTTCCCTCGAGATTTATGGACCTACTGTGCAGACAGCAAGTGGGATTCAAATGTAATTATCTGGGGCCTCCATTTTGAATTCTACATTGATAAAAGCTTCCAGAATGCCCTCTGTGCATGTGACCATGGGTAGCTATGTGTCTGTCTGTGTCTACATGTCTGTTAGTCTGTGTATGAAAAGAAGGACATAGAGAAGAATAGGGAAAGAAACTCAAGTAAATGCATTTTTTATTCTTCAGTAATTACTAGCAAAACATGATTTCTCGTTTAGTAAATCTAAGCTGCTTTATCCCATATCTGTCTGAAAAAGAAAATAAAGTGAGTGTTATGGTTTATATTAACCTCCAAATGCAAGGTCAAAAAGCCTAAATCAGAGTCTAATTGGTAAAGTACTTGCCTTGCAAGCATGGGGACCCAGGCATAAATAAAAAATAAAAAACAGACATGGTGGAACACACTTGTGACCCCAGTGCTAGGGGGGCAGAAGCAGGCAATCTAGACTAACTGGTGAGTTCTAGACCAGTGAACAACTCTAGCTCGGTGGATAGTGCCAGAGGTATGGCACCCAAGGCTCTCCTCTGGCCTCCGCACGTACATGCACACATGTGCATGCACAGCCCCTCCACATGTCCATGTGTACCTGCACATATACATACTATTGAAAAAAAAAGTCATGGAACCCTAACTATTTAAACGACCTTAGAAATAATATAGTGCATACCTTCATTTTCTGGGTAAAGGTCTGAAGAAGTCAGGATATGCCCAAGTCCCATGTAAATTTGTGACTGAGTCAGGAATTTAGATGCTTTAAGGAAGTGTTCTCAAGGGAGAATGTTCAGGAGTGGAGAAAGCAAGACAGGGCACAGAAGGAAGCCAATCAAGGTAACGCTGGCCACCATCTGTGGAGGGCAAAGCCACAGAGCACTCCAGAGTTTGAGTATGCCTGAGACAATGGGTTGGACTTTCACCCTGTGTACCTTCCATTCACTGGTTCAGAAGGAGGAGGAACCGGTACTCTTGAGGGGAGGCTGATCCCCACCCCACCAAAAGTTTCAGATAGTAGTTAGGAATAGAACTGAGAACTGGGGAAAGGGAATCTAAAGACAGATATGTGGGAGGATCCTGCTGTGACAGAACCAAATGTGACCCCCCCACACACACTGATGCTCAAAGAAAAAGACACATCACAGTCCTTTTGAAGGATGATTCAATATACTCTTTCCCAAGAGTAAAAAAATAATGAGCACTTAATATTTCTTCTAAATTTTTGTCTTAAGCATGGTGAGTATTCTTGGACCTCTATGTGTTAGCTTTGGGTGGAGGGCATCACGTGATCATCCTCCTGAGGAATGACACTCATGCACAGCATAACTAGGACCACATTCTTCTCCACAAATTTTCCATAAATTCTGACCAAAATTGTACATACACACCCCTCAACCTTACATCAGATTCATACAAGCGTGAAACAGGTTTGCTTTTGCTCTATTTGGGGGCACAGCCCTGAATTTAGAGAAGACTTATGTCTGGAACTTTCCTATTTAGAAATGGGCAAATTGCTTCTAGGAGCAGAGCCTGGGAGATGGGAGAACTAACCCCCAGTACACCATCCCAGGAGTGGGCTAGCTCTTCTAAGCAGCTGCCTGAGGAAAGAGAAGGCCAGAGAGAAGTTTAGCTTAAGCCATTAGTAAACCTGCTGCATCTGCTGTCACTGCTGCTCTCATGTTGCTCTGGCTCCCTGTCTTGCATACAGGTTCTTGTTACTTTTAATGAACAGCAAAAACCAGTAACACGTGAATGAATAGTACATTGCATGAGCAAAGGGAAAGGAATTTTCAACTTCGGATAATCCTTAAGCATTTTTTAAAGGAAGGGATTTAGGGACATGGCCTGCTAGACTACACTGATCCAGAACACACATATGCTCTGATCACAAGAGCAATCACATTAAGCCTACCTGTGGGCCCTTTGTTACTGACTACATGGCCTTCAATGCTAGGATCAGCACTTCTTATGCATGTATGTTTATTCTGAGTTCAGAGTTCAACCAAGCCTCTGAGGAAATTAGACAAAGAGCATAGCTTAATATCAGTCAACATCTCTAAACATTGCTTGTCAGTATTGGTCCTCTGTGCTGTTCAGGCCAAAGGTACAGCAAGGCAGAGGAAACCTAGTCACATTGCTTTAAGTAGACGGACTACACAGTTGTAAGATTAACTTTAGGACCAGTTACAAGGAAGGAATTTAGCATGTCATGGCCACAATATCACAAAAGTTATTTGTAAAGTCCATAAGAAATAGTTCCACAGTTCTTTTGCATATTTCATTCTTATAGTTCATATCTACACACTTTTGTTCTACAAAGCATATTATCATAAAAGGTTAAAATTCTATGTAGTAGGGGCCTGGAGAGATGGTCTACTGGTTATGGCACTTGACTACAAATACTAAGGATCCAGGTTTGATTCCCCAGGAGCCACTTAAGCCAGATGCACAAGATGCATCTGGAGTTTGCAGTGGTTAGAGGCCCTGGTGCATTCATTCTCTCTCTCTCTCTCCCTCTCTCTCTCTCTCTCTCTCTCTCTCTCTCTTTCTCTTCCTTTTTCTCTCTCTCAACTAACTAACTAAATAAAATAAGTGGCATGTTGGTATGATTTTTAAAAAATTATCTGTAGTAAACTGAGCAACAGAGCTGCATTACCAAAGGGTTGTGTATACATATGCTCCTTGGCTTTGAGCAGTCTTTCCTAAGCCAGAGCAGATCATTTTCCTTTTAATTATCTAACAATGTCCCCAAACCTGAAGCTACAACATTGTTGTCCCTGCTCCAAGTTTGGAAACCATCAGGAAAGACAGAAAGATCACCAACCCAAAAGAAATATAGGCAAGAGAAATAAAGATGCAAGAAAGCCATTGAGGGCTAATATACCAATGCTCTTCAACTTACAGTAGGGATCTGTGCTGATAAATCCATCCTAAGTTGAAAATATATTAAGTTGAAAATGCACTGAGATACACCTCACCTGCTGAACACTCTCACTTAGCAAGATAGTATAGACTGTCAATCAACTCTCTCTGGGGATCACATGACTGACTGGGAGCTGAAACTCACTGCCACTGCCCAGAATCTCAAGAGGATTATACTGTGTATCACCAGCCTGGAAAGGGACTAGATTCAAATGCAAAACCCAGTTTCAATTGAATTAGATTGTGTCCACACCATCATAAAGTGGAAACCAGGTACAGAACCATTATAAATTGAGGACCATCTATACTAAGAAGCAATAGCCAGACCATTTATAAATATATAACTCTAACCACAGTCCGTGGCAACAGTCCAGGAAGCCAAGCCACTATCTCTGGATCCCAAACAACCCTAATTAATCAGTAAATGACAAAGCTTCCCTAGTTTTATTTACTTATTTGTTATTTATTTATTGGCCAACATTCAACCTAGGACCACCACCACCACCGACAACAAAAAGCCAAATCTGCTCTCCTAACCAATCGCATAGGATCTCATGCCGCCAGCCACCTGCCCACTAGCTCCCCTTTGTCAACAACCTCCAGTCAGGGTGTGCCTGAACCGAGGGCTTCCTTTCCTTCCACTAGAAAGTCTAACTCCCTGCTTTCCTTTAATGTTCCATCTAATGCAAGCGATGCTCACCAATTCCCTTTCATTCCACACTTGAATATTTTTATTTGTTTATGAGAGAGAGAGAACTAAGTGGCCAGGGCTTCCTGCCACTACAAATGCACTCCAGATGCCTGTGCCATTTTGTGTGTCTGGCTTTACATGGGTATCAAACCCAGGCAGTCAGGCTTTACCTTTCACCACTGAGCCACTTCCCCAGCCCCCTATTCCACACTCTAAATAAGAACCCTTTATTTACTCTTAGTTGGGTTGTTGATATTCACACAGTTCATAGAAAAAAATATATATAAGTGCCCAATAAGCATAACAGAAAAAGCTCAAATAAAACTAATTTTAAAAGCAATGCAAATTAAATCAATAATGACCAACTTTTTTTGGCCTGATTTGGAGGGCACCTCATAAGTATAAAGTAAGAGGTTGAAAAAGAAAAATCATGCCATTAAACCTAGTCATTCCAATGCTAGCAGTTCATTCTGTAGAAACTGTCTCACACATGAACAAGATTACTATACAAAGAAATCCACTGCCTAACGATCTGTACAGATGAAATGTTTAAAAGGCAATGGATGAAACACGGGGCAGCTGTGCCGTGGAATTCCGTGAGGTGATCCATAGAACAAAATGCTGGTGCTAGAGGGAGGCTGAGAGAGATGCTGTGAAGGTTTAGTTGCGGGCCTGAGGATGTCTCTCTAGCTATTCTACACAATGCCTGCTGCTCCTCCTTCCAGAAGTGGGGCTGGAGGAGGGAGAGGGGCTTTCACTTTATCCACGTCTTCATTGTTCATGTTTGTATGATGATCATGCGCTACCTTGGTAATGAAAACATTGAAATAAAGACAGTTAGCTGGGAGATGCAGTTCAGGGGATGAAATTCTCTGTCACCTATTCCCTCACTTCTCCTCCTATTGTGGCTGAGTTATGCCGACTAAGGCATGGGCATCAATAATAGCTTTGATGCATGGAACAAAGGCCAAAACAATGAGGAGACCACTTCATTGACAATGCCTAGCCACACCTTGTTAGAAACAAGACAAACATTGATGCAGGTGTGAGAACAATCCGGGCTCATTTATCTGCTATTGTCCAGGAGTGAGCTGATCTCACCAGTGAATTTTCCAAAATAATAGAAGCTTATCATCCCTTTAAAATGCCAGATTTGTTTTTCAGTTTAACCACTTTTTGAGGAAAATCTTTCCTAAATGGATTGCACAGTTTCTCTCTTCTTAAAGTTAGCGTAGTGATCATAACGGAACCCGCCTGGGATGTCTGGGATTAGAGCAATGACTGTAGAGCCCTGGGCTGGGATTTCAGTCTCCTCTCCCGGAGACAGTGAAGAGGGCGGGTAGGCCTGTCTCTGCTTAGGACTGCAAGCATTTGCCACGATTTTGAATTCACATCCAGTCATACTATTTCTTCTGCTTCTCTCACTTCCAGCTGTCCTTTGAGGCCAGCGCTACAGCTGAGTCTTGCCCTGTTGGAGGGAGCTAGTAACTACTGCTCATAAAGTAGTTGTCCATGCTTCATCTTATTTTGTGTCCCCCAAATAGGGCCCAAATAAAGATTAGGGTGAAAATTGTTCCCTAAGTGACTCCAGGGCAATAGGGTAATGGGTGCTTGGAAGGAGGAAGGCAAGAAAGGTCAGCAAAGGGTATGTTGATGTGCATGTTATACTATTAGTGCTAAAAAATATACACTATCTCACTGGGGACCCACAGAGAGATGGTGGGACACACTTTGTTTTACCAAATAGTGAGAAAACTGGGGTATTTATTCACCAATTTATATCCCTATTATTCCTGCTGCTAAGGTTTTGGGGATGGGGACTAGAGCTTAGATCTTCAGCATTTTAGGTCTGCTACTTAGCTGGTCCCTGTGACACCCTCAGACAGAAGGACACAGGAAGAGGAATGGATGATAGGAGCTGAACACCAGAAGAATTAGCCACACCTCTCATGATCCTGTGAAACTGGCAGTATAAGGTTTTCTAAAAGATATAAAGTGAAACCTACATTAAAACAGATTTTAAAAATACATGAACTAGCTAGGTATGGTGGTGCATGCATTTAATACCAGTACTTGGGAGGCAGAGTTAGGAGGATTATTGTGAGTTTGAGGCCAGCCTGGAGATACAGAATGAGTTCCAGGTCAGCCTGAGCTATAGAGAGATCTTACCTTAAAAAAAAAAACTATATGAAGGAATTATAATATATATGTATGTGTTAAATTGGTCCTGATTCAAACTATGAGAGTTATAACATTTGCGAGATAACTGGAAATTTGAAATTGACTAGATATTTACTTTTGAAGAACTGTTGCTCTTATTTTAGATATGACAGAAGTATTGGTTTATGGTTTGAAAATAAGGTTTATTATTAACATACACATGCTAAAATATTTACAGATAAAATGATATGATGTCTTGAGGTTTCTTCGAAATAATTCACAAAAGGGAGGAAGTGAGTGGGGACTAGGGATTGAATAAGATTGCCCAGAAGTTAATAAAAATATTGATGCTGGTGTGGGTGGCTTGGAAGTTCATGGTGCTACTTTCACATACTCAAAATTTTCCACAATAAAACCTTGATGGGAAGGATGGCACAAATATTTCTTTATAGACTGCAGTACGTGCTATGACAACTAAGTACAGTGTTTTCATTATGTCACCAAATCCTATAGATGGGGAGGCCAAAGAGGCTTCCCTGGGCACAAAATGTATTTAGTTTTCTGTATTGATTTCTTTTTATTAAAAATATTATTTGGGCAAATATATTAAGTCCATTTTTTTCTTTTTGGTAGAAAAACATTTTTAAAGCTGGATTCTAGGGCCTTGATAATGCTAAGCAAATACTCTACCATTGAGCTACATCCAAGCTCCCCTCAATCTTTTCAATGTGTATAACGATAGGTACCTGTATTGTTCTTTCTACTATTTTGGGTACTTATCTTTCTTTTCTTACTTAAAACTTCATTTGAGTATGAAATAGAGGTAGACATAAGAATGTTATTACCCTAATAAATTTTATGTGTCTAAAAATATATCCTAATACTAATCCATTGCTGAGATTGTTGTAAAAAGAGTTATGAGGCCAGGTGTGGTGGTGCACGCCTTTAATCTCAGCACTCAGGAGGCAGAGGTAGGAGGATTGCCGTGAGTTCGAGGCCACCCTGAGATGCCATAGTGAATTTCAGGTCAGCCTGAGCTAGAGTAAGACCCTACCTTGAAAAAAAAAAAAAGAGTTATGAGGTTTGGAGAGATGGCTCAGGGGTTAAGGCATTTGCCTGAAAAGTCTAAGGACTCAGATTTGATTGCCCAGTACTCACATAAAACCAGACGCACAAAGTGGCACATGAGTCTGGTGTTCATTTGCAGTGACTAGAGGCCCTGGTGTGCCCATTCTCTCTGTCTATCTGACTTTCTCTCTCTCTTTGTCAAATAAAGAAATAAATAAAATATAAAGAGTTATGAAACTTCTACTCTTATCCATAAATTGATGGGTTGTTTGACGCCCCTCCTACCTGTGCCCCCTCTTCTTGAACCTGGTCCAGCTTAGGACTGTTTCAGTTGGCAGAATAGAGTGGTATCAGCAGTGCATGATTCCAATGTCAGAAAAGTCCAAGGAGCCTTTTGTCTTGGGATATTCTTTTTAAAGCCCAGAGCTGCCATACAAGAAGTCTGGTTACCCTCAGGTGGCCAAGTGTGAAGAGGCCTGGGTGATGTGAGGAGATAATGCAAATGCTCTGATTCACAACCTCCAAACCTGTGAGGAAAGGTATCTCTAAATTGTTCTGGCCCTCAGTCCACAAGTCACCTTAGCCTTGACGTTTTTGCCATAGAAGATCACAGAAACCAGAGTAGAGACTCGATGCATGTCTATGGTGCCTTGTTTGTGAGCATAATAAAATTATTACTTCATGCTACTAAGTTTTGGAACACTTAGGTACCAATAGTTGCCAACAGAGGTCTGATAAGCAGGTATTTTTATTTTGTTATTTTTAAATTTTATTTTATTTTTTATCTTTTCACAATTTTTATTAACATTTTCCATGATTATAAAAAATATCCCATGGTAATACCCTCCCCGCCACTTTCCCCTTTGAAATTCCATTCTCCATCATATAAGCAGGTATTTTTATATGTGCTGGGAGGGACAGGGTTGAGGGAGGTGAGAGAAGCAGGACTTACAAATTCGTTAGTTTCATGGAGAGTCAAAAAGTACCTAGGGACTGGAGAGATGCATCAGCTGTTGGAGACACTTGCTTGGCAAACTTGACTGTCTGGGTTCAATTCCCAAGTACCCACACAAAGCCAGATGCACCAAGTGGTGCATGCATCTGAAGTTTGTTTGCAGTGGCAGGAGACCCTGGCCTGCCTACTTACTCTGTCTGTCTGTCTGTCTCTCTCTCTCTCTCTCAAATAAAAAAAAATGTTACCTATATACAAACCAGGCATGGTGGTAAACTCTTGTAATCCTAGCATTCAGGAGGCTGATGCAAGAGAATCACAGGTTCAAGTTTGAGGCAAGCCTGGGCTGTATAGCAAGACACTGTTTTACAAAGAACACCTATATACAGACTTATATTCTGTTAATCAGTCATGTTCTCATTCCTTCTCCAGGCCTCTTTCAGGATAGAACCACACTCTAGTGCTTCAAGCAGAAAGGATAAGAGACACTTGTGCTTACAGGATCTGTAGAAGAGCTGGAAGGATGAATCAAGGATCACCACTGGATCCCAGTATTGCACCAGCAGCTCACTGATGGTGGCAGCTGCCCTCATAAGTGCCTCCTGAGTGCTGGGATTAAAGGTGTGTGACACCATGCATGGATTATCTTGTGTTTTGAGTCAGGATCTCTCATGTATTGTTGTACTTCCCAGGCTAGCAGACCTGTGAGCTTCAGGAGGTTCTCCTTTCTCCACTCCCCATCCCTCTGTAGGTGTGCTGGAATTACAGACATGCACACTACGTCTGGCTTTATGTGCGTTCTGGGAATTTGAATGCAGGCACTCATACTTGCATGAAAAGTGCTTTATCTGTTCAGCCATATCCCCAACTCCCCAAATTCAAGTTTGTTTTTTTTTTTTTTTTTTTTTTCTTATTATATAGCCCAGGCTGACCTGGAATTCACTATGTAGTCTCAGGCTGGACTAGAACTCTCAGTGATCCTCTTACCTCAGCCTCCAGAGTGCTGGGATTAAAGGCGTGTACCACCAAACTCTACTAAAGGTGCTCTGATGTTTATGCACATGAATTGAGTTCTGTAAATCTATGTTAGAAAGACTCACACTTTCATTTAGAGAAAGGTGGAGTAACACTGTGCATAAAGGGAAAACAAGCTATGTTTTAATACATAGAGGCAGACCAGGGCCAAGTGCAGTAGGTGCAGAAAAGATAACCTGAGACTCAAGCTCAGGAGGTGTCCGCTTTGGAGAGGAACAGAGCAGAGCTGGCCTGTTACCATCATCACACCTGTAACCTCAGTTACCCCTGAGCAGGACACAGTTCTCCTTGCTGTACTAGGTAGTTCTGGATCTGGACAATAATGGCCCACCATAAGGACTAGCTAGAACTCGAGGTGACAAGTAGTTGGTACTCTCATATTTTGCTTGCATTGCCTTCTCTCTGAACTCAAGCCCTTTATCTCTTAACAAAATGGGGATAGTTAGTCTTATTATAGGCAATCACATGTACAGTTAGAGGACAAATCACCTCACCTCCTTCCTAATAGCATGCCTTTGTCTTCCTGACATGAGACAATTCTGGATTGAGACTTCAAAATCTGAATTGTAAATAAGAAAAATGATATAATTTCTTTTAAAATTCTTTTATGTATTTTTCAATTTCTTAGACTCACATAATAACATCACAATGCCTTTTCTTTTTTTTTCCTCCAACATTAGCCATGTTTTGTTATCTCTAGAAATTCCAACATGTATTTGTAGAATCTCTCCTTTAAAGACAGTACAGAGCAAAACACACATAATTGTATCAATAACTTTCAATTAGCTTCACTGGGAGTGCATCTGAGGACCCAGATAATTTTCTCCAAAGCACCCCTAATTTCTTAGCAGCCTGATGCTTGTCATAATGCCATTACCCACTCCAATGGATCTGGGTCTGTGTAAAATCCCTCCAACTTTAACTACTTAATGAGGCTTTGTGATCATAGGGAATACCGTCAGCTGGCCTCACAACTTGCCATGGCAATAAGTGGCATTTATTCAAGTTGTCCTCAGTGTCACCTTCCAAACTTCAAGCTCTTACAAAAACACAAGGACTCTTAAGTGATTGTTGACTTGAATGCGGTAATAGCATGGCTCCCAGCGAAGCCACACCACCACCTCTTCCATTCCTCTACAAGGAGAGAGATTTTTCTCCCTGAGAGGCAAGGTCCTTGATATAAGATCATTACTGCACCTGTCATTTCTGCCTTATTCGAACCTCATGGATACATGGTGAAAGATATCCTCCCCTGACTCAGGGGCTTCATAAAAGGTTGGCACTCAGTCCTGGTTCCCTGAGTTCTCTCCCAATGTTATCAGGTCTCTTCAACTCAGTCTCATCCTGGAATGTGGACAAAGTTTTCAAGTACACTTGATCTGGACAAAGAAGTCTACCTTGTTTCTCCCACCACTGCTTTCTTACCAAGCATCATGGCCACCTGCATCTTTGAGGGCAGCCACATTTTCAACTATCTGAGTTTGGGTTCGAATTCACCTGAAAAAATAAATGAATGCCAGCAAAGGTGATTATATAGGTCAATATAAAATCACATAAATATATTTTCTGTTTGTAACTCCTTTTTCTCTATGATTTAGCAGACAACTACGTAGCTTAACAATGATAAATCTAAGTTGATGGGCATACATGTATAAAATGTGATTTGTGACGATAACAGCATAAAAGATGGTGAGATGGAATTACATAGGAAGAAAGTTGTTATGTACTATTTAAATTAAATTCCCATACACCTAATCTAGTTTGGTATAATTATGATCCATTGCATGAAAGAAGTGCAAGATTTGCACACTGAAAACTACAAAACATGGTTGGAAAAAATTAAGAAAGGAAGAATCAATACATCTATTAATAGAATTGGGACCCTAGAAATAAAGCCATACATCCATGATCAGTAGATTGTCAACAAGAATGCCAGGCCAAGTCAATGAAGAAAGAATGGTCTTTTGAACAACTGTCTATTCACATGTAAAGGAATATACCTGGACTCCTCCTTTTCTCCACAGGTAGAAATAGATCAAAGACCTCAACATAAGAACTGAGACTATGAATAAATCACAGGTGTAAAATTTATAACCAGGCTTTGCATACAACACTGAGAGCACTAGCAGAAAAAAAAAAAAAAAGAACAGGTAAAGTCTCATCAAACCTTTTTGTGTCAAAAGACCATCAAGAGCTAGGGAGATGGCTTAGTGGGCAAGAGCACTTGCCATCCTGGCACTCAGGAAGTAGAAACAAAAAGAGAACAATTGTTTGAGGTCAGCTCCACTAAAAAAAAAAAAAAGAGAGAGAGAGAGAGAGAGAACTCCACAAAAGATATTTTCTAATGATATGTGTGGGAGGGGCCTCATATCCAAAATATCTGAAGAACTTGATGCTGGGCTGGAAAGATGGCTTAGCAGTTAAGGCACTTGCCTTCGAACCCAAAAGACCCAAGTTCAATTCCCTAGGACCCATGTAAGCCAAATGTACAAGATGGTGCATGCGTCTGAAGTTTGTTTGCAGTGGCTAGAGAGCCTCGCATGCCCATGCTCTCTCTTTCTCTCTCTATCTGCCTCTGTATGTGTGTGTGTGTGTGTGTGTGTGTGTGTGTGTGTGTGTGTGTGTTTCTCTCAAACAAATACAATTAAAATTTTTAAATAGAAAAGAACTTGGTGCTGCCAGTTAACTTTTCCCATCCTTTGGGTCTGGATTCCACAGCTAAGTCCACAAGAAGTTCTCTTACACCTTTCTAAGAGGGTTAGGTTCTCCTCTACTATTGCATGATGTTTTTTTTTTGGAAATTTTCTTCTGTATAGGAGCATAATTGAAAATTTATAGCTAGAGATGTTTGATATCTAGTAAAGGCGAATTAAGGCAAAATAACAATCATTAACATTTATTTGTAAATGCATATGTATTAATTTATATAAAACACATTTGAATATTATATGCAGTATTTTAAAAACTTCTTTCTGTATTTCCATGCCAATTATTGTATGTGTGCTTCTAAGTTTAAATTCAAAGCTTTGCATGCACTAGGCAATTGCCCTACCACTGAGCTACATCCCTGCTAATAAGCTTGAATAAAGTTTGGACCATCCTGAGAGGGCTGCTTCCTCATACCCCCCCAGACTCTCTATGCCCTAATTATTTATCCTACTTTGTAATATTATACTTTTGTTTATTGGCTAAAAGAACTTGATTTGGTTGCTTTGTTTTTCCCAAGCAACCTTCTGTGGTATCTAATTTCTCTGAATCAGGCTCTATAATTTCTCTGAATCAGGAAGCAAGGGAGAAGCCTATGGCTGGGGAGCTGCCAGGGATTTTAAAGTGGAAGAGTAAATAGGGTCCCAGTTTTGCTTAAGAAGGAGGTGACTCATCTACAAGGATGGATGAGAGAATATTAAAAAGGTTTGACGAGATCACTAGCATTAAAAAAAAAAAAGAAAAAAAAAAAAAAAAGAACATGAACATTCACAGGCCTTCCAAGGTAAGAAAGATCTGGCTGTCTGGTTGATCTTTGCTGTTCCCTCACTGCTTAGCAGGGGCACCTGTGTCAGTTTCCCTGGCCATGGGCAATGGACTCGAGGTCCACAGTGTTCTGGGAGGAAGCAGCTGCTCCACTGCTGGAAGGCTCTGGTGGTTAAAAAGTTTTTTTTTTTAAAGAAATATATTTATTTATTATTTAATTGCAAGCAGAAAGAGAGAGACAGAGAGAAATGGGTACACTAGCGCTGCTTGCCACAGAAACAGAGCTTCAGATATATGCACCACTCTGAGCAGCTGGCTTTGCATGGGTACTGGAGAATTGAACCCAGGTCATCAGGTCTTGCAAGCAAGTGCCTTTAACCAGAGATATCTCTCCAGCCAAGAAAGTTCTTTTTGATAGTACATATGTTTCTTCAAAAATGTATAGGAAATTTAATACTCAATGCGACAGATTGAGAATTGGGACCTTACAGGAAGTGTTTAGGTACCAAGGACTCTGCTCTCATAATTGGATTCATGCCATTTTCAAAAGAGCTTGATGGTGGAACTTTGGCCCTTTTTCTCTTTCTGCCTTCTGCCATGTGACAGAGGAACTCTCACTAGACACTAGTTGCCAGCACCTTTATTCTGGACTTCCAGGCTGTGAGAACACATCTTTGTTCTTTATGCATCTTGCAGCCTGTGTCCAAAATGGACTATGCCATCAGCCAACAGTGCCTCCCTCAACACACTAGTGCACTTCACTTCTGAGGGCACCACAGCGTAAGCTATAGGGGAGGGATTCTGGTCTGGGGTCAAGGAAGCTATCAAGAGCAGTGTACTGAAGATGCAGACGGTTTGGAGATGGTCCATGGTCTGGAAGGAGTATTACTGTATTTACTCTGCAAACCAGAGGCCAACATCAAGAAAGAGGCATCTGTTTCACTCTCATAATGGTCACATCTAAGTGGTGACAGTGGGTAAAGGTGCTACAGAATGACATGGAAGTTTGTCCCATGTTCATGCTCTCAAACCCATTGTCCACATCACAAATACATCAGACAAACAGAGCGGTGTAACATCAAGGCTTCTGACCTGTCCCTCTATGGAAGACAGACTTAACTTAGAATGCTAAGAAAAGAATTGAGCCACCAAGTCAGCAGGTTGAAGTGAAGAGCGATATGTCCCAAAGGCCTGCTGGATGACCAAGCTGCCTTAGGCCAACAATGTGTTTACTATCTGAAGACCAGCTAAATCTTTGTCTTTCATCAATGGCATAGCCAAATGGGGGATCCTCCGGAATTGTCTCCTCATTCCATGATGCGCAGTGCTCCCTGAGTCCACCTTAATCTCTCACGGAAGACCTTGTCATCAGTTTATAATGAATCCCTTGAATATCCATTCATGTTTAAGGGACTTCTCTCATAAGCTCTTTTCTCCCACTACCTCATACCTTAACAGACGCAGGTTGAGCATCCCTAGTCCAAATGCCAAAATGCAAAACTTTTTAAGCACCAATGCCTCAAGTAGAAAATTCCACACTTTGGCTGCATGTGATGGCTCACAGTAAAGATACCATTTAAGATCACTTTCAAGCTATGGAGTATATGGGATATTTAAAACATACATGACTTTTGTGTTTAAATTGGGGTTCCATCTCTAAGACAGCTCATTATATAAATGCTCCAAAAATAAAAAATTGAGGCTGGAGGGATGGCTTAGTGGTTAAGTCATTTGTCTACAAAGCCAAGGACCCAGGTTTGATTCCCCAGGACCCACATTAGCCAGATGCACAAGGGGGCGCATGCATCTGGAGTTCGTTTGCAGTAGATGAAGGCCGTGGCACGCCCATTCTCTCTCCTTCTCTCCCTCTTTCTCTGTCAAATAAATTAAAATTAAAAGAAAAAAAATAAATAAAAAAAATAAAAAATTAAAATCTGAAATACTTTGTCCCAAGCATTTTGGAGAATATATATTCAATAAGAACTTGCTTTTTTTTTTTTTTTCCCAAAGAGACTGCTTTTCCACAGGTTTTTCTCAAGGGGATGCTGCGGCCCTCAGTGTGTCTATGCCATGACCTGCCGGATGTCTCATGCTTTGCCCAGCTTCCTGATGCCATTTCCAGATGGCTTCATTTTCACCTTTGTGTAAAGTCTCTAACAGATGGTTTTATTATTTCCCTAAAAACTTAAAGGAATCATTTGAAAAATCCATAACTAACAATGCAAAAAGTCTTGCAAAGAAGCAGTTTGTAAAATTAGTTCATAAATATAAACCACGCCAAATAAAGACATAAGAGAAGCTTCTGCTGTAGAAATATGAGCAGAAATGAAGTACTGACTCAGTAATGTGTATTTCCTACAGAAAGAGAACCTGAGATGTCTTTGTAAGTAAAGAGAGGGCTTCACATGTGGAGAAAGACATGTCATTAGACAGGAAATGTCACTATCACAAAGATGGTTCAATTTAAGTAAATTGAGAAATTTAACACAAAGCCAATAAAATTATTTTGAGGCAAGCCCAACATACTGCCTTTTAAAATGAAAGAGTGTGTGTGAGAGAGAATTAGCATGTCAGGGCCTCCAACCACTGCAGTCAAACTCCAGATGCATGCACCCCCTTACGCACATGTGCAACCTTGCTTGTGTGATTGTGTGTCTGGCTTACATGAGACATGGAAAGTTGAACATGGGTCCCTAGGCTTCACAGGCAACAGTCTTAACTGATAAAGCATCTCTCCAGTCTTTTTGGGGGTCAATTTTTAATTTATAAATATATAAATATAATGGTTAAAATAGTGGGGAAGCATCCTAAAAAAAGAACCAGGTTAGTAGGAGATTGGAGCATTATAGAGATAGGATATCAACTATTTTTATAAAACATCAATAATTTAAGTAGTGGAGTAGTGCTGGTTCACTAATAGACAGACTAGTGGAACAGAATAAAACTACAAGAAGAGATCCCAACTGTAATCTCAACCCATGAAGGAATAACTGAGCCAATACTGTAGTTGGGCCGGCTGGGCCAGCAGCTATGGACAGAAATGAAGCAGGATCCATTCCTCACTCTGTACAACAAAATCATTCCTAACGAGACAAATATCCAAGGGTTTAAAGAAGGTAACCTGAAATTTCTAGGAAAAAACACACAAAAGGATTTTGTTGGTGTTTAATACCTTAGAGGGGATGAACCCAGAGATAATATAGAAAAAATTGAAATGCGATTCACTCTCACTCCAGTCAGGAAGGCAGTGGTTAAGAAAAAAAATAACAACAAATGCTGATGAGGATGCAGAAAAAGGAAACTTATCTACTAATAGTGGGAATCAAGCTTGCCTAGCCACTGTGGTAATCAGTATGAAAGTTTCTCAAACAACTAAAAACAGGGGCTGGAGAGATGGATTAGTGGTTAAGGCACTTGCCTGCAAAGCCTAAGGACTCATGTTCAATTTCCCAGTACCCACATAAAGCCAGATGCACATGGTGGCATATGCATATGGGGTTCATTTACAGTGGCTAGAGGCCCTGGCATGCCCATTCTCTCTTCTCAACTGCCTCTTCATCTCTGTCTCTCATCAACAAATAAATGAATAAATAAATAAATAAAATATTTTTTAAAACTAAAAAAAGAACTTCCATATGACTCAGCTATATCAGTCCTGGGTATTTACCTGAAGCCAACATGCCTCAGCAATAACTGCAGGTCAGTTTATTGCAGCACAATTCACAATAGCTAGATTATGAAACCAGTCTAGGTGCTCATCAGCAGATGAACAGATAAATAAAATGTGCTGTACATAAACGAAGGATTGTTGCTCATCCACAAACAATGGACTTGGGGGGCTGGAGATATGGCTCAGCAAAAAAAGATGCTTGCTTGCAAAGCCTGTCAGCCTGAGTTTGGTTCCCCAGTACCCGCATAAATCCAGATGCACAACGTGGCACATGTACCTGGAGTTCGTTTGTAGTGGCAGGAGGCCCTGGTGGATCCGTTCTCTCTCTCTCTCTCTCTTTGTCTGCCTCTTGTTCTTTGTTTCTGTCTCTCTCAAATAAATAAAATATCAAAAAAATGAACTTAGGTTGTTTGCAAGGAAATGGCTGCAGTTGGAGATAATTACAACTATCACATGCTTTCTGTGATTTATGGTTCCTAGATTTTATATAGATGCATAAAACCATATATGCATATATGACATGAAAATAGAAGTGAAGTTGTCTAAGAGAACAAAGGGACTAATGGAAGGGGGTTCAAAAGGAGGAGGGCAGGGGACATAAAGAGAGCATACTCAGGGCTGGAGAAATGGTTTAGCAGTCAAGGTGCTTGCTTGTGAAGCCTAAGAAGGCATGTTCAATGTCTCTCCAGATCCCCTATAAACCAGATGCACAAAGGTGAAGTAAGTGCAAGGTTGCACTTGCCCACTAGGTGGCTCAAGTGTCTGGAGTTCAATTGTAGTGGCTGAGGCCCTGGCTCACCAATAATCTCTCTCTCTCTAAAAAAAGTATATTCAAAGTACATCAATTTGCATGAAAATGCCCTTATATAACCCATATGAAAATGTCTTTAAGTAACCCAGTACTATGTGTAATGAATCTATACCAATGGAAAAACAAATTAAAAATGAATAAAAGTTGAAAATTGGGGTAAAAAGCAAAAATAAAAGAAGAATTACTTTAAATGGGGGCTGGGAAGATGGTTTGGTGGTAAAGTGCTTGCCACACAAGTGTGAGTACTTGAATTTGGTTGCCCAGGACTCAGGTGTAAGGCTGGATAGTGTGGGCGGTGTCTTTAATCCTAGAACACCTACATGAGAAGCGAGGAGGAGAAAGAAGAATTTCCCGAATCTTGTGGTCCAGCTAGCCTGGCAGACACATTACTGAACAATAAGAGACTCTGCCCCAAGCAAGGTGGAAGGTGAGGCCTGACCCCTGAAGTTGTCCTCTAGCCTCCACACATGGCACAAGTGCTCTTACATTTACACACATGAATACATACAAACACACATATGAACCTCATGAATACACCAAAAAAGCCCTATATGGCAAATTCAGAAGGAAAAAATGATTACAGCTCATATTAGGGCTTAGATTTTTTAAAATTATTTATTTATTTATTTGAGAGTGACAGAGAGAGAGAGAAAGAGGCAGATAGAGAGAGAGAGAATGGGCGCGTCAGGGCCTCCAGCCACTGCAAACGAACTCCAGACGCGTGCGCCCCCTTGTGCATCTGGCTAACGTGGGACCTGGGGAACCGAGCCATGAACCGGGGTCCTCAGGCTTCATAGGCAAGCGCTTAACCACTAAGCCATCTCTCCAGCCCTAGGGCTTAGATTTTAAAAAGCAGTGGAGCAACTGTGAATAAATCAGCTTTAACTTACAAGCATTGTGTCTGTAGGTACTATATAGTGAAGAGAAAATTCAGAGAACATTCTACCATCATACAGAAAACTGTTATCTGACTCAACAATGAAGTTGCTGCTCATGCCACGTGTGGTGGTTTGATTCAGGTGCCCCCCCCCGCCCGTATACTTTAAGTGTTCGTAATGCCATGTCCCCAGCTGATGGCAATTTGGGAATTAAACCCTCCTGGAGGCAGTGTATTGCTGGGTTTATGGGTGTTATAACCAGCTTCCTCTTCCCAGTGTTTGGCACACTCTCCTGTTGCTTTATGCATCTGATGCTGGCCAGGAGGTGATGTCTACCCTCTGCTTATACCATCATTTTCCCCTGTCATCATGGAGCTTCCCCTCAAGTCTGTAAACCAAAATAAACTCTTTTTCCCACAAACTGAACTTGGTCAGGTGTTTTCTGCCAGCAGTGCAAACCTGACTGCAACACCATGTCTCTACCATGTCACTGTGATCTTGAACGCAGAGTATCAACATTCCATATCAGTTATACATACAGATTGGTTACAGATCCAAGACTTAAGGAAATATCAGCAAAACAGCCCATGAAAATCAATTGGCTATACAGAATTTGACATAAAGTCCATTATATATTCTGTTATAATTCATGAATGGTGTGTTAGCCATTCTCTACACTAGAGAAGTTTATAATGAATATAGCTTTCAACAATAGGCCCTCTTAACTAAATGTTCATTTGACTAATTAATAAAACACTTCATTAAAGACCTTTTAAGACAAAGTCCCACATAACACTTACTTTAGATTGGAGAGTTGTTTGTTAAGTATTTGCTAGCCTACTACAAAAAGTTATAGAAGGCAATGAAGTAGACTTTTGAGATATATATGTGTATATATATATTTAATTTCATTAATTTAATACATTTGCTTAAGTTTGAAAAAATTTAAATTTAATTTAAAAATAATTGCTAGCAAGAAAGCATCCTTCAGGGAGATGGCAGTATGCACTGAGGCGATTTAAAGCTCATCAAAGCAGAAAACTCAGAGGCTCCTGAGAGCTCTAAACTAAAAGGGAATGATAACACATCTTCCTAGGCTCAGGGAACATTGTGGAGGAAGGGGTAGAAAGAACGTGAGAGCCACAGGGTGGGAAGGAATATCTTGAGACACTGAAAAGGGGAGGGCCCTTGGTGGAAAGAGGTAGAGGATAGGGTACATAAACTATAACCTTACGGGACTATGACCAATATGTAAGATGTTCATACAATAAAGATCCTAGTAAAAAATTAAATACATCGTTTTAATAGAAAAAATTAGGAACTTGCCATATTTTTAGACTTGAGTGAAGTTTATCCAAGCTTTCCTCCATGTGGAGGGTGGGGTTTATTTTGGCTTACGGACTTGAGAGGAAGCTCCACCATGGCAGGGGAAAACAATGTATATTATGGGCGTTTTAAGGACCTGAAGGAGGGAGACCTGGTGGTGGGACCAATGGCAGTGTGGTCAGGCACTGACCCTAAGCCATGGAGTGAGCAGAACAGCTGAGAGAGCAGGCTGGAGTTTGCACATATGGGACACCCCATGGGAGACCTCAGAAATAATCAACCTTGGCATGGATTAGTGTCATTAACGAGATAGGGTCTAATGAGTTGTCTTAATTAGTTACTAATTGTCCATGTGACCTCATTTGTACCACAGCCCATTGAGACCTAGGGACATCCAGGTTATAATTAATTATGACCTATGAGTGACATTTTACATCACAAGCATCAAGATAGCTTGGCAGTGCACATGACCAAAAGGGTGAAGCCATCTGTTGGAGTGAATGAAATCAACGACCTATCCATAGCTCAGTGTCATCAGGGAGCTGCCCTGGGAAAAGCAGTAAGCTGCTACGCATTTCAAAAGATGGGTTTTACCATGACACTGGAGGTTGCTAGGTCTTATGACGGGGGCAGGCATGGGACTTTGGGTCTGCTCTTCACTACTGCAGGTGCATGGAGTAGATAATGTTGCTGCCACCCAGACCCACAATATCAGGCCAGCACCCACCCTCTGTGTTACTGGGATTATGGACTGCCCTCTGCTCACAGCTGCCTACCTTCTCTGGAGGCTGCCCTCAGCCAACGTATCTACTGATCTACCTTCACAGGCCTCTCTCCTCCTATCGCAGGGAGCTTCTAGCTAGTGGCTGGCTTCCTCCAAGGAGGGCAATTCTATAGTGCACTTAGTGCTCCAAAGCTCCTCTCTCTGCTGGTGGAGTAGGCTATAGCTGGGCTGTTTCGGAGACCTTGCCCTTGCTCAGCTCCTTGCTGTGCCCTGCTCTTCCTCAGACCTTCCCCTCAACACTTCACCTGCAAAATCCCAGTCTCGGGCTCTGCTTCTTGAAATCTCAACCTAGAAAAGAATTTAAATTCCTCATTTGGATTGAGGAGAGGGCTTATCAGTCAAAGACACTTGCTTGCAAAGCCTAAGGCCTGGGTTCAGTTATCCAGTACCCATATAAAGCCAAACACAAGAGTGTAGCATGTGTCTAGAATTCATTTACAGGAGTGAGGGGCCCTCCTGTGCCCATTCTCACACACACTCTCTCATTTGAAAATAAAGAAACATTACAAAAAATAGTTACTGGAGTCAGGCATGGTGGCACATGCCTTTAATCCAAGCCTTCAAGAGGTATAGTTAGGAGGATCGCTGTGAGTTCAAGACTGTGTAGTGAGTTCCAGGTCAACCTGGATTAGAGCAAGACCCTATCTCAAAAAAACAAAAACAAAAAATCCTCATTTATCTATTGTATAGGATTTAGATCGACTAGTAAGACTGTGTTGGATAGAGCTAGGAGTTATGAGACCTTGGTGTTGCAGTCAGGTTCACATTGTTGGCAGAAATCACCAGACCTAGAGCAGCTTGTGGAGGGTGGGGTTTATTTTGGTTTACAGCCTTGGGAGGAAGCTCCACCATGGCAGGGGAAAACGATGGCATAAGCAGAGGGTGGACATCACCCCCTGGCCAACAACAACAGAAGAATGTGTCAAACACTGGCATGGGGAACCTGGCTATAACACCCATAAGTCCGTCCCCAACAATACACCACCCCCAGGAGACTTTAATTTCTAATTGCCATCAGCTGAAGAGCCTAATATTCAGAACACCTAAGTTAATGGGGACACCACCACATTCCATCCCTGACCCCCATAAACTGATAATCATCCAGGATGTAAAATGTTATACATTTATCCCAACTTTAAAAGTCCCCACAGTTTTTATCAATCTTAATGATGTTCAAACATCCCCATAATCCAAGGTCTTTTAACTGAGCCATAATACCAAAACATCCCCCCCCAAAACCATAATGGCACAGAATAACCACTCACACTACAAAAGATGGCAGTGAGCATAGTGAAGAAATATTCAACCAATACAAGATTTAAACAGGGAAGACATCAAACTCTGTAGCTCCAAGTCCAACAACTCTAACCAGTGACAAATCTCTAAGTCTGTTAATTCTAACCAGAAACAAGTCTTTGGAGTTCCAATTCTGCCCCTCCAGCTAGGCTACTCACTGTCCTAGAAAACTTCATCCAGGACAGGCAGCTCTCCATAGCAGCCATCTTGTGCTCCCAGCATCTCCACTGGGTTTCCACTGCAACCACAGTCCATCCTCATGGCCCCATAGGGTCTCCATACAGGCAATCTTGCTTCACACTGCCCATGGCCATTTCCAAAACACGAGACCATGTTACAAATTCAATGACCCTCTCTTGCCTGAATTTCTTATACTCCATAATACCAGGTAGGGTGCCAATTTGTTAATCCAGGGAGGAATAAAGCAGATTTTGAAGAATAGGATGCTCCTTCTACATTCAGGCCCCTTCAAAAGAGTCTACATTCTTCCTGTTGCCCCAGTGCAGGTCAGCTGACCCAATCTCAATGGTTATAATAGCTCATATAATTGCAGCTGAACAGGCAGAAGTTTCAGCCCAAAATTTCATTTCTGTGTTGTATCCCACTGCTCACACCAGTCCATTTCTATGCACTGCAACCGTGCATAAGTTCTTAGGACATGGGCATAATAGCAAGCCTCTCACACAAACTGCTTCTAGTCCAGTCAAGAAAAGCTCTTTCTCACCCTCATAAGCCAAACCTCACATTCTATAATTCTTACTGCATTAATGTCTTTAAACTCTGACCAGAATAGTCAATCAAGCTGTACTTACAGCACTGAAAGGCATCTCTTAGGCCAAGGTTTCAAATTTTTCCACATTCCTCTTGAAAATCAGCTCCAAATGACCAAAGCTACACAGTCAGGTGTCTAGCACCAATCCCACTCCTCTGGTACCAACTTTACTGTTGCAGTCAGATTCACATTGCTGGCAGAAATCACCTGACCAAGAATAGCCTGTGGGAAAAAGAAAGGTTTATTTTGACTTCCAGACTTGAGGGGAAGCTCCATGATGACAGGGAAAACAATCACATGATCAGAGAGTAGACATCACCCCCTGGCCAACATAAGGTAGACAATAGCAACAGAAGAATGTGCCAAACACTGGCATGGGGAAACTGGCTATAACACCCATAAGCCTGCCTCCAACAATACACCAACTCTAGGAGGCTTTAATTTCCAATTGCCATCAGCTGGGGAGCCTAACATTCAGAACACCTAAGTTTATGGGGGATACCTGAATCAAACCACCACACTTGGCAAGGCACAAGGTCCAAGATTTGGGCTGGGCTAGGCAGGATGTTAAATAGGACATCAAAAGCAGTGTCATACCTGGGTGTGGTAACACATGCCCATAATCCCAGTCTTTGGGGGGTAGGGGCAGGAGGATCAGGAGTGCATGGTCATCCTCAGCTACACAGTGAATCCCATGTCAGTCTGGGCTACCTGAGATTCTGTCTCCAAAAAACAAAACTGACAAAAATCAGTGAAATTACTGTGATTAAAAAGCAGAGTTGGGCTGGAGAGATGGATTAGCAGTGAAGGTAGGTGCTTGCCTGTGAAGCCTAAGGTCCCATGTTCAACTCTCCAGATCCCACATAAGCCAGACACAAAAAAGTGAGGCAAGTGCAAGGTCACACATGCCCACTAGGTGGCGCAAGCATCTGTAGTTCAATTGCAATGGCTGAGGCCCTAGCACACCAATTCTTTCTCTGTAAAATTAAAAAAAAAAATTTTAAAAAGGAGAGTTGCCAGGTGTGGTAGCACACACCTTTAATCCCAGCACTCCTGAGGAAGAGGTAGGAATATTGCTATGAGTTTAAGGCCAGCCTGGGACTACAGAGTGAGCGCCAGTTCAGCCTGGCTTAGAGTGAGACCCTACCTTAAAACAAAACAAAACATCTGGGCATTGTATTGTACATCTTTAATCCCAGCACTTGGGTGGCTGAAGCAGGAGAGAATCTCTAAGAGTTCAAGGTCACCCTGAAACTACATAGTGAATTCCAGGTCATCCTGGGCTAAAGCAAGACCCTACCTCAAAAGGAAAACAAACAAACAAAAATAACAGACTTGGGGCTGGGGAAATGGCTTAGCCATAAAAGGTGCTTGTTTTTGAAGCATGATAGTCTGGGTTTGATTCCCCAGTACCCACATAAAGGCAGATGAACAAAGCGGTGCATGCATCTGGAGTTTATCTGCAGCAGCAGCAAGAGACCTTTGTACACCTATACTCTCTCTCTCAAATAAGTGAATAAAATATATTTTTTGAAAAATCAGACATGGGTCTTCTCTAGATATATATATGTGATTGTGTTGTCGGTCTGCCACATGGAGGTGGCCTATTGCACTGTAACAGATGAGTAAAATGAATTCGTGTGAGGTATATTCATGAGCAGGTAACTTTGAGGACATCTAGGCTGGGTCTCTGTGGCAGCTCTGACAGACAGAGTTGAACCTGCCTTAGATAGTCTCACCTGAGAGGTGAAAAGGCTGGGAGCTTTTCACTAACAGTGTTAGTGTGCAGAGGAGTGGTACCTGTTGGGGTGCTCACTCCATATGTGTGAGAATAGAGCTTATAGGTACTTGCCAGAGATAGTTGTCATAGGTATAGGAACTGTGGGGATTTGGGGATTCTGAGCAGGATCCCCACTTCTGCTCATCCGATCAGCATGTCTTCATTGCTCAAGCCCAACAATCCAGGCTTCAGTCCTTAGATTTCTGACCTATTCCTGCTGGCTCAGGACAGGAATCCCTTTCTCTGGAAGAATTTAGCCTTTTTCTTGGGATATGCCTTCCCTCTACACCATTCTTATTCATGCTCTACCTTCCAAAGTCATTTGGAATATCAGCTCCTTGGAAAGTTTTGGTTCAGTTACATGCCTTTTAGTTACAATTTTTAAATTTTGTTTTATTTTTAGAGAGAGAGAGAGAGAGAGAATTGACTCACCAGGGCCTCAGCCACTGCAACTGAATGCCAGACACTTGCGCCACCTAATGGACATGTGCGACCTTATGCTTACCTCACCTCTGTGTGCCTGGCTTATGTGGGATCTGGAGAGTCAAACATGGATCCTCAGGCTTGGCAGGCAAGCACCTTAACAGGTAAGCCATCTCTCTAGCCCTTAGCTACACTTTAAAAAAAAAAACAAAACAAAACACTCAAGTGGGCTCTGCTGATATTGCCAGAACATACTGACTCTGTTGGCCTCTGGACACAGCCCCTGTTCACCTCTGTGGTGGTTTGACTCAGGTGACCCCCACAAACTTAGGTGTTCAGAATGCTAGGTTCCCAGCTGATGGAGATCTGGGAATTAATGCGTCCTGGAAGCAATGTATTGTTTTGGGGGTGGGCTTATTGGTATTATAGCCAGTTTCCCCTGGCCAGTGTGTGGCACACTCTCCTGTTGCTATTGTCCACCTGATGTTGGCCAAAGGGTGATGTCCACACTCTGCTCATGCCATTGTTTCTCCCCCTGCCATCATGAAGTTTCCCCATTGAGTCTGTAATCCAAAATAAACCTTTCTTTTCCCCCATAAGCTGCTCTTGCTCAGATGATTTCTGCCAGCAATGCAAACCTGACTGCAACATCCTCCATGTAATGAACTCATTTCAGCTACTGATGCTTCAAGCCACCATCTTCAAGGGAGAAGGAAGAGATTTTCCCAGCATCAGAGCAGCTTATATTACATGTTCATCTCTGAACTGATGTAGCAGAGGAAGGATTCACTTTGGCCATGTCATATGATCTGGCCCTGGGACCAGGGGCTTGGGCCTCACCAAGACCAGTAGATGATGGAGTGATTAGCAAATAAAAGTCAGGAGTCGATGCCTACATAAGGTAAAGGAAGGGACCCTATGGCAGAAAATGTCTCCTATTCTTTCTGGACTGCTCATCTACCAGTTTCTCTGTGACCATTACCATGCTGCATTTCAATAGTTGTTTTATGTGATTCTCTTGAACAGTGCCCTATAAAAATCTTGGGTACTCCAGCCATGAGTGATATGCTTTTATATCCTCGTATTTGTCCACACAAGCATACAAATGAATTGGGTACTCAATAAGTCCTTAGCTGGGGAGATGGATTAGTAGTGCTTACCAAGCAAGCATAAGGTCCTGAGTTCAGATCTCCATATGAATGTCAAATGCTAGTCAGTGTGGTACACACCCAAGACTGGAGAGGCAGAGACGTGGAATCCTTGGGACTCACCATGACTTGTCTGCTGAATTGGTGAGCTTTAGGGTTAGTGAGTGATCCTTTTCCAAAGAATAAGATGGATTTAGGAGGTGTGCTGGTTGAATTTGGGTGTCCCTCTTGAACTTACGTGTTCTGAATGGTAGGTCCCCAGCTGATGGAAATTTGGGAATTGGATCTTCCTGGAGGTGATGTATTGTTGGGGGTGGGTTTATGAGTGTTATAACCAGCTTCCCATTGAGAGTGTTTGGCACACTCTCCTATTGCTATTGTTCACCTGATGTTGGCCAGGAAGTGATGTCCACCCTCTGCTCATGCCATCGTTTGCCCCTGCAATCATGGAGCTTCCCCTCGAGTCTATAAGCCAAAATAAACCCTTTTTCACACAAGCTGCTCTTGGTTGAGTGTTTTCTGACAGCACATGAAGCTGTCTGCAACAGGAAGACAACCAGATGTTGACCTCTGGCCTACACATGAGTGCTCACATACATGCATGTGTACCAACATGCACATATGTACTTGCACACATGTGTCCACATACATGTAAGCACACATACACACTACTACACACATACATATGTAAAAAAGAAAATCCTTGTGAATATGGTCATGTAAATACTTAACATTTGGTGCTGAAGAGATTGTTCAGTTTTACCATGCTTGCTTGCAAATCCTAAAAACCTGGGCTTATCTCCCAAGTACCCATGTAAAGCCAGATGCACAATGTTCTGCATGCATCTAGAGTTCATTTGCAGTGGAAAGAGACCCTGACACGCCCATACTCTGTGTGTGTGTGTGTCTCTCTCTCTCTGTCTTCATGTCACTGCTTGCAAATAAATAAATAAAAGTATTTTTTTAAAACTCTTAAAAACTTCATAACATTTGTACAAGCACAAATACATAAAACAAAGATTAGTCTATACCAAACAGATTGAGTTTTGTTATGCAAATTTTATTAAAATATCACATGTGTTAAAAGGGATACAAATTGGAAAGGAAGAGATCAAGTTATCATTATTTGCAGATGACATGATTCTATACATAAAGGACCCTAAAGACTCTACTAGCAAACTGTTAGAGCTGATAAACACCTACAGCCATGTAGCAGGACACAAAATAAATACACAGAAATCAGTAGCCTTCCTATATACTAAAAACAAACACAGAGAGCATGAAATCAGAGAATCACTCCCATTCACAACTGCATCAAAGGAAATAAAGTACCTTGGAATAAACCTAACCAAGGAAGAAAAGGATCTCTACAACGAAAACTTTAAAACACTCAAGTGAGAAATTTCAGAAGACACTAGGAAATAGAAAAACATCCCTTGTTCCTGGACTGGAAGAATCAATATTGTGAAAATGGCAATCCTACCAAAAACAATCTACACATTTAATGCAATCCCCATCAAAATTCCAATGGCATTCTTCATTGAAATAGAATAAACAATCCAAAAATTCATTTGGAATCACAAAAAACCTCAAATATCTAAAATAATACTGAGCAACAAAAATAAGGCTGGTGGTATCACCATTCCTGATTTTAACCTATACTACAGAGCCATAGTAACAAAAACAGCATGGCACTGGCACAAAAACAGACATGTAGATCAATGGAACAGAATAGAGGACCCAGATGTAAGTCCAGGTAGCTATAGCCACCTGATATTCGATAAAAATGCCAAATATACTCATTGGAGAAACTTCAGCCAATGGTGTTGGGAAAACTGGATATGTATCTGTAGAAGGATGAAAATAGATTCTTCGCTTTCTCCATGCCCAAGAATTAAGTCCAAATGGATTAAATACCTTAACATCAGACCTGAAACTCTGAAACTGCTAGGGGAAAAAGTAGGGAAAACCATTCAACATACTGGTCTTGGCAAAGACTTTCTGAATATAACCCCAATTGCTCAGGCAATAAAACCACAGATTAACCACTGGGATCTCATGAAATTGCAAAGATTTTGTACTGCAAAGGACACTGTGAATAAAGCAAAGAGGCAACCTACAGAATGAGAAAAAATCTTTGCCAGCTATATATCTGATAGAGGATTAATATCTAGGATATACAAAGAACTCAAAAAGTTAAATAATAAGAAATTAAACAAGCCAATTAAAAAATGGGCTATGGAGCTAAATAGAGAGTTCCCAAAGAAGAAATACGGATGGCGTATAAGCATCTAAAAAAAATGTTCTACATCCCTAGTCATCAGGGAAATGCAGATTAAAACTATGTTGAGATTCCATCTCATTCCTGTCAGATTGGCTACTGTCATGAAAACAAATGATCATAAATGCTGGCAGGGATGTGGAAAAAGAGGAACCCTTCTGTACTGTTTGTGGGAATGCAATCTGGTCCAGCCATTGTGGAAATCAGTGTGGAGGTTCCTAAGACAGCTAAAGATTGATCTACCATATGACCCAGCTATAGCACTCCTAGGCATATTGCCTAAGGCCTCATCTCATTTCCTTAAAAGTACATTCTCAACCATGTTTATTGCCGCTCAATTCATAAAAGCTGGGAGATGGAAACAGCCTAGATGTCCCTCAATTGATGAGTGGATAATGAAGATGTGGCACATTTATACAATGGAGTTCTACTCAGCAGTAAAGAAAAAGGAAGTGATGAAATTTGCAGGAAAATGGATGGATCTGGAAAGGATTATACTAAGCGAGGTAACCCAGGCCCAGAAAGCCAAGCACTGCATGTTCTCTCTCATATATGGATCCTAGCTACAGATGATTGGGCTTCTGTGTGAGAAGGAAAAAGCTGAGTAGCAGAGACCAGTAAGCTAAAAAGAGATATAAAGGGAAGAGAAAGGAAGGGAGGAGGGTACTTAATAGGATGGTATTGTATGTATGTAAGTAGAAGAATAGATTAACGGGGGTGAAAAGGCCCAAAGTGAGGTCAGGGGAAGAGATTGAGTAAAGGAAAGGTGGAGGGAGGGCTAATCAAAATCTAAGAGGATATAAATAAATCATATGGAATCCTCTGGTTTTGGACAATGGAACACTCAAGAGCCATCGATTGTTTTTAGAAAATTTTCAGTGCCAGTGATGGGATACCTTCTAATGAGTTGCTGGCTAGGGAGGTCTCTGATGCCCCCAAAACATTATAGGCTATTGCCGAGGCCCTTCATTTCCTACCAGGAATAGATGGTAAGACCCTATTGCTGAGGACTCCACATACCCAGGCTGCAAGGCCACTGAGAAATCCTGCTGGAACTGAGTTGATAACCTCCTCCATGTAGACCAGCTTACAGAAAGCTGTAAGAAGCCATTCTACATGCAGTTCATTGGGAGAAAGAGATACCACCAGGGAAGATACTCCACAGTGGACACTGCAAGCCTTATAAATGGCCAGCCAGGCCAAATGAGCCAACAGGTGCAATAGTGGCACGTCTATCATGGTGGAAACCAACTGCCCTCCAATTGGACTGGAGGCCTGCTCCATGGGAGGGAATACATCCCTGATACTGAAAACTTAAAACAGGGGCAGTCATGAGCCCTAGGGGTGTAACATCTGCTGATGCCTGAAAAAATGTATATTCTATGCTTATCAAACTGCCCAGTAAGCACTTCTCTTAATATTTACACCCTTATATTAATGCTACCCGTACTTTGGGTAGAGAATCTTCTCTTTTCAGATGGCAGTGACCTTAGGACTACTCAGAAGGTATCATAGTGTTGAAAAGAAGTGACTGGAATACTGAGTAACATCTCGATCACACCTTCCAAGGCTCAGGGTCTAATGTGGAAGAGGTGGCAGAAAGAATGTAAGAGCCAAAGGAAGGGTAGGACTCCTTACAATGTATTCCCTCCAGACATAAAATGGCCTGGATATCCATGACCTCATAGTACCTGACACTGCCTTCACAAGACCATCATAAGAGGAGGAAAAGATCATGACATCCAAATAAAAGAGAGACTTATTGAGATGGGGAGGGGATATGATGGAGAATGGAATTTCAAAGGGGAAAGTTGGGGGGAGCGGGAAGGTATTACCATGGGATATTTTTTATAATCATGGAAAATGTTAATAAAAATTGAGGAAAAAAATTGCATGTGTAAGAAGTGTACAAAGTATACAATTAGTGAATAAATTTTCACAAACTAAACACATTTATGTAACTACAATCCAAATCAAGAGACATTATCACAGGATGGAAAGATTGCTTGTTAGTTAAGGTGTTTGCCTATGAAGCATAAGGACCCAGATTTGATTCCCCAGTACCCACATAAGGCAGATGCACAAGGTGGCCCATGTGTTTGGAATTCATTTGCAGTGGCTGGAGGCCCTGGCACACCCATTCTCTCTCTTTCTCTGTCTCTCTCAAATAAATAAATAAAAATATTTAAAAAGCAACATTATTAGAGCCTAAGACACTTCCTTTTCCTTATGTGCCATCAAAGATACTTGCTGCCATTGTCTCTAGCACCAAAGGTTAGTTAGCCTTGACTGTTGAAGCTACTCAATCTCATTGCTACATATTATTCCATTATAAGAATACAAACATTTTATCTATTCTGCTGTTGATAATACTTCAGATAACTTCCATTTGGGGGTTATTAAAAGTTATACTGTGATAGGACCAGGGAGATGGTTCAGCAAGCAGTTAAAGGTGCTTGCTTGCAAAACCCACTGGCCCAAGTTTAAATCAGAAGCATCCATATAAAGCTGGATGCCAGGTAGGGTATGCATCTGTGATCTCCTCCTGCCTGCAGCCATGGAAAGTGGGTCTAGGAGAATCTAAATTTTGTGATCCTAGTAGTCGGACAGTAGTTCATGGTAGTTGATTAGCAGTGACAACAGACTGTGTCTCAAAGAGGGTGTGCAGACACCTCAAAGTTGTCCTCTGACCTTCACACATGCGCCCCCCCAACACAGACGGATTAACGCTACAATGAACATTCTAATCTGTGTCTTGTTAGTACACACATGGGCATATTTGTTTTGAGTATATTATGACTTTGAGGGTAATTGTTAAGGTATGCATAATTGTAAGGTAGCTGTACATTCTGCTTTTGAAGATACTTCCAATTTTCCAGAGTAGGGCTATCAGTCTCACAATGGACATATCAGCCAGAAAAATAAGAATTTAATGATTAAATTTGCAATTTTGATCTACATAACACATTTTTTAATATCTTCACAAACCCCTGGACACAATAGTTGCTGGATAATACTAAGTGGATGAATGAATGAAGGAAGGAAGGAATGAAGTGTCGCACTGAAGAACACTGAAGAGCCACAGACTTGGATGAAAGCAAACTTTCTCCTTCCTTCACTGCACCGAGAATTAAACGAAAGACTTTGTGGAGGATTTCCTTCATAATCCCTTCAAAATGAGTCAGTCCTGCTATGTACTAAATGGATTATGCATGAATCCCAAAACAAATCCAACTGCAATTAATGTTTTAATAAAGCAGTTGCTAGTGTATGCAATGCCCACAACTCATCAGGAGGGATTTTATTATATTTATAAACATTAATTAGTTGTTTGTTATTGTCAAACTAAATTTAAAATAAATCCACAGCACTGCCGGCCACTTGGGTGAGAATATCTCAGTGGTGACTGTAATTAGAAAATAGATGGGAGCGAATAGCCTTAATTAGTTAACTAATGGTGTGCTTCCCACTAATTGAAATGAGGAGCCCCTATCTCACAGCATGGGAAAAAAATCTCAGGTGTGAGAATAAGAAGTGAACTCCTTTGAGGATTAATATGTCAAAATATTGTTTAACCCTTTCTTTATGGTCCTTTGATACAACCCACAATGCTCATTGTCCAATAAAATTTTTTTAAAAAAGTTCTTCTTTAAAAGCAGGGATAAAACCAACTCTGCTTTGGCTAAAATATAGCCTGGTCTCCAGTTATTGGATTTAACTCCGGACCATGTCTCTCTTAGTTCCTCTGAGGGAGGTGACCACCTAATTTCCTAATTCTGCTTCTTTGTACATTCATTCTTCACCTTTTTCATTGTTTTTTCTTCCTCAAAACTGATGAGAATCATCTTTTTCATCTTGAGAGACAGAGAGAGAATGGGTGCACCAGGGCCTCTAGCCACTGTAAACAAACTCCAGACTCATGCACCACCTTGTACATCTGGCTTACATGAATCCTGGGAAATTGACCCTGGGTCTTTTGGCTTTCCAGGCATGCACCTTACCCACTATGCCATCTCTCCAGCCCAATATTTATTGTTTTAACTTGCACACGTATGTGGGTGGTATGCATGCATGTGTGTTGGTGTGTGTGTATGTGTGAAGGTCAGAGGTCAGTGTCAAAAGCCTTCATCATTCACTGTCTACCTCATTATTATTTTTTGAGACAAAGCCTTTCATGTGAAACCTCAAATATGGTTTTACTTGAAATCTCATCTGTGCTGGGACTTACTCCTTCCCCTGTTTCCTTGCTTGTCACTCTTGGAAGCATTTTTGTGACAAGCTGCATGCACACAAACCCTCATCTCAAGATGTATTTCTACTAACCTGGTTTAATGCACTGAGTAAAATGCACTGTATCTTCTTCACCCAAGGAGAGCTCTTCCGTTTGTCTCTCCACTTCCAAATAGGTACGATTGTCTACCAGAAAAGAAGACATCACCCCTTTCCCCATTTGTCTGATTTTTCAGCTAAGTGGAAATGCTCCTCCAATCTTGACAATACAACTCTGGGTTCTCACCATTCGCCCTTCCTTTCCATCTGTTGCTGGGACATCTCAGTGCCTTCTAACATTTCAAACTTTCCAACCCTAGTGTTGAGTAATTGCTAGGAAGTAGCAGCCCATATTTTTAGGTTTTGAGACAAAGTCTCATGTAGCCCTTTGAACTAGTTATATATCTTAGGATGACCTATAACCCACTCCTCTGGCCTCTACCCTACAAGTGCTAGGATTACAGGCATTTGCCACCATGCCCAAATAAGACAACATTTGTTTTTTAAGGAAGAAAGATTTCTTTTCACTGACGGTTTGAGAGGTTCGAGTTCGTGGTCACTTTGGTCCCATTGTGTCTGGGCTGTGTTACGGTAAAACATCATTGCAAGAGGAGTATGGCTGGGCAAAGCTGCTTACCTCATGTAGCAAAGAGAGTAATAGATAAAGGAGTCCAAGACAAGGTATATTTTCCAAGGCATGCCCCCAACTAGGCCAACACCTCCTAGCTTCCACCAACTTATACTAGGGTCATCAAATTATGAATTCATCAGTGGGTCAATACACTGATTAGGTCAGAGTTCTGAGATCCAATTACCTTTCAATGGTAGGATCTGCCAGCTGGGGCCAAGTCTTCAATATTCTACTCAAATCTGGATTTAGGTTCAACTGTGCCTAGAACAGTGCATTAGCTCCTGATGGGATAGCCATCCTCCCTATTCCTCACAAATCTGCCCTTTACTAGAGTAGAGCAATCTAGAGGAAATGAAAATCAACCTTGTACTTCCTGTTTTGGAAAACTCTGGAATGGCTCCCACACCCTGTTAAGGGCAAGGTAAGTATCTTAGTATCTTAATGCAAAGGTCTCCCTGATTGACAGTTCCTCTCCTTATTACTTACTCATTCCATTGATAAATTTGCCTGTCAGCTTAGTCCTTGAAGGCTTCTGCTAATTTATTCACACTCTGATAGGCCATCCTCATATTTGCTTAATTTATAATTTAGTTGGGGCAAGAAGCCACCTTTTTTATATAATTTTTTTCAAATATTTTATTTATTTATTTGAGGGAAGGAGAAAGAGAGAGAGAGAGGAAGAGAGAGAAAGAGAATGGGTATGGCAAGACCTCCAACCACTGCAAAGAACTCCAGATGCATGTGCTACCTTATACATCTGGCTTATGTGGGTCCTGGGGAATCAAATCTGGGTCTTTTGGCTTTGCAGGCAAGTGCTTTAAACTGCTAAGCCATCTTTCCAGCCCTGGCCATTTTTTTTAATGCAAGAGAGAGAGAGAGAGAGAGAGAGAGAGAGAGAGAGAGAGAGAGAGGGAGAGGGAGAGAGGGTGAGTGTGTGTGTGTTTGAGAGAGAGAGAGATTGAGAAAGAGAGGTAGAGAGAGAAAATTGGTGCTCCAGGGCCTCCAGCCACTTTAATTAAACTCCAGACACGTGTGCCACCTAGTGTGCATGTGCAATCTTGAGTACTTGCATACCTTGCATCTGGCTTATGTGGGACCTGGAGAATTGAACATGGGTCCTTAGGCTTCACACATAAATGCTTTAACCACTGAGCCACCTCTCCAGTCCAGAAAGCCACCTTTGAATTCCCTCTGGCTGCACCAGAACCCTCATCAGGAGCTTCTGTCAAAGACATGGGCGTGAGGGAACTACTCACCTAACTCTGGACCTCTTCCCAGCCACATCTGCTTGCATTCTTGCTGAGAGTAGGGAGTTAGGCTTCGTACCCCAGGACCTGATCTGATTCTGTTAATAACCAAACACTTGCTGATAGTGTTACCAAAGACTTTTCCAATTCTGAGAAGACAATTTCCTACTTCAACAGACATGGAAGGAGGATATAGATGGCGGGTGTAGTCACATTTTGTCAATTTCTTGGCATTGCTGGGAGTATATCAAGTCATAATTTGGCAATAATGATATAGATACAATTTCTAGATTGGTGGCAGAGCAGATGTTAGCTGAGACAGGAGTCACAACCGGAGAGAGGTATGAGATAGACCTCAGGTCTGAAGTCCTTAGTCTCAGGAGAAAATGTGGCTAAGTTGGTCCAAGTATTCATTGCATATTGAGAACATGGAGTCTGGATTGCTGAGCACCTCTCCAGGCCTATCATGCTCACAGTGCTGGTCTAGATTGGTACCCTGGCCACAGCATCAGGCCATTCAGCCTTCAACACTCCTGCCTTGAAGAGCTAAGCTTGGTCTCAGTGACCCACACATATCCATTCATAAGTTGCAACTTCCTCCCCCACAGAATTCTGGTGAGTCTTGCCACAGGCACCAAGGAAAATGGTAAGTCTGGAAGATATGGAATCTTTACCCAGCATCATGTTGAGCATTTGAAATTGTATGGCATCTTTCACTAGCTTTGACTGATTTCTGGAGAACCCCCTCTATGGGTCATACATAAAAAAGTATTTATAGCAAAATACTTCCATGGGAAAGAGTAAATAATGAATGCTGCTGTCTTAGTGTGGTTCACTACTGTGGGCAGAGGGCAGCTTTGTGAGATGCTGCAGACAAGGAAATTTCTGCAGGGAACCCTAAATCACCTAACGGTGAAAGGGATTCCCAGATGGCCTTATCACTGTCCATGTAAAATTGTGAGATATCTGCACCAACTAATAAATTTGCCTTGAGACTCGCTTTTCTGACATTTGCCCAAATCGTGGTTACTGTATATCCTTGTACAGTATTTGAATTCTGAATTGTAATGCCTGGTTGGCTGCCTGCCGGGATGGGAAATAAAACTCCATAATAGAATGCTATTTTTTTTTTTAACTGTGAGCATTATTAGTTGCAGTGGTATCGTATGACAAACTCATGTTTCTTTTTTCTCTCAAATGTTTTATTCTCCAGTAAAACTCATTTGCATTGTTGTCCCCTGTGGGATTTGTACATCCTGGTACATGATAAAGATGCAGAAGGGAATTAGGTCACTGGGCATGTTCTTTTTTTCTTTTAATAACCCCGTCCAACCTCCTCCTTCTTAATCCCAGGCAGACAAAAGCAATAGAAACTAAACCTTCCAGAGTCGTGATAGGCAAGGCGGATGAGCACACATCCCTTCACTCACTGTGGATGTGTTTAATTAATCCCATGTGGACTGGTCTTATTCAAATACAACTATATTTTATAAACTGCTGCCTTGTTTTCTGGTGTGCATGGTGACCCCTGATGGAGGCAGCTGCACTGTCTTAAGAAGTCAGTTATTACAGATCTGGATTTCCTTCTGCTAATGGCATCATGCAGGAAAGAATCTGTATTCTATGCAGGATACAAAACATCCCCAGTGAGCAAGGAATTAGGATACTGTTACAAGGGTACAAAGCTGTAGCAGCAGGCAGAGGAGGGGTGGATAAGCTGGTGGGGAGGTAGGCGGGAGCAAGATCCCAAATGTGACCCTGGACAGGTGCTAAACCCAGGATCAGATATCTTCCATAGGCTGGCACCCACATGGTCAAGTTCTCATGGTGCAAGGCAGGGTTCTTAGTACAGTAGTATGCTGTATGCCATTGAAGTGCTTTGCAATACTCTTTCTACCCAGGAGAAACCCACATGCATGAAAATGGGTCAAGTTTTTGGCATGACAATATTATAGTATTCTCAACCTGTGTGTAGGATATTTGTCAAGCATTCTCCTGCAATCTCATTCAGACCAAATGTGAGGTGGTCATTCTTACCATCTCCTATTACTAACAAGGAAACTTAAGCATGGGTCAGCATAACAAAATATCCACTACCACTCAGCCACCAGGCAGCACCTCCAGGGCTCAGACCAAAATGCTTTGACACAGAGACAATGGCCTTCAGTAATGCATGGCCTTGGTGAGGATTTAACCGCAGCTATTATGTGAATATCAGCATGTTCCCTTCAGAAATGTGCAATATGTTTATTCACCAAAGGATGACACGTCCTAGCCTGTATCATGGCAGCGCTTGTTCAATACAGCATGCAGCTAGAAACCACTCACGTGCTCCCCCAGCAGTGCAATGGACAGACCATGGCATAAGTACAAGTGCCAGGCTCCATGACGAATGAGAGACTAAAACTGCTCATGATGATGAACCTAAGAAATGTGACACTGAGAGAAAGGCATCTGACATGAAAGAACGCATGCCATGTGTTTCTGGGTAGAGTTCAAAAACAGGTCGAGGATGGCCACCCTCAGCCAGGCATGGTGATACATGCTTATGATGCGCTTGGGAGCCTGAGGAAGTAGGATTGCAAGTTCAAGGCTGGCCTGGGCTACATAGCAAATCCCCATCAAAAACAAAAGGAAAAAAGAAAGAAAGGGAAAAAAAGGAGTAGGTAATTACTCTTGACAGGGAGGTAATGGCTAGCAGAGGCATCCAAGGTGGGTGGCTGGTGCTATTTTGTTTACTTTGCACAAATGCATCAGCTTGGATCCAGGGCATTGCATGGATTTCTTTATGTATGTTTTACTCAACCCAAAGGAAAAAGTTTAAAATGAAAAAATGACTAGGGAAAATTTTTTATAAAAGCCTTAGATTGGTTGTTAAAACACCATTTGTAACTATAAGCCCAGTTCCACATCAGAAATAAAGGGCCAAGAATTAAAGGACACAGAGGGCTTGAGGTGGGTGAAGCATCACAGGAAGAAAGTTCTTCTGCTTATTACCAAGAAGCCATTCCACATTTGCTGAGCAACTAACCACTGATTGGTGACTTGGTAAGGCCACCTGGATGGATGCCATTTTCATCTGTCAAAAGTAATGATAACATGGCTGAAGAGATGGCTTAGTGATTAAGGCATTTGCCTGTGAAGCCTAAGGACCACGGTTTGATTCCCCAGAACCCATGTAAGCCAGATGCACAAGGTGGAGTATGCATCTGGAGTTCATTTGTAGTGGCTGGAGACCCTAGCATGCTCATTCTCTCTCTCTCTCTCTTTCTCAAATAAACAAAAATAGTATTTTTTTTAAGTAATGAAAACAAAGAAGTTCAGGAGTGGTTGACAGACTCAAAAGAGCTTGGCTTCTGGGGGATGAGCTCTGACATTTCCTGAAAAGTTCATCCTGGAGAGTGATACCCAGGGGAGAAGTGATCAGATGCTATAGTCCCCTTAGGGAAGAGTGTGAAAATCAGCTTCCATTGAGACAGTATCCCATGGTGTGACAAAATGACCAAGGTAAACACCTTGAAAGAGAAGAGATTTTTCTTGGTTCACAGTTTCAGAAGTTCCAGTTGACCGTAGATTATTGGTCTTATTGGTTTGGGTCTGTGACAAGGCATCACATGATGCCATAAGGGTATGGCAAAGGTCAGGGTCAGGGTCCCAGTATCTCAACCTAAAATGCATGCCCCCAATGACCTAACTTCTCCAAGTAGGGCCCACTTCCTAAAGGTTCCATCAGCTTCCAACAGCCATCCACATGTGGGCACAAAGCAAGCCTTCACCAGCTGAGTGTGGTGTCATACACCTTTAGTTCCAGCACTTGAGAGGCTGAGGTAGGAGGATTGCAGTCAGTTCAAAGCCAGTCTAGGGCTACAGAGTGAATTCCAGATCAGCCTGTGCTGAAGTGAGACCCTACCTCAAAAAATGCACACACACACACACACACACACACACACACACACCACATACATACACACACACCACACATTCCACACACACACACACAAACATACACACATGTCCTTTAGAGGCATTATAGATCCAAACCATATCTTACCCCCAGATCCATCTCCCAGGCCCCTCTTCTGATTTATATGGAACTTGGTAAGTGGAAATAAAGGATTATATTTTATAATATCTACTAGGGAGAAAAATCTACCAGATTATTCCGAAAGAGTTGGTACCAAGTGGGACTTTTATATTTAACAAGAGAATTTTGAACACAGGAATGTTTTAACATTATTTTTGTTCTTTTTTAATATTTAATTTATTTATTAGAAAGAGAGGCAGATAAAGAGAGAAAGAGAGAGAGAATGAGCACATGCATCTGGAGTTCATTTGCAATGGCTGGAGGCCCTGGCATGCCCATTAATTCTTCTTGCTCTCTCTCTGTAATAAATGTTATGCAAGAGAGAGACAGAGAGAGGGAGAGTCTGGGCATACCAGGGCCTCTCCTCACTGCAAATGATCTCCAGATATACGTGCCGCTTTGTGTGTCTGTATATATGTGGATACTGGGGAACTGAATCCAGACTGTTAGGCTTTGTTGGCAAGGAGCATAATGACTGAGCCAACTCTCTAGCCTTAATATGTTTACTTTTTATTTAATAATATGTCTTAAATCCTGTGAGAAATGCTCCATGGAGATGAATGTTTGTTCGAAAGTAGGGTAGAATTACTTGCTCTGTGAGTGTGTGAGTTACCTTTTTGTTGCTGTGACAAAACATCCAATCAACAGCAGCTTACTAAAGAAAAGGATTTATTCTTGTTTACAGTGTTGAGGGAAGGTTTCATCATGGCAGGGAAAACCTGACCGGAGCAGACAGCTGAGAATCACGTCTCTAGAGCACCAGGGAAGAAGTAGAGAGAGTGAGCTCAGTGTGGCAATCAGGGCTTGCCCACTCCCAACAACCCACCTTCTCCCATAAGGCTTCACCTCTCAAAGACCCTACAACTTTCCCAAATTGTCACCAGCTCGAGGCCAAGCATTCAGACCACATGAGCCTGTGGGAGACACTTTATTCAAGCCACATGTTCTCTGGCCCTCATCCCCACAGACTCATAGCCATCTCATAATGCACAGTGCATGAACTTATAATTGGTTTAACTTAGTTGGAGCAAAGTATAGAAATCACAGATTTGAACTTCCACAAGTCAATATCCTACATTCAACACCTAGGCCCCACTTTCTTCTCTATATCCCAATAATGCCATCATCCCCCTGAAATTATTACCTTATATCTAATGCTGTAAAGTCTGTTTTGCACACTCTGAATTTTTATGTCAATAGGATGATATGTCACCATTTTGTGTACAGCTTCTTGAACTCAGCAGTGTACTTGTGACCATCATCCATGTTGCTGCCTGTGGTAGCAGTTTATTCATTTCCATTGCAGTGCCATGTTTCATTCTGTGTGTATGCCCTAATTTGTTTACTTATCCTCCTGTTGAGTTGCTTATGTGTGGGATTATCATGAAAAGGGCTGCTCTGAACCGTTATGTACATGTGTTTGGTTAGACAAATGATAATGTTCCCAGAGCTGGGCTCACTGTTAAAAGACACTAACTTCTTGTTCCACCATGTGAGTCAACCATTGGCTCTAAGTCACCTTGGCTATGATGTCCTTGTCAAACTGGGCCCGTCTACTGAGATCGGTTTTCTGGAGAAGGAGCAGATTTTGCTGTGAGAAGCCACCTGTCATAGTAGCTGGGGCATGTGTGCACAGCATATCAGCCGTGACACTGTCTTTCAACACCTGGTTTGCGCGCCGCGGGGGGAGGGGCGGGACACAGATTGTCTGCTCTTCCTTCTTGCCTCCTCCGCTTTTCCTCATCTCCTGATTTTATGCAGCGAATAACTGAACAATTCTGGATTAAGGTGTTCCTTGCCCACTTCCTCTGTAGTAAATACATAACAAGCAATCTTTCATGCACATGTTAAGATGACTCAATGATAGTGACCATCTGAAGAAATCATTCCTGGTGTCTAAGTCAAAAAGAAGAGAAGCAGAGCAGCGAGTCTAAAGGGAGCGCCATCCGTTGGGCTCTGTTGACCCCTCATGCTTGACTAGCATCTCCTTGCAGCAAATCAAACCGTGCCATCATGAGGGCAGACATGCTTTGCCTTGGAGGAAAGCAGAGTCCAAGTCCTCAATACAGCTATAAATGCAGGGCAGGCTAGGGTGAAAGCCTTACCCACCATCCTCTCATCCTTTCTGGACCACTCTAGCAGGAACTTCCTTATGTTACCTGGGGGGGGGGGTAAGTATAGCTCCCTCTTGGAGCTCCTTGTGGAATCTAGACTCACTCACCTGACTCCAATAAGATCTCACTGTGATGAGTCTCCTCCATCCCCGACTCCTTCTCCCTGATTTACTCCCTTTGATAAACCACCTGCATCCCAGTCCTTGTCTCAGGCTCAGCTTGCCTGGAGACCCCAAGAACACAGATGCCCAGAACATTTTACAACTAATTTGTTTTTTCCTTTTTTTGTTTGTTTGTTTGTTTTTGTAAGTAAGCCCAGGCTGACCTGGAATTCACTATGTAGTCTCAGGGTGGCCTTGAACTCACAGTGGTCCTCCTACCTCTGCCTCCCTAGTGCTTTCAGCTTGCTTTCTTTGAGTAGCATAACTACAAATCAACATGCCTTTGGGTGTTTTCCTGATAAAGCTGGCCATGTCTGACATTGATGCTGTGTTAGGTAGCACCAAGGGGGGGGGGGGCTTGAAAATCTCTTCTTGTCTTCCTTTAAGTGAGGCTAAGTTTACATACAGAGAAATGCATGGTTTTCAATGACTTGATGAATACATATATCCATGTAGCCTACCTTACCAAGATGGAGCACTTCCCTCACCCCAGAGAGTTTCCTCATGATTCCTCAAAGCAAAAGTAACAACCAATCTGATTTCTATTAGCTTATGTTGGTTTGTGCATTCTTGAATTTATAATTGTATGCATATGATATATATATGTATATTATGATGTATGTTTATATATGTATGTCTGTATTCCTTAGCACCTAGCTCTTTTGGCTCAGTATAATATCTTTGAAACTTTCCCATATGTTGCATGTATTAATAGTTTGCTCCCTTCAAAGCTGAGTATATCTCATATGTACAAGGCACATTTTGGTTATCTATTCTTCTATTAATAGATGATTGGGTTGTTTCTACTTTAGGGTTACTATGAATAAAGTTGATATGAACATTCTTGTCTTTGTAAAGATGTGTGTATTTTTAAGTGCCTTTCTTTTTTTTTAAGGGTTATTTATTTATTTGGGAGAGAGAGGAGGCAGATAGAGAGAAAGAGAATGGGAACACCAGGGCCTCCAGCCGCTGCAAACAAGCTTCAGACACAAATGCCACCTTGTGCATCTGGCTTATATGGGTCTTGGGGAATCAAAATGGGGTCCTTTGGCTTTGCAGGCAAGCACCTTAACTGCTAAGCCATCTCTCCAGCCCAGATGTGTGTATTTTTATATCTCTTGGGCAAATATGTTGGAGTATAGAGCTAGTTCTACATATCTTAACTTTTAAAAATAATTGCCAAGCTATCTTCCAAAATATGTGCAAAATTTTATATTCCCATAGGATCTATATCAAAGCTCTTCTTATTCTATGCTTTTGCTCCTTTGGATTCTGTCAGTCTTGTGAATCTTTACTAGTCTCATCAGTAACAAGGCTCCTTCCTAAGGAGAATGTGATGGTTTGGGTTATTGGTTATTGGTTATGGTATTAGCAATTACCATTCCATGTGGAACAGTGTGCCCGCTACCCCATTGATATTGGGCTTGGGCATGTGACTCAATTTGACCAATGGAAGGCGAATGGACATGACAGAAGCAAGACCAGAGAATGACCCTGTGCAGTGTGATTCTTGCTTCTCACCTTTCTGCCAAAGCTATGAGCACAGCTCGTCCCAGCTAATCCATTGGTCCCACAGGGAGGGGTGGTAGGGGAGGCGCCTGTTGCAGGCTGCTGCTCAGAGCCAGACACAATTGGCTCTAACCACCTAGGACATTGTTTTCTCCGAAGTAGGGTTTCACTCTAGCTCAGGCTGACCTGGAATTCACTCTGGAGTCTCAGGGTGGCCTCAAACTCATGGCAATCCTCCTACCTCTGCCTCCCAAGTGCTGGGATTAAAGGCATGCACCCCCACAGTGGGCATTTTTTTTTTTTTTTTTTTTTTTTTTTACATTGTGAGCATAACTGATCCTTGTTTTAGGCCACTGGCTTGAAATGATTTGTTATGCAGCCTTACTATTGTAATGATTGATTGCCACCATAGAGACAGTTGTCCTTGTCAAGCTTATCAAACTGCCTGGAAGTACAAATGCCTCACTTCCAGCTCACAGTGACTGAAAGCCTGCATTTAGCCAACAGCTGAATAGCTGCATTATAATGACTCCGGGAAACCTTGAACTCTGTTCCACTCAACACTTATCAAAGGCTTGATTAAAAGAAACAATATTTACCAAGAACTGCCTGAAAGTTTTACCTTCCTATCACTATCAGAGTCCTCTAAAATGTGTCTGATGTATCCCAGGAAGCAAGCAGCTGTGTCAGAGGACCAAACTGGTTTAGCTCTACCAGAACAACTTCTACCAAACAGTGTCAGGGACAGCTGTGAATCACCTGAAGAGATCTGTGTTCTTACTACATTATAGATCATGGGGCTGGCTGGCTATCTGCAATATCACCATGTTAGTCTCCCTCTTTTTTTTAAATTTTTTTTGTTTTATTTTTATTTATTTATTTGAGATGGACAGACTCAGAGAGAAAGAGGGAGAGAGAGAGAGAGAGAGAGAGAGAGAGAAAGAATGGGTGTGCCAGGGCTTCCAGCCACTGCAGACGAACTTCAGACACATGCACCCCCTTGTGCATCTGGCTAACGTGGGTCCTGGGGAATCCAGCCTAGAACTGGGGTCCTTAGGCTTCACAGACAAGTGCTTAACCACTAAGCCATCTATCCAGCCCTAGTCTCCCTCTTGAATTTGGCCTTTGAATGTATATTTTGTTAACCATCTTCACACTTGGCTACTCCCTAATTTTCTCACCCAAGTTAATTGAAATTTTTAGGATTTTTATTTTGTATGTGTGTTTTGGTACGGGCATAGCTGTAGAATTGGAAGTAGTCATCTCTGGTTCTCTCATCCATGCAAGTGCCTAGTTTTCATCATGAGGTTATCCCATTTGGTTCCTGTTATCCACTTAGCATCCAAGTACCATCACTTTGTCTGCCTTAGCTCCACACACATGGGCTGAGCACACTATCCCAGTTCTGTCTAAGTGCTGAGATAACTATGTCAATATGATTGGCTCTTGCACTCAAGACACATTTCTCTATTGACTGTATCTCTATAAACTGGGAATAAAGAAGTACCTGCCACCTGTATGGTAGGAGAAGAGTATCAAATTTGAATGACATAAAATGGGGTGTTTGCCTTTCAGCAAGCAATGAGTTTTATGATGATTGATATTATTATACTCTTATTTCTTGACTCTTTCAACAGCCTCTTATCTAATATTCCTGTCTGTAGTTTCTCAACATAACAAAGTGCCTTGAATGATTTTTTTTTTTTTTTGTGTGTGTGTGTGTGCAGTAATCTTTATAATATAACTTCTCTTGTGGGAGAAGAAAAGGCAGAAAAGAGGATGGGAAAAGAATGGCCAATGAATACTGAGTTACAATTGAATAGGATAAATAATTTCAAATGTCCTGTTGCACAATAGGACAAAATAGTCAATAATGGTATAGTGACTCTTTCATGAAGGCAGAAGAGAAGCTTCTTTAATATACTAACCAAAATTAAGTAATAAAAGTTTAAGGTAATAGATAAAGGTTGGTGACCCCAACTTGGTCACTACCCAATGTGTACATTTGTCAAAATAACATACTTCTGAGAGCTCAACACTAAAGGAGATCTAGCACTCTCTATAGCTCAGGGAACTTTGCAGAAGAGAGGGGTGGAAAGCATGAAAGAACCATGGGGTGGGAAGGTGTACTCTGAGGCATTGCCTCCCCACCCACTCAGAGCCTGACTGGTGCATTCATAATCCCACAGTGCTTACCAATAACCCCACAGAGAAGGGCCCCCAGTGGAATGGGGGTTGGGGAGAGAGAACATAAGAGTATAACTTGATGGGGATATGACTAATTTACAATATGTTCATATATTAAAGTTTGCAAAAATTATACTATACACCATAAGTATGTACAGTTATTATGTGTCAATCAAAAAGAAAAGTTAGGGCTGGAGAGATGGCTTAGTGGTGAAGGTGCTTGCCTGCAAAGCCTAAGGGCCCATGTTTGACTTACCAGATCCCACATAAGCCAGACACACAAAGTGATGCAAGGGTTCAAGGTCGCACATGTGCACAAGGTGGCACAGGTATCTGAAGTTCAGTTACAGTGGATGGAGGCCCTGGTGCACCAATTCTCTCTCTGTCTCTGTCTCCCTCTTGCTTTCACTCTCGCTCTCTCATAAAAAAAAAAAAAAAAAAAAGCCAGTCTGTTGGGCTTGCCTCAAAACCAAAATTTAAATGTATATCAACACACATATGTGTATATGTACTAAAAGTATTAAATTTGAGTTCCAGAAGCCAGACGTCTTGAAGTGGAATTCTACTTCCACTATTGTCCTTTACTAGACTATTTAAGCCATGTATATCATGGGTTCCTTGATTTAAAAATGAGATTCTGGGTTGTAAAGATGGTTTGGTAGTTAAGGTACTTGCCTGCAAAGCCTAACAACGTGGGTTTGATTCCCCAGTACCCACATAAAGCCTGATGCACAAATGGTACATGCATCTGGAATTTGTTTGTGGTGGCTATAGACTCTGGCACACCCATTCTTTCTCTCTCTTTATCTCACAGAGACAGAGTTGGCAGGCCTCAGCCGCTGCATTCAAATCGCAGATGCTTGCACCACCTAGTGGGCATGTGCAACCTTACACTTGCCTCACCTTTGTGCTTATATGGGCTCTGGAGAGTAGAACATGGGTCCTTAGGCTTCACAGGCAAGCGCCTTCACAGCTAAGCCATGTCTCCAGCCCTATGAAATATAGGTTTTTAAAATATGAGATTCTCTCTTTTTTTTAAGTCTTTCCTCTGTTTTTTTTAGTGCGGGAAAGAGAGAGAGAGAATTGGTGTGCCAGGGCCTCCAACCACTGCAATTAAACTCCAGATGAATATGCCATCTTGTGTATGACCTTGTGTGCTTGTGTCCCTTTGTGCATCTGGCTTACATGGGACCTGGAGAATTGAACATGGGTCCTTAAGCTTAGCAAGCAAGCCATGTCTCCAGCCCAAAATGAAATTCTTAAGTGCCAAGTGAGTCTCCACTCAAAATGATCAGGGCTCACTGCATATTAACTTATAAGCCTATGGTGCAGGTTTATAAAATTAATTGGTTGTGGGCTGGAGAGATGGCTTAGCAGTTAAGTGCTTGCCTGTGAATCCTGAGGACACCTGTTCGAGGCTCAATTCCCTAGGACCCACAGAATCCAGATGCACAAGGTGGCACATGTATCTGGAGTTCGTTTGCAGTGGCTGGAGGCCCTGGAGCACCATTCTCTCTCATTCTCTCTCTCTCTCTCTCTCTCTCTCTCTCTCTCTCTTTCTCTCTCTCGCTTCTTTCTCTGTCTGTCTGTCTGTCTGTCGCTCTCAAATAAACAAAAAAATTAAAATTAAGTGGTTAATCTGGGCTAATTAGTTCACCTACAGACATGTAATTAAAGGGTAGAAGTCTACTGAGGAAGGTAGGGGAGAATTTGGGAGAGTTACTGATCAGAGTTCCACATTTTGTGAAAAGGTCAGCAATTCCTGCATCCACTTCAAGTCAAGGGGATAATCTATGGCAGTCACAGCCACAAAACAAGCTAGCTAGCTGCTCTGATGGCACAGGCCAGCTCAGGGACTGCCTTGGGGACTCTTTATTACCAGAGTCTTTGATGACAAAGGTTTCCTGTGGGTATCATGAGACTCATCATGAGGTCATTCTAGCTGCACAGGAGTTGTCAGAAGAAGTGAAAAGAACACAGCTAGAAAAAGGGAGAGGAGCCATGCAGTACATTTCAGTTGAGGAAAGAATCATACATGACCATCTTGTTGCCTCATGATCTTGGGGCAAATGGGAAGTGCAGGTCCTTATCATTTAGCATCATGAGTAAATGATGTTTTCATCAGCACTAAGGAACCAGAGCACTAAGGAACAAACTCCTAGAGAGGTAGGAGAACTCACAAACAATGACCTCAAAAAAATTAGTCAACCTTAAATACTTGCTAATGCTGAGTGTCAACAAGTTGTGCATGTTGTCCAATGATCAGGTAACAATTCTTTCCACTTCTTCCCTCTACCCCACAGCAACTCTCTCTGCCTTTTGCTGGGATGCTCACTGTCCCACAAATGAGATGTAAAGTATTGATCAGTGTCCTGGACTAGGAGTATTTTTTTATTAACTGGATGACAGTCTATTACACTAAAGTGGCCAGAAAAATGCATGAGACATGCTAACTTTCATCTACTGACAAGAGGATGAGTCCACATGAATATATTTAGAAGCAAAAATAAAGCTATTTTGTGCAATCAAATTGTATGAGCTATGCTATTCAGTGCCACCTCATGGGGTTGAGGAATAAGGCTACCTATCTGACTGACAGCATCTGTGAAACTATTCCATTTGAAGTTCACATGCTGTTAAATTTATGGAAACATTTAAAACCTAGACTAGAAAACTAGACCAAATCAGTGCTATTTTCAGTCATTTAATCATAACACATTCACTCATAACATTAAAGATTTTATAAACAAATTATAATGATTGCAAATACAGATGGTCCCTAAATTAAGATGGTCCCACTTAAGATTTTTAAGCTTTATGGTGGGACAAAAGCAATATGTATTCAATAGAAACCATATTTAACATTATGAATGTGGACTTTTCCCAAGAATAGTCTTAAGTCATATATGTTAGGATCCTCTTTCATAATGCTGGACAATAGCAGGAGCTATAGCTCCCATTTGCTCCAAGATCATGAGGCAAAAACAGCAGACAGTGTATAATTGCTAAGCTAAGATGTTCAGTAGCTTAGGAGGATTAAATGCATTTTCAACTTAATAATATTTTCAATTTACAATGGGCTCATAAAGCTGTAACCCTATGATAAGTTGAGGGACACCTTTATTCTTTCCAACAGGCATACTACATATATATGTAGGATTTCAGCCTTATCCCAAACAAGAGCAGTAACACTCATGTCTTCATTTGTTCCCAACATGGCTAAGAACTTGAAACATTCTGCACTTTCTTCAAGTGTCATGTCATGTAAGAAACCACTGATTTCCTTGTTTCCAATGGAAAAATCTGCTCTACCATCTGCCTCAAAAGAACCTGATGCTCTTCTGTATATAATGCAGTCTCACTTTCTGTGCTAATTATTAAAGGACATGCCTCATCTCTGCATTGAAACAATAAGTGCCTGAGGACAGAGAAGGTCCTATTTTTCACTGTGACACACATTTATTCACCAACATTTCAATAGTACTACTTGTCAGATATTATGCTAGATGAAGAGGTTACTAAATAAGACTCAGACTCATCCACAAATAATGACCCTGTTAGTATGTAAAACAGATACTGTGGTAGCTATATTATTTTCCAGATACAGGCTTCTCCTTCTGAGAGGATTATATCCAATAACATTAGACTTGGCCCATTGACTTGCTTGATGTAGCAGCTTTTGCTGCATAACAAAAAGCTCTGAATCTTGGCTTCTTAACAGGAGCTCATGATTCTGTGGGTTGATGGTCTGTTCTGAGCTCACTTTTGTGGTTCATAATGCTGCTTCTGCCTGGGTTTATTCCCATATGACGGCAGTCAGCTGGGGTCTCCACCGGGCTGGGTGATCTTGTCAGCCTATTGGCAAAGGTGTCTTGGCTAACTATGGCTTATTGATAGGGAGGCCAAGGGTTCCAAGAACAACAAAAGAAAGAAACATCATTTAAACCTCTGCTTGCATTACTAAAATGACATAAAGAGTTTGCCAGATACCAGTAAAAACAGAAAATTATAGAATTAATTAGAGGTTATAATGTGTCAATTCAAAATGGTTAGAAGGGAGCATGAACTATGAAATTAAGTAAAATAGAGCTAGTAAACAAATAGAATCAACCTATGACAAGAAAACAGAGAAGTAAATAGGAAAGGAGGAATTTCAACAGAATCCAATACTTTCTGGTAGCTCTCATTACGATTCCAAGTTCAACTGCATATTTATAATAAATCAAATTTCCCAATTCTTAATTTACCACAGTGAGTTTATGATCCCTGTGGAGAACACAAATGAGTGCCAGGAATGGAGTTTCATGGACATGGGACACTCAGAAGATTTGCAAGGTATTTGTAGTTGTAATCAGGGCAGCAAGAAAGTCTTCATAACACAGTTGCTATGGTTTAAATGTAAATGCTGTCCATACATTCATGTCTTTGAACACTTGGTCTGCAGCTGATGGTAGTGTTTGAGAAGGTTGTAAAACTTTTAGGAGGTGGATGCTTGCTGGAAGGAGTAGGTAACTGGGGGCAGACCTTGAATTTTTTAGCCTGGACCCACTTTCTGTTCACTCTCTGCTTTCTGATTCTGGCTACCCTGTGACCAACTGGCCTGCTGCCATGAAGAAATGCACTCTTTTGAAACTATAAGCCAAAATAAACTGATTCCTTCTTTAGGCTGCTTTCATTCAGGTACTTGGTCACGACAACAAATAACTGGTACCAAGAAAAGGGGCCACTGTTGTGATAAACTGGGCCATGTTTCAAGGACTTTGGAACTAGTTTATGGGGGAAATAATGTAAGAGTTGTGATCTTTGGGCTAGAGAAGTCCTATGAGGGGGAAAGTGGAACTTAAGAAGTCATTCTGATGGGGAATGTGTAAGACCAGAAAGCTGAGAAAAACCCTGACAGTGGAGACTCAGCTCACAAGGTTTCAGAGAGAAACTGGGATAAATGCAATTCATATTCTATTCAGACCAAGAATTTGGCTGTATTCTGCCTGCGTCCTGGGAACTTGTCAAGGCCCAACCTAAAGGTAATGAACTAGTGAGTTTGAGGCAAGGTAGCATTGAATCTGTGTCATGGTTGTTGTTTACTACTCTTATTCAGATCTGTAGTAAAGACAGCAAAGGGATATGATGAAAGTGAACATTAGAAAGGAAAGATTTGTGAGCAAGTTTGATGTTTTGGACAAGGAGAACATGGCAGACAAAGTACCTATAATTGTTAAGATGAACGCAATTAAAGAGAAACCTCAGCCAGGTGTGGTGGCCCATGCCTTTAATCTCAGCATTTGGGAGGCAGAGGTAGGAGGATCACAGGATCTCAAGGCCACCCTGAGACTCCATAGTGAATTCCAGGTCAGCCTGGACTAGAGTGAAACCCTACCTTGAAAAACAAAAAACAAAAAAAAAAAAAAGAAAGAACGAAAAGAAAAGAGAAAAGGAAAGACAAAGAGAAACCTTACTCTCTTCAGTGGGACAATAGAAAAGATACCCAAGACCCTACCAATTGAAGGCTCTAATGTGGGAGAATGCAAATTCTATTGAAATGAGGAAGTCTGGGAAGAAAGTACCAAAGGAGGGATTCCCTGCTGACAACAAAAACCTATGGAAGTATTTACACATATTCAGACACCAAAGTGCACATATGCCAGCTTTAGTTCAATGGGCCAGGTTCCATCTGATGATGGCAGCAGAAATCAGCAATACTGTCCACATGGTACTGGGTTTTTAGGCATGAAAAATGCAATATTGAGAGGGTTTTACCATCTTTATTCATAGTTTCAGAGAGCCATTGAGGCCAGGAAACGTGTAGTGGGATCATATTTCCAGCAAAGAAACCAGAGAAGTGTTTGCATGATATGGTGAAAATGAACCCTCAGCTGTAATGGAGACGTCAGGATGCTGGAGATGTCAGGACTATGGGACATTCACCACCAAGGAAAGAGTAGGCTCAGAGTAGAGCCAGCCCAAGAGCAAAGCTATGGATGCTACAGGCAGCAGAGCTGGAGTGGCGAGGCTCTTCAAGTCCTTTGGAGTCCAGACACTCCCATCACAAGTCCCAGAAACCGCATATGGAGCTACAGATTTTTGTGTTTGCTCTGCTGAGCTTCAGTCTTGCATTGGTCTGATCATTCCTTGTAATGTCCACATTCCTCCTTTTTGAAATGGGAATGTTAAATTGGGTATGGTGGTTTGTGCCTTTAATCCCAGCACTCAGGAGGCAGAGGTAGGAGGATCACTGAGACTTCAAGGTCACCCTGAGACTACAGAGTGAATTCCAGGTCAGTCTGAGCTAGAGTGAGACCCTACCTCAAAAAAAAAAAAAAGAAAGAAAGAAAAACAGAAACTGAAATGGGAATGTTTACTCAGTGTCATTATATTTTGAAAGCATGTAATTTGTTCTTTGGTTTTATGGGAGTCCGAGGATAAGATTGCCTTGAATCTCAGAAAAGGCTCTGGTCTTTTAAACAATGTTGGAACTGCTAATGACAATGGGGACTTTTTAAATTGGACTAAAGACATTTTGCATCATGAGATGACAATGGATTTATGGGGATTAAAGTAGAAATGTTATAGTTTAAATGTGAAAATGTCTCCCATAGACATGTATTTGAAAACTTGGTGTCCAACCAGCGCTGTCTGGAAGGTGGTGGATCCTTTACGAAGTAGAGCCTTGCTGGCGAAAGTAGGTCAATGGGGGCAGACTCTGAGGTTTTATAGCGTGGCCTGACTTATCATTCCCTCTCGGCTCCTTTCTCTGGCTGTTGTGAGACTACCTGTCCTCCTGCTTCTGCTGATACATCTTTCCTGCCACAATAGAATTATGGTGTTTGAACCAGATGTCCTTACAGAATCATGTTTTGAATGTTTGGACCCCAGCTGATGGCAATTTGGGAGGTGGAGTCTTGCTGGAGGAGGTATGTGTTGGGGTAAGTTTTGGGGTATTAAAGCCCACTTCCCCTTGTCAGAGCTTGGCTCACTCTCTTGTTGCTGTTTTCTTCCTGTTGTGGCAGAGGTGATGTCCAGCCTTTTGCCATGCTTTCTCCTTGCCATTATGTAGCTTCCTCTTGAAACTGTAAGCCAAAATAAACACTTTCCTCCCATTAGCTGCCTTTGGTTGGGTGCTGTAACACTACCAGAGGAATGTATCCCTTTGAAACTATAAGCCAGAATAAACCCCTTCCTCCCTGTAGCTGTTTTCCGTCAAGTGTTTGGTCTCAATGATGAGTAAAGTAACTAACACAACAGTAACATGACGTTACATTAAGCTGCTGCTTGTGTTTTCTTATGACTCCAGTTACCTCTACAAACAAGGCTCTAGAACTTTTGGTAGCCACAGAACAGTTTAAAGGGAGAAGAATGACAAGGACTGCAGGTATCAGGTATGTGCCCAAATCGGTAGTGAACCATTTCCAGTTGTTGAAGGATGAGTTCTGTGTCTGGGCTATATAGCTGGAAGTAGACAACGGGGAACACACTGTGCCCCTCCTGAACAATGCCCTTCCTGCTCAGAGCTGGCACAGTGGATCCATTCAAAGCCAAGTCTAAAAATGACCCGATACATTGCTGAATAGAGAAATGGACCAAATTTCTAAAATTAACATTTTCATTGACACATGTTAAGTATCTGATTGTCTTACTTACCCATGTTTTTTCTCACTACCTTGCTAGTTTCTCCAGAGAAGCTCCCTCAACAAATTATTTGCTCACAAATCTTTATTTCTGGGATGGCTTTTTAATAATTTACTTGTAAGCAGAGAGAGATAGAGAGAAGAGAGACAGAGAACGGGCATGCCAGGACCTCCAGCCACTGCAAAAGAATTCCAGTTGCATGTGCCACTTTGTACATCTGGCTTTATGTGGGTACTGGGGAATTGAACCCAGGTTGTTAAGCTTTGCAGGAAAGTGCCTTAGCCACTGAGCAATCTCTCTAGCCCCTCTGGGTCACCTTTTGAGGAAAGAGACTTAAGCCAGAGTGCCACAGATGGGTTAGACAATTGTTGCTAGGTAATGAGAATTGTTGCAGGGTCTAATCCCAGACATGTGCTTATCAAACCTTGGGCTTGTGTGGAGGCTGATATAAAGACATGAAAATGAACAGCTTAGTAAAGTATAGTCACTGGCTTGCCCTTAGATGAAAACAGGGTAGCTTCACAATTGCCTTAGTTCTTGGCACTTTCAGCTCTGGGCAAACATCTAGAATAAATGAAACTATTCAGTCTCTCAGACCATGGATTTCATTTCAGGTGATAATAATGGTTATCCCATTTAGCCTGTGCTGACTACACTCTCCCATTGGAAAATCTGCTTCTTTTTTTAGGATGGGAGCTGGACCTGAGGAAATGACCAATAGCACTTCACTAGGTCCCCAGCTGAACCCACAGAAGAACTGGGAAAATGAGCAAGGGTGCTGCTTTCTTAGCGAACCTGATATCTTCACTAGGGTGAAGGAGATAGTCACTGAAGACACTCAACACCTACTGAACCAGAGATCCAGAGGCTCCTAAGAGCCCATCACTGCAGTAGACTTAAAACTCATCCAACATGGCTCAGGGAATTTTGTGGAAGAGGGGGCAGAAAGATTATAAGAGCCACAAGTTGGAATACTGTGCACAGAGATATTGCCTCTTCCCCATAACTGATGGCTGCCCCCACATTGCATGACCCATAATCCCCATGAGGTTGACCTGCATCCCCAATGAGGAGGGTGCCTTTGGAAAAGGGGCAGGGATGAGGGAATGGATGGTGCCAACATATGCTGTTTACATACTGAGTATGTCCATAACAAGTAAAAAAAGAAAAAAAATTCTTAACTTAAAGCCCTTGTATCTATGTGAAAAGGGGACTGCAAAGGATCCAGTACCACATCTTCTTCAACGTAAGGAGCCTCATTAAAGTTAAGGTATTAATAATAATTATAAATTATTATTATTTTGCTGCAAAATTCCATAATTTCTTGAGAGGTGAGCAGGGAAGGCTACCAGTGAATCCAGAGGTTTGGGAAGTCTTTTCTTTGAAGTCCAAAACTTGTCTGAAACAGAGCTCACACGCTCCTTCCAAACTCTCTCCCATCTGTATTCTCTACAGCTTCACTTAAAGTGATTAGTTGCTAACTGTCAAAATCAACTCAAGCTGCTTTTCACAATAAAGCTCAAACAAATGTCATGTTTTATGTCACTGGTGTGACACAAACCTCCCAGGGATGGAATTAGGCCAAGGGGCCCAGCAGTTCAGAACCTGTATCCAGGATCTTTTTATTCCTTCCTTCTCTTTTTTCCCCTTCCTTCCTTTACTTTTTTCTTTCTTTCTGTGGGTATGTATGCAGATATGTGTGCCTGTGAACACGTCCATAGAGATCAGAGGACAATAATCTGTGTCAGCCTCCAGGGCTCACTACACCCCGATCTTGCCACTTTTAGTAATAATCCTGTCTCCACCCTTCTTAGTGCTGGGCTTACAGGCATGTGTGGCCTCAGCCAGCATTCTTTTGCTATGGGTGCTGGGGATCAAACTCAGGTCCTCATGCTTGCACAGCAAGTACTTTTACCCACTGAGCCATCTCCTCAGCCCCAGCATCCTTCTTTCAATGCCCTAGTTGTACCCTCTCAATGTGTCCTCACCTCTGGCAGATTTGTCCACATGTGCCAGCATGGCCCATGTGTCCAATCTAACCTGGAACTAGTGGACTCTCTTTCACAATTCCTGAAGGTTATCATAATTAGATTAACTACCTGCTTAACCCTGAACCAGTCGCAATGTCCAAGGGAAGGGAATGATGCTGAGTGGCTTATGACAATCACCTGTCCCTCCTATCACATTACGTTTCCTGGGGATACATAGAGAAACTCTATGCCCTCCAGACCAAATAAAGGATCCCATCCGAGTCTGGCTTGGTGAGCCAATGTGTTTATTGGGGTTACTTAGAGGAGCATGAGAAAGTAGACTAACTGGGAAGTAGACTCCCTGGACAACGTAGGTGGCAGCTGTGTTTCTGAAGAGCCCCACTTGCAGCATGGATGACTCACGAAAAGCTGCACTACTAAGTCCAATGGGCCCCTTGCAGGCAGTTACTCTGTGGGAGAGTCTGACCACCAGCCCATTGTTTACCTCTTCTATAACTTCAGGGTACTCCATTGTCCTCAATTTCTTCTTAAACTTTTGGGGAACCTATTAAATACCTTATAATCCCAAAGGTTATCTCTGCTCTATAAGCAGGACACTGATCTACAGTTGTGAAGTAGGAAGTAATATCAATAGGGATCAAACTCAACAGCTTGGAGCTTTAAGAAGAAAGGGTGAACTAACTCTTAGATTGAATGACTATTTCACTTCTCAAGGCCTTACAGCTAGAATACTGTTCCAGGCCATAATTCTCCAAAGGTAAATACAGACACCTCCGGCCTAGAAACATAACAGATATTATTCAACCAGGAAGGAAGTTTGGGGCCAAAATCTCAGCCATCCAAAGCAACATACTGTAGATCCAGGACACACCCTGGCCACATATGTGCTGGTCTATTTGACATAGATATCTCAAAGTAATTCCTTAACCAAAAAAAGGGTAACTACTTCTTACCTGGAGGTCACTGTCATGAAAATGTCTTAAGGACCATTGTCGAAAACTGCCTGGGACCTCTACTTTCATGATCTCTGGAACCACTTGCATTAGAGGCCCCTATGCTGAGCCATACCTTCAAGCTCAGTGCAAGGCCATGACCATGCATGTAACCCTGTCTGCATGCCGCTGTCCTCCAACTCTGAAACTCTTGTGCAGCCAAACTGCCTTCCATGTAGTGACCTTGAAAACCACTTACAGGTAAATCCTCCTTAAATAGATGTTAAAACCTGTTCAGCCATGATTCAGGGAGTCACACAGGGCAGGTGCGGGACACATGTCTGTCATTGATAAGAAGACAAGGTGCTGGGAAAAGTCATATGGTGATTGGGGAGGGGTGTCTCACCCCCTCCACCTAGAAAATAATTTCACCAAGAAAAAGCTTCTTACAGGAGAACTTGCTGCCTTAGGCCTGTATTCACTCACTTCAATCACAATGGGATTCAAGACTTAGTTCCAATTTAAATGAAAGAGAATTTTGTTTCTTTAGTTCTGATGCACCCTTAACCCCTTAAAAGAGTATTTACAGAATTACTGTTGTTTCCAAAAGACCAGTGTGGGAGTCCCCAGATGTGGCCACCATCTGAAATTGGTGTGAAGAAAACTCTAGATGATTTTTTTCGGATATTTCAAAAAGTGATCTCTTTGTAATCAAAGACAAATGGAAACATTTAAAATACCATTTTAACTTCTGAAGTGGAAAGTTTTAACAGATTTTAAGTCCTAAGCCCCATGAGCCTTCTGAGTGTCTTCCCCTTTCTGTCTACCAGGGAGTGTGAGGAGGCCTGATCTCAGAAGGGTCCAGGGAGGGTGATTGCAGCTGATCTGATTCAAGACAAAAATAGCTACAAACCATGCTCCCAAAACTGCTGTGCCATGCTTAGGAAGATTAAACTAGGAAATGGAAGTAAAGATTAATGCACAAGAATGGGGAATGAGGGACCAAAGACATCAGATGGTGTTGACCTTGTCTGTTTTAGGTTATACCTTCATCCACTAGTCATGCATAGTGGAACACCTGTCCTTTCTCTTAATTTCTCTTCATCCTTCCAATTTCCATTACTATTTTTGTTGACTATTATCCTAAAACTCATTCCAACCTAGCCATGCGATCTTCCCTTCCAGTAGCTAATGACTTTGCCTTGCCTAGACCAGGTTCATGAACCACTTTGTGCATCTGGCTCACTTGGGTTTTGGGGAATTGAACGCAGGTTGCTAAGCTTTGCAGGCGAGCACCTTAACCATTGAGCAAGCTCTCCAGCCCCTCCTCTGTTGTGTTGTTTTTTTTAAAAATTCATTTATTTACTTATTATTTTTGGTTTTTTGAGGTAGGGTCTCACTCTAGCTCAGGCTGACATGGAATTCACTATGTAGTCTCAGGGTGGCCTTGAACTCATGGTGATCCTCCTACCTCTGCCTCCCGAGAGCTGGAATTAAAGGTCTGGCTTCCTGTTGTGTTTTATTTTTAACAAAGAGGATGCACTTCATGTAGTCACATTACAATTAAAAAGGTCAAATGTGAAAGATAAATGTTAACTCTATCGTACACAGAATTTGCAACTTCAGGCATATCTAGGACTGGGAGTAAAAAGCAAGAGGTTCGAAACACCAGAACTAAGAAGCATGGACAAGGGTGCCCACGGAGCACACGGCTAAACTCCTGCAGGGGAGCCCAGTGTGGAATGGTTCCACTCAGCAGCAACAGGGAGGTGGGACTGGCACCACAAGGGCTAAAACGACTGCACCTCTCTCTGGTGGGGAAGAACCAGCATTGCCGTGCTGAGGAAATGTGCCTGGGGAGATGCTGTCTGGAAGTGGGATAATCCAGGAGCAGGAAGCAGTCAGAGATCCTGCTTGGGTAATGTTCACATGAATAGCAAGCCAGCTAGAAGGCCTTAGATTCTTCCTCAGCCAACCTAGCAGCCTTTTTTTTTTTTTAAAATTATTTATTTATTTATTTGAGAGCGACAGACACGGAGAGAAAGACAGATAGAGGGAGAGAGAGAATGGGCGCACCAGGACTTCCAGCCTCTGCAAACGAACTCCAGACGCGTGCGCCCCCTTGTGCATCTGGCTAACGTGGGACCTGGGGAACCGAGCCTCGAACTGAGGTCCTTAGGCTTCACAGGCAAGCGCTTAACCACTAAGCCATCTCTCCAGCCCCCTAGCAGCCTTTTTGAGTTCCCCCTGTATTATCAGAACCCAGAAAAGATTTCTAACACTGAGCTACACAGATCAATTGGCAAGAGCTTTTATTTTGCTTTTTAACTTTTAATGTATTCATGTGGCTGTGAGAGTATGCGTTTCTGGGGGGAGGGGGACAGTGCACCAAGGCCTCTTGCCACGACAAATGAACACCAGACACTTGCACCATTTTCTGATTTTTGAATCAGGCTTTCGTAGGTATCAGGGCATGGGACCTGGGTCAGAAGGCTTTGCAAGAATTAACTGCTGAGCCATCTTTCTAGCCCAGGTTGTGTTTGGTTTTTGTTAGTTTGGTTTGGTTTGGTTTTGGTTTTGAGATGGTGGCTCTCTATTGTTTAGGTTGGCCCCAAATTTCTGGGCTCAAAGATCCTCCTGCCTAAGCCTTCCTAGTAGCCAGGACTACAGGTGTGGACCACCATGCCAAGCTCAAATTTGTTACTATTGGTCTCTTGAGGATGGTGATGGTGGGGTAGAAGTAGAGTGACTGGACCCCTGAAGGTAAAAAGAGGAGGAAAATTTGCACTTGCTAGAAATCAAAGATGATCTGATTTTCCAATCTCTTGTTCCCTAGAGACCTGTTTTTCCACAAATAATCCGGAACCCTCCTGGGAGGGAGGTCTTTCATAGGATTTAAACAAGTTCAGCCGCTTGAATTTGGGACCACAGTTAATCTCTTCCTGAGAGAGCCCCTAGCCCTAACCAATCAGTTGACCCTCTGGTTCACCTGGGCCAAAAAGACAGTTCATCACCCTAAGCTTATAAATACCTTTACAAAGGGAGGGCAGACTCTGATCACTTGGGAACGTCCAGCTGTGGGTGAGTTTTTCCTAGGCTGCCTCAGCCCAGGCCTAGGCCCAGGCTCAGCCAGGAGGGCCCCCTAGCCCTTACTCTCCACATGGTTCTTTATCCCTTCCAGCTCCCCACATGGCAGGAGCTCCTTGAACTCTCTTTTTCTTTCCACACTTTTTTTTTCTCAGATCCGTATCTGGTCACACGGACTCCTGAGCTACATGTGGCCCACTTGAACTTTTGGGCTCCACATGGTGTACATCTCTTCTCCCCACGTTATCTCTTCTTACCTCCCAGCCTTCCCCTTTCTGCATACCTTTGTAAAATCTGAATAAAATGTGATATTTAAAAAATCATTCTCTTGAATCTGAAATTGCCAGTTCCTTGGTTAGTTTGCAGATATGAGCTCTGGACTTAGAGTTCCAGGAAGCACCTTAGAACCCCAATTTCCCCATTACAGTGAGATCTTGAGACACTGTGACACCCTAAAACCACAGGGCACTTACTATAAACAGATGCACAGAAGCACCCTGCCTCGGGTCCGCTGGGAACACTGCTTCTATAACTGCATCACAGTAGCTCATGAAAATGGAGATTGGGTGGTAACTTTGGGTTCCTGGGCTTGACTTCTGAGCCAAATGGCTAACTTACATCTCTCTCTGGTAGGCCAGGCTGCTCACCTTGAGGGACTAGCCCATCCTACATTAGACACTGTTCTTACGTACACGGGCACTGGAGGTGTTCACAGGACCCAGTTCATCTGGGAGATGCACAACTGTGCAGCAATCCCTGGGCTGCCATTAGTGCTTTATTTGAAAAGGCCGAACACCTCCTGCCCTGGAAATTATATCTCATTTCTTTAAAAAATGTGTGTGGATGGAGAAGGGGCTGAGGGATGCAAGGGAGGGAAAAGAGAAAGGGGGGCGACTGGGAAGGGTGAATAGATAAAATAAATGGGCTTGGTGCATGCCTTTTGACCATTTTGCTTTAGTCTATTGATTTGGATTTTTTCCTCTACCCCGGGAGTAATCAATTTTTCGGTGGATGGGCAGAATACAATAATTTCAAGCAAACTCTTCAAATGGGTTGTCATTAATTTGCCTTTTGCCGGTCCTTGTTCACTGGGAGTAAGACGTGTTTAGCTTTTTCTGAACACTATTGGAGGGAGACTCTGGGGATTTGCTGGGCTGATTGGCGCAGGCCAGGGAATGCAGACATGGGAGGGGCGGGGAGAGCTGGAGGGGACTAATGAAGGCACAGTGTTTGCTCATCTTTACAGAGTCACTTATTACTGCTAATTGGGAGGGATAGTTCAAATAAGCACAGAGGAGCAGTTGTCACATGAGCGTGACATGGTTTTAAAGAGGCCTTCCCTGAACTCCTGTGGCAGTCTGGCTGGGAGCCTGGGCTTCGCAGTCCCCATAGATTGAGGGTTTTGTCAAGGCACCCCATAGAAGTCAGCAGTCTTAAGAAACCTGGGTTTGGCAAGTGGTTGCAGAGAACCTCAGACAGACACGCAGCTGCCTGGGACACTTAGAAAGTCAACAGCTGACGGAAGGGGAGGACACTGAGCTTGGGTGTAAATGGACTTGAAGATGTGATTGGAATTAATTTGCAGAACATAGTTAGAGGTTGTTTTCTTTAAAGGGCCTAATTGGTTTTAAAGAACATTCATTTGTGTAAGTGCTAAAATATTAATAACCTGACATACATCTCCTTGGGTTCTGCCATTTTATCTTTTGCTTATTTCCTGTGTAAGAAGACATTAATTTCCTCTCTGTTCTGTTAAAGAGATATGAATGACTGCACCATGCCTGCCACATAGGATGGCCAATATTTCCAAATTATTTGATCACATGTGTGCCAACCAATTAGTCATTAGTCATTACTACCAAAAGCCACCTGGGCTTTCCTGATGTCAATACAGAAAGAATCACAGCTGCCCCTGAATTCTTTCATTTTTCAAAGGAATGAAAGTGTCCACGATGGTTCAGGAACTAGTTCAACACAAGAGACGTAGCCATGAAAGAAGTGAAGGCTGGCCTGTGCTGTCATGAGTCCATCCTCACGGAAGGAGGACGCTGAGATGGAGCAAGCAATGGTCAAAGTCATCTCAGGCAAGGATGGCGACGGGTTCTGTTTGTGTCCAACAGTATATCCCTTGGCGTTCTAGACTTCTGTGCTCATTCTTAGGAAAAAGAAGATAACTCAACGCTGACAGCAGGCTCTTGAGCTAATCACATTGAGGCAATCTTAGATAAGGCTGAGTTCAGCTACATGGGTTTAGATATAGGATATAACTAACTTGAAATATGATCTCATCCCTGGGACACATGTGTGAGAAATCCGAATGATATGTCATTGAGAAAATGCAAAACAATTTAAGCACTTGGTGCTAAGCCATGATACTTTCTCTTTCTAGGGCTCAGATTTTCCTAAATGTCATTGAGCACTTGGGATACATCCTATTTAAAACACAAGTCAAAAATCAAGAGGCCTGTCTAGTACTTCTCATAGACTTCAAGGCTTTGGCATATGCAGTGAGTTGAGAGCTCATAGATGGTTCCAATGAGAAACTCGTGTCATAGATGCTTGAGGTGAGAGGGGCTTAGGTGTGAGTCAGATTTCAGCCTTGCTGTCTTGGTTCAAAGTGAATCTGGTGGATTTATACTTTATGCTCAGAAACATACATTACCACCATCACCATATTTCATATCCAAGCCAGGTTCTCACTTTGAAAATATTTACAAGTAAGTGACAGACCTTCCCCAGTGAAGACAGTAGACTTGAAAAAGGAAGCTCACTTTAAACTAACTTTAAAGCCAACCCTGCAGACATTTGCTATGCTCTTAAATTTAAGTGGGGACAATGAACTGTTGAGACAGTGAGTAAGCAATCAAATACTACTTTCTAGAGAATGAAAGCCTGGGTACTCAACAAGAAATTCCTTTTGGGTTTCTTAGCTTGGAAAATAGGAAACTATTTGCTGGGTGATACATTCCATGTGAGATTTCCTGTGACATATTAAGAATGAATTTGTTGTTTATTGTACCTTCCAAGAGACCCCAACATAGGACAGACAATGCCCCCTTCACTTCTGCATGAATGCGTTCAGTTCTTTTCTTCACATCTGGAAGTCATTTATTTTGCCCTGAGACATCTGCAGGGCCCGCCAACATGTGACGGAGGCAGGGGAGCTGGCAAGCATAGCTCTCTTGGACTGTGGTCTGTCTTGGTAAGGCCTGGCTTTGTTGAAGGCAAGAGGAGAACCCTCTTTCCTACTGGGTGATGACAACAGGTTGAACAATTAAGAAGCCAGTTAAATAGGCTTTAGAAAAAAAAAATTCTGGACAAAAAATTTATGTCGCTAAAGTGAATCTTTCATTTTCAGACCTAAAAGGAAATAGCCAGCCAGCTGAATTTACTGTAGGGTTTCTTTCTGCCTAAGCAGAAAGTGTCTTTTTACAAGCAGATGTGTGTGTGTGTGTGTGTGTGTGTGTGTGTGTGTGTGCATGTATAGGCATGTAACATGAAAAATGATTGCCTTAGAATGGCCCATGTGATGGCCCCTTGGTCTTGTGTATTATCTTTGGTTTGGGGGTTTGGGAATCAGCCTCCAGCAAACTCTGGCGATGCATGGAAGAAGCACGAAGCCAGGTACTTCGGAAAGGCACAGAGCAGTGAGGCTGTAAAGCCGCCTGCAGGTGCGCCCTCTGCTTCTGCTGAGAACAGAGTGAATGCTACAGCTACACTGTAGAGCTGGGGCGCATGAGGAGGAGTAGGGCTACTCCAGAGGCGAGATGAAGGACCTAGGACACTCTTTTGAGCCCATACCAGCCTCTCACCCCTTAAATGTCATTATGAGAATTTTCTAAAAGTAGTTGGCACTGCCTTACTTATAGCATACAAATGTCCCCATGAGGAGCAAGTCCTGGAGTTGCTAAGGATGGACTTCTCTTATAATCCTGGAGGTTTGATAGGAAGAGAGAGTTTATAAATAAAGGCCATTTTAGTTAGGTGGTTATGAAGGGTTCAGCAAAGATTGGCTTGGCCAATGATGTAATTTTTAAAACAGTATTTTATTTATTTAAGAAAGAAAGAGACAGACAGACAGACAGACAGACAAAGAGAAAGGGTGTTCCAGGGCCTCCAGCCACTGCAAATGAACTCCAGATGCATGTGCTACCTTGTGCATCTGGCTTTACTGAGGTACTGGGGTCCTGCAGAATCGAACCTGTGCCCTTCAGCTTTGCAGGCACATGCCTTAACTGATAAATCACCTCTCCAGCCCCAGTGATGTAATTTTAACAAGGTCTTGCCCTGCTGAGGACCCAGGGAAAGTTTTCAGTGGCTAAGGAGGAGGAGAGGAGAGATGTGGCATGGACCTGCTTTCCGATGGACCCTTGTAGGCTGTGAGGGAGCATATTAAGGAAGGAGACCCAGGGGAATCTGCCTTTAGAATCTGCAAAGGAAAAGCAGTGGTAGGCTAGAGGATGAACTATGAAGGAGCCAAAGGAAGCCACAGAATAGAATGGCACACTCTGTGGGGCCAAAATACAAGAATATGGTCCACCCAGCAATAAGTGAGCCATTGATCTAAAGCTAATGTAAGTTCATAATACTACATGGTATTAACAACTGAAATCTTCTCTTTGAAATCCAGGAGATTTTTCCATCTCCTAGAGTGGAATCATATACTTCTGGCCTATATAATGAGTTAGAGGCCAGCCTGGACCACATGAAGATTTGTCTCAAAACAAAACAAAACAATAAAAACCTGCCACTGAGCTAGGATAGTTGTGGGATCCTCAATCAAAAGTGGCTCCCTCTACTCCCAGATACTGCCAAACGCAGCCAGAGACAACTTTGAAATATTTACTGGTCCTCCCTACTTTCCTTTCCTTCTTTCTTCTGCCTATCCTTGCCTTTCTTTCTCCCTTTCTTTCCCTTCCCTTCCTTTCTTAACCTTTTATCCTTTCTTCTGTCCTTCTTCCTTCCCTCTTTTCCTTTTTCCCTCCTTCCTTCCTTCTTTCCTTTCCCCTTCCCTTCTGCTGCCTTTCTTTCTGATTAAGCTTCTACATGACTGACTATTCCCAAGGCTTAACCCACCCCTGTAATGCATTCTTTCTTAAACACGTATTTTATTTTGGCTGGAGAGATGGCTTAGCAGTTAAGGTGCTTGTCTGCAAAGCCAAAGGATTTCCCAGGACCCACGTAAGCCAGATGCACAAGGGGGAACCTTGTGTATTCTCTCTCTCTCTCTCTCTCCCTGCCTATTTCTATACCTCTCTCTGTGTCTTAAATAAATAAAATTGTTTTTAAAATATTTTGTTTATTATTTAGGAGTGTGAGAGAGAAAGAGGCAGATAGATAGATAGATAGATAGATAGATAGATAGATAGATAGATAGATAGATAGATTGATTAAAGGGGCATACCAGGGTCTCCAGCCACTGCAAACGCACTCCAGAAATATGTGCCACCTTGTACATCTGGCTTACGTGGGTCCTGGGAAATCAAACCTGGGTGCTTAGGCTTTGTAGGCAGGCACCTTAACTGCTAAGCTGTTTCTCCAGCCCATGTAATATACTCTTTTTTAATTTTTTCAGGTTTGTTTTATTTCAACTGTTGTAGTCACATTGCATCTTTTTTGTGGTAACTGTTCTGTTATTTGCTATTCTTATGAAATTACAAGGTCACTGAGAATAAAGTTTAATTTTAATTAACCCCCAAATGGATAAGAACTATGAGGCCTTTCTCCCAAGCTTCAGAGATTGCCTTGATTTTAACAGTGTTGTTCTTAGGCTGAAGAGGTGGCTTAGCAGCTAAAGGTGCTTGATTACAATGCCTGCCATTCTGGGCTCAGTGCTTCTGGATGTACGTGAAGCCAGACACAGAAAGTAGCACATGCATCTGAAGTTCATAATTACAAGAGGTTGTGGCATGCCAATACACACACTGTCTTTTTTCTCTCTCAAATACATAAATAAAAATATTTTAAGTGCTATTTTTTGCATGAAAACCAAATTATATTGGAGTACACAACTATTTAAACTCTGTTTTGTGACTGTAAGAATGTTTGACTTTGTGCTTATTCAAGACTAACTTTTTGTTTTGATTTTGAGCACTTGAATATATATTTTTTAAATATTTTATTTATTTGAAGGAAAGAGAGAGAGGAGAAAGAAAGAGGCAGATAAAGAGAATGGGCACACCAGAACCTTTAGCCACTGCAAATGAACTCCAGACATGTGCTCCACCTTATGCATCTAGCTTATGTGGGTGCTGGGGAATCAAATACGGATCCTTAGGCTTCACAGGCAAGTGCCTTAACTGTTAAGCAATATTTCCAGCCCCTTAAACATATTTTATTTAGCTTTTTACGGACAATATCCATTATCATGCCTTCCCACCACTTTTCTTTTTCCCCTTCTAAGTTCCCCCTTCCACTGAATCCCTTCCTCTTCCTAACTAGTCTCTCTTTTATTTTGATGCCATCATTTTCCTCTTGTATTATGCAGGTCTTGTGTAGGTAGTCTCATCCACTTGTGAGGGCGTGAATATCAAGGCTACTTTATGATGACAGGGTGGTAAGGAAGCACTCCTCCCTTTCCTTTGGTCCTTACATTCTTTCCCCCACCTCTTCCTCAATGGTCCCTGAGCCTTGGCAGGAAGTGCAGAATACATCCCTGTCACTTCTTCTGAGCACTTTGGTTAACTTTGTTCTTGAGACAGGGTTTCCCATAGCCCAGACTAGTCTTTCTGTGTAGCTGAAGATTACCTTGAGTCTCTAATCCTCCTGCCTCCACCTCTTGAGTGCCGAGATTGCAGGTGAGTGAACCATGCTCCATTTCAGGCCATTCTGGGGATTAAGCCCAGAGCCTTTTTCATATTAGGCAGGCACTCTGCTGACTGAGTTATATCCCCAATACCATAACAAAATTTTAATGCAGGTATTTTTCAGGAGGGAAAAATAGCTACTCTTTACCACATTATTACATACGCAGAATTCAAAGTGTCTTTCCACTTGTCATTCACATTCAGATTATCCTAGAAATTGGTTAGTGACCACCACATGTGTGTTGGCTTGGAACATATAGCCATGGGGGAAGAGTACATGTGTCCATATGGATAGTTGTACATATGCATGTGTGTCTATTTCCTGTTTGTTCCTTTCATGAGTTCTCAAGAATATTTGAGTCTTTCTACTTGCTGCTTAGAAATAACCTTTATGACTAATATCCCCAGGAGCTGAGATCAGGTACCCAGAGTTATGAATCCCAAGTTCCCATGGGCCCTTGTTCCTTACTCTTTCATGTATAAATAGGTAGCTTTGTTTACTAACATTTGTGATGGTTCATTCTGTATCTATTCAACCAGTTCAATGGTCAAGAGTATGGACAAAAATATTCAAGAGCTTAGAGCTGTTTTTCTAAAAGGGTTTCCATTCCATTTTGACTTCTGTTTTTGTAGTCATTGCCTTTGTGGGGTACTTAGTAAAATACAAACTAATCTTGAGTCTAAGGTGCCATATTACTACCAAGTATTAGGAAATATAGAGTATAATGTACTGGGAGTAAATTTTGCCTACATTATTTTATGTAAGTCTCTCCTCTTCTCATTGTAAGTATCACCATATCTACTCGTGTTCTCTCTCTCATCATCATCATCATAATAATCAACCTACCTCCACCCCATAACAAGCAGTATAACATAGGTGGAAAACTGGAAGATGCCTACATTCTTTTTTTAAAAAATATTTTTATTTATTTATTTGACAGGAAAGAGAGAGAGAAAGAGAGACAGAGAATGAATGAATGGGCACACCAGGGCCTCTAGCCACTGCAAACAAATTACATATGTGTGTGCCCCTTTGTGCATGTGGCTAACACGCATCCTGGGAAATCAGACCTGTGTCCTTTGGTTTTGCAGGCAAACGTCTTAACCGCTAAGCCATCCCTGTGGCCCAATGCCTGCATTCTTATCTTAACTTCCTTTTGGTTGTGTTCTTAGCCTCCTGATCTAGTTATTACTACCCACAAGCCCTTTCAAGTTCCAAATGGATAATCATTTTCTTTTCTTTCAAGATAGGGTCTCACTCTTACCCAGGCTGACCTCAATTCACTATTTCAGGCAGGCCTCAAACTCACAGTGATCCTCCTACCTCTGCCTCCCAAGTGCTGGGATTAAAGGTGTGCACCACCATGCCTGGCTTTGTTTTATTTTTTAAAATTTTATTTATTTATTTATTACTTTCAAGCAGAGAGAACAAAGAACAGGCACACCAGGGTCTCTAGCCACTGCAAACAAACTTCATTCATTTGAACTCCAGATGCTTGCACCATTTTGTGCATCTGATTTTACGTAGGTACTGGAAATCAAACCTAGGTCATTAGGCTTTGCAGGAAAGCACCTTAAACACTGAACTATCTCTCTCCAGCCCCACAATTTTATTTATTTGCACATCTGTGTGAACACATATGTATGTATGGGCACACCAGGGTCTCTTACTGCTGTAAACAAACACCAGGTGTATGCACCATTTGACATCTGGCTTCGCATGCATGCTGGGGAATTGAACCCAGGCTGGTAGGCTTTGTAAGCAAGCCCCCTTAACCACTGAATCATCTCCCTTGCCCCTGGATATTCATTTTCTTCCATATCCTGGAACAAAGTGCATTAGTTGAATGTTTCCTTGAACTGAATGAGATCTGATTATATGTAGGAGGAGAAAGTAAGACAAGATGACTTAAGGCATAAGGAAAATATCAACCTAAGTAGATTTAACTGCACAATGAGTCAGGGAGTGGCCAACCTCATTGTCAACCCAGGTCCAAGCTCTCAAGAGCTATTCATCTAGATGACAGACACACAAAGTTTTCTTGCATCTCAGCTCTTCCCCTTCCAGTACAGGTTTGGGAAAGCATTGTCTATATTTAAGAATGGATTAATCATTTTTGCACTCCTGGGGTAAAATATCTGACAGAAATAACTTAAGTGAGGAAAGATTCATTTTGGTTCACAGTTTCAGAGGGTTTGGGTCCATCAAGGTGAGAAAGGCATGGTGGAGCAGCTCAGTTCATGGTGGTGGGAGTGTAACAGAGGCTGTTCACATCACAGCAGACTAGGTGGAGATATGACAGGAACAAGGTGTGGGTACAACCTTTAAAGTCTGCCCCTAATTAAACCATTTCTGGAAGCCAGGCCCCACCACCTAATCGCCTAACAAAAATAGTGCCACAAGCTGGGACCAAGCATTCAAAACATGAACCTGTAGGTCATATTTAAGACCCAAACTATGACACTACTTTTTGCAGGAATAAACAGAACATATCGTGAAACTCTCATGTGTGGGCCAGGTCATAGTGAAATTTAATTAGTGGTGTTCACAATAGTAGAAGTTGATTTTGGATGTTTTGATTTAATTTTTAACTCTTTATTGACAACTTTCATACCTATGGACTATCTACATTGATCATAATCCCCTCCTACCACTTCCTTCCCCTCCTTCTCCCATTCCCCCTCCACTAAATCACTTGTTTTTTAATTTTTTTTTTTTAATTTTAGAGCTAGAGAGAGACACAAAGATAGAGAGAGCAAGAGAGAGAATTGGTATGCCAGGGCCCCAGCCACTGCAATCAAACACCAGACACTTGCACCACCTAGTGGGTATGTGCTGCCTTGTTCTTGCCTCACCTTGTGTGTCTGGCTTAGGTGGGATCTGGAGAGTGGACCATGTGTCCTTAGGCTTCACAGGCAAGCACCTTAACCACTAAGCAATCCATCTCTCTAGCCCCACTTCTTGACAACTAACCCCTGTTCTGTTTTGATGTCATCATCACCCCACTCCCCTCCATTATGCAGGTCTTGTGTAAGTAGCATCAGCCACTGTAAGGTCATGAGTGGCATGACCACTTGGTTTCTGGGAGACAATATTGCAAGTTATTCTACCCCTTTCTTTGGCTCTTACACTTTTTCCACTACCTCTTCTGCAATGGTCTCTGAGCCTTGGAGGGCATGATAGAGATGTTTCACTTTGTGATAACCATTTCACTCTCTAATTCTCTTGACACTTTGATAAGTTTCAAGACTCCTCAATTGTCACCAAATTTTGGCTATTTTAGTGTCATTACTTCATTCAATTCAATGAATGATGTACCAGGCGTCTCCACCCAAAATATCTGTGAATGCCCAGGCTAATGGCTAATGCTAGTTAGAAAAAGTGGACCAAGCAAGACTGCAGGATCTCTGGGATAGTCTTTTTCTTCTCATGGTGAGGGGGGAGGGGGCTAATCCCTCAAGGTTTTCATTTATCTACTAAATCTGGGTTTGGTGATATCTCCCCTAACCTTCCTCATAAACTACACAAAAAGATGAGAAAGTTCACTGCATGATTTGTTTGCTCTCAATAAATCAAAACCAAACCATGAGGCACACATCTACCATTCCTAATGGAATATGTGAGCAATATACCACAACATGCTGAGAGCTCTCTGGAAATCCTGGCTTTCCTAGCTCAATCTAAGCACATGACATGGAGAGAAACTTACAGACATCTCTTATCCTTGGAAACACCCTTTACCAGGCCTTCAAATTCAATTTCAACAGAAATTTATTGTTTCTACTATATGCAAAGCACTGATAGGCCAATGTTGTCCAGTAGAATTTTCTCTGGTAATAAGAACATTCTATAGCTACTCCATCCAATATGGCAGCCACCATACCCTGTGGTCACTGAGCATCTGAAATGTGACTACTGTGAATGAAGAACAAATTTTTCATTTGTATGATATTGATTAATTTTAAATTAAATAGCCACATGTGACTAGAGGCTGCTACATTGAGCAGTACAGGAATGCATATATAGGATTTGGGAATGATCCTTGCTCTCTTGAAGCTTATATTCTACTAAAAGGAGAGAAGGACAGGCAAAAAGTAAAATGTGTGGTCAGTCAGCTGGAGAAAAGCACAATAAAAAATAAAAATAATAAAGCCAGAGTGGAGGTAGGAAAGGTCAAAATTCAAAAGGAGTACTATGCTTCATCTAATTCTTTCCTAATGCACGTCCTGTGCAAAACCAAAGCTCTGAAACTTCACTGTAGTTCTGTCTACAGCCAAGTGTGGAGTCCAGCGCACAGAGCGTCTGAAGCCACGCGTGAATCCAGTGTCTGATTTGGATGATTGCTGTTATCCTTCTCAAACCTACTCAAAATGCACCACTTCTCACTTGGTACAATAATGAGGAATAATGCGTATCTTAATGGAGGTTCTCCATTAAAGGTTTTGGAAATAATATATAAAATTAATGGTTTACAAGAATAGTTTTAGACACTTGAAAACATAGCTAACCTAAAGACCTTCAATGCACCATGAATATATTCATTCCCTGTCTAAAAATGAATCCCAAAGTTGGTTTTGATTTTTATTTAAAATTCAAATGTCGGATGTACTTAAATTGAACAAATGATATTTGAAAATATCTATATCAGCCTCCAACATCTGCAGATTGCAATTTGCATTTTGAAATTGGCTGCTTGATATGAACGCGGATGAGCACTGTCCTTCTTCTTTTTCCTCCCTCTGGCTAGTTAATGAAATGCAAGAGGGCAACCCTTTGTCCTTAAATTAGTTCCCATAAAAATCTTTTTGTACTTTGCAGCTTGTTATGATGTCTTGAAGCTGAAGGAAATGTTGCCATTAATTACGTCTTTGTTGAATATGGATATCTATTCAGAGTTAGTTGAACAGTTTCAAACAAAATTAGCATCAAGTGACACAGAGGCCAGCTTTGGATTGGTTATCAAGAATATTTTTTCTCTTTTTTTCCCCTTTTTTGTTTCCTTCAAAATCTTTTTTTTTAAAAATAGCTGCAAGAATGCTGTTCAGCAAGTGTGTATTATCTAATATATTCAGCTTTCCGTTGCTACTTTTTTTTTTTTTCCAGATGAAGATGAGCTTAATTGAGGTTGTCCTTTCAAGTTTGTAGAGCCCTTCAGGATCTCACACAAAAGCATGTAGAGGCTTTTCATTTGTCTTGAGTATGTTTCAGATGTACAAATATTATTTACTTTAAGCTCCAAATCAAAAGGTGTGCTGTAGCTGTTTTAAATAAAACCTTAGTCAAGACTGAAATATATATATTTAAAGCTAACCCTTTTTTCCCCCCTCAGCAAAGTCATTTACGTGAAGGGGACTCAGTGAACAAATTTTCGGATCCACATTGGGAGAACTATTCAGCGGCACACTCCAAGCAAACAAGCACTTCATGAAGGAATTTATTCCCAGTGCCCCAAAGAGAAATCTTACAGATCCACACAGCAGCTAAGGGAGGGCGTTAGTTTCCTGCTGCAGACCATCCTCCCTCCCTGTGAGAATAAGACAGGGCGGGTGGGGGTCAAACCTGGTTTTGAAGAAGCAAAGTTCATCTATGGAATGTACCCAGCATGCACATCTATGAGAGGATTTTGAAAAAAAAAATGACAAAAATGAAGAGAACTACTCCGCTCCAAGCTCAGCTGTATGCAAGCTTATTTGTAGGATGAGGGTGATGAAGGTTGATGGGGTATTCCGTTCTGTGAACATCTAAATCCATGTGCTGGGAACTACAGTATACCCAGGGCACCATGAAAAATAGGGTGAGGTCTCTTTTTTTTTTTTAATGCTAATAACAAAAGTCTCCAATACTGCACTAACAAAAGTCAATTAATTGGCTTAGGAAGAAAATTCTCAAATAACCCAGTGAAAGAAAATTACTCCCCATTGTAAGGGAGACAAAGGGTGTGAGTCTTACTGTTCTGGTGAGGGTCTTGTGAAAAATAATGTCTTTAAAATGTTTTGTAGTGAATTTTCTTTTCTTTCATTTTTCCTCATCTCCTTCTCCGAGTGTGGATCCCGAGTGTCGCTTGTTGTCAAGCATTCCTGGGAAGAGGTGCTAACCTTGTATAGCTTTTAAGTGTAATATACATTTTCTCATTCTAAATGGGGGTTCATAATGACATTGTGTGAGAGGGATTCCAGGCCTCTCTGGCTATCACCATGTCTCCTTGAGCTGCGCTTCTGGAGAAAAAACGCGAAGAAGGTGGCCCTGTGGAATGAATAAATTCTGCAGCCTGCCTGTGATTATTTATTAAAATAGATTAAAGAAATAGACTCAAAAGAAATCCGCCACCCATGTTAGAGATAGCATAATAAGAGTACGTAGAAAGGGAAAATTAACACCAGGAGGAAAGAATGCTAGATATGTGCGTTCAATAACACAGCCATCTCTGCTTTGTTGGCTCACAGGCAGACACACTCCTGGGTTTTTCATTTGGCAGGGTGGGCTGTGCTAATGAAAATGTGGGTTACGAATATGGATGTGTGTGTCTCTAATTAACATTAGAATTGAGTGGTAAACATAACCAGGAAAGAATTCAAGAGAGAAACGGGCTAAGAGAAGCCAGTGTATTGGAGAGGAGTCAGCCCTTGTCCAGAGGAGCTATTTTGTCACTTGAGTCAAAACTGGAAACCCATTTTCTAGTACAATTGTTTCTGTGTTTAGATGGTGTGGGGTGGGGGGAAGTAGCATTTGCACACTGCTTTTATTATGGGAGAATTTGATAAACTAAGCTCATCAGCACCAAACCATCTTGGGGTCAACTTTGCATTTGTACTTTCAGCTCTTACATGAGAACTTTCATAGTGCCGTCTAATATATGGGATTCATCTTTGGTTCTGAGAAGAGCTTTTAAAATTAATTCCTCACTCAAGTACTAATTTGTTCCTTTGTCTTTGAGCCATTGCTTTCACTTAACTTTCATCAGCTATGACAGATCCCTTTATCATAGCCTCAAGCTACATAGGTGTATTAATTTTGTGTTTTTCCTTTGCTCCTATGGTGGATGCTGTCTGTGGTGAGTGTACGGGGTGGGGGGTGTACTGTAGCAGAGAAAGAGAGAGGTTTTGATGGTGGATGCTGATATTATTCATGTATTCTTTTTAAAATACCTGAGTATATGACTAGAAATGTTTTTGTGGACAGTTGTGTTAAAATATATCAAATCATATTTAAATCATATTTGGCTAAAGGAAACAAAAAAACTAGCACCTAGTTTTTTTTTTTTAAAGATATGCCAGAACTTCTTTTTGCTGTTTTATTCTGGCCTTCCTTATGATATTTGAATGGAATAATGTGCTACGATGTTTATGTATGAAAAATAGAATAAACATGCACACATTACGGGAAATAAAGCTTCTTGTAGGAAAATGGATGTTTTAGCCTTTCTCTTATGTTTTAATCAAATGATTTAATCAAAATAACAGAATGACTCATTGGCAAAGATGTGTTATCTGTAAAAACAATCAGTATTTGACTTCCTTTCATATCGATAAGGTTAATATCACCAAGATTCTGCAGAAGCAAAAATGCCTCCACATTCCTTAAGTCACATGAATGCAGGAGAGTTTCATCAAAGCTCATGTGTAACCATTGTATTTAACCAATTTAATGAAGAGTGTGTTTCTCCTTAATACTTAATGCTTAGCCCCAAATATTGTGTTCAAAAAAATTTACATTTCCAGTGTAAAATTGATCTTTCCTTGCTAATTTGATAGAGAAAAATGTATGCAAATATATGTAGAGAAATGTTTTGCATTTGTTTTTAGCAATTTTAGTAATCAGATATATGAGCTATAGACACAACTGAACTAAAAGGAGGTTGATAGTTTCAAGGTTCGGAAAATGAGAAGACTTATTAAGAAAAAAAAACACACAAAAAATGGACAGCCAGAAATATCATTCCAGTGGGTCTCCACGGCACAAAGTTATTACCCAGGGAGTAGTGTTCGTTAGCTTCGCCCATGTTGTACTTCTGTTTATCTGCCTATTACCATCTTATTAAAGTAAATCATTCCTGCTCTTCTCAGATCAAGGCCCTTCCCCTCCCTCCAAAACCCCAACATTTGTTACTCATAAACAGGAGGAAAGGCTCCAGGAAAAGTATAATAGCTTAAATTGAATTTTTCTCCTAAATGATTTAGTGAATACTAGCACACATTTTTTCTTTGTTGTTTAGATTCAAGAAGGCATAAAAATCTCTGCAATCTATTCATCACGTAGTTATTTTAATATAAACATGTGTCCCTTTAGATGAAGTGTTTTCATTATGAAGCTAATTCTGACGTGTCTCAGAATAGACCCTGAGAAGGGGCAGAGCTCCGGCTGACAGGACTGAAACCTGCCTCCTCTGCCCAGCCTGCTGTCAGATATGTCTTCATTAGTTTTTTGTCATTCACCGGTGGCAAATGCTGCATAAATGGAATGACGATCAGGCCCGCCTTGATAACTTGTCTTATCTCATTAGTTTTCACATCAAAGTTAATCAGCAATGTGAATTGTAATTGCTAGAGGAGACAATGCGTAGATCGCTGGTCGCTTTTCTCCCCCCTCTATGGCATCTTGAAACATCAGCAGGCTGGTTGGAGCAGATAGGCGCGGAAGGAAAATGATGTGGAAGGCATAATAAGCAAGCTGCTCAGAATTAATGAGCTAACCCAATAAGAAAAGAATGGCCAATCAATGTGAGTTGGGCAAATATAATTTAGAAATAATTGCTTGATTGGTTGCCTATAGTAGACTGATTTGACCACACACAAGGATTAAGAATTAAGATGTCAAGGCAAAAAATAATTTGGCAACTGAGGGCATGTAATTTTTTGTGTCCTTCTCTTTATGATTGAAAGAGATGTGTGTTTGATATGCTATTCGCCAGAATGAAAACATTAGACACCCTCTTGTTCTCTTTCTTTTTCCTTCACAATGCAGGCCCATTCAGAGCACAATCCTGGTACTCCTAGACAGGACATGAAGAAGGTATGGATTGAGAGTGACTGGTGTGTGTGTGTGTGTGTGTGTGTGTGTGTGTGTGTGTGTGTGGTGTTTATTCCCATTTAATGTAATTATGCCTGGAGGATGAATGTGTTGGTACACGGGTGTTTGCATCTGTTCGGAGCCTCAACACCACCAGGAAGCATGGCAAAGTCATAGGTGGGAAGGTTTGAAAAATATGTTAGTTGTCTGTCCTAAGCCCAAAGAATTCTGCTCACAGCCTAGTATTCCTAATGCAATTTTCCCTGACAGCTATTCACCAATTAGCAAAGGGCCCTTGCTGTATTCTTCTGTCTAAACTCTGGGAAGGTTCAGCCAGAAGGTAAATTTGCTTTGATCTATATTACACCTAATTGAGTCACCAGCAATGTCTCTATCCCAACATCAAGAAATGTGAAAATGTTAGATTATTTCACTGGGGATTAAACCTAATTTTCGCGTGTTCTGCATTAACCTATTAGGCTGGCTAATCTGCATTGCTAATGTGGCTGAGGCAGCTGTCACAGCTAAAGAAAAACATGATCATGCAATCCTTGAATGAATGATTCCCGGCCTGATTAGTCTTAGTGAAGTTAGCTGAGCCCTGGTGATAAGGAAGGAAAATTCCCAGGTTGCCAATAGCTTTGAAAATTATCAGACTGTAGGCAAAAATACACCTCATGATTCACAGGCTTCGGTCCAAATGCCTAGTTGAGTGACATTATTTAAGACTGACGAAGGCTAACTCGAATTGTCACTCGCATAAATGTTTGTGTTTATTTTAAGAGACTAATGTAATGGATGCAGATTTAAATGCTAATAGAAGCCAGCCAGACACATAAAACCCCAGGCGTTGTTACCCTGTTGGTCTTTTATTAACACAGATTAAATTGTAATATTTTCTAGATAAATTGGCAGAATCAGAAAGATACATCGCCCCACCAGGACGTTGGAAAAGAACGACTTTTATAAGACTTTGGTTTTTTCAGAGATGTGTGAGTCTTGTTTACACGTCTACTAGTCTCTTTCATTACCAGGTTTTTCTTTATGGAAATTATGAGAGAATGTACCTAGAAGGATGAACATTGTTTCTGCTGCTCCCTGGCCAGAACCACGTTCTCTGCCTGTCCACTTAATTGAGAGGATTCAGCAGTGTTTTCTGTCATCCCTATACTTTGTTCACTAGGAGACAGTCTCCGCTTGTGCCCCCCTATTTGATTTCAACAGCAAGGGAGCCACCATGATGGGTACCCTTCTGATGTAGAAAATGTTCAGGGGACTTTGGGTGTCTGCAAATAGAGCTGGGAGTTCATTTAATCCGATTAGCAGTTCTGCACAATGGGCCTGCCCAACCCATTGTGGACAGAAGCCTTTACTTTATTTGTTTCTATTAGCCAAGAATCAGTTATCAGAAAAGTGGAATTTTGCCCCATCAGATTGCCCAGACAATCAACAGAAAATAAACAAGGAAATAGTCTAATGTGTCAATATTTATCTTCTGGCCTTAATGGTCCTCAGAGACGACTTGTTGAGTGTGAAAAGTTGGCAGTCCCCATTTGTCTGTGGACTCTTAATTGTTTGTTCATTGTGGAGATCCTGCAGCAGCTACTCACAGGGTAAGGACATCTCAGAGGCCAAGAGCAGTGGCTAGAGAATAAGGGCATGTTAAAGGTCTAAGAACAATGGGTGGGAGAGGCCAGAGGAATCTTTGAAAGATGGGGAGGAAGGCAGAATGCCCAGACACTAGCAAGAAGGCATTTGGGACTGGGTTTCAAATGTTGAGGAAATGGAGAGCAAGAGGGTGGGGGAGGCCTGGAGAGATGGTGCAGCAATTAAAGCACTTAATGACCCAGGTTCAATTCCCCAGTACACATGTAAAGTAACTCTACATGCATCTGGAATTTGTTTGCAGCAGCTAGAGGCCCTGGTACACCTATTCTGTCACTGTCTCTCTCTGCTTGCAAATAAATAAATAAAAATAAGTTTTAGAAAAGAGGGTGGGACAGAGACCATTCCTGGGAGCCCAGTCTCGCTTCCTCTTCCTGTTTCCCAGGAAGCTCAGTGATCTGTGAGCCTTTACCAATACAGCTCTCCTTTTATTTAGTTGTCTCTTGTTGATCACACAGTTTTTGGTTTTTTTTTTTTTAAATCCGGGTGCGGTGGCGCACACCTTTTTTTTTTTTTTAATTTTTAATTTATTTATTTGAGAGCGACAGACACAGAGAGAAAGACAGATAGAGGGAGAGAGAGAGAATGGGCTCGCCAGGGCTTTCAGCCTCTGCAAACGAACTCCAGACGTGCGCCCCCTTGTGCATCTGGCTAACGTGGGACCTGGGGAACCGAGCCTCAAACCGGGGTCCTTAGGCTTCACAGGCAGGCGCTTAACCGCTAAACCATCTCTCCAGCCCATCACACAGTTTTAATATCTAAAACACTCTCAAACTGCCTTTCATGGTAATGGTAATAAAATACCTTAAGTGGGCAATATCAAAGCACTCATTGTATATCAGCTACTAAGCTAAGTACCCGACACTGAACAATGACCCCCCCCCGGGCCCCATAAAGAGGCCCATTTTACAAATAAGTTACTGAGGCTCCGAAAATCACTTGCCACAATTCACCTTGCCAGTAACTGTAGTGCCAGGACTTGAACCTCAGAATCCAAGATCAGAGCTAGGCAGCCTAATGTCTTCTTAAATTTTGTATCTTGAACATCCTATTTTTGCGCCCTCTAGAGGCCCCTTCCCTGGTGACCTTCCTTTTCTATAACTGCTCTCTCTCTCTCTCTCTTTCTCCCAACCCCCAAGTTCACTGTGATAGTAGAAATGGTTGTAAGCCTGTAGCTCATAATTCCATGGACCAAGTATTTTTCAATAACACTGCCCTGCTCGGTTTTCACAGCATCTTTTCACAGAAGATGGGGCAGAAATTTCGATTATCCAAGCCTCTTTTAGGCCTCTCAGACCACAGTGACACTTGAGTTCCGAGTCATTGAGGATCACTTCTGAGCAGTCACGCCTCAGCAACTTATCTGAACTGGGGACAATGGCTGTGAACAGACCCCCTTGCCCCTGCTCAGCTGAAAGGCCACCTCCCTCTGGTTGTCTGAGATGAGCTGTGGCTCCTGATTCTTTCTGAGGAGACAGCAATTGGATGTAATCACTGAGCAAAGCACAGGCTGTATGGGCCACATAGAGCCATCATCTCTGCCCAGAATGCTTCCATAACTCCAGCCTTCTGCACACAGTTCACAGGTTCTTTTCTTTCCAGTGGGATCTGATAGCATTTCAGAAAGTCTTTGTATAGCTTTATATCACAGGATCACCAAACCTGTGTGGGGATGTTAACAAATCTATGGTTATGAAACCTGATATTATCTTTTAGTAAATTAAATCTGCCTTCTCTATGAATAGCAGAGTTAAGAAAGCTGAGACCAATTCCTTTTTTAAAAAAATATTTCTTTGAATCCTTTATTACATATTGATAATTTTCTCTTTCTAGTAGTTCCATTGGGTTCACTCCTTCTCTAATAATTGGACATGTCATCACAATGCCAAACATATTTTTGAATTCTAATAATAGCTTCTTAGAAGGTCATGAACTCAGCATTGATCTCAGTACCAATTGAACACCCACAGGATGCTCAGTGATGTTTGACATGTATGTGAATGCCCTATTGCAAGTATATCCAGTTACCACAAATGCACTGACTTAAGATAATGTAGGCTTGTTTTCTTGCAATTCTGGAAGTCAAATTTCAAAATGGGTCTTAAAGGAATGAACACCAAGGGATCTGATGGGCTGGTTCCTCCTAGAAGCTCTGGGGAGAGTTTGCCCTTTGTCTCTTCTGGATTTTAGAGGCTATGGACATTTCTCTGGCTCATGGCTACCTCCCTCCAAACTTGGCTGCCATTCTCACTTCACCTTCTTCCTCTCATGTGTCCTGCCTCCACACACCCATACAAATACTCTAGGATCATCTACCCATGTTGATACCTTCAGCTTAATCACATTGGAATCATCTTTTTGCCATAGAAAGAAACATGTGCGGGAATTAGGTGTGAGCGTCCCTGAAGAGGACATTATTGAGTCAATAACAAGCAATGGGTTCAAGTAACAGAAGAAGGGTGCTTGTTAAACACTCATTCTCTTGTCTAACTGTAAATATTAATTTGTGGACACGTGTTTGACCCTGGGGCTGTAACCAGGGGCAAGAGTCTTTGCACTGTGGACTTCAAACTGAGCCCTGCATTAGTTCCCTTTGTGTTGCTGTGAGCAAAGTTCTTAGCAGAAACTACTTAAGGAGGTAAAATGGATTTGGTATTATGGTTTCAGAGGAATTTCAGTCTATCATAGTGGGAAGGCAGCATTCACAGCAGCAGAGTAAGTAGTGGGGAGTCCTCCCATCACAGACCAGAACGCTGAGAGGACACCAGAACCGGAGGGGGGTGGGGCGGAGAGCAGACTGCCACCTTCAAAACTCTGCCCCTAGTGACCTACTTCCTCCAGCTAGATCTTACCTCCTAAAGGCTTCCCCAAAATACTGCATTAACTGAAGATAAAGCATTCAAAACATGAACTGCAGGGGAACATTTCACATTCAAACAACACCAGAGCAAATGGAGGACAGGGGAGCCAGAAACCTCGCTTGGAATGGATACTAGTGTCCAGAAAATCTGCCTGGAGTAAATGACATTTATGCCAGAGTCCAACATAAGAGTGGGACTTTACCAGTGGAAGAACAGGTTTAGGGAAAGGAAGAGAGGCCACAAAGGTAAAATAGCATCCAAGTATCAAACAATTGTCACATTACAAGGGAAGTACTCAATGACTTTGACTGTACTAGACATAAATTTTAACATTCTTTTCTTGCAAAGAATATAGGTGGGTAGTTTGTACTCAGTGGCAAAGCAGGCAGGAGTGTCCTGCTCACTACTCTTCTCTATCTGAGAAGAGATGGTTTCGTGTTGTGTGTGCTCGGCTCACATGCAGGATTAAAGTCGCTGTCCTTGCTTCCCCAGAAGGAAATAGTGAGTGAAGGGCCTGTTTCCCTCACTTCTCATTGAACTTATGGGCCTTGGAGATACTCTGACCAAAAGTTCATGTGCCCTACAACATGCTTAGCAATTATAAGGGGGAATGCAATGAAGAAATTTGGTAGGTGCCACCTTAACCATGTGATCAGAGATAGCATGATCAGCACAGGGAGAGCCTGATATCATTCTCATCCTAAAAGGATACCACAGCCCTGCTGGCTTTTCCTGCCTCAACTACATCTTCTTAACAGAGTCACAAGGAAATGTTAGGTAAATCGAAATCAAAGAATATTCTTCAAAATAGCTGACCTGTCTATACTTTTCAAAACTGTCATTATCACAAAAGACAATTCTACGTTTCTATCTATAGATTTTCCTGCACTGGATATTTGATATCAATGGAAGTGGACAATATGTCATTAGTCTATTATGACTAGCTTCTTCTATTCAGTATAATGTTTTCAAAGTTTGTAAAACATATCAATATTTTATTTATTTTGATTGCTGAATAATATTTTATTGACTACAACTATCACATGTTCAACTCCTTACCAATTGGTATATAGTTGAGTTGTTTCCACTTTTTGGCTATTATGAATAATTCTGCTTTGAACATTAATACACCAATTTTCAAGTGATCATCTGTCTTCATTTCTTCTAGGTATGTATGTAGGAGTGGGATGGCTGCTTTATGTGGCAGCTCTATCTTTTACCTTTTGAGAACATAACCAGTTGTTTGTCAAAATGCCAAAACAGCAGTGTGTGAGGGCCACACTATCTGTACATCCTTGCCAACCTTTATCATTTTCCACATTGTTCATTTTATCCATTTGCTATGGTTAATCTTCACTGTCAACTCAACTGGGTTTAGAATCAATTAGGAGACACACCTCTGGGTATATCTGTGAAGGCTTTTCCAGAGAGATTTAACTGAGGAAGGAAGATACACTGTGAATATGGGCAGTGCCATCCAAGGGCTGGGATCCTGGGCTGAATAAAAGAATAAAGTGGGCTGAGCACCAGCATTCATTTTTCTGTTTCCCAACTACAGAATCCATGTCAGCTGCCTCGTGCTTTTGCCACCATGTTTTTCCCACCATGGTGAACTGTATCTCTTCCTCTCCTCTTCCTCCTCCTCCTTCTTCTTCTTCTTCTTCTTTTTTTTTTTTTTTTGTTTGTTTTTTGAGGTGAGATCTTGCTCTAGCTCAGGCTGGCCTGGAACTCACTATGTACTCTCAGGGAGGCCTAGGACTCATGGCAATCCTTCTACCACTGCCTCCCAAGTTCTGGGATTCTGTATCTCTTCTTGAGCCATGAACCAAAATAAACATTTCTTCTCTTAAGTTTCTTCTGTCAAGTATTTTGTCATAGCAGTGAGAAAATATGCCACCCCCGATTGTGTAAAGTAGTATATCCTTGTGGTTTGAGTCTTTGGGCTAATCTTTTCTGTACTTCTCTTTTCTTTGTACCATTCTTTTCTGTGATCTGAAGTTATGCTAAAATAAGAGGGTAACTGAAAGACATCATTGTGCTTTAATTTCTCTGGAATGAAGGGACTTTGAGGAGAAGCCCTGTGTTTCTCTGGTGCTCTGCTGAGCCTGAGCTAAGAACAGAGCTTGTGACCTGAGTTCTGGAACTGAAGACTTCCTACGTTTGAGGCTGCCCTTGCCTCACCCAAAGAACATTTTAGAAGCTCAGTTATGATAAGAGGAGTCAGGCTCAGTCCGAGAGAGAAACTCTCCATCTCATAGGAAGAATAAATTTGAATTAATACTATTCTGTGGCCTTTCCATGATTTATGACTCTCCAATTTGCCAAAGACCTCACAACTCTCTTGTATGAATACCAGCTTGACCCATATATCATCCCATGCTTGGCCTTATAGATTCTCACATTTGCAACTATGGCAGTGTCAGGGAAAGTTTCACAGAAGCTAGGCACTATCCAGTATTAGGATGAATTCAGCCCACACTCTCTATTCACAGGGTACCTCCTGCCACTACTTAATGCTCATTTTGCCACCTGAAAAAAACTGATGTTGGTTTTACTAAACTCCTTTCATCCTGTGAGAGGGAAACCAATGTGTTCTTTATGTCAGGGAAGGCATGACAGCAGGGTCTGGTCAATTCAATGCAATCATGAAGAAGCAGAGTGGAGAGATGAATGCCAGCATACAGCTGTCTCTCTCCTTTTTATACAGTCCAGGATCCCAGCCCACGGAATGGTGCCACACAGTTAAGGTAGGTCTTCCCACCTCAGTTAACCTGATTTCTCACGGGCATGCCAAGAGGTTAACCTAGTCTAGATAATCCCTCACAGGTGATTTGATGTCCTGTTGAGGTGTCAATCAATAGGAACCATTACAGATAATAAAGAATGCAACATATTGTGTGTCATGTGTCAGGGGCATAAAAGTAAGCTAGAGTTAGGGGATGGGATAAAGCTAGAGGTGTCGAGGAAGGTCTGGAGACATTTGATAAGGAGCCATTTGAGCAGGGACTTGCATAGAGTGAGTGGGCAAAAGCAGTGTATCTGGGAAATGACTCCAGGCAGAAAAAAATGATAAATATAAAGAATGACAACTAACTAGTGGCAAGAGCTAGCATGACCATGTGAGATGACACATCGCCAGCCCAGGAACCATATCATGAACACTGGAGCAGCCCTACAAAGAAGTCAGGTGACATTCCTAGGGAGAGTCATACAATAGAAAGAGCCCCCATCTCTAAGGGGAATAAGGATAAGATACAAAGTACTCACCTTCACAGATAAATTTATATCCTCATCCCCAAACTCCTTTGTGTTCCTTCTTCCAATCTTGTTCCCTCACTACATCTGGGCAACCAGCCATTCATCACTATCAAGAAATCCAAGTATATTCTTTCTCAGCTCATTTTTTTTCTCACTGCAAAGTGAACAACCAATGTTTTTGGGAGGACTGTGAATTCCTTCGTTTATCACTTTATCAGGGACATCACTGAATGAGACTAAAAATGACTGCTTTTGATGCTCTTTGTTGGTGGCAATTAAAAAGAACATATGTTCATGGCTGTGAATGATGCATGTGAGGTTCCAGAGGCTCTTTTTCTGTTCTAGTCAGATGCAACGTTTGACTTGCAGCTATAGCTATAGCTATCTTCTGATTAAGTTGAGGGTGGCTCACTGCCATCTTCTTTGAAGTTTCTCATACAGATTAATTGAATGAATATATGATAAGGACCATCATCACCTTTTCATTCTTTTTTTAATTTTTTATTTATTTATTTGAGAGCGACAGACACAGAGAGAAAGACAGATAGAGGGAGAGAGAGAAAATGGGCGCGCCAGGGCTTCCAGCCACTGCAAACGAACTCCAGATGCGTGCGCCCCCTTGTGCATCTGGCTAACGTGGGACCTGGGGAACCGAGCCTCGAACTGGGGTCCTTAGGCTTCACAGGCAAGCGCTTAACCGCTAAGCCATCTCTCCAGCCCACCTTTTCATTCTTAAAGCCTTTGAAAGTGACCCAGCCCCTTCTAGGATGTCCCTTCTAACTTATCTTGGTCAGAATGGAAGAAGAACAGTTTCAGGGATTCCACTTGGCCCTTCCTTTCACAATGCCTCTTAATCCTTATAACAGGGAATCAATGTGATGACCTGGCCAGTTGCTCACAATTGTCAACCTGCTTATGCATATGGAAGGATTCTGGGAAAATAAACCTTAAGATGGGTGTGAGGACTCATTGGCACACTGTAAGGTGGACTTTGGCCAGAATTCTGTTTGCTATCTGATCTCCACAAATCTTACACTAATAAGGGTCCATGGACTCCCTAGCATCAGTTGCAGCCCACGTCTGCATCAAATCACTGTCTTAAGGCCCGGGTGTGTCCCTAGTGCATAGTTATTACAGAAAAGATCTACGGGCTGGAGAGATGGCTTAGCGGTTAAGTGCTTGCCTGTGAAGCCTAAGGACCCCGGTTCGAGGCTCAGTTCCCCAGGTCCCACGTTAGCCAGATGCACAAGGGGACGCACGCGTCTGGAGTTCGTTTGCAGTGGCTGGAAGCCCTGGCACGCCCATTCTATCTCTCTCCCTCTATCTGTCTTTCTCCCTGTGTCTGTCGCTCTCAAATAAATAAATAAATAATGATCAAAAAATATTAAAAAAAAAGAAAAGATCTACAGTGGTTCAAATGGCTGAAAGCCAAATGTAAGGCAGGTAAAGCTTATAGATGAACACAGGGGGAAGTGAAAAATTCTAGACTCACTTTGGATCTACATGTATCTGGGATGGATCTCTGTTCTACCACTTCACTAGCTGCATAAGATTTAATATCATTTGGAAAATGAGACTGCTGATGTTCACCTCACAGGTACAATCCAAATAATACATAATAGAAGGGCACACAAAGCAGGCTCACATGAAACAATACCCGCTTCTGTCCTGTTACCAATGGAATGTCTCCTCTGGGGATCATTCAGCACAGTCTTAGCTCAGCCAAGGAGGCTCTGAGAGCTTTGAGAATGTGGAGCACTTTACCTGATGACTCAGAAAGAAAGGGCAGTGAGCATCTGAATGTAATTGTTAAATACGTCTTTGGGGCAACTGTATTCTTTTTTTGTGTGTGAAAACAGTTTCCCCTTTTTATTCCACACATACTGTACACACAACCAGAGAAGGACAACAGCTACTCCATTATCATGTTTGTTGTTGTTCAGTGATGTAAGCAGCACTTATAATGTTACAAGAAAAACCCTGTAAGCATCCAAGCAACTGTATTCTTTAAAAAATTCAGAAACTGACATGATATGAAACATGATATGAAAATTTAAAAAATGAACTAGATTATATGCTCTTTAGAGACCACAAAAGCAGAACCTTGGATAAAAATTCAGGTGTTGGCCTTCCAAGGCTCAGGGTCTAATGTAGAAGAGGTGGCAAAAAGAATGTAAGAGCCAAAGGAATGGTAGGACCCATACAACGTGCTCCCTACAGACACAAAATGGCCTGGATATCCATGGCCTCACAGTGCCTGACACTACCTACACAAGACCATCATAAGAGGAGGAAAAGATCATGACATCAAAATTAAAAGAGTCTGATTGAGATGGGGAGGGGGTATGATGGAGAATGGAGTTTCAAAGGGGAAAGTGGGGGGTGGGAGGGAGGGTATTACCATGGGGTATTTTTTATAATCATGGAAGTTGTTAATAAAAATTTGGAAGAAAAAAGACTCAGGTGTTGGCAGTTTATTTTAGAGAAGATTCCAGGGAAGGAATGAGAAGAATGTTACATAAGAGTAAAATTCAGGGCTGGAGAGATGGCTTAGCAGTTAAACGCTTGCCTGTGAAGCCTAAGGACCCTGGTTCGAGGCTCGACTCCCCAGGACCCACGTTAGCCAGATGCACAAGGGGGCGCATGCGTCTGGAGTTCGTTTGCAGTGGCTGGAGGCCCTGGCGTGCCCATTCTCTCTCCCTCTCTCTATCTGCCTCTTTCTGTCTCTCTCAAATAAATAAACAAAAATAACAAAAAAAAATTTTAAAAAAAGAGTAAAATTCAGTAAGACATGATCATCTTTCAGGGTCCATAAGGGATGGGTTCCAGGATCCGCCATGGATAGCATACAGGGCTTAAGTCCCTTCTATAACATGGCATAGTATTTGCAAACAACCTATGCACACCCAACAATATTCTTTCAGTCATCACTAGATGACTTATAAAGGCTAACACAATGCAAATGCTATGTAAATATCATAGGTAATTATGACAAGTTTCAGCATGGAGTCACTGAAATGGGAGGACCAATTGTGTGGGCAGCTGAGACGTCTGCTGGCAAATCTTACAGGATGCACTTCATTATTTTCCCCTTAAAAGATGCGAAGTTTGGGAGTTTGTCTCACTCTAGTCCAGGCTGACCTGGAATTCACTATGCAGTCTCAAGGTGGCCTCAAACCCATGATGATCGTCCTACCTCTGCCTCCTGAGTGCTGGGATTAAAGATGGGCACCACCATGCCTGGCTGGGAGTTTGTCTTTTATCAGTAGTGTTTGAGAACACCTCTGAGGCATTGCTTTAAGCCTACTGGAGACACCTATGACTAAGCAGTGTCCAAGCATCCTTCCAAGGCAAGCAGAGCTTTATGTCTCTGACATGCTTAGGACATCCCCATCACAGTTAAAACTAGTGATGAACCAAAGGTGGGTGGCAGAGGGCATCAAAAGGCCCTTGCATCCATTCCTACCTCTTCTGATTGTGTCAGCATTCCTTGACTAAGCCACTGAGGTGTTGTCTTATTCTGTTTTAAATAAACCTCAGTTTACTCACATGCAGTGGCCTCAAAGAAGACCAAAATGATTCTGCATTTGTTATGTGACTTTTTAGCATCTGCTTGCTAGTATGCTGAAACAGTAAGAAATGGCCCAAGAAACGTTTAAATACCATGGCTTTTCCTGACATGCAGTCAGTGTGTGGCAGGAAGCAGAGGGAGTGAGGGAAGATACCCAGTACAAATCTCAGAAGTAAAATACAGCACTGGGATTTGGAAAAGTGCCTAAAGGATTTGGGGTCTATAAACACAGCACTTTCTTTTTTGGCAGCTTGAGATGGCTATTATTCTGTGTCCAAGAATTTCATTTTACTTTTAGAGGAGCTGGGCCTATTTTCCTTCTACTGATAAGAAGTCTCCTTGCATTATAACTAAAACTCTAAAGCTTATGTGAAAATTCATTTGGCCCTACCTCAGAAATTTCTCAGTTTCCCATTTCAGTACTGTGAGCAATAGAAATAATTGTCTTTTAATTGACTCTGGAGAAAGCTATAATCAGTCTTGGGCTGGGCCTCACAGCTTCCGGAGGGGAAAGGTGTTGTGATGATTGGTTTTCTGGGCATCTCCACAAGTGGTTTACACATGCTAGGAGTCAGGTCTCTCACAAGAGCTAGGGCCTATGAGGCAACAATGGAGAACTCACAGAAGCAAAGCAGCCTGAATCCTCCATGTCATTCCATTTCTCCACAGTTACCAACCCCTAAGTTATCCCCCCCCCAAAAAAAAAGAAAAAAGAAGAAAGACTAAAGGCCAAAGAAATAAAATATCTCTGGATGATATTAATATTGCAAAGCCCTTCTGAAGAACCCACTAATAATCTATACATATATATTATACATACATACACACACACACACACACACACACACACACATATATAGTTTGATACAGTCTCACTAGAGAATGTCTTTCTCCTCAGGTGGAATGTACACCCACTGCATGTTAAAAGGCATCTTTCATCCTCAGCACTATTTCTTTCATCTTTTTTTGTTTTTCTCATCTTTAAACTTTTGGGCCCATTTGTTAGGATTTTTTTTTTCCAGTTTTCAAGGTAAGGTCTCACTTTAGCCCAGGGTGACCTGGAATTCACTATGTATTCTCAGGGTGGCCTCGAACTCATGCAATCCTTTTACCTCTGCCTCCCAAGTGCTGGGATTAAAAGCGTGTGCCACCATGCCCGGCAGCTTGTTAGGACAGTTTTGATTGCAAGTGTCATAAACCCAACTGGAACCTGCTTAAATATAAAGGACTTCCTATCACCAAGGATCCGGGGCTGTTTCACAGGAGCCAGGTCTGTAACCTGGAGCTGTGTAAGGAACAACCCTCTTCTGGAACAGCTAGATTCAGAAATATAGTCTATCTCCAGAGAGATTTCTTATCTCTTGAATTTGGTGGTCCTCTCTGTCATCTGCATCACTCTATTCTGTTAGGGTTTTATTTCATCTTTCTGTCTAGCCCATATGGTGAAAATCACATTCTGTAATTTCCAAGATTTATGTCATAGAGCTCAGTCACTAACAGGTTAGATATTCCAGCTCTGAAATTTCCAGAGAAAATCTCAGATTGGATTGTCTTGTACGAATCAATGCTGGTCAGGGTTAGGGTCATGAAATAATGTGGTAGACCCTCTCTAGCACCATAGTAGGGGTAGGACAACATTAAGAATATACAAGATCATAAATAGGGGCTGGAGAGATGGCTTAGCGGTTAAGCGCTTGCCTGTGAAGCCTAAGGACCCCGGTTTGAGGCTCGGTTCCCCAGGTCCCACGTTAGCCAGATGCACAAGGGGGCGCACGCGTCTGGAGTTCGTTTGCAGTGGCTGGAGGCCCTGGCGCGCCCATTCTCTCTCTCTCCCTCTAGCTATCTTTCTCTCTGTGTCTGTTGCTCTCAAATAAATAAATAAAAAAAAAAAGAAAAAAAAATTAAAAAAAAAAAGATTACAAATAGCCAAAATATCATTCTGTTTTACTTTTGTTGAACCCAATGATTGCTAAGATACTTTCCAGCTTCAACATGAAAAATGTTCAACATCTTTGGTCATCAAGGAAACACAAATCAAAACCATATTGAAATTCCATCTTGTCCCTGCCAGTATGACTAGCATCAAGAAAAGCAAAACCAAATCAACAATAAATATTGGTAAGGATGCAGGGAAAGACAGGAACATGTACACACTGGCTAGAGAGTCTAGAAGAGGGGTCTGTTCATCTCAAGGCAGAGTGGAAGCAGGGAAAACAGGAATAAGGGAAGGGAGCAGGGGACGATCTTACATCCAAGAATAGGTCCCAGTGTCCTGCTTATCCCAGCCAGGCTCCACCTCCTAAAGTTTTCCCCATGTATCAGCGACTTTGCTCATTATGGTGAACAAGCAACTGACAAGAAGCAAATTAAGGGAGGAAGTTTATCCTGGCTCACAGTTTTTAGTAATACAAAGAATGTGATTCCTTTAGAAGAAAGGGGTCTGAAGGCAGGATGCTGTGTTTTCTGAACCTCAAAGTCATATGTCCCCTGGACTAACAAATCCTTGTCATCCACCTGACACTGGTTGTGGAAATATGACAAATGTAAGAAATTGAGGGTCATTAGATTGCAACGTGGTTTTCTGCAGATGGCCGCTGAGGCTCAGCAATGTGAAGCAAGGTTGTAGACCCTGAATGGAGGCCATGGTAGGGACATGACATGCAGCTGTGAGGATGAGCTGTGGGTTGCAGTGGAGACCCCAGAATGGGAAATGGCAGGACTAAAGCATGGCCACCAAGGAAAGCTGCAGGTCCAGGCTGGATTCTGCCCAGGCTGTACGCAGAACAGCTGGAAGAGTATAGTGACGCAAGTCTTCTGTAGCCCAAAGGAATTCATCATATGTCCCAGGTACCTGACATGAAGCTACAGGTTTTGATGTTTGCTCTGCTGCTTTTTGATCTTAAATTGTTCCAATCTTTCCTTACTATGTCCCATTCCTTCTTTTTGGAATGGGAATGTTTACTTTGTGCATTATTTGCATTTTGAGTCTATAGTTAAGAGATTGTCTTGAGTTTCAGAAGAGACATTGAAGTTTTGAACATTGGTGAGCCTGGTAAAGAATATGGGAACTTTTGAGGTTGGACTGGATTCATTTTGCATCATGAGGTGGCCATGAGTCCATGGGCGCCAGGGGCAGAATGTTCCCCCAAAGCCTCGTGTGTTTGTGATTTAAGTCTCATGCTTGATCCACAGCTGGTGGAGCCTTTGGGAGGTGAGGCTTTGGAGAAGGTGTGTTGCTGAGGTAGGTCTCGAGGTTTTAATCCAGCTTCACTGGGTGCTTGTACATCACTCTTGCGGCTTCCTCCAAGTTGATATGTGATATGAGCCAGATTCTAGTTCCCGCCATACTTTCCCTGCCATGACGAAACTTCCCCCTAAATGTATAAGCTGAAATAAACTCTTTCCTTCAAGAAGCTTCATCTAGTTGGCTGCTTTGCACCAGCAATGAGAAAGTAACAACAACACAGTTTAAGAAGAAATTCAGTCCATCACGGCAGGGATTGTGTCCACACATAGTCAGGAAGCAGAGAATGAACAAGATGTAAGGCCAAACTATCAAACCTCAAGGCCCATTCCCAGTGACTCACTTTCTCCAGCAAGCTGACACCTCATAAAATTCCACAAACTTCCGGGCTGGAGAGATTGCCTAGCAGTTAAGACATATGCCTGTGAATGTTAAGAACCCAGGTTAAATTCTCCAGGTCCCACGTAAGCCAGATGCACAAGGTGGTGCATGCATCTGGAGTTGTTTGCAGTGTTTAAAAACTTTCCACAAACTTCCAAAACAGAACCATCAGCTAAGAGGCAAATGTTCAAACATATGAGCCTATAAGGGACATTTCACCTTCGAACAATACAATGGTACAATAAATAAATAAAATAAATAAATAAATAAAATAAATAAAATAAAATAAATAAAATGGTACAGCCGGATCATATGGTAGTTCTATTTTTAGTTTTTTGAGGAACTTCCATTTATACAGGGGGTATATCAGCTTATATGCCCATGAACAGTATATAAAGTGTTCACCTCCTTTCCTGCATCCCCCCAAAGTGTTTCAGTTTGAATGATAAAAATTTTATGGTCACCATAGGCCTTATTTGGGGGACACAGCCCTGATTTAGAAGACTAACCTCTGAAACTTGCCTATCCAGAAAGGGACAAACTGCTTCCAGGTGCACAGCCTGGGAGTTGAGAGACCTAACTCCTGGTATATCCAGCCCAGGAGTGGGTTAGCTGTATCTAGTAATAGCCTGAGGAAAAAAGAAGCTTAAGAGAAGTTTAGTTTGAGCAGTTAGTAAACCTACTGCATCTGCTGTCACTGCTATTCTGATCTTACTGTGGCTTCCTCTGAACACAGGCTCTCATTGGCATTTTTAAAAATTATTTATTCTTATTTAATCTTGAAGGAGAAATAAATAGCCATTGATTTGATGTACATTAGAGATGATTTGGTTAAGTCAGCAATTTTATGTTTTATCAATGATTGTTACAATACATGAAGCTTAAGCAAGAAATACCAGCATTATTTGTACATAGAAAGTTTTAGTGTGACAGCCTGTGGTTAAATCACTTTATCTCAGGAACTAAGGATAGGAACCTTTTAACATGAATTTAAATATAGAAGTTACCCCAGGGCATGGGTAGACTCCTTAATTAACAATAGTTACAATAACTGAAACTAAATTGTTTCTTTTGTAGAACTTAAATGATAAACCCAGTGAAGGTCATTTGACAGAATAAGCATGAAGAAGACAGTGCTATGATCCCCTCAGTGGTACAGGACCCATAGCTGGGAAACAAGTCAGAACCGTATCCAAACATAAGCCCGCTCTCCACTAACAAGCCACCACCAATCGTGGGCTTCAAGAGGGCCTATACCTATTAAATTCTCTATAAAAAAGCAAGGGTTATCTCATTTGTCTGGTGCTAACTTACTCTCCATTGGAGAATCTGCTTCTCTTTTTCAGATAGATGTAGATCCTAAGGAGAGAGCCACCCCATCATACCTCAAAAGGGCCCCGGCTGAAACTAAGAACAATTGGTGAAACAAGCAAGGGTGCTATTTTCTTGGTAAACTGGGTACCAGCACAAGGGCAAAGGAGATCAATACAGAGAAAAATCAACTCCTGCCAAATCAGAGATCCAGAGACCCAGAGGCCCCCAACACGTCATCACTGAAGCAGACCAAAAATGAACCCAACATAGCTCACGGAAATTTTGTGGTAGAGGGGGCGAAAAGAATGTCAGAGCCACATGTTGGGTCAGAGTCTACAGACATATATCCTACCCATAACTGTGGGCTGACTCCAGAATGCATGACCCATATACCTCAACAAGCAGGGGTTAAGGGGAGGAGGTAGGTAATGGATGAGCCTAATAATAGTACCAAATTGACTGCGTTTGCTGAGTATAATACTAATTAATAATAATAAAGAAAACAACATTGAAGTACATAAGACAGTCTTGCCTACAGCTTATATCAAGACTAGGAATAGGTAACCCTAACTGGTTACAGGATGCTATGTCATTCAGGTTATAACTTTATGTCATCATGTCTTTTGATGATAGGTTTAAAACTCCAGCTCACTGATGTTAGTTTGTTCATAACTGTTTTGAAAACAGGCTTCAAAGTGATCAACCAAGTTAGCTATGCTCTCCTATCTGTCAAGCTTTTAACTAATGGGGAAACTGATTCTTAAGAGTGAGATTTATTCATTGATGCTAAATTTTCTACTTAAAGGTTATGATATCATTGGCATTTTTAATGAACAGCCAAAATCCCATAATATATGAACAAGTAGTTCATTGTGTGAACAAAGGGTAAAGTACTTTTGACTTTGGATAATCCTTAAACATTTGTTAAAGGAAGGGATATAGAGGTATGATCTCCTAGACTCTGCTGATCCAGAACACATACTCTTGATCACAAATGCAATCACATTATGCCCACCTGTTGTCTTCAACAGCTGTGTGGGCCCTTAATGACTGAGTTACTGACTGTTGTTTTCAGTGCTCTGATCAGCACTTCTTATGCATGCATGTGTGCTCTCAGTTGAGAGTTCAATCAGTTCATTGTTAAAGTTCAGCGAAAAGAATATCTTAAGATCAGTCAGTGTCTCTGAACACTGCTTGTCAATATTGGTCATCTGTGCTGTTCAAGCCAAACATACACCAAGGCAGAAGAAACCTAGTCACATTGCTTTAAGCAGGTGGATTCCATAGTTGTAAGATTAACTTGAATTTAGCACCTCGCAGCAATCATCTCAGAAAAGTTATTTATAGCTGGGCGTGGCGGCGTACACCTTTAATCTCAGCACTCGGGAGACAGAGGTAGGAAGATCGCCATGAGTTAGAGGCCACCCTGAGCTTACATGGTGAATTCCAGGGCAGCCTGGGCTAGAGTGAGACCCTACCTCAAAAAAAAAAAAAAAAGTTATTTGTAAGGACCATAGGGAATAATCCCATATTTCTTTCCCATAGTTCATTTCCATATTTCATATGCATAGTTCATACCCACAGTTTTCTTCCCCATGACTCTATAAATAAATAAGTGTTAAATGCTAAAAGTTGATTATGCATAAAACTATATAATAAAACTATTTTGTCATAATATGATTATAGGCATAAAATACAGTTTTCTCATTATAGACTCTAATAATTTCAATAAAAGTCTGATAAAGTATTTTGTAGATATCAACACATGGATTGTAAGTTTATAAGGAAAAGCCCAACATCTAGAATAGTCAACACCATGTAGAGGAACACTAATTTCAATACTTACTAGAAAGGACACAATCAACAAATGGTGCAGTACTGGTGAAAGGATGGACAAGAGAGTCAAGGGAGAGCCAGAATTAAATCCAAATATAACCAGCTGTTCTCTGAGAAAGCAAAAAAGACAATCCAAGAAAGAAAAGTCTTTTTAACAAAATGGTGCTGGTATAACCAGACATCTGCATGAAAACAAACCAAAAACAATGAACTTGGACACTGACCTTACATAGTCCACAATAATTAATTTAAAGTGGATCGTAGACCTACATGCCTAAAACTACAAACTCCTAGGAGATGACATAAGAGAAAATCTAGAAGCTCTTGAATTAGGTGATGACTTTTAGGTACAATGCAACAGGATTCAGGAGGGTATAACCAAGAACTAGAACTTTAAAAATTCAAAAGAAAGTTTTCTACACAAAAGACACTGTTAAGAGAATGAAAAATAAATTGCAGTTCACAAGAAAATGTTTCTGATAAAGGTCTCATATCTAAAACACACACAGTAAGAACTCTTAGACAGTAAGAAACCTGACAAGCTAACTGAAAGGTAAGCAAAATATCAGAGTAGACAGCTCTTCAGAGACCCACAAATAGAAAATGTGAATATGAAGAGATGCTGGATACTACTTGTCATTAGGAAACTGTACATTAAAGTCACAATGAAATAGTACCACATGCCTGTTAGAATGGGCAAATACCACACACTGATAGCACCAAAGGCTGTCCATGGTAAAAAGTGATACTCATTCATTTCTAGCAGGGATACAAAATGTTTCAGTCACTTTGGATGACAACTTGGAAGTTTCTGACAGCAAAACAGAGCCTTAGTCTGTGATCCAACCCTAATTATCTCTGAGGTCTATCCAGGTGATTTGAAAATGTATGTCTACAGCAGACAATACTTTTTACAATGTTGATAGCACATGTATTGATAAATAACAAAACTTAGAAACAACCATATGAGTGGATAAACAAACTACCATTCATTCATGTAATAAAATATTTTGTAGAAATTGTTTTAAATGAACCACAAACAGGCATAAGTGTGTTAGTTTAAATAGATGGCCCCCAATATATCAGTGTTAGCTTGTATGTAGTTTGGATCTGTAGCCACCTGGCTAGAGACAGTGTCACTGGGAGTATCTTAAGGTGTGGTGGTTGGTTTGAGATTTCAATCTAAAAATATGCAAAGTATGCTAGCTGGAGTTCCTGAAGTGTGCTGTGTTGTGTGGCTTCTGGCTTTTAAGCTTGAACTTCTTGCTCTGCTTGGACCTGCAAAGGCAGACCACCTTCTTCTGCCATTATGGAAGTTCCCCTGGATCTGTAAGCTTCAATAAATCTCTTCCTCCATAACTGTGCCTGGTCTGGAAGTTCATCTGAGCAAACCTGAAGCTGTCTGCAACAACAAGGAGCCTTAAATGCATATAGCTAAGTGAAGTGAGCCAATCTGAAACATCTACATACTATACTATATTGTATAGTATACATACATACTTATACATACATACACACAAACATACTACACTGTATGATTCCAAGTCTATGACATCCTGGAAAATGCAATACTACAGACAATAAAAAATAAAACAGTAATTGTCAATGATAGGGAAAGTGGAAGAAGGCTACAACATGAGAATTTTAGGGCAAGGAGTATATTCTGTGTGATACTGTAATAATGGGTTGAAGATATTGTGCATTTGTCAAAGCTCATAGTACTGTGCCATAAAATATTGAATTCCAGTTGTAAACTATGGAGTTTAATTAATACTGTAGCAGTCAATGAACTACAAATGTTCCACTTTAAAGCAAGATATGAATAATAGGAGAACTTCTGAATAAAAACTCTATTTTTTGCTCAATTTGTACATACACCAAAAGTTGTTCTAAATGTGTCACTTACTAATTGTTAAAGTGAGGTTTAACTTTTCACTGTTGATTATAATGTTAGTTGTGGGCTTCTCATATTTGGTATGGAAACTCCTAAAAAGGATGACCATAGAGGTACCAACAGACCCAGTTATTCCCTTACTGGGCATGTACCCTAAAAGCTCCAAACCCCAGCTCAGAGATATTTGCTCAACCATGTTTATAACTGCTCAATTCATAATAGCTAAAAACTGGAATCAACCCAGTTGTCCATCATTAGATGAATGTATAACTAAGATATGGTATATCTACATTATGGAATTCTACATAGCAGTAAGGAAAACTGACACAATGAAACTTGAAGAAAAATGCTCAAACTTGGAACAGATCATTCTCAGTGAACTCACCCAGTCACAGAAAGATAATTATCCTATGGTGTCACTCAGCTGTGGCTTCTAGCCTGAAACTGCCTGAGATGATGACATACCTAATTAAACATCTTGAAGACTGGACAATGTGGATTGTGGGGTGGGAGGGAAGATTAAGGGGGGGGGGGACAAAAAACTGGATCCAAATGGAAATGGTACCATAAAATCCTACATCCTGAAAGACATACTAAAAAGTCGAACCTTCATCAGGTGCTTAGAGAGAATATCTGATTCACAGGGGCCTGGAGATGGTATAATAAAGGCTATCCTTAATCTTCTCCTGTTTCTCTCTCTCTTGCCTCCCCTTCTTTCTAGTTTATATTACCTATATTTTTCTTCCTTCTTTTCCCTTGGCACTGACCTGTAACTCCCAGTATCAGCATGTGGGTAACATCCACAATAAGCTGTTGATCAGAGACCTACAAGGTTTCCCAAAAGAAGACAAAATTCTGTCAGAGTACTTGATGAACCACCAAAGGTTAATGGTAAGATCCTACTGCTGAAGACACTATATGCTGTTGGGATGGAACATGGAGCTACCTGGCTGGAGACTGGAAGAGATTCAATCACCAGACAGTTAGCTTCTCTAGTGCCAGAAGGTGTTACATGAATAGCTGGGGGGAAATGACCAACATCTGGCTAAGCAACTCGTGGTCTAAGCTACCCAGCAGCATGTGAGTACTACTTACACAAGTGCAATAGTGGCACACAGCCATGGCAGGTTACCAGCTGCTCTTGATTTGGCTAATGGATCTGCTCAGTGGAATGGAACCCATACCTGGAATGGGGAAACAAGTCAGAGCCATATCCAATATCAAGCTCCCACCAACAGTGGGTTATTAGAGGGCCTACACCTACTAAATTCTCTCTAAAACAATACTGGGTATCCATGTATCTTGCACTGACCTTACTCTCCATTGGAGAATCTGCTTCTCTTTTCCATATGGACACAGAACCTGAGGAAAGAATCAGCCCATCGCACATCACCAGGGCCCCAGCTGAAACCATGGAGTAATTTGGGGAAATGAGGAAGAGCTGCTTTCTCGGCGAACCTGGTATCAGCACAAGGGTAAAGGAGATAGACACAGAGAACACTCAACTCCTACCAAATCAGATATCCAGAGACACAGAAACTCCCAAAACCTCATTACTGAAGCAGACCTAAAATGAACCCAACATGGCTCAGGGAAATTCACAGAAGAGGGAGGATGGAAAGATTGTTATACCCATAAGTTGGATCATTATGCACAGAGACATTGCCTCTCCCCAATAACTGATGGCCACACCCACAATGCAACACCCACAATCCCTGTGAGGGGATGACAGGGACAAGGCTAATGATGTTACCATCATGGCTGTATACACACAATCTACATAACTCATAAAAAATGGGTTGATTATTAGGCTGCTATCTATGAATAGAATCATCCTTTGAAAACAGAATGAAAATATTAAATATAATATAGGAAAAGTTGAAGATAGAGTGAGTTACAGGAAGAATAATTGAAGTGTTTGCAAAAGTCCAGTTAACTGAATGACATAATGGAGTAGACTTCCATGAAAGTATCAAAACAACTATATTACATAATAATATGTTGTATTTTTGCTAAATAATACATTCAAGAATCTGGTAATTTTAGAAAGAAAGGGATAATTCAGTTTTTAGCACTTTTCTTTTCATTCTTTCTAGTTTAATTTTAGATGTAATTTGGATGTTGTGATTTCATATTTAAATGTGGATAAATACTTTGCTATGCATAAAAAACTTTTAACTTCATTGATCCTTTGTATTTTTATTCATTCATTCATTCATTTTTTTTTATATGTGGGTGAAAGCATGCTATGCATCTAACACTTTGTATCCAGCTTTACATGGACACTGGGGAATTGAACCCAGGTCAATAGCCTTTACAAGAACCAGTCTTCAAAGTGCCTCTGACCACTGAGTCATCTCCATAGCCCCTTTGTATTCTTTTTTCCTAGTCACTCACATGTCTACTCTGGTAACTTTGTAGATTGTTTATTCTTTTTTTTTTATTCCTTGAGGCATACTAGGTTGTTCATTTGAGCTATTTCTTCTTTTTAAAATATTTTATTTATTTATTTATGAGACAAAGAGGCAGATATAGGGAGAGAAAATGGGCACCTTAGGACCTTTAGCTACTCACCACAAATGAACTCCACATGTATGCACCACCTTGTGCATCTGGCTTTACATGGATACTGGGGAATTGAACCAAGTCCTTAGGCTTTGTAAGCAAGCACCTTAACCACAAATCAAGCTCTCCAGACCATTTCTTCTTTTCTTTATTTTATTTATTTGTGTGAGAGAGAGAAAGTAGGAGAGAGAGAGAAAGAAAGAGAAAGAGAGAGAATGAGTGCACCATGGCATTCAGCCACTGCAAACAAACTCCATATGCATCTGGCTTATGTGGGTCCTGGGGAATAGAGCCTGAGTCATTTGGCTTTGCAGGCAAATGCCTTCATCAATAAGCCATCTCTACAGCCCCATTTCTTCTTTTTTGATATAGATATTTGTTGGTATAAATTTGCTTCTTAAAACTAATTTTTCTGGGGCTGGAGAGATGGCTTAGTGGTTAAGTGCTTGCCTGTGAAGCCTAAGGACCCCGGTTCGAGGCTCGGTTCCCCAGGTCCCACGTTAGCCAGATGCACAAGGGGGCGCACGCGTCTGGAGTGCGTTTGCAGAGGCTGGAAGCCCTGGCGTGCCCATTCTCTCTCTCTCCCTCTATCTGTCTTTCTCTCTGTGTCTGTCGCTCTCAAATAAATAAATAAATAATTTTTTTAAAAAAACTAATTTTTCTGTATCCCATGAACTAAAAACCTTTTTTCTGAGTCACAGATGCCCACATAGCACTTCTATTCAACATGTGCTAGTCCTTGCAGAAAAATCAGGCAAGAGAAAGGAAAGGTATCTAAATAGGAAAAGAAGCAAAATTGGGGGCTGGAAAGATGGCTTCAAAGTTAAGGTGCTTGCCTGCAAAGCTTAAGGACCCAGATTCGATTTCCCAGGTCCCACATAAGCCACCTTCATTAGGTAGTGCATGTGTCTGAAGTTTCTTTGCAGTGGATGGAGGCCCTGGTGTGCCCATTCTCTCTCTCTCCCTCTTTCAGTAAATAAATAAATAAATAAAATATTTTTAAAAGAAGTGAAATTGAAAAACAGGGGAAATTGTTAGTTTTCTCATGACATGAGCTTAGATATATAAATATGTTATATATATGAGCATGTCACCAAAAATATTAGAACTAATAAATAAATTCAGTTAAGTTGAAAAATACAAAATTGGCCAAACATCTATAGTGTTTCTGACAACTATGGAGAAAAGAAATAAAGTGAGCAATCCCATTTACAATGGGCACAAAAAATAAAATATGTAGGGATAAATGTAATTTTAAAAAGATGAAAGAGAGGCTGGGAATGTACACTGAAAACTATAAAATATTAATGAAAGAAATTGAAAGAGACATAGATAAATGAAAGATATCCATTTTCATAAGATTGGAAGAATTAGCATTGTTAAAATGGTCATACTTCCCAAAGCAATACATAGATTTAATGCAAGTTCTAGTTAAAATTCCAACCTTTATCATAGAAATAGAAAAAGTTATAAATTTCATAAGAAGATACAAAAAGTAGCCAAGACAATAATGAGTTTGAATTTTAAAAATTGGACCTATGACACTACCTGATTTCAAACCACACTTACTACAAATTTATGGTCATTAAAGCAAGCTGGCAGTGACAAAAAGTAGACACGTTGACCAGAGGAACAGAAGGAAGAGCCCAGAAAGGAACCACACATGCATGGTCCATTGATTCTTGGCAATGGTATAACATTCTGCAGTGAGAAAGGTCACTTTAATAAATGGTGTGAAGAAAACTAGATATCTATGTGGAAATGAGTGAAATTTTGAACCCTTGTCTCACACCACATTAAAAGAAATCAACTCAATATGGATTAAAGACTTGAACATGAGGGTTGAAACTGCAGCTCTGCTAGGAAAAGCATAAGATAAAACCACATCATTTTTCTAAATTTTTGTTTTGTTTTGCTTTGCTTTTTTTTTTTTTCTTTTTCTTTTCAAGGTACAGTCTTACTCTAAGCCAGGCTGACCTGCAACTCAGTCTGTAGTCCCAGACTGGCCTCAAACTTACAGCAACTTTCATAGGTAGGTCTCCTAAGTGCTGGGATTAAAGGTGTGCACCACTATACCCAGATTAACTATTTTAACTAATTTTAACACAATTTCTTTTAAGTTGACCCCAAAAGCACAGGAAGTGAAAGCAAGATAGAAAAAGAGTCTACATCAAACTAACCTATGGTTACAAAAGAAACCAATAGCAGTGTGCAGAAACAGCCTGCATGCGAGCTATGCATTTGATATGGCATTAATACCAGCAATACATAAGGAGTTCATACAACTGAAGCGCAAGAGAAACAATTTAATGGGCAAAGGACCTGAGTGGATGCTTCTCAAAAGAAAACTTTCAAATGGCCAAGAACATATGAAAAAAATGGTCAGCCGGGCATGGTGGCGCATGCCTTTAATCCCAGTACTTGGGAAGCAGAGGTAGGTGGATCACCGTGAGTTCGAGGCCACCCTGAGATTATGTAGTGAATCCCAGGTCAGCCTGGAATAGAGTGAGACCCTAACTCAACAAAACAAAACAAAACAAAAATGTTCAACATAGTTCATCATTAGGGAAATATAAGTTTAAACCACAGTGTCACTCCATACCTATTACAATAGCTATGTTTTTAAAAAGATAATTTGCACTGGAGAGATGGCTCATCTGTTAAAGGCACTTGTTCACAAAGCCTGACAGCCAGGGTTCAATTCCTTAGTACTCATGTAAAGCCAGATGCATAAAGTGGTGGATGCATCTGGTTGTTCATTTGTAGTGTCAGGAGACGCTGGTGCACCCATTCATTCTCTCTCTCTCTCCCCCCTTGCAAATAAATAAAACTGAAAGAAAACATGGGTTGATGAGAATATAGAAAAAAAAGGAACCCTTGCAGATGCTGGATGCTCCCAAACACCCCTTGGGGGTGGGGGTAAGAAGGCACAGAGTCAATGACACAGACTCAGGGAATCAGGTAAGAAGCTGAAAGCAGACTCATTTATTGAGGAAAACAGACATCTCTATATACCTCTTCCCCACTTCCCATTGGTCCTTTCATTGTTTGGCATTGTGTTGTCCCTTTTTCATTGGCTCATTTCCTGTGTCAGCGGTGTCCGGGTGTTTAGGCAGGGTTGAGGTTGGTTCACAGGGGCATGTGCTATAATCTCAGGGACTCGTCCCAGGGTCCCCCTGGCTATGCTTCTCCTACACTTGCACTCTGTAGATTGGGATACAAGCTGGTATAGCCATTATAGAAGCCTGTATGGAGGACCCTCAGAAAAACTAAAAGGAGGGCTGGGGAGATGGCTCAGCAGTTAAAACGTTTGCCTGCAAAGCCTAACAACCTTGATTCCCCAGTACCTACATAAAGCAAGATGCACCAAGTAGCACATACATCTGGAGGTCATTCTCAGATGCTAGGGGAACTGGTAAACCCATTCTCTGTCTATCTGTCTTCTATCTTTCTCTGCTTGCAAATAATTAATTAGAAATATTTAAAGGAAAAACTAAAAGGAGAACGACTGTATGATCTAGAAATCCTACTCCTGAGGCTTCACTCAAAAGATTCAGGTTTCTCTGCTGACGAGATTCCTGAACCACAGGTTCACTGCAGCACTATTCACAATCACCAAGGTATGGAATCAGCATTTAAGTACCCAGTTACAGATGGATGCACAACAAAAGGGTGATGCATCATGTATGTGTGCACACATGCGCGTATACATGGTGGGATACTGCTCAGCCTTTAAAAGTAGTAAATTTCTCATTAATAACATGGATGGACTTGGAGAAGAGTATGTAAGTGAAATAAGTCAGGCAGACACAGAAAGATGATACCACATGATCTCACTCCTGTGGAATCTAAGGGTGGGGGGTGAAGAGATGGGGTATAAGGCTCTATTGCACAGTGTGCTGAATATAGTTGCCAGTTGCATATTATACTTCTCAAAATTGCAAGAGGAAAAACTTCAACATAGCTGGTTGTTGTGATCACATCTGCATTCCCACACCTGTGTTCTCAGAAGACCAAGACAGGACCATCCCGAGTTTGAGGCCAGACTAGGTCACATAGCAAGATCCTGTCTCAAAAGAAATAAAAACCATATCGTACCATAAAAAATTTTAGGTATTTGAAGAGATGTGTACGTTAACTGCAGCAGTTAATATAATATATCATAATCAGAATTTGTCTCATAAATTTATAAACTTTCCAGTTTACAATACCAATGCAGTTTTCTTTGCAGTACTATTGAGTGGGCTTACAGTTGTTTAAATGTAAATAGCAAGGGGCTGGAGAGGTGGCTTAGCAATTAAGGTCCTTGTTTATAAAGCTTGATGGCCTGGGTTCGAGTCCCCAGTACCCACATAAGGTCAGATGCACAAAGTGGCACTTGCATCTGGAGTTAGTTTGCAGGAGCAGGAGGCCCTGGTGCTCCCATCCCCACCCCCACTTACAAATAAATAAAATTTTTAAATGTGCATGGCAATATCAGCTTTGGAAAGAATTTAGGAAATGCAAATCAAGTTGTTTTAGTAAGATGGAGTTAAAAGTGATAATTTTTCTTTAGTAAATACATGTTAAAGAAAGGAAAGAAATTTAGCCTTGAAAATCAGATTCTTTTGCTTTGTTATATTTTGCTTTTGAAAATCAGATTCTTGTCTCAAATTCCCGAATACTCAAGACAAGTGTGGCCTGACCAAGTTCCCGACATTTGTATGCAATAGCTGATTCAATCCCCAAAAGTAATGTCATCTTCTGCCATTTTACAGATAAAATACTGAGGCACCATTACCTTACTTGATGTTACAAATGCATACATTCCTTATAATTTTTAGAAGAATTCGTCATGCATGCTATTCCCCATGTTGGTATCAATGTAGACAGCTTTTGAGAAAAGTGTTCACCACACTTGAGTGTGTGGGGGTGTGTACAGACACTCTGATTACACATCATAGAGGTGCTCAACTCACCCATAGAGCACAGCCATTTTACCTTTTCCACTCAAGTCTTGTCGTCCTTCTGTGGGTGCAATGGAAAGTTGAGCACATATCACACCTTGGAGCTGGAACTCAAGCTGAGTCAGCACTAAGTGCTTAGCTGAGCATTGGCATGAAAGACAAGTCTTTTTCTAAAGTTGTACCTCAGTCTTTTGTCACAGGCAGTGCCAGCCTCTCATTCCAGTTTCCTGTTTCTCATTCATTTGTATCTGGACAAGCTTCCTAAAGCACATGTTTCCAAAGAAGAAAGTGGAATCTCCACCCATGTTTTTTCTTGCTTTGCCATATGATTTCTGGCAGGGAAAATGAGTTGGCTTAGATTTTTCAGACTCTTTACACACACAGATGATAAATATTTTATATCTAAAATAATATATGGGATTGTTACTTTAAAATATCATATTCATGGGGCTGGCGAGATGGCTCAGTAGTTAAAGGTGCTTGCTTGCAAAGTCTGCCAGCCCAGGTTCAATTCCCCAGCACCCACATAAAACCAATTCCCCAACAGCCCCATAAATCCAGATGCAAAAAGTGGCTCATGCATCTGGTATTCATTCCAGGGTAAGAGACCCTTGTGCACTCATACGCACACATAAAGATCAATAAATAAAAATATTTTAGTGCTCGCTTCGGCAGCACATATACTAAAATTGGAACGATACAGAGATTAGCATGGCCCCTGCGCAAGGATGACACGCAAATTCGTGAAGCGTTCCATATTTTTGAGGATTTTGCTTAATAAAAGTGAATGATTTGCAAAAAAATTTAAAAAAATATTTTAATGACATACTGTTGGGCAAGGTGGTGCGCACCTTTAATCTCAGCATTTAAGAGGCTGAGGCAGGAGGATCACAAGTTTCAGGCCAGCCTCGGCTATATCTTAAGGCCCTGTCTCTAAACAAACAAACACAGGACATAGTGGTATGATTATAGAGAGGCATGTGGCACTTTCCAGTTCTCTAGGTCACATAGCAGGTTGTGAACTCTGGCCACTGACCTAGCAGGATTCTCCTAGGAATGGATTCTGAGCCCCACATTCAAGTATTTCAGTCAGCTTGGGATGCTGTGACAGAATGCCAGAGGCTGGGTGGCTTCAAAACAACAGAACTTTATTCCCAGTTCTTGAAGCTGGTTCACGAGCAGACAGACTGGTTCTGGTGAGCACTACCTCTTGGATCCTTGGGAAGAAGTGTCCACGCACTGAGGAAGGGCTAAGGAGCTCTGCAGGCCCCCTTATGTAACCCTAGTCATGGGAGACACTCACCACCTTCCAAAAGGTCTGCCTCCAAATGCCACTGCATTGGAGATTTAGCTTCAGCAAGTAAATTTGGGGGACACAAACACATCTACAGCAAAGTGCAAGGGTTTGCTCAGCAGATAGTGTCAGGATACTCATAGAGAAGTGAGGTTATCAGGCAGAGAAAGGAATGTCCATCGCAGCACAGACTAGGGATGGAGTCAGTTCTTAGAACTTGGTTTGAAGACCCCTCAATCCTAGCCACACCATGTTAGCTGCTTCCCCCCGCCCCCTTCCACACATATACATATGCCAGGTGAAGGCCAGCTGGGACTTCTCTCTTCCTTCCATATTCCTGGCCACTCCTTGATTTAACTTTTCCTAGATGCAGACCTTTAGTCCACTGTACAGAGAGTATCTGTGGAGTGACATGAGGGTGTGTTGGTGGGAAGGGGGGAAGTGAGATAAGACACTCAGTCAGTATAGGTGCGGCCAGTGCACAGAAGCATGCTACACAATGTATACATCAAACTGCTGACAGCTGGTCCAAGCAGGTACACCATTACACTGTGGCAATGAGACCTTGGGATTGCATGACAATCTGCCTATGGCTCCCATCTTCCCGGAGAAGGAATCTTTAGTTTTGGGGAAGCACAGCTGGGCATTGGGATTCTGCAACACACACACACACACACACACACACACACACACACACACACACACACAAAGGCACTGTTGTGTGCTGGGCTTGCATAGAAAGCTCAGTACATAGACAGTTTTCCCTACATGCATGGGCCTTTAAAGTTTGGAAAGACAAGTGTTCCTAGAATACATTTCTTCTTCCTCCTACACTAACTGGATGACTACCTGTCACCCCGTGTTGGCCTGTTTCGATACACTTGGGAGACTGGACTCCTGAGTTCAGAATGGTGGCCTATGTGGATGGCACCTACATCACCAGAACAGTGTTTCCAGATTCTCTTCCAATGGAATAAAATCTCTTACCTCAGAGCTAGAGAGATGGCTTGGCAGTTAAGGTGCTTGCCTGTAAAACCTAATGACCCGAGTTCAATTCCCCAATATGCAGGTAAAGTCAGGTGTACAAAGTGCATCTGGAATTCATTTGCAGAGGCCCTGGCATGCCTAGTCTCTCTGTTTGTCTCTCATCTTTCTATCTCTCTCTGATTGCAAATAAATAAATAAAAATATTTTTTAAAAAAGACTCTAACCTCCGATGTGGCTTTGAGTAGGGGATCATTCAGGCTGCTCTTTGATATATGTAGCTTTCTGAACCAACCACTGTGTTTACTCTCCAGTGCTGGGGGAGACACTTTAAGGCTTCGTTATGAAGGGGTAGACAGCCTTATAAGTTTATTAACATCTAATCTTGTTAAGATTGTCTCCAACATATGCCAACGCAATAGTACATTCAAAATGTGTACTAATTACTCCTGTTCCATCCTGTGCGTCCGCCTTATACGCAGCCCCTGACCTTTTCGTTAATAACTTTGTGTTGTATTCATTGACCTGAAACAAATTGAATTCAGTGGCTCTCACTCAAGAATTGAATTACACAGTCTTCTTAATTGGTCTCTTATTTAAATGTGAGAAAGTAACAGATTGCCACCTGTAATGTTTCCAACAAAATAAAGTCAGAATTTTAATTTATTTTCCCCAAGATACGTGACTTTTTTCAAGGTCTGGCCATGGAAATATCATACTGGTACTATTTCTAAAAAGGAATCTCTGGATTATTTTATTATCCTTGCCAATGCTATGAAGAAATGCCTGCGGAGACACCTAGTCATTAGGGAAGAGGGCATGTGAATCAGCTGGGCTAGAAAGGCCCACAAAACCTGTGGCACTCCATGACTGTGGCCCGCAGCTGCGCTACCTGACCCTCTGCAATCTGGATTATGTGACCTAATTCACCTCTGACTGGCAACATAGGGAACGTGAAGGCAGGAATATATTAAACACGCAGAGGTCTTTTCCACTGCATTGGTTAGCTCCAAGTCCTTGAGCAGCATTGCCTGTTGGCTGCAGGGGGCCAGAAATCTAATTTCAGTTTAGTGATCCTCTCCTATCAACAGTTTCACAGGCAACAGATACCACCAGTAACATTGTTCTTCACACCGCTCACTCATCTCTTTGCTTGGAGGATTCTTGCAAGTGATCAAAGAGATAGGAGCCGCTGGAATTTTTTTTGGCTCAGCTTTCTAATTCCAGTGTGAAATTAATTGTCCCAACTGCAAAGAACTACTTACTCCTTTCCTCACCATATTTAACTTAAAAATGCAAATGTTATTAGTGGACTGATCACTGATAAGGGTGCCTTTGTGCCCGGCTTTAACCTCTATTAGTGAGGATTATGAGGACGTAGCCACATTGGCATTTTCTAAGTGTCACCGTGACAGCACTCGCTGCACAAATGCCTAGCTGTCACCGTGAGTTTTATCACTCCGTTTTTCCCTCCGAATGTAGACTAATAAGCCCAGAAATTACAATTGCCTCCCTGCCGAATCTGTGATAGGCGGAAATAATGATATCAGTGCCCTGCTAATCTTCTTGCCTCTGCGCTTGGCACTGTCCTATTGAGTCACCTGTCACACTCCGCTTTGATGAGGCGAATTCAATCTCCCTGCTGTAATGACAATGGGGCCATTTTAATGTTTGGAAATGATTATGTGGAAGCTTCACTGTGCTCTGTCTTGGCAAGCAAACCCAGGCTCTATGCACGCCAGGAGAGAGGGCTCTGGCTGTCGGGCAGACGATGGAGATGCCATGTTATTAGGAAATAGACGTGGAAGTCAGCTTCCTCATGAGCCTGGTGTGGTGGCCTTGCAGGAGGGAGGGGTGGGCAAGGAAAGAGGAGGGATCACTCTTGCAGAAACCTTGCCATTGGCTAATCTCCTTGTTGTCTGCACACATTTGCCTCGTGAAGGATTTCCCTGAACATCTGTGTGTTCAAGGAGGCAGGGGTGACTAGAACGCATAAATAATCACTGTAACACCACCAGCATCCTTTGCTGGGGCGACCATAGGCAGAACAGTGGTGTTATCTAGGACATCAACCAAGTCAAGTCACTCTGACCCCAAGCCTACTCTTGCCTCGTTCTTGGAGAGCAGTCTCACCACCTAACCTAAAAAATCATGACGTGTGGATAAGGGTCTGGTGTAGCCTGAACCTACTGCAGGTGTTGATGTCTGAGATCACTTCAGGAAGCCAGCAATCTCTCTTACAGCCAGATGTATACAAGCCCAGCAATTGTACTCCTAGGCAGACTCAAGTGTCTGCTTAACCAAGGACATGAACTAGAATGTTCATAGAGGCACCCTTCATGATCATGTCAAGCTGCAAATCATCCAATGCCCATCGAGAGTAGAACAGAGTACAGACTGAGCATGGGTATACGGTGGAGTACTGTCCACTGTCAGGATGAATGAACTACAACTACATGGATGAATCTCATAAACATAGCACTAAATGAACAGAGCCAAAAATAAGAGTACATATTTAAAGAATTCTACTTGAGCCTGAAGAGATGATGTAGCAGTTAAGGTTCTTACTAGTAAAGTCAAAGGACTCAGGTTTGATTCTCCAGTACCCACATAAAGCCAGGTACATATGGTTGTGCATGTGTCTGAAGTTTGTTTGCAGTGGCTAGAGGCCTTGGTGCACCCCTTCATTCTCTCTGTCTCTCTCTTTCAAATAAATAAATAATTTTTTAAAAAAGAATTCTGTATATAAAAATCAAGGCAGGTAAAACTGCTCTATGGTGGGAATGGTTGAGATTGTGGTAACCAGTGGTGGAGGTAAGGACAGGAAGAAAACATGAGGGAGATTCCTGTGACTGGTAATGAATGCTCTTGTTCTTTACTTGGGTGCTAGTTGTGGTATTATATTTTGTTTTGTGTATATTTCTGTATATATTATAATTCATAGATATTTTACTTTAATGAAAGGCTAAAATTATGTTTAGTTAAACTGTTTAAGGCAATGTATGAGGCAGCCACATGTTCTCCCTGGCTCAATAACACAAGGGGCCTAAGGACAGAAAAACCACACTAATGCTGGACCTCACCAATGATATCCCCTGCTTCTGGGGACCTGCTGGGATGTGTGACTACAGAGAAGCAAGTACTCTTGTCTCAAAAGCTAGTCACTGAGAACGGGAGAATGTGCTACTACCTTCCACAGCATCTTGCCTATGTAGGCCAACCCCTCCACCCCCTGCACAGATCAGTTGTGTATGCAAGAGAGCAAGAAGGTTCTGGAAGCCATGGGAAGTTGACTGATTCTCTATGTTCTTCAGGAGATGTGGCATTGTCCAGGGGCGGGGGTAGGGGGTGCGTGGAGAAGAATCAGGAGCCTCCAGGCTACTTGCCAAAACCCTACAGACACATTTAAAAATTCTTCCTGCCCTGCTTTAAAAAAATCATATATGGGCTGGAGAGATGGCTTAGTGGTTAAGCACTTGCCTGTGAAGCCTAAGGACCCCGGTTCGAGGCTCAGTTCCCCAGGTCCCACGTTAGCCAGATGCACAAGGGGGCGCACGCGTCTGGAGTTCGTTTGCAGAGGCTGGAAGCCCTGGTGCGCCCATTCTCTCTCTCTCCCTCTATCTGTCTTTCTCTCTGTGTCTGTCGCTCTCAAATAAATAAATAAATAAAAATGTAAAAATACTTTAAAAAAAAATCATATATATTTTTTGGATAGACTTGCCAAATCAAGCCATGAGAATGAAAAGGGTCTCCCTTCTGCAACTAATGTTTATACATGGCTTCCTTATTTGAGCAATAAAGTTCAAGGAAACCATTTTTATCTCGGGTAATCACATCCCACAGGGATAGCAGTCCAGGGAACATACAAGCCATTGCCTCTGATCCCTTGGCAAGGGTAACTCCCAAGCTCCCTGTTAACATGAAAAAGAGGTGGGCAGAAACAAGCTATTATTTAGCAGCAAAGTCATGTGCAATTGGATGAGGCTCTATAATGTAAATTGCTTGGCTTGTTGTCAAAGCAAAATGGAGATTATTACATAGTCTTCTAACTCACTCTTTCCCTTCTTCACTTGTCCATTATGGCAATCTGTTTTGTTCATCTTAGCCGTCCAGACATGGGATGATTTCAGTTAGTGTTCACTGGTTTATAGCTACAATAAAAGTCAACAACATGCACATTTTAATCTTATTTAACAAAACCCATGCAGACTCTTGGTCTTCTTTTAACATGGAGCCAGAACATTTATTTTAATTTTTTTTTTTTTTTGGTATTTTTGTTTATTTATTTGAGAGGGACAGGAAGAGGCAGATAGAGAGAGGGAGAGAGAATGGGCACGCCAGGGCCTCCAGCCACTGCAAAAGAACTCCAGATGCATGTGCCCCCTTGTGCATCTTGCTAACGTGGGTTCTGGGGAGTCTAGCCTCGAACTGGGGTCGTTAGGCTTCACAGGCAAGTGCTTAACTGCTAAGCCATCTCTCCAGCCCCATTTTTGTTTTTAATAACACCAAAACAAAGAGTCTAGCTAATTCTCAATTATGTTTGAGAAAATATGGCTAATAATGCAACCTTGGAAATATTAATTAAACTTCCTGAACTTCCATTTCCTCATTTACATGGTAAAGATAAGAAAAACATCTTCTCAAAGGGCCAGTACAAATAGAGAGTGAGAAGATAATACACAAGAAGCACTCAGAATCATGCCTGGTGTGTATTGGGCACACCTCAGTAAATAGCAACTCCTAGAATGAGGGCAATAGTGATTCTTTTCCTAAGTAAAATTCAAGAGGCTTCCATTGTCTGGAAAACAAAACCCATACTTGACTATCACAGTGAAAGCCCTTGATGACCTGACCCAACACACTATACAGCCCTGATATCTCCACACATTACCACTCTTCCCATTCTCCAAACCTGTTCTGTCCTTTTCTCTAACCCTTTCCTCAAAGTATCAGTGCTAAAATTTCTCCCTTTCCTCCCATCTATTTCTTTCTTCCAATTTGGAGTCTCCTGTTCCCAGTCAAGATGCTCGTTCCTTGATAAACCCCTTGCTTTCTTGGGCTCTTGAGAGAGACACAGCAGCACCATGCAAGTCTTAGTTTTATTGCATTCCCCAGCCTCTCTAATTTCGGCCAAGCTATGTGGACCCTTCTAGAACAAGGTAGTGAAAAGCACAAGCTATAATTCCACAGTCCTCCCTCACCTCCTCCAGCAGCCTCAGAAACCATACATGATGAATTAGGTGGCACTTCCATTATCTTGGGTCCCGAAGTGAGTGGTGCTCAGCCCAGGAGCCTAACCAGGTCTACCAGCCTCTGTGCTGTGATCTCTTGAAACTTGATGGTTCTGAGGCAGCTAAGCATGATTTGGAAATGTGATCTCAATTCCTTCCTAATCTGCACCTTCACAGACAAGTCTCTATGTACACATATATGTGTGTGCTTGAAGTCTGCTCCAAGAACTGAGGGGCCAAGGTGGCTCCATCTTCCACTCCCATGGCTCCTATCAAGTGCTAGAACCCCATGGGAGTTCAGAAATCTTTATTGAATTGGTTTTGGAATGAATACAGAGTCCAAATGCATAAAGTGGATTTTTTTTTTTTCTTGTGAGGCAAGCCCAACATACTGGCCTTTTTTTTTTTTTTTTTTTTATGAAAGAGAGAGAGAGAGAGAATTGGTATTCTAGTGCCTCCAGCCACTGCAATTGAACTCCAGGAGCATGTGCCACCTTGTGCACAACTGTGACCTTACATGCTTGCATCTCCTTGTGCATCTGGCTTACATGGCACCTGGAGAGTTGAACATGAGTCCTAAGGCTGCACAGGCATGCACCTTGACTGCTAAGCCATTTCTCCAGCCCTAAAGGAGATATTTTTACATGAGGCAATTTCCTGAAGTGGAGAATAATAACATGACCATCACCCAGCTTGAGGAGCAACCCGTAAGACAGATCTTAGGGAGTTACACATAAGACAACATCACATACCCATAATGAAGCCAGCCAGCATGAGGAGTGGAGGCTCCTCCTCTTTAGAGACTCTTTCCAGCCTTATTGGTTGAGTTAAAAGTCCCTAAGAGGGCTAGAGAGATGACTTTGTAGTTAAGGCACTTGCCTGTGAAGCCTAAGGACCCAGGTTCGATTCCTCAGAACCCATGTAAGCCAGATGCACATGGTGGCACATGTGTCTGGATTTCTTTTGCAGTAGCTAGAGACCCTGTTGTACCCATTCTCTCTCTGTCTGTCAATATGTTTCTCTCTCTCCAAATAAATAAATTAAAAAAAAATTTTAAGTCCCTAAGAATAGCAATTTGTGGCAAATTTGAATGTGGATAGAGAAGCAGTGTTGGTTTGTGCTGAAGGCAGTCCTCCTGGCAGTGACTGTATGTGTAATGAAGGGCTGAGCCCTAGTGAGTATAGATGAAGGATGGATTTCCACCAGAGCTGAGCCTGTGACATTGTGGTAATCTGATGCTGGAGCACAAGAAGCTACTGCCTCTTCCTGTAGGTAATGACAAAAGAGAAAGGGGACTTCCCTGAAATGCAGAGGACATTTGTGTATCATCAGCTGATTTAGATCTGTGCTTTACTATTTATAGCCATGAATCTCTTTCCATATAAAACAGCCACCTGTGATAATGGCCAGATTTCCACTTAAAGTCCCCCAAAAATTCTAGGGAGAATGTTTTGGATTCTATTATTTTATTTTATTTTTTAATTTAACAACTTCCATGATTGTAAACAATATCCCATGGTAATTCCCTCCCTCCCCCCCCCACTTTTCCCTTTGAAACTCCACTCTCCGTCATATCCCCTCCCCTCTCAATCAAGTTTCTCTTTTATTTTGATGTCATCATCTTTTCCTCCTATTATGATGGTCTTGTGTAGGTAGTATCGGGTTCTGTGAGGTCATGGATATCCAGGCCATTTTGTGTCCGGAGGAACACATTTCAAGGAGTCCTACCTTTCCTTTGGCTCTTACATTCTTTCCGCCACCACTTCCGCAATGGACCCTGAGCCTTGGAAGGTGTGATAAAGATATTGCAGTGCTTGCACTCCTCTGTCACTTCTTCTCAGCACCATGGTGCCTTCTGAGTCATCCCAAAGTCACTGCCATCTGAAAAGAGAAAGTTCTGTAGTGAAAAAGTGAGAATAGCATTAATATATGGGTATGAACATTAATAGAAGTGCTTACTGGGCAGTTTGATGAGCATAGTATATACATTTAGCCAGACAGCAGCAGATGTTGCACCCCTAGAGCTCATGACTACCTCTGTTGTAGGCTTTCAGTATCAGGGATGTATTCCCTCCCATGGAGCAGGCCTCCAGTCAAATTAGAGGACTGTTGGTTTCCCCCATAACAGACATGCCACTATTGCACCTGTTGGCTCATTTGGTCTGTTTGGCCAAATATAAGGCTTGCAGTGTCCACTGTGGAATATCTTCACTGGTGATTCCTCTGTCTCCCATTGAGCTGCATGCAATGTGGATTTTTCCATCTTTTTGTCAGCTGATCTACATGGAGGAGGTTTTCAGCTCAGTTCCAGCAGGAGTTCTCAGTGAAATTGTAGCCCAAGTATGTGGAGTCTTCAGCAATAGGTCTTACCATCTATTCCTGGTGGGAAACCAAGGGCCTTTGCAATGGCCTGTAATGTTTTGGGGGCATCAGGGACCTCCCTGGTCAACAACTCACTGGAAGGTATCTCGCTCCTGGCATTGAAAATTTATTAGTAACAATCTATGGCTCCTGAGTATCCCATTGTCCAAAAAGCAGGTTTCCATATGGTTTATTTATATCCTTTTAGAGTTTGATTAGCCTTCCCTTTATCTTTTCTTTACTCAATCTCTTCCTCTGACCTCACTTAGGCCTTTTCACCCCCATTAATCTGTTCTTCTAGTTGCATATATACCTTTTTTCTGTCTCATTATTGTACTTGACAAAGGGAAAACTGGAGGAAAACAACTCTGCTTTGGATTAAGTTGACTGAATATGAATTTATTTGTTTGATGAACTAACTGTCTGTGGACCCAGCTATAATCTCTTTTTGTTTGTTTGGGTTTTGTTTTCTGAGGTAAGGTCTCGCTCCAGCCCAGTGTGCTTGGGGAGGATCTGATTCCAGTGCAAAGGTGTAGAGAGCAGTGTGTGCTCTGATGGGTTTTATGTGTGCTGGTGCTTGTGCTTGGTAGTGGTGCTGGCTGCTTGATGGCATCTCTCTGCTTGGATTTATGAATGGGAGCCAGCATCTTCCACCATTTGATGGGACTTCCCCTGGATCTATAAGCTAGAAGTCAGTCCTTCCTCCTGTAAACTCTGCCTGGTTTGGATGTTCATCCCAGCGATATGAAATGGTCTACTACAGGAAGGGAGGAAGGATTTATTTTGCTCATAAACGTGGTGGCTGGTTGAGTGGCTTGGGTTTCTCATGGGCTTACAGTCAGATGGTGGCTATAATTCAGGTGATTCTGAACATGCATACCTGCCATCTGGGCTGAGAAAACTCAACAGGTAGAAGAATACTAGGGACTTCCCATTCATACCTATGTAGTGTGTGTGTGTGTGTGTGTGTGTGTGTGTATCCATCTTCCATGGTCACTGAAGGTATCCAGAGAGCATGTTCCAAGAGAAAAGACAAGGCCTGTTCTAGCCTAGCCTTGGACGTCATAAACTCACTTTCATCACATCCTATTCAGTGTGCAGTCACATAGATGTCTATGAACTCAAGAGAAGAGGATTCAGACTTCACCTGTCAGTGGGAGATGCTTTTGGGTTCTTTGACAACTTCAAATACATACGAGTCTCTCTGTCCCTCTGTGTGATGATGTCTCATAGCAACCTATTGAGAAAGCTAGTATTTTCTCTGGAACCCTTATAAACTTACACATTCCATAAGCAACTCATTTCAGGGACCAAGACAGTCCCCAGCCCTTGGTGGATTTTGCCAGTTAGTAGAGAGTGCTTCCCAGACTGTGATCTTGGGGAGGGACAAGATGGCTCTGTGATTCCAAGGTGATTCACAGAGAAAGGAAATATTTGAATAACTTAGTTTGTACTTGGCTCCACTGAAGAGAAGAGTTTAGGTATATTGATCTCCCATTTCACCCCAGTCAGAATGCCTATCAAGAAAACAAATGAGGGCTGGAGAGATGGCTTAGGGGTTAAGGCACTTGCCTGCAAAGCCAAAGAACCCAGTTTCAATTTCCCAGACCCATGTAAGCCAGAATCACAAGGTGGCACATGCATCTGGAATTTGTTTGCAGTGGTTGGAGGCCCTGGTGCACCCATTCTCTTTCTCTCAAATAAATAAATAAAAATATTTTAAAAAATAAAACAAATGAGGGATTGGAGAGATGGCTTAGCAGTTAAGGTGCTTATCTGTGAAGGCAAAGGAGCCAGGCTCAATTCCCCAGGACCTATGTAAGCCAGATGCACAAGGTGGTGCATGAGTCTGGACTTCATTTGCAGTGTCTGGAGGCCCTGGAATACCCATACTGTTTTTCTCTCTCTCTCTCTTTCTCTCTCTCTCTCCCCCCTTCCTCTCTCAAATGAATAAATAAAAATTATTTTTTAAAAAATGGAAACAAATGATGGTAAGGGTACAGAGAAAGAGGAACCCTTATTCACTGCTGATGGGAACATAAACTTGTGCATCCACTGTGGAAATCATGGTGATTCCTTAAAAAAACAACCCTGAGAATAGAAGTTCCATATGACCCAGCTATACTTTTCTAAGTCACCACAGAGATATTTGCACATGCATGTTTATTGTTGCAGTATTCACAATAGCCAGGGAATGGAACCAGCCTAGATGTCATCTGTGGATGAATGGATAAAGAAAATATGGTCCATATACACAGTAGAATTTTATGAAGCACTAAATAAAAATAAAATCATAACATTTGTAGGAAAATGGATGTGGCTGGAAATTGTGTTAAGTGAAATAAGTTAGACTCGAGCCAAATACAAATACTACAAGTTTTTTTCTCATATGTAGAACTTAAATTTAGAATTAATTATCTATGTGTATGTATTTATATGTGTGCATTTGTAGGTTGCAAAACTAGAAAAGAGATCAGAGTGGAAGAAGAGATCTTGAAGTAGGAGATAAAGAGGGTAATGGAATACAAGAACTAAGAAAGCAGAAGAGGAGGATTAACTGGGAGAAGACAGGAAACCAGCTGGGGTGAGGGGCAGAGGAGAAGAGAGTGGGAGAGGGGAATGAATAAGGGATAAGTCTAATGACACATATGTATGAAGGTACCATGATGAAAGCCATTACTTTCTATGCTAACCCAAAACATTTATTTAAAAAGCAGGGCTTGCTGCTCTTTTGCACTCACTCACTAGGAAACTAAAATTATACTGAATGCCAGTTGAGGCAACTCAGCAGAACAGAGTGAGGAGTAGGGCATAACAGACTTAGCTGTGAAGTAAACTGAGGAAGCACTGTGAGTGAAGAAAGAAGGGAGGCGAGTTGACACACAGTGGCTTTATGTGCAGAGTATCACTGAGGGCAACTGGAAACTTTCCAAGTGGCCATGTCCATCCACATCAGGCTCTCAGAGGAACCTTGGGTCAACAGAGCTTGAGTCTTTACCCACTATCCCTTACTCCTTATTGGTCAGGTGTCCTTCCTGGGGTACTTTGTCCCTGGCACCTCTGGGCTCCTCCACCTAGAGAAACACAGCAAGCCACTGGCAGGTGCAGGGACCAAAGGAGACTATAGTAGGTGAGGCGGAAGGGTAGGACCCAGGCCCCTGAACAGACATTTCTTTCCTATCTCTATAGTCACAGACTTTCCACTGTCTCAAATTCTTTCTGAGAGGTAGACAAAGTGAACATTATTTTACAAAAACAGGATTCATTCATTAGAGTTTGTCACATATTACTTTGGAGTGTGTTTGAGAAGTTAGCCTTGGATTTGTTTAACACTGTGCCTTCGCTGATTATGATTCAAACTGATCAAAAGACCACAAGAGAGAAAAGTGCTCACCTCCAGTAGACCCCTGATGCTTGCAGACTCATTAACCAAAACGCGATGTGCAGCTCTCTTGCCTCTCTCCCACCCCAAACAGCTGGTCACTCTCCCTCCCACCGCTCATTAGCGCCCACGGCAAAGGAGCGGGGTTGGGCCTTAGTGGCCTTTTATTTTTTTTCACTTCATTCAGGCTGGAATAAAGTTAAAACTAGTAACATATGTTTTCATTATTTTATTGTAATAAAATATACATAATGTATTTACCATTGTAGCCAATTTTAATGGTGACCGTTCATCTCCAAAACTTTTTCAGTGGATTGCAGAATTTGGGGTCATCTTCTGGTAGCATTTTGCATTATATCTTTTGCTCCAAAAAAAAAGGATGTTGGAAGAGGTTTGTATCATTGCAAAGGAAGAAGAGGAGATAAACAGCTACTCAGAGTGTGGCACATTCCTTCCATGTTCAGATGTCTGCTCTCATCTCCCATACATGCCACATTCTCACCAGCAAAGTGGAGTCTGTTTTGGTTAAGTGGGCTTTCCTGTTTAAAGCCTATCCCCAAATAAGAGTAAATACACTGTTTCTCGTATTAGGATTTGAGGAAATTAAAAACCTGATTTATGTTTTATATATTATTTGGACCAAGATTCTGTCATAAGTAGAGAAGCCCATAACCTCAGATGAAAGATGTCAAGCTTTATTAAAGTTAGTTGTCTCTTGGTGTGCATGAGGGATGGATTCCAGGATTCCTATGGATACTAAAATCCATGGATGCTCAAGTCTCATAAGGAAAATGGCATAGTATCTTCACATAGCCTACACATGCATCCTTCTATATACTTTAAATCATTCCTACATTACTTATAATACCCAGTATAGTATAAATGCTATAAATAATATGCTATATTATTAAAGTGATAATGACAAGAAAAACATCTTAACATGTTCAGTTTAGACACACAAGCATCATAGGCCCAAATGTATGGTTCTTGATCTTTGATTGGCTGGACCTGCAGACTTGGAACCCAAGAGTTACAAAGGAAGGTAATACCCCTGATGATAAATTCCCAGAACTTCTCCCCTGCAAGCTCTCATTCCCAGGCAGCTGGGTTGGACTTGGCACTGGCTAAGGAATATTTTGCCTTTAGAAATTATGGCTCTGAAGTCAGTTGAATGCCTGAGATGCTCTCGCTTGTCAAGTTCACCCTCTCAACCATGTCTGATGAAGATACTGCTTCACTTAGATACCGCATGCACCTCTAATGATGTTTTCCACTGCCATGTGATATCCTTTCTTTTATAAAGCACTATGTGGTCCCCAGTGCCTGGGCTTGCTGAAAGTGATTGCTGCCTTGGTAACTCACAGGCATGAACATGGCTGAGACATTTCTACAGGAACTGTAACAGTCATAAGGAAAGAAAGTTTGAGCTGGTGATGGAGACACCATCTATGTCCAGAGCCCGTGAACTCTCCCACTGGTTAACTTGGAGCAGTGTAACGCAAGAGGTTGGAAAGAAGGCAGAGGGAACAGGTGCCACCAGGTGGGGGGGACTATTTCCCCCTCCCCAGCCAAATATTTCCCTTGTGTTGTAAGGTCTGACAGAAATTATTTCACCAGCAAGTTGAATATCCAAAGTGTTCCAAGTCTGATCCCTACACACCTCAATTACAATTCCTGACCCTGGCATGTCGTCTGCTTCTCACCAACTTCTCTTCAATGCACAAAGCTTTAGTGAAGTATTATTAGTCATTATCCATGTGCCTTTGTCTGTGAAATACCACCTCCACACCAATCTTTGGTTTGGTCATGAAGTTCTAACAGTAGAAATAAACAACCAACCCCACAGGGTGGAGGCAGGGCACTGTCATTTTCTGATGACTTGGATTTCCTATGACCTATCAGCTTAAACATCACATGAGGCTGCACTTTTACAAAAGGGATTGGGTTAAGCACTAGTCAAATAAGTAGTGGAGGCAACATTTTAATATTTTATGTAGTTTTAAGTGTCCAGCAATGCCCAATTCAATGGTTCTGCTAATCACAATGGTCTCCACCATACACACATTTAGGATGTCATTTCTGCAAACTGCTCATGCTGTGAGTAGTTTGTCATATAACATAAGATAATGTTCATGTCTCAAGTAGAGCTAAGACCTTGGTCCTAGCAATATCTCAGAATTTATCCAGCAGTACCTTCTGAACTCTAGAACACACCTTAGAGGTGGTGCTCAAGAGTCCAGGCTCAAACACCTAGAGGGAAGTTTTAGGGACCATGTGTCTAATGCTCTTTGATTGCAAAGAATGAGGCCTACTGAGGCTACCTGGAGTTTAGGAGATGGGAGGCACATGCTGCTGTAGGGCCAAACATGGGGCAGCAGAAACACAGTCAAGTTGAAATCTAAGACAAAGCATAGGCAAATAACTGGACCCTGTTGACTTTGAGACCTGTTCTAGATGTAAAGAAGGCCTGGGGCTCTTAGCAGAGATGAAATAGTGAAGGGCTGCTTTTCCAGTAACATACAGTCTGTTTCAGATCTAGGTTCTACAATGTATTGACTGTGTCCTCCTGGTAAAGTCATCTAATTTCTCCATGCCACTGCTTTCTTATCTAGTATGTATGCCATGAGGTTTCAGTCTACGATCAGGTATGTATATGAAGCACATATTATCAGTGTCTTCATGATATGATTCCTATAACTGAGGTTTTTAATATTTTATTTTTATTTATTTATTAGAGAGAGGGAGAATGGATACACCAGGGTCTCCAACCACTGTAAACGAACTCCAGACACACTGCACTACCTTGTGCATCTGGTTTACATGGGTACTGGGGAATTGACCCTGAGTCCTTGGGCTTTGCAGGCAAGTGCCTAAACTGCTAAGCCATCTCTCCATCTCTCCAGCCCTGTAACACTGAGTTTTTCTTCTGACTCCTCTCTCCAGCAGGACCATGTGGTGAGGCATAGCTCCTCCATTGCTTGAACTTTCTCAACAGACTCTATTGTTAACTTAGCAAATATCAACTGAACAACTCCAAAGTGCTCAGAACTTTTCTATGTCCTGGGAGCCAATATTTGTGACAATTATATAAATCTACCAATTTAGCACTGAACCAATCATTCCAATCAATATCTCTGACCTCACTGACCTTGCTCTTTACAACTGATGTTAGCTCTTCTACCCTCATGGCCACTATTACCACAATTCTGACATTTTTTCCCGCTGCTTAGCACTGATCCTTGAAAGAGACACTTTATATTTTCAAGTCAAACCACAAGATGCTTTTAGATAGCTTTCTGGTTGATTGCCTAGGACCAGGTAGCTACTCTCTCACCTAATTAACTGTGTTCTCAGGAAAGAAGTGACAAACAGTCCTGGGACCCAGCCCCTAAACCCTGAGGCAACATGGTCTGTGAGGCAATCACTGGGATGGACCACTCTTGTGAAAGTCCTTGGAATAATATGTTAAAGATGTGAGAAACCATTGATTCCTACAGGATCTTAAGAGTATCTCCAGGAAATGTCTATTTCATACCGCACAGTCCTATGGAGGGTGACTTCAGGACATCTATCACAGCCTGTAGACATCAGATACAAGCGTGGAGCCAGCATTTTGGACCAGCATCCTGATACTGGATGTAGGATTAGCCTGTCTTGTGTGGAGAACCATAGATGTCCTTCCCATTCCTAAGGTGGACCAGAAACTTCAGACAGGACTTTCCCTAATGGAAAGGTATTCTTGGGCCTTCAATCAATGACAGATGAGAGATTATGGATGCATAACCCAGCTGCCAAGTACCTTGCTCAAGCTTTCTGGTGTGTTCCATATCACTGCCCACAGGTCCTCAGCAACACTGAGCCCCAGTTGACCATACGTGGAACCTGCTCACTGATGGAAGTACTAATTCTTGACCTCCTCTGTCTCATTTTCATCATTCTCCACCTGTATTTGCTGTAATCAGCTCTCAAATAAATGACTTGTACTCAAAACCTTGTATGAGTATCTGCAAGACAACATGTGGCAAGGTCATGTTAATAATAAGAGCTAAACTAGAACTGAAGGCATTATCAGATACTTGGTATTGATGATGCAACAAAAACGCAGATCTCACCTCAAAGGAGATAGGAGGTAGTTTATTCTGGAGCCAAATATGAGTGACCATGGCCTGAGAACAGAGATTTAAGCTACCTCAATTCCATGTTCCAATGTGTTAACAATTTCATGAAGGTTTTATAGTTACAGAACAAAAAAAAGTCATACATCAAGGCACTTTTCAAATTCATTGGCTGACCACCAGGTAGGTGGGTTACAGCAAAGTGGGGAAATCTCCACCATAGGGCTTCCATGCTATCTGATGACATTCTTAGCCCTTGCGTTGGTGGAAGCTGGGGGTTTGTTAGTACATTCCAAAAAGGATGCAACTGATAGTCACTAGGATGTTAGGTCAGACACAGAGGTGGGCAACAAATAGCTATCCAGGGGGTAAAGGCAGCCGAAGGTAATCTGGCTGTGACTGGCAACATCCCATCTCTCTGTGATCACGTGAGCTTCATCGGTCCATTCAGCTTTGCTGGAAGTAGGTGCAGCAGATGCAGCACTTTACCAGAAACTTTAGTTCATAGTATATAATCCTCTTTTTGTTGTTATCACAAAATACCTGACTATGGGAATTTATCAAGAAAAAGGGTTTATTCAGCTGACAATTTTAGAGGATGGGAGTCCAAAATTAGGTGGGTCCATCTTTTCAACCTCTGACCAAGGACCCCCTTTGCCACATCACAACATGATTGGGAAGTGGAAAGAAAACTTGAAGCAGAAGGTGAGCACAATGCATGGTGGGGAGGGGTGTCCTCACTGTATAACAATTAACCAAGGTGCAAAGAGAACTTCATTAATCCCCTCATGAAATACACTCCTTCTCCCCCAACACTGACACCATCACTTACCACTGTCTCCTGCCATGTCTTAACACTAGCACATGAAGGAACAAACTTCTAGCCAGGAATCCTTTGGACACAGTCTTAAACCATAGCACCTGATAGACAGACACACAAACACAGACCATTCAGATTGCTGTCATGTAAACTGTCAAGCACATTGGCAGTGGCCCTAGTGTTGCAGACACAGAGAAAAGCAGGCTGTGCAGGGTGAGGTGAAGCCATCTTGGGGGTGGGGGCAGTCACTGACTCACTGGATGCTTGGCTGGCCACTCTTGAAATGATGCATTCTTCCATTTTAATCTCACCCATTATTGAATAATTAATAACGATTTATATGACATTGACTTTTTTCCCCCAGAAATCTTGACAAAGTCTTTGACAAGAGATTAATAAAGAGTGGGGCTTCATATGTCAAGTTTATATGACAAGTGTCCAAGGCCATCTCTAGATGGGTATTCTTGGCTGCATTCAGCACACTCTCCAGAGACTGAAAAGCAATTGTTTAGCTGGGTAGAGAGAGCCGTGTTGAATTAAATTGACCTGCATGATACAGAAAGTAGTGCTGAGCACGTTTGACTGAGGGGGTCTTTGAAAGAAATCTACTTCATTGTAGCTGAGTGTTGAAATTATTTTAAGGAAATGATTACCAGTCTAATAATTTAAAATGCATGAGTGATGTCAGCATCTAAAATTAAGACAGATTGAGAACAACAAGCTTGGTCTTAAATAAAAAGCTAAGTGCATCTTTATTTCCTTCTGTGTCTCCCCCGCTTTTAGAAACATGAATTTGACTGTTTTTCAAAAAGCAATTCTTACGCCTGTGTCCTGAAAAGAGAGAAAAAAAATTTCCATTTATACTAGAATGTTGGCAGCCTCCCTTAATCCAGATACATATACCTAAAAGCACTTTTGTTCCAGATATAATTATTCTCCTGCAGAGAAAGCTGGCGTGCTTCTTTGGGGTTGGTGGAGTTTTAAGCTTGTCTTTAATTTCAAATAACTTTGTTAGAAGCCCTAGAGATAAGAGTGGACACAGTAGGAAGAGGTAGTTGTTACGATGAGAAAACCCAGGGATGCTGGAATTCTTTCATCGCAGGCTACAGCTGTAAACTCAGATACAGATTCGGAGCCCTCTCACCATTTTGGCAATGAATGAACAAAAATGTGTTTAAAAACCAGCTCCAGCCTGCACATCCTGCCCTGGTGTACACACATGACTCTTCAGGACACTGGCAGTGCATAACCAAACCTTCCCCTGGAAAGGCTTCCTCTTACAGTCTACTGCCCAAGTCAGTGTTCACTAGGAAAGACAGCAATAATTTTTTTTCTCCTCTTCAAAAGGACCTTTATGTACCAACTCCCTCCCACCTACTGTGAATGTAAATTATTCATCACTGATCTGGCCTCTATTGATGACTTTCATCCTTTCCTTCTCTGGATGCCCAGGGAGCATGCCAAGGTAGGTGAGTTAGCTGCATGCCTTTGATCTCCTACTTGCAAATGGCATTTTGTGGTGGAACATCTGATCCCCCTCTATGAACACAGGATGGGTGGAAAGGGAGGAGAGTTGGGATTTCTAAGGAGGTCCATCTCATAGCATCAAATCCTGACAAAATGGGACAGGACAGAAATGGACACACTTCACCCTGAATGAGCAACTATTCACTCCCAACGAATGGGCAGTCATAACTGCTCTCTGCAGACAGGAAGCTTCATGATGGTTCAAAGGTCAAACTCTCACCCAGAATTTGTTTCTGAGGAATTGTGTATGTGAAGTCTTGCATTATGGAGTTGTGGAGTCAATATTATCTTGGGGAGAAGCACAGTACATAAATGACCCTCCAACTTGTTTTTTCTTCATAAGGTAAAAAAAAAAAAAAAAAATGAGCTTTTGAGCTGGAAATGGTAGAACATACCTTTAGCCCCAGCACTCAGAAGGCTGAGCTAGGAGGATTGCCACTGTGACTTTGAGGCCAGCCTGGGGCTACAGAGTGAGTTCCAGGTCAGCCTGGGCAAGAGTGAGATCCTACCCCAAAACAAAACAACAACAACCCCCCCAAAAAAAATTAAAAAAATTAAAAAGTGGAGCTCTTGTTTGTAAGAGGCACACAGAATTCTGAAGAAAGGCAGAAAAACAAGAGCTGCATTTCTCAAAGCTCTGAAATCACCTTTTCCTGAAGTCTGTCTTCAAACTACCAGTAACTAAATATTTGTGTTCCATTGAATCTTCAGAGTACTCACAGTTTAGAGACCAAGGACAGTGGACTCCTGTTCATAATGTCAGTGTGATCCACTTTGCATTAAATAGAAATAATAACCTAAATAAAAAGAAAGTGACAAGATAACTCCATTTCTTGTTGCGCTCCTTTCTTCCCATCATGTGAGCAAGCATCAGCTTCATGTGAGTGGATGTAAGAAGGACTTTCTTTCAGTGAGGCCACACTAAGAGGTGCCCACACCCAACAGTAAGGAATCTTCCAGGCTGTCATGGCTGACAGGGAGGCAAGACATCACAGGAGCTAAGTCTCCCCACACCATAGCTGCTGGTTTCTCTTCTTTCTGAAGACCAGGAAGTCAGAATTCCTTACCAAATGTCTGAAGCCCTGTCAATATTTCCAGCCTTTAGTCATTTCTTCTTCCTCTTATTTACTAATTGCGAAGTCCTCTGAAACATGAAATCTTTAACTCAGAAGTTAAACTTTAAAAGGGGATTGAATAGTAAGTAGCTTGAATGTAGGTCTCAATATTTTGTGAAGAATTCTGTTCAACTGCATTTAGAATCCAATTTTAAGATTTCACAATAAAGCCCATTAATGTTTTTCAATGGTACATTAAAGTTTCAACAGTAGGGTCCTCCACATGGCTTGTTTCGAGGAAGGTTTCCTGAATGGCTTAGTTTAAAATTGATGTCATGAGTGGTTTGAAGTACATTTCATCAAATGTTTCTATCTATTGAAATATTTAGGGTGGACATCACTTTTTAAATCTTGAATGTCCTGATGTACAAATCTACAAATCACCTCATCTCCATAAAGCAGAGAATCATTTTAATTCAGTAAAGTGAGAACACATTACTGGAGTCTGTTCATGTTTTCTAATAGCATGTTAGCAATAAATAGCTTGCATGTCCCAGAAGGCAAAAACTGCTGACCTGAGGGAAAAAGCAAACCCCTTACACATGTATATGTGCACACACACACACCTGCACACACTTCTAGTTTCTTCCTCACTGCTTCCCTGTGTGCATGAAAGGAGCCATCTCTGGGAATGTGAATAGTCAGTGAACATGGAGCTGGGACACATTGGTGTCTGTCATTTCTCCTCTCTTCTTTGGGCTGCTGTCTTTCCCCATGGTGAAAGGGTTTCAGCCATAGTATCTAGAGTCCTAAGCCTTGCAACTGCTTAGTGAATATCCGCTTCAAAATCACAGGCAGATGTCTCCCAGATGTGTGCTGTGCCCCAAGCCCTTCTCCACTGCCTGCTGTGCAGAGAACTGATTACATAGGCAGTGCCTGATGTCTCTGAGTTTGCTGGCAATCCCTGATTGATGGGGCTGGACAATTAATACCTTGACTCCCATGGAGCGAAGTGTTCCTTGGGATGATGTATTTTCTCCCGGGAGGGGCCCTAGAATAAGATAAATACCATGGCCGCATCCTCCCATACCAACCTCCTGCTGCCAGTCTCAAAACATGCCTTCCATAGCAGCTTCCACGGGGGTGATCTCAGCCGAGTTTTCCTCGTTTGTCTTGTTAGATCCAGTGGTGGGTGTGGGGTGGGGAGGGAGAATAAAAGCGGCTGCTGTTTTTGCAGTCCTCTACCCCCCTGCCACGGGTTCAGAAGCCCTAAGGGGCCATCTTGGATGTGCAGACACCAAGCCGTGCACGCTCAGCGGGCAGAGCTTTGTGGTCCCAGGCCTCCTGGCATGAAGCTGCAAACCTTCAGATCCCAACACAGCCCCGCAGCATCCCTCTACCCACAAACTTCTCCTAATTAAGCCAGCCGATCTAATTACGGGGTGTTCCATCAAATATTTCTCCAGATGCTTCGGATGCAGCCTGCAGGCACTGGTCAAAACTGACGAGGCTTGTGATCAAGGATGCTGGCCCTGCGAGTGCGGCGCACGTTCTCCTGCCGCCTGAGCGCCTGTCTCCAAGTACTGCGCAATCCAGCCTCGCTCATTTGCTCCTTTGCCTGTCGAAAGCATAGAGCATAATTACTGAAGTTAAGAAAACATCTCTGTAATTAGCCAGGCAACTCTAAGCACAAGAAATGGAAATTAGTCACAGTATCATAAATTAGTTGGTGCATACATTACTTTCAAGGATCGCCCTTGGGGCTCTATGTTTGCAGTCTTTGGCGGCAAGCCCCTGTATCTCAATAAAGCATTCCTTCCAGGGTGAGCATGTCACAGGAAAGGGAGTTTCACTTGAATTACAATTTAAAAAAAAAAAAATTCTTTTGTACTTGGCAACCAGAATGAAATCTAATATTCAGGCTGGAGAAAGAGAGCCAAGTAAACAATGATTTTCCTGTTGATTTTATGTTCTTTTGTGAGTATCTAATCTGTTAACCTACAGTCATCAAGGTGTCTCCAACCAGAGTGCTCATCAATTGTATTGTTTCACTCATTAGGAGCAGCAGTCATAAACTCTTTAAATAACCCTGATTTCAACTATTTTTGTAGACCCTCCTCTTGCCAGCAAAAAGCAGGAAATTGGACTCGGGCACACACAACACAGCATTTGCATCAAAATAATACAGCAGGCAAGAGCACGCCACAATCACATCACTCTGAAGGAAGGAATAGAATACAAATTAAAGGAAGAATGTAAATTTTTTGCCATTAAGCTTCAATGACCATTTGAAATGGTGCAAGGCACAAAGGTGCTTGATGAGCGTCATCTAGTTTGATTATTCATACTTGTGTTTCTGCTTGAATTAAAGCAGGAGTGCTACATAGCCTGTTAAGGGAAAATATTTGAATTGATAGTGAACTCTCACCTTGCCGTGCATCCATTTACTTTTCAAATGAATACTAGATAAGTTAGTGCATTTTCTAATCGGCCTGTTTTCCAGTGAGTGCTGTCATTACATACCAATTTCTTTTAGAAGTGCTTGCTAAGAAACATTAACTACTTACAAATAAGGAGCTGTCTGTCACAGGCTGCAGTCTCAAGCTCACTGGTTTCTTTCTGCTAGGGTAGTCTCGGGCAGTAGAAACCACACTCGCTTGACTTGCTTTGGCTCCAAGGCCTTTCTCTACTCCCAAAGTGAGTCCTTAAGTGTAGGCAGGGCTTCTGCCTGGCATGTGCCACCTTTCCCGAAGCAGGCAGAATCCTGCTATGGTCCTAGATCCAACCACTTTGCCACTGGGTGTCTATGACACTGTATGGAAGGGGGCTGGGTCCATTCTGCCCTCTGATTCTCAGTATTGAGGCTGAAGGGTCAGGATGGATTCTGGCACAGACTTTGGATCTAACGCCAATACAATCAGTATATGTCATCTTCATTTCTGGGCACAAGTTTCACAGATAGTGAATTGGTTTAACACCGAGAAAATATACAAGGTAGATTTTTGAAGGCTGTGGTAGGGGAGAGGAAGGGAAGTATCATTTAAGAAAGACATGCTCTGGCTGGGGAGATGGCTCAGGGGTTAAAGGCACTTGCTTACAAAGCCCGCCTGCCTGGGTTTGATTTCCCAGTACCCACATAAAGCCAGATGCACAAAGTGGTACATGCATCTGGAGTATGTTCCCAGTGGCAAGAAGCCCTGGTGCACCAATTCTTTCTCCTCCTCTCCCTCTCTCTGCCAGCAAATAAATTAATTAAAAATACACTTTAAAAAATTTTTTTAAGCCAGGCATAGTGGAGCACACCTTTAATCCCAGCACTCAGGAGACAGAGGTAGGAGGATCACTGTGAGTTTGGGGCCACCCTGAGACTACATAGTTAATTCCAGGTCAGCCTGGGACAGAGTGAGACCCTATGTCAAAAAAAAAAACAAAATAAATAAATAAATAAATAAATAAAATAAAACATGTTGAGGTTTTAGACAAGGGCACATAAGCAAAAACTCCCAGAATGAGGAAAGCACTAGATTGACTGAAACAATGCTAAGCCCTGGAAGAGCTTTAAGGAGAAAATACTGTACTTTACTGGGGATAGGGTGAATGACCATCACTACATGGAGGCTTTGTATTTAGCAACAATGAGAGCTTTTTGGGGTCCTTCCTCTGTTAGATGTCATGACCATGTTTGCTAAGACATGTTGATCGTTTCTTTTCTTTCTTGTTTTTATAAATATATTTATTTACTTATGAAGGAGGGAGGGAGGAAGAGAATGAATATGAGTGCAACAGGGCCTTCTGAAACTGCAAATGAAAACCAGATACATGCGCCACTTTGTGAGTCTGGCTTTACATGGGTACTGGGGATTGAACCCAGGCCCTCAAGCCTTACAAGGAAGTTCCTGTAACAACTGAACAATCTCTACAGCCTGATTATTTATTTATGTGTGTGAGTGAGATAGAACCCAGGGCCTCACACACAGTAAGCAAGAGCTCTTCATGCACCTCCAGCCAATGTAAAGAGAAAAAGAAAATTACTCTTCTGAGAATAATGGTGGGTTCTAAGAATACTTACCTGGTTATAATTCAAATGTTACTTATATCTTTTTAATAAGAAAAGAAAAGATAATCATCACAGAGCCAGATAATCCCATAACTGAATTCAAATGCCAAATGAAATATAGGGATTGGGCTGGAGAGAGTGCTTAGTGCTTAAGGTGGTTGCCTGAGAAGCCTAAGGACCTAGGTTCAATTCCCCAGTATTCACACAAGCCAGATACACAGGTAGCACATGTGTCTGGAGTTCATTTGCAATGGCTGGAGGCCCTGGCATGCCAATTCTCTCTCTCTCACTTTCTCTCTCTCTCTCAAATAAATAAATAAAATATTTTTTAAAAAGAAAGAAATACGGGGATAGCTGAGAATGAAAGGAACATTTGAACAGGGCTCATGAGCACATATGTGACACAAGTACATAAGTTCAGAAGGTTTCAAAGGAGATGGCTTAGGCTTGCTTGCGAAGCCTAAGAACCCATGTTTGATTCTCCAGATTCCACATAAACCAGACACACCAAGGTGAGGCAAGCCCAAGGTTGCACATGCCCACTAGCTGGTGCAAGCATCTGGAGTTCTATTGTAGTGGCAAGAGGCCTTAGTGTACCCATTCTCACTCTCTCACTTTCTCCCCCCCCTCTATCCATACAAAGTAGTATTTTTTCTGGGAAACTACAGGTAAGGTGCAGACACCCTCAAGATATAATTGAGGTAAATTACCAATGGTCTCAAATAATTCCCCTCCCTACTCCAAAGCCTACCCTTTTGTAGCAACTCCAGATGTGCCTTTGAAAGAATCTGTGTGATTCTTTGGCCAAAACTGCCAACAAAGATGGCACAAGCAGAGGCTTGAAAAGCAGCAAGCACCATCCTATTCCTGGGCTGGCAATCATGGTGTGAACAAACCCCAGCTTTCCTCCTGGAAGACGTGGTACTTAGAGAAGAACTGACAGCCTGCAAGAGCAAAGCCGTTTGCCATACTCCAGTCACCAGACACCTCTTGGGCATCGGTTGGCAGGATTCCAGCAGGGGTCAGCCAAGCCAGCTCAGGCCAGAGGAGCCACCCAGCCAATGCATAGCATCACAGAATTATAGCCAACTCATTTCCTTAAAAACAATTTGTCTCTTCTTCTTAAACCACAGAAAATTTTTTCATACTGTTCAATAGTCCAAAAATGCAGTAAAGATGTTAGAGATGTCTCTGAGTCTTGGTGGCATATTTGGCTCCGATTATATAACTGATAGTCTAATTACACCAGCAGTCACACAATGGAATTAGAAGAATGACCATGTGAGTGTGTGCATGAACACATGCTTGCAAGTAGCAAATGACATCAGGACCTTGTCCATGTCAGTTCTTTTGTATGTTTGTGTGATGTGTGTGGTAATATGGACATGTACATGCCTGAGTGATACACCATGGGTTCACCTGTGGTGGGGCATGTTCACCTGTGGCTGCAGGAGGGGAACTTCGGGTGTCCCCACTCCATTTAAGTTTGTTCTAACTTGAGCCAGAGTCACTTATTGGTTGCAGAGTTTGCCATTCCATCACAAGCCCTACCAATTCTTCAGTTTTTTTTTCCCATAGGTTGGGGAATACAGATGTGTGAGGCCACACACAGCTGTTTATGTGGATTCTGGGGACTGAACTTGAGGGGTCTCTCAGGCTTCCTGGGGCCTTCTTGGTTGTACAGAAAGTTCTCTGAGCCATCTTTCCCACACTTTCTGTAAGAATTCAGGGTATAGTAGAAGGAGAAGAATTTCACTCCAAAGGCATAGTAGGCATTGTCAACAAAATCATACAAGAAAACTTTCCCCAAATTGGGAAAGAGATGTGAATGCAGATACAGGAATCCTTTAGAACACCAACCAGACAAAACTTGGAAAGAACCTCTCCTCACCATATTATAATTAAACTACCAAACATACAAACCAAAGAAAACATATTGAAAGCAGTTAGAAAGTAAAATCAAGTTACCTACAAAGGCAAGCCCATCATGATTGCAGCAGATTACTGAACACAAACTTTAAAAGCCAGAAGGGCTTGGAGTGATATATTTCAAGTTCTGAAAGATAACAACTGTCAACCAAGGTTACTTTATACCACAAAGCTATCCATTCAAATAGACAGAGACATTCCACAACAAAAGCAGGCTAAAGGAATATTGAAGACAAAACAAGCTCTACAGAAAATACTTGAAAGAATCTTCCATGCTGAACAGAAAGAAAAGCACACATATAAGGAACCTGGAAAAAACAAACCATACCCAAATGCTAGTTAATACAAGGGAGCAACGGTAAACCAGAAGAACTACAAAAAAATAAATACACACCTTTCAATAACATCTCTTACTATCAATGGCCTCAGTGTCCCAACCAAAAGACATAGGTTTGCAGGCTGGGTTAAACAGCAGAATCCTTCAATTTGTTGCCTCCAAGAAACTCACCTTTCTATAAGGATGGACACTATCTTAGGGCGAAAGGTTGGAAAATGGTGTTTTAAGCAAATGGGCCTAGAAAACAAGCAGGGGTTGCTAGCCTAATATCTGACAAGGTAGACTTCAGTCGAACATTAGTAAGGAAAGATAAAGAAAGTCACTTTATATTTATTAAAGGCACACTCCAACAGGAGGATATTACAATCCTAAACATATGTGCAGCTAATATGGGGGCTCCCAAGTTCATCAAACAAATGCTATTAGAACTAAGGTCACAGATAATACCAAACACAGTGGTAGTGAGTGACTTCGACACCCCACTCTCATCAATTGATAGGTCATCCTGGCAAAAAATAAACAGAAAGGCATCTGGATTAAATGAGGTCATATAACAAATGGACCTAACTGATATATACAGGACATTTCATCCAAATATTGCAGAATATACATTCTTTTCAGCAGCACATGGAACACTCACTAAAATAGACCATATATTAGGACACAAAGCAAATCTTAACAAATATAGGAAAATTGAAATAATTCCTTGCATTCTATCTGACCACAATGGAATCAAACTACAAATCAATAGCAAGAAAAGCTATAGAGCATACACAAAATCATGGAAACTAAACAATACACTACTAAATGATGAATGGGTCAATGAAGAAATCAAGAAGGAAATCAAAAAATTCATAGAGTAAAATGATAATGAGAACAAAACATACCAAAATCTTTGGGACACAATGAAGGCAGTCCTAAGAGGGAAATTTATAGCTTTAAGTGCCTATATTAAGAAATTAGAGTGAGAGGGAGGGAGGGAATTACCATGGGATTTTTTTATAATCATGGAAAATGTTAATAAAAATTTTAAAAAAAGAAATTAGAAAGGTCTCAAGTAAATGATCTAATGCTTCACCTTAAAGCCTTGGAAAAAGAAGAACAAGGCAAACCCAAAATCAGTAGATGGAAAGAAATACTAAAGATTAGGGCAGAAATTGATGAAATAGAACCCCCCCCAAAAAATCCAAAGAATCAATGAAACAAAGAGTTGGTTATTTGAAAGGATAGATAGATTGATAAACCCTTAGCAAATCTGACCAAAAGAAAGAGAGAAGAGACACAAATTAATAAAATTAGTGATGAAAAAGGCAGCATCACAGGAGATACCAGAGAAATTCAAAAAATCACAGGGACATACTATAAAAATATATACTCCACTAACTATGAAAATCTGAAAGAAATGGATGATTTTCTTGATTTATATGACCTACCTAAATTAAATCAAGATGAGATTAATCACTTAAATAGACCTATAACAAACATGGAGATCCAAGCAGTTATTAAAAATCTCCCACCTAAAAAAAAAGTCCAGGCTCAGATGGATTCACTGCTGAATTTTACCAGACTTTTAAGGAAGAGCTAACACCATTGCTTCTTAAGCTTTTCCAGGAAATAGAAAAAGAAGGAATTCTACCAAACTCCTTCTATGAGGCCAGCATCACCCTGATACCAAAACCAGGCAAAGATAGAACAAAAAAAGAAAATTACAGACCAATCTCCCTCATGAACATAGATGCAAAAATTCTCAACAAAATATTGGCAAACAGAATACAAGAATATATCAAAAAGATCATTCACCCTGACCAAGTAGGCTTTATCCCAGAGATGCAGGGATGGTTCAACATATGCAAATCTATAAATGTAATACATTACATAAATGGGTTGAAGGACAAAAATCACATGATCATCTCATTTGATGCAGAGAAAGCATTTGACAAAATCCAACATCCCTTCGTGATGAAAGTCCTACAGAGACTGGGAATAGAAGGAACATATCTCAATATAATAAAGGCTATTTATGACAAGCCTACAGCCAACATATTACTAAATGGGGAAAAACTGGAAGCTTTTCCACTAAAATCAGGAACAAGACAAGGGTGTCCACTGTCCCCACTTTTATTTAGTATAGTTTTGGAAGTCTTAGCCATAGCAATAAGGCAAGAGACACACATAAAAGGGATACAAATTGGAAAGGAAGAGATCAAGTTATCATTATTTGCAGATGACATGATTCTATACATAAAGAACCCTAAAGACTCTACCAGCAAACTGTTAGATCTGATAAATACCCTATAGCCATGTAGCAGGATACAAAATAAACAGGGGAAGAGATTGAGAAAGAAAAAGTGGAGGGAGGGCTAATCAAAATCTAAGAGGACATAAATTTATGGAAACCTACTTTTATGGACAATGGAACACTCAGGAGCCATAGATTGTTACTAGAAAATTTTCAGTGCTAGGGATGGGATGCCTTCCAGTGAGTTGTTGGCCAGGGAGGTCCCTGATGCCCCCAAAACATTACAGGCCATTGCCAAGGCCCTTCATTTCCCACCAGGAATAGATGGTAAGACTCTATTGCTGAAGACTCCACATCCTTGGGCTGCAAGGCCAATGAAAAATCCTGCTGGAACTGAGCTGATAACATCCTCCATATAGACCAGCTAACAGAAAGATGGAAAAAGCCACACTACATGCAGTTCAATGGGAGAAAGAGAAATCACCAGTGAAGATACTCAACAGTTGACACTGCAAGCCTTATATTTGGCCAGCCAGGTCATATTAGCCAACAGGTACAATAGTGACATGTCTGTCAAGGTGGAAACCAACTGCCCTCTAATTGGACTAGAAGCTTGCTCCATGGGAAGGAATATATCCTTGATACTAAAAACCTACAACAGAGGTAGTCATGAGCCCTAGGGTTCTACCTGCTGCTATCTGGCTAAATCTATATACTATGCTCACCAAACTGCCCCGTAAGTACTTCTCTTAATGTGCATACCCATATATTAATGCTACCCTCACTTTTGGTAGAGAACCTTCTCTTTTCAGATGGCAGTGACCTTGTCATCATGGTGCTGAGAAGAAGTGACAAAAGAGTGCTCAGCCCTGCAATATGTCTATCACACCTTCCAGGGCTCAAAGTCCATTGAGGAAGAGGTGGCAGAAAGAACGTAAGAACCAAACATAGGGTAGGACCCCTTACAACATGCTCTTCCAGACACAAAATGGCCTGGATATCCATGACCCCACACTATACCTGACACTACCTAGACAAGACCATCATAATAAGAGGAAAAGATCATGACACCAAAATAAAAGAGAGACTGATTGAGAGGGGGAGAGGATATGATGGATAATGGAGTTTCAAAGGGGAAAGTGTGGGGAGGGAGGGCATTGCCATGGGATAGTGTTTATAATCATGGAAGTTGGTAATAAAAAAATAAATAAATAAAATTAAATATATATATATATAATTTTTATTACAGAGAGAGAGAGAATGGGCAGCCAAGGGCCTGTAGACACTGCAAACAAACTCTAGACACATGCACCACCATAAGCATCTGGCTAACATGGGTTCTAGGGAGTTGAACCTAGCTCCTTAGGCTTCACAAGCAAGTGCCTTAACTGCTAAGCCATTCCCCCCACCCCCTTTCTGTGATTTTTTTATGCATGTGCATTGACTCCCAACAGATGGCTCTCCACCCTTTCAGAGGACAGCAGAGATGAGCTGCTGTACCAGCTTTGTTTGCGAGCATGGGGAATGAGAGTGCCCATGGAGAGGTGGGGGGGGTGCATCTCGTAGTTAATGATGGGTAAGCACAAGATGCGTGAATACCCCATTCCCACCTCTAAGCAGCACCACTCAAGAATGACCCTCACCCCAGAGCTCTAGAAGCCCTGAGCCAGAGTTGCCCTCAATGGTTTTCTCTTGAACACCATGTCTTTGTTCAGCTTCCTACCCTGCATGGGGCCAATTCTGCTCTCCCTGATGAATTTGCCTAGAATCAATTTTATTTCTTGTTTTTTGTCTGTTTTTGTTTTTGTTTTACGAGAGAGAGAGATAGATGACATGCCAGGGCCTCCAGCCACCGCAGTCAAACTCCAAACACATTTGCCACTTCATGCACATGCATCATCTTCTGTGTCTGGCTTATGTGAGATCTGGGGAGTCCTTAGGCTTTGCAGAAAAACACCTTCACTGCTAAGCAGTCTCTCCAGCTCCAATTTTATTTCTTTTTGTAAATGATTTTTTTTCAGTGTTGTGGATTGAATCTTGGGCCTCGTGCATTGTGCTGTGCCACTGAGCTTCTTTCCCAGCTCATTAAAAATCACTGTTTTACACATTTTTTATACTTCTTTTCAAGGTCTGGGAAACCAAATGCAGCTTGTTTTCTCCTCAGGTCAAAACTCTCTGCTGTCCCTAAGAGAAACTTGTAGCTGCTCAGAACCTCCATTCGCACCAACGTTGTCCTAATCTCTAAGTACCTTTCACCCTTCACTTGGAGAAGATGTTCAATACCTGTGCCGTTCCTGCTTGTTCATCTCTTACCCTGGTATATTAGTAGCTAGATGATGCATGTACCAAAATAAATCACAAAAATGACTATGGTTGATGTACAGAGAAGTTAGGCAATATTAGGGAATTCTAAGTTTTCCTCAGATCACTCATATGAATATTAGTGTATTTAGTTGATCTGGCAGAGATATGATAGAATCCAAAATTCTTTTATTTGCATCTATCCCTCCTTCCACAATACAGATTTCCTTCTTCAAAAGAAATTGTTCCTCCCTTAATGTGGAGAAGTATAAAATTATGTACTGTTGGTAGAAATGTAAAATGATATACCACTGTGTATAATTTCTTTTAAAAGAAAACACATTAGGAACTATAGAGATGGCTCAGCAGTTAAAGGTGCTAGCTTGCAAAGCCTGATGACCTAGGTTCAATACCCCAGTACCTACATAAAACTATATGCAAAACGTGGCATGTGCACCTGGAGTTCACTTGCAGTGGCAGGAAGCCCATTCCTCTCTCTCTCTCTCCCTCTCTCTCTCCCTCTCAATAAATAAGTAAATAAAAACATTAATGGGTAATGAGTGTGACTTGTAAGCATGAGGATCTGAGCTCAAATCCCTAGTACCTATGTAAATGCCAGGCATGGTTGTACCACTAGTAATCCCAGCACCCAGGAGACAGAACATCTCACTGTCTACCTAATCTAGCCAAATTGGTGATCTATAGATTCAAAGGGAGACCCTGCCTCACAGAATAAGATGGAGAATGATTGAGTAACATACCCAATATCCATCTCTGGCCTCCATACACATGCCCACATGTGTACAGATGCATCCACCCCCCACATGTATGGCAACACACATGCATGTGCATATATATACATACAAAAAAAGCCAAAAAATTACATTTTTATAATAAAAGTATTACATTTTTCATCAATTTTATTTCTGTGTATATACAGAAAATGATTGCAAGTATGGCCTGGAAGAGATAATTGTGCATTGATGCTCTTAACAGCATTGTTCACAATAGCTGAAAGGTGACAGCAACCAAATGCAATCAGCAGATAACAGATGAGGAAATATGATATGTAAATTAAAATATTGTCTGTCTTTAAAAGAAATACACATGCTATGATATGGATCAGACTTAAAGGCTGTATACTGAGTAGAACAAATACTAGGTGATGATACTCACATGATGGGGTGCACATAGAATCATCAAATTCATAGAGATGGAAAGCAGGATGGTGGTTTCCAGGGCCAGGAGGAGGGGGAATGAGGAGTTGCAGTTTGCAAGTGGAAAGGACTATGGAGGCAGATGACAGATGACATTTTTAAGAAACTAATACCACTGACCTGCACATTTCGGATGGGTGAGGTATCAAATTTCAATATGTCTGCTGTATTATAAAAAAACATTGCAATAATAACAACAAAATGTTAGGCAGCATACAAGATTTGGTTTTGAGGGTACAATGGAGAGGGTTCAGCCTGTGAGATCTCTTGCCTTTCCATCTTTATTCCCACCAACTATTTACTCAAAAGCATCATTATTCACTGCTTTTCCAAAATATATTCTCAATATTATTATTTCCAGAACTTTCCAGTGACCTCTCCTTCGTTGTAGATATCATCTCATTAACATTTTTTGAATGTTTTTTATTTATTTACTTGAGAGATAGATAGAGGGGGGAGAGAGAAGCAGACCCACACACACACAGAGAGAGAGAGAGAGAGAGAGAATGGGTCTGCCAGAGCCTCTTGCCACTGTGAATGAGTTCCAGACACCTTGTGCATCTGGCTTTCTCATTTTTGAGTCAGTAATCACTGATGGCAGAAGGACAGAGTACGACAAGCCTGCTTATTGTCACATAGACCAGGGATCTCAGTAACGAGGACAACTCAGCTTAAGTGTGGACCAGAAATATCCCTTTGTCACCTGTCCCCGGCCTCTACCTGATGACTCCCTCCTCCCTTTCCAAGCTCCCCCTGAGCTATCACCTCCCCCTTGAGGCCTGCTGTTACATTTTATCAAATGTGACCTTTCCCCGCTCAGCTGTCATGACCCCCAATCTGGGTCTCCCCAGCAACTCTGGCCACATCTTGCCTAGTAACATGTGTACCTGTGTCTATATAGGCAGCTGTACCGATTGCTAACTCTGTGATCTTGAGCAAGTTACATCTTTCTCAGTGTCACTTTCCACATCTCTAAAATGGATTGGTGCCCCCTCAGAAGTTGTCTCTGAATTAAATGAAAATAGCACCTCACATGTGTATGGATGTTCAATAATTGCCACCAATATAATTTTCGTGCACTTAACTATAAGCTCCAGCAATGAAGGGACGGTTTTGATCTTGGGATCTGATGATACTTCAGCACATATCACTAGTCCTCAGGAAAGCAAAGCTCTGATTTGGTGAGAGAAGAGCCATTGCTCTCAGGATGAAAAGCTGCTTGGTATATAATTCAGTAGAAATCCTGGTTTTCTGTGTATCCAATGAGTAGCTCAAAGTTCATGTTCATGTGGAATCTCAAGAAGACAATGTGTGTTTTTACTCAGAGAGGGAGAGAGGCTTATCTAATATATGTACACCAAGGACCTTCAAGACTCAAAACATTTCATTTTGTGCCATACTTGAAGTAACCCTCCCTGCAGTTGCTCTTTGGGCAGTTCTCCTGTGTCTGTTAAATCACGTAAAGTGGAAAGTCTTATTTCTGGAATGTAGACCCTTCCCTGCCCAGTGGAAAATGAGCATAAAATACATCAGTGGACACTGGGGGAGTAATTACATAATTAGAATTATGAGATGTGAAAACCTTCACTCAATTATTTGTCCTCTCCAAGCCCTGGTTATCTTTTTAATTTGCAAAGAGAGATTTTTTTTTTTTTGAGCCAGCTATGAGAGCCAGCTGCTCAAGGCTATGCTATCAACATTAGGAAGGGTGTTTAATTATGTTAAGTTAGAGTTAAATTTTTACTTTTGAAACAAGAAAAAATACAACTATGAATAATGTGAACTTGGGTTCGAGAAAGGTTAATGAGAATGCTGCAGAACTCTACCTCAAGTAAAAAATTCTATAACGAATCTGTCTTCTCTCATTCACCCTGGCTCTTTCTTGTTTAATCTATGTGAGAGAAGCATGGAAGATGTAAAAATTAACCCATTAAACTCTCAAGAAGTCTATATGCAAGTTAAAAGTACCTCTTTTCAGCTGGGCATTGTGGCTCACACCTTTAATCCTTGCACTCAAGAGGCAGAGGTAGGAGGATCGCCATGAGTTCAAGGCCACCCTGAGACTACATAGTGAATTCTAGGTCAGCCTGGGCTAGAGTGAGACCTGACCTTAAAAAAAAAAGCATCTTTTTTCAGGCTGGAGAGATGGCTCAGCAATAATGGTGCTTGCCTGCAAAGACTAATGACCCTAGTTCAATTCTCCAGTACCCACGTAAAGCCAGATAAACAGTGGCACATGCATCCGGAGTCTCTCTATCTCTGTCTCTCTCTGTCTCTCTCTCTCTCTCTCTCTCACACACACACACACACACACAAATAAATTTTAAAAAGTGTGTGTTGGCCTGAAGAGATGACTTAGCAATTAAGGTGTTTGCCTGCAAAGCCAAAGGACACAGTTTGATTCCCTAGTACCTATGTATGCCAGATATACAAGGTGGTGCATGCATCTTGAGTTCGTTTGCAGTGGCTGGAGGACCTGGTGCACCCATTCTCTCATTCTCTATCTGCCTCTTTCCCTCCTTCTCAAATAAATAAATAAAAATAAAATATGTTTTAGGGCTGGAGAGATTGCTTAGTGGTTAAGGCGCTTACCTGTGAAACCTAAGGACCCAGGTTTAATTCTTTAGGCCCCACATAAGCCAGATGCACAAGGTGGTGCATACATCTGGAATTCATTTGCAGTGGCTAGAGGCCCTGGTGCACCCATTCTCTCCCTCCCTCTCTCTCTCTCATAAATAAATAAAAACATTTTTAAAGTATCTTTTTTCTGAAACCTACTTTGCTTTCTGCCTTGCCAACTACCACTGTTCAGTAACAAAATTTTCTCTTCTATTAAGTCCAGAATTATAGCTTTGAACAGGCGTTAGATCATGACGTTTTCCAGATTCTATATTCTCCTTCACCAAAAATTTGTATAATGAAGACATATGGCCTGATCCCACTGATAAAGCCTCTAGGGTCGACCTTGGTTGTCAAACTGGCACCTTTCCCTGGTGGTCCTCATTGTTTAGCCTCAAGACCCTGAAGACAACTGTGTATCCACCCTTGTGCTATAGTCTCTGGGTCATGATGGGATGATGGAAGAGAAGTCAAATCCATGCTGGACCCAAAGCAAAGCAGCCGAGCTCAGTCACCTTGTGGTTCCTGGGACAAAATAGGGGACAAAAATCAGCTTAAGAAAAGAAGGGTTGACTTCAGCTTACAGTTGCAGGTGACAGTCCATCATGGCAGGGAAGACATGGTGGCAGTCGTCCCTTGAGGCAGCTGCTTACATTCAGCCCTCAGTGAGGAAGCCAATTCTGTACATTTTTGTGGTGGTTGTTGTTTGTTTTTCAAGGTAGGGTCTCATTCTAGACCAGGCTGACCTGGAATTCACTACGAAGTCTCAGGGTGGCCTCCAACTCACTGCCATCCCCCTACTTCTGCCTCCCGAGTGCTGGGATTACAGGCACACACCACCACACCTGGCTCAGTTCTCTACTTTTTATATAGTCCAGGAATCCTGCCCATGGAATGATGCCAGTCACAGTTAAAGTGGGTCATCCCTCCTCAATTATCCAATAAAGATAATCCCTCCCAGGTCTGTCCAGAGCCTAATCTAGCCTAGCTAATCCCTCACAAGTGATTCTAGGTCCTGTCAAGTTAACGATCACTATAAGCCATCACACAGCCTGAACTTTGGTGCCAGTGGCCCTGTGACACAGACACAGTCCAGGGAAGCCTAAGAAAGCTTTTCCAGGGTGCCTGTGAGCCTTGGTGCCACCTATTTATTTTCTGGGTCAAAGATTACCGTAAACATATACCCAAGAGGACAGATTTGGTTTCATGATGGTCTGAGGGAAAAAATGGATTGATTAAGTCTTAGCAGGAGCTTCTCTCTTATTCTCCATCAGTTGCTTCTTTCAGCAATCTGCCCTTTCTCCAAAGGGACACCAGAGCCATGGGAAAATCAAACACCATATACCTCGGTTGGATTCCATAAGAGGAAAAACTCTTCATGTTATGAAGCCTCATGGTTTTATAAGACACATTCAACACATTCAAAGCCATGAGCTCATTGATGTCCTGCAGCTCAAGGGCCAAGTCTCCTGATGATAAAATGAAAGTCTAGACTATCCCAATGACTTGTCCAACATCCCACAGCTTATAAGTGATGGAACTGGATCTGGTCCTCAGATGTTCTGCTCTGGACCACCTCCTGTTCCTCCCCACTTTTCTATGAAAGAAAAAGTCATCCTGACATGTGAGGGGTCTTGTACATAGAGCCCCGTGCAACATGCCATTGCCCCCATAAGTCTTTGATGCTCCCCACAGCACAAGGTCTCTTCCAAGACCCTTCCTTGACCTGCTCTCCAGCCTGTTGGCACCAGACCCTGGGCAGTATGAAGAGAGTAGAAGAGGAACTGACTTTTTCCAAATCCAAAGAAGATAACTTCTGCTTCCCACCCTGATGGAGGAGTAAGTTCCAGATGAGCCCTGCCACTGTCACCCACTAGGAGGCTATTTTCATACCTTGGAATGAAGCACTGTGGCTCTGAGTGAAGGGAAACACACAAGCCAGGGCCCATGAGTGTCCCACCTGTCAACCCGAAGAAACTTTCAAGACCTCATCATGGAGAGGTGGAGATCAAACAGACTGTGGTCTCACTGGGCTGGAATATGAAAGCCAGGATGCTAAAGGGGAACAAGCTCTGCACAGCTACATTAAAAATCACCTTAAACCTTTTTAGGTAGCTAAATGCTACCCTGCACCTGTGCAAAGGCAGAATCTGTGAGGTCTAGACTAGCACAACCCCTGAAGACTGAGATTCAGGAGCTTGCATAGAATTGGTGCTGTGGTTTGAATGTGAACTGGCCCCCATAGGCTCATGTATTTGAATACTTGGTTCCCAGCTCCTGGTGCTATTGTGGAACCTTAGGAAGTGGAGCCCTCCTGAAGGAAGTGGGTTACTGACGTTGAGCCTTGAGCTTTTATAGTCCAGCCCTGCTTTCTGTATGCAATGTAACCAACCACCTTCCACTGCCATGCCTTCCAGAACACAAGAACATAGAATCAAAAAATTGCAAATGCACAAGGAATTAGGAAATATGATCCATAACCAGAAGCAAAATAAGGCAGTAAAAATGGACCTAGAGACAATATCACCATTGAGATTAATAGCCAAGGACTTTAAAATAGTGATCATTTGGATATCACCACATGACTAGGAGGGTCCCTTTGGATTTTATTTTTTTAATGACTTTTTTAAATTATTTATTTATTTATTTGAGAGCGACAGACACAGAGAGAAAGACAGATAGAGGGAGAGAGAGAGAATGGGCGCGCCAGGGCTTCCAGCCTCTGCAAACGAACTCCAGACGCATGCGCCCCCTTGTGCATCTGGCTAACGTGGGACCTGGGGAACCGAGCCTCGAACCGGGGTCCTTAGGCTTCACAGGCAAGTGCTTAACCGCTAAGCCATCTCTCCAGCCCATCCGTTTGGATTTTATGTAAGAAACAAGTAAGCTTTTATTGTGCCAAGATGCTGAGCTGTGAGACTTTGTTCAGAATGGGTCTTGGTTAAATGCTTCCTACTTACTCATGTAGAATGCAAGTGCCAGAGTCAGGATTCACGCAGACAGTCTCTGAGCTGAACTACTGTCCCATGCTACACACCACCAGCGACAATCTAAAGGAGGAGTGATAAAGTGTTTCTCAAGTCTTCTTATCCCATTCTTGGCTTTCTGTAGAGATTGACTTTTCATTTATCTTGTGTAGCAGTTACCTTTTCATTTCTGGGACAAAACACTCAACCAGAAGCAACTTAAGAGAGGAAAGTTTGTTTCAGCTTACAGTTTCAAAGGGAAGCTTCATTGTGGAGGGGAAAGCATGGCAAATCAGGCAGTAAGGTCATCACATCTTGTCCCAGTAGCAAGAAAAAAGTCGTCTCAAAGGTTAGATCGCTAACACTCAATAGGACTGGGCTAATAACCTCTGAGGTCCTTTCCCATTGACATATCTCATCTAGCAAGGCTCCAACTCCCCACCAGCTGAGGTCTAGGTGTGAGATGGGAACATTTCACACTCACACCAACCACATTTCACTTTCAACAGAATGGTCAGTGGAGACATGAACAAATGCAGGAATGAGAAGGGATACTATGGAAATTTGGGAAGGGAAGCAGGGTACAGAAAGGGAAGAGAACCTGGCTCTGTGTTGCAATTGTTAGTGCATTGGACTTCTAAACAGAAAGAGGAGTGAGGTAAGTCATGTTCTCAGGAAGGTTGAGTAAAAGTTGCACACTAAAAACTTAAAACTCAGCTGGATACCTGGTGGGCCATAACTTTTTTAAAACTGACTTCCATTTATTTATTGGTATCCCCTATTTATTTCTATTATGTTATGCTTTCCTTAATCATTTGGACATACTTTTTTTTTTTTTTTTTTGGTTTTTCAAGGCAAGGTCTCACTCTAGTCCAGACTGACCTGGAATTCACTATGTAGTCTCAGGGTGGCCTCGAACTCATGGCAATCCTCCTACCTCTGCCTCCCGAATGCTGGGATTAAAGGCATGTGCCACCACGCCTGGCTGAACATACTTTCATATGGAAGGATCGCTTTTCTTTAAAAGTTTAAGAGACACTGCTAGTATGAGACCTAGTGCTCTTCTGCACTTAGGACATAATTAACACACCAACCCTCTCATCTGTGAATTCACCAACCATGAACCAAAAATACGTTTTACAAACCTCAAAATAGGAAAATAAGGGCTGGAGAGATGGCTCAACGGTTCTGTTCTTCTTGTGCAAGCATGAGGACCTAAGAGGGCCTGAGATTTCCCAAGTTCAAATCTTCAGAACCCGTATAAACAGCTGGACATGCCTGTGATCCCAATCCTGTGGGGAGTAAAGACCAGAGAATCACCAGTGTTTGCAAATGACAAACTCCAGAGGCCAGCTCCAGAATCAATAAGTTTCCATCACAAGGAAAAACGGGTATGTGCCTGATGGAGGGGGCTACCTGGTGTTCTACTCCAGTTGCCAAAGGCCAGTACATAGGTGCCACAGAAGAACTCATAGGGCACTGCACCAGCACATACATACATGCATGTACCACATACATCATACCACACATATACCACATTGCACCACACATACTCTGCACACACATACAGACACAAAACAAACCCAAAAACAACAAGAAAACAGGAAAGTAAGATCCTATCTTTTTATTTATTTACTTACTTATTTATTTATTTATTGGTTTTTTTCAAGGTAGGGCCTCGCTCTAGCCCAGGCTGACTTGGAATTGACTATGTAGTCTTAGGCTGGCCTTGACTTTTTATGTTTTTTAATTTTTTAAAATTTATTCATTTATGAGAGCGAGACCTCATCTTTTTAAAGATATTTTTATTTACTTGCAAGGAGACAGAGAATGAATGAGAGAATAAAATTGAAAATGGGCACACCAGGGTCTCTTCTCATTGCAGACAAACTCCAGATCCATGTACCATTTTTTTGCATCTTGCTTTACATGGGTACTAAGAAATTGAACATGGGCCTTCAAGCTTCACAAGCAAGTGCTTTAACCACTAAGTAATGTTTCCAGCCCAAAAGCCCATCTTTTAAAATAGAAAGCCTATACCCCTTTTCAAAAATAGTACTAAGAGGAAAATTATTTCATTAGCATTTCTGTTTTAGTTTCTGCTGTATAAAAAAAAGGCCATACACTTGGTTCCCAAATCAATAGAACTTTCTAGGGAAAGCATCTTTATGGAGGCTGAGATGTCCAAGATCCACATGCCAGCCAATTCAGATCCTAGTGAGGCCTCCTTCTTGGCTCCCAGATGGACACATCTTCTTGCTATATAGTTCCATGACAGAGAGAAGAGGAAAATTCCCTTCTACTTTTAAAAAATGTTTTCATTTGTTTATTTGAGAGAGAGAGAGAGAGAAGGAGAAAGAGGCAGGCAGGGAGAGTGTGTGTGAGTATGGGTGTGCCAGGGCCTCCTGCCACTGCAAATGACCTCCAGATACATGTACCAGTTTGTGCATCTGGCATTACATAGGTACTGGGGAATTGAACCTTGGCCATCAGGCTTTTCAAACAAGCTTCTTTAACCACTCAGCAATCTCTCCAGACCTCCCTTCTTCTTTTTAAGGGTATTAATCTGATGAGAGCACCTCTATTCTCCTGGGCTAATCTAACCCCGATTATATCCAAAGGTCCCATCACCAAATTCCATTGTATTGGGGCTTAAGACTCCAACAGATGAACTCACTGGAACACAAACATTCAAACCTTAACCTCCTGGGCCTGCTAAAAACTGGGGGTTGCTACACCATGTTGGCTCCACAGGGACATTTGAAGGTAAGATGAAACTGGACACTGGAATCTACACAGCGTGTCAAGGCTTAGTGCCTCCATTTTTTTTTTTTTTAAATCCAGAATCTACACCAGTTCTCAGGGTCAACACATCAACACTTCCCATACTTCATGTCACCTGTCAAATCCCATCTCTTCCATGAATAATTTCTGTAGCAGAAAGAATTACTGAGGTCAGTCATCTGATGTGGGTTTCTCACTTCTTACCATTTCTGGCCCTCTTGATAGCAGCAATGACTTCCAGCATAGTTACCGTGTACTAAGCCCTGCAGTGTTCTCTTCAATGACCCAGCCAAGCCAGGTAGGGACCACCATATCCAGATCACATATGAGGAGCTGGAGGCTCAGATATGCACAGCCCAGGGGATTCAGTCAAGAAGCTTTCTCCAAAAGTCTTTGGACTTGAACACTGTAGTGCGCCACTGAGGAAAGAAAAAGAAAGATTCTTGGGTTGGTGAGATGGCTTAGCAGTTAAGGCAAATTGCCTGCAAGTCCAAAGAACCCAGGTTCAACTCTTCAGGACCCACATAAGCCAGATGCACTAGATGGCACATGAGTCTGGAAGTTCATTTGCAGTGGCTGATGGCCTTGGCATGCCCATTCTCTCTCTCTTTCTCTCTGTCTCTTTCTCTCTAAATAAATAAAATACAATATTTTTAAAAAGATTGTGTGTAAGACAAGAAAAGTAGTTTGGGACATCTGGGTACTCCACAATCCCTGCCCCACTGTCCCTATCTACCCAATCCTGACTGAATGAGCATACAGGATGTCTACTTGCTGAAGTAACAATCACATCTACTGGGAAGTCTTATGAGAATCCTGCCAACAACCAACAGCTGGGGGTTCATCGCATTATAGACACTGATTAGAAATATCCTTAAGTTTGACTCAGTTCTTTTCCTATGGTGTGGAATGGCAGAGACAATATTGTAGGAATCACTAGGAAAAAGAAAATCAAACAATAGAAGGAACAACATATGCCATTATAACCAAGAAAGTAAAACCATATGATCAAGTTTGCCCATGAAATCAAATTACTAACAAAATGAGTACATGACCAAGCTTCCTTCCATATGGGAAGAGACTTTTGTGTCCTGCTTAGGATAACATAATATATTGGCTTACTAAATTCCTTTGAATATGCAGTTTGTTGCTATGGTATTTTATCACAGAATAAAATAAGAATTTATCTGATGTAGATGGCAAGTTTAGGTTCACTTGCAAGTTCTCAGAGGCAAGTTCTCAGAGGTAATTGTGAAATAGAAAGAAAAATGACCTGGGGCAGGCACTGTACCTGAACTCTCCCTAAAGGAGACATCAATTCTCACAAGTCAAATGAAATGATCTACATTTTCATTATAATGTTTTTGGATTTGTTTGTTTGTTTGGAGATAGGGCCTCACTCTTTATTCCAGGTTGGCCTATAGCTCACTGTATCTGATAGCCCAGGCTGGCTTTGAACTCATGGCAATCCTCTTGCCTCAAACTCCCAAGAGCTGTCATTGTAGATACAAGGCACCACACTTGGTATTACTTCTTACATAATGAAACAGCCTTACGAAAGTTACTAGTTTGCACAGAACTGGAGTTGGAACCCACAACTATGTGATTCTGGAGTACATCCCTCTTCCTACAGTACAGCGTGATAAAACAGCAAGTGAAGGGGCGGGGAGGGAAATACAGTGGTTTGTTGTCTGTAAGTATAGAAGTTATCAATAAATTAAAAATTAAAAAACAGCCAAGTTATCCAGTAACTGATAGACTGGTGCCACCAACAAATCTCTCGAAAGAATCCTCAATGTTCAAGCAGGGTGTGGTGGCACATGCCTTTAATCGCAGCACAAGGGAGGCAGAGGTAGGAGGATTGCCATGAATTTGAGGCCAGCCTGAGACTACGTAGTGAATTCCAGGACTGCCTGGGCCCTACCTCAAGACCCTACCTCAAAAAAAAAAAAAAAAAGAACCCCCAGTGTACACATCATTCACTGATGCCTGGAAGTGTCCTCATAGCTGGGAGTCACCACCAGTCAGCTAACTTAAAAAAATTCTAAAATATTTTAAATATCCTGAGTTTTTGCAACTCAAGATGGTAGATGAGGGGCTGGAGAGACGGCTTAGCAGTTAAGGTACTTGCCTGTGAAGCCTAAGGACCCATGTTTGACTCTCCAGATCCCACATAAGCCAGTGAGGCACATACCCACTAGGTGGTGCAAGTGTCTGGAGTTCGATTCCAGTGGCTGAGGCCCTAGCATGTCGATTATCTCTCTATCTATCTATCTCTATCTCTATCGTTCTCTTAAGCTCTCTAAAATAAAATAATTTAAAATATGGTGGGTGAAACATGCTCTGTCTGTCTCCATAGCCTTCTGAGATACTGCTAAAATACTAATGTTTCATTTTAAAAATGGAAACAGGCCAAGGGTGGTGATGCATGCCTTTAATCCCAGCATTGGGAGGCAGAGGTAGGGGAATCACAGTGAGTTCGAGGCCACCCTGAGACTACATAGTGAATTCCATGTCAGCCTGGGCTACCCTGCCTTGAAAACTAAATAAATAAAATTAAATAAATAAAAATGAAAACAGGTTTCTTGCATGATTATGTGTGAGAAGTTATTTAGAGGAGAATGGGCAGCCCACCAGAGGCTTCCCACCAGGGAAGGACATGACTCCCCCTTAAGCAGCAATCATCTATTGCCATTAATCATTCTGGGAGGTGTGGGGTCTCATGAACCCCTCCCTCATCTACGCTTACATATTGACAGGCTTAATTTTGTGTAGGCAACCACACCTATTGTGAGTTTATGAACATAGCAACTAAGGTAACTCAGTCAGCACAAACAAACATAAAACAATGTATGAACATAGGATGGGAATCTAATGGGAAGAAGGGTTATAGTGAGAGGAGGGAGGGGGGATAATTGAGAAGAGTGGGATCAAAATACATTGTATACATGTATGAAGTTGTCATTCATGAAAAGAATAATAAAACCAGGTAACAGTAAAGCAAATAGAGTTGGGAAAGCATTAGAAATCGGTGAGATTGCCACACATTTCTAGAAGACTGAACAAAGATGGGAGAGGGCTAGGGGACCTGCAGACAGAAGCTTTGCAGATGGGACTGGACTGCAGGGGCCCATGTGCCTGGCAGAGACTGACATGACTGGCTCCATTTGGAGGAAGACGGTTCTCATGGAAGCGGGAGGACAGAAAGACTGAGCATGGGAGGCACAGGGCGGTGGTGATCAATTCAAGCTGCAGGGCAGGATGTCCAGAAAGCTTCAGCAAGAAACACTGGGTGGGGGCAGTCTCTGCACAATCTGAGTTTCAGGATTTTTTTTTTAAATATTTTTTTGTTCATTTTTTATTTATTTATTTGAGAGTGACAGACACAGAGAGAAAGACAGATAGAGGGAGAGAGAGAGAGAGAGAATGGGCGTGCAAACGAACTCCAGACGCGTGCGCCCCCTTGTGCATCTGGCCTACGTGGGACCTGGGGAACCGAGCCTCGAACCGGGGTCCTTAGGCATCACAGGCAAGCGCTTAACCGCTAAGCCATCTCTCCAGCCCATGAGTTTCAGGATTTTTTTAAAAAAATATTTTATTTTATTTATTATTTTTAAGAGAGAAAAGGGAGGAGAGAAAGAGGCAGTTGGATGAGAGAGAAGGGGTGCACCAGGGCCTCCAGCCACTGCAAACAAACTCCAGATGCATGTGTCACCTTGTGTATCTAGCTTACGTGGGTACTAGAGAATTGAATCTGGGTTCTTATGCTTCAAAGGCAAGTGCCTTAACTGCTAAGCCATCTCTCTGGCCCAATTTTAAGGATTTTTTTTTTTTTTGAAAGCTCCCAGGTTATTCTTTCCTGGTTTATTGTGTTGAAAGGACATAAGCTTCAGATTCATTGTGAGGTTGTCCCCCACAAAACTTAGGAAACACACTTGGAATGGCACAAAGTGATAAATGACTTAGCTGTCTTTAGTGGTTTGAATATAAATGTATGTCCCCCATAGCCTTAGGTATTTTTAAAAATATTTTATCTATTTATTTATTCATTTACAAGGAGAGAAAGAGAGAGAGACAGAGATTGAGAACACCAGGGCCTCCAGTCACTGCAAACACTCCAGATGCATGTGCATCTGGCTTTCCTGGGGAATCAAACTCAGGACCCTAGGCTTTGCAGGCAAACACCTTAATCACTGAGTCATCCCAGTTTTTTTTCAAGGTAGGGTTGCACTCTAGCCTTGGCTGATATGAAACTCACTCTGTAATTCTAGGCTGGCCTCATGCTCACAGTGGTCCTCCTACCTGTGCCTGCCTAGTGCTGGAATTAAAGGCATACACCACCATGCCTGGCTCCCCAGGTTCTTGTAATTGTAAGCCATGGCTGAAAACTACTGGCTTAAGGTCTTTATGACCCCTCCCTCCCATACACACACCCGATCTCCACTGGCCTACAGCTTCACCATGAGATATGGAAGAATCTACCTTGAAAAAGGAAAGTTTTGCAGGCTGTGTTTAGCAATCTGGTGAACACCAAACAATAGCATAACCATTGGATGTTGGCAGTGCACCTTATAGCTTTGCCATCAAGAATGAATTTAGATGGGCTGGAGAGATGGCTTAGTGGTTAAGTGCTTGCCTGTGAAGCCTAAGGACCCCAGTTCGAGGCTCGATCATCCAGGCCCCATGTTAGCCAGATGCACAAGGGGGCGCAAGCATCTGGAGTTCATTTGCAGTGGCCGGAGGTCCTGGCATGCCCATTCTCTCTCTCTCTAGCTGCTTCTTTCTCTCTCTCTGTCCGTCGCTTTCAAATAAATAAAAATAAACAAAATAAATAACCATTTTAGCCTGATTACATCAAGCTTAAGAACACTCCCTGCATTATTCAATCAGAAGTTTCATAGGCAGAACACAGAGAGGTACTTTTTAAAATGTCTTTTTTTTAAATGGTTATATATCCAGCTCTAAATTCATTCTTTACAAAAATTTTTTTGTTTATTTTTATTTATTTATTTGAGAGCAATAGACAGAGAGAGAAAGAGGCAGAGAGAGAGAATGTGCACGCCAGGGCCTCCAGTCACTGCAAACAAACCCCAGATGCATGTGCCCCCTTGTGCATCTGGCTAATGTGGGGCCTGGGGAATCAAGCCTTGAACCGGGGTCCTTAGGCTTCACAGGCAAGCGTTTAACTGCTAAGCCATCTCTCCAGCCCTAAAATGTCTTTTTTTTTAAATTTATTTATTTGAGGGGAGAGACAATGGGTGTGCCAGGGCTTTCAGCCACTACAAATGAATTCCAGACACATGCACCACTTGGTGCACCTGGTTTACATGGGTCTTAGGGAATCGAATCTGGGTCCTTTGGCTTTGCAGGCAAGTGCATTAACCACTAAGCCATCTCTTCTGCCCCAGAAAGGTACTTTTTTGGCATTTTTTTTTCTTCGTTTTTTGAAAAAGGGTCTTGCTACTTACTTGCTACTTCAGGCTGGCCCCAAATTCCTGATCCTCCTGCCTCAGCCTCCCAAACGCTGGGATTACACAGCTGCTGCCAATATACAAATATGTAAACATTCCAATACAAAGCAAAGTTATAAAGACACTAATGTATCCATTTAATTCTTCCTAAGTTGTTTTCCAAAATAAAATTCACTACCCTCTCTCAGACATACCCCAAACACCAGCATACATGTATCTGCACAACAGCACACAATGACCTGGCAAATTTCCAATGTCACTAGTTGAACTCAGCCCATCCCCAGTTTGTGGCTCACCCATTCTTCCCTCCCCTAGTCTGTCCTTTTAATTCCCTTTCAGGACTCCCTGACACCATCCCCATGCTACCCAGTCCTCCTCCACACACACCCCCAAGCCAATCACTTGTTAACGCTCAGCCTCTCCCCACAAAGGTATGCCTGGATCATGGGAGCCCCAAGAGATAACACTAGGCTGCACTCCTAGCCTTGATGAACATATGCAGACATAAGAGATTTAATACATGGAAATGACAAGATCTGGAAATTGACAAGTCCCAAGATCTTCAGAGCAAATCAGCAAGCTAGAGATCTGGGAGAGCCAATGGTTTCGCTACAGTTCCAAGATGAGGACCTGACCCCCAAGAGAGCTGATGCTGTAGTTCAAGTTCACAGGCAGGAAAAAGCCAGTGTTCCAGATCATCACTGAGCAGGAAGAATTCTCTTGCTCAGGGAAGGACAGCCTTTTTGTTTCTATTCTGGTCCCAACTAATTAAAAGGGGCACACCACACTAGGGAAGATAATATGCTTTACTCAGCCCACCAATTTACATATTAATTAAGTGCAAAACACCTTTATGGAAACATCCAGAATAGTGTTTGGCCAGATATCTGGACACCCTGTGGTCATCCGTGGTGACCACTACACTGGTACCAGAAGTTTGTGTAACGAGTCCCCAGACCAGGGGCATCTCACCCACCTTCCATCATTTTCCAGTACTGCAACAGCAATGATGAATAAACAGGATGACTATCTCCAGAGGGCGGCATGTGTGCTATGCTGCTGCTGGTAGGGTATTTTTTCTTAACATGACAGAAGTGGGGGAAAGGAGATGAGGGTGGGAGGAGGAGACAGAATGCTGTGCAGGACCAGCTCTGACTTCCAGAAGTGCCGTGGGTAGGGTTTAGTTTAAGATTGGCCTTGCCATGATATGTTTTGACAGGCTTGAAATTGACCTGATATAAGCCAACAATAAAGGGAGAGTTGAGCTTACATAGCAGAAAATCTATGCTCTCTGGACACCTGCTTATTACAAGAAAATCCCAGATATTGACCTCTGATTCAGCTCCTGCCTAACTAACGCTGAGATAAGTGGAGCAATTTGTCCACTCTCCCAGACCTTTCTAGGACCCCTACTTTGAAAAGTTACTTTAGCTACAGCTTTATAAATCACTAAATGGGCTTTTTTTTTTTTTTTTTTTTTTTTTTTTACTCAATCCAGAGTTATGGCTCCAGGATGGAGTAGAGTTCCCAGGGTTATCCAAGTCTTGGTGATAATCTAGAAATATGTGCAGTCTAACTTCAGAGCCTGGACACTTAACACGCAGGTACACCACACAGTCCCTGCTGGACAGTAGAGACAGGAAACCAGGAATTTCATAGCCAACCCTAATTTATTCCATGAGGACTGACCCCCATCTTTATTAAGTGAACTCACCTAACATTGATTGTACCACCCTCTCCAAGGGAAACAAGCTGAATTCCCTCCAGAGCCTGTCACAAAAGTTAGATTGAATATAAATTATTTGGGAATCGACTCCAGGAAGGACAGTGGAGAAATGGAGAGCTGAGACAGAGAAGAAAAGGAAGTCACCAGAAGGTGCACTCTGAGCATGTGACTGCCGTGGGAGGCAGGGGCTCAGCGCCAGTACTGACGTGGGGGAGACCACGCAGAGTATGCCCCAGCCTTGCCCCAGCCGCGAGAGCTCGGCTGTTGATTTGCCCTCTCCTGTCTGTCACTGGATGAGGCACTCCCAGTCATAGTAGCTTCTGGAAGTTTCCTGCCTCTTCTTTGCTTGAGTTGTGCACCCCTATTGCCTAACACCCATGTGCCATGTACAAAAGTGGCGGTGGGCAAGAGGACGTGGGTGGTACTGCCGGTGTTTGCTCCACCATACGTGTCCTCCAGACGGTTGGCATGGCTTCAAATTTGACAGCCACTTCCCACAGAGCCTTCATTCTAAGAAAAATAAATTCTAGTCAAGGGCGAGAATTCTCATCTCTTTTTCCCACATCATTCTAGGTGTTCACTAGTAAAACAAGAGTAAGAGGCACACGCATACACACAAATGGGCCCCACCCCCTACATGAGACATTTTTTGGGGGGTGGCACCAAAATGTTACACTCTACCATGAGGGCTTTCTGAGGTAGTTCTTGCTCACGTTGCCTTTCCCAGGGGTGCTTCTAAGCTCCTGACATTATGGTCCAAAAAGTTGTCAGCGAAACAATCAAGGGGACATATTCGTGGCAGGCAGGAGACTATTTAGCACTTCTGTGCCTTTATCCTAAGAAAGGGCTTCTTTCAAAGCTGAGAGTGAAAGTGATAATAGTAGGGTCAAGGACTTGTAAGTCTTGGAAATCTGGACATGGGCCATTACAAGTACTTGGTCTGTTTTTATTTGGCCCACCTTCTATCTAACTGTGCAGTATGGAAGGATGTATGGGAATGTTTTACTCATGGTATGCATAATCTAGGAAGATTCAAGAGTTTACAAAGAATGAGAAAGTAGGTTTGAAATACAGACAGATTGAAAGTGTGAACTAAGGAGATGGCTCAGTCAGTAAAGTGCTGGACAAGCTTGAGGACCTGAGTTCGGATCCCCAGCATTCATGCAAAACTCCACGCAGTCATGGTGGCCTGCTTGGAATTCCAGGATTTGAGAGGTAGGGCAGGAGACTCCCTGGATTAAGCTGGCTAGCTAGACTAGCCAAGACAGCGAGCTCTGGGTTCAGGCAAGAGATGCTGTCTCAATAAATAAGATGGATAGCCGCAACCAAGGAAAACACCTGATGTCAACCTTTAGCCTCCACACATGTGTACACACATTGAATGCAACACACACAAGATGCGATACATCCAAACGTATTAAAAATCAAATTTGTGTAGGAGCCAGACTTGAATTGTTCTCCCCATTAACTAAAATAAATGGGGCTGGGAAGATTGCTCAGTGGTTAAAGGTGATTTCCTTCAAAGTATGCCAACCCAGGTTCAATTTCTCAGCAACCAACATAAAGCCAGATGCTGAAAGTGATGCAAGTGTCTGGCATTTGTTTGCAGTGGCAAGAGACCTGGAAAGCTCATACATGAACACACACATGCATACATGCTCATAAATAAATAAATAATAAATACTTTTTAAAATGAAATATTTTATGGAAATCCTTAGCAAGAAATTTATTTAAGTGCCAAATGACTCAAGTCCTTAGGGAAAAGAAGATTGTTTTAAAAGTTTGAGGGTGTTTTTTTTAATTTCCTCCTGAATATTTTCTCTAGATAAGGTTGATTTCTGTCTTCTGTGACCATGATTTCAAATATGACTTTTCTGAACTTTATAACCTTATTTTGAAGGAAAGCATTTTAAGAGCAAGGGATAAAATTCAATTAACTGAGATGACAGAAAATAATCTACTAAGCGAATATATCAGGCAATTGGAAGCTTTCATACCTTTCAAAAAGGAAATAACCTATTTCATGCCTTGTTATCTATTGACACAGGAGTTTATTTCTCTTGAAGCTGTTACAGATCTACCTAATGAGACCTAAACACTGTTGCCAAGCAATTAGAGTTTTTATTGTGCCACGGAGTTTCTTCATTTCCAGAGCTGCTGATAATCATTAGCCAGTACCCTCTCCTCTAAGAATGCATAGATAAGCATTCACTCTGCTGGCTGAAGTCTACAACAGGTACACTGACGGTTGCTGAAGGCAAACAGCCTCAAGACAACTGCCAAATTTGTACATTTCTGCATATTTTATTAGTCATTTGTGCTAATCCATGCTCATTTTCTATGCTGTGGACATAAGTGTTAAAGGATGGAAAAATTTGGCATGAAAAGATTGCTCAGTGGTTAAGGTGCTTACCTACAATGCCTAATGACCAGGGTTCAATTCCCTAGGACCCACATTAAGCCAAATGCATAAAGTGGTGCATGCATCTGGAATTTGTTTGCAGTGGCTAGAGACCCTGGTGCACCCGTTCTCTCTCCCCTTCTCTCTCTTTCCCTCTCTTTATCTCTCTCTCTTTGCAAATAAATAAAGGTATTTTTTTAAGATGCTAAAATTTATTAGTACACGCACTTATGTGCACATCAACAGCAGGTTAGTTTTTCAAAGGTGGCCACTTCATTGCTATCTTCTAAGCCCTGCCACTCTTTGGTCAACAACTGAAGTCTAATTCATGCGCTTTTCAATCTGAACATTTTTAGAACTCATTCATAATCAACAGGATTATAATATAATAATCCATCCAGCATAAGTGACTTCCAAGGCAAGGTCATAATGCAGCTTCCATCTAGAGTGCTGAAATACTAGTTATTACAGACCTTCAATTCTCATGTTGGTAGGCCAATAGCCTAGAGGCCACCATGTTGTGAGGAAGCCTAAACAAGTCCACAGAGAAAGAAATAAATGGGCTGGAGGGATGGCTTAGCGATTAAGGCATTTGCCTGCAGAGCTAAAGAACCCCGGTTCAATTCCCCAGGACCCATGTTAGCCAGATGCACAAGGGGGCACATGCATCTAGAGTTCATTTGCAGCCGCTAAAGACCCTGGCATACCTATTCTCTCTCCCTCTCTCTCTCTCTCTCTCTCTCTCTCTATCTATCTATCTATCTCTATATCTTTCTCTGTCAAATAAATAAATAAAATATTTTTAAAAAAGAAAGAAATTCTTGGCCATCTATAGCTATCCCAGCCATCTATATTCTGTGCCAGCTATGGACACAACCTGGTGACAGCAATATGGAAAAGTGCTCAGCAAAGACTTCCTAGATTCCTAACCTACAGAAACCACAAGTGATTGTCAAATGGTAGTTGGAGTCTAGGCCAGAAAATTTGGGCATGCTGTCACATGGCAATATATAACCAGAACACAACATTCTAAAACCTAAGTATGTTTAGAATATTTCTATGTGGACTTTTCCCCCCCTAATGAATAGAGCTACAAGTATTCTGGTATATACTATAAGTATTCTGTCCACACCTTGACATTTATCATTACCATTCTAGCAGTCAACTTCCTACTTAAAGTCACAGTCATTCTCATCTTTGACCTTGTTTAGCTCAGCCTGCATGGACAATGAGGAGCAAAACAGATTTATCCAGGAATTATGATTACCAGGTGGGTCCTTAACTAATGGAAAATGCAACTTTCTGGATAAGTAGGCTCAATTCTTGTCTGTTAGGTGGTGTATTCTTTACTTTGCTCATCACTGTGACAAAATACCTGAAAGACACAACTTAATAGGAGGCAAGACATGTTTTGGCTTAGGATTTCAGTTTGTTGTGGTGGCAAAGGCATGGTAGAGTCCATGGCAGTGACAGCATGTGGTAGGGGCTCTTCACATCTTGGCTGACCAGAGAGCAGAAAGTGCAGGCCAGCACCAGGAGCAGATATAACCTTTAAGACCCTGGCTGGAGATACGACTTGGTGGATAAATCATTCTCTGCTCAAGCTGGAGTACCTGAACTCTATCACCAGATCCCATGTGAAAAGCTAGAAGCTGGGCTAGGCTTCTGTAATTCCACCATACTGGCTCTGAGGGTGAGATGATGGTGAGACAGAAGGCTGAAAAATGGAGAATTTCTTAAGGCTGAAGAGATTGCTCAGTGGTTAAAGACCCACCACCAACGTCCCACTTCTGTTATCTAGGACCACAATCCCAAAGTTTTCTCAACTTCCCCAAACACTACCACCAGCTGGAGACCAAGTGTTTAAACATAATGATCCTGTAGGGGACATTTCAGGCTTCAACTCCAGCAGATGAGAAGACCTGGCTGCATGTGTTCCACCATCTCTGGATCTTTAGCATCTATCTACTGGGTGTTCACAGGGGTGGCTGGCTTGATAACATCCTCTTCATGATTCACCTTCCCTCTCCTGTTTCATGACCCCTACAGTCTACTGGTGTGTTTCTGCATCACTACCCAAACACTTGCCCACAAACTCTCATCCCAGGGTCTGTCCTGAGGGAACCCAGACATTAGTACCATGGCATGATGGTTTGAATGTAAATGAAAGTCCCCCGTAGCCTTAGGTGTTTTTGATTAAACTTCCCATGTGGTCTTCAGCAGGTGCAGCCCTGCTGGAGTAAGTGTGTCACTAGGGGTGGATCTTGAATCCAGCCCTAAGAGCTGTACAGAGAGCCAGCTTGAGCTCTGGCTGTTCATGCTCTCTGATGCTGGCTGCTCCCTGCTTTGGATGTATGATGGTGTCTCCCTGATTCCTCCTCCATGATGATGGTTCCCCTGAAATCAGCAAGCCTGAAATAAACCCTTTCCTCCCATAAGCTGCTTTGGTTGGATGTTTGTCCCAGCACTGAAAAGGTAACTACAACATCTGGATGCCAGGCTATTTCAGGGGCTGTTTCAGAGACTGAGTATGGACCCTGTGGTTGGCCTACCTGAGGCCAGAGTGGAAAGGGAAAGACATCATTCTCACTCTCAGATGGATTAGACACCCAGGTGATGTACACAGGAGCATTGATACATGGACAAATAATGCAAGTGTCCTAGCTGTGTAACACTGTCACAGGCAACTTCACCCCTTTTTAAAACTTCAGACACTGTTGGTCAAAAGTAATTATTATGTACCAGGCACTCTGCTAGGCAAAGTAACATATGCAAGGGAAAAACGACACCCCAATGATGCAATTTGTAGCATGTGGTCAGGGGAGCAAGCTGTGTACACAGCAAGAAGACAAAAAATAATACCCAATGACTTTGGTAAGAACCTAGTAGAGAAGTCTTCACTCTAGATACTAATACTGGGGTTGTGCTATTTACATGTCAAAGTCCTTCATGGGAGTCACTGAAGTTGGTAGAAGAGAACTCAAGTTTTGTGGGAGCTGAAGTTATTTGCTTGGTCCCTAACTGAAGATAATGCCTTCATGGTGATTTCAACTCATGAATTCCTACTCTATGTCATGCGACATTCAAGGGCTTTAAAAAGATTATTTTATTTTATTTTTAGGGAGAGAGGGAGAGGAAATATGAGGGCTTCAGCCACTGCAATTGAACTCCAGACACTTGCACCATCCCTAGTGGGCATGTGTGACCTTGTGCTTGCCTCCCCTTTGTGAGTCTGGTTAACGTGGGATCTGGAGAGTCGAACATGAGTCCTTAAGCTTCACAGGCAAGCACCTTGACTGCTAAGCCATCTGTCTAGGCTTCAAGTGGTTTTAATATGAAAACTTGTGATACTTTATACAAAGGGTATTGTTCCTAAAGAAATACCATAATGTAAAACCTGCATAATTCAACATTAATCCTAGGGAAAGAACTAGGTATTTTTTATTACCAGCCATGTGTCAACAGCATAAATCAGTATACAGTTTCCCCAACCTGTCAGCTTTGAAATGACACAGATCATGGAGACTTATAGTAAAAAAAATTTTTTTGACTAATGTTTTAGGTTATACTAAATTAAATTCCTAAAATATAATGTTTATATGAAATTTTCATCATCTTAATTTTTTCTGAATAATTGGTAATTTTATTAGTTGCTTTTCTCATTGCTGGGACAAGTTACCTAACCAAAGCAATAAGGAAAGAAGGGTTTATTTGGGATTACAGTCAACAAAAAGAGAGATGACTCCTGGGGCTCAGCTTGCTTTCTCCTTTTTACTTGGTGGGAGATCCCAGCCATGGGATGGTGCTGTTTGCATTCAGAGTGGTTCTTCTCTCATCATTTAAACTTTTCTGGACATACCTTTGTAGACACACCTAGGTATTGCCATGGTGACTTTTATATCCCCTCAAGTTGACAATGAAAATTAACCTTCACAATAGCTATTATGTATAAACATAAATATTAATAATAATATAATCTTATAACTAAACATTTTATGTTTTGGATGTTTATTCATTGTGCCAATCATAGATGTTAACTCACTTGACAAAATAAATGTCACTACTATCCCATTTAATAGTTGAGAAAATTGAGGCTCAGAGAGATTAAGTTAGTCCTGCAGTTATATGATGGATAGGTGGTAGTTCTGGGACTTGATGCCAGACAATCTTGTTCCAGAATCTACTGAATTCTGCTTCTTCACTTATGTGGATGGCCCTATTATGAACATAGTGCTTCCCCATTTTACAATGAGGCTGAGATAGAGGAGGGTTAGAAGAATTCCAGTCCAGTTCTATCCAACCCTGAAGACTGCACAACTTGTAGTAAGATGTGTTATGTTCTGCCTGCCTCCAGTTTTCTGGGCATATCAGCACTATGGTAGACTTTTCCAGTGCTCATCAAGGTTGTCCTTGTCAAGTCAAACATATTTAACATTAAACAGAAAAATGGGTAAGCAGTCGTCTTTTCTCCCCCCCCTTCCTTGTTTTTTTCTCCCTTTCTTTCTGTCTTTTCCTTTCTTTCTGCTGTAGACAGGACCTGTCAGGGTCTTACCACACATGCCAAATAGTTCTACCACTGAGCTTACCCTTGGGCCTTTAAAAAGTCCATTTGCTGATGGAGAGATGTCTCAGCAGGTAAGGTGCTTGCCTGCAAAACCTAATGATCTGGGTTCAGTTCCCCAGTACCCACGTAAAGCCAGATGCCCAAAGTGGCACATATATCTGGAGTTCATCTGCAGTGGCTAGAGATCCTGGCATACCCATTCTCTCCCTCTCTTCTTTCTGTCTCTCTCTGTGTGCAAACAAAAAGTTATTTTTTCTTTAGTTTTTTAAAATTTATTTATTTAATAGAAAGAGAGGAAGAAAGAGAGAAGTGCACCAGGGCCTCTAGCCACTGAAAACGAACTCCAGACACATGCACCATCATGTACATGGCTTACATGGGTTATGGGGAGTTGAACCTGGGTCCTTAGGCTTTACAGGCAAACACCTTAACCACTAAGCCATCTCTCCATCCCAGTAATTTTTTTTAATTATTTATTTATTTATTTGAGAGCAACAGACATGGAGAGAAAGACAGATAGAGGGAGAGAGAGAGAGAATGGGCGTGCCAGGGCTTCCAGCCTCTGCAAATGAACTCCAGATGCGTGCGCCCCCTTGTGCATCTGGCATACGTGGGACCTGGGGAACTGAGCCTCGAACCAGGGTCCTTAGGCTTCACAGGCAAGCGCTTAACCGCTAAGCCATCTCTGCAGCCCCATCCCAGTAATTTTTTAAGTCCTTTTTTATCAGGAAACTTGAGCATGTATGAATTTCATACATGGCAAGCATTATCCTGGGTGCCTTCTTAGCTCAGCTTCCCAAAGCTTCATAGCAACCAGGAAGGTCAACACTACTGTTCCCCACTGCAGCATCACCAAAGGCAAAAAGAAATAGGATCAAAGGGTTTGCAGTCTCTTCTCAATAGCTTTGCTGCTCAGCTAGGAGAATGAAAAACAGGCTACGATAAATCCTTCCTCAAGCTCATCCCAGTGCAAACCAGTTTTGATGTATGGTCTAGGAGAGAAACTGAACAGGGAAAGTAGGCTACTCAGAGGAACAGAACAGCAACCCAAGGAGTATTCCAAGGAGAAAAAGCAGAGGAAAGATTTCCTTCACTATTCCCCAGAGGTTTCAGATGAGCTCAGGATTCTGAGTTTGCGATGCCCTGAGAACTTCCCAAAAGATCTGTGGGGCAACTATATTAGTGACCACCAGAGGGTAGCAGAGAGCAAGGGGGCATGAAGAAGGCACAAAGGGCCTGAGATGGGAGTGATAAGGGATACAGGAATAGCAACCTCCCGGGACTGGAAAGTGGAAACAATTACCATGGTCCTAGTCATCCCCCCTCCCCCACCAGGACCTCAGATGACTGTGGTAATTAGTTTGCATGGTGCTCTGAAAGGACATGGCTTGTTAAGGACTATTAGTTACTATGAAATGCCTAATGGTGCCTTATGTCTTAAGTGCCAATTCTATTGTCACATGAAATACTTATTCTCATACATCTTCATCCAAGTATTTGGAAATGAGATTGACAATACTGAGCAGATAGCAAAGGTGTGGACTAAAAATTGGTAATACCCATGTATTACACAGAGAATATACTAGAAAGATCACTAATACTTGATATCTGAGCTATGGTGCACAGCCAAGACCCCTGCATGAGGCCATGAACCATCTCCTAGCTGTTGGGCGCGATGGTGCTAACAACTCCCAGCTGTCACGTCCTCTTGAGAATTCTCTTGGCCAACAGGCAAGGCATCTCCCCCAAGAGCCCATCCATGGGCACCAGCATCCAATGAGCCCATCTATGGGCACACCATCCTGTAAGGTTATAGAATTTATAAATGCCTTAAGGGACATAGCTCCATAGTGCAATTTATAATCAAGAGTTCCCCATAGGATCCCAGACAAGGACTATAGCTTTGTACAACATTAACTGTTGACATAGAAATGACACTTCCAATCTATAGCCAGACCAGCATGAATGCACCTGATCTTGTCTGATCTTGGAAGCTAAGCAGGGTCAGGCATAGTTAGAACATGGATGAGAGAAATGACACTTCCTGCTACCATTCAGAGTGGAGTTTGTGACACCTCCAGAAGTTGATTAATTCCTGCTAAACAATGCTGTAAAAGCTATTATCTTAGCAGAGCATAGTGGTACATGCCTTTAGTCCCAGTACTTTGGAAGCAGAGATAGGAGGATCATTTGCAGTGGCTAGAGATCACCCTGAGACTACATCATGAAGTCCAGGTCAGCCTAGGCTACAGCAAGATCCTCCCATGAAAAACCAAAACAAAAAAAAATTCAAGGGTGGAATACTGTCTGAAATAGCAAAAACCTAAATTACCTAATAAGTTATATACAATAATAAATAAATGCAAAATTAGGATATATATGTAGACATACATAGATTAACATAGAGTGCAAATTCAGGTAATACAATGGACTTTTCCTTTACACTGTACATTTTTTATTGACTGTTTTGGAGTCTCACTCTAGCCCAGGCTGACCTGGAATACCCTCTATAGCTCCAGAATAGCCTCAAACTCATGGCAATCTTCCTACCTCTACCTCCCAAGTGCTGGGATTAAAGGCATGAGTACCACATCTGGGGCCCAGCACACTGTACATTTATTTTTTGACTTATTTGTATATACACACAGTGCCTTAGGGTGTAAGATCTGCTTTCCCTAGGTCAGCCTGAGACAAAGGCCCATATATGAGCAGTTAATTTTGGAAAGTGAATAGGAGAGATGGCCTGATGAGGACATGGACAGAGTGAAGGCCAGCCCAGGGCTCGGCACTGAACCAATCACCACTGTGAACATCTGGGCTGAGGCCTTCTTGAAGCCAGGCCAGCAGCCTCAGAATTGCCCACCAGAGGAACCGCAGTATCTTAGTCCATTCCTGCTGCTATAACAAAATATCCAAACCTGGGGAGTTCATAAAAAACGAAAATGTATTGCTCACAGTTCTGGAGGCTGGGAAGTGAAAAACAAGGCCCAGCAGGGTCAGCATGTGGTGAACATTTGTTCTCCAGAGACAGCACTGCCAAGGTGGCTTCACATAGCAGAAGGGACTAAGAGGGAAAGGGCTCATGGATGCCCTGCCCCTGCAGAGTAGAGCCCCTGTGGCCATTCTAGGGCAGGTACTCCCTAGAAGCAGGGAGGGAGCCCTCATGGCTTGGAGCGGTACTTATGGGCCCTCTTGGAAGCTGTCTGCAGTGTGAGTGTACTGCTATAGTCCTTCCAGCCCTGGGATGTGAGGAGTGTTGTCTACAACTGCAGCTAAGAGCTAATGAAGAACATGTGAAGCAGAGCAGCTCCATGAGGAGGAGGACACAGACAGTGGGCCATGGCATCTGGATCCAGACGATAACTGCCTATCCCTGCCTCCTGCCCCAAGGTAATTCGTTTTGCTTAAACTTTCCTGAACTTAATGATTACTGGCCAATTTCCCAGAAAACAGAGGCTAAAATGGAGATTGGCGTGTCTTTAGGAAAGGCTCATCATATTAGGATGTGAAGGTGTGAGAGAAGCCGGGAGAAGCTGACCCAGAAAGTGACCACCAGGCCTTGGACAATCCCACAGGGCACTTGGACTGGGATGGCCTTGCAGAGTGGCCCTACATTGGAGCAAGGATGCCCCACCCTGGCCAATCCTTGAATGTGGACTGTCTCCAGGATGGACTGTGACCTGGGCAAGGTGGTTCTTTTCATCTAAGGGCAACAACACAGTAAGGTGACCATGCTCAAAATTGCCAGTTGTAAATATTCCTGGCCCTTGAGACAATGAGCACTTCTATCCTAAAGAGGGAGAGGGCCTGGATGGCACACAGAACTTCACATAAACTGCTCTATAGCTCTGGGGCAATGAGTACTTCTATCCCAAAGAAGGGGAGGGCCTGGATGGTACACAGGATGTCATATAAACTGCTCTACACTTTGCATAGGCCTTCATGTAGCTTCTTTCTCCTGCCAGAATGCCTAAGAGGCTCATCCATGCCATGGTGTATAGCAGTCAGGCATTCACCCTTCCTTGTAGCTGGATGAATAAGATTCCACTGAATGACAGGGCACATTTCATCTGTTGCACTATAAGGGAGAATTTGGCTTGTTTCCAATTGGTTGTTGCTATAAATATGCTGCTACTTACTCTCTTCCTTTGAGCACTTTTTTTTAAATAAAATATTTACTTATTTACTTATTTGAGAGAGAGAGAGAGAGAGAGAGAGAGAGAGAGAATGGGTATGCCAGGGTCTCCAGCTGATACAAGCGAACTCCAGGTGCATGTACCACCTTGTGCATCTGGCTTATGTGGGCCCTGAAAATTTGAATCTGGGACCTTGGGCTTTACAGGCAAGGTCCTTAGCCACTAAGCCATCTCTCCAACCCCTTTGAACACTTTTAATGAGATTTAGTGCTCACACTATAGGATTCACCCATTTTAAAGTATACAAATGGAATCGATTGGGATGCAGTCCTAGGTGAGTACAATCATTGTCACACTCAGTTATAGTGCATTTAAGTCACCTTAAGAAGGACCCTGGAACCTTTATGTTTCAACTGGGAATTCACCTGTACAAGCACCCCAGCACAAAGCAACAACTAACTCATTTTTTAATATTTTATTTATTTACTTATTTGACAGAGAAAGAGGGAAAAGGAGAGAGAGAGAGAGAGAATGGGTGTGCCAGGGCCTCCAGCCACTGCAAACGAACTCACGATGTGTTCACCCCCTTGTGCATCTGGCTAACATGGGCCCTGGGGAATCGAAACTGGGACCTTTGACTTTGCAGGCAAACCTTTAGCTGCTAAGCCATCCCTCCAGCCCTAACTCTTTTTTTTTTTTTTTTTTTTTTTTTTTTTGCCTCTAATGATGAACCTATTCTTGACATTTAATATTAAGTCATATATGTGGTCTTTCTTTTACGTAGTTTAATGCTTTCAATATTCACTCATGTTTCAATGTATATCAGTACTTCATTCCTTTATGTCAAATAATACTGCCCTGTGTAGGTATTGCATGCTGTTTAGTCAGTCCTCTGTTGATGAACATCTGGGTTGTTTTCATTTTTGGTTATTATAAATAATGCCTGACTTCAACCTTTTGAGTATGGCTCTCCAGTTGTCCCTGGGCCATTCTTTGAAAAGACCATTCTGAATCCCCACAAAATGGTCTTGACACTCTTGTTGAAAGCCAAGTAACAATAGACACACATTTCCATTCCATTGGCCTATGTGTCTATCCTTACATCAGACCACATTACTTTAGTTATTTTGCTTTGTGATACATTTTGAGGTCAAAATATGAGTCTTAATATGTATTTTTGTAGATAAGTCTCATCATTTCTCTTGAATCGTTCACTAAAAATGAATTTGTATTCATATGTTTAATTTTAGTAGATATTACACAATAGCTTATACATGTTATTTATTTTTCATAGCATGAATATGAGTTTATATAAATCAATTTAACTAAAATTAGTACTACCTGTTCTGCACTGTAATTATTTTTAGGTCATAATGGTGAGAGTAACATTGCTGCCACAGGGTTTCTCCCTATCTTTTCAGACAACAAGTTTTTTAGAGGTGATTGCTATAGACTGGATAGAGTTTGTCCCTGAAGCTTCTATGTGTAGAAATTTGATTACCATTCTGAGATAGAGAGAGGATGAAAAGCTAATTCAACTATAGTGCTTAGAGGTGATACTTTGGGAGGTATGATTAGGAATAAATAAGGTCATTGGGGTGGCCCAGAAGAGACATGCATGGGCACGTGCCCTCTTTGTGTCTTATCATGGTGTTCTTGCTGCCTCAGAACAGTCATCAAAAAAGGCCTTCACCACAGGCCCCTAGAATTTGCAATTCTAAACCTCTGAGCCTCCATTCTTTTAAAGTGGCCCACCTCGGGTATTTCACTAAGATAGGAACTACTGTGATGAATCTTTGTAGGGTAGAGTCCTCCTAGAAAGAAGCCTCAAATTGCTTTAAGAGATTACCCTGAATAGCCTGTATTTTCCTCCTTAAGAAGACACGAAGAGCCCAGGTTGGCAATGTAACTGTTGATCTTCCATTTGCCAAGGCCGGTAGACTTAAAGAATCTTTGGGCAAATCAAAAGGTATCTCTGTGGAGAGATGGCCAGTGCACCTCTGGAAAGACCAATCAACAAAGAGCTCTCATCGGCCTGTCATACCACCTGCTCAGTGTTTGATGGACAAAACCAGGGCGGGATTTCAGCCCGCACTGATCTGTCCACAATGGGCACCCTGGGTATGCACTTGGGAGCGCTGCCAGAGATTGTCCTGCTGGGACCATACTGGCTGTCAACCAGAGACAAAAACCAAGAACGAGGCTGGAGAGATGGCTTAGTGGTTAAGGCACTTGCCTGCAAAGCCAAAGGACCCTGGCTTGATTGCCCAGGACCCACATAAGCCATATGTACAAGGTGGTGCATGTGTCTGGAGTTTGTTTGCAGTAGCTGAAGGCCCTGGAATGCCCATTCGCTCTGTCTTTCTCTCTCTCTCTCTCTCTCTCTCTCTCTCTCTCTCTCTCTCTCTCTGTGTGTGTGTGTGTGTGTATGTGTGTGTAATCTGCCTCTTTATCTCATAAATAAATACAATATTTTAAAAGAACCAGTTTTAAAGGAGGAGAGAAGTTATGGATTATGCCTCCCACCCCCCCAGAGTGGAGGGCACAGGGGACTAGATTTTTTTTTTTTTTTGAGATGATGTCTCATGTAGCCTAACTGGCCTTGAACATGTTATATAGCCAAGGATGACTTTGAGCTTCTGAACCCTTCTGAACCTGCTGCCTCTACCCCCTGAGTGCTGGAATAACAGAAGTACACTCTTTTACTCCATGTCTATGGTGCTGAGGATTGAACCCAGGGCTTTGTGTATGCCAGATAAACACTGTACCAACTGAGCTACATCCTGCCTCTGTCTCTCTGACCTACTTTGGCAGCTTCCACCATGGTGCTGTAAGAGACTTGGGAGAAAGCTAGCTTCTTTTAGGCAGGGACAGAAGCCCAAAGGGGGAACTGATGCCACCCCAGCTTGGCAGGAATGGAACTCATGTCTCATTGAGACTCATCTAGAACAGCTACTGTGCCTCCTGCTGCCAACAGTCTGGCATGCTACTTAGATGGGCGGCCTTCACTACTGGGGTGGGCTGAGGATCCTGGAGCCTGCCCTTCAAATCTATAAACCAATCAGGTCTTCCTCTTATGCACCTGAATCTGATGAGAGAATCCATTTTCAACCAAACATAAAGGTTCATCGGTACTGTTTCCACTCTCTGTTCCTCCTCATCCCACCCCTATCATCTTTGCTGTATACACATGAGCCAGGCTGGCTGTGGTGGGGAGAGCAGAATGCTGCTTCTTGGTCTGGGTGGCTCTTCTGCTTTATACTTTGGGGTAACTTCTCACTTTAATTACATGTATGATTTTCCTCTGATCTCTGAATCAACCACATGTGCATTTCCTTTACACTCTAGATCTACCACATGTGTATTTCCTCTAAACTTTCGGCCTGCAACCTGTGTAATTTCTCTAAACTTGGACAACCATGAATAAAACTCTCTTTAGTATTCATTTCTCATCTGAATTTCTTGGTCTCTGCTTGAAAATTTTCCCTGTGTTCTCTTCCTTAAGCCACCACCATTTTCCTTGTTAGCTTCCTTCCATGGAGAAGCTCAGGGCAGATGCTGTGTCTCTTCTAAATTTCCCTACCTAAGCACCTCGGTTCTGTCTTCCCATGTGTTTAAGGCTCTGCTCCTGCACCTTCTCTTAAATGAGTCTTACAGACATTCTGTACCTTGCACAAGAGTGCGTGTTTCTTCTAAATCTCTACATAGGTCTTATTTTCTACATGCTTATGGCTCTGCTCCAGCCTCTTTACCTCAAGACCTCCATTCTCTTAAATGAGCCTCATGAACTATGCTGTGCCTTCTATAAGAATGTGTGGGCTGGAGAGATGGCTTAGCGGTTAAGGCACTTGCCTGCAAAGCCAAAGGACCTGGGTTCGATTCCCAGGACCCACATAAGCCAGATGCACAAGGTGGCACATGTTTCTGGAGTTTGTTTGCAGTGGCTAGAGGCCCCGGTGTGCTCATTCTCTCTCTCCCTTAAATAAATAAATAAAAGTAAAAAAAAAAGAATGTGTGTTTCCTTTCCTACTTCCCACATGCTTATGACTCTGTTCTAACCTTTTTCCTAGATCCCAGCTTCCCTCAAATAGCCCCCATAATTTGTGAGTTCTCCCTAAATAAACTCAATCATTCATAATTTATTCTTCTTGAGTCTGTTTCTATCAATTCTTTGTTATGAATAGGACAGGACCCAAACTTGGGGTTCATAAACTTGGGGGACCCCTCCTGAATCCCCATATCCTGCACTGGTGTCAGCTGCCTTGGTGTGTGTTTCTCCCAAGTCAGAACCAGAGACAAAGGCTTGAGTTGGAGTGAGCTGGGGCAATCAGGAAGCTGATCCAGGCAGAACCATAAGTGATGACAGTCGGGCAAGGGAGAACTAGTGTGCACTGGTTAAGTGATTGAATGGGCACCTGGAACTCAGTCCTTGGGGCTACTCTAAGAGGGATCATCCTTCTGAAAAGCAAGGACTCTGGGTTGTTGTTGTTTTGTTTTGTTTTGTTTTTTTTCATTAATTCTTACCCTTTGTAGATTAGGGTGGTTCCTGGGGTATTAATTCCAGGACAACTGTGGTCTGCTCCATTTGAGCACAGCCAGCACTCTCAGACAGAATAAAGCTTACTGGGCAAATAAACTGCAAGCCACCTCCAGGGGTGGGCTAAGATGGTGTGGGCAGGGTCCTGACAGTATCTGTCACATTCCCTAAACTCAGAATGAAAACTTTCCCCACTCATGATGGGCCCACTGACTAAGCCATTCAGATTGCAACAGAGCGGCCAGAGGGGCCCTAACTGTGATTCACGTCCACTCTTCAGTTCCCCTGGGAGGGTAGGGGAGGAATGGAGAGAGTAAGAAAACGGTGATGCAAAAAATGCAAAAGACCACAGCCTGGGGCAGATAAACTGTGCTTGAATGAATTGCTTGTTCTCAAACACAGAAGGAATTTTATTTGAATAGTTAATCCTCGCGTGTTCCAACAGCCCAGAGATCACCCCGGGAAGATTATTATTTGCCCAGAGTGCCGCAGGCTGGGGAAATCTTCATGTACCTCTTTTCCTTTTAAACACCAGATCCTGTAGCCAGGCCAAGATATTTGAAAGCAAATTGTAAGCTCCGTCTGCCAGCTGGGGGCATGCTGAGACAAAGGAAAAGAATCTCACTGGCAGAGCTCACAGGCCTGGAGACCCTTAATCCAGCCTCATAGATTTTAACACATTCCTTCCCATGTTGTGCAGACATTCCTCCATTCTTGAAAATGCTACATCCAACAGATCTTGGCTGTTGCTATCTATTTACTCTGTTTTAGATTTAGCTATAGATCCTGTATGGTAAAGTCCTCTCCCAGTATCTGTGGGGAATCAGCTCCAAGCCCCCTCCATGCATGTTTAATCCTTTAAGTAAAATGGCACAGCATTTACATAGAATGTAAGCACAAACCCTGTATGCTTTAAATCATCTGGGAGATTACTTACAATATCCGGGACAAATGAATGCTACCTGAATAGCTGTTTTCTTATATTGCTAAGGAATATTGATAAGAACAAAGTCTTGATGTGTTTAGTATAGACGTAATTCTTCTTTTAGAATTTTGAAAAGTCTGTTGTTGGTGGACACAAGGGGACAACTGTAGCGATCTAAGCCAAGGGAGAGGAAAAAGCTCTCCAGGGATCCATGATCATTCTAAACATATAGGTGTTACCTCCAGGGATTGTGGACAGAGCTCTCTGATTCCAGGGTGTCTTCATACAGAATCTCTTCCAGAGGAGAATCAAAGAAACAAGAGCATGTCTGTCTCACGAAGTAGTCCTTGGTGCTGCATCTCAGTTTGTAAAGAAACTCCTCAAAAACTTTTACTATTCATACCCTCTCAACCAGTGATGTCCACTCAATATGGTAGAAAGTCATGGAACATTGCTGAAATTCACCCCTCTGTAAGGCTGATAGGCAGAAAACCCAACAATGCTTCATTTCAGTGAGGGAGGTGAGGGAGGGAGGATGTGCTGAGTGTTCGTGATTCTTTTTTAACTATATCCCATAGTAGCACTCAAACATCAGGTTAAAATCCCAAACGTTTTTGAGAAAATATCCAGGATTCTCAGGGGTTAGCCACCTGTTTCTTCATGTTCAGGATGGACTTCAGCTGGTATTGTAGTCACCTACTTAGAAATTCCAAAGTGTGAGGAGAAGCCTCCCTCAAGACAATAGTTAAGTAAAATTAGTCAAAGGTAAAGAAAGATGTTATCATGCTCTGAGGTCAGACAACTTATTTGTTTAGAATGGAAAGAAGTTCAAAGGATGTTTATGTACTATAATAAGAACAAAGTTGTATATTTAGACAGACTCCTCTGTTTACCGTCCTCCAGAGCCAAATCAATTCATTCATTCACTCACTCACTCATTCAACAAAGTCCCACATGACTGGTCTGTCAGACAGTATACTAGATACTAGTTATAGGACTTTCCTAAAGATGGGGGAAGGGTTCTTGCCCCCTTTGAAGTAACCAATCAAGGACACAGGTGATTGGTAATCTATTGCATATTTTACATGGATGCCCGTTATGTTTTAAAATTTTTTGTTTATTTTTATTTATTTATTTGAGAGCAACAGATAGGAAGAAAGAGGCAGAGAGAGAGAGAGAGAATGGGAGCTCCAGGGCCTCCAGCCACTGTAAACAAACTCCAGATGTGTATGCCCCCTTGTGCATCTGGCTAATGTGGGTCCTGGGGAATCGAGCCTCGAACTGGGGTCCTTAGGCTTCACAGGCAAGCACTTAACCATAAACCATCTCTCCAGCCTGGATGCCCATTATATTTTAAAGTACTAATTAAAAACCAAAAGGCTTTAATAGTTTAAAATCAGGGGGCTGGGGAGGTGGCTCAGCAGGTAAGGGTGCTTGCTTGCATAGCCTGCTGGTCTGAGTTCTGTTCCCTAGCCACCAGGCAGACATTCATTCATTTGCAGTGGCAAGACTCTGGTGTGCACATACACACAAGGTGGCGCATGTGTCTGGAGTTCATTTTCAGTAACTGGAGGACCTGGTGCACCCATTCTCTCTCTCTCTCTCTTCTCCCTCTCTCTATCTCTCTAACAAATAAAAAAAATTAAAAAATAAAACATCAGAAGTATCTAAAGCAAAGACAGTGGGACTGGGTTTGAAGGAAGGGTTGAGCAAGTCTGTGTGCTTCTGGGTATTGAAAGCTATCCCTCCCCTGTATAAGTAAGTCAAGGAAGTACTTAGCTTCTTCATCGGTGAAAGGTAAGGAAGCTGGGCATGACAGTGCTTGTCTGTGAGCCCAGCACTCAGGGAACAGATGCAGGAGGATCATGAGTTAGAGGCCAGCATGGGATCCAGTGTAAAAATCTATCACGAAAGAAAAAGATTAGGTAAGTAAGAGCACCCAACTCATTAGGTTTCTGCCCATTATGTGTACCAGTAGCAAACTGATAAGTATGCAGTAGATGTGACCTGACCTGCTTTAACATTATCAAGAAACTCACACAACACAGTGCACGGCACGAGAAAGTGGTCTGTCAATACTGATTATCTTCTGCCACCCCACAGCCACACATAGACATATACACACATAACCTTAGCCCAAGTCTCCTAAGTGGAGTATGCATGCCAATTCAAAGATTACTTAAGAAAATATTAGAACTCCTATTTATAAGTTTTGTTATCCAAAACTTAAAGTGATTAAACCTACTGAAACATATTATGTGATTGACATTGATGCCATTGAGGTCTGTGTCTTAGTGATACCTGAGGTTCCCAAGGGAACCAGGGAATTCCACCACTCCACACTGTTGAGTGGTGTGCTCACTTCCTGGCCTTCAAGCTATTACAATAAGGAGCACTTTTGTAAGTCTCATTAAATAAAAGTACAGATTATATAAATCTAGCTTCAACTAAATTAACTCTCCTGTTATAGCCAGCAAATCATAGGTTGGAAATAATACTAATATGATAAGCACAAAGAAAGAAAAAAGTAGTAGAGCTAACCCTTTCATTCCCATTATCTTTCATTAGCTTCATTATAAAATAAAAATAACGATATACATATAATTATATCTGTGTTACAACAATCTAGTTGGTATGAAAAGAATTAAGCCTGCAATACTGAATTTATCTAAAAAAGACCACTAGCTGGACATGGTGGCACACACCTTTAATCCTACACTCAGGAGGCAGAGGTAGGAAGATCACTGTGAGCTCAAGGCCACCCTGAGACTATGTAGTGAATTCCAGGTCAGCCTGGGCTAAAGCAAGACCCTACCTCGAAAAGCCAAAGAAATAATAAAATTATTAATAAAAAAATTAAAAAAGAATAAGCTTGATATGAACCTACTTATGTAGATTGTGCATTCAAGTAAATGTGCAGTATAAAGAAAAAAGAAAGAAAAGCCAAAAGAAAAGATTACCCGTAGTAAGATTGTACAGCCATAACCACTGTCAAAACAATGACCTCTCAATGCGTGTTGCAGTCTGAAAACTTGAAAATGTCAATTGAAGGTTATATAAAGCCATAGTAATTACCAAAATGTATATACAAGTAGGAAATAGGACTCGGTGTATTAAAATCATATGTCTTTAAGATTTTTCAGTAATATGGAAAGCTGTGAGATAACCTAGTATTTTATTAAAGCTTTATTCAGCTTACTGAAAAATATTCCTTAAAAATCTACTTTGGGGCTGGAGAGATGGCTTGGCCATTAAGGTGCTTTCCTGAAAAGCCTAAGGATCCAGGTTCAATTTTCCAGGCCCCACATAAGCCAAATGCACAAGGGGGTGCATGTGTCTGGAATTCGTTTGCAGTGGCTAGAGGCCCTGTCACACTAATTCTTTCTCTATTTCTCTGTCTCAAATAAAAATAAATTTTTTTAAAAAAAAGACTGTGGTTTTAAAAAAAAATCTACTTTGGAGTTGGGGGGATGGCTCAGTGGGTAAAGCGCTTTTCACACAAACAATGAGGACTTGAGTTTACCCCAAAACCCACACAAAATGCCAAACATGGAAGTGTGTCTATAATCCCAATGCTGGGGAGGCAAAGACAGGAAGATCCTTAGGGTTTACTGGCTACCTAGTCCAGCTGAGTCAGTGAGATATAGATGAGACCTACTCTCCAAACAGAAAATAATAATAAGGTATACAGTGGCCAAGGAGGACAGCTGACAACTGAGGGAGACACCTGACCCTAACCACTGGCTTGTAGATACACATGCATACATGTATACCACATACATACAAACTTTCATACATACACAAAATACTTTGCATTGGTCAAGGCTTTGCTACAGTAAAAAGGGCAGTGTATGATACAGAGAGAAAAATACAACAGCAAGTTAAAATGCTTTTCTTTTTTAGCCACACTTAGCAATGCATAGCAATCAACACTGAGGATTTAAAGTTACATGCATTACAATTTTGTCTTGGTAGGGTTTGCCATTAAATGACTGCAAATACTCCCCACACGCCTCACTTTGCAATGCTTGCTAGGTTCAATTTCAATAATAAAGTACACCAAGGGCTGGTTTTTATAAGCCCATAAGCCATTATATTCCCAGTACCAAATAACTAAATAAATGTTTCCAGAGGAACTCTATAAGTGCTATCACTATTGGGATGGCTGAATTGGTGGTTTTTGTTTTAAAGAAAGGATTACAGTAGAGTAACAAAACAAATAGGTAACATTTTATATATATTTCCTTAATCATTCTTAAAAAGATGGTAAAGGAAAAAAAAATGAATCATGAAATGTTACCTATGGGGTTAAATTATAAAAGCACATAAAATATGATGGAATCTGTAACATTTTTAATGAGTGTGAAAATGTCCATAAAAATCTTCTGAACTAAGCACAAAAAAAACTTGAATAGCCAAAGAAATCCTGAGCAACAAAAATAGGGCTCGCAGTATCAGCATACCTGATATATTACAGAGCCACAGTAAGAAAAACATCATGGTACTGGCACAAAAACAGACATGTGGATCAATGGAACAGAATAGAGGACCCAGCTACAGCCATCTGATTTTTTGACAGAAACGCCAAAAATGTTCACTGGAGAAAAGACAGCCTCTTTAACAAATACTGCTGGGAAAACTGGGTATCTATACAAAAGGATGAAAATAGATCCTTAGCTCTCACCATGCATAAGAATCAAGTCTAAATGGATTAAAGACTTTAACATCAAACCTAAAGCTCTAAAACTGCTAGAGGAGAAACAGGGTAACCCCTTCAACATATAGGCATAACCAAAGACTTTCTAAACATAACCCCAGTTGCTCAGGAAGCAAAACCACTAATCAACCACTGGGACCTCATGAACTTAGAAAGCTTTTCTATAGCAAAGGACACTGTGAATAGAGCAAAGAGACAACCTACAGAATGGAAGAAAATCTTTGCCAGTTATATATCTGACAGAGGATTAATATCCAAGATATACAAAGAACTGAAAAAAAAAAAACGAAAAAGAAAGAAAGAAATCAAAGAACCCAACAAAAAAAATTGGACTATGGAACTGAATAGAGAAGTCTTGGAAGAAAAAGTACAGATGGCCAGTAAACATCTAAAACCATGTCCTACAACCCTAGCCATCAGGGAAATGCAAATTAAAACTACTTTGAGATTCCATCTCACTCCTGTCAGAATGGCTGTCATCAGGAAAACAAATGACAATAAATGCTGGTGAGGATATGGAAAAACAGGAACCCATTTGTATTGTTGGTGGGAATGTACACCTGTACAGCCATTGTGGAAATTGGTGTGGAGGTTCCTGAGACCACTAAAAATAGATTTACCGTATAATCCAGCTATACCACTCCTTGCATTTACCCTAAGGATTCACTACCTTAAAGATGCTTGCTCATCCATGTTTATTGCTGCTCCATTCATAATACCTAAGAAATGGAACCAGCCTAAATGTCCTAATGAATGGATAATGATGATGCAGTACATTTATATGATGGAGTTCTATTCAGGGTAAAGTAAAATGAAATTGTGAAATTTGCAGGGAAATAGGTGGATCTGGAAAGGATTATACTAAGTGAGGTAACCCAGGCCCAGAAAGTCAAATGCCATATGTTCTCTCTCATATGTGTATCCTAACTACAAATATTTAGATGTGTATGTGAGGTGAAGTAAAAGTTAGTAGTAAAGGCCAGGAAGCTAGAAAGGGGCTATAAGGGAGGGAGGAGAGGGAAGGGCTCAAGGGGAGGGTATTCTAGATACGTAAGTAGACAAACAGATTCTGGGCGTGTAATGGTAAAAATGTGATCAGGGGAAAGGATAGAGTAAAGGAAAGGTAGGAGTGGGGTTAATCAAAGTTTAGGATATGAATAAGCCATACAGAAACTACTTTTTTGCTAGCCAGTAATATATGTTTACAAATGAGAGAGAATATGGGCAGAAATATCCTATGAACATGGACAATGGTACACCCAGAAGCCATAAGTTGCTATTAGAAAAATTTCAGTGCCAGAGGTGGGATACCTTCCAGTGAGCTGTCGGCCAGGAAGGTCCCTGATGCCCCCAAAACATTATAGTCTATTGCCAATACTCTTAGTTGCCCACCAGAACTAGCTGGTAGGACCCTATTGCTAAAGACTCCACATGCTTGGGGCACAGATATCTGAGAAATCAAGTGGAAGCTGAGCTGGTACCCTCCTCCCAGTTGAATAGCTGTCGGAAAGGTGGAAAGAGCTATGCTGTATGCAGCCAGTGGGATTAAACAGCAGTGACTCCCTCAAGCCTTAAAATTCGTCAACCAGGCCAAATGTGCCAACTGGTTCAATAGTGGCATGTCTATTATGAAGGAAACCAATTGCTTTCTAATTGGACTGAAGGCCTGCTCATGAGAGGGAATACATGCTTGCTACTAAAATCCTAGCCAAAAGCCTATGGTTCGGGGGAGTCATGAGCCCTAGGGCAATAATACCTGTGGCTAAATATATATATTGTGCCCACCAAACTGTCCTCAAGCACTTTTTAAATGTTTATACCCCTATATTAATGCTACTCTCCCTTTTGGTTAGAGAAGCTTCTCTTTACAGATAGTAGTGTCCACTGGGGTAACTCAAAAGTCACTATAGGGCTAGGAAGAAATGACACTGGAGTGTTGAGCCCTGAGACATCTCTATCACACCCTTCAAGGTTCAGTCCATTGAGGATGAGGTGAGGGAAAGAATGTAAGAGCCAAAGGAAGGGTAGAATCTTTTATAATGCAATCTTCCACACACACACACAAAAACGGCCTTGATATTCATGGCCTCACGGTGCCTGACACAACCCACACAAGACCATCATAATAGGAGGAAAAGATGATGACATCAAAATAGAAGAGAGACTTATTGGAAAGAAGAAGGGACTCAGTGGAGGGTGGACTTGATGGGGGGGACAGAAAGAGGATAAGTGGGAATTATCATGGTTTATCATCTATACTTATGAAAGCTATCAATGAAAATAAAATCTTTTGAACCACACAGAGTGACAGTGTGCCTGAAAGAATAGACAAACTAAAGGGGTTCCAGATTTCTGGGCTTTTCTGTGATGACAAGGGACTGACATTTGTTTGTAGTGGCAAGAGATTCTCTTTCAAAAAATAAGATGGAGCCCGGCATGGTGGTACATGCCTTTAATCCCAGCATTTGGAAGGCAAAGGTAAGAGGATTGCTTTGAGTTCAAGGCTACCCTAAGAGTACAGAGTGAATTCCAGGTCAACCTGAGCTAGAGTGAGACCTTACCTCAAAAAAGAAAAAAAAAGGGGGGTGGAGGGCTGGAGAGATGGCTTAGCAGTTAAGCGCTTACCTGTAAAGCCTAAGGACCCCAGTTCAAGGCTTGATTCTCCAGGACCCACGTTAGCCAGATGCACAAGGGGGCACACGCATCTGGAGTTTGTTTGCAGTGGCTGTAGGCCCTGGCACACCCATTCTCTCCCTCCCTCTCTCTCTCTCTCTCTCTCTCTCTCTCTCTCTCTCTCTCCCCCTCTTTCTCTGTCTGTCTCTCTCAAATAACAAAAAAAAATAAAAATAAACAACAAAAAACAGGGAAAACAACAAATTCTGTAGCTCCAAGTCCCATAACTAACCAGTGATTAATCTCTGGAGTTCTAATTTCGCCCCTCCAGCTAGGCTACTCACAGTCCCAGAAAACTTCAGCCAGTGCCTGTGGCTTTCTTTGGCAGCCATCCCATAGTCCTGTCATTTTGGTTGGGTCTCCACTGCAACCCACGGCTTATCTTCATGGCTCCATTGGGTCTCCATGCAAGGTAATAAGCCTGCTTCACACTACCCATGGTCATTTCCAAAAAACAAAACCATGTTGCAAATTCAATGACCCTTCTTTCCTGCTTTGTTTGTTCTGGAGGTAGCATCTCACTCTAGCCCAGGCTGACCTGGAATTCACTATGTAGTCTCAAGGTGGCCTTGAACTCATGGTGATCCTCCTACGTCTGCCTCCCGAGTGCTGGGGTTAAGTGTGTGCCACCATGTCCAACTTCTTTGCTGCATTTTTTATACTCCATGTTTGTTTTAAATCTTATATTGGTGAACTATTTCTTTACTAGGCCCAATGCCATCTTTTGCAGTGTGAAAGTTTGTTCTGTGTCATTATGTGTTCAAACATCCCCATAGTCTAAGGTCTTTTAACTGAGCAATAATACCAAAAAACACATAATGGCATATGTGTTCAAACTTCCCCATAGTCTAAGGTCTTTTAACTGAGCTTCACATTGCAAAAGATGGCATTGGGCCTAGCAAAGAAACAGTTCACCAATATCCTGTGGCTTTCTTTGGCAGCCACCCCACCTGCCCATACTCTGCAGAATAAGCTTTTTTTTTTTTTTTAATTTTATTTTTAGTTTTTTTTTTTTTTTTTTTTTTATTTGAGAGCGACAGACACAGAGAGAAAGACAGATAGAGGGAGAGAGAGAGAGTGGGCGCGCCAGGGCTTCCAGCCTCTGCAAACGAACTCCAGACACGTGCGCCCCCTTGTGCATCTGGCTAACGTGGGACCTGGGGAACTGAGCCTCGAACCGGGGTCCTTAGGCTTCACAGGCAAGTGCTTAACCGCTAAGCCATCTCTCCAGCCCCAGAATAAGCTTTTAACACATGGGTCTTAACAAAAGCATTTAAACTCCATCTATGTATGTATGTGAGTGTGAGTGTATATGTACATATGAGTCAGAGTGTGGTACTGGGGATTGAACCAGATTCCTGGAGCGTGTTAGGCAAGGGCTTTTCCACTGAGCTACATCCTGAACTCGTTTGGGTGATGCTTCAAATCTAATCTATAGTAGTGTGGGGGTGGGAGATGCCTCAGTGTTTAAAAGCACTTGCAATTCAAGCTTGATGAATAGAGTTCAGATATCCCAAAACCCACAGAAAGTAGAACGTGGTGGTGGTGGTATGTATCTATAGTCCAATGGGCATATGGCAAGGTGGGGGCAAGTCATGAAAATCCCAAAGCTCATGGGCAAGCTACTCTGGCATTTGCAGGAGAGATGCTGTCTCAAACAAAGTGAGAACCTATACTTTGAGGTTTTCCTCTGACCTCCACACATGTGCCAGGGCATACACACATTCATATAAGTAAGTAAGTAAGTAAAGAAATGAGGAAACAAGTATACTACAACAACATGGAACTCTCATAATGGTCTATGATATTTATCCAACTCCCATCTCCTTGTGTTTAAGGTTTACCCCAAATTTGCTAAACACTTACCATTTGTATGTTGTCCTACAGGTGAATTGACTAAGCTCATGGCATTCTGGAGAAACCAGGTGGAAAAATGCAGGGAGATGAATATATATGAGTTGGGAAGTTCACAGGATAGATGAAAATTGTCCCCTGCAACTACAGATGTACTCAAGGAAAGGAAAAGAAACAAGATAAAATACCCATAGCCTCTACTATAAACTCCCTCCCAAAATATCTAGTCTGACTCAGGACATTATGAAATGTATTACCCTATGAACCCATTTTAAAATTCACTATTTATTTATTACAGGAGGCCAAATATGTCGTACAGACTGAGCATCCTTAATCTGAAAATCTGAAATCCAAAATGCTCCAAATTCAAAACTTTTTGAGTACTGGCATGATACTACAAATGGAAAGTTACACATCTGACCTATTTATGACAGGTCACAGTCAAAACACAGGTGCATTAAAGATACTTATAAAATTCCTTCACTCTATGTGCATATAGTATATAGAAAGTATAAATTAGGGCTGCAGAGATGGCTTAGTGGTTAAGGCACTTGTCTACAAAGCCAAAGTATCTAAGTTCAATTCCCCAGGACTCACATAAGCCAGATGCACAAGGAGGTGCATGCGTCTGGAGTTCATTTGCAATGGCTAGAGGCTCTGGCATGTCCATTTTCTCTCTCTCTCTCTCTCTCTCTCTCTCTCTCTCTCTCTTTCTCTCTCTCTCTCTCTCTCAAATAAATAGATAAATAAAAATTTTAAGAGAAAATATGAGCCGGGCATGGTGGCACATACCTTTAATCCCAGCACTCAGGAGGCAGAGGTAGGAGGAACACCATGAGTTTGAGGCCACCCTGAGACTACATAGTGAATTCCAGTTCAGCCTGGGCTACAATGAGATACTACCTTGAAAAGAGAGCGAGAGAGAGAGAGAGAGAGAGAGAGAATATGAATTAGTTCCATACAAGGACCTGGGCCCCATCTCCAAGATAGCTCATTACATATATGTAAATACTAAAAAATATGAAAAATATTCAAACCTTGAACACTTCTGGTCCTAAGAAACTTGGATCAAGGCTACTCAGACTATAATACTATTTATTCTAAACTTTTATTCCATAAAATGACTCCTCTACCCCAAACTGTGCTCTCCAGAGCATTAGCCATCTTTCCTCTTAGAAGAAACTATATCTTCTTCCTTTTCCCTAATGCTATTAAACTCAGGTTCTCAGTTCTCACATATGCTAAGAATATTTGTTCTCTATCCCCAGTCCAAGAACTAGGGGTGGGTGAGTATGTGTGTGTGTGTTGTAGTATTGTGGTGCATGCATATGCATGGTAGATACATATGTGTGTACAGATATATTTGCACAGACTTGCACACATGCAGGGACCTTCAAGTATCCTCCTCTATAACCCTTACACCTTATTTCTCTGAGAAACAGTCTCTCACTTTTCAGTTAGACTTGCTAACCAGTGAGCCTTAGTGATCCTGTCTCTGTCCCTATCAGGGCTGGGGCTACAGGCATGTTTGGCCACACCCAGCAGTTTTCATGTGCATCCAGGGGATTGAACTCAGGTCCTCATGCTTACATAGCAAGCACTCTTAGCCACTGAGTCATCTCCCCAGGCCCCTAATAACTATTTCTTAATTCAGTTCTTAGCCACATGACAAAAGCCGCATAACTTTTAGCAACCTGAGTCAGTAGTCTAATGTATCATAAATGAATGCCAGCACCAATACATTTTGATCGCTGTATCTGTTACAGAAAATTTTAAATGGGTTACAACTATGCAATAACTCTGCCCTCTAGTTTTCCAGGCCGTTTAATTATTAAATTCCTCTTTTGAAAAGGATCTCTATTGTATCAATTCAGACTTTGGTAGATGGCAGGTTTTTTTCCTGAGGTCACTAGTGCTTTTAACCACTGCCTAAAGTGCACCGGGAGCTGATTAACATACCCCGGATTAACTAGATTTAGCATGCGGCAATCATACTCCATTCAGCAGGGCCCATCTCTGGTGAATTGCGGACATTAATGACAGTTGCAAGAGCTCAAATATTATATAATCACTAATTACATTCTGCGCAATTAGTGGAAGCTCATCAGTGTGAATCACTAATGGCTGATCACCCTGTTCTCTCTGGGAGGAAATAGGCAGTCTGCATAATTTTCTGATTGTATTAGCATAGACATAAATGTTATTAGCAAACTTTGGTGATCATGAAGAGGCTCAGTGCCATTGATGGACAAAGGCAAGAGGCCCCACCTGATGGATGCACACTTCACTTTGAACCTCAAAGCTGTGTGTTTATAGATTTAGGGTGTGACTCATTCACTCCCCACTTTCCAAATGGAAAATATACACAACATCCAAGGCAACTGTCTGGTAAAGAACTTGGATACAACCCCAGTTAAAAAACAAACAATTCAGCATCAACAACAAACAGAGAAGCAGCCTGAGAACGGTTAAGATGGTTTTTCTGAACGCCACACTTTAAGGATCTGTGGGACCTCAGAATAAGAAGCTGATGGCTAAATTGAATAGAAGGTAGACTTCTGAAATAGTAAAGTGCTTATCTGAACTTTACCCCTCTACATAGTGGGTTGCTGTCCTGGTTTGCTGCTGCTGTGAAAACACAGTACAATAGGCTAACACAGTACAGCTTAAGCTGCAGAAGCTACTGGTCTGGCTGGCGGTCCCCCTGGGCCTGCAGGTGGCCTGCTTCCTTGTTACTGTAGCTTGTCTTGTCTTTGTGTCTCTGTGTGTTCAGGTTTTCCCTTCTAGAAAACACCAGTCAGATGGCTCCACCTTTACCTTAGTTCTTCAAATGTCCTCTCTCCATAAAACAACCCACTGTGAGCTTCAGGAAGTTGAACTTCGGGGAGAATTTGGGAAGAATACAATTCAGTAAATATTAACAGTAAATATTCTCACCCATAAGGTCTCACTGGAGGACTAATGATGGGCTTGGATCACGTGAAAATATTAAGGAGATCGCCTGATTGAAGCTGTGCTGAAAATTATAGCATTTTGTAAAAAAAAAGAAAAAAAAAAGATAGCCAACAACCTCAACTGCTGAACATGTATGGTTAGTGTGAGTGAAGCAGACTAGATTTATTTTCTAGTTTAATTAACTTAATATTTAAAACTAAAGGTGTGTGTTAAAAATAATTTTATTTGTTATAAGCATAAAAATCTTCTTACCCCCTGAACATGTAGTGTCTGAATTGAGTAGTGCTTTAAATGTAACTGGAATTCAAAGAATTAGAACAAGAAAAATCACAAAATATCTCAATAACTTTTAAAATAAAAATATTTTAATCTGTTGTTCTAACTGAGGTATGAAGTAGGCATTTATCTGTCTCTCTAGTTTTTAGAATAATTAAAAATATTAAGTGACATTTTTGCTTCTTTTTATATTTCTATTGGGCAGAATGGAGTCAGAGCTGTCATTCTTCCAGTATTCACCAATTGGATCAGTGTGTAAACTCAAATATAAATCCCTCTTGCCCAAACAATTAAAGTTCCATGTCCTTTTGTGTCTTCTGTAGTGATATTAAAATAACAAGACCAACAATTTCTCCTTGGAAATTAATATATTACTGTCAATATGCCCTCTCCTTTTCCTCTTCCAGGGATGGTGTTTAGAGGTACTCAGAAAGGTTCAACATTTATGACATATGGCCATAAGTTTTCCTGCAATATAACCTGTAACAAAACTAGGCAGTCCTGAACCTCTGGTAATAGAATTGTTAACATATTTACCAAGAAGGCTCAGGAAAGCAACAAAATCAGCACATGGTACATGTCCAGGCAGGCTTCAAGGGGTTGGTATTGCAAGGCCTAAAGTCTGTCTTAGATTGATTAAAATGAAAAAATTAAAAAATAAAAACATGTCAGCAGGGCCCATGGTGGTTTCATGTGTACTAAATGTGTTTGTGACAGGATCAAGTGTGCTTTCCTTATTAAGCAACAAAAAAAAAAATCATAAAAGTGTTGAAGACACAAGTACAGTTAGAAAACTCAGTAAGTATGAAGCCTTTTAAAATAATAATTAAAAATATATTATTAAAAGCAGGAGAGATGGCTTAGTGTTTAATGTGCTTGCCTCTGAAGCCTAAGGACTCATGTTTGACTCTCCAAGTCCCATGTAAACCAGAAGCACAGTGACACAGCACACAATGTCTCACATGCACACATGTCCAGCATTTGATTGCAGTGACTGGAGGCCCTAGCACACCAATTCTCTCCCTCCCTCTCTCTCTCTCTCTCTCTCTCTCTCTCTCTCTCTCTCTCTCTCTCTCACACACACACACACATGTAAAAAAAAGGGCCAGTCTTTTGGGCTTGCCTCAAATATATATATTATATATGTGCAATTATATATATAATATATAATTATACATATAAGTTATATATAATTAATTTTTCTATTACTTGACATATAGGTAAATTTTCCTAATCCTATTTTCTTTGTTTTTTTTATTTGTTTGCAAGCAGAAAGAGAGAGCGAATATAGACACTCCAGAATTTCTTGCCTCTGCAAATGGACTTCAGATACATGTGCCACCTTGTACATCTGGCTTTATGTGAGTACTAGGGAATTGAACCCATGCTGGCAGGCTTTGTAAACAAGTACCTTTAAGTGCTAAGCTATTTCCCAAGCCCCCTAATACTATTTCAAGTCTTCAAATTTAAAGAAAAAAATTCCTGTACTTTCAGGCCAGAGAAGACTTAGAGGTTAAGGTGCCTGCCTGCAAAGCTAAACGATCCAGCTTCCATTCCCCAGTACCCATGTAAAGCCAGATGCACAAAGTGGCTCATGTATCTGGAGTTTGTTTGCGCTTACAGTGGCTAGAGGCTCTGGTGTGCCCATTCTCTCACTATCTCTATCTGCCTCTTTCTATCAAATAAATAAGTGAAATATATTTTTTTTAAATTTGTACTTAGGGGTTAGAGAAAACTTCTCCATAATAGAAATATTAATCCTAATATATTTGGCTTTCCCTAAAACACACTGGCTTTCTTTGTATCCCCAACCAACTTACCTGTACTCCTTCCTAAATTGTTAGGAAATTCCTGAGTAAGGCATCTGATTTGTTTTATTTGTATCCCACAAATGCTGAAGCCTCTCTAGTTTCTTTACCTAAGCATAGGAAAAGACAGAGAAAGCCCTATGAGTCTTTGATTATGGGATATCTTTAAGATACACAGGCTTCCGTGTAATGGTGAGGAGCCTGAGGGACTGCAGGAATCAAGGTTTTGTAGAAATACTTTTTAGATGGGTTTCTTTTAAATATTACAAATTAAAAACTGGAACATTATATTAGAAACTGAAACATTCAACTTCGCAGCATTAAAAATTAAAGAATTAGGGGCTGGGGAAGTGGCTCAGAAGGTACTTGCTTGCAAAACCTCCAGGCCTGGGTTCGATTCCCCAGTACCCACATAAAACCAGATACAAAGTGGTGGTGCATGTGTCTGGAGTTTGCTTGCAGTAGCAAGAGGTCCAGGCATGGACATATTCTCCCTCCCTCTCTTCTAATTTTTTTTTAAAAATTAAGGAATAAAAAGTTTAAAATTAAAATAGTAATTGACATTGAGTCAGAATAACTGACTGGCTATCTGTAATCATTTTTTCACTTTTCTTGTTTGTTTTTGTTTTTTGGTTGTGGTGCTGGGAATTAATTCCAGGGTCTTGTGCATGCTAAGCTCTTGCCTTACCCCAGAGCCACCACCCTCAGCCTCTAACTTCCTCTTAGTTAGCTTCATCTCCCAAGGTCAGAAAGACCAAGTAACAAATAGTGGAACATAGGGACACCTAACCCCATAACACACCTTGTCCTTACTCCATCCACCAACTTGTCTTATAAAGTTCCACTTCTGATTTCAGTGTCAACAGAAAATGTATAAAGTCCCCTAAATGACCAGGAAATTGGTCCAGTATCATATCCTCACTCTAAGATACACAACAAGGAGTAAATCAAAAAGGGTGTTTTTTTTTTTTTTTTAACTCATGTTGTTCTTTCTAGCATCAGTCAGCCTTTAGAAATAATGAAATCAAGGCAAGCATTTGTTAGAAGGACACCTGCTTTGAAGATCATTGGCTACCTAACTGCCTTAGTCATTTACATGGAATCCAAAGATTTCAAAGAATTTCTCACCCTTATTACTAGGATAAAAGGAAGACTCAGGTGTTGAGTTTGGTTGTGTGTGTGTGTGTGTGTGTGTGTGTGTGTATGTGCGCATGCATGCTACCCACATATGGTTTAATATTCAATAAGGCTTTTGTCTCATACACACAATTATTCCCATGTGGGCCTCATTTTTTTTTTTTTTGTATTTTAATTGAAGTGGTGTATTCAGATTCAAAAAGGGAAAACTATTTTCAGCCAGAAAAATGACATGCAAGTATCTGGCCTTGTATTACACTAAGCAAAAGATTTTCTAAATATGTAGTCACTGAAACATGGAAAGGAAGGAAAGTTAATCATCAGAAAAACACAAAAGGGGGCTGGAGACGTGGCTTAGTGGTTAGGGTGTGGTTAAGGATTCGCCTGCAAAGCCAAAGGACCTAGGTTTGATTCCCCAGGACCCACGTAAGCCAGATGCACAAGGTGGCTCATGCATCTGGAGTTTGTTTGCAGGGGCTGTATACACTGGCATACCCATTCTCTCTCTCTCCCCCTCTCTCTGCCTTTCTCTCTCTCAAATAAATAAATAAAAATTAACTTAAAAAATAAGCCCTCATGTGGTCTTTCACTTGTTCTGCCACAAGTATTTTTAGAATGTTGTCTCATTTGATAAAGAGACAAGTACACACTGAATCATTATTTCTCATTCAGTTCTTACCCATTGTCAACTGCCTTGTAATCCCTACTCCACCACCCGAACCCCTCATTCTCTTTCTTTTCCTCTTTCTAGCCCATTGTCCTGCCCTTATGAACCCCAGAAAACTTTCATAGTTTCACTCAGTCTATTCTCGTAAATGACTTCCTGATTAGCAAACCCAGAACACTTTTCAGCAGTGTTCATCCCAGCTCTGTCCTCCTTTTAGTTCTCTCTCATTCTATTCACACTCATGGGCGATGTCAGTTTTTTGTCACATATCAACCTCACATCCATGCTGATGGCTAACAAGCCAGTCTAACCTCTCCAGTGTCTGCTCCTCCCAGTGGCCTGAAGAGTACAGGAAATAAACATTTTAAAATCAATGAGTCCAAATCCCAAATCTCCATCTTCCTCCTTCTAACCTGCTCCTCACTCTATAGGGTATCTGCTATATATTTTTTAAATATCTCTATTTATTTTCAAGGGGAGAGAAAGAGAGAGAGAATGGGCACACCACAGCCTGTTGCCTCTGCAAACAAACTCCAGAGTCAATGTGTCACTTTTTGCATCTGGCTTTACATGGGTACGGGGGAATTGAACCTGGGTCCTTAGGCCTACAGGCAAGTGCCTTAACCATTAAGCCATCTCTCCAGCCAGATTTTTCATCTTATTGTGAATGAAGCCTTGGAGACAACACTAAAGCATACTGGATTCAGACAGGCAACATGAAAACACTGATGAGATGACCTTCAAGATGCAACAAGGACTTGAGCAAAATAAACACATGGAATCCAAAAGGCAAAACCCCCAAGCAAAGAGGCAGTGTGTGTTGAAAATCCAAAAATATTTGTGATCTACTAGAACTAGTGAGAGCTAGAACTCTATCTAGTAAGACTGCTAGATTAACACAATAAAAATAATTATATTTCTATACACAACAAGCAATAATTGGAAAAGAATTTTTAAGTTCCATTTATAATAGCATCAAAAGCTGCAAGTAGGGCTGGAGAGATGGCTTAGCAGTTAAGCGCTTGCCTGTGAAGCCTAAGGACCTGGTTCAAGGTTTGATTCCCCAGGACCCACGTTAGCCAGATGCACAAGGGGGCACACACGTCTGGAGTTTGTCTGCAGTGGCTGGAGGCCCTGGCGCGCCCATTCTCTCTCTCTCTCTCTCTCTGTCGCTCTCAAATAAATAAATAAAAATAAACAAAAATTTTTTTTAAAAAAAGCTGCAAGTACTTAGGAAGATTGTAACAAAATATGTGCAACACTTTGGCACTATAATAAAATATTGCTAAAAGATGATGTTCTCAGTAAGTACAGAGACACACCATTCTCATGGGTTAGCAGGCTCCATATTGTAAAGATGAAACTTCTCTCCACCCTGACCCATTTACTCAACACAATTCTAGTCAAAATTTCAACAGAACTTACTTCAGAAACCAACAAGCTGCCTTTACAATGTATACAGAAGTGCAAATGATCTAAATTAGCAAAATCAATTGAGGAGGAAATATAACAAAATAGGAAGCTATCTGTCAACACCAAATTTCAAGGCTTAACTATACAACTATACTAATTAACAGAGGGGCTACTGGTGCAAAGAGATACAAATAGACCAGTGTAACAGACTATATTAAAAAATAGAACCTCAGAAAACAAATAATATCTATATCTATATCTATAGATATAGAGGATATAGAGATAGATAGATATCCTCAGGTACATAGTCAATTAATTTTCAGAAAAGTTGCCAAAATAGCCCAAAGATGAAAGGAAAATATTTTAAAAAATAGCATGTAGCAATTTGCAATTAATCTTTTAAAAATAAACTCCTATCTCATTATATCCATAAAAATTAATTCAAAAATGGATCATGGATGGACCTACATGAGAAAGTTATAATTTATAAATTTCCTAAAATAAAATACAGAAGCCTGTCTTTATGGCAAGAAAGCTTTCTTAAGCAGCACACAAAACCAGAGACCATAAATTTTAAAAAGCTGATATATGGACTTTCATTAAAATGTAAACCTTTTACTTATTTAAAAAATCACTAAAAAGGTAAGAAGAACCTGGACTAGTAAGCCAGCAGTAAAGTAGATGCTTAGACATCACGGGGTCCTGTGCTAACCCCTGGGGTGGAGGGAGAAAAGAATGAAAAGAAGGGAGTGGGAGAGAAAAGAAGGGAAGGAATGAAGAATTTGAAAAGACAAGACATATACCAGGAGAAAATATTCAATCTACTGACAAAGGACTCATATATAGACTTCGGAAAGTGTTTCTATAAAACAATAACAAAAAGTCAAACAACCCAATCTTTTCCTATATTAATTTTCTTACTTTGTTTACTTATTTATTTCTTTCAAAGAGAGAGTAAATATGATCATTCCAGAGCCTCTTGCCACTGCAAACAAACTTCAGACACAATGTGCCACATTGTGTATCTGTCTTTATGTGGACACTGGGGAATTGAGTCTGGGCTAGCAGGCTTGGCAAATGTCTTTGATCACTGAGCAATCTCCCCAGCCCAACCCAATCTTTAAATTATTTATTTATTTATTTATTTATTTGAGAGTGACAGACAGAGAGAAAGACAGGTAGAGGGAGAGAATGGGCAGGCCAGGGCTTCCAGCCTCTGCAAACAAACTCCAGACATGTGCGCCCCCTTGTGCATCTGGCTAACGTGGGACCTGGGGAACCGAGCCTCGAACCGGGGTCCTTAGGCTTCACAGGCAAGCGCTTAACCGCTAAGCCATCTCTCCAGCCCTCAACCCAATCTTTAAAATGGACAAAAGACTTGACCAAGTTTTTTCAAAAAAAATAATAATAATACAGACCATGTTTGGTTCACGTGTCTGTAATCCCAGGACTCCGGGCGGAATAGCGGCAGCAGCAGGAGGAGCAGGACTTTAAGGCCAGCCTTGGCTACACAGTGGGTTCAGGACCAGCTTGGGCTTCATGAGACTGTTTCAAAGGGTGGCAGGGGTGGCATTGGAAGGGAAGGGAAGAGAAAATAAGATTTAAGACTGGAGTGTACCTCAGAGGAAAAATACTTGCCTAGCAGTCATGAGGGCCTGGCTCAATCCCTAATACCACCAAAAATAAGGGGGGGGGGAGAGAAAGAAATACAGTACAAGAAAATATTCACATAGAAATATGATTATTTACCAGGGAGATCTAATTTATAGATGCAAAGTCATAACTTAAGCAGGTTGTTCTTTTCAGCTAATGACAATTCTTAGAAAGGGACTCAACTAAGAACTCTAGCCACTGACAAATGAGTGTCTCAGTCTTGACCAGGAAACCTGAACAGCACAGCAAACACAGCATGCACTCTTCATCTCAGAAACAGTGATGGTGGCAGGACTACGGTTTGACTATGTATGTCCCTGCAAAATTCATGCTTCTAATCCACACTGTGATAGTACTAAGAAGTGGGGCCTCTGCGGATGTAATTAAGGTACGATGGCTCTGTCCTCACCAATGGAAGCAATGCCCATATACCAAGGATGCCAGAGGCCTCCTTTTCCATCTCTTTGCCCTGTGAGAGAAGACATCATGGAGTTAGGAAAGCATCACTCACTGTACACTGAGTCTTGGCCTTGGACTTTCCAGCCTTCAGAACTGTGAGAGGACGAATTGTTCTTTATAAATTATTCACTTAGGATACTTTGTAACAGCAGTACAAATGGACACACCCAGAGAGCCAAAGCATTATTCTGGAATTCCTATTAGGTTGGGCCATTAGGAATAATTAGAGCCCTGGACCAGAGTTTTATGGGTCCTCTAGCTCCGCTGGCTTACCTGATGGTATACAATGGATGTGTTTGAGCTGGGTGTGAGGGCACACACCTTTAATCCCAGCACCCAGGAGGCAGAGGTAGGAGAATCACTATGACTTCAAGGCCAGCCTGAGGCTACATAGTGAATTCCAGGTCAGCCTGGGCTAGAACAAGACCCTGTCTCAAACAAAAAGAAAGAATGAATGAATGATATGTTTGGTAGTTGATACACTCCTACTATTGGCTCTTCATCCTTGGAATGCTGATCTATCACAGTGGAGAAGCTCATATGAAAATATGAAATTCCCACATATGGCCTCCTCTTTCCATAGTCAAAATGTTACATCAAATGATGTCATATTGGAGGGAAAGAAAAAAGAGATTTCCACCCTCAAAGATCTCAGGGAAGGAGAAGTGGTCCCTCCTACATCATCATCTAATTCACCAATCCAGCCCTACGTATATTAGATGGGTATTAGCGGTGACAGTGGGCAAAGTGTAATTCCAACCAATCAGAGCTGCAGTCAAAGTTGCTGAGATAACTGTGGGACCTTCATTGTGGTAGATTAATCCTGGACAGTAGACTATATTCTGTTCTGTTCCATACTTGTCAAGAATGAGAGCTACAAGCAGTTTTTTATCCACCTGAGATGGATTCATTTAGAGTCTTGGTCTAGGGTTAGATAAATTCTCTCTCCCTGTTATGGTTAATCTTGATTGCAACCTTGATTGGGAAGCACCTGGAAGGTTAGTAAAGTATACCTCTGGATGTGTCTGTGAGGGTGCTTTGAAAGAGGATTAGCTAAAGGAAAAGACCCTCAATGAATGTGGGCCAAGTAGAATAAAAGGGAAAAGCTAGCTGGCACAGGCACTCTCTCTCGTCCCTGGCTATCATGTTGCGATCTGCTCTGCTCCCTCTTGCTCTGCCACCATACTTGATTGAAACCTCTGAAACAATGTGCCCAAAAATAATCCTTCCTGAATTAAGCTGTGTGTGTCAAGTATTTTGTCATAGCAATGAGAAGTCTAGCACACTTCCTTAGGCCTAGGTCTAAGTACTCTGTAGTCAATAGAAACCTTGACTGGTTGGAATCCTGCAGAATATCACATTAGTCATTATGTAATATATCAATCACATTATGTTAATAGGAGAAAATGAACAAGAAGTGGTAAAATGCATGTGCTCTAGAGGGTGGATGAAAAGCCACATGGAGACTCAGAAACGTGCATATCATCAGCTGCTACCACACCTCGCTGGTTTCCTTTCCTCTGTCCCATCCTGTTTCCCCATACCCTTACTCATTTCCCATAGGAGTGGCTCTTTGTAGATCTCTAAGGTCTGCTTCAGAGGACCCTCAGTCTTACTTGATGGCCAACAAGAGAAGACAAGTTTATTAAAGGGCTCTGTCTGAAGAAATAAACTTGGATGTTAACCAGATATAAACAGAAGTTAAAGCCATAGATGGGAAGAGGCTGTCATGAGAGTGAGTTGATATTATTCTTTCATTACAGGGATTCTTAGATACAGGAGAGAATGATGTACCTTGATCTTGAAAGTAACTCAGGGAGAATAGAAATAGCCTATGCCTCTATTATATTGGACAGGAAACAAATCTTCCCTCTTCACAGGGCCAACCTCTCCACCTCCCAAGACTGAATACTATGCCAACATCCTAGAAGAAATAGTTGATCTCATGGAAATTGAGAGTAGAGGAGTGATTTCCAGAGGCTGCCTGCAAAGAATAGAGAAGAAGGAGGAATGAGATATTAACCAATGAGAGGAAGTTCTAAGGAGACAGGACTAAGTTCTGGTGTGCAACTGTACAATAGGCTAACTATAGCATAATAATATACTATATATTTCAAAAAGCTAGAAGTGACTTGGAATGTTTTCACCATAAACAAGTAATAAATTTTGGAAGAGATAGATATGTTTAACCTAAGTTAAACATTTCACAATATATATACATGTATCAAAAGCCTCTAGCCACTGCAAACAAATTCCAGATGCATGTGTCACCATGTGCATCTGGCTTATGTGGGACCTGGAGAATCAAACCTGGGTCCTTAGGCTTCACAGGCCTGCGCCTTAACTGCTAAGCCATCTCTTCAGCCCCTTAATATTTTATTTTTATTTATTCATTTTGGAGAAAGAGGCAGATAATGAAAGAGATACGGAGTACTCCAGGGTCCCCAGCCCCTGCAAATGAACTCCAGATGCACACACTACCTTGTGCATCTCGCTTTGCAGGCAAGTGTCTTAGTCACTAAGCCATCTCTCCAGCCCCCATTTAAGATATTTTTTAATGGGTTTTTCAAGGTAGGGTCTCACTCTAGGCCAGGTTGACCTGGAATTCACTCTGTACTCTCAGGGTAGCCTCAAACTCACAGTGATCCTCCTACCTCTGTCTCCTGAGTACTGGGATTAAAGACATGTGCCACCACACCCAGCTTTCATTTAAAATATTTTTAAGAATAAAATTTGAAAGATGGTTTTTGAAAATGCATTTTTGTTAATTATAAACTTTATTATAAGAATATTTTATGTTGGTCATTTCCCTGTCAGGTTATATGCTTAAATTCCCTCTCCCCCACCCCTATTCCACTGAAGGCCTTCCTCAATGGAGTTACTGGTATTCATTGTGTGGTTATGAATGCACCAGCCAGTCTCTGTGGTGGGGGGGGGGCGCTGAGGGTGAATAGTGCCTCATAGTATTCCTTCCCACTCTGTGGATCTTACGGTCTTTCTGTCCCCTCTTCTGTGCTGTTCCCTGAGTCTTATAAGACTCCTTTTATGTGAAGTTATCTGCATCCTCTGAATTTCTGCTTTGATGAATTTTGAGTTTCCTTTGTGTTACTACCGTCTCCCTGGAGGAGGTTCTCAGGCTAGCAGTGAGAGCAGTACTTGCATTTAAATTGCCAAGAGGGCTTGAGAGATGGCTTAGCGGTTAAGGCATTTGCCTGCAAAGCCAAAGGACCTTGGTTTGATTCCCCAGGACCCACATGAGCCAGATAAACAGGTGGGCGCATGCATCTGGAGTTCATTTGCAGTGGCTAAAGACCCTGTCCCACCCATTCTTTCTCTCTCTCTCTCCCCTCTCAAATAAATTGATAAAAATAAAATTAAAAATTAAATTGTCAAGAAAATATTTTTAAACTTTTAAAAGATAGTAACAAAGATTGTCAGTACCTGTGCTTACAAGGCAGGCAGAAATATGAGACTTATTGAGTATTGTTGTTCAACAATACTGAAAGAAAAGTATACATTTAAGTAAATTGTTACAGACAAGCCCAGAGATACAGCCTTTGGTAGTCTTCTTCAAGTCCCAAAAGTAATGATAATTTGTGTGATACATGCTTTTCTAGAAAAGTATAAATCTTTCTATCTAAACACACCCATACCTGTACTATATTCACGGTGTGCATAAACATTGTATGTGTATATCTACACATGCAGTAAAAAGAAACACACAGAGGTAACATAATATCCTATGTATCTATCCCTCTGCAACTTGTTTTCACTGAGTAGTCTTGGCATTTCTTCCCTTCCTTGTCACTGCATGTCACAGCCTCTTCCCTCTTCCAGTCTGCTTCTCTGTTGAGTAAAACAATGCTGGGGCCAGAATTTTTGAACCAGAGCCACCCTACTCTTGTCCTCGACCCTTAAACCATGCAGAGGAACTTCTTTTTACTTGGAAATGGTGTTGATGTGGAACTCTGTCCTCCAGTTGTGACCTGACCATTGCTCTGTAAAAATCACAGCAGCTGTGATTTTCTCAGGAGACCCTCACAACATTGGGACAATTAACATTCCTTCGTAGAAGGGGTTGGGGCTGCCAAACACTGGTGAAAACTCTAATCATTCTCTCCTCCTATTCCCAACTTAAGCATACAATCATGCCCTGGTGGCACATGGTGCTAGAGGTGGAAAAGAGGTGGAACGTTGACTGGGAATGGGTGTTCCAGGGATGAAGTTTTAATGAGCCATCACCCCTACTGGTGTGAGGCTCTTTGGTGATAGAGCTGCCTCAGTCACCCATTCTCCAATAAGTAGCCCAAAATAAACCCACTGGTTCATCAAGCTGAACTTGGATGCAATTTTTTCTTTGGTCTGTCATTTCCTTCTCTATTTGGTGTGAATAGACATAGACTCCCAAGGAAAAGTCACACAAGTCTCCACACGAAAGGGATGGTAGACTGTAGACATTCTCATCACCTCCCAACAAAGACTGGAAAACTCTTGCTCTGGCTAGTCTTTTCAGAACAATAGGAGCTACAAACTTTGATTCCAAGAATAATTTTAACCTCCTAACAGCAACAGAAGAGGTAACATTTGTGAATGTTGAAAGCATAAATAACCTAACATTGTACAACGTTCTTTACTAACAGTAGCTACACAAAGGAGTGTGAATTTATAGAAAAAAACAATGACAAGTGCTTAAAAACAGAAAGTTCTGATCCTGGCTTCACCATTGTATTTGCTGTTACTCTTATTTAAAAAAAAAAAAATCACATGATTTCTGTCTCTCTTTTCTTCCATGTTAATAAAAAGGATCTTTGTTCCATTGACGTATGATGACAGTCTAATGATGAAATACACACAAAAGCTTCTCAAAAAATATAAATGCTGGGCTGGAGAGATTGCCCAATGATTAAAGGTGCTTGCTTGAAGAGCTTGATGGTTCAAAATTTGATTCTCTATTACCTACATAAAGCCAGATACACAAAGTAGTGTATGCATCTATAGTTCATATGCAGTGAAAAAGAGGCCCTGGCATCTCTGTCTTTCTTTTACTCTCTCCCTCCCTCTGCTTGCAAATAAATAATAAATTAAAAAATATTAATGCTGCTCTGAACAAGGAAAGAATCATTATATGACTATTGAATTCCTAGTATATGTGTTGCCGTGCATGGAAACCCTGTAGTTATCATTATCAGATACTAGTGACTTCAATTTTCTCTCTCTTTTCCATCATTATGACTTGGAAAATCTGCTGAGACACAGGAATAAAGTCAGAATGGAGCAATAGAGTCACAATGAAGGGTAGGTGGGCCTGTGTGCCTGCAGAGAGAGAGAGGGAGGAAGGGGGGGAGGGAGGGAGGGAGGAGAAGAACACAAGAGCACACGTGTTTAAAACTTAATCTATTTCTTGTTGCGTCTCACATATTTCATGCAAGGAATTGCTGAATATTCATTGATCTATCTGGTATCCACAAGTACGCTATTAGAAATGCATTACTTATCTATATTTTTGAAATGTTTAAATAATTCAGTGTTGATCCTTTGCGAGATAGATTTGCTACCTTTAAACCAAAATGACAATAACACCCAAGGCATCTCAAGTTGTGCTCATATCCTTGATCTTGCTAACAAACCAGAGAGTGCCTATGAGAATCCTGTATGTCACTATTAAATTGAAAAAGGCCTGAAATATCAAAATCTCACTTCTGGTGGGGAAGGAAAGCAAGACAAGAGAAAGGAATGGTGATGCATGAGTCACTGGCATGATAAATAACAGTGCCTCATTCTCCTCTTTGCAAGACTCATAATTTTCTCCCTGAAGGTGTTTTACCTGCACAGGAAGAACCAGGCTAGAGGCATGTCTAGTAAAAATGATTTTTAAGACCTCTTAAAATGCACAAGCCTGTGTTTGGGCTTCGAACCCTTCTTTTTGCATATAGCAAACAATGTGCAATTAATCTCAGCAACAGGGCCAGCCACATGAGAAGCACATTGCTCACTAGGGTTCTATGGCATTATAGCAATATGAAAAAACTTACAGACAAGCGAACGTTTTTTAAAAACTTACAAGTGAGAGGGCCCAGATTTGAGTTTCGATTACATGAAACATGGAGATTCACTGTCCAAACATTGGCACTACAGATAAGTAGGGGATATTATTGCCTTTCCACACTGTTACCTTCCCCATGCAAAGGGTGTGACGTCCTTTGGAATGAAACACAGTGGTGCAAAATTAATTAGCCAAAGAATGTCTTCTGGGTGTTTTCCTGTCCTTCCATTGTTTCATCAGGAAGTTGCTGTTTCCCCTGTTGCTGACAGGCAATACGATGTGACATGTTAGAGAACACTTAGTGTTTCCCTCTCTCTCTCTTCTGAATGATATTTATAGACTCTGAGTAGCATTTGGTTCTGCTTTCCCACACAGTTATCTTCTTGGGCGTGGATTAAATGTAGATCTGGGTGTTGAAAGACATTTACATAAGTGCAGTTTGTGAACACCAAGGCCAGTATGTCTATTATCGCCAGAACATTTAAATCTTAATGACTGGCATTGTTGTCTAAAAGACGGTGTTTTTCCTGCTGAGAAACTGCATTAGATTCAAGAAACGGAGCTCATTTCCATTCTCTCAGCAGTCTCTCTAGAAATGACATGCAGTGCTTGAAACTGTTTATTTCCAAATTCAGGCCTCCCTCGCATCAGTCATCAGCTTCAATTACCAGTTTTCCGGAGCCGAGCCATCAGGCAGTCTGACACCGGGGTCCGGCCTAATTCCCACCTTCTCCAGAGTCAAGAGCATAATGTGCGGATGAAAAGGTGCAAAATAGCCTGGACTTCATTAGCATGCAGGGCCTGGCTGTTCATTTGCTGGCTGCGAATGGAAGTTCTGACACTCTGAGCTTGCTGCAAAATGAGAAAAGTCCTCTTCAGGGGAGATGGGGTCCTCGGTGGTGAGAAAAGGTCATCAAAAAGCCAGCCGCTGCCCTTGCTCCCTGCTCTCTATGACTGCTTATTGATTCCAGGAACACCTCATTACACACCGGATCAACATATTATTGCCATGCTCTGGGACTGAATTGTTTACAAGTGTCTTTATCGCCAGCAAAGGCCTGCCCAGAGATGCGTGACTACACTCATTTGGCTGTGACCCGCCAATTATGTGTTATCCGATATGTTGCCGGGTATCTTGATCTTTGCCCAGGGTCTTCTCCTGGCATCAACACAGTCCCATTTACTACTTCTTTCTAACCACTCTTTGGGAAAGTAGCCATTAGCCTGTCAGTGTGTAAATGTGTGTGTGTGTGTCTTAACTCTGCTATGGGAAATCTGAGCCTGTTTGTTTCATTACTTGCCATGTGTGAGGTTCATAATAATTTAGGAGAAAGAAATCTTCTCTTTCTCTCAATCTCTCTCTCTCTCTCTCTCTCTCTCTCTCTCTCTCTCTCTCTCTCACACACACACACACACACACACACACACACACACACCGATCCTTTTTTTTTATAGCATTCAAGATAAACCATACAATCTGTCATCAGTATGCATGGCAGAGAGCTTAACATCACTTGTTCCCAAGCTGCCTTTGCTTACATATAGGCCCTATGAGAGACCTGTCATATTTTATTTGGGCAGAGCCACTGCACAGGACCATTTTAATCTTTCATTACAGACACTTCTATGGCTCCATAAAAGGAAGAGTGGAATAGCAACTCGATTAAAAACTCAGTAAAAAGATTGTGCAAACCCTTCAACCCCCAAAAAGTAGAGATAAAGCCACAGTTTGTAACTAACTGCATTCAGCAAGCACACTTAATTTCCATTTCTCCACTGGTGACTACCCACATAACTTTAACCATGTTGAAAAATAACAACGTTTATTCATTTTTATGAATACTGGTTAGACAAGATTTAATGACTACCAAACATTTGTGTTACCACAACCAAATAGTAAAAGGGGCTGTTTTTCAAAAACATTTCTGATTATCATCAAGAATGGCCTTTTGTTGAGTTTTCCAGAGCAACATAAAACAAAGAAAATGCTAAGATATTTGCCTCTCCTTTCCTTGGAAGCATCCACCCTTGGCGGTGGGGACATACCATAATTAGTAAAATGAAGCTTGAGAATATACCTACTTTCAGAAAAGGGGTGTTCATTTCCAGTAAATTCCCAGGTTAGTGTGATATTTATCTTTCTTTAAGTTGATTTTATCCAAGCACTTTTTTTCCCTCTTCAGTTTTTGGAGAGGACTTTTAAAAAGACAAATAATTTCTTTTTGTTCTTTCTGAAATCCCTCAATCCTGGCTTTCTGAAAAATGACTAACTGAAAAGGACAAATAAAGATGTCCTCATCAGGGTGCTTCAGGTAAATTGGAGTCAATGAAGAGATGTTTGCTCCACCAGTGTTGAAGGACACTGCAAATTCTGTAGTGTCATCAACCAACAAGTAGCCTTTGAGGAGAGGAAGGTGATTGTAACAATTACTCTCGATTTATTTTTGGAGGCATGATTGATTGTACAAGAAGTTTGGTCAAGGGATAAAGATGGAACAAGAGAGACTGTTTACAGAGGTTCCCATCTGGGAATCAAGTCTCTGTGTGGTTGGGACTGAGAGGATGACAAAAAGGACAACTCAATAGATAAGGACTGTCCAAAAGAAAAGGGGTTTCTTTATAAGCTTAGCATGCAATGATGTAGCACTAGGAATTCCAGGTCTACAAGTCATTTGGGATTGGATGTTCTAAGAAGACACAGTTCCATCCAGAAACAAGCCATGTTTTACAACCAACTCACCTGTTATTTCAACTATAAAACAAGATTCCTCTCAGTTATAGCTTTAATGTCTCATCTTCTTTATGAATCCCCTAAAGTGCCACCAAAAGATCCTCCTCAATTAACAGGATGGCCAGTAATCCTACATACTCTAGATTTCTTCTCTGTCTTTAGGAGTCTCAGGTGCCTACTTACGTTTTCAGATGCCTAGTGGAACACACATACACACAGTAACAGACACAGTGGTATGATGAAATGATCAGCTGACAACAAGAAACATCCTTGTTTTAAATTCATTTATTAAAGACAACTTTGTGTCAGGAAATGTTTTAGAAAATTGGCATATATTTACTTCTCTGTTACAAAAATCCTGGGGCTTGAAAGCTGCTACTGTCATTTGGCAGACAAGGACATGTTTTCACCCATCTTAATAAAGGTTTTTAATGTGCTCAAGGTCATACAGCTTGTGACAGAGGCAAAATTTAAGCCTAGACATAAACCATAGAAGACTCTATGCTCTCTTCTGCCTTCTTACTACAGAGAACATCCATTACAAATCTCTAAGAACCAAATGCCAGCCATCAATGCAAAAAAACGTTGCTAGTTATCACCATGAATATGCTCAAACCGTCATCTTTGACACAGCTGATACAAAAACGTTTTGATTCAGAGGAACTAGTCATGCTGTTTAGTTGAGAAGTAGGATGGATTTGTAGGAAGGTCATGTTCCAGGAGCTACAGAAATACCCCGCCAACCAGTAGAAATAGTGAGAAGTCTTGTCAGTCTTTGGCTCTTCAACTTATCCAAGTTGCCTACAGATTTCACTTTAGTGTTTGTAGAAAACCAAAACTAACATACATCCTAGGGGTATGGTGGTCCATTTTCCCACATGCTTACTTTGCTTTTGGATACCTAATAAGAGTTTATTTACAACATAGGAGACTAGGCCCCAACGACTTGAAAGGATATCCATCCACTAACTTCCAATCCACACACAAGTATGGTCATACATTCTGGAATCTTCCCTTGGCTTATGTTTCCATTTTTCTCTGCTGTCCAGAGCATGAAAGCTATTTTCCAATGTCCAGGTTACAGCAGAATTTGGTATGTTTCCTGGACCACTGCCTGTCTGAAGTGAAAGGGATTGACTCATCCATAAGGGATCCCTCCTTCTCAGTTCTTTCTTCAACACTAGTGACCACTGGTCTCTCAGCATATTCATGTTGTCTGTTTCTCCTATGAGAGAAGGAGAAACAGTGTTTTCATCAGTTGATTTTCACTAAGATGTGAAATTTAAATTACACCCTTTCCTTCCCAACTTCATCTCCAACTTGCATGTTAAAGAGGCTATGCAAGGGATGGAGAGATGACTTAATGGTTAAGGTGCTTGCCTATGAAGCCTAAGGACTCAGATTCAATTCCCCAGGACCTACGTAAGCCAGATATACAAGGTGGTACATGTGTCTGGAGTTCTTTTACAGTGGCTAATGGCCCTGGTGCGCCTGTTTCCTCACCCACCTCTTTCTCTCTCTCTCTCAAATAAATCACACAAAAAAGAGGCTGTGCAGAAAAAAGCAGAGGTTGCTAAGAGCTCAACACTAAAAGATACATAGCATGCTCTCCAACACAGAGACTGACTGGTACATCCATTACCCCATCATGATCATTGATAACCCCACTGAGGAAAGTCTTCAGTAGAATAGGAGTGGGCGAGAGGGAGATTAAAAATATAACCTAATGGAAATATGACCAACTTGTAATGCATTCATATAATAAATGTTTCAATTCTAAAAAAAGAGGCTCTGGCAGGGAGGTGAGTGTTTATAATTCCAGTGGTGTGGAGGCAGAGACAGAAGGATCCATGGGGCTCATTGGACAGCCAATCTAGCCTAATTGAGATCCAGGCCAACGAGACACCCTGTCTCAAAAAAGGGCTGACAGGGGCTGGAGAGATGGCTTAGTGGTTAAGGTATTTGCCTATGAAGCCTCAGGACCCAGTTCAATTCCCCAGTACCTACATAAGTCAGATGTATAAAGTAGTGGATGCATCTGGAATTTGTTTCAGTGGCCAAAGGCCCTGGCATACACATTTTTTTCTCTCTCTCTCTCCCTTCCTCCCTCGCTCTTTAATAAATAAATGAATAATTTTAAAAAAAATTAGAAAGGTAGACAGGGCTGGTGTGATGGCTTAGCAGTTAAGGTGCTTGCCTGCAAAGTCAAAGGACCCAAGCTCAATTCCCTAGGACCCACATAAGCTATATGCACAAGGTTGTGCATATGTCTGGAGTCTGTTTGCCGTGGCTGGAGGCGCTGGTGTTGCTCATTCTTTCTCTCTCTCTGTCTCATAACTAAATAAATAAACTTTTTTTAAAAAATGGTAGACAGGGCTGGAAAGATGGCTTAACAGTCAAGGTGCTTGCCTGTAAAGCCAAAGGATCCAGGGTCGATTCCCTAGGACCCACATAAGCCAGATGCACAAAGTGGCACATGCATCTAGAGTTCGTTTGCAGTGGCTGGAGGCCCTGGTGCACCATTCTCTGCCTATTTTCTCTCCTTCTCTCTCTCTTTCTCTCTCTCTCTCTCTCTTTATCTATCTATCTGCCTCACTCTCAAATAATGGAGTAAAAACTAAAAATAAAGGGCTACAGAGATGGCTCAGCAGTTAAGACACTTGCCTGCAAAGCCTAAGGACCCAGGTTTGATTGCCCCTACTCACATAAGCCAAGATGCACAAGGTGCCACATGCATCTGGAGCTCGTCTGCAGTAGCAAGAGGACTGGCACCTATCTTTCTTTCTTTCTTTCTTTCTTTCTTTCTTTCTTTCTTTCTTTCTTACTTACTTTCTTTCTCTCTTTTCTTCCTTTCTACCTTTCTTTCTCTCTCTCTCATAAATGAATAAAAATAAAAATACTTAAAAATAAAACAATAAAACAAAATAAAAGCTAAAAGGTCAATGCTTGACACATCATGGTGGGGCTAATGGTGTTAGAGAAAGAGAAACCTTCCTTAATTAATCACCAATTCCATTCACAAATGGGAACATTCCTGCATGTATATGTACATGTCATCTAAATCTCTCTTATGCTGAAAGGATTTTAGAAACACTTGTTCTTTAGAATGTGTAGTTGAAGGCTCTAGGTGAGAAAACTATATGAATAAGCTTGAAATGGATTTTACTACTTTGCATCTTAATACAAGGGCATATATATTCTGGTCACTCTCCCTACCCAACCCTTTCTGCGATGTCCTTTGTGTACAAATTTGCATGGGGACTATATCACATGCTCCAAACTGTCCAATGTGCTCTTGGAACTCTACCCTGCATTTTCTGTCCTGGAAGAGCCAACAATAAGTATCAAGAAAGGAGTCACAAGACAGTAAATGATTTAAGGCACAATATCGAGTATGGCTAATAATAGACACCCTATTAGTTTAGGTGAGGGTGTGGAATAGCTAACCCCTTTGGACTGGCATGATGCAAATGTAGGATAAGAAATGTGTCCTGGTTTTGGAATAAGTAGAAAGAGTGAATAGCCATGGTAGATAGTATCTAAGTACCCCTATACCCTACTTCCCCTCCCCCTTGAATCTAGCCCAAGCATGTGACTTTTTTGACCAATAGAATGAGACTTAAGTAACATTCTGGGACTTACATAGGCCTTGTAAGGACTCATGTTTTCCACTGCCTCCTTCTTAGACCCCATTTTTCATACAGTTAAGAAACCTACATTAGGCTGTAGAATAATGAAAGGTCATGCACATGAAGGATGTGGGAGATGAGAGACCATCTTGAAAATTCCACATGAATAGGCCCAGCTGACACTCCATGGAGAAATGTCCATCAAGTCCAGCTGGAATTTTCTGACCCACAGAATTATGGAAAAAGCAGAATTTTAGAATACTAAGTTATGAAGTGGTTGGTTATGAAGAAATAGATAAATAATTCAGCAAGGATAAGAAATGCAAAAGTAACAAGCTGATTTCCACATGAAAAGATGGTAAAAGCAAAAGCAGAATGAATGTATATGGTATTTAAGAACTCTAAATTGGGCTGGAGAGATGGCTTAGTAGTTAAGCGCTTGCCTGTGATGCCTAAGGACCCCGGTTCGAGGCTCAATTTCCCAGGACCCACATTAGCCAGATGCACAAGGGGGCACACGCATCTGGAGTTCGTTTGCAGCGGCTGGAAGCCCTGGTGTGCCCATTCTCTCTCTCTCTCTCTCTCTCTCTCTCTCTCTCTCTCTCTCTCTCTTTCTCTCTCTCTCTCTCTCTCTCTGTCGCTCTCAAATAAATAAACAAAAAAAATTTAAAAAAAAGAACTCTAAATTGTGTAAACCAGTCCTGCTAGAGCATTTATTTTAGATTAGTAGCTAGAAGGATACAGATTGATGTTGGTCCCAAATAACTTTAACGTAGGAAGGAAATAGTCAAGCCTATCCCTCCAAAGTCCTCTACAGAAGGTGCTAACCTATGATGGTGTCCTGTCCATTGCTCTCTCTCCTTACACATCAGTTTGTATGAATCAATGACCAGCAAGCACAGCCCTTGTGTTCCATTGTTTGTTTTCCTCTGAGATTTACACTGCATATGCAATAGGCCAGAAGGGCTAAGGAAGTCATGCTTGCAAAAAGAATAGCCTTGAGCTAATGCTAGGAGCATAAATATTCTGGCTCACATGGGCTTACAGTCAGGAAGTGTTCTATAACACTTCCCAGAGTGCCCAGCAGAATTCAGTGCTAATTGTCTGCGATGGTGATTGTCTTCCTGATGTACTGTGATGGCTACCTTTCTTTCTGTCTCTCAACCTTACTGATGTTTCCTGGGGATCACCTTGCAAAATTCTGTTTGCTTCTGGAGAAACCCAAACTAATACACTCTCATTTAACAGTTTAGAGAAACAATTCAGGAAGTAGATTACTTTGATTGGATGTTATTAAAAAGTAAGTAAAACAGGGCTGTAGAAATGGCTTAGCAGTTAAGGCAGTTGTCTGCAAAACCTAAGAATCCATGTTTGACTCTCCAGATCCTAGGTAAGCCAGATGCACAAAGATGAGGCAAGCGCAAGGTCACACATGCCTACTAGATGGCGCAAGTGTCTGGAATTAGATTGCAGTAGCTAAGATCCTGGTGCATCAATTCTCTCTCTCTCTATCAATCTAATTTTAAAAAGGTGAAGCAAACTGTACAGCTTTTTAATAGAAGTAGAAATGCATTTTTCTCCATATGGAGTAGGAACGCAAACTTTGCTACAAGAAATCATTATGTGAAGACGCTGGGAAAATTTTGCCATCTCTAGTACATGGCTTCCATTAACACCATTCCCAGACAAGAAGGAAGACAGGTTCAAATGTGAGAGGATAAGTATACACACTACTTCTGCTTGTGTGTCATTGGTGAGAACTTAGTCACATGAGCAATTGTATAGTTACAAAGGAGTCTGGGAAATGTAGTTTAGCTGGGCAGCCATGTGCTCAATAAGAAGGAAATAAATTGGTGATAAGTAATAGATTGGAGTCTATGAACAAAGGAATTAGGTAGTTACTCAGGTTTCTGCAGTTAGTAAGTAGACTAGTAGAGATATCAGCCTTTCTACCAACATTTTTTTTTCCTGTTACTCACTTTAATTCCAACCACACTGTAGCAAAACTCAGATGCCATGTTGATGAATCTGATAATCATTAGGGTCCATCTCCCCTCATCACAGAGGAAGCAAAGCAGAATAAGCCCCTGAGAACTCCTTCTCAGTTTGGGTCTCTGGATTGGCCCTCATTACCCATGACTGTTTGTTTTTAACAAACCCAGCCAGCCTTATTGGCTCACATTGGCCATTGGTACAGACTTTTAAAATAGCACATTCTTTGCTAAGGAACTCTACTGCCTTATGCAGAATGGTGTCTTGCAGACCTTACTTACAAAGCTATCATCACCATGATGCAAGGGCTAGCCCTGAAGAGATGTGCAGCTTAGCCTGCCCGATGATAATCCTATCCAGGTCAGGAAAGCAAAGACCCAGGGAGCTTGTAGACATCCATAGTAACCAGGCACATTTAAAGAGTATCTCTGAAGAAGATGAGCTTGCTTCTTTGCCTTCCAGGAGCCTACAAAGCTGCTTCTTCTGGAACCAGTATCATAGATGGAGATGCTATATGACTAAATATAGTTCATCTAAGTATAAAAATAGAGGAAAATGAGTATATGTAGGTGGAGCCTATGCATAACTTTTTATCCTTGTGTACATTTTTCAAATTCAGATTTTATAAATTTTAAGTTTTAAATGATCATATATGTGGAAATTATATTGCGAGACCAACAGAAGTAAATGAATTATAAGTATTTAATGACTCTGTACTGTACATTCTTAGATAGATAGATAGATAGATAGATAGATAGATAGATAGATAAGGAAATATCCAGGCCAGGAAGTAAAGCTCCATGGTAAAGAATCCTCAAATGGGTCTGTGTTCAATACCAGAACAGAAAAGAAAAAACAAAACAAAACAAAAAAGATTCTGGATCCTAATTAATATTGCACTGAAGGGCTGGAGAGATAGCTCAGCAGTTAAAGGTATTTGCTTGCAAAGCCTATTGACCTGGGCTTGATTTCCAAGTACTCATATAAAGCCAGATGTGCAAAGTGGTACATATATCTGGAGTTCATTTGCAGTGGCAAGAGGCTGGGGCACACCCATTCTCTCTCTCTCTCTCTCTCTCTCTCTCTCTCTCACACACACACACACACACACACATTGCAAATAAATAAGTAAAAATAGGTTTTTAATTGCACCATCTTTAAATCATTATTTTTGCCTACTAACCCATTCTATAACTTTCCCCAAGATATAAAGTATAAATATTTTTTCAATTTGATATTACCAAGGTTTATGTTCTTCAAGTTACCACATACCATCTAATATGACATCTCCAACATTTTTAAGTGAATGTGAACATGATTAACTGTTGCTTATAATTTGAACTTTATACAAAATGTTTGTAGCCTCTCATACTCTGGACCAATTTCTGGTTATGTTCAAACCTCCCTCCTCACTTAGTAGACAATGCTGAAAATAGATGTCTAATCATCAAAAAGCCAAGATTTTTTATCAGGATAAATCTTTAAAACTCATTAACTTTAATGGTAACTAAGTGGCTTTTCTAAAGAGGGTTTATTAGTAGAAAAAAACTCAAAGTTTTCATGCTTTGTATCTTTTAAAATTTTTTTTTCTGTTTTATTTATTTATTTTAGATGGACAGACAGAGAGAGGGAATGAGGCCAATAGAGAGAAAGGGAATGGGTGCACCATGTCCTCCATCCACTGCAAACGAACTCCAGATGCATGTGCCCCCTTGTGCATCTGTCTAACGTGGGTCCTGGGGAATTGAGCCTCGAACCCAGGTCCTTAGGCTTCACAGGCAAGTGCTTAACTGCTAAGCCATCTCTCCAGCCCGCTTCGTATTTTTATTTACATAAATAGCAAGAAAAAACACAATCAGAGTCCTCTGCCTTCTTATTTAATAGCCACTGTCTACCCATGTACTGCCTTTAAAAATGGTCAAGCAAATGTGAGAAAAATAAATATGGAGCATAAACGAAGTGGTAGGTTGTGTGCATAAAAATGAGTAACGCCAGAGCTGCAGAGTAAGAAATGGAATATGTTGGTGTTGAAAATGATAATGATTCCCCAAAGAATTAATAATGTTCTGTTTAAGAAAATAAATGTTTTCAAATCACTCTGGCTGACTAGAGAAATCTGAATCAAAGTCAGAAATTAATAAAAGGATACAGACAGAGACCCCCTCAGCCATAAATAACAGAGATGATTTGTATGCACATAAAGGCCTGAAGGCCCTGCCATGTCTATAGTTCTATGAGAAAAATCTAATGAAATGCAAGAAGAAAATGTTTAAAAGAGAAATGAATGTGCCTGGTATAAATGCTATTGTTGTGTTCCTGTGACACAGTGACTTGTTTTCTGGAAAAGTAATTCTTCAGTTGAGCCCAGGCAAGCATTGTATTCATTGTAAAGTTGTATATTTAGACCTATACCCTGAAGGGTTTGCCTGCCTTTAAAGCTCAATGCTACCAGGAGCTCATTAGAGTAGAAGGACAAAGCTGAATCATATTACTGCCTGACACTACTCGCAACTTCTGGGTAGTTTTCAGGAGCTTCAAGTGCTTAGATCGACAGCTGTGTAGGAAGGAGAAAGTAGAATATTTGATATGTGAGGTGTGCACATCAAACGTGTGGAAATGTATAGACAGAGATAAAGACGCTCGTGGGACATCTTGTTATGTTGGCATGGCTGCAGAACAATTCCAGGGTAAACATAGATACATACTTAACAGAGCTGCCAGGCACAGGTTTCAAGAATTAGAACAGCCTGAGATTGATTCAAGATCAAACAGTTCCTTTCTCTATGTTATATCAGGGACCAACTTTGTAACCAGTGGCAGGAAAATAAAAGAGTATAATTAGAGCCATGACATGTTCACTGTTAGAGACACAGCTAGTGAGGTTAAATTTGGGCCTGTTTTGACACAGAATGGCTTCATCCTACAAGGGTCATCAAATGAATGGTTTGGCCCAATGTTAATGTCACTGGTAAAATTCAGGTCCTCTCCACCTGTCTTCCTACATAACTGGACTTTATGGGAAGCTGTTTTCAGGATGCTGAGAGGTGAATGGGTGAATGAAGATAGAAAAGAGGGAGTGTTATTAAAGAGAAGCTCCGAGACATGTCAGTTAAAGACCACCCCCCAGCCAAAATCATTCATCCATGCTTTCTGGACATTCAATGCCTTTTATGTTTTTTTTTAATTCTTGGAATAAATAACATCTGAATGTAGGGAGAAAAGCGAGAGGTTCCAGAAGCAATAGAGTAGAAATTTGGCATCTGCCTCATACCTCGATTTCCTTCCAGAAGCTACCCCCAAAACTGTTTCTTGAAGATTTTTCCATGTACAGATCCAGCCATTGATTTCAAGTGTAAAGCCACCTAGCACACTTGTCCAGTCACTCCTCAACACCCAGGTCTTCCATACCCACAGCGTATCCTTCACTCAGCCCCACCTTCCTGGCCTGTGTATTCATCCTGTGTGGGGTTTCTAGTAGATGACCTGTCCTCACCCTGGAGACCCAAGCGGTTTTTTTTTTTAAGGTTGGAGTTGTTACTTAATGATAATGACTTATTTTACACATTGTCTGTCTGCTGATGTTTAAAAGATAAGACATTTGTCAGGGCCGGCTCCTGAGTCCCTCAGAGGACTCTGGGAGACCTTGCCAAAGGCTTCCGAACTGAATAGTCATTGGGCTGCCAGATAATTCAGAAACTATTTGTATGAGCTGTTTATCAAATTATTAACCGCACAGATGTTGTTTGGTTGAAGAGCAGCTGAATCTCCTCTCTGGCAGCCGCGGAGACAAAGGTCTCCAAGAATAATTGGAGATGTGCACGGAATATTAAATTAATTTACTGCTCTTAATTCTTATGCAAATTCTGACCTCTGATGGCGCCTATCAATTACCCCACACGCAGTGAAAGCGAAGGCGACAGTTTCTTTTCTTTGCTTCGCCTTTTTTTTTCTTTCTTTTAAGAACTCGAAAAAGGAAATGTTTGCAATAAGCAGGCGTAACTGGAATTGTTTAATTGAATCTCCAAGTTTTAGGGATGTCCATGGAGGATAAAAGCCCAAGGCACAGGGGGCGGAGGAATTTGTGGGTTTGCACACCTGCGGGGCGGCAAGAAAAAGCTTGTGAGCAGGGACCGGGCAGGGAAGTCCCACTTTAGCTTGCAGGCCGGCTCGGAGCCTCGGTTAAATGTCGCTTCCGCACCGGCATCACGGTGGCTGGAGAGGCCGCTGGCTCAAAGTCCCCAGTTGCTCCGCCTTTGCTGGATCCCGAGCTTTGGCTTCCTCTTTGCAACCCTCAAGTAAACGACAGACAGACAGAAAGAAGGAAAGAAGAAAAGAAACAGTAACACTTTGTCTTCTTGTTCTTTGTTTGGAAACCCAAACCACGGCACCACACACTTAACGTGCCACTGTACTGCAATCCCGGGTGGGCCGAAATACAAGCGTAATTGTTTCCCGCGTGGACACCCAACTCGTTCCCCTGAATTGAGCAAAAGCCGGGGCTTTGTCTGCGCTGGTGTCTCAAACGCCGTGCGGTTTCTGCGCCCGGGTGGTGGGCAGTCAAGACGGGGTGTTTGCGGGGCCGGGGGGTGGGGGGGGCGGGTGCCGGAGGAGGTGTCTCCCAGTCTTTCATCATCTTTCTAATAAGGAAAACCAAATCGGGCGCATAATGTCATCAGCCCCCGGCCCGACCTCGGCGGGACCTCGGCAGCCCGATGATGTCGCCAGCGGCCCCCGGCGCTGCCACGACGCGTCGCCTTTCAGCTCCTTGAGGTGCCCACAAAAGCCAGACAACAATATCAATTAATCATGCAGCGGGCAAACAAGGAGATTTATCCCCCCGACAAACAGCCCCACCGAGAGCCGCTGAATGGGCGTGATTAGCATGTGAAAAGGCGAGCAAAACTCCGCGGTTCAACAGCTAAAGAGCAATTTGATGGGGCTGGGGTGGGGAAATTACTTGATTAGCGTCGGTCGGTCGGAGGAGGAGAGCTTCGGTACAGACCCTCCGCCCGGAATGCGACGCCGGAACAAAACGCGCTGGTAAACGCGGCGGGCGACCTGGAGGGACAACAAGCGAGCGAGCGAGGGTGGCGCGGGGGCCTGGACCGGGGTGCTAGCCAGGGCGGGGGGCGGGGGAGACCATCCCGGCCAGAGGGGCTGACCTGCTAGCCACCACCAAAGCCCGGGGGACGGGGGCGGGGGAGGGATGGTGCTGACAGGAGCTGCAACAGCTGTTCCACTGTCCTCCCTCACCTAGCTCCCAGGCCTGGACGGGGCGGACACAAGTCTCCCCACCTGTAGGGCCAAGTGGACCTTAGTTTAACACGCGGCCCTGGCTCTGGCTCCCAAGGAGAGTGACCCCGAGGCGCACGAGGATGGAAGGGCCTTTCCATGCCCTCCTTTGGGCTGTCCTGGGTGTCCCTCGAGGACGCAGGTCGCTGTCCAGCAGCCCCTCGTCGGCCAGTTGCCACACCGCCGCGGCCCGCGCTGTTCCATCCGCACCAGCTCTGCTGTGAACTGTGGAACCCAGCAAGACTGGTTTCCCCAAACCTCGGAGTTTATCCGTAGGGTTTCTGCCTCATGGAAAAGCCGCTACCGTGGGTTTTAAGCACTTGGCAGGAGAGGGTTCCTGGGTTTCACGGTCCACGAGGAAGATGTGGGGGATTGAAAGGGAGCGCTCCAAGCGGGGTGGTGGGTCTGGAGATTGGCAAGGTAGGAGTGCGGCGCACTGGCTAGGGGTGGGGGCGCGGGGGGCCTCTGTAGCCTTAAGGTAGGGACAGGATGGAGCCGGAGCTAGGATTCTCTCAAGGCTCCCTTGCACAGTTTCAGGCTTGTCCGTTGGATCCGGATTTTCAGGACAAGATACAGGAAGCTGGGCATTGTGGACTTCTCCACAGACCTGGAGGGCCACAACCAAAGCCCAGGGCTCAGATTTTGGATAGACTTTCACTGTCTTGTAAGAAAGGCGAGTTTATGGGATGCTAAGGAGCAGGGCAGCTAAGGGCCGGGCAAGGCCAAATGCAGAGCGAGGGCACACTGAAGCTCCTGCTCCCTCTCTACCTGCCCCCCATTTTGGATGGACAATCAAAGTCTTACTGAGCACCCACCTACTGTGCCCTAGATGAGGCTTGTGCCCACTCAAGAGAGAAGAACTTGGTTTCCACCCTCAACGCTCCTGGAACCTTCCCTTTGGACACAAACCCATAGTTCCCTGTTCCCTGGCTCCTCCCATTGCGAGCAAGGGGGAAAGCTCTCACCACAAACCTGAAAACCAAGTCTAACTGGCCCCAAGTCTCTGGACCCAGTGAAAGGATCCTTCCAGCTAAAGCAAGGGAAAGGAGTGTGGCCTTTGGGATCGCTTCAGTTTGTCTCATGGAGAGGGGAAATCTAAATGGCCTTCCTGAAGTACATAAACACAAATGTAATAAAGACTTCAACAGACTGATTCACTAAAGCCTTGTCCGTGTTAAACACATCCCGACCCTTGGCACAGAGGAACCAAGATTCAAAGAGTCAAATCTTATTTTTGTAAAAAGCAGGGTGTTTGTGTGTGTGTGGGGGGATTCGCTTCCATCAGCTGAACGGTGAAAACAGTGTCAAATCACAACAAACGTCGGCTTCAGAAGGCTTAATTCTTTCTCTGGTGGCCGGTGCTGCGAATTCCAACTTCCCCCTCCCGCCCACCCCCCACCCCCCACCCCCGCCCACACTACAATGCAGCCAGCTCTTTTCTACTTCTCTTTAAGCGGACCCTACGAGCCCTGGCTCCCCACTTGGCGCTGGCTGCGAGGATAGAAAAGGGTGCCATGGCTGGCAGTGAAGGAGGGCATGGCGGCTCTGCCCGCGCTAGGAATTCGAGACCCCGAAATTGGGAGGGTGGGTGCGCACCTGCGCTGTAGAACCCTAGCGGCAGTCCCCAAACACACGAATTCTGCAAGGCGAAATGGCAGGACAGACAACAGAACCCGATGTCTCCCGAGCCAGCTCACACTTGTCGGAACACCAACGCGCCTTGTGGCTGGAAGCGCTTCCTCCGGGCGGCTGGGACTGTGAATTTTAATTCCAAAGCCAAGTGGTTGAACCGTATCAAAGCTGGGTGGAGGGGGCGGTGGCAGGGAATCGAGTGGCTGGATGCCTTTGCGTGCGGGGTGGCAGAGCTGTTCCCACCAATAGCGTCTGCTTGGGGCTGGCTTTGTATTTATTTTTTGCAAGTTCTGTCCGGTGCCCATCATATTGCCCTGAAAAAGCAAAAGAAGCCGCTGCAATTTATTCCAATGGGCGGTTTTTAAGAAGCTGCAATTTGAACCGGCTGGGTGTTATTTAGTGCAATATGAAATCAAATGATCCTATTTCTCAAATAACAGTGTCTGTGAGGAGAAGTGAATCCTCTGAAAGGGTAATTGTCTGCTGATGGTGTTTCCCATTATACCCGATCTTGGCCTAAATGGTATTCGGCAGCAGGGCGGAGAGTGAGGGGTGAAATCAATGCACCACGCCAACTCGCGCTCGGGAGGAAGAAACGCGCCCCCCAGATCGCGTCCCCGAGCGTCTAACGAAGAATGCCACCGCCCGGTGCGTCACCAGTATCCGGCGACCTTACTTTGCAGGTGTCCCACATCACCGGACTGGAGCGATCTTGGGGACAGGAGAATAAAGCTAATTCTTCCTCCTTTCGCAACTTTGGAAGTCGTTAGTTTCTGGCATCGTAGAGACGGGCAGCAGATAATCTGGAAAAATAAAACCCAGTTTGGCGATCTCGGTGTCTGGTTAATATTGAGAACGCGAGTCCTTCTCTTCAAGGACACGCGTCGGTCTAGGCTGCAGGCTTTTCCCTGGCAGGTTTCCGGTGCCCGTATTAATCCCTGGGAATGGCCTTGCGGTCCCCCAGAGACACGTTAGACAAGCAGTAGTGTTTAGCACCTTTGGGACATAAGGGTTGGCCTTGGACTTTTGAAACTACCCTCCGTGGGTTCAAGCCACCGTTTAGGGGAGAACCTGATGTAGGGCCAGAAGTGTCTCAGAAAAGCGCAGATGAGGAGCGGGTTGGAGGAATGACTTTAATCACAGCGACAGGAGTGGCACTCTGGGAGCTACTTGTTGGCCTTGGGATTGTCAGTCCCTCCAGGGTGGAGCGTCAGTTTACACATAGGTAATATTCTCCGGCTGCTTCTCTTCAAAATTATGTCCATCAGGAGAGACAGGGCAGGCAACAGCTTTGCCCATAAACCCTCCTTAATTATTATTGCACGCACCTCCAGGGGAGTGGCCTCCTTAGCACCTGTGCGGGAGGGGGCAGAAAGTGGGGGTGGAGGCCTTGGAAGGAAGGCGCATCCTGGTTTTCAGCTCTGCAGGGCCAAGGACACAAAGCGACTGGCATGCCCTTCCTCTCCTTTCCCCCAACTCACCCCCTTTCAGATTTTTTTTTTCTGTCCCCGAAAGCGAAGTCTTGTGTCTTGAAACTGTAGTTACAGCCTACATCTTCTGCTCCTTGCGGCTATCTCCGGCCAAGATTTTTAAATGTGTGACTTGTTTCTGCTCCAGCTAGGCAGGTTTCTTTTCATTTTGTGTGTGTGTGTGAGAGGGGTATTTTGAGGGTATATTATAGGTGTGTATATATACATTTACATACACAATGCATATAGACACATATATGCACATCTTTACCATACTGCGATTTCTATGTACAGCTGATTAGATTATTCATGATTTCCACCCTTCCTTGGGTTTTCTTTTTTCTCACAAGCTCAAAACAACTAAGAAGGAAATTTTATTCCCACTCCAAAGGGGTTGTGACCAACCCAAGTGGAGCTGGAGCACCGGGTGAAGGGTTCCAAGCACTCCCTTCTCACTGACTAAAGAAAACAACAGGCATTTTGGTTCCAAATCTGTGCGTCTTTTTTTGGATACCAGTTCCAGGCTGAAAATGCGCCCAGGAATGGCCAGAACAAGGGGCCCTCTTGAGCTCTTAAATTTTCACCTTCCAGCTCTGAGTTTCAGAAAGCCCCCTGCCTGCAATGTTCTCCGGTCTACTTCTGGGGGACCTGCCCACTCTTGGCAAAATGTTAAGTCCTAAAAATCGGCCTTAAGGTGAGAGCCCACGCCCTCGGTGTCCCGCCAGAGGCCTCTGGGCTCCCCTCTGAGGCTGTGGTCACCCAGCAAATCTCGGGCTGGGCAGAGGTGTGAGAGCAGCGACCGCCTGGCTTGGGGCGGAAATGCTGGTGGCATTGGGGACAGAGCAAAGACAGCGGCCGGCCAAGCAGAGGACACACACACACACACACACACAGACTAAATTAGACCCCCTTAAAGAGCAAAGATCGAAGGCCAGGAGTCCCTCCAGCAACCAGTTTGCTCGCGATTCCCGCTCCTCTGAGCCAACCAGGTCCTCAAGTAGAAGCTCAGAGCCTGCAGGTAGTCTTGTGCGCGCCCCTATGCCTCTGGACAGCTTAGGGGTGCTGTGTATACACCCTCTTCCCCTGGAGCCCCGGGCTGAAGAGAGCCCTGTCTCGGGGCTGAAGTGCAAGGGGCTGCGGGTGGCCCAACTCCACAGGCACCTGACCCTGTCTCCAGGCAGACCACCTAGGTCAAGGTCAAGGTGCACTGGGGCGGGAAAGAGAACCAGCGCGTCAGGCCTCCCCAGCTCCTCTTCGCTGGGATATTAGGGTCCCAGAAACTCTCTCTCCAACACTGTGGCAGAGAGCAAGGGGTTTAAGATCAGATCTTGCCCCTGCCCGGGGGCCATTCTCTCGCACCCGGTGCTCTGCTGCGGGGAAAGCTGACCTCAAACACCCCAGCTACCCAGTGCCCATACCTCCTTCTCCCCTCAGCAAGACCCCCCTTCCCCCACCTCGCTCCACCAGCCCTCCCCTCCCCTCCCCCGACCACTGACCTTGGGAAGGCGCGGAGCGGCGGTGGCCCAGCTTCGCTGGGCGCTGCGCGAAGGAAGAGCGCGGCTCGTGCAGCCCAGACCCGGTGGCTGGTCGGCTTGCGCCCCGGCGGCCACGGAGAGCGGAGCTCCCCTCCCCCCGCCCTATAATTTAATCACATGCGATATTAAATGATCATGCCGCTCATTAATCACCACGAGAGTTATTGGGACTGAGCACAGCGCCTCGTATTTTGACAGCCCTGAATGGTTCTTGAGGCTTGGGGTGCATCCGGGTTTGGGGGATGGGGACTCTCTCACCACTTTTGAGAAACACCAGAGCCCCACGCGGACTGATAAGGCCTCTTGTTTGAGAAAAGATTTGGAAAAAGCTCAGGTCCGGCTTCAGAGTTTGGCTGAGAGTTTGTGGGAAATCCAAACGCATCCCTCCCCAGGGCTCCTTTTCTTAAAACATTTAGGTTTTGATCATGGTGCTCAACACAGCAAGCTGAGTATTTGCAGATTTTCAGGAGAATGAATTTGACACGCATCTGGGCGTCTCCCTGACCCACTGTGAATGGAGAGGTAAAGGCGTTTGAAATACAGATGGAATCAGAAATGAAGGCATTTCAAAGGATTAACTTCCATAACTAGAACACAGCCCTCTTGTTTTTCTGCATACTATAAATAGGAAGAAAGGAAAACGAAGATTTTTTTCAGTTTAATGCCTAAATTTGTTTTTTTTAATGTCACTAGAAGCTTGTTTTATTTTCAAGTTTTAGTTCCTTGTTTATTATTATTAGGCAGATCTTTTAGTAAATAAACGAATCAACATGATATTATTATGATTTGATTACATATATCAAAAAAGGCAAGTCTCCTCAAAGGTTGTCTTCTCTTAACATTCAGGAGAGCTATCTCGACCTTGGGGAAGGGTGCCAGATATGAATCTGTCAACCAACATATTTTAAAAACAACAACTAGTTTGAAATTAACATTTGCAAGAACTGTACCTCTCCCATCCAGTCTCTTCTCACCTTAATGGAAGCCAAGACTGCTATATCAAAAGGCCCAATTCTTCAGGAAAGGGCTGCAGTGTTACTCAGCTGTCAAGTAAAGTTTTCTGAGTAAATTTCAGGTTCAACCAATTTTCTTTTCCTTTAAATAATATCAAATAAAAACAAGTATTAACTGGGGGCATGTTCAAAATTCTTAGGGGCTAAATTGTATTGAATTTTCTGACCAGAACGTGGGATAAATTGAATAAGCAAATAAATACATATATCCTGGCCCCGTGGTTCTGCTTACTTACAGAATATCATCCATAATATTAAATGTGTCCAAGACTATTTGTGAGATGTTTCCTCTTATTAGTCTGTTGTCTGCATTTTCCTACCCTGTTCACTAACACACAAAGAGATAGGTATCAAAATTCAATACACACACACACACACACACACACACACACACACACACAGAGAGAGAGAGAGAGAGAGAGAGAGGGAGGGAGGGAGAGAGGGAGGGAGGGAGAGAGCACCAGGTGAAATTCATAAATCCTACAAAACCTAGTGCGGAGGAGGGAAACATAATGTGGCATATTTTTTTTTTCATAAGCCAATGGAGGAAAAAAAATCTTTTGACTATCCTTATCCAGGCGGTTCATGCCTGCATCTGTTCTGCAGTGCCAGGGACATTGGGTGAGGGGGAGTGGGGTGGACGGAGAGATCACTTAGTACCCCAAAAGCTTTTCCTGGATAAAGGAGGCCAATGGCAACTACCTACATAAAAAAATAATAATAACCAACTATATCTGAAGACTTTAAGACTGTGAGTATAACCTGAGTTATCCAAGCAGTGTAAATTAGTGGATTTGTCTTCTTCTGAAATGCAGAATAAGGATACAGACTGTCTAAAAAAGACTTTTTTTTTTTTTTTTTTTGAGGACAGGGTCTCACTAGGTAGTCCTGACTGCCCTTGAACCTGCAGTTATTCTACTGTCTCTACCTTCCCAGTATTGAAATGACCAAAGTGCATTATCATGCCCAGCTTCTTCCATATACTTTATCTCACTATATAAATAGTTATCACATCATGTTGTTTAGGGATTAATGAAAAAAGTCTGTACATGTTCAAAACAAAAATACTCACTGTAGGTCTAACTATATACTATACAATAGTGGCAGTATAACATTTAAAAACTTTGTGGGATGGGCTGGAGAGTTGCCTTAGTGGTTAAGGTGCTTGCCTGGAAAGCCAAAGGACCCAGGTTCTATTCCCCAGGACCTACATTAGCCAGATGCACAAGGGGGCACATGCGTCTGGAATTCATTTGTGCCTATTCTCTGTCTTTCTCCCCCTCTTTCTCTGTTAAGTAAATGAATAAAAATAAAATATTTTTTAAAAATTGGTTGGTGGGAGGTTGTTGGAGTACCTTCTTTTTACAGATGGCAGTGAACACTGAAGAGACCCAAGACCCATCGGGATGACAAGAAAAGAAAGTTGAATAGCATAAGTCTTCTCTATCACATCTACCAGGGCATAGGAGACCTTACAGAGGAAGTGGCAAACCAAACACAGGCTCTGCTCTCACTGCTAGTCTGCCAACCTCCTCCAGGAAGATGGCAGTAGACAGTGAGGAGAGTCGAAACTCATCAAAGCAGAAAATCAGAGGATGCAGAGAGCTCAACAATAAAGGAGGCATCTAACAAGTCTGTCAAGACTCAGGGACCATTGGGAAAGAAGAGGCAGGAATATTGTAATGTCATAAGGCATGCAGCTGGCCAAAGACTCAGGATAGCACCTCCTGCTCATGTCCAAAGCCCACCCCCTACCCCACCACTGTCTAGCTTCTGAGTGTGTCCATCAAGTTTTTCAACCCACATCTTGGTCATGGAGCATATTGGAATAGTTTCTTTTTGATCATGACAGTAGATTAGTGGAAGCCACATAGTAAGCCTTAAAATCAGTCTTCTTCTTAGTCATTTTTTAGCCATTCTAAATCTGTGCATTTCACTATGACTCTTAGTATCAGCTGTCAATATCTATGAAAAACCTCACCAGGAGTTTTATTAAGATTCTATTAAATGTATAGATTAATTATTAGATCTCCTAACAAGTTTAAGTATCCTGACTCATATTTTTCTCGACTTAGATCCTCTTTAACTTCCCCCAGCAATATTCACATTTTCCAGTGTATAGAATTTTCACATCTTATGCCAGATTGAACTAAGAAGGCTGGGGAGATGGTATAGAGGTTAACAGTGCTTGATTGCTAAGCTTTCTGGCCCAAGGTTCAATTCCTCAACCACTTATATAAGTTCAGATGCAAAAAAAGAAAAAATAAATACATTTTAAAAAGAAAATTCTTGGGCTTAGTAGTGAAGGTATTTGCCTGCAAAGCCAAAGGACCCAGGTTTGGTTCCCAGGATCCACGTTAGCTAGATGCACAAGGGGGTGCACATGACTGGAGTTCATTTGGAGCGCCCTGGCAAGCCCATTCTCTCTCTTTCTCAGTCAAATAAATAAAATGAAATATCTTTTTTTAAAAAAGAAAATTCTTGGCTGGAAAGATAGCTTAGTGGTTAAGGCACTTACCCGTGAAGCCTAAGGACCCATGTTTGACTCTCCAGATCCCATGTAAATCAGATGCACAAAGGTGAAGCAAGCTCAAGTTCTCACATGCCAACTAGGTGGCACAAGTGTCTGGAGTTTAATTTTAGTGGCTGAGGCCCTGGTGTGCCAATTCTCTTCTCTCTCTCTCCCCGTCTCTCTAATTTAAAAAAAAAAAAAACTGCTTTAATGGCCTGGAGTGATGACTCAGTGGTTAAAGTTTTTTGCTTATAGAGCCTGATAGGCTGGGCTCAATTCCCCATCACCTATGTAAAGCTGAATAAAAAGTGACAGTCGTCTGTGATCCTAACATACCTATGACAATGGGAAGTGGAACCAGGAGAATGTGAAGCTCACAGACCAGCTAATCTAATGTTGCTTTGCCTTCTGGCAATGTATTTGCAGAGGAAGAGATCCTGTCTCAAAGATGGTGGAGCTTAGATACCTTGAAGTTGTCCTCTGACCTCCACATGCACATCATGGCACATGAACATGAAAGTACACATGCACACATACACACATACAAATAATCAAAAGAGTTATCCTAAGAAATTTCCCATTTTTTGATGCTACTATGTCTTACCCTATTTTCTTTTGCTATAACAAAACATCTGAGACTAAGTAATTTATTAAAAAGTTTATTTGGTTCATAATTGTGGAGGCTGGAAATTGAAGGTCCAATGATTGCATCAGGTGAAGGCCTCATGATGCTTGCTGACAAAGCATGAGGCAAGCAGGTAGTTGGGGAAGATGCAAAACATGAAGAGTTGTTTCATTTTACAACAACCCACTGTCAAGGTAACTAATCTAGTACCACCAGAACTGTATTAATCCTTCATAATAACCTGATCATCTCTTAAGGGTCCTATAACCTCTGAACACCACTATACTAGGAAACTAAATTTCAATGTGAATTGTGGAGAGAATATTCCAATCTGACCATGTTGTAAGTGATAAGATGTTCAGTCTTACTTTTAATTTTTTTTAATTTTTATTTATTTCACAGTGACAGACACAGAGAGAAAGGCAGATAGAGGGAGAGAGAGAGAATGGGCGTGCCAGGGCTTCCAGCCTCTGCAAACGAACTCCAGACGCATGTACCCCCTTGTGCATCTGGCTAACGTGGGACCTGGGGAACCAAGCCTCGAACTGGGGTCCTTAGGCTTCACAGGCAAGCGCTTAACCGCTAAGCCATCTCTCCAGCCCTTATTTTTAATTTGTTATTAAGTCAATTTGATTAGATTGAGAAGTACCTGGAAGATGAATAAAGCATACTTCTGGGTATACCTGTGAGTGTGTATCCAAAGAGTATTAACTAAGGGCCATAGACTTGGATCGCACCACTCAATAACCTTGTGGCCAAGATGGAGCAAAAGAAGAAAAAGGAAGAAACCCAGTAACACAGACATTATTATTTAGTTTTTTTTTTTTTTAATGTATTTTCAGAGAGACAGAGAATGAGAGAGGGCATGCCAGGGCTTCTTGCCACCACAAACAAACTCCAGATGCATGCACCATTTTGTATATCTGGCTTTCTGTGGGTACTGGGGAATTGAACCCAGGCTGTTTGGATTTGCAAGAAGCACTTTTGTTTTTAGCCCCTGAGCCATCTCTTAGGACCTAACACAGCCATTCTTCTGTGCTTCCTGACAGTTATAAGATGAGCTGCTCTAAAACAATGAGTCAAATAAATCTTTTCTCCTTTCACATAAGAGAGAGAAAGTTTGACTAACATAAGTGTGATTTTAAAAAAATTTGACCCAATATTGTGTGTTGTTCTTACATATAAATCCAATTGTTTTGCATATTGATTTTTCATCCTACCAACAGGCTAAACTTGTTTATTAGGTCTAAGAAACTAGAACAATGTAGCCTGTTTTTTTTGTGTTCCCCATTAGCCTCTAAGATGAAATTTGTAATGTAGATGACAGTGGGTTGATTTTTATTTTTCTGTTCTCCATGGCACCTTGACAAGAGTATAAACTCTCTGAGTATCAGAAGAAAATGACAGAATGTGTGATTCCATAGTTATGACTGATGGGATCCTATATGTTAAAGGAACAGCCAGGTTGGCCTTGAAGTAAAGTCACTATTGAAGCTGGCCTTATACTCACAGAAATACACCTGCCCTAGGCTCCAGAGTGCTATGATTATAGGTGTATACCACCATGCCCAGAATGTTGGAGACAAAATTTCAACGTGTGAGCTTTGAAAGGACACAAATCATCAGACCATAGCTAGAGTTATCACCAGAATCATTAAATAATGGAAGTGGATAAATTTAAAAGACTGCTTTCTTAGAGTTAGGCATGTAGCTCAGTAGGGGAGTACATACTTAACAGGCACAAGACCCTGGATTTATTCCTCAGCATCAAAGAAAGAAAAGCCTACTTTCTCATCCTTCAATCTAGAAAATTCTGTTCCATCTTACATGGTCCCTTAGAGGCCCTCAGTTGAATTGGCCAAAGTGGCATAGATATCCTGTAAAAAACATCCCTCTCACTCTGGCCATCAGCCCTCCAGTTTCCTTTCTTGTATTTTTCTATTATGATTACTTGTGTAGATGTTTATGTATGTGTGTGCATGAGTGCACATATGGAAGGCAGAGGACAACCTTGGGGTGTCAGTTCTCTTTCCACATTGTTTGAGACAAGGTCTTTCTTGTTTTGCTGCTAAGAAAGTCAGACAATCTGACCTGCAAACTTAGGATTTCTCTTGACTCTGCCTGCTATTGCTGTAGCATATTGAGGTTACATGCCTGTATGTCGGTGTTGGGCATCCAAGCTCCAAATGCCACCTTGTGCATCTGGCTTACGTGGGTCCTCAGGAACTGAACCTGGATCCTTTGGCTTTGTAGCAAGTGCCTTAAGTGTTAAGCCATTCCATCAACCCACTGTCACCATTTTATAAGTGACAGATTTGTGACATATCAAGGTTGAGTAATCTGCCCGGAGTAACACAGCTCGTAAGTGGAGACAATAGTATATGAGAAGCACCTACGTCACAATTCTCAACCCCGTTTCAACCACTTTTCAAGGACATGAAGGTAAGGGCCTGTTGGAATAGGGAGGATGCTCTGTGTAGCTGCACTATGAAGGTGCCCCAGGAATGAATGATACCTATATTTCTACAATGACCCATGGATAACTGTAGACAACGAGAAATGAGACATCCTCCACCCTTCACTGGGTGCCTTGCCATCTTGTAAACATAAACCCGCTAGCTGTCAAATTAAATGGCATTTGTTATCTAAAACTCTTTAGTTTTAACCTGCCTTTGAGTGCATCTTCATGAAAGAAGGCCTAAGTGTCCCTTTGTTTCCAACCCTTATAGTCAAGAGTACTTGTTGAACCTTGATGAGAAAAGTACATACAAATGGCAAACAATGGTGAAATCAACCAAATGGTTTTTGAGGAGAATCTTGGCATTTAAAGATGGTTCACATGTGATGTCAACACCTACAGCCTGCTACTCTGACATCCAGGGTTGTAGGGTGTAGAGCCCTCCCTGCCTGGCTCACCAAGCCATGGTCCAGTCCTGTGGGGAGCAGACATTTGGTGTTTCAGGAAGTCTGTCCCCTCTGTGTCTATAGAGGCATAATCCTAGAGACTTTGTGGGAGCACCAATTCATTGACTTCCAGGCAAATTGCAGGCATATGAAAGCAGGGAGACAGAGTAGGTCCATCTCATTTAACTGGTGCCTCTATTTTTCCATTTTCTGCTGCAAATCTAGTATTCTGGCTGTTATTTAGCTTTCTAGTGGCATGGGCATTTTAAAGGTCCATTTATTAGTTGTTGGTTTCTTTGATTTGAAACAAAATGAGGAGATCCATTTTTATTTTATTTTTGGTGCCAAGGATTGAAACCAAATTATTGTGCATGAGTTTCAGCATATCTATCGGAATATCTACTTCTTCTTGTCTACAATGAGCTGTAACAATATCTTTGAACCAAATGCTCTTAGCAATCTCATGCCTTCCTGCATTAGTCACAGTTTACCAGAGAAGCAGTAGGAAATTCACAAATTGAGAAGGGGTGGCTGTTTTGGAACTAGCTCCTGAGAGTGTGGGGGACATTAATCTTTTCCTAAGTCTTTCAGCTGAATAGATGAGGTCTACCCACAATATAAAGGTTTTTATATGATTTTAGTATGTCTCCCAAGGGTTGTGGAAGCTCTGTCTTCAGTGTGGTCTTGAACTGATGAACTCTTTAAGGTATGGGACTTGTGCATTTTACTGAGGCAAATGTGGGTGCTCCCCTCAGGAGGGATTAACAAATCTCATGGGATTCTGAGAAATTCTCATAGGAGTGTGTTGTTATAAAAGTACCTGGCCTTTGATTCTTATCTGGCTACCCATGTCACCTTATGATTTCTCAAAGGTGTGTCACCATCCTGAAGACATCTGCTATTAGGTCCTCATCAAAGAGCAAACCAGGGGACCATCTGACCTTGGACTTCCAGCCTATGAAACTGTCAGATAACAAACCTCTTTCATTTACAAACTATTCAACCTCATGAATTTTGTGATAGCAATAGAAAATGGACCAAGAGAGAGTTGGCTACTTTATTCAAAGTCTGGTGATTTAAAAGTTAAATATATCCAAGAAAACTACTTTATGGCAGCATCTAGATGATCAAGTAATTAGGCACTGTGGCCTGACCATGGTAACACATAAAATGAAGCATTATAGGCTAGAAATATGACTTAGCAGTTAAGGCACTTGCCTGCAAAGCCCAAGGACCCATGTTCGACTCTCTAGGACCTAAGTAAGCCAGACACACTAGGTGGTACACGTCTGGAGTTCTATTACAGTGGCTGGAGCCCTGGCACATGGCATACCAGTTCTCTCTCTTTCACACTCTCACCACATACAAAAAAAAAAAAAAAAAAAAAAAGCCTGGGATGGAGAGATGGCTTAGCAGTTAAGGCACTTGCCTATACAGCCAAAGGACCTCAGTTTGAGTCCCCAGGACCCAAGTAAGCCAGATGCACAAGGTGGCACATGCATCTGGAGTTCGTTTGCAGTAGCTAGAAGCCCTTGCATGCCCATTCTCTCTCTCTCTCTCTCTCTCTCTCTCTCTGCCTTCCTCCTTCCCTCTCTCAAATAAATAAATAAATAAAATATTTTAAAAAGGCAAGTCTGTTGGTCTTGCCTCAAGAAAAGTAAAAAAACACAAAAAGCAAGCATTATGACTCTCCTTCTGACATCATAACCCCCCTCCCCCCACCAAGGATACATCTCACATTGTAATTCTAGCCTTTCTAATTTCTGGTGACTTATGTCACCTCTACCTCTATTATGCTTGTTTTTCTTTTCTTTTCTTTTCTTTTTTTCCAAGATAGGGTCTTGCTCTAGCTCAGGCTGACCTGGAATTCACTGTGTTATCTCAGGGTGGCCTTGAACTCATGGCAATTCTCCTACCTCTGCCTCTCAAGTGCTGGGATTAAAGGTATGCTCCACCACACCCGGTTTATGCTTGTTTTTCTAATTCATGTCCCACACAGTAGCTACTACCTACATGTGGCTACATGTAAATTTAAATGCCAATTGTTACAATTAAATTAAAATTTCAATTCCTTGGTTGCATTAGCCACCTTGAGTTGTTCAGAAGTCATAGATGGCTAGTGGTTACTCAATTGAATAGAGCTGAATAGAGTATTTCCATCATTGTGGAAAGTCCCATTGGGTAGGTCTGCTCTAGATGGTTCTTCACTGTAACCTTGACTTATTTTTATTATTAACTTTTTTTTTTGTGAGATAAGGTCTTGCTATGTAGCTCAGGCTGACCTTGGATTCAAGATCACCTTACTTTTGCCTCCAAGTACTGGAATTACAGGCATACAGCACCACATCAGACTGATGCTCCCTGTTAATTTTTCTGCTCTAAGTTCAAAGTCTCCTCACTATCTGGAGAGTCACATAAATCCACATTGAGAATTTTGTAGAAAGATATTTTGATGCATTCGTGTATGAGTCAGGATATGCAAAACCAACTGCTGAAACAAACATCTCCAGAATATCAGCAGCTCAACATGACAAGGGTTTTTTTTTTCTTGTTCAGGTCATCTTCCCATGTGTTGTCTCTCTTCATTCTTCTTCTTCCAGGGCCTGAGGCTCTGCCATTGAATCCTCTGCATCCAGTAAGCCAACTAATGAAAAGTGGGAACAATGTGCCAGATATCCTGGAGCTAGGCCTGAAGTGGTGCTTCCTTTCTGCCCACATTTCACTGGCCAACTTTGGTCCTAAAGGCCTACCTAACTGAAAGGTTGACAAATGTCTTTCTGTGGGCCAAAGGGGAGACATAAAGCAGAATGTTGAACACATAGTATAAGATCATAGCATGTACAAAACTGCATTTTATGCAAATACATCTTAGTTCCCAAACAATAAATCATATGAATGCAAAAACTTTCTGGGTCACATAGTATATATTTGATACATCTTACATGCCATGGTTTGAGTGTGTCTCCAGGGCTTATTATTATAATTTAATCCCATTGTGAGGTATTAAAAGAGTATAAATATAGTCTGACTATAGTGTTTAGAGGTAGGTTCTAGGGGAAGTGACTGGGATTAAAATAGTCAGGTGGTGCTTCTATGACTGAATTTTGGTGGATTTATGAGAAAGAGAGGGGGTGGAGTCTATATGCCACCTTGAGACTCCAATAGCAAGGAGGCTATCATCAAAGGTAAAAATAATGGGATCATCTAATTTTGGACTTTGAACTTTCATAATCACGGTTCAAACTAAGCCTCCTTTAAAATTTCACCCTGCCTGTAGTATTGTGAAAATTGCAGTAGAAAACCAATTAATATATCATACAAGGAAAATAAATTTTCAGTTGAGGAGATAACTCAGTCAGTAAAGTGGTTGCTTTGTAAATATGAAGACCTGAGCTCAAACTCTACTATTCATATAAATGTCAAGCATGGTGACATACACTGTAATGCCAGTGTTGTGGAGGTGGACCTTTGGCTTTGAAGGCCATCCAGTCTGGCCTAATTGACAAGCTTCAGGCAAATGAGAAACCCTTTCTCAAAAAGAGGTGGATGATATACCTAAGAATCACACCCAAGGTTGTTCTCTGTCCTCTACATGCATAGGCACACACATATACACCCTCATACAAGAATGCATCCACACATGCATGCACAACACACACACACATGTAAGAAAAATTAGTAGCTATCAAAGAACAAGTTTCAAGGCCATGCAATCAATAGTAAGAGCAATAGGCTTTAGAATTGCAACAGACCTTTGTCAAAATTCTGTCATTACCATTAGCTTGACTAGAATACACTTGCACTGTGTTATTGGGCTAGTCACTTAAACTTGTGATGACCTCAAAAAACTGTTGTGGGTTTAAACATGTCAATAAATGCTTATACTTGTGTAAATTCTCAATGACAGGGGTTATATGCATATGTATCATTATAACTTTCCTACCTAATTGTATCTGTTATGAATTGAATTGTATCTCCACTGTCACTGTATGTTGAAGTCTTAACTTTCAATACATAAGAATGTAACATTAATTGGATATATGATCATTGCAGATGTAATTGGTTAAAAAGAGATAATATTGTAGGAGGGTAGGCCCCTATTCCACTGATTAGTGCCCTTACAGAAAGAGGGAATTTGGAGGCACAGAGATAGGAAGAATGCTATGTGAACATTAAGAATGAGGTTGGGATGCTGTATCTACCAGTCAAGGTACACCCAAGATAATCTATAAAACACCAGAACCAGCCAGGGGTGGTGGCATGTGCACACCTTTAATCCCAGCACTTGGCAGGCAGAAGTAGGAGAATTGCTGTGAGTTTGAAGCCACCCTGATACTACATAGTGAATTTCAAGGTCATTGTGGGCTGGAGCAAGACCCTAACTCAAAAAACCAGAAACAAAACCAAACCAAAACAAAACAAAACAAAATCCACCAGTACCTAGGACAGGTATGAAGCAGGCACTTCACTGTCTTCAGAAGAACCAACCTACAGACAACTTCATCTTGAACTTCTAGCCTCTAGAACCATAAAATCTTGTTGCTGAAACTATTTTGTGGTTCTCTGTCATGGCAACCCTACAAACTAACAGCATATTCAGTAGGTTCCTAAATCAGATGTACAGGATTTATTTGGAAGAAAAAAGCTTACGTCTGAAGGTTCAGTGATAGAGCACTTACTCAGTGTCGCGACCACCTCGACCAGCAAGAATGACGCGACCCGAGAGCTCTTCTTTAAGCAGTTTATTCAGGAACCTTGAACAATCTTCTGACCCCGGGGAGAGGCGACCCACAAGCTAGGTAGTCCTGCACTAGCCAACCCTAGTGAGCCACGTGGCCCATGCAGATAGGTCCACGATTAAGGAAGCAGAATTAGTTAAGCAGCCTCAGCCAAATAAGGACTTGTTTATCCCAGAGAGCACTCGCTATCGGGCTAGCGGAAGGCAGAATCCGGCGCCATCTTTAGGGTGCGGCACATCTCAGCTTTCCACAGTTCCCCTTTTTTGTTTTAAATGAAACAGGTGAGAGTAGAGGTCTGAGCTCTGTAGTGAAATCCAGTACCGATTTTTCCAGAGGCGGGAATAAGGATGGATATTTTGGGGAAAGGACGGTACTAACCCGCTTTCTCTCAGACATGCTCTCCTCTAGGCTGCTAACTGCAGGCGGCATACCTAGAGTGCAGTGCTTTGACTTGCAACCTGAATGTGCTGAGTGTTCTAGCTCTTCATGACAGCAAGCCATGCGTAAGGGGACTGTCCTGCCTCAATGGCTGTAAAGGCCTGAATAATCATAGCTGCATTCCTTTGCTGTGTGACCCTCATCTTGCATAGATACCACAGGCCCACCAAGAAGGCCAGCACCAGGAGACCAGCCATCGCTCCCAATAGCACCATGACAAAAGGGAGCCCACCTAGGCTGAGGGGGAACATCCATGCCATCTCCATAACTCCGAGGCCATCGACCACTAATCCAGGAGGTATTAACTGAAAATTGGCCTGGGCTCCAAGGGGCTTCCATCCAGGCAGCAGACTGATTATAAAGCATCACACATGGGCTTATTTGACTAATATTACTTACCAGCAAAAAGCACAAACTTCCCACTAGTGGTACACTAACATCGCCTTCAACGGGACTAATTTCCCCATCCAAGGGCAAATAGGAGAGACCTAAACTTTTATTGCTAGCAAAAAAGCGAGGGAAAACTTGGGCATTATATTGAACCAGAAGAGGCTTTGGAAACACCGACAAGATCCCCCATCGAGGTTCCACCTGAGTCAGACTCCACCTCAGGCCTATCAGCATCCATAGCGGAAGGATCTTCATGTTGGACTTTTCTGGTCAGTCTCTCGGGCACCCACACTGGATCTGACGATCCTGCGGAAAAACGCAAACAGACCCTCTCGTCCATGTCAATACAGGATCAGGGCCATGCCACGTTCCCGTGAGCACATCTTTCCATTTAACATATCCTTTCAGGGATCCACCTTGACGTTGATGACGATCTGCCGCGGAAAGGCCATCCACGTCCAAATTTAAAAAATTAAGAGTAAAAAGAGCTAGAGATATTCTTTCCTTGGGGGTGCAGCCTTGGCCTATTCCCCCTTTTTGTTTTTGTAAGCATTCTTTTAAGGTGCGATGAGCACGTTCCACAATTCCTTGTCCTTGAGGATTATAGGGTAATCCATGATTAAGCTGTACCTCCATTTGTTTGCAGAAGGGGATAAAAGTCTGAGCCGTGTAGGCTGGTCCATTATCTGTTTTTAGTTGTTGCGGCTTCCCCCATGCCACCCAGGCTCCCAAGCAATGTTCTATGACATTGCGAGCTTTTTCTCCACTCAAGGGGGTAGCATAAATGACACCTGAACAGGTGTTCACAGAAACATGAACATATCTTAAAGTTCCAAATTCTGAAATATGTGTTACATCCATCTGCCAGGTCTTAAGTGGCATCAACCCTCTAGGATTTACCCCTACACTGGGAGGATGATGGTGAATCACACATTGAGGGCAATCTAGAACTACCTGTCTGGCATCCGCTTGAGACAGATGAAATTTCATTTGTAAGGTCTTAGCGTTGACATGGAAAGTCTGATGAAATTGTTTGGCTTGGTCTAAAGACGAACTCAAAAAATACATTCCATCCTGGTCCATTGGTCAACATCATTTCCTTTACTTAATGGTCCAGGCAATCCTGTATGTGCTCTAATATGTTGAATATAAAAGCAATGTTTTCTATACCAAATCAAAAACCCATGTCTTTTAATAGGTCTCTTCCCCAAAGGGAAATAGGAAGTTCTAGCACATATGGTTGCATGACCCCAGAATGTCCCTCCTGATCTTGCCATTTTAACTGTCTTGCACTCATATCTGGAGTTTTTGCATAACCTAGGCCTTGAAGAGTTTGAGAATAAGCCTGTATTGGCCAATTGGATGGCCAGTCTCTTTTTGAAATAATACTTTTATCTGCCCCAGTATCCAGAAGCCCAAGAATTTCTTTGCCTTCAACCCTTAATTTTAATGTAGGTCTCTGCTCAAGATCCAGGGATAAAAATGTTAAATCATTCCCTGTGGACCCAAATCCTTTATCTCCTCTCTCTCATAAATTAGTGGTAAATCTTTCATGAAGGCTGGGTAAAATGAGTAACTGGGCTATACGATCTCCAGGGGAAATGGCCACAATCCTTCGAGGGGAAGACACCATGATCTTAACTACACCGGTAAAATCTGGATCAATCACGCCTGGATGAACTATCAGGCCTCGTAGGGCTGACAATGATCTTCCTAGCAACAAACCAACTGTACCCGGTGCTAGGGGTCCTTTAAAATCAGTATCCACCACCTGGACGCCCATGCGAGGAGTTAATACGAGTCTGATGGTGGCACAGAGGTCCAATCCTGCTGAGCCCGCAGTGGCTCTCCGCCATCCCTCAGATGACGGAGGGTGGGCCATCTCTCCACTTCCTAGTTGTTGTTCTGACTTTCTACTGCCCCATATATTTGCGGGCCCCAGTGGCGTGGGCTCCGCTGTCCGTTTTTTGGACGGGCTCCACCATAACCTGGACTAAGAAGTTGCCCATTAATATCCTTCACAGATCGGCATTCATTAGCCCAGTGGTTCCCCTTTTTACATTTCAGACATAGCCCAGGCTGCCTGGGGCGTAGGCTGTTTCCTGTATTTGGTGTATTTTCCCTCTCAGGGCATTGCCTTTTAAGGTGTCCCATCTTGCCACATCTAAAGCAAGCCTTTGAACCTCCTCTCTTGCTTTGAGACAGCTGTACCACAGCCGCTGCAAGACCAGCATTTGTCAGGGGTCCTCCTAGTTCTCTACAAACTTTCATCCAAGCCTCCAGTCCCTTGCTCTTATATGGGGTAATAGCAGCTCTACATTCTTTTGTACATTGCTCATAAACTAACTGTTTTATAAGGGGCATAGCAGCATCAGGATCCCCAAAAATCCTTCCTGCCGCTTCTACCATTCTCGCCACAAAGTGAGAGAATGGCTCCATGGGTCCTTGTAAAATCTTAGTAAGATTACCACTGACTTCTCCTTTGTTTGGCAAGGATTTCCATGCCTTAATGGCAATCTGATTGACCTGTCCATAAATCTGTACAGGATATCCTGTCTGCTGGTTGGCAAACCTTCCCTGTCCTAGCAACATATCTCTGTCCCAGATGGGATTTCCATCCCTAGCATTGACAGCAGCCTGCTCTGTAGCAAATTCGATTGTAAAGGCTCTCCAATCTAAATATTGTCCTGGACTCAAGCAGGCTCAGGCTAGTCCACCCCAATCATTTGGGGTCATGCAGTGCCTGTTCAATGACTCTACTTGCGCTATGGTGAATGCAGCAGTTATACCATATGTTCTGACTGACTCAGCTAGGGACTTGATGACCTTAAAATCAAGAGGCTCCTCATAGCGGTTATCCTGAGCATCTTGAAAAACTGGACAAGCAAGTTGTAGCTCTGATCTTACAGCTCGCCACACTTCTGGGCAAAAGGAACGTCCTGAACCTCCTGAGGGAGCTGGGTTGCCCAACTCATCGTACAATGGCGGAGCAGAAGGAATCTTGTTCAGCTGTCCCGCCGTACTATCGAGCCCTGACTTTTCTTTTTCCTTCTTATCCTTCAAAGAATGTTTTTCCATCCTCTCTACCAAAGCTTGTAGCTCCTCATCTGTATCAGAGCAGTCCGTGTCTGTTGTTTCCCTTTCTCCTGACTTCTCTGATCTTTCTTCCTTTAACATTTCTAAAGCTGTTTGTCCTTCCTCCACTGCTCTGCAGTACCTTTGGTCCTCGAGACAGCGTCTAATCAGCTTCCAGATTGGTCTAACTCCTGCCTTTAAAGTTCCCTGATCCCAAGCGAAGTCCAGATCCCTCCCTAACTTATCCCAGCACACGACCGTTAAGTTACCCGACATCACAAACCAGGGGGCGACAGTATCGCACTCATTCAAAAATCTCTCTAGGGTACTTTTCTTAACTTTTAAATTCTTTGACAAAAGCAGCTCCTGAAGAGCCAAAAAAAATTGGGTGCGAATGAGAAGTGCCCATAGTTACTTTTACCTTTAACTCTGCTCACTGGTCCGCAGTGACTTTACTTTCAGTTCGCTATCACTGCGAACTCTTCTTTGCTCTCTTTTTATCTACAGAGTAGAGCACAAGTTGTTGCTTTACCAGCACTGCCCTGACTGCAAAAAGTTCTGAGCCTCCTTCGAGAGAGAGGTTCCCCGTATGGGCCACCACTTGTCGCGACCACCTCGACCAGCAAGAATGATGCGACCTGAGAGCTCTTCTTTAAGCAGTTTATTCAGGAACCTTGAACAATCTTCTGACCCCCGGGGGAGAGCCGACCCACAAGCTAAGTAGTCCTGCCCTAGCCAACCCTAGTGAGCCACGTGGCCCATGCAGATAGGTCCACGATTAAGGAAGCAGGATTAGTTAAGCAGCCTCAGCCAAATAAGGACTTGTTTATCCCAGAGAGCGCTCGCTATCGGGCTAGCGGAAGGTGGAAGCCGACGCCATCTTTAGGGCGCGGCACATCGCAGCTCTCCACAACTCAGCATGAACATACATAGGCTCAATCAAAAAAGAGGACATAATGTTTATATTTTAAAAAGTAAAACTTTGGGCTGGAGAGATGGCTTAGTGGTTAAGGTAATTGTAGCAAAGCCAAAGGACCTAGGTTCAAGTCCCCAGTACCCACATAAAACCAGATGCACAGGTGGCACATGCATCAAGAGTTTCCATTTGCAATGGCTAGAAGCCCTGGTGCACCTATTCTTTCTAGCTGTCTCTTTCTCTCTCTCAAATAAATAACTTTTTTAAATGCAAAATTTTGATCTCAGCATATTTCCAAAAGCAAATTTTCTATTAATTAATTCAATTGTTTAAAGCTATAGAAGCAACAATTTCATGTAGTTCATCCTAAGTCCCATATGACTACTAGGCTGAGACACTGGCTTCCTATGCTGTTTGCTTCACAGGGTTCTCGGGGTCTCATAGTTTTGTTTTTTTTTTAATATTTTTGTTTATTTTTATTTATTTATTTGAGAGTGACACAGAGAGAAAGAGGGAGAGAGAGAGAGACTGGGCACGCCAGGGCCTCCAGCCACTGCAAATGAACTCCAGATGCGTGCGCCCCCTTGTGCATCTGGCTAACGTGGGTCCTGGGGAATCAAGCCTTGAACCGGGGTCCTTAGGCTTCACAGGCAAGAGCTTAACCGCGAAGCCATCTCTCCAGCCCAAGGGGTCTCATATTTTGAACTAGAATAATTACACAGATTATCAGCTACATGACCTTCATGAACTCCCTGTCCTGAATCTTCTTCCTTTTCATAAAATGAAAGGTTGAAGCTACGTGCCTGTAATTCCAGTTCTCTTGAAGGTGAGATAGGAGGATTGCCATAAGTTCAAGGCCAGTCTGATCTACATAATGAGTTCCAGGGCAGGCAGTAATACTTAGCAAAACCTTGTCTCAAAAAATAAAATAGGGGCTGGAGAGTCTCTCTCTCTCTTTCTCTCTGTATCTGCTTCTTTCTCTCTCTGTCACTTTCAAATAAATAAAAACAAAGAAAATAAAAAGAAAAAACAAGTTGGAGAGATGGTTTAGTGGTTAAGGCGCTTGCCTGCAAAACACAAGGACCCATGTTTGACTCTCCAGATCCCACTTAAGCCAGACACATAAGGTGACGCAAGTGCACAAGGCCACACACGCACATAAGGTGACGCACATGGCTGGGGTTTGATTAGAGTGGCTGGAGGCCCTGGAACACCAATCCCCCCCCCATAAAAATTGAAGAAAAAAAAACAGAACAAAATAAAGTAAATGCGTAACTTAGTTAAATTAAATGAGGGGCTATAGCTAAGATACACTAGAAGCCTTGACAATCCAGGCAGTCTCAATGGCTCACAGTTCAAACAGGTGAAAGGCAGAGCTGCTTATAGATATCAGTTCTGCTAAGAGAGAAAAACTGAAGAAAAGTATTAAAAGTGACTGCTCCACCAAACTAAATATTCAAAGGGAAGAACACTGAATTTATTAAAGTTCTGTCACCATTTAGAATGCATAATTTTAGCACAAATACTTTAGAAATATTTGTTTCATTTGCTATGTATTAATGCTAATAAAGGGGCTCCTCCATTTAGATTTGTCATAGATCATTAATGAATCAACCGTAGAATGCAAATTTTAATTGTTTTGAATATTTATTGTTTAATTATATTTATTTTAGACTCTTCTAAAATGGCCTAATAAAAATTGGAGGGTTAAATGGCTGCCTCATCTGCTTACTCTGTACTATTTGCTAAAAATAATTATACAGTAGTTATATTAATTGCTTGGGGGATTTTCCCCCTTAAAAAGTTACCTGGGAGGGCGTTTGGACTTAAATCAAATATCCTAAAAATGTAAAGAATTTATTTTTTTAACCAGGCGTGGTGGCACATGCCTTTAATCCTAGCACTCAGGAGACAGAGGTAGAAAGGATCGCAGTGAGTTCGAGGCCACCCTGAAATTACATAGTTAATTCTAAGCCAGCCTGAGCCAGAATGAGACCCTACCTCAAAAAAGAAAAAAAAGAATTTGTTTTTTGTCAAGGTTGTTGCAAAATTTTTGTTAAGCTATGTATTTGTTCCTTTTCTAATTGCTGTAATCAAATACCAGACAGAAACAATGTAAGGGAAGAAGGATTTATTTTGGTTTATGGTTTAGAGGTGGTGAAGGCATAGCCAAGTTCTTGGCAGCAGGAATGTGTAGCTGAGACTCCTCACAGGTGGGCAGTCTGATCCAGTCTGGGACCCCAGTCCTTGAAACTGTGCTGCCTTACATTCAGTGTGGGTCTTCTCTTCTCAGTAAATCTATCAGGAAAAACCCTCACCCAAGAGTGATTCCAAATGTAGTCAAATGGATAATGAAGATTAATCATCATACTAAACACCATAACATAAATATCTGCACATTACTACTGAATCAATGTAATGTCATGATTTGATAGAGCAACTAAATAAAAGTCATATCAATGCTGCTCTTAAAAAGGGACAAGAGGGCCCTGCCCTACATTTATTAGAGCTCCATCCTGGCCCACTGGTACTCACTTCACACAAGGCGAGGAGGCCTCAGAGTTGGGGGCATGCACATGAAGTCTCACACACATGTGCCTTTCTAGATCACAGTCCAAGTACCCAGAATCCTGACATTCCTGGCTTAAAAGACCCAAATTGTTTTCCAAGGACTTCAAAGACCTCTTTCCTATAAGAAACCATCCTTGGTGTTCCTTCTTAGGCTATGAGGAAGCTCAGGTGGGCATCTAGACACAACTGGAATTTGAGGACTGTGGGCAAGGTCATTTGTGATAAAGCACCTAGCCTGGGATGGGAAATTAAAAGGCAGACTAGGAAAGGAATCAGAAAATCAAATCCTTCCCCAGATTTCCAACTTATTTTCTTTTAAATATTTTTAATTCATTCATTCTTTTATTTAAGAGAGAATGAAAAAGGAAAAGGAGAAAGAGGAGGAGGAAGGGAAGGGGAGAAAGAGAATATATGGGTACGCCAAGACCTTCTTCTGCTGCAAACACACTCCATCACATGTGCCACTTTGTGCAGCTAGATTTATGTGGTGTAGTGGTTTGATTCAGGTGTCCCCATAAACTTATGTGTTCTGAATGCTAGGTCTCCAGCTGGCGGCAATATGGAAATTAGAGTCTCCTAGAGGTAGTGTGTTGTTGGGGGTGGGCTTATGAGTGGTACAGCCAGTTTCCCCTGGCTAGTGTTTGATACACTCTCCTTACTGCTGTTATCTACCAGGAGGTGATGTCCAGACACATTTCCCCTGCCATCATGGAGCTTCCTCTCGAGTCTGTAAGCCAAAATAAACCTTTTACTCCTACAAGCTCCTTTTGGTTGCGTGCTTTCTGCACTCAATGAGAAACTGACTACAACACGTGGGTACCAGGAAATGGAGCCCCTGGCAAACAAGCTTTGCAAGCAAGTGCCATTAGCCACTGAGCCATCTCTCCATCCAGTTTCCAGGTTTTCATGAAGGCCTACTGCTTAAGGCAAGAGCAGAGAACCTACATTATTATCTTTATTTCTACCTTTTTTTTCTATAAGACAAAGTCTGTCTGTAGCCCAAGCTGAACTGAAACCCTTGAGTTTCCTGTCTCAGACTCCTGAGGGTTGGGATTACAAGCACCGCTTGCCATTCCTTGCCTGATTTATAACATTTAATACTTAGGCAGATAGTATGAGGGTCATCACTGGTATTCTTGCTCTGGACTTGACAAGTATAGAAGGAAGGTGTTGCAGTCAGGTTTGCATTGCTGGTAGAAATCACCCAACCAAGAGCAGCTTATGGGAAAAAGAGGTTTATTTTGGCTCACAGTCTTGAAGGGAAGCTCCACGATGGCAGGGAAAATGACATGAGCAGAGGGTAGATATCACCCCCTGGCCAACATAAGGTGGACAATAGGAACAGGGGAGTGTGCCAAACACTGGCGTGGGGAAACTGGCTATAACACCCATAAGCCCGCCCCCAACAATACATTGCCTTCAGAGGGTGTTAATTCTCAAATCTCCATCGGCTTGGAACCTAGCATTCAGAACACTTAAGTTTATGGGGGACACCTGAGTCAAACCATCACATTCCGCCTCTGGCCCCCATAAACTGATAACTACATGTTATGTAAAATGCAATGCACTCGTCCAACTTTAAAAGTCCCCATAGTTTTAATCAATTCCAATGATGTTCATACATCCCCATAGTCCAAGATCTTTTAGCTGAGCCATAATACCAAAAACTAACCTCAAAAGAAGCATTCACACTGCAAAAGATGGCATTGGGCATAGCAGAGAAATACTCAACCAATACAAGATTAAAAAAAAAAACAAAAACAGGGCAAACATCAAACTCTGTAGCTTCAAGTCCAACAACTCTAGCCAGTGACAAATCTCCAAGTCTGATAAATTCTAACCAGCAACAAGTCTCTGGCATTTTCAATTCTGCCCCTCCAGTTAGGCTACTCACAGTTCTGGAAAACTTCACTGGGCCAGCAGCTTTCCTTAGCAGCCATCACATGGTCCTGGCATCTTCATTGGGTCTCCACTACAACCCATGGTTCATCCTCATGGCCCCATGGGGTCTCCATGCAGACAACCAGCAAACCTGCTTCATACTGCTCATGGCTATTTTCAAAACACAAGACCATATTGCAAACTCAATGACCCTCTCTTTCCTGCATTTCTTATACTCCACAATATTAGGTCAGATGCCAATTTGTTAATCCAGTGGGGAATAAAGCAGACTTTGCAGAACAGGGCACTCCTTGAGCACTCAGGCCCCTTCAAAAAAGTCCACATTCTTCCTGTTGCCTCAGTGCAGGTCAGTTGGCCCAATCACACACAAAATTTATTTATTTATTAGAGAGAGAAAGAGGAAGATAAAGAGAGATAATGGACGCATCAGGGCCTCCAGCTGCTGCAAATGTACCCTAGATGCATATGCCACCTTGTGCATCTGGCTTATGTGGGTACTGGGGAATCAAACCAGGGTCCTTGGGCTTCACAGGCAAATGCCTTAACTGCTAATCCATCTCCCCAGCCCCATGATCCCATTTTGCCTGAGAAATTTTTACATGACTCTGAGTATATAGATAAGAAAATAGGTATAGAAATTAAACACTCCCTGAAAATAAGTCATGAAAAGAATTATTTAAAAATAATGCTTTGATATACATATAACTTTACCAATTTATTGAAGACCAAAGCAAATGTACATACAAAGAGATGGATATACTTATCTGACACAATATAATCCAAAGATGTATTAATTTGATACTTGCATGCTAAGGAATGATGGTCGAAAAATATTAAGACTTTGTTCCTGTAATTAAGCCATTGCTTGTATAAAGACACTATGTTTCCATAAAACCTTATATGTATAATAAAAAAACAATTCATAGCATATAATAGCTTCTAATTGAACACAAAATATTTCAGCCAGAGCAATACCTGTTGATGTTGCATAGGTGTTCAGAACCAAGGTTGCAGTGGTCATGGGATACAACATGGACAAATGCTGCCAGAAACATCTCAGGTTTATTATGTAGTTGATTTTGAATTAATTTTTGTTCACTGCACATTCAGAAACCTTTTATTATTGCCAATTTTTTCATGTCCTCCACAGTTACTATGCAACCCTTATGGGCTTAAACAAACTTTGGTTTAAATCACACTGGATTTAAGTCACATGAAAGAAACTAGTAATGGAGAAAAGAGACCTAAAGAGGTGTAGAATAAGGCACTAAAGTGACTACAGTCTCTCTCTTCCCATTGCCTTATAAGTTTTAGCATAGTTGCCTTTCTTCAGCAAGCTTTCTACCATGTTAACAGGGACAATGGTAAAAACATGCTTGTTATATGCTGGGCCCTCTTATAAATACTAACATATCACAGCCCAGTTCACAGGTGGACACTACAGCTTGTCCAGGCTCACAGTTGGGCACTGGGGAGAAAAGTGTGCCCAGATACTGTGGCTTCAGTGGTCTTGTCCTGTCGGAAGACTGTCCACCCGAGCGAGTTACACCTGCATAAACAAATATCTGCTTCACAAGCAACTAGCTACCTGCCGAAGGGTGATGGCACTTGGAGCGTTAAAGTCAACGAGGTCAAGTAAGGAGTTGTTTGTTGTTCTACTGTTGGGCTGCACACAGCTGTTTAGTATTAAGATTCTTCCCCTCCCGGCCTTTTGTTTCGCTTAGTGCCAACAGAAAAACAAGCTCATCACAATGTCTGGCACTTACTCTGCAAATCCTGAAAAGGAGGCAAGGAAAAAAGTAAGAAGAGAAAAATTGCATCTAACAAAGTCAATGCAATTGGACGGATTCCGTAAGGATGGGGAGAAGAGAGAGGCAGCTGTAGGTGAGAGGGGAAAGGACACTTCGTGCTCGAAGGCCCCTGCCCGGGCCTGTCTACCAGCAACAGCCAGCTCAGGCTACACTTCGCCCCGCCCGCCCCGCCATCTTGGCCCCGCCCACCCCGTCATCTTGACCCCCGCCCACCCCGTCATCTTGACCCCGCCCCTCCCAACCTTCAGTCATCGTGACCCCGCCCACTCCGCCATATTGGACCCGACCCCCGAAGGAGGCCGGCGCCGTGTTTACCCGCGGTGCATGCTGGGCCCGTCTCCTCTAGCAACGCGGCCCAAAGGCTTTCAGATAGCAATGTCCAGAGGGCGCGGTGGCGGAGGGGGCTGCGTGCCCCAGACTCCCGCCTCGTCGTCGCTCCTGCCGAGCCCCGACTACTACGAGAGGGTGGGCCAGCTCCTGCAAGCGCTGCGGGACAGGTACGGCCACCGGGCGGGATGAGGAGTCGGGCCGCGCCGCGCCGCCGAGGGGCTTCTCGGTGCCCAGTGCCGCGTTCATTCCCGTTCGTCGTGCCCGTCCTCTCGGGCCCGGGACTCGCCTGCCACCCCGCTAGCTCCAGATGGGCCCCTAGGACTGAGTTAACCACAGAGCCCTCTGTTTTTGGAGGGAGACGCGGGGCAGCTGCTGGGGATGCTGTCACATCTGTGAATGTGCCCAGAAGCGAATTTGGAAGTTTTCCTGCCCGTCACTCACCATCAAGCCTTAAGAATCTCTTTAGTCCTCTTCTACACGCCTCCCTTCTCCCTCTTTAAATTGTCATCTCTTTTTGACAACCGCACTGCATGCATCAGTGATGACAGATCTGTGTGTGTGTGTGTGTGTGTAAGTGTGGAGGAAACAGTGTAAGTAACCTATGCCCTATGCAGATGTTGGAGACCTTTTGGGATATATTGGCCAAGCCAAATTTCCAGTGAAGATATAAAATTTCCAGCAAGAGAAGTTCAGCTTCCGGAGGACTTGAGATTGCCTTTAATTAAAACATGAAAGATGAGAACTATTGAAACAGCTAGATCTGAGAATGCATAAATAGATAAAATTGTAAAGCAATTGACTATAAATAACCACAGGAAAGATAAGTTGTTTAAACTCTTATTTACCTGCCACATTAATTGGAGTTAGAAATCTCATTAGTTCATAAGAAAGGAAATAGATTTTGGTGTCTCTTGATAAAACAGTTGATAAGTGTGAAATCTTACACATTCTAATGAACAGGAGAACAGTGTGTGTGACAATTCTAATATAATAACAGTAATTACAGGTAAAGTAAAAGGCAGAAGTAACTGATCTTAAAAACAATTGCATCTTATGCTAGTTATTTTTTGTCAGTTATTTATAAAGCATCTATAACAGGACTTCTAATTGTCTTTAGCATATTTTATCTTCTACATACCTCTCTTTTTTGCAGACATACCTACTCTAGAAACCTCTTCTTTTCCAACTTAAGAAAAAAAAATCTCAGCAGAATCTTTTCTTTCCCAACCCCCATTTCTCTAGCTTTTGCACCCTTTGCATTCTTACTGTAGTACTCTCAGACCAAGTATAACTCATTTTCTGCCTAGACTGAGAATTATAGGAGGTCAGAAGCCACATCTAGCAGACTCTTAAGCTTGCAGTAGAGTAACTGTGGTGGAGGATGTGCTTGGTAAAATATTTGAATTTATAGATGAAATCCCAAAGTCAACGAAATAGTGTCTAGAAGTTACAGGTGTCTTATGTTGAACCCAGTGGCTACATATTGTCACTAAACAATGCCTATTTTCCAGTCATTCAGGAAATATGAATCCTCTTGTAGTTCCAGGGTGATATTGAACAGCTGCACGTACCTGATAATTAAAAATCATGACTCTGTTTCAGTCTGTAGCCCTTTGCCTTAGTGTCTGTTCTAGTTGAAGAGTAGTCCAGTTCTTTGTGTCTCTTTAGCCAAAGACATGATTGTAAAATGTTACTAGTTTAAATGGCACTGTTTTTGAATTTTAAAAAATGGTGAATTATTTTGGTCTCCTATGCTGGGAACACCTGGCTGTTTATAGTCCTTATGGTACAATAACTGTAATGACTACCCACTTTAGGTTTAGCACTTCCTGCTTTAATTATTAAACAGGGGGATGCTGTTGAAATTATATAAGAAATTTGAGTCAAATTTTATGGGCAGTTCATGGTTCTGCATTTGAAGATTTGTTTTATTTTTAAGTCAGTGCAAATCTGTTGCTGTATGTTCATTTTTCATTTTAAGAATCCATAATTAACTCTTATAATGCATATTACATACAAGATAGAGGCAAATAACTTTAGGTACAGAGAACTCTGCAATAAGAACATAGAAGCATGGGGTCTAGGCCCATGACCAGTGGTGAGAACTTGAGCAAGTCCTTTCTCCTTGCTGAACCTTGTTTTTTGTTTTTTGTTTTTTTTTACCAAAAAGGAGGGGATTTGACCAAAATGTAAAATAAATTCACAGGTAGATTGTTTTCTCAGTATATTAGTGGGCCTTTAAAAATATGAAAGCTATAATTTTGTGGTACAGTGAATAGATTATCATTTATGTGTTTGCATGCATCTTTTTCTTCTTCTTCTTCTTTTTTTTTTGAGGTAGGGTCTCACTCTAGCTCAGACTGACCTGGAATTCACTATGTAGTTCTGGGTCACCATGAGCTCATGGTGAACCTCCTACCTCTGCCTCCCGAGTGCTGGGATTAAAGGCGTGCGCCACCATGCTCAGCTTCACATGTATCCTTTTTAAAAGAACCAATTTCAATGACCATATAGACCATGGTCACTGTCTCCTAAAATTCCACAGTCTCTGAAATAAAGATTGCATCCTGGGGAGTACTCACAGATACTTTATCAATTTAGAAACTTATGAGGAATGGGAGATTAAAAACAATGCCTTTAGTCCCAGCACTGAAGTAGGAGCATTGCCATGAATTTGAGGCCAGCCTGGAGCTACAGAATGAGTTCCTGGTTAGCCTGGGCTAGAGTGAGACTCTGCCTCAGTAAAACAACAACAACAAAGAATAACAAACACAATCCACCTCTTCTTAGCTCTCATTGAACTATTAACTGATCTAGTAGCTGGACATTTCTCTTGATAAGCCCCAGTTATCATAGCTGTATTCACAAATTTTATAGTCAGAGTGTTTTTCTGTGTATGCAGTACTTTCTCTGCATTGTGCTGAAAGTCAATAATTGTCTCTAAAAGAGTCTAATGGAGTGACTTGTTATAGTGAGTAAAGTACTCACAAGTATGGTAGGAGCATACAAGTGGAATTGACTCTTACAATTATTATATATAAAAACATCCTTTAAAACGTCCATTAACCAGCCTAATTTTTTTGAGTGCCGATATTGATTCAGGATCACATATCATAATAGTCCAGAAATTGACACTGAGATATTAGTGTCTAAAGATGACAGGGAATTGTATTGAGGCAAAAACAGAATAGCAAGTGGCTTAAAATGGAGAAAACTCAGCCCTGTAAGGACCACCAAGCTGTAAAAACCCAGATGAAGGGTGAAAGTGGCTGGAACGTGCATTGTGTAAACACCTCAGGTTTCCAAGTCGGGGTGGTGCCAAGACTCTGAAATAGAGATTTAATACGTCAAATTTATATAGTGATCCTACCCATAAGCCTTCACCCTGCTTTTGTTGAGGTAAATATTTGTTTTTTAAGCCTTATATTCAAAGTAGATTGGAAGAAATCAGCATTCAGAGATATTATAGCATGGAGGAAGGAGTTAGAAAATGCGTCAGGGATGAAGAGTTGACAAAATTGGCACCATTTTGTGGTAGAGGGCTACAGTGTGTGATTGTGGATCTTCAGTGTATGGTGTGTTCTAATAAAGAGGGTGTGTGGTCGGTAAATGTCTGTATCCACTGAAAGGAGAACTGGAGAGCAAACATGTTACATTCATTAAGCAGAATATGCTATTTGGGAAGTGATAGACTTCCAAAGAGACACTGATCCCTTTCAGTAGATGTCATAAATTAATTTTAAAATAAATTGAAGTTTACAGAAAAGTTGCAGTCAGTACTCCTCTCACCCAGATTTGTTAACTACTGACTGACATATTACATTTTCATTTTCTCTCTCAACTTCCTATGTCAAATAAGTAGTCTTTTTTGAACCATTTGAGAATTGTTGTGTGATGGCCTATCACTAACATCTCCAGTATATATTTTTTAAGAAAACAAGGATACTCTTGTACACAATCACTAAACAACTCTCCCAGTCAGGCTTCAACCTTGTAATGCCCCTGTCAAAAACCAGCCACTGCAGCAACATCCCTTTCTCTTTCAAGTCAGGTTGCCCACTCTCTCCAGTTATTCACCCTTCATGATAATACCTTTGAAGGTTTAATAACCAAAGCTTCAATACAAATTTCTTAGCATGTAGGAAAGCTACCGATTTCTGTGTGTGTATTTTGTATCCTGATACATGGCTATAGGTGTTTATCAGCTCTAACAGTTTGCTGGTAGAGTCATTAGGGTCCTTTCTGTCTAGAATCATGTCATCTGCAAATAATGATAACTTGATGTCTTCCTGTCCAATTTGTATCCCATTTATGTGTGTCTCTTCTATTATTGCTATGGCTAAGACTTCCAGTACTATATTAAATAAAAGTGGGGACAGTGGATACCCTTGTCTTAAGAGTTCCTGATTTTAGTGGAAAAGCTTCCAGTTTTTCCCCATTTAGTATTATGTTGGCTGTAGGTTTGTCATAAATAGCCTTTACTGTGTTTATATATATTCCTTGTATTCCCAGTCTCTGTAGGACATTTATCATGAAGGGATGTTGGATTTTGTTAAATGCTTTTTCTGCATCTAATGGGATGATCATGTGATTTTTTTGTCCTTCAGTCCATTTATATAATATATTAAATTTATCAATTTGCATATGTTGAACCATCCCAGCATCTCTGGGATAAAGCCTACTTGGGTGAATGATCTTTCTGATACATTCTTGTCTTCTGTTTGCCAATATTTTGTTGAGAAGTTTTTCATCTATGTTCATGAGGGAGATCAGTCTGTAATTTTTTTTTTTGTTGTTGTTCTATCTTTGTCTGATTTTGGTATCAGGGTAATGCTGCCTTCATAGAAGGAGTTTGGTAGGATTCCTTCCTTTTCTATTTTATGGAAAAGCTTAAAAAGCAATGGTGTTAGTTCTTCCATGAAGGTCTGGTAAAATTCACCAGCGAATCCATGTGGGCCTGGACATTTTTTAGTTGGCAGATTTTTGATAACTGCTTGTATCTCCATACTTGTTATAGGTCTACTTAAGTGGTTAATCTCATCTTGATTTAATTTAGGTAGGTCATATAAATCAAGGAAATCATCCATTTCTTTCAGATATTCATACTTTGTGGAGTATATGTTCTTATAGTAAGTCCCTATAATTTTTTGAATTTCTCTGGTGTCTGTTGAGATGCTGCCTTTTTTGTCTCTAATTTTATTAATTTTTTATTAATTTGTGTCTCTTCTCTCTTTTGGTCAGATTTGCTAAGGGTTTATCAATATTGTTTATCCTTTCAAAGAACCAACTCTGTTTCATTGATTCTTTGGATTATTTCTTTGGTTTCTATTTCATCAATTTCTGCCCTAATCTTTATTATTTCTTCCTGTCTACTGATTTTCAGTTTATCTTGTTCTTCTTTTTCCAAGGCCCTAAGGTGAAGCATTAACTTGTTTACTTGAGACCTTTCTAACTTCTTAATGTAGGCACTTAAAACTATAAATTTCCCTATTACGACTGCCTTCATTGTGTCCCAGAGATTTTGGTATGTTGTGTTCTCATTATCATTTGACTCTATGAATTTTTTTTATTTCCTTCTTGATTTCTTCATTGACCCATTCATCATTTAGTAGTTTATTATTTAGTTACCATGATTTTTTGTATACTGTATGGTTTTCTTGCTATTAATTTGTAGTTTTATCCCATTGTGATCAAATAGAGTGCAAGGAATTATTTCAGTTTTCCTCTATTTGTTAAGATTTGCTTTGTGTCCTAATATATGGTCTATTTTAGAGAATGTTCCATGTGCTGCTGAAAAGGTCCAATGTAAGCCAAGATGACACAAGTGTGCAAGGTCACACATGTGCACTAAGAGGCACATGCATTTGGGTTTCGATTACAGTGGCTGAAGGCCCTCTTGTGCCAATTCTGTCTCTCATTCTCACTCTCTTGCATTAAAAACAAACAAACAAAAAAACAAAAAAACAGTTTGTTAGGCTTGCCTCAAAAAAAAAAAAAAGAGCAACCCAATGTTTAAGGTAATATATAAATAATTAAGAACTCAACATGGGAACATGGGGCCAGCCTCTGTCCTTTGAAAGACCATCCTCTGCTATGGTCCTTATCTTTGTGTCACAGATTTTTTTTTTTCAGTATTCTTTTCTCAGATATTAAGTTATTTTACCCTTTAAGGCCTTTAGTTAATGTTAAAATAGCAATTTGACCCTTGTTAGGTGAGGTTGAAGGCAAAATTTAGATGGAGGTTGGATGGGACCTTCTGTGGTTGAACTTGCCAAGGTCTCATCTTAAAATTGAGTACCTTCCTGTTCAGCTTTCCCTATAGCCCCCATTCTGGCTAGAGGAAAATATTCTGGCTGCCATTGCCATCTTTGCTACCCAGGCTTTCTCTCCAGCATTCATTTGAACACCATAGTATGTCTTTATTAGGAGTAGCTGGCAGATAATGGTGACATTATAAAGTTATTAAAAAAATCTGCCTTAGATTTGCTGTCTAATTTTAGGAGACCTGATCTCTATCAAGTTTGAGGCTGGGTCTGCATTCCTGAGGCCTGTTCCTGACTCAGCCACTTGCTCTGCTCAGTTTGGAGTGATTGTGAACTGAGTAAGCCACCGATCTTCATTCCAAAGTAGATTTATGGAAACTGTGCATAGAAGCACCATTCTAATGCCACCAACTCATTCAAAACTGGCTATATTTTATATCATAGATGTATTTTGTTAACTATTAGCTCTCCTCCCTAGAATGTTACCAAGACATGGTACTTAGTTGACTTGTTCATCATGTTACACTCTGGGCCTAGAGTAATGTCTGGCTTTACATGGGTAGTGGGGAATCGAATCTGGACCACTGGGCTTTGCATACAAGCACCTTAACTGCTGGGCCATCTCTCCACCCAAATTTTGTATTTTGCTTCATATTGGTGTTTTTTTAAATCTATTTACTTGCAAGCAGAGAGAAAGATAGAAGAGACACAGAGAGGAGAAGAGAGAGAAAGAGAAAATGGGCATACCAAGACCTCCAGCTACTGCAAATAAACTCCCGATTCATGTGCCACTTTGGGCATTTGGCTTTGGGCACTGGGGAATCAAATCCAGGTCATTAGGCTTTGCAGACCAGCACCGTAACCACTGAGCAATCTTTTCATCCCTGTTTGTTTTTTTTTTTTTTAAACTTCATTGGTGATTAGTATTTTTGTGTCTTTGTTTCAATTACTTCTGGTATTTTCTGTTTCTTGAAGAGACTGAAAAAGCATTCTTACAAAGGTGTGACTTTGAAGGACATCATGGTCCAGATTTATCAGCTTTTTATGTATCAATATAATGATTTATGAAATGTTTTCTTTTTGTTTTGTAGTGAAAAGAAGAGATTAGACCTGGAACATAAACTTTATGAATACAATAAGTCTGAGAAATGCAGGTAAGAGATAACAGTGATGAAAATTTTCAAGTCAGTTTGTATATGTTAATTAAAATTTAATCCCTACTAGGACTGGGGAGATGGCTGAGCAGTTTTTTTTTTAATATTTTTATTTTTATTTATTTATTTATTTCGGTTTTTTTCGAGATACGGTCTCATTCTAGCCCAGGCTGACCCAGAATTCACTATGGAGTCTCAGGGTGGCCTCGAACTCATGGCAATCCTCCTATCTCTGCCTCCCGAATGCTGGGATTAAAGGCGTGCGCCACCACGCCCGGCGGCTGAGCAGTTTAAAGGTGCTCGTTTTCAAAGACTGTTAGCCCAAGTTTAAATCCCCAGCACCTATGTAAAGCCATATGTAAAACAGCATATGTGTGGGCACATATGTGCTCTGCCCCTCAACACATACACACCCAAATATATAATTAAAAATCAGTCCCGGGCTGGAGGGATGGCTTAGCAGTTAAGGCGTTTGCCTGCAAAACCAAAGGACCCAGGTTCGATTCCCCAGGACCCATGTAAGCCAGATGCACAAGGGGGCGCAAATGTCTGGAGTTGGTTTGCAGTGGCTGGAGGCCCTGGCGTGCCCAATCTCTCTCTCTCTCTCTCTTTATCTATCTTTCTCTCCCTCTTTCTCTGTCAAATAAATAAATAATAAAATATATTTAAAAAATAAGTCCCTACTAATAATATTATAAATTTTGTAGTTAGAATGTTTTTACCATTCTTATATTCCCAATGTATAATAATTTGAAGTAAATGTTATAATTTTATATAGTCACTGTTAATGACCATTATTTTATTTTTATCTCTTGGTTTCTGTGTTATTTCAGGAATATGCTTTTTAAAAAATATCTTAAAATAAGACACAGCATAGTCTGTTTTTGGTTATAATTTAAATATATTCAGTTTCTGTAATGATCCAGGCATGTAATTACTATAGCAGATCTTTCAACAACCTGTTGTGAGCAGAGTTACATGGTTTCCCATGTGTTCCTGGATATATGAAAATGACTAAACTATTATGAGCAGTGGAGAATATATATATTATTTTAGGCTACTTACTGTAATATTAAGAATAGGATTTATAAGCCGGGTGTGGTGGCACATGCCTTTAATCCCAGTACTTGGGAGGCAGAGGTAGGAGGATTGCCATGAGTTCAAGGCCACCCTGAGACTCCATAGTAAATTCCAGGTCAGCCTGGGCTAGAGTGAGACCCTACCTCAAAAAAACAACAAAAAAAATAGGCTTTATAATTTATAATTTTTTTCTCTTTCTTTCTCGAGGTAGGGTTTCACTCTAGCCCAGGCTGATCGGCAATTCACTATGTAATCTCAAGGTGGCCTGGAACTCATGGCAGTCCTCCTACCTCTGTGCTGGGATTAAAGGTGGGTACCACCACACCTGGCTTTAATATTTAAATTTCTTTTTTATTGAAGCCTAAATTCATCTTTAAACCAGATGTATGCATTACCTCCAATATTCATACTGAAAATTTCTAGCTATGATAGCATTTAATTTGCAATTTGTGTCACATGAGTGAGAAATGAAAATTTTTAAAATTTTTATTTATTTTCAAGAGAGAGAGAGAATGGGTGTGCCAGGGCCTCCAACCACTGCATGCAAACTCCAGATGCATGCATCCTGTTGTGCATCTGGCTTACATGGGTCATGGGGAATTGAACTTGGTTCCTTTGACTTTGCAGGCAAGCGCCTTAACCACTAAGCCATCCCTCCAGCCCAAGAAATGAAATTTTTTTTGCATTATGCTATACTATAACCAATACAGTACCTCAGTGATGCCAAATTAATTTACTTTCTCTAAAAATTTGTGTGTATTATGTCCTATGGGTTTCATACTTTGAGTAAAATAGCTTCTATTGTCTCATTAACAGTTTTGTTAAAGAAAAGTGTTCTTTTGGCTACTCAGCTCCACTCTAAGGCTAAAGACACTGTGGCTTGGGGAAGTGAAGGACATACCTTCTAGTAATTCCTCTTGCTGCTGATGGCAACACTGGGTAGGAGTAGCTATGGACTTCTGATCCAGTGTTCTACTTCCAGAAGAGTCAGGCCTGAGAGAAGCCTTTACAGTGCCAAGTAGAGGTATAGAGACAGGCAGTATGCATGGAGAAGTGTTTGTGTCATTAGGGCTCAGTGAGTGCTAAGGTGGGACTGGAAAGGGCAGGGAAAATCTTCCATAGGGTTTCATTTCTGGTGGGGGCCTGAAGTAAATTGGGGCTTGTTCCTCCTAGCCTTCCTCCACCATCTCAAGTACCTGGCCTGAAGCCCCCAGACCTTTCTGAACCTTGCTTCCCAGCCCATGTATTCTCTATAAATGCTAACTCTGGTATTTCAGCTTATCAGCTATTACTGCTAGGGGTTGACTTATAGTGCCTGATAAAACACAAACCTCTGGTGTAAGTGTGAGAATTGTGAATAGGGGGATAGGGAGTGAGGGTGATAAGAAGGTAGATCCAGGCAAAGTTGATGTGGGGGTGAGACTGTACACACGATTAGAAACATGCATCAGAGCCTTGCTGTATAATACCTTACTGGTCATAAACTTAAGGGAAGAGGAAGGCCTTATATGTAACCTTCTAGTTACTGGCACAAAGAACCCAGCCAAAAGCAGCTGATGGGAAGAGGTTGTTTATTTTGGCTTACATTTTGAAGTGGAAGCTTCCTTACGGGAAAATACAGCATGAGCAGAAGCTGGACATTACCACTGCTATGTCAGGTAGAAGCAGCAGCCGGAGAATGAGCAACTACCACTGGCAAGCTAGGGGCTAGTAAACCTCAAGGGTTACCCCTAGCAATGCTCCACCTCCCAAATTGCTGCCAGCTAGGGTTCAAAGATTCAGAACTCATGAGTTTATAGGGGACACCTGGTTCAACTTGCCACACTACATTTATCTAGAGGCCCAGAACTAGAATCCAGGTGTCAGTGAATATGCATGAGCAGGTAGGCACTGGCTAGGGTTGTTATTTGCCCACTGTAGACCCCTCTACCCTCCCTGCCTGCCCAGATACCCCTCTGCTGTGGCTTGTATCTAGAAATCTTGGCACTTTTTAGGCAGTTTTTACAAACAAAGTGGTTTGAAGTCTCCCCTCCCAGCCAAAAAAAGGAAAATTGTTCTTTTACTAGGTTTGTTGCAGTCAAACTACATTGTTTAAAGATCTGTTGGTTTTTATTTTTGCAGAGTTAAGCTGAAATATACAAAACTAAAGAAATATCTGCAGGAACTATGTGAATCTGAAAAGAAGGCTCGTATTCGAAACCAAGAATATTTAAAGCAATTTGACCATATCGATACTCATATTGGACACTTTACCATAAATACAGAGAAGCTTCAAGAACTGAAGGTGACATTTCTGTTTTATACTGTGTCTTTTTTTTTTTTTTTTGGCATATGTCTGTGTTTGTTGTGTATGTGAATGCATATATGTGAATATATATATGGGCAGGTGCACGTGCATAGGCATGCACGTGCGTATAGAGGCAGGAGGACAACCTTGCTGTTATCCTCAGGAAATTCATCCACCTTTTTGACATAGAGTATTTCATTGGCTTGAAGCTCATCAGTTGAGATAAAGTGGCTAGCCAGCCCGTGAGCTTCAGGGAATTTTCCTGTCTCTACCTCTCTAGGGCTGGGATTACCAGTGTATGCCACTATGCCCAGCATTCTTCCATGGGTACTGGGGAATCAAACTTAGGTCCTAATGCTTTCAAGGCAAGCACTTTATTCACCTTATCTATGACTTTGCTGCCAGCCCCTGTGTTTCATAAATCTTTTCCATATCCGTAGTAGTCACTAATGTTACTTGTTTGTACATAGGGATAGGTATTAACCTTCTTTGTGGATTTTCATGTGGCCAGTTTTGATCATAGGACTTGAAATTACATTTTCTGATATTTTTACTGTGTAGTTGCGTAGTTAATTGAATATCTGTAACATAGACAAGACCCAGCCACTACTGAGTACAGGATCTGACCCATGGTTATTTGTGGAATTGTTAAATTTGAGCAGCATCAGGGTTTCATTTAGAAGCTTCTTCCTGATTTCAACTATAGTCCTTTAATTAATTAATTAATTAATTTTTGATGATCTGGGATCATCTCTTCATGTCAAGCAGTTCATTGAGGGTAGGGAGCAGTGAGGGGTAGAAATAGCCCTGGAAGTTCACTTTGGTGTGCCTAGGCTACACAATAGAAAGTAACTGCTGTTTGAGGCATCTTTACTTCCTTCTAATGTGGGGTTGCCTACTCCACAATTTGTGCCTTGGAGGAGAGCAAGAAACAGGGCTTCTTCCTTGCTATTTGCACTGGCTTATGGTGGTTGACCACTTTCACCCAAGAGACCACTAGTTATAGAAGCAATTCTCAGTGTTTTCTCCTTTTGCTATAACCATTTTTTCCCTAGCCTGATTTTATTACAAAACTTCAAAATATACAAAAAATTCAAAAGAATTATTATACAAAACACATAATTTTACATTTAATTGCAATAGTTACGAGCTGAAGTGGTGGCTAAGCTTTTAAAGGTGCTTGCTTGCAAAGCTTGATGGCCTGGGTTTGATTCCCTAGTAACCACATAAAGCCAGATGGACAAAGTGGCCCATGAATCTGGAGTTTGTTTGCAGTGGCAGGAGGTCCTGATATACCAATACTCTCTGTCTCTTTTTTTTCTCTCTCAAATAAATAAATATATATATAAAGACACTCTCATTTCTTTAAAAATTGAAACAGTTTTAAATATTTTTGCTGTATTTGCTTTGTGTGGGCATGCATTGTTTTTGTTTTTTTTTTTTATTCCTGAGTTGTCAAAGTCTGCCATATGTATCATGACACTTGCCTCCTGAGCTCTTGAGTGCAAGGGAAGTCTCATGTACAATCATACTTACATTATCATACCTTCAAGCACAGTGAATCCATATCATTTTCATATTCAGCTCATATTCAAATTTTCCTATTTTCCCTAAGAAGTATCTTGTATTTCCTGACCACGAGTCCAGTATAGTATTTGGTTTCTACTTTGTTATTGTAATGTTTAAGGTGTCTTTTAATCTAATATCAACTTCTTTCATCTTTTATTTTCTATGACCTTGGCTATTTTGAAGAAGGCAGGCCAATTGCTGACCATTTGGAATTTGAGTCATTGTTTGCTGATCCAGAATTCCCTGGTTATTTCCTATAAACTGGAAATGTGGTTTAGACTAGCATTGCCTGGTAAAACTTTTTGCACTGATGGAAATATGTCTATGCTGATGCTACTGGATGCAGTCTTTACCAGTCACACATAGCTGCTGAGTCATTACAATGTGGCTTGCAATATTGAGTACTGCTATTTTTAGCTAATTTTCACTAACACTTGCAGCTGAGTTAAGCTTCTTGGCATTCCACTGGGGAGAGCCTTGATATCAAATGGTCCTAACTGAGTGAGGCTTATGTTAAACTACTGGTTAAGATGGTTATCTTTAGAGGTCTCTATTTTAAGGTACCTTTTCATCCTCCTTGTAAATTAGTAATGATGGTTGAGTGTTACTGGGATATCTGTTCTTCCTTGGCCTTCTTTCTGCTGATTTTGGGATCCTTTGGTGAGCCTTGCCTATTATGGTAGAGGCTGTCAAGTGATTTTCTGTTTTATCTTCCTTTCGCTGACTTTCTTCCATAATACAGAGTAGTTTCCTCTTTTTTGTGTTGTTCTGTGGCTTCCTTTTGTGCCAGTGTCCTGTGGTGGCCTTAGGTTATAGAACCACTTGCCCTCTCTTAATGTTTTCTTACCTGGGTACTAGAACTTTACCTCAAATGCTGATTGATCTTGGGTAGATCTGAAGAGAAAGGTGTTCACAGTGTATTATCCACACATCCTAAAATGCCACACTTTTCCTTGCATAGAGTACAGTGAATGTACATGAACTTCATATTGGTAGAATTCAAGAAAGTGGAATAAGATGAAGTCATTTTGGAGTAGTTGAGATGTTGCATAAATTATGCTAAGTAGATTTCACATTTATTGAAATTCAGGTCTGTTTATATATAAAGCAGGTAATGCTAAAATATTTTAAAATATTTTAATAGCTGAGCTTTTCAGCCAAGTTGGTCAGTCAGTTCATGATTTTCTACAGTGCCCCTAGAGTGGCAGGGATTGAGAACTGATGGGGCAAAATTGCCTGTGGTAGGTAGCCTTGCTTCTGTAGACAAGGCTACTCCTGTAGCCTCCCTGGGTTCTGATGAGCCCCAGGCATAGACACTCTAATACTGGAACATGCTAGAACTCAGAAAAGTCCCAGGAACATGCATAGAGTATTGCCAACATCTGTACAGCCTTCCTTATTGGAGCAATGCCAGGAATGGGACCAGCATATTAGGCCATTTAGGGAGCATCCCTACCTGTGTAAGAGTCACCTGGTTGTCTTTTTTTCAGCTTGCAGTGGTGGCTCAGGTTTCTCAGAGCCAGCCCCAGATGCTTATCTCTACATGTACACCATCCCTATCCTCAGCCTATAAACCTCATCTCACATGCTGCAATTCTACACATACATCTCTTCCTTTCTGTTCCTCTCTCTTCACTTCCCTGTTTCTATCTTCCTCCCTGTCCCCAGCCTTCACCTTTTTCTCCTGCACATCCTCTACCTCTTCCACTTCTGTATTTCCCACTGTTTGTTTATATTAGTCTGCATATCTGCACTCTTCCTATCTTTTACATATACTCATATACACTCACATGTATCCACAGTACTTGAAACCTCCTGAACAGTTTGCATTTTCTTCAACATGTCACTTTACCTCCTTCAACTAGAAGCCTTTCTTTCCCTGTCCTACCTTAGATCTGTGTCACAATTATCTTGAACCTCTTTCATGTTATTCTCTTTGTTGGTTTTTCTACTTCACCAGGGTCTTCTTGTCTTACTATTTTAGTGCTCTCAGTGTTTGATCCAGAATATGACTTACACGAGGCAGTTAGAAAGTGTTAAGACTCCCCTTGACTGAAAGCTAATTCTTCCATACTTTTAAACCTACTCTTTATGGGCCGTAACTACCTATGTGAGAACAAATTTAGCATTGATAATACCATATGCTGTACCTTTCTGTCATTAGGTTATATATTCTAAAAGTGGACAATAAGGCTTCATAAATCTATAATAAATCCCTTCTTTTAATCAACCAAAATGCCTTGCTAGTTGATATGTATCAATTGAATGAATAACGTTCTTCCCTATCTTTTGGTGAGATTCCACCACATGGAAGCACATATGGGAAAAAAAGGAGAGTAGAAAACAAAAGACTGAATAATCATATCTACTCTAGTCACCTGAGAATCAAATTGAATAATTTATGCTACTTGCTGTGCTCATTTCTACAACATTTGGAGGCAAGAGTAGCTGTTTCCTTAGGCAAGACCAGCATCTAAACATTTTTTTTCAGCCCAGCCATTCCCTTAGTCTTTTACTGAGAATTAGCTGTGCAATCCCAGAAACCAAGGAAAAAGAAGCCTTGTGTGTGTGTGGGTAGGAGAGGGACAGGCAGTAGGGGAATACTGTTAGGAAAGGAAACTGGAGTGAAAGTGAGAATACAGAAGAAGGAAGCATACTGGAAAATGGGATGTGTTGTGGACACAGAGATATTCCAGAGACTCAAAACATCTGCAAGAACTCATATCTCCCCTTCCTGTGGTCCCAGCTCATTGCCAACAGATTTCAGTGATTCCACCAAAATTGCTTGTACTTAGTGAGAAAGTGAATGGAAAAGTTCTTTTAAGTTCAGATGGACAGCATAAACCCAGTATCATGAAGCAGTACAATGCAAAATAACTTTACCAGTTGGGTTAACTCAATGTTATTTAATAAAACAGATTTCCCAGGTTGGAACAGAGGATGAGGGGATTACTTTTAGAGCAACTCTGGAATAGCAATACTACTAAGTTATGAAGTGTTTGGTCCCTGAAATGTCTAGACAACATGTCAGGAAAGAAACATAGACTAAAGGGGTCTACATGAGAGAAGGGCTGTATCTACGTGCTGATGTTGTATGGAAATAGACGAAATATATGTGGCCTAACTGGAGAAGAAATTAGAAATGAAATGTGAAAGACTATTGGAGATGAAGATCAAATAAGGGCATGTACTCTGATGTTGCATCAGACATTTTTAGTAAAGAAAGTCTTGAGAAGATTGGGCTATATAGTATTTTAGAAATAGACTTTTTTTTTTTTAACTTTTTAAAACAAAGTCTCCTTGTATAGCCCAGGCTATTCTTGAACTTAACCATCTTTCTGCTTCTGCCTCTGCCTTGTGTAATTATAGGTATGCACAAGCATGCCCAATCCTTAAACAAACTCTTGAAAGTAGCAAAATCCTTTGCTTAAATAAAGTTAGTTAGAAGGTGGAAGAAGGAAGCCCCATGACCTACAGTTGAAAACTCCTGCTGTCCAACCTTCGGGAGGTAGATATGATGGATATATAAGAATAAATAGCAAGAAAACAGTATTTTAGGTGGTGATTATTCCTTTTAGGGGATGCAAACTTATAGTGTGTATTCATTATCTACCTGTAGTACTACTCTGATTTCAAAATACATCATACGGTTTATCTTTGCATCCGTCATTTAGCAGGAATACTATAAAGCTCAGTAAATTTTCAGCTGTCTTGAGAACAGTCCAAGTGAGGCTCTTATAGATACTTTCCTTAGTGTTCTTTAGGAAACCCTCATGCAGTTATCACTGTCATCTTGCTTCAGCATAATGAACTGAATACAGCTCTCATGTTTCCATAAGAAAGTATTGTCTTTGGAAAGAATGACTTCAAAACAATCCCCTAGTAACTAGAACAGGTACAGTACCCACTGATATTAAGAAAAGAAAATATTGTAATCATTGGAAAAATGTATCTGTTTATGTTATCATTTTATACATCTGTATTGTAATTCATCTCCTCCTTTTTTAAAGATACTTTACCTTGATAACTGTCAGCTATGCCTGACAAAGACAGAGCTTTTGGACTTAAGGATTAAATATCTTAGGCTGGGGAAATGGCTCAGTAGTTAAAGGCACTTGCCTGCAAAGCCTGCCAGCCCAGGGTTCAGGTTCCTAGAAACCATGTAAAGCCAGCCACAATAAGTGGAACATGTATCTAGAGTCCATTTTCAGAGGTTAAAAGCCCTGGTGTGCCCCCCCCCCCCTCAACATGTCTAAATAAGTAATTTGTTGTTGTTTGCTTTTCAAGGTAGGGTCCCACCATATCCCAGGCTGACCTGGAATCATTATGTATTTTCAGGGTAGCTTTGAACTCAAGGCGATCCTCCTACCTCTGCCTCTGGAGTGCTAGGATTAAAGGCATGCGCTACCACACCTGGCTAAAAATATCTTTAAAATTAAATATCTTTAAATTGAAAGGAGAGAGGTACACATTGTATTTTGATAAGTGTCTTATTTCTTTGTTGTTTCTTAGTTTGTCATCTTTATTTTTATTAATCTTATAAAACTTGAACTGGATATTTATTTAGATCGTTGCTGCCCTCTTTTATGTTAATAACATCTGCTAGAGTGGACAAAATCAGGAAATTTCCTTTTAAAATATTTTGAGACAAATACTCAGTTTATTATTGCCTGTGAATTTTCTGTGTGTAAAAACAAAACTCAGTCTTGGTTCATGTTCAGATTGAGAACTGAGGAAACAGCTTTTTAATTCAGTTATCTCATAGCTGTATTTCTAATTATATGTATAACTGCCTAATTTAGAAACTGTTCTGATACTTATTTGCAATATGCTGCAATCAGTAACTTTTTTTTAAGGCTTTGAGTATTAAAGTACATTTTCATGTCCTGCATTTAAGAAAAAGTCATCTTATGATTGAATCATTTTCATTATGGTAATAATGCAGACATCTTGATATAGTTATTAGTACCATAGCAAACTTGATTAATGTACTGATGCCTGTACAGTGTATTCTTATTTCAAGAAAATGAAAATTATTTAAGTTTATGATCTAGTAATTAATATACTAAATTGCTGTGACATTTAGGACAATGACATTACATATGTCATATAGATTAAAAAAAAAAACATAAGACTGATTTCCCCCCCTTTTTTGAGGACAAAACTTGGAAAAGAGATGCTATCTGACATTTAACTTTTATAGTCAACTGGATTTTCATGATCCTTTAATGATAAAGTGTCAAGCTCTTTTGCTCTGTGTGGTGGGGGGTAAAAAATAATTAAACATCCAGTGAGCCTTGTTTTGTTTAAAATGCATATAACATTTTATAGAACACACCTTTTGATATGTGTTATTTGTGAAGTTGCCTATTTTCTAAGGTAAGGTGAATGTTTTGACAGAATTAGCTTTTATTTTATACTTCGCAGTTCCTTTTATGTCATAAAGTTGGCAACCTCTGGATGGGTTTACTTTAATCATACTTACGACAGAGTCAAACTTTGTTTATATTTAGACTGACTATGAGAATGCAGCTAAAATGCAGCTACTCTTCAAAGATAGCCTGGGGATAAAAAGTGACCTGAAAGATGAAGACAGAAAAAAGGTAATATAATTTTATGATGATAAGCCACAGTTTCCAGTTCCTTTTTTTAATTATAACTTTATATTGACAACCTCCATACATATAGTCAATATACCATGATCATAATCCCTTTCCACTACCCTCATTTCCCCCTCCCAAATCTCTCCTCCATTGAATCCCTTCTTTCCAACTAGAATGTTCTTGTTAAAGTATTTTAAATAAAATCATCTTATACAAAATTTTTGATTAAACCTTAGATGATTATTTAAGGAATTTTGCTTATAGAATATTGTTTTAATATCTAATTTGATTAAATTTGCTAAAATGCAGCTTTGGGCTTAAGACTCAAAAAAAAAAAGACCCTAAATATTGTTAGGAGGTAAAATTGTGTTTTAGTAAACAGTTTTTATGACTATTTTTCTTAGATTGAGAAAGGTTTTAAATGAAAAGCAAACTAAATGTGGCCTTTTGATTCTTTCCTTTGTATATATAATTTTCTACATTTGAACCTTTTCACAGAGAAGGTGGGGGGAAAAAGATTGCATATCTAAGCAATAGACAAAAAGACCAGCAAGGAATACTTAAATAAATTCTGCTATGTATCTGCTGTAATGCAGGCTTCTAATCCTTCCGCCTATCTCCATATAAATGATTCTGTTCAAGACCATAGATGTTTTCTTCACTAAAAGCAGTAAAGCTCTTTTAGATGAAATGTCTAAAAACATCTTGTAATAACTTGGAGCATGCTGGCAAGAGTAGTCACTTGTGACTATGTGTGAAACCCCCTCAGCCAGTCGATATTGTAATAAGCAAAAATGGTACCATCACTCCATTATTCAGAGAAGCCAACAGCGTGCTTGTTCCTTAGGCTGCAGCATTCATTAAGAAAAGCTTACTGGGCTGAAAGCTGGAAACAGATGATAACGGGATATGATTTTCATATTTAATGCTTTCCTTGGAAGAGTATGTGTGCTACAGATTGATAGAAGAATCAACTGCTACTTTACTAAAAGACTTTCAGGTTTGCCCTATAGCTACCGATGGAATCATTCAGCCAAGAAATTAACTTTTTCTCCTTTTACCTGCTTTATATATCTGCTAAGCAGGCTGCCTTGCTGCCAGTAAATGTTATTATGCAGTTAACTGTTTGGTATTTAAGACTCTTATCAGAAAAGAAACAGAGGCCACACTATTTTGTTTTTATAGTAGGGGGAAGGTTTTAGTTTTTCTTTCTTCCATGCATTAGCACGCATTAATCTGACTTTATAGGAAGTTTTAGTTTTCTTTCCCCGTAGATTAAAAAGTTAAAAAGCTAGAATTTAGAGCATTCTTTAAACTGTAAGATACGAAACACCAAGCTCCAGCAACCTTGACCCATATAAAAAGGCCTTTAATGATAAGTGATTTATATGCCATTATATGTAGGCCAAATGTGGTATGATGTGATAGACTTCTAAAGCATTCAGGCACTTTCTGTGTTTGACATTTGGTAATGAAATAATTGACATGCTTTAATCTACAAGCCAGGTTGTTCTTTCTGTGCCATTCCTGATCGACACATTCTTAGTATGGCAGTGTCAATGGTACTTAAGCAAAATGGGAAACTTTGCTTTTCTATTTGCACTACTGATTCCTTACCTTGCATAAGGTTATAAAGTCTTCATTTAATAATTAGAAGTGTTTTCTTTGTACTGAAAGGTGTCATATTTAAAGCTTTAACTCATACTGAAGTAAGAATCAATTAGGTAACATTTTGAGAAATTTTTATCTTGCCTGTTCTGATTTTTCTTTGATGTTTAATCAATTAAAAGGCAAATACACTGCAGCAAAATCATGACTTAGTTAATCTTTACCATATGCTAATTCCTGAATGAGTTCTTACCATATTATGTTGTACTTCCTATTGGAAATCCAAGCTTCTCTTGTTTGGGTAGTCATGGGGATTTGCCTCTGTGCCTGGAGTCAGTGGTTTCTAGGACTCTCCTAATGGAGAGTGTGTTGTACTAACTAAATTCAGTATATCATCATTGAGCAACTGTTATGTTTGAAAAGTCACAGTAAGCCTCTCCAAAAGTGCATCAGTCCTGTCCTAAATATACTTCTCACAAAGCAGTGCTCTTTCTGTGCACAGAATAGAACAGTTACAGGAAATGAACATGGGGTATGGGAGAGAGATGGGGCTGCTTCCTCTGTAGTGTATAATGCAAGCCTTGGTAGAGGCGTTGGTGTTTGGCAGGCGTTGAAGGATGAGTAGGAAACTGGTCATTGGTATTATATGGACATCATACCACAGGGTGCTATATATTACGAATAAAGGAGTAGGAGCAGTAAAGCCCAGAGGGTCATTGTCTAGTCAGACTATGTGGACATGGTAGGAAATGATGTTTGACAGGTACATCATGAAACCTAGTACCTGTAAGTAAGGCCCCATGAGGCTCAAGAACTAAGCTTTCCTCTTAGAATGATCATGTATATCTATGTGCATGCCTGTCTAGTTTCATGGGAAGAGTGCTAGAAAATGGGTCTGACAAAGTAGGGTAGGATGAACCTGGGGAAATCAGGATCTGGGTGATAGGGAAGAATGGACTAAGGTTACCATTTATAAAGTGAAGAGGTTTGGGCAAAGAAGTGATGACTGTATGATAAAAAGATAGTTTTAAGTCGGGCATGGTGGTATGCGCCTTTAATCCCAGCACTTGGGAGGCAGAGGTAGGAGGACTACCATGAGTTTGAGGCCACCCTGAGACTTCATAGTGAATTCCAGGTCAGCCTGAGCTAGAGTGAGACCTTATCTCGAGAAACCAAAAAAATAGATAGTTTTAGGGCTGAGGTTCTAACCTAGTTGGTAGAGTACTTGCCTGGCATGCATGAAGTTCTAGATTTAATCCCCAGTACCACATAAATGGAATGTGGCATGCCTATCATCCCACGTCTTGGGAAGTAGAAGCAGGGGGGTCAGAAGTTCAAAGTCATACAGCCACATAGCAAGTTTGAGGCCAACCTTGACTACATGAGACCCTGTCTCAAAAAAAAAAAAAAAAAGAACAGGAAAGAAAAAGAAACAATAGTTTTTAGAAAGTGATTGTAACTTAAATGTCAAGAAAAGTCATCAAGCAATGGCTGTGTGATTTTTCACTGTAAATTCTAGCTCAGTTCTTCATAAGGCATCCGTTGTTTGTATGCGTCTGGTGTCTATCTTCAGAGTTATATATTCTTTTATAAGGAACAGTATTATTTTACATGTTCCCTAAACGTGTTTCACTATTTTAACATCACTGTTACTTAGTAAACTAAAAACAATAATAAAAAGATAAAAGTTTAGGCCTCATTTAAGTCATAAGCTAGCAATCCATCCCCTTTATCATTACTGTTACTCTTTTTTATTTTGGAGGAAAATCCAATTCTTTTCATCTCTAGACATGTTCTTTTGGCTAAGTTTTTTGATATGAACTGTGATTATAGAATATACATTAAAAACACATCTAAACATATGTCTTCAAGGGAGATAGAGGAGGTATTTATAAGACTATAAACTCTGGAGTGGGTTGTGAAGTTTCCTTCAACTATTGTACTAGTGTATTCTACTAGGAGCAGAAGTGAACTGATGGCACTCTGCCAGGGCTGCAGAACTCTATCACAGGATGAAATCTGCTTGGACATGTCTCCTGTACTGTTACAAGGATCTTGGGAAGGACTGCAGGGCAGGTTGTTATTTCACTTGTTAGCAGCAGTAGTATCAGCAGAACATGAGTATTACACTCTTTCTCTGCCATATGCTACATTCATTATCTGGGCATTATCTAACCCTTCCAACAACACTGACACAGATGTGTTTGTTGTCCCCATTTTATAGTAAGGTTCAGAAAGGTTATTTAGCTCACCCAAGATGACATGGCCAAAATTCAAACTCACATCATTAGGTTTCCACATCCATACTGTGGGAAATGCCCATCAGAGTTAGAGGAAATTCTCTAACAAATGAAACAGTTTTTGGTGGTTCATTTTACCTTGGGATGGAATGCAGTGGTCTCCCTTGGACTGTTAAAGTTGTGCTAAGTCAGGCAAACCACAATAAGCAGTGTGCCTATCTCAAAACTGCCCATGTTTGCAGTAATAGAAACATCTGTTTCTGGTAGCTTGGTTGAGCAGAACTCTCTTACACCTTAACTGAAGAAGAGCTTAAAGGGAGAAAGCCCACACAGAGTGCAGAGTCAGATGTGTGCCTGCTGGGCATGGATGAGTTCATCAGGAAAGGTGTTCTAGCTGTCACCAGGAGCACCCTCACTGTAAGAAAGGCACCAGAGAGAGAGAGGGCACGTTCATCCATTCTCAAGGAGAACTTCTGCTGCTCTCAGCATCTGTGTAGTACTCAAAAAACCAGGGCAACGTCTTTAAGGCCAAGGTCATCTCTAAGAGGTAAGAGAACAGGGATTTGACAGCAAGTAGTTTGTTTAGGAGATGGCCCCAGAAAGCACAGTCAAGGAAAGAGGAAATGACATAGAGAAGGGAAAGCTGCCAATGAAAGTATGTGATTGAGTGTGAGCTATGAGCACCTGGCACTCAGGCTCAATGGAGACCCCAGAAGACTAAATAGAATGTGCCCCTGAGGTAGCCTGCCTGAGAGAAAGGAAAGTAAGATCGTTCTCCACAACTCTTGCCACTGGCTTCTGTGACTGGCTCCGTAGCTGCTCCAGGGCTGCTGACAGATGCTTACAGGCCAAGAAGCACTGGATACATATTAGGAGACGAGGGCCCAGAGATGTAGGCCTGGCCCTCACATGCTTGGAAGGAAGAGTGAGTGGATAAAGCAGAGGGTGAGTACTTGAAGTTATCCATACAAGGATAGTTTCTTACTATACTAGCCTACAGTGCTGCCTCACCAACAGCCCCCTCAAGTCACTGCCTAATTCTAAATAATACAGAACCTCCCTAGAGTGGATCTCTGGACAGTTGACTTCATGGGATGGTGTTCTTCAGTTCTGTCTGAGCCATGAAAAGTGGAAAGAGACCTTTTGTGTTCTGCTAGGTGTCTTTTCAACCAATAACATTTTATTTTCAACGCTGAGACTGGAACACAGGACTTAACATGTACAACGTAAGTACTCAACCATTGAGTCATATCCCCAGCTCTTAAGAACATTTTTTATTCATACATTGCTGTTTAGAAAACAATTCAGAATTAAACTAATAGTTTCTCAGTAGGGTTAAGTTATTCCTCAGAGTTATTTATATATGTCCAAATTCCTCTAAAAAGTTGATGCATAGACCCCATTTTCAGGGTTATATAAAAATTTTCTTCTTGGGTTAGGAAGATGACATAGTGGTTAAGCACTTGCCTGTGAAACCTAGAGACCCTGGTTCAAGACTTGATTCCCCAGTACCTACATAAGCCAGATGCACAAAGTGGCACATGCATCTGGAGTTCATTTCCAGTGGCTGGACGTCCTTGTGTATCCATTCTCTTTCTCTCTCTGCCTCTTTCTCTGTCTGTCTGTCTCAAAAAAAAAATTTTTTTTTCTTCTTTTCTGGCTTACCAAACATGTGCTGCAGGGCATGGCCTGAGCACAGCCTGTACCTGCTGCACCTGGTGGGAGTGATGGTCTGCACCAAACAAAGTAGGAAGAGCTGAGAGCTATTCTTCCTAAGTGAGGAGAGATGTGCCTTATTTCATGTGGAGATACAGGCCAGGTGTTGTTGGGACTGCATTTTGCTTCCTTTTAGGGTTGCCTCCAAGGGGCTAATGGAAAATAAGGTTCTGTCAACATCTAGCATTTACATTGGACTTACTGTTTTCACATACTGTTCTAGGGAGGGAGGGAGGGAGGGAGGGAGGGAGGGAGTGTGTGTGTGTGTGTTTATATCTGTTACAACACTCTTATAAAAATAGAATTGTTTAGTCAGGCATGGTGACACATACATTTAATCCTAGCACTTGGGAGGCAGAGGTAATATTACCAAGAGTTCTAGGCCAGTATGAGACTACAAAGTGAATTCCAAGTCACCCTGAGTACAGCAAGATCCTACCTTGAAAAAACAGCAAAAGAAAGCAAGAAAGAAAGGTTTAATACTCATTTTGAAAATTAGGGAACGGGTGTTCAAAGAAGTTAATTCTTATCCCCAGATTCAGACTGGTCAGGTGGTAGAACTTGGATTTAGATCCAATTCAAGTAAGCTAGTTTGGAGTCATTTTTTAAACTATATTTTTAAAATTTATTTTGGTCTGTAGTCTTAATAAATATATATCAATCTACTTTTCACTTACTGGATTAAATCATTTACTTGGGAAAATGGTTGGGGGTAGGGTATTCTTCAAGGAATTTAGCTTCTTTCTGAAAACACCTTTGTGAGAACTTTTGGCCAGACAGCTCTCTTCCTATATAACAATGGCTTTCCCAAGGGGAAACTTGTATTCACAGATTAAGTTGCATTTATTGCTGTGGATTTGTGGGAAAGGTGAAAAGGTGAGTGAGATGGGAAAACAAATGGAATCCAAGAGTAAGGTGCAATTTGTAGGAAACTCTTTGACCATGGCACAAAGGATTAGAGAAGATTTGATAGTGAGACCTGATTTCATACTTACTGAATTCAGTAATAAATTAGACAAATACCTCAAATTTATTACTATGATTTTTTTTGAGGTAGCGTCTCTCTCTAGCCTGGGCTGATCTGGAATTCACTAAGTAGTCTCAGGCCAGACTCACAGTGATCCTACTATGTCTGCTTCCTGAGTGCTGGGATTAAAGGTGTGTGTTACTACACCTGGGAGAGAGAAAGAGGGATAGATAGATAGATAGATAATGGGTATACCAGGACATCCACCCACTGGAAACAAACTCCAGGTGCATGTGCCACTTTGTGCATCTGGCTTTACATGAGTACTCAGGAATTGAACCCAGGTCATTAGGACCTGTGGGCAAGTGCCTTAACTGCTGAGCTCACTCCAGCCTCTAAGGATTTTTTATGATTGTCTATTTGTTTAAAGCTGTTCAGTAAGACAATTTGAGTTTAATTGACTATTGTAACACTAGAGATAGACATTCAAGTCCTGAACTCCAAGTTTGAATTCTGGTTCTGTAGCCATAAGACATTTTCTCAACATGGTTAGGTCCCATAACGATAGGGAAAATATTGTTTTGAGATTAGAAAGGATAATGAGTACAATAAATCTTTTAGCTAAAGGTACTTGTACCTTACAAGTACATGATCAGTCCCCACTGATCTTGTCTCCACACTTGTGGTAGTTTGAATAGATAGCACCCAATATATTCAGTATTTTTATTAATGTGTAGTTTGTATCTGCAGCCACCTGGCTGGAGGAGGTGTCACTGGGAAGATCTTAGGGTCAGGCCTTAAAGTGTAGTGATGGACTTGGAATTCCAGTCTAAAGATATGCAAAGTGCCTGGAGTTCCTGAAGTGTGTATGTTTGTGGTGTGGTTTTTGGATTTTGGCTTGTGGCTTTTTTTCTCTTTCTGCTTAATCCTTTAAAAAGGGGCCAACTTCTGCCATTATGGAACATCCCTTGGATCTGTAATAATAAATATCCCTTCCTCCATAAGTGCTTGGTCTGGAAGTTCATCTGAGAGACCTAAGGCTGTCTACTACAGTACTCATTACCTTTATTATCACCAGTGTCACCATTGTCACCATCTTTGTTCTCCATTAGGGTAGCCTTGCTTTGGTCCTAGCATCTTCCCTCATCTAAGATAGTGGAGAGGCTTCTGTGGAACAGATAGAAAGGCTGACTATGAAGTAAAGACATGGGAAGTCATACCACTTCATGGTAACAGCTCATAATGGGTTGATTTGTAGGGATTTTTACCCTGCAAAATAATTTATAGAATACACCATTAAGTACTAATATAACAGGTACCACAACTGGATTAAAAAAAATAGATAGTAGCAACACTTAAGGGCCAGACATGTCTTTGTGGTATCAGTCTTGAGAAATTAGCAATGACTATAATCTATCATATGGTGGCAAAATAGAAGACTAGATAAAAATCATCATGACATGGTGTATTAGTCTACTAAGACTGCCACAACAAAACACCACAAATTGGGTGACTGATACAATAGAAATTTATGTTTGATAATTCTAAAAGCTGGAAGTTTAAGAACCAGATGCCAGCAGGATTGGTTTCTGGTGAAGCCTCTCTCCTTGGATTACAGATCACTTCTTTTCACTGTGTCCTCATGAAATCTGTTTTTTTGTTTGTTTTGTTTTTGTTTTTGCTTTTGTTTTTTCATTTTATAGGAGAAGGAAGAGAGGAGGGAAGGCTAGGATGTCTTCCTCCCTTTTTAAAGAACATCAGTCCTACTGGATTATTAAGTCCCACACCCATACGGTCTCCTTTAACATTAATTACATCTTTAAAGGCCCTAACTCTAAATTAGCCACAGGAGGGTTAGAGCTTCTACATGTGAATTGTGGGAGAGAGTCATGAGATTCAGTATGTAACAAGTGGTTAAATAAAATAGTTCTTTCAGATTGTTGTGTTAATGATTGTTAAGGGCTTTTTATTGTTGTTGTGATTTGGTAGCATGCTTACATAGAAATTGAGTGGTAGCTGCTATACTGTATAAAATGTTGAAAATTCCCCCGTACCACTCCTTTCCATTCTATACTCAATTTCATCTTTCTCATTCCTTTGGCTTTAGTGGTACAAGTAATCTATTAAGAGAGAGTGAGGATTTTCTTAGCATTTGGCAAAACATGAATTCTAATAAATATATTTGTTATGAAGCCAGGCATGGTGGTGCATGCGTTTAATTCCAGCACTTAGGGGGCAGGGGTAAGAGGATTGCTGTGAGTTCAAGGCTACCCTGAGACTACATAGTTAATTCTAGATCAGCCTGGACCACAGTGAGTCCCTACCTCAGAAAACTAAAAAAAAAAAAAAAAAAAAAAAAAAAGTTTTAAAAATTAATTTTTATTGGGAACTTTAATATATGAATATATTGCAGATTGGTCCTATTCTCACAGGCTGTCCTCTTATGTCTCTCTCTCCTCTGCTTCCATTCCATGAGGGCCTTCCTCAGCAAGATAATCTGTTGGTAATCACTGTAGAGTCAGTCCCTGTAGGAAGGACAGTGCCTCACAGTACACTTTCCCACCCCTGTGGCTCTTACATTCTTTCTACCTCTCTCTGCCCACAATGTTCCATGAGTCTTGGAGGGCATGTTATAAGAATCCTTTAGTGTTGAGCTCTTGGCTGCCTTTAGTTTTCTGCTTTGATGAGTTTTGAGTCTCCTTAGTGCCTAATGCCATTCCCCTGGAGAAGGTTCTCAGGTTAGTCATGAGAGTAGCATTAATATTTAATCTGCCACTCCTTTGTAATGTTTCCTGGGCCCTGGTGGGTGTGATAGAGATGACTCATCATGTGCTAGGTAGTTGGCTTTATTTTCCTGTCTTACTGATGGGTCTTAAGTCTCTCTAGTATTCATCACCATCTCAAAAAAGCAGGTTCTATAGCCAGGAGTGAGAGCAGCATGGATCAAAGGGGGTAAACATAGATTTTTAGAAGACTTTTTGACAGACATAACTCCTCCTTTTAGAGAAGTTTCTCTATGACCTTCTAAGCCCTAAGGTTCTAACATGGTTCTCAGTACTAGGCATGATTCCCCCTCCCCAACTGAGCAGACATCATATCCAATTAGAGAGCAGTTGATTACCCCTAGGACCTATGTGACATTATTGTACTGGTGGGTACATCTTTTCTGGCTGGTTAATTTTGTAGCTTGCAGGACCCACATGTTCATATTGTTGGTGACTTATCTCTGAGCAGCTGGTATAGCCTTTTCCAGCACTTTAGAGAGCTTGCCAGCAAGGAGCTGACTTCCATCTCAGTTTTAGCTTAATCTCTCAATGTCCTGTGATCACAGTCTGTAGTGTCTTCATCAATAGAGTCTTCCCATTTAGTTCGGGTAGGTAACCAGTTATTTTGGTGCTGGCCTGCATTGTTTTGGGGGCTTCATAGGTCTTCCTGAACAACAGCTCACTGTGGAAGGGGTACCCCATATCTTGCACTAGGATTTACCAGCAACATTCTTTTAGAGAAAGCTTTCTCCATCCCAGCAGAGTATTTCTCATCAAACTATTCTTTCTTTCTCACACACACACACTCTCTCTCTGTCTCTCTATCTCATACACCTCATCTTTTAGTTAGCTAACAAGAGGTAAGTTTTATATATAATATAAAATATAGTATTGACTGATCTCACCTTAATTTTGTATGTCTGACCTCTTCCTCCTCTCATTCCAGCCCTCCAGGCTCTTCCTTGTACTTTGTCCCTCTACTTGCCTGTTTACTGTCTCCTTTAATCCCTCCTCACTTCTCTCCAAGCCTTATTCAAGCTTCCTAACCTATACTACTGATGATTACTAAAACCTGTAAACAAATCAGACTAGGCTATGGCTAACAGATATATTCTTTGAAGTAATCATCATGATCTATTTTGAGAACTATAGTTCAAAAGTATAGCAGTTTAAACTTGTCAATGTCTCCTTATATCTGTCTCTCTTCTCTCACTCAGTAAAAACAAACTTATGATTTCTCACAAACCTTCTGTTCACTATGAAGTATTTTGCATTGTGTTCTACTGTTACTCTTCCCAACTTCCAAACATTGTAAGAGATGAAGATGGATAGCTGTGGTAGGAGAAGGAAAAATTGAATCAAAATCTTGAGTGACATCACCAGTACTCAGCCACAAAGCAGTTAATTGCAAGACATGGGGAAGTTGGTCATCGTGCCAGATCCTTAAATACTGGTATGTGCACCTTCTTTTGACAATAATGCCTGTTTCTCCACAGCTTTTGAATTCCTAATACTATTTCAGTGTCAACAATAATGTAAACTTGGTGTTATCTTTTCAGTTTCCCTGGCTCAGAAACTGCTTTGAGAAGATATTTAATAAGGTTCAGAAGTTAGGATGTTCCTGTTGCTAAGATTATCTTAAAAAGAAAAAGCAGGGGCTGGAGAGATGGCTTAGCGGTTAAGCGCTTGCCTGTGAAGCCTAAGAACCTAGTTCCAGGCTCGATTCCCCACGACCCATGTTAGCCAGATGCACAGGGGGGTGCATGCATTTGGAGTTCATTTGCAGTGGTTGGAGGCCCTGGCATGCCCATTCTCTCTCTGTGTCTCTTTCTCTCTGTCTCTCTGTCGCTCTCAAATGAATAAATAAAAATATAAATATAAAAAAAAGAAAAAGCAGAGCTGTCTTAGAAAGTCTGATTATAGCAGATGGATAGGGGGCCACCCAACAGAAATCTACCTTGAATTTTTACCAGGGCCAGTATTTTGCTGTGCAAATGTGGAGTCAGTTCAATATAGATAACTTTATAGCAAGTAGCAGTTAATATATGTAGGCTTCTCATATATTTCTTATTTAAAAAGATTAATAATTGTTGGTAGGAACATAAAACAATGCAACCATTTGTAGTAAAACAGCTTATGAAATGTTACATATGAAGTTAGCATGAGTCAGCAAATCCATAGGCATTTACTCATGAGAAGTGAAAGCATATCTACCCCAAGTTTTATATAGATATTCACAGCATCAGTATTTGTAAAAGCCCAAAATGGTAACAACTCAGATGTCTATAATCTGAAGAATGAATCAATAAGAGATGATATATACACAGAATATTAGCCACAAGAAGGATTGAAATACTAATACATGCTGTAACATAAGTGAATATTGAAGACCTGATGCTAATCAAAAGAAACCAGTCAAAAGAGACCATGAGTCATATGACTCCATTTATACAAATTGTCCAGTCTGGGCAAACTCCTAAGTACACAGTAAATTTCTTGTTGCTTGATACCGGAAGTTAAGTGGGGAGGATTGAGAAAAATTATTGAGAGGTATGAGGTATCTTTTTTTGTAGGGAGAGAAAAGGTTCTAATACTGTGATAGTTGTACAATCTATGAATACACTAAATACTAAAACTACTGGATTGTGTACTTTTAAAAGATGAAGTTTATGATATGTGAATTGCATTTATTTATTTATATACTTATTTATTTACAAGCAGAGAGAGATAGAAGAGAGAGACAGACAGAGTGGGTGCACCAGGGACTCCAGCCGCTGCAAACAAACTCCAGACATATGCGCCACTTTGTGTATCTGGCTGTACATGGGTACTGGGGAATCAAACCCGGGTTGTTAGGTTTTGCAAGCAAATACCTTAACTGCTGAGCTATCCCTCCCAACCCCCGTGAATTGTATTTGAATAAAATATAAAACTAGTTTTAAAAGCTTCAGTAAAACTGAATTTGTTAAATTCGTTTAAAAAATAATGTTAACATTCCTGACATAATTTTATATGAACTCATTTAGTTGCCTTCCCCCCATGTGGAGCTTTATCTTCACATAGGTGTAAGTTCTGTCAGTTGGTTTTCAGGTACCACACCTTGGCATTGCCCTGGTTGTGACATGAGTCTTCATGTGTCTCTGTGATGTTGTCTTACTGTTTTCTGCTCATGCTACAATAGGCTGGCTCAACTTTCCCTGATTATACATAGCTTTCTTTTTTCTTTTAGGCTTTCTCTCTGTTTTCTTTTTTTGAGGTAGTCCAGGCTGACCTGGAACTCACTCTGTAGTTCTAGGCTGGCCTCAAACTCAGTGATCCTCCAACCTTTGCCTCCCAAGTGCTGGGATTAAAGGTATGTGCCACTGTGCCCAGTCGCTTATTTAAGATGAACTTCCATGCAGAATTGTTAGGACTCTTAATGCTAGATTCTTTTCAAGTACAAGTATGCATCCAACTCTGGCTCAAACTTGTGATCTTCTTGCCTTTGCCTTTGCCTCTGCTTACCAAATTGTGATACAAGGCATGCACCACCATGCCCAGTTTATAATTCTTTAAAATAAATTTAAGATTTTCAGGAAAGTTGTAGAGATAGTATGAAGAGTTCTTTGGGGTCTCTTACTCAGTTGCCACCAGTTATCATTGAATGTTACAGTACCATGCTTATCAAATCTAAGAAACCAACCTAGGTATACAGTTTACTGCTAAGTAAATTTCTGACTTTATTTAAGTTTTGTCAGTTTTTTTAATAATACAATTTTTCTATTCTAGGACCCAACCAAGACTTAATGTTACAATTTTATTTTTAAAAAACTGAATATACCCCATTTAACATGATTTGACATTTTTGTCAGGCTTGTTTTAAAGAAGCCACATTTTAGGGAAATTTTTTAAATAATTTGCTTGATATGATAGTGAGACGACTGGGAATTCATCACCCTACTCCAGTTATTATTTTTGTTCCTTAAAAACTAGAAATATTCTTTTGTGATTTTGCTGCCCAGATTGCATAATCTGAATGAGATCATAAAGGCAACACCAGTCAAATACATTGAGGGATAAGCTGTAATCAGCCAGCCTATATTCTTAAACAATGTCAGTGTCAAGACTGGCAAGGAAAGACTAGCTATCTGCTGCTGATTTATGGAAACATGATGTGACATTGGATCTTGAACCAAGAACAAATGGAGCTAACTATATAGGACATTATTCTTCAATTAACAAACAATGAGTGTGAACTAGAGACTAGGAACCAAAATTATATACACATTAAATTTCTTAGCCAGTGTGATGGTGCATGCCTTTAATCCCAGCACTCAGGAGGCAGAGGTAGGTGGATCACTGTGAGTCCAAGGCCACCTTGAGACTACATAGTAAATACGAGGTCATCTTGGGCTAGAGAGCAAGACCCTACCTCAAGAAACCAAAAATGAGCTAGGTGTGATGGTGGTGCACGCCTTTAATTTCAGCACTTGGGAGGCAGAGGTAGGAGGATCACCATAAGTTTGAGGCCACCCTGTGACTACATAGTGAATTCCAGGTCAGCCTGGGCTAGAGTGAAACCCTACCTCAAAAAAAAAAAAAAAAAAAGAGTTGGGTGTGGTGGCACATGCCTTTCATCCCAGCACTAGGGAGGCAGAGATAGGAGGATCACCATGAGTTCAAGGCCAGCCTGAGACTACATAGTGAATTCCAGCCTGGGCCATACCCTACCTTGAAAAACCAAAAAATAAAAAATAAAAATAAAAACATTCTTGGTTGTCATAATCAACTGTACCCATGAAAAAGAAAAGAAGTCTTCTGTGCTTCAAAAACGCAGAAGCATCTAGTGGTAGGAATGGGATGTCTTGACCCTCATATTAGGTAGAAAGAGGGACTATGCATATATAAGAATGTGCATGTATAGGGCTAGAATGCATGTATAGAGTGGGAGAAAGAAGAAAAAGCAAATGGGGCAAAATATAAACAGTAACCCTGGCTGTTTTCAGTAATTCTTTCACCTCTTCGGTTATTTTGAAATTGTCTTATAATAAGTTACACATGCATACACACATGTGCACTTGTGTGTACAACACAACACTATGAAAAAAAATAAATACCAGCAACTAAGCACACAGCAGAACAAATTACAAACATAGAACCCTCTTCTTGTGTCTTGGCAGCTTCCTGATCCGGCTCTTGTGTTAGTGAAGTACTACTGCACTTCGTTTCATTTCTATGTGCAATTAAGAGCTATCTTATCAAAACTCCTGATTGATTACAGCCCACTGAAATGTAATGTTCTTACTAGTGTATCACTAGAGTTTGTGGAAGAACTTGGAATTCATTGTTCTGAGAAGTCTGACAATGCTTAGCAGTAGTAGGGAATCCTTAACTGCTTGTTACCACAGAGCTGTGGCTTAGAAGCAAACCTCTGTTAACAGAGCAGTCTACTGAGCTGGTTATTGTTTTCACTTCCTGTGGGCCTAGAAGCAAAATCATGCTATATTGTGTACCAATATATTGACTGCTGGATGTCAGTTTGAACCCTCAGCACTCAGCCAAAGTGCTCCATTGTAATCATTCCTTGGAGCCGTCTGAACTGAACAATAATTTTTGAAGACAGGTTTGTTAGACTACAGTAATAGTAACAAGTGACTTAAAAAAATTTTAAGTTTTTCTTTGCAGGACTGGGGAGATGGCTCAGTAAATAAAGCATTTGCTATATAACTCTTGAGTATCTACATTCAAATCCCTGAATTCCATGTAAGAGTATGAAGCTATGGTGGGCTGCTGTCATTCCAGTGCTCTTATTGTGGGAAAGGAGACAAAGACAGAATTTCCCAGAAGTTTGCAGACCAAGAAGTGAACAGCAGTAAGAGACCCTATCTCAAATGAGGTAGAAAGCAAGGGCCAGCTGAAAGTTGTCCTCTGACCTCTGTGTGCATGAATGTGCTTGCATGCACACGCCCCCATATAAATATTTTTTAAAAATTGTCTTTGTTATTGCATCAGCTTTTTATTACAAAAAAGACTATTCATGTTTGTGGATATTGATTTTGTTATTTAAACCATTTGGTGTAATGAAAATCTCTTAATGACATAATGGCTTCTTTGGATGGTGAAATGGAAATAAGACAGTTTTGACCCAGCAGTTTTAGCTCTGTGAAGATGTGTTGTTGATAGACTTGCCTGTGTACAGTGTCTGTACTCAAGGATAATTGCTGTGATAGGGTTTGAAGTGACAGATGATGGAAACAAACCAAGGTCCCTCAATAGCAGATTGCTTAAATAGATTTCAGTAGATCTATAGAATAGGATAATATGCAGCTATTAAAATTATAATGCATAGTATACCAATTTTTAATTCATGCATACCTTTTCAGGAATGTGTCTTATTCACTTAGGTGTTCTAACTTATTGGCATACACTTATTCATAGAATGCCCTTGTTCTTTATTTCTAAAATAAAATTATAAAATACCCACCTACATTTTTTGATTTTAATAAATTGAATCTTCACTCTTTCTTTTTTTTCATGTGAGACTGTCTAAAGGTTGTCAGTTCATTGATCTTTGCAAAGAATTAACTTTTGTTTTTGGTGATTTCCTCTGTTGTGTTCCTATTCTCAAAATGCTCATCTCTGCTGTAGTCTTTACACTTTCCCATCTTGTGTCTTCAAATTTGGTTTCCTTTTGTAACTACCATCCATGCACGAATCCTTTTCAGTTTATCTTAATTGACTTCTTGAGCTCTGGTGTGTAGATTGATGGTTTTCTTCTAATTTGGGAAGATTTTTCTTCTTTCTTCAAAACTCTGTCAGGAGGACCATGTGGAGCTAGGCTACTTGGCCACCTTCATTTCCATGGTGGTTTTTGGTGGCCCAGCCAAATCTATTTCTTCATCTATAGGAAGACTCCCAATTTCGAAAGGAGATGACTGAGGTTTGTCAGTATGTAAACAAATAGCAAAAACAATTTTAAAAAAAAAAGATTCCTGGAGTAAACTTAGTAAACTTCATGGATCTCCTACCTCTAAAATGCTTTGTAAAAGTCAAGTCACAAGCTAGAGCAAGATTCAGATTGTCCAGAAATAAAACTCTGCCTCTGTGGAGTTGGACTCTGAAGATATTACCCAGACAATCATGTAAACAGCTTTTGTGGAGAAAGGTTTCTGAGTATTGGGTGACACCAGAAAAAGTACATGACGAATGCTTCTTTTTTCTTTTTCTTTTCTTTCTTTTCTTTCTTTTTCTTTTTTTTACAGTTTATTTGATGGGGGTCAGAGGGTATGTATGTATGGAGGTCAGAAAACTTTCAGTCCTCACCTTCCACCTCATTTTGAAGCAGGGTCTCTTGATGTTCACTGGTTTGTTCACAAGCTTCCAGGAAATTATTGTTTCTTCCTCTCATCTCACAATAGGTTCTCTGGGATTATAGAAAGTCACCATAGCTTCTGGCCTTTAGGTGGAGTCTGGGATCTGAAATAAACTCTGGTATTCTGAGTTGAGTAGCACTTTATCTATTGTGCCACCTCCCTAGCCCAGTTATTATTTGTGTGCATCCATGTGCATGTGTGAGAGGTGGGAATGGGTATTGCAACTACCTTCTCCTTGCTGGGATAAAGTACCTGACCAAAAGCAGCTGATGGAAAGAAAGTTTTTATTTTGGCTTACAGTCTCGAGGAGAAGCTCCGTGATGAGAGGGGAAAACAAAAGCATAAGCAGAGGCTAGACATCACCTCTATTGAATCAGGTAAAAAACAACATCAAGAGAGTGTGCCAACTAGCATTGACAAACTGGGCACTAATGAACCTCAAGGTCTCCTCCAGCACAGCTCTATCTCCCAAATTGCTATCAATTAAGACCAAGCATTCAGAACACATGAGTTTATGGAGTCATCTGATTCAAACCACCACAGTGTGTGTGTGCTCATGTCCATGTATGAATGCCAGGGCCTCTTGTTGCTGTAAATGAACCAAATACCTTTTTATTTATTTTTATTTATTTAAGAGAGAGAAAGGCAGATAGAGAATGGACATGCCAGACCTCTAGTCACTGCAAACGAACTCCAGATGCATGCATTGTGCATTTGGGGTATGTGGGTAGAGGGAATAAACCTGTGTCCTAAGGTATTGCAGGAAAGTGCCTTCTTTGATTCAGGTGTCCCCCATAAACATAGGTGTTCTGAATTCTAGGTTCCTAGCTGATAGAGATTTGGGAATTAACACCTCTTGGAGGCAGAATATTGTTGAGGACAGGCTTATGGGTATTGTAGCCAGTTTCCCCATGCCAGTGTTTGGCCCACTCTCCTGTTGCTACTGTCCACATTATGTTTGCCAGGGGGTGATGTTCACTCTCTGTTCATGCTATTGTTTGCCCCTGCCATCATGGAGTTTCCCCTCGAGTCTATAAGCCAAAATAAACCCTTTTTTCCAAAAAGCTGCTCTTGGTCGTTGATTTCTGCCAGCAATGAAAACCTGACTGCACCAGTAAAGTTGGTACTGGGGAGTGGTGTCATTTGCTGCTAGACATCTGACTGTGTGGCTTTAGCCTTTTGGAGCTGATTTTCAAGAGGAATATGGAAGAATTTGAAACTTTGGCCTAAGAGATGCCTTGCAGTGCTATAAGTACAACTTGATGGACTATTCTGGTCAGAGTTGGAAGACTTGAATGCATTAAGAACTATGGACTATGAGGTTTGGCATATGAGGGTGAGAAAGAACTTTGTCTGGACTGGGCTAGAAGCAGTTTGTGTGAGAGGCTTGCTGCTATGGCCATGTCCTGACAAGTTGTACAGGGTTGCTTTGCATAGAAAGGGACTGGTGTGAGCAGAGGGATGTGGCACATAAAAAATGAAATCTTTGGGCCTAAGCTGCTGCCTCATGAACTTCAGTTGTATGAAAGACTACAACCTTTGAAAAAGGTCCAACAAGAAGAATGTTGACTCTTTTGAAGGGACCTGAATGCTAAGGAGTATCCTGTTCTTCAAAGTCTGCTTTATCCCCCCATACACACCTGGATTAACAAACTGGCACCCTACCTGGTATTATGGAGTGTAAGAAATGCAGGAAAGAAGGCCATTAATTTGCAACATGGTCTTGTGTTTTGGAAACAGTCATGGGCAGTATGAAGCAGATTTGCTAGATGCCTGCATGAAGACCTGATGGAGCCATGAGGCTGGACCATAGGTAGCAGTAGAGATCCGGTGGAGATGGTGGGACCATGAGACAGCTACTAAGGAAAGCTGCCAGCCCAGATGAAGTTTTCCAGGACTGTGAGTAGCCTAGCTAGAGGGACAGAATTGGAACTTCAGAGAATTGTTGCTAGTTAGAATTATGGGACTTGGAGACTTTTCACTGACTAGAGTTGTTGGACTTGGAATTACAGAGTTTGATGTTTGCCCTGTTTAAATCTTGTATTGGTTGAAAATTTCTTTGCTGTGCCCACTGCCATCTTTTTCAGTATGTTTATCCTGTACCATTATGGGATTTTTGGTATTATGGCTCAGTTAAAAGACCGTGGATTATGAGGATGTTTGAACATCATTAGGATTGATAAACATATGGGACTTTTAAAATTGGACTGAATGATTGCATTTTACATCATAGTTGGCTATCAGTTTATGGAGGTCAAGGGTGAAATTGTGGTGGATTGATTCAGGTGTCCATCATAAACTTATGTGTTCTGAATGCTAGATTCCCAGCTAATGGAGATTTGGGAATTAATGCCTCCTGGAGGCAGAGTATTGTTGGGGGCAGGCTTATGGGTATTATAGCCAGTTCCTCATGCCAGTGTTTGGCACACTGTCCAGTTGCTGTTGTCCACCTTATGTTGGCCAGGAGGTGATGTCCACCCTCTGCTCATGCCATCATTTTCCCCTGCCATCATGGAGCTTCCCATTGAGTCTGTAATCTAAAATAAACCCTTTTCCCCACCACAAGCTGCTCTTGGTCAGGTGATTTCTGCCAGCAATGTAAACCTGACCACAACACCATCTTTCCACCCATGTATCCTTTTGCATCTAGCTTATCCTGCTTGGGAACTAAACCTGGGAAGGCAGGTTTTTGCAAGCAAATGCCTTTAACCATTGAACCATTTTCCCAGCCCCAGAAAAGCTTTGTAAAGAATGGAACTATTATACCTATTTTGTCAGCCATTATATCCAGCAGTTAGATAATGTGATCCTAATCAGAAATATGTAAAAATGGAAAATGGAAAAGCGACTTAAAGGAAAGAAAAATTAGAACAGGTTAGCTGAAGAAGGAGTTCATTATCATTTTTCCTCATTGGTTTTACCTATTATAAAAAGGAGGGTTTAGGCACAACAAAGAATAAGAAGAAAGGGGTTTCAAAAGGCACTCCTGAGAATTCTGAGGCTAGCCAATGCCTCTCTTCAATTTGTTCAACATGTTTGGAGATGACAATCAGAAGTGGCTGAAATGAATGCTGACAAAGACAGTGGAATGCATTATGTAAGCACATTTTCTGAAAAATACAATTTCATTATAAGATCTATTTTTCACTAGGTACAAAAAATGCAAATTTTGATAAAACTTTTGAGGAAAAACATACTGTTTGTTCATACCAGTAAGGAAAGCATTGAGGGATCTTATCTGGTCTGTCCCTACTAATCCATAGGGGTATGTATCAGTTACTGTTACAAAATATTTGACAGTATCAGTTTATTGGATGAAGGGTTTATTTATTTTTATACTTTCAGAGTACAGTCTGTCATTAAGACAAAGGCATGGCAACAGAGCTTGAGGCATCTGGTCACATTCAATCCACAGTGAGGAAGGAGAACAGAGAAATGAATGCTGTATGCTCAGCTAGCTTTCTCTTTTCCATACAGCCTGAGATCCCTCCCATGGGATGGGACCACAGTTAGGGTGGATTCTCCCAACTAATTTAGAAAAAACTTCACAGGACCAAAGATTAAATATCACAGGATTCATACCATCCTGCAGTTGGTGCCACTTGCTTGCCCCGGGCCTTGTCCCATTCTCCTTTTGTTTCTTTTCAGATTTCATAGTTCTCCTCTAGGTACTCTCCCTACATCAGAGGATCACCATTAAGTATAGCCTTTGTAACCACCAGATAAAAGACTGCCAGTCTGGTTTGACCATCTATGCAGTGGTTGAGTAGTTGTACATATTGAACCTAATGGTACTTTAGGCTTTAGTGGAAGGGGGCTAGAACTGGAAGTTACATAGGTATGAGAAGAGTGGTCAAATGTTAGTACAGATGTGATTTTGCATTCAGGCGCTGAAACTGATTCAGAAGTGACCTGATTTCACCTTACTTTTTCTCTTACTGTAGCAAATCAATACCCACCCAGCTTTACGGTGGTGATTGGGGAATTGAACCATGGCCCAGCAGGCCTTGCAAGCAAGTGCCTACAACCACTGAGCCATCTCTTCAACTTCCGTCTTTCATTTTTGATGTAGGTCTTACTGCATACCTTGATATGACTTCAAAGTCATAATTATCCTACCCATCCTGAGCACTGGGATATGTTAGTTCTTTAGACATGATATTTCTGTCATTGTTTGAATCTATTTAATATAGCTGATTTAATGCCCTTTTCTACTATGTTCAATATTGAGTTTCTCAGGGACAGTTTTTGTTTTTGTTGTTTGTTTTTGTTTTCAAGGTAGGATCTTACTCTAGCCAAGGCTGACCTGGAATTCATTATGTAGCTTCAGGGTGGCCTCGAACTCACAGAGATCCTCTGCCTCCTGAGTGCTGGGATTAAAGGCATGCGCCACCATGCCTGGTCTCAGGGAAAATCACTGTTGACTGTGTAGTCAGAGTCTGTGTAAGAGCCAGAGTTTTTTATTTCTTTTAATTTCTCAAAAATGTTTGTTTGTTGAAGCTTAGACATTTTACATAATTAGGTGTGGCAATTTTGAAAATAAAATTCTCTCCTCCCAGAATTGGTTGTTAATGCTATTTGTTTAGGGACTTTCTGAACTAGTTATGTAGAGCATATACTATTTTTCTTATGAGGTCACTGAAGTTTCTGTTCGGTTGACTTAATGATTAGATTTGGACAGAGATTTCTTTAGTGTTTGGAATTAGAGTTCTCATTCTTTCCCAAAAGGCTCTTAGTACATTTTGGGACACACCTTCAGCAACTTGTCTAAGAAGAAGCTGTAGGTATGTTTGGGGGCACATCTTTAGTACCTGGCTAAAGAGTTTACAGCTGCACCTTGTCTGGGTTTTCTGTTCAGACAGAACCTTATTATGGACCAGGGAACCACTTCATGTGCATACCCATAACCCTGAGCATGTAGCTGGCCATCTAGATTCTAGAAAATGTTGGAGCTCTTCAGATCTATTTCAGCAGCTTTTTCTTTAAATTTTTAGCTGATAGTTTACCCTAAATGCTATCCACAATAAACAATTGCCTGTGATTATTTTTAACAAATTGCCTTGAGAAAAATAGTATTTTCATGAGTAGGCTCTGAGCTAGGTAAACAAAGTCTTTTTCATGGGGTCTCCCATATAAGAACATTCCCTGGATTGGGGCCTAGAACAGTCTATCCCTGCTCTACCACTGCCAATGGTTGCTTGGCTGCTTGGCTGCTGGTTTTCACCATGAACAGAGGGTTTCCAGTTCACCACCACCTGGAAAACAACCATGAAGCTCATGCTTCTCATGTCAGATTCAGCTGGTTTTCTTAAATATTCTACAGGTTGCCAAGAATGTTGGTTAACTTTCAGAGACCTGAAATTTCTTTTCCAGTGTTACCATCTTTTATGGAGCAGAGAAATTTCAGAGGTCTTTATTCTACCACTTTTTTCTGGCATCCCTATTCATTTGTATTGTCTTCAGAATTGTGGGGATTTTGTTTATTTGTGATGGTTGTTGTTAATTTACAGAACAGGAGAGAGAGTGTGCTTAAAGAGAAACCAGACCTACCTTTTGTTTGAGTTGTGTATGACATTTTCTCTTACACTTTGGACTGTAGTTGTTCCTACTACAGAGGAAGGATGTGAAGACATCTGGCATCCCCCATCCTTTCTCTAAGCCTCCATAAAGCTCTCTCCTATCTGTGAAGCTTTGATCCTTGTAGGGAAAAAAAAAAAATCCCTCACTTTGGAAGGCTCCAGGCTTGTTAGTTGTGGTTCTGCTTGGCACTGTGTGCCCTTGTTCAAGCCACTGTACCAATTGCCTGTTCCTCTCTTTTCCCTAGCTCAGTCTTACCATAAGCACATTAGTAAATTTAAATTACTTGAAATTTCTTAAAAAGATTTGGGAAAAGGAAGTTATTTTCAGTTTGACTATAAATAATCTGTACATGATACACTATACTTTAATGCCATTCTGAAAGGGATCATTGGAAATTTTTTTTATTACACATAGAACTAGAAATAGAGTTTAAAACATCTAATTTTCTAATGTATTTCCTGGTTTGCCTTTGTTTCTTTTTTTTGTTTTTTTGAGGTAGGGTCTCACACTCGTCCAGGCTTACCTGGAACTTACTATGTAGTCTCAGGGTGGCCTCGAGCTCACAGTGATCTACCTACCTCTGCCTCCCAAGTGCTGGGATTAAAGGTGTGTGCCACCACGCCCCAATTTTTTTTTCTTATTTTTATCGAGTTTATTTGAAGTTGTATTAGTTGGGGTTCCTAAAGAAATAGAACAAATCAAGTCAACATACATTATAAAGGGAATTTATTAGATTAGCTCATAGGATAGGAGCTGGGCAGCCTAATAATGACTGTCTATAGATAGGTTAGAGTGTTGAAGAATCTAGTAGCTGCTCAGTCCATGAGGCTGGATACTTCAGCAGTCCCAGTCTGGCACTGAAAGTCTAGAGGGTTCCTAGAGAGTCTGGACTTGAGTCCATGTTGAAAGGCTGATGGAAGCAGGTGGCAGCAGGGTAGATGCATGTTCAGCGAGGAGCACAGCAGCCAGGCAGAAGGCTCGGTGCTCTCTGGAGCTTCTTTAGCTGTAGTCCCCCACTAGAAGGGCTGCCGCTCTGGGAAAGGCTTCCCACTCCAGTTCATTCTTCCTGACCTGCCCAAGAGGTGGGCCTCTTACTTGACTCCTAATCTGATCAGGTTGGCAGTAGAACTTAGCTGTCACTGTAGTACTACTGAATATTTTTCTGTATGGGGTGCTTTTGGGATAGTAAAATACATGTAACCTCAAATTTGCTCATTTAATTTTAACCTTATGGTCAGTTGCATTAAGCATATACATTTCTTTCTTCAACTGTAGATTCCAGAGTTCCTTGGCAATAGTTGCTTTGTACACCAGCATTGTTACTGAGATATAGTATAGACTGATAGTTTATTTTTGGTTTTTGACTTTTTTTGCTACTTCATTATGTAGGAGACATGAGTTTAATGAAATAGTGGGTGCTAATTTCTGTGATCATACTTCCTTTACCTCCTTTAATTTATGAAAACAACCTAATTGTTCATATGCAACATGCTCAACTCACATCTCTTTTTTGCAGATTGCAGTACCAGCAGGAATTAACTTGGGGACAACCATGTCAAGAGGATTGTATCAACCAGCAATAGCCTTTATGGGCTGCCAAATGTCAGCCATCTCAAGCATTGAAGATTTCAGTGCAGAGGAGAAATCTTCCCAACCCACAAAGAACTTTTCAATTCCTGACCCACATTCACACCAACAGACAGCCCAGAGCAGTGATGTGACAGACAGCTGTGTAGTACAAACTACTAGTGACACACAGTGCTTAAATAAGCCTGACAAAATAGATGGAAAGACATCTCTTCAGATTGGTGAGAAAACGCCAGTCACAGCCAGTGTATTGTCTGAGGAGGAACAAACTCATTGCTTGGAGATAGGAAGCAATACACGTCACAGCAAGAGTAATTTATCTGAAGGTAAAAAGTCTGCTGAACTCCATTCCTCGTTACAGGAAAGATTAAGTCCAGAGAACAGAACCACTGATTTAAAGTGTGACAGTTCCAGCAGATCAGAGGGATCAGACGGAAAAATACTGACACGGGAACATATTGAAGTCAAGGAAGAAAGAGCCAGCCCGCCATTCTCTGTGGTATCAGTTTCAGAACACTGTGCATCTGAAAATAAGTGGTCTCAAGAGAAGCATCCTGCTTGGGAAGGTTTCTCAGGTGGGATGAAAGGCTGAGTTTGCTGATTTTTGTTAGTGTTAGTTTTGCTAGTAGTAATTTTATATAAGCATGTAACATTCTCTAATTTTATCGCTGAGAAAAAATCATGACTTTGTTAATGAATTCCGTTCTGATGATTTCTTAAATATGTTCATGGAAATATTTTAAAAGTGGATTCACTGATTTTTAAACTCATATTTTAAGATCTTTTATGGATGAGAGTGTTGCAGCTCAGGGTAGAACACACATTCTTAGTATGCCAGAGGTCCTAGGTTTGCTCTCCAGTAACACTAAATTTAAAAATTAAAAAAACGAAATAAGCCAGGCGTGGTGACACACACCTTTAATCCTAGCACTCAGGAGGCAGAGGTAGGAGGATGGCCATGAGACTCCATAGTGAATTCCAGGTCAGCCTGGGCTAGAATGAGACCCTACCTCGAAAAACCAAAAAAACAAATAAATTTAAAGAACAGATTTCTGAATTTTTAAATACTTTAATTGTGAGTTGTTTCTCCATGCTTTTAACTAATGAGTAATTCTGTCCTGTGTTACTTGGATTCTTCCAGAAGTTAATCCATTTATTCCCCTCTTACAGATGACCTTGCCCATCAGGACCCAAAGGCACAAAGGTCTTTTATAAGCATGCAGAAAGAGCAACAGGAGGAAAGTTCATGCAGCAGTGATGACCTCACAGTCTCTATAAATGACGATGATCTAAATTTAGAGAATCTGGAACCACTGCCAAGCCCATGTGACAAGGTGAAGGGACGAGATGCAACACTGGCCTTGAGATCATTCTGCACTGTTCAAGACAGAGATACCCTGCCCACTGGAAAAAACAATTGCATTTTGCAAACTCTAAGCTCTCCTGACTCAGAAAAGGAATTTTCTGACTTACCAAAACAGTAAGCCATTCTTTTTTTCCCCCCTTAATTGTTCTGTTTTAAATTGTACACACTTTTAGAATCCATAGCACAAGGTGGCACATGTATCTGGAGTTCATTTGTGGTGGCTAGAGGCCCTGGCATGCCCGTATTTCCCCCCCCCCCCATCTGCTTCTTTCTATTTCTCTCAAATAAATAAATAAAATATTTTAGAAAAAGAATGTTCTTGGGGCTGGAGAGATGGCTTAGCAATTAAGGTGCTTGCCTATGAAGCCTAATTACCCAGGTTCAATTCCCCACATAAGCTAGATGCACAGGGTGGCACATGCATCTGAAGTTTGTTTGCAGTGGTTGGGGACCCTGGTGTACCCATTCTCTCTCTCTACCTCTTTCTCTCTTTCAAATAAATAAAATATTTTTAAGATTGTTCTTTAAAAAAAATTGTTTGTAGTTTTGCTTTCAAAGAAAGTAAGAAATAGGTAAACTTACTAGGAATCCTGCTTTCATAATTAAGAATATTGTATCTAATTACTTAATTTCTATATTGTTTTCATAGTGTCATTTTCCTATGCAATTAAATATTCTGGTGGTTCTCATTATATATCTAAGCCAGGCCTTCTTTTCTAGGTATAAATATGAGGACAGTAGAATCTCTAATTTTACATAGAGAATTGGGGTTACACACTTTTTTTTCTTTTCTTTTTTTCTTTTTTCAAGGTAGGGTCTTGCTCTAGCCCAGGATGACATGGAATTCACCATGCAGTCTCAGGCTGGACTCAAAGTCATAGGGATCCTCCTACCTCTGCTTCCTAAGTACTAGGATTAAAGGTGTGTGCTACCACACCTGGCACAGTTACACACTTTGAGCATTTGTAATGTGTAATTCATAAAAGTTAATGGGTGCACTTTTCCTATTGATGGGAAATAGTAGGCAGGAGAAAACTTTTTTGGAAGTTTTCCTGCATTTCTTGAGTATAAAACTTAATAGCAGTTGAAAACAGAATTTGTGATTGAAAGCAAATGGAGGCTAGAGAGGTAGCTCGGTGGGTAAAGTGCTTGTCTTGTCAATATGAAGATCTGAGTTTGATCCCCAGTACCCACACAATGCCAGGTGTGGCAGCATGTAGCTCTAATCCTAGTGTGGAGAAAGCAGAGGCAGGATGATCTCTAGAGCTCACTGGCTAGTCTAAGCAGTAAGCTCCAGGCAGTGAGAGACCCTGGCTCAAAAAGAGGTGGGCAGCATTCTTGAGGATAACACCCAAGGTTGTTCTCTGTCCTGTATATGCACACACACACCTATGTACATACATATGAACATGCATATATATACCACATAGACAGGCTAAAAAATTACACTGATAGCATCAAATCTCTTATAGGGAAAAAAGGAAACTAAATAAACAGCTTGATGTAGATCTCACCTTTTACAAATGAAGAAATTGAGACGGGAGCACAGCAGTGTCATGTAAACCTTTGGAGGACTGATCCCCAGGCCACTCCCTAACAGTTACACTGTGTGCTACTTACCATTCTTTCATTCTTTTAACAGCAAGTACAAAGTGCATGTACTGTGGATTGAAGAACTAGTGTGATTCCTGTTATTAAAAAATTTGATTCATCGGAGAGGCAAACCCATGATTATTTTTACTATTATTAATTCTCTTACCCAACAGTTACCACTGTTCTGTCATATGGTAATATATTAGAAACCTCGTTACTAGAAATAAAATGTGTCTATTTTGTGTTTTCAGGCCCTTTTTGTCTTTTTCCCGTAAGACAGTCTGTAGCCAAGCTGTCCTCTCACTTGCTATTTAGCTGAGAATCATCTTTAACTTCTGATCCTTCTTCCACTGCTTGAGTTGCTGTGATGATAGGCATGCACCTTTAAGCCCAGTTTATGAGGCATTAATGTTGGAACTCGGGGCACTGTGCACACTAGGCAAGCACTACCAACTGAGCTTGAGCTACTGTAGGCTTGCTTTTTGTGGCAACACAGTGGACAAGGTAGTATCTCCATAACTTAACTAGGGACCAGTTTATTTACCCATGACTTGGCAGTTTCCTGTGATTTAAAATTTTTAAAAGGTGTGATGAAGAGATGGCTTAAATAATAAAACCAAAAAAAAGGAAAGAAATGGCTCAGCAGTTAAGACATTTGCCTGCAAAGCCAAAGGACCCAGGTTCAATTCCCCAGGACCCACATAAGCCAGATGAACAAGGTGATGCATACATCTAGAGTTTGTTTACAATGGCTGAAGGCTCTGGTGTACCCAGTCTCCCTCTCCCTCTCTCTCTCTTTCTCTTTTTCTACCTCCTCCCCCCTCAAATGAAATAAAATACATTAATTTTTTTAATTTAAAAGCTAAGAATGTATAAAGAATTATCATTTAATACTCTACAAATCAAGAATGTTGAATGTTCTATATTTTATTCTAGACTGTGAGTGACATTTATACATTATGAATATAACTAATGTCATTAAATTGTGTCTTTATAGGTAGAAAATTTTATGTCATATATTCCATCAGTAGAATTAAAAAATGATAATGTAATCGACTCAATTCATTCCCTGAAATGTTAAATCTAAACTATTAATTTTGGAATATGGTTTTCAAATAGTTATTGGAAGATATAGGTATTTATTGAATTTTTTTAATATTGGTGCTGATAAAGTACCTTCCAGAATGTAAAAGGCAGTCAACAATGGATAATTACATATCTTTGTTATCAAAAATAAGCCTATTGATTCTCTGTGTTGAAAGTATGTTCCAGAAATTAGGTTAAAGAAAGCTTTATTATAAAACTCACTGATAGCCTCAGGTTGGCCTCAAACTCAGGACCATAATCCTACCTCAGCCTCTCAAGAGCTGGGATTAAAGGTGCATGCCACCATGCCATTTGTTATAGGTAGTGTGTGTGTGTGTGTGTGTGTGTTTGATGTTTTGAAGTAGGGTCTCACTCTAGTTCAGGCTGACGTGGAATTTACTATGTAGTCTCAGGGTGGGCTTGAACTCACTGCAATCCTCCTACCTCTGCCTCCTGAGTGCATGGATTAAAGGTGTGTGCTACCACACCCGGCTCTGTTAAAGGTAGTTTTAAATACTGCTGGTTAACTTGCTTCTAGCTGCTTGTCGGGCCCCACATTCTTTGATTTACAGTTTCTCATGAGGTCTTCTTTGCTTGTAAAGGTTATTTATTGATTTGGGGTTGCAACATCATATTTACAGTGCTAACATCATAACCTCCACAGTTCAACATCTGCCTGCTTTAGGGCCTGTGTTAAATTACTTTAGTTGTGGACAAAATACGTTAAAGAACAACTTAAATGGAATAATTAATTATCTTTGCTCATGGTTTTGGAGGCTTCAGGCCATAGTCTACTCCTGTCTTTGGGCCTGTGATGTGGCAGAAATGATGGCAGCAGCAGAAGCGTGTTGCTGATGCTCCTCATCTCATGGCAGATAGGAAGCAAGGAAAAAGAATGTGATGCCTGTCCTTTTTCCAGCTTTGCCCCTTTTGTTCCCCAGCCTATACGATGGTGCTGCCTATATTCAGGGCAGGTCTTTCCTCTCCTAAGTCCTCTTTGGAAAGACCTTAACAGACACACCCATAAGTATGCTTTAGGAATCTTCTGGGTGCTTATCAACCCAGCCAAGGTGATAGTCACAGGGTCTGTTAGGGGCCTGGAGGAAAAGCACTTGAATGAATTTTAGTTAGCAAAGATGAAGAAGTGAGTTAAAGGAAAATACCTAAAGAGAATATGAACAGGAACCCTGGGCTTCTGATATGATGGTAGTGATGAGAATGGTGATATCAGCTATTATGTATTATCTGGAGGCAGCCAAATGGCTGTGCTTTAACTTAAAATTTAATTTTGAGTTTTGTGGCAGAAAGGATGAAAAGGGGAGTGCATAGTTCTCATCTAAGGAAAAAAGTGAAATCAAATAGTATTTTGGGAGCATTTTTTTTCTCACTTTTTTCTCACACACACACTACCTATAACAAATGGCATGGTGGCATGCACCTTTAATCCCAGCTCTTGAGAGGCTGAGGTAGGATTATGGTCCTGAGTTTGAGGCCAACCTGAGGCTATACAGTGATTCAATTCTCTAGAACCCGCGTAAGCTAGATGCGCAAGGTGGCGTATGCATCTGGAGTTTGTTTGTAGTGGCTGGAAGCCCTGGCGCTCCCATTCTCTCCCTCTCTCTCTTCTTCCTTTTCTCTCTCAAACAAATAAATAAATAAAATGTATTTTTAAAAAATTTGGTGTGTGAAGATATAACTCACATGTTATATAAGTCAACCCATTTAGAACATATAATTCAATAGCTTTGAGTATAATAAATTATCAATTTTAAATTCTATTGATGGTATATATATAAAACATGAATTTTTTTTACCTTTAAAGACACAGTTCAATAGCATTAATCATATTCATGATGTATAAATGTCACTCACAGTCTAGACTTTTCTTTCTTGATTTTTTTTTTCCCTTGAGGTAGTATCTCACTCTAGTCCAGACTGACTTGGAATTCACTGTGTAGCCTCAGGGTGACCTTAAACTCTCAGTAATCCTCCTACCTCTGCCTCCTGAGTGCTGAGATTAAAGGTATGCATCACTGCGACCAGCTGACTTTTTTTTTTTTAAGATAGAGCAAGAGAGAGAGAGAGGAGAGAGACAGAATTGGCAAACAAGGCTTCAGCAACTGAAATCAAACTCCAGACACTTGTGCCACCTAGTGGTCACGTGCGACCTTGCACTTGCCTCATCTTGGTGCAGCTGGCTAATGTGGGATCTGGACAGTAGAACATGGGTCCTTAGGCTTCACAGGCAAGGGCCTTAACTGCTAAGTCATCTCTCCATCCCCAGCTGACATTTTTTTTTAAATATATTTTTTTTAATTTTTTATTTATTTATTTGAGAGCGACAGACACAGAGAGAAAGACAGATAGAGGGAGAGAGAGAGAATGGGCGCGCCAGGGCTTCCAGCCTCTGCAAATGAACTCCAGACGCATGCGCCCCCTTGTGCATCTGGCTAACGTGGGACCTGGGGAACCGAGCCTCGAACCGGGGTCCTTAGGCTTCACAGGCAAGCGCTTAACCACTAAGCCATCTCTCCAGCCCCCAGCTGACATTTTTAAAAATAAATTCATACTTGTCTTTTTATGTCTGGCTTATTTCAGTTATTATGATGTCTTCATGATCATATCATGTATCAAGACCTCATTCTTTTTTATGATTGAATAATGTGCCAGTGCATGAGACATTTCATTTGCACATTCATCTGTTAATGAACATTGGACTGTTTATACAATTAAAAGCCAAGTGTTTGGGTAAATTTCATGACTCACTCCTATAGATGCTTCCAAATATTGAAAACCTGACTGGTACAGTTTACCATCATATATATAATGTACTCTTCTCACAAAAAAAGCATACTAGAATGAAACTGGGTGCAATAAGTGTTACTTGAAAAGATGCTTTGGAGGCTGCTCATTTAATAATGTGCTTGCCATACAAGCATGGAGTTCAGATCCCCAACACCCACTTAAATGCTAGGTGGGTGTGACAGCCTATCTGTAATCCCTCCCCCCCCCCATATACACACACTTAGGAGTCAAGAAATTTCTGGGATAAGCTGGCCAGCTATCAGTGAGCTGTGGGTTCTAGTGAGAGAACTTGCTTAAGTAAATAAAGGAGAGAGCAGTAGTGGAAGACACCCAACAGAGCCTTGGGCCTCCACATGCACACATACTTGTGCACTCTCTCTCTCACACACACACAAAGGGTAATTTTGAATCTCTTAATTTTTAAACTGTAAATAGGGCTGGAGAGATGGCTTAGCACTTAAGGCACTTGCCTGCATGTTCAACTCTCCAGATCCCGCATAATCCATATACACAAAGGTAAGGCAAGTGCAAGGTTGCACATTTTCACTAGGTGGCTCAAGAGTCTGGAATTCAGTTTCAGTGGCTGAGGCCCTGGCAATTCTCTCTCCTTTCCTCCTTTCCTCCCCCCCATCTCTAAAATAAAAAAAAAAAATAAAGACTAAACAATTTGCAGTGGATATTTATACACAATCACATAATTTGAAACACTAACCTTTGGTATTTTCCATGTGATAGGTGGTGGCCCAGGGCCACTTGCAACTATAACAGTGACATGGCCCCATGTCCCTCATCATATGGAAGTTCAATAGCCTGACCCTGATGGTGGTAGCAGGGTTTCCCAAACAGCAAGTGTGCAAGTCCTAGTGTTTTCTTTAGTTTTGGTTTGTGGTTCTAGGGTGGGACCCTGGGCCTCTTGTGTGCTAGGCGAGTGTTCTACCACTGACCTGTACTCCTAGCCTTGAACAAGTGCTATATAACCTGTACTAATAGCCTTGAACAAGTGCTATGTAAGTGTCTTCTGGAGTCATGTTTACTAATATACCACTGGACAAAGAAAGTCACAGGGCCAAGTCCATCTCTAGGGCTGAGTAGCAAGGTTCCATTGCAAATGTGTGTGCACAGAGGATGGGTAGTCTCTAGTGTTTCAGGGCAGACTCAAGGGAGGAAAAACCCAGTGTAGGTCCAAAGAGTCAGGAAGGGTTTTATATGAGACTTAGTGCAGCATCTTGAAAGCTAGGTAGACTTTTAAGTAAGAAGAAGGAGAGAAGTGGCAAATTAAGTCTAGAAGAAGAATGCATAAAAGAAATATAGACACCCCATGGGACCATAAGACTGAGAACTCATTGAGGAGAAACAGAGAATTAAGAGTTACAGTGTCACCTGGGGCAAGTTGAGAAGAGCTTTGGATAATTAATTTCAAGTTCATTTTCTGTGTTTTGTGAAACTCTTGGAGTTTAAGAGAAGGGTGGTATGAGGAGTGGCCTGATTTAGGAGGATTAATGCAGCAGCATTAGTTTCATCATGATTAATTCTCCATGTGATCAACAGAATCTAGATGGCCCCAAGATTCTTCCCCCCCCCCCCCGCTGCAATGCTCTGTATAATCCCCTTACCTTGAATGTCAGTAACTTTGATGGATTTCACTCCTGTGACTGTGCTATATTATATAATAGATAAAGGATTTTGCAAATATAATGAAGGTCCCAAATCAATTGACCTTGGGCTAATCAAATGAAGATTACCAGGTAGGCCTGTCCTAATCAGATGAATTTTAAAATAGACTTGGTCCCTTCCAGAAGTCAGCTAAGATATACTCAAAGCAGCAAAATGCCATCTTGTGGCAGGGAATGGTTTTTATGGCTTGTAGGGGCTAAGCACTTTAGTCCTATAACCATAAGAACATGAAATCTGTCATGGACCCTGACTCCTAAGTGAGATTGTAGCCCCAGCAGATATCTTAATTTTCATCCTAATGAGAGCTTGGTAAAGGACTTACTAACCCATATCCACACTCCTGTCCATGGGAACAATGAGATAGTAAGTTTGTGTTAGGTGCCAAATTTGTGGTGATTGGTTATACAGCCAAAGAAAGTTGATATAGTTGAATTGAGGAATTGGAAGCAAGACTTATGACTGCAGGGATTGTATGGGTAGAAGCATCTGTCTGCAGTGACAGTGAGCGACTGAGTGGGTGTGTTCAGGTTTCATTGGGAGAGCACATGGTGACTGTGCAGCAATCAAAGTAACCTATTCTTTCCTTCACCTTACACCCCCGTCACCTCATCTGAGGAAGGGTATTTCACACAGGACATGTCAGGTAAGCAACAATAAAACAAGGTACACTTACAGAGACCAGAAAAATGGTTGTGCACATTTGTTAACTAATGAGAAGTTTCCTATGCTTCTGTGTTTCTCTGGTTCTTCTCTAGTGAGTCTAGGAATGTATTGAGGTTGTTTACTTTGTTTACAAGTACATAATGTTATGTGTATGTATTATTCCACAGTAATACACAGAATGGTATAGAAAGAATAGTTGCACTGCCAGAAAATTCCCTGTGCTCCATCAACACATTCTTTTCTTTCCTCAGTCAAGCACTGGTCTTTATACTATCTCTAAAACTGGCTTTTCTAGAAGTTCATATAGGTGAAATCACAAAGTATGTAGTCTTTTTTCTCTTTTAATTAAGTAACATTAATTTTAGGTTCCTTTTGTCTTTTGTGGCTTGTTAACTCCTGTTTTTTTAGCATTGAATTGTATTCCATTCTCTGGATATACCAAAGTTTTTCTACTCACTTATTCTAGAGCATTTTAGTGGCTTCCAAGTTTTATCAGTTATGAAGAAAATTGTTGTAAAAGTTCATAAATAGGCTTTTGTATGGACATACAGTTTCAATTTATTTGTGTAAATACTAAGAGGGCAACTCCTGGACCACATGATTAAGTCTTTGTTTACTATTGAAACAAACTTCCAAACTAACTTCCAAGCCACTATAACATTTCACATTATTACTAGCAGTGTCTGAAAATTATTGCTGTTCCACATTCTCTGTATGTGGGTGTGCATGCACAAACGTGTGTGTGCATATGTGTGTGTGCTGTATGCACATGTGTTTACCGATGCAGTGCCCTGTGCACTCATCTTCAGTGGTCAGAGGAGAATATCAGGTGTCCCCATCATCACTTATCTGCCTGTTTTTCCTTCCAACAAAATCTTACTAATTCTAGAACTTACTATTCACAAGCTCCGGGGATTCTCTAGTCTCCACTCCCTCATGGGTTTGGGGTTACAGGTATGTGTAACCACACTGAACTGTTTATGTGAGCTCTGTGTCTTTGAATTCAGGTGGTCTTGGGCCTTCTCAGGCTCTCATGCCTGTATAGCAAGTACAGTTAACTGCTCAGTCATTTCTCTAGTCCTGTTGCCCTACATTCTTGTTTTTATTTTTGCTTTTTATTAATTTCCATAAATATAGACAGTATACCATAATCATAATCCCTTCCACCACCCTACCTTTTCCTCCTCCTGAATCCCTCCTCCACCGAATCTGATCTTCTTTACAACTAGTATCTATTCTATTTTGATGTCATCATTTGTTCCCTCCTATTATGCAGGTCTTGTGTAGGTAGTGTCAGGCACTCTGAAGTCTTGAATATCAAGGCCATTTTGTGTCTGGAACACAGCATTGTAAGCACTCCTCTCCTTCCTTTGGCTCTTATATTCTTTCCCCCACCTCTTCCACAATGGTCCCTGAACCTTGGAGGTTGTTATAGAGGTGTCTCAATGCTAAACACTCTGCTGCCACTTCTCAGCACTATGGTGAATTTTGAGTCACCCCAATGGATACTGTTATCTAAAAAGAGAAACTTCTCTAAGAGTGAGAGTAGCATTAATATGCGAACATAAATTTAAGTGTTTAGAGCTGTTGCCCTGCATTCTTGTCAAAATTTAGTTTTCTCAGGTTTTTTTTTGCTTTTTTTGTTGTTTTTAATTTTAGCCATTCTAACATGTGTAATGTTTCATTTTAATATTTTAATTTGCAATTCAATGATGTCATATGTTGTTGCAGTTCTTTTCATCTGTTTATCTTCTTTCTTGATGAATTTTTACAGAATCTCTTATCGATTTTTAATTTGATTTGTACATTTTCCTATTGTTGAATTTTAGTAGTTTTTTCCTATGATTTGATTACCAGTCTTTTATCAGAGGGATACTTCTTTTTTCATGTGTTTCCTCCTGCCTTTGGCTTGCTTTCTTTGTCTATTTGCAGAGCCTTTTGCAGAGCAGAGGTTGAAGAGAATTGGGATAATATGTTCCTTAAACTTCTTTTTTTGTTGTTCCTTTTTATTTATTTGAGAGTGACAGAGAGAGAGAATGGGTGCGCCAGGGCCTCCAGCCACTGCAAACTCCAGACGCATGCGCCCCCTTGTGCATCTGGCTAATGTGAGTCCCAGGGAATGGAGCCTCGAACTGGGGTCCTTAGGCTTCACAGGCAAGCACTTAACTGCTAAGCCATCTCTCAAGTCCTCCTTAAATTTCTTAAAAGAATTCACCAACAAGCCCATTTGGAAGGTTAAATAATTGATTTATTTATTATAGGCCTATTCAGATTATCTATTTCTCCTTGTATGGTTTGGTAGCTTCGGTCATTCAAGGAATCTGTACATTTCATCTAATATCATTAGGAGACACAAAGTTGTTTACACTGTTCTTTTTCTTTCTTTCTTTTTTTTTTTTTTTTTTTTAGTTTTTCAAGGTAGGGTCTCACTCTAGCCCAAGCTGACCTGGAATTCACTATGGAGTCTCAGGGTGGCCTCGAACTCATGGCAATCCTCGTACCTCTGCCTCCCAAGTGCTGGGATTAAAGGCGTGCGCCACCACGCCTGGCTTCACACTGTTATTTTATTATCCTTGTAATATACATAGCAATAATGGTTTCTCTGTTATTTCTGATTTCTATATCTTCTGATATTTGTGTCTTCTTTTTTTTTTCTTGGCTTGTCAGATATAAAGGACTAGTTATTTGTATCCCTCCACCCCAAACTCCTATGTTGAAACTTTAGCCACCAGTGTGACTGTATATGGAAATAAAGCCTTGAGGAAGTAACAAATGTTATATGAGGTTGTAAAGGTGGCGCCTTAACCCATATAACTGGTTCCTTTATAAATGGAAGAGTTACCAGAGCTCACTGTCCTCTCCTACATAAGGGCACAAGAAGGTGTCGCCTATGAGCTGTTCCAAGAACTGAATTTGTCACTTTGATCTTGGACTTCCCATTCCCCAGAACTATGAGAAATAAAACTTGGTTTAGTTAAGCCACCAAGTCAATACTTTGTTTAGTCTGAAAGCATAGTTCCTAATTAGAATACTTATTAATTTGTCAAGGTATGTTTTGTTGCCCTGAATCTGGTCTTTCTTGGCATTTGTTCCATATAAATATGAGAAAAACATTCTCTTAACCCTTCCCTTTCCTCCTTTCCTTTCTTTTCTTTCATCTCTAATCCCCCTTTTATACTTTTTTCCTGTCTTTCTATCCCTCTCTTTCTTTCTTTCTTCCTTTCCTGGTACCTGAGCTCAAACCCAGGGCTTTATGTGTGCTGGGGAAACACTACCAGAGACCTCCATTCCCACACCTTTGAATCTTTTCCTAATTATTTCCTTTCTTCCATTGATCATACCACAGAATTCTATATTGAGTTAGTATTTTTGTTGTTCTTAAAGTATGCAAATCATGTGGACTTGGTGGCTCATGCTTATCATCCTAACACTTGGGAAACTAAAGCAGATGCATTGGAACTTGGAGGCCAGCCTAGGCTACATAGCTAAACCCTATCTCAAAAAGCAAGAGAAGAGATGGGTGGTGGAGCACACCTTTAATCCCAGCACTTGAGAGGCAGAGGTAGGAGGATCCTTCTGAGTTCATGGGCACCCTGAGACTATATAGTGAATTCCAGGTCAGCCTGGGCTAGAGTGAGACCCTACCTCACAAAACCAGGGAAAGAAAAAAAAAAAAAAAGCAAGAGAAGAGGAGAATCTAGAATGCTTTAAATTATTCTTTCTAAATCTCTGTTAAAAATTAGATTATTCCTCCTTCTAATGATAATATCATAATTGAAAGTCTCATCCTCTAAATTCTCACTTTAATCCAACCAACCAATATTTCCTGAACATCTGCTAAACCCAAAGTGCTGTACTGTGAGCTATGGGATAGCTGGCTGTAGATTCATTTTTAAATATTTTTATTTATTTATTTGCAAGCAGTGAGAGATAGAGAGAATGGGTACATCAGGGCCTCCAGCCACTGGTAACAAACTCCACATGCATATGCCACTGTTCATCTGGCTTTATGTGGGTACTGGGGAATGGAACTGAGGTTAGGCTTTGCAGGCAAACACCTTTGCCACTGAGCCATCTCTCCAGCCTGTTATAGATTCTTCAGCATTCCTCTGATCCTTTCTTTGCATCTGGGCAGGTTTGTCTGCTTCAAACAAATAGAGCATGATAGAATTGATGCTGTATGCCTTATGCTAACTTATGAAAGGCCATGCAGTTTCCACCTTGCTTGCCAGATTATTCAGTCTTAGAATCAGGAAATTTGACTTCTGAAGCTGTTGAGGCTGAAGAAATTATGTGTGAATCTCTGCTCTGTAATTCCAGGTGAGCCATCTCCTTCCATCTGTCTCCATCATGGGGCCAGACACGAAAGTGATGCTGCCTTGGATTCTCCACACAAGTCCATTTACAAGCTTAATATTACCACATGACCTCTCTTGGCAGCATGTGAAACAGAAGTTCCATTTTGCCAAGTCCTGACTGGTTTCCTAACCCACAAAATCATGAGATATAATAACTTGGTTATTACTCGAGCTTAAGATTTGGGTATAATTTGTTAATGAGCCTATAAATGACTCAGGAAGAGGTACATTCACTGAACAGTAGGCAGTGAATGGCTGCTACATTCTTTGTTATTTTATATTTTTACCCTGTTGCATTTGTTTCTTTCTCAGTTTATAATTCCTCTCTTTCCTCTCATACCTGGGAAAGGGATAGAATAACATTTTGAGAAATGCAACAATAGACATGTATTTGATGTCTCTAGAAACAGCAGAAAGGCCTGTATAGCTAGACCCAAAGAGATGGGAAGAAGCAAGTGGAGTGCGAGAGTGCACCCCATCATGAAAGGTCATACTGGCTTTAGGCAGAATTTTGGATTGTACTTCAGAGGCATAAAGGATCACTGTGACTGCTTATTGGAAAGTAAACTGGAGAAAGGGTGGAAGCTGGAAGACCTGTGATCCAAGGGAGAGGGGCTGATATTTTGGACCAACTTGGCAGCAGTGGGGTTGGGAAAAGTGAGCAGATCCTGAATACCTTGAATATATTTTTATAAAGAACCAACAGGATTAGATTGTGGATCCAACAAAAGGAACAAGAATGACTCCGGGATTTGTTGGCAGAGTGACTGGATCATATGGAAACATAAGTTTGAGGAAAGACATTGAAGTAGAAGTTTGGGGTATATTATATTTGAGGTACCTATTTGATACTGAAGTGGAGATGCTGAGTAGACATAGATTTTATGAATGTGGAATTCAGAAAGAGGTCAGAACTATAAATACATTTGGAAATCATGAGTATACATGTATTTTAAAGCCATGTGCCCTAGGAAGCCCTACGAAGATTGCTAAGGAATGTACACAATTAAGAAAGCAGCCCAAGGCCAGACTCCACATTCAAGGTGAGAAAGCCCAGAGAAGGGCTGGAGAGATGGCATAGCGTTTTAGACACTTGCCTGTGAAGTCTAAAGACCCATGTTCTACTCTCCAGATGCCATGTTAGCCAGACACACAAAGGTGAGGGATGCACAAGTTCGCAGACGTCCACTAGGTGATGCAAGTGTCTGGAGTTCAATTGTAGTGCCTGAGGCCCTGGCATGCCAATTCTCTCTCTCCCTCTCTACCTTGCTAAAATATATTTTTTAAAAAAGCTGTTCAGAGGTGCTCTTAAGGTCCAAACTAATAGTCTAATGGCAGAATTCATGCTCTCAATCTCTTGTGTTCTTCTACAGTCACAATACTGTCCATAGTGCTTTCTTTATAATAATTAAATTAGTTAATGCTGTCATTATTACCATTTTGCAGATGAGGAAACTGAAGCACAGAGAGATAGGCAATATGTCCAAAGTCAAAAGTGATTTATTGCACTTGAGCTTGGTCATCTGGGTCAAGGTGACACTTTTAATTGCTATTGCATGTTGTCTCTCTCTAGTGCCTAGATAGCTGGAATATCAGGAGTAATATTTTATAAGATTAAATAAGAAGCTCAAGAAATAAGTTAGATTATTTAATTAGGAAAAAAAAAAAAGAAAACTAAGCCACAAAATTTGACCTTTTGCTCTGACTATATTGATTTTTGTGCCTTCCAGCCTGAAATAGACTCAAGTGCTATATGCCTTTCTTTAAGCCTGGATAAAGTACTTGCAATGGTGCTTTGTTCTCTCTTTGCCTGGAGTGTGGCTGAAAGCAGAGTGGAACGCTGCCTTTTAAATGAAATGAAATGAAAGTCTTTGTTATTTCAAGGTCACAAAAATGTCATCACATGGGTTGAATCCCAGCCAGTGATTAACTCCTCTTTGAAGTTAAGTATAGGAAAGAATTTACTGTATCTGAGAAAGCTTTGCTACTGTGTATCATACCAAGTAGAATAATGGGTTAGAGCTGTTCTCTCAGAATTTTCCATAAACCCACATTACAAGGAACTAGAAGCATATAGATAAATTCAGCTCATCTTCAGGTCAGATGATGCCAGAAGGTGTCAGCTCTCAGATGACTGCTTTCTTCAGCTCAGTCAGTAGTTTTCCTGGGTATTACTGGGCCTCCTGAATGTGAGCAGCATCTGGGCTTTTCTACCTACCTTTGGACTTAGCCTTTATTCCCAAAGTAAAGTTGTACATTGCACTTCTACAAAAATAACTCAGTTCTAGCCGGACGTGGTGGTGCACGCCTTTAATCCCAGCACTCGGGAGGCAGAGGTAGGTGGATCGTCATGAGTTCGAGGCCACCCTGAGACTACATAGTGAGTTCCAGGTCAGCCTGGGCTAGAGTGAGACCCTACCTCGAAAAACCAAAAATAAATAAATAAATAAATAAATAATAAAATAACCCAGTTCTGTTAGGTATTACCATCAGGGTATTACCTTAGTGTTCTGCCCAGCACTTCACTCCCCAGTGCTACCTGTGTCAGTCCTGTTATCTCATCTATTTGGACCTTAAAAAGCTAAGATGGTTCGGATCCTTATTTTGGTTTAAATTTTCAAAAGTTCAGAACCAAGTATCCAAAGAAGTATTCCTGATAACTGATCACAAGAAAAACAGATGGTAGTTATAGTCATTATCACTTACCATGTATACAGGACACACTGAAAGAAGTCTCGGTGTCCAACTGTAATCCAGTTCCCTAGCCTTTGCCATCATGTTACCAGAGGCTGCTGACCTTACTGAGAAGAACCTGAGTGATGAGCAGAAAAAGAGATTGGGGTGGGGTAGAGGGTGGGACTAAGAAGCTCTGCTACCATAGGATTATAGCACAAATTGTCTGAAAACCTAAGACCCAATCATAGGACAGTAGAACACTACTTACACACACATTTACCACCATAGCACATAAAGGGCTCCTGTATAAACGCAGGTTATACAACAGCTGAAAGGACCACATATCCTGACCTTTTTTTTAAATATAAATTTTATTTATTTATTTGAGAGAGAGAGATGGGAAGAGAGAATGGATGTACCAGGGCCTTCAGCCACTGCAAACAAATTCCAGATGTATGTGCCACCTTGTGCATTTGGCTTACGTGAGTCCTGGAGAATTGAACCTGGATCCTTTGGCTTTGTAGGCAAGTGCTTTAACCACTATGCAATCTCTCTAGCACCCAACCTTTTTGAAAAAGGAATCTCTAGGGAAAATCAAAAGCAAAAGGAGGCCAAAAGCAAGGGTATCCAAGGAAGATTTAGCCTCTGATACCTGTATTACAGCTACTACAAATGATAAAAGCACTCTAATTCCAAGCACAATTCACATAAAACTTTACATATGTCTGGTTTTCAACAGAAATTCACAAGGCATTCTTTAAGATGATTTCTTGTAGCTACCCAGTCCTGCTCCATGCTGACCAAGCCATACCAAGAGGTAAAAGGGGGTATTAGGAGTTTAAGAACAGAGTCCTTGAACCCCATATCCTAGGTTTGTATCTATTTCTAACCAAGGAATTGGATAAAATAAGACTGAGAAGGATAATTATTAAATTATTATATTTATTGAGGGAAGTACAGAACAAGAGAAGGAAAATTGATACATCCCCATGGTGTGAGAGCCCATGTGATGAGTCTGAAAAAACCTTGTTGTGGTGGGTTTCGACTTCTGGCTCAGGTGGCTTAGAGAGGCAGCTCATTGTTCTGGACTAATGGCTGGCTCAGGAAGAGGCCAGCCATGATACCAAGTTCCGGGGTCTAAGCTTGATCACCCACAATATCAGGATTAGCTTTGCATTCTAGAAAAAGAGATCTCCCTCCCAGAGAGGGGCTCAGGTATGGAAAAACAGGTCTAGGGAACTAGGCAAGAGATAAGAAGTCAGATCATCCTTTGTTCTCTGGCAAGTGCAGATTGCAAGGGCTTCCTTCAAGCTTTTGTACTTTCAGGGGCCACACTAAAGGCCTAACGAAGCTGCCTGACTCCCTCTCACAAGGATTTGACTGTTAAGCTCATTTTTTAAATATTTTTTGTATTTATTTATTTATTTGAGAGCGATAGAGAGAGGGAGAGAGAGAGAGAAAGAGAATGGGCGCACCAGGGCCTCTAGCCACTGCAAACGAACTCCAGATGCGTGTGCCCCCTTGTGTATCTGGCTAACGTGGGTCCTGGGGAATCAATCCTCGAACCAGGGTCCTTAGGCTTCACAGGCAAGCGCTTAACCACTAAGCCATCTCTCCAGCCTGTAAGCTCATATTTTATTAAAATATATCTTATTTATTTGAGAGAGGGAGAGAGAATGGTCACTCCAGGGCCTCTAGCCACTACAAAGGAACTCCAGAAACATGCACTACCTTGTGCATCTGGCTTTATGTGGATCCTGAGGAATCAATCCAGGCTCCTTCAGTTTTGCAGGCAAGCTCCTAAATTGCTAAGCCATCTCCTCAGCCCTCATATTCTTTTAAAAAAAGACCAAGAGGAAACATTGTAGGAGACAAGGCAAGAACAAGATGTGCATTCATGATTTTAATACACTTCTTAAATTCCCTTTAATGAAACATAAGTTTGGATTGCTGAAAAAAATCTCCATCAGAATTCTTTTTTCCAATTTAGCTCTTGGGGCTTACTGGCCATTCAGCTGTTAATTACCTAGGTACATCAGGATACTGTTGGCTGCAAGTAACAGGAAGAGTGTCTCAAACTGTCTTAAATAATGAGCACATTTGTTGTGTCATTTTTTTAAATTAATCATTTTATTTATTATTTATTTATTAGATACAAAGGGACAGAGGGGAAGAGAGAGAGAGGAACAATGGGTGCACCAGGGACTCTAGCCACTGCAAATGAACTCCAGATGCATGTGACACAATGTGCATCTGGCTAACATGGGACCTGGAGAATCAAACCTGGGTCCTTAGGCTTTGCAGGCAAGCGCCTTAACTGCTAAGCCATCTCTCCAGCCCATGTCATTTTTTTTAATGAGAGAGAGCAAGTGAGAGAGAGAGAGAGAATTGGCACACCAGGGCCTTCAGCCACTACAATTGAACTCCAGATGGGTGTGTCACCTTGTACACATGTGCAACCTTACACACTTGCGTCACCTTATACATCTGGCTTATGTGGGACCTGGAGAGTCAAATATGGGCCCTTAGGCTTCACAAGCAAGCACCTTAACCACTAAGCCATCTCTCCAGCTCATCATTTTTAGAAGTCTAAAGATAGAGCAGGTCCTGTAGTTGGTTGGTACTCCCTTCACTTTGCAATACTCAGGCCCTGTCCCTTGGTCAACAGTATTTGTTGCAAAGTGAAAGGATCTAGCTATAAAGCATATCTTTTCAGCAGTTCTGTTTTTGATATTTTTAAAAATTTGTATTTTTAATTATTTATTAAAGAGAGAGAATGGGCATGCCAGGGCCTCTAGTCACTGCAAACGAACTCCAGATGCATGCGAGAATCAAACCTGGGTCCTTAGCCTTCGCAGGCATGCACCTTAACCAGTAAGCCATATCTCCAGTTCCTATTTTGATGTTTACTATACTTATACAGCAGGAGACAAATATTAATGGCCAAGCATTTATGTGGAAGATACTTTCCTTGGGTACTGCCACTCCCGAGCCCAGGACACACAAAATAGACCTGCCCTGTTCTTCAGAGCACCTCCATGCAGTGGAAGCTGAGAGTATGCATTGGGTCCCATTCTTAATCCCCAGAGTTAATTGGCCTCTTTGGAGACCCATTTATCCTGAAAATTTATTTTAAGGTCTTGAGTTTTGTTTTCATTTTTTGGTTCTTTTATCTTGTTTGAGTCAGTGTGTATCCCAGACTGGTTTCAAACTTGTTAGTCCTCCTGTCACAGCATCTCACATATTTGGATTATAGCAACATGCCTATAATTCAAGGTCTTGAATGTTTCTTTTTAAAAAAAGTTATCGATTTACTATTTGAGAGAGAGAAAGAGGCAGACAGAGAGAATGGGTGTGCCAGGATCTCCAGCCACTGCAAACAAACTCCAGATACATGTACCACTCTATACATTTGTCTTATGTGGGTACTGGGTAATTGAACCTGGGTCCTTAGGCTTCACAGGCAAGTGCCTTAATGGCTAAGCAATCTTCCCAGCCCTTGAATGTTTCTTGAGACTCCAGTAAACCTACCTACAATACCATCATGCTCTCTGGTTTCCATTTTTCCTGGATCCACTCAGGAATTACAACCTCCATCAACCCATTCTGAGTTTCTCCTTTCTTATATGCATGCACATACGTATATGTATATATCTACAGGTACAGAAACAAGTGCTGTAATGATATAGCAAAGCCTGGTGCTTGGTTCTGTGCTATTATATCAGTCATTAGTCAAAGATGAGTCTATCAGGACAATATCAGTTGCCTTTTTATCATAAAGACCCACTAGAGCTTAGCTATAGAACTAATTGCAAGAATGTCTAGTGAATGTTTATAAGAAGTATGCCTACTGTATTTTAAAGTTTTTCTAAAACATAGTGTCTGATTGTATTAAATCTGGGGAAAGCATAAAGTTGTACATAATGACATTTGCCTCTACTCTCTTTTTCAGCAGATACTCACTAGATTACTTTATGCTCTGACCCTACAGATCCAGTTGTACTTCTCTGATGAAAAATTTAGCTAGCACCCACATCATTCTATCCTCTGCCAGCATGGCAGTACTTAAAAGAAACTCAGAGAAGCAATAGTATATTTGTTTTTTTCAGTCTTTTCCCCAACCCTTAGCCAGGAGGTTTTTGTCAATGTACAGGTTCACATGTTATGTCAATGTGGGATTCATAGAGTTATCAGAGAGCAAATGGACTGAAAACACGAATTTCTTAAAAGGACATCTGTAGCTGTCATTAAGGATTCCTGGTTGCTGGAAACACACAATGAGTTCAGGCTGGTTATCTCTACTCAAGGGTGGAGAGAAACATGTATTTTAGGCCTTCTAGCTCCTCATTTTTAAAACTTAAGAAAAAAAAATTGTGTAGAAGGGGTCTGGTTTCTGAGGATGGAAATGGAACAGAATGATGAGGTCTATTTGGAGGCCAAAGTGGGGGGGAAAGGCAAGGATGCTGCTTGTGTATCTTGGCTACAATAAAAAGGACCTTAGCACAGCCAGACAGCACCCTACAAAATGTAGACCATAATTCAAGCTGTCAGCTTAATCATAATGTTTCCAGGTAAAGAGAAGGAGCCCTTGTTTCCTGGGTAAAGAGAAACAGCGTTGTTTGCTGACCCCTGGTCTGCAGCCTGCCACAGACCGCCCTGCTCTGTTGGCCTTTGTGTCCCTGTCTCCTCCTTCCTTCTTTCTGGGTATTGTGCTCCCTTCAAGTGGCCCCCTGGAAGGGACCACCCAGAGGACAGCACAATGGGGACCGAGGTAGCCACCAAAACATAGGTTTTGTAAGACAGCCTGTTAAAAGAAAAATACTGTTTAACTATGTATGTGTTTGTCCTTTCTACAATCGTTTTGTGTAGCAAACAAAACCCTGTATATAAACTTCACTGTGGCCTCACAGTACAGCTGTTCCAGCCATGGGTGTCAGGCTTGAGATAGTCTTGGCCAGTTTGTTTTCCCAGAGCACTAATTCTTGATGTGGTTTATTTACATCCTTGGATTTATGGCCAGGAAATACAATATCAAAACAAACAAGTTGCACTGGCTTTATTAAACTATTTCATTGGTAGTCTTCAGAGTTGTTGGATAGGCATTGCTCTTCAGTGAAATTTGTCTGATACTAAACAAAAGCCCACAGCCTGGAATTCAGTTCTCAATAGCATTTATACCTCTGTAAAAGGATTAGCTCTAGCTGATTGTTCCACTGTTTAAATCTTAATTTGCATCCTTATGGAGGTAAGCACTTTACAGAATGCTCTAGTCTCAGCTGTGTTTGTGTACCTGTGGGTGGGAGGTCTCTAGTGAAGGTGCTAAATAGCTTTAGATGGCAGTATGTTGCACATAGTGAATTAGCGGTTCAGGTTTTCACTGACAATCGTTGGCTTTAGTTTATTAGGTATATTTTATAGCAGGTGTGGTCTCTGCCTGTTTGGTATATGGATGCAGAGTGTTATACCTATGTAAACCTAAGAACCTTTATGGTTCTTAATTGTTAATTTTAGTCATCAAATTTCTTTGGGAAGTAATAAGACAAAAACAGAGCCAGACTTGATGAATGGTACCTTCCTATATATGTGTGCGTGTGTCTGTATGTACGTACGTACGTACGTACGTACGTACGTACATACATACATACATACATATATATATATATATATATATATATATATAGTTTTTTGTTTTTTTTTTTTTAAGGTAGGGTATCACTCTAGCTCAGGCTGACCTGGAATTCACTGTGTAGTCTCAGGGTGGCCTCAGACTCATGGTGATCCTCCTACCTCTGCCTCCGGAGTGCTGGGATTAAAGGCGTGCACCACCACGCCCAGCTAATCTTTTTTCTTTTTTTTTTAAGGGAGGGTCTTGCTGTAGCCCAGGCTGACCTGGAATTCGATATGTAGTCTCATCGTGGCCTGGAACTCATGGCTATCCTCTTACTTCTGCCTCTGAGTGCTGGGATTAGAGGCCTAGCTCAAAATAATCTTTTCTGTCTATCCAGACCGTACATTCATGATTTAAAACTCATTCTTTGTTTATTTAGATTGCTGTATAGGGAGATGAAATTTTCTTATTTTTTTAATTTTTAATTATTTGTATGTGTGTGTATGGGCACACATACTGTGCGTATGTGGTGGTCAGAGGACTTCAAGGTGTCTGTCCCCACCTTCTTTAAGACAGTCTCTTTCTTCTACAAAGGACCTGCCAGACTGCAAAAAACACAGACCAGCTGGCCATGAGCTTTGGATTCTCCTGGCTTCCATTGGGATGCTGTAGGCACCTTGCCATCACAAACAGATGCACATACCACTTTGCCTCAAGCTTTACCTAGGGAATTGAACCCTGGGCTAGGCTTTGCAAACAAGTGCCTTTAACCACTGAGCCATCTTCTCTAGGCTGAAATTGTCTTTGACTGGTACAAAGCTGGCAGTACATGTCAGAGGTTCAGCTGCCCAGCATTGACCCACAGTGGTCATGAATATAGGATAAGATAGCAGGAAAGGTGAAAGAATGGAAAGGAGTCTAGAAGGTCATCAGTACAATGAGGAAGAAAAGATTATAACTTAACTGCATTAAATAAATGAAAACTGATAGAATGGTTTGAATGAAAACAGAAAATGACTACCCCATCACCAATTCCACCTTTTCCCATCACAATGCATTTACTTGTTTATTCACAAATATACTATTATGCCCATGTAAGGCCCCATACTAGCCACTGAAATCAAACATATTATCCCCGGGCCAAAAAAGAATTGTATGGGTTGCCAAAAGTGGTCAGATTGAAAATGTTTAAAAGGACCATATATCCTACAGCTTTTTCAGTTAACAGATATGCCAGACAGAGAAAAGGTAGATACAATTGTTTATAAGTATCACCAGTCCTGTGATGGCATTTGCCTACAGTCCCAGCACTGGAAAAGCTGAGGAAGAAGAACCATCATTTTCAGGCTAACCTGGAATTGAACTGACTTAAAGGTATTTGAGGGCTTCCCTGGAAATGACAGCATTATCTTGGTATTTTGAACCTGTGGGGGAAAAAAATATAGTTTTAGGCATTCCAATGAGTTAGACCAAGGCAGGGTCTTTGGGGAGTTATAAGTAAACAACTACAAAAAATTATTATTTTTTGCTTACTTTCAGAATTTGTTGGTAATTAGCTAGGTCTCTGAATTCAACCTCACAAAGGGAAAAGAAATTATGTTGTAAAAATTTAAATAAGTATGAGATAAGAAAGCCTACTCATTTTGCTTTTATATGTCTGCACACGTAGGCCAAATGAAAAGGGGGGGAGCATCCAGAAAATACTTTACCTTGATTTATACCTGAAAAGGAAGTTCTAGAATATGTCTCTCAAGTTTATTTTAATTTAAATAAAACACACAAAACAAAAAACATACCCACAGAAAAAAGATTCTTAACAGGCTTTTGGTTTTTTATTCTATGAGGTTAAATAAACACTTTAGTGTGGAATAATTAAAGCTGCCCAGCTCTCTCTTGTGGACAATACTGTAGTTTCTCCACTCCTGAATCCTCCCTTCTTTTTGAGAATTATTTTTCTTGCCCCTGTGACAAAATACCTGACAGACACAATTTAAAGGAGGAACAATTTGTTTTGTTCACAATTTCAGTCCATCTTATTAGGCAAGGCATGGCTGAAAGAGCATATGGCAGAGCTCCTCACATAATGGTGAATAGGAAGTTAGCTGGACCCTGTGTTCCAGTGGTCCTGCAACCTCCCAAAACAGAGCCACTAGCTGGCTACCAAATATTCAACACATGACTTGTGAGGGACATTTCATATTAAACTGTAACAAGAGATAACTTCAGCTCTTAATAGGTGCCAAGAGCCCTCCCTTTCCCTTCATTCTTACCCATCAGTGATCATAACAGCTATGTGGTTGGTGAAGGGAACACTGGAATGGAGGAAGGGAGGCTATGGCTCCTAAGAACCACACCAGGGCAGGGAGATAAGAGCCAAACCTGTGGATCATGAACTGTTTTCACTGGAATTGGAAACAGGCCAGATAGTTGACTTGCCCCTTTCTCACCTCTGAAGATATGAGTTCTGCCCAAATTACCCACTCATGATACTTTTTTGTTTTGTTTTGCTTTGTTTTTAGTTATTTGAGAGCAACAGATGGGGAGAGAGAGAAAAAGGCAGATAGAGAGAGAGAGAATGGGCGTGCCAGGGCCTCCAGCCATTGCAAACTAACTCCAGATGCATGCTCCAACTTGTGCATCTGGCTTACATGGGTCCTGAGGAATCGAGCCTCAAACCAAGGTCCTTAGGCTTCACAGGCAAGCACTTAACCACTAAGCCATCTCTCCAGCCCCTCTTGATACTTTTGTGATGATACCTTTAGTTGTTGTTCATTTTGAAATATAATTTTCTTCCCTAAAGCTTTATTCTGGATGTGACTGTGGTAATTTTCTTTTTTTTTTTTTTTAAAGTATTTATTGATTTATTTTATTTGACAGGGAGAGAATGGGTATGCAAGAGCCTCTAGCTGCTGCACATGAACTCCAGACACATGCGCCACCATGTGTATCTGGCTTACATTCATCCTAGGGAATCGAACTTGGGTTCTTTGGCTTCTCAGGCAAATGCCTTAACCACTAAGCTATCTCTCCAGCCCCCAAGAATTATTTCTTAATTTAAGTATTCAGAATAGCCTGAATTGGAGTAGTTTTCTTTTAAGTTCTCTCTAGATGTGACTGAAAGAAGAAAAGTAAGAAAGCAGTTTTTAAAAATATTTTTATTTATTTACAGAGAGAGACAGAGAGAATGGGTGCTCCATGACCTCCAGCTGCTGCAAACAGATGCAAGATACATGTGCTTCTTTGTGCATCTGTATTTACATGGGTACTGAGGAATCGAACCTGAGTCATTAGGCTTTGCAGGCAAGCACCTTCACTGCTGAGCCATCTCTTTAGCCCCAAAGCAGTTATTTTTAATTTGGCCAAAAATATTTTTTAATTGTTGCTAAGTAAAATAAAATATACCTCTTTAAAGTAACTTTTGTGTTTCTAGCCATTGCTTGTCATGCACCAGGTTGTCTGCTTGCTATACTTCATAGATAACAGATGATGCTAGGGCTAACTTGTTGGTGCCAGGCCAGTTTACATGTTCTCCAGAAAGAACTAGACATGGGTTGTACAGATCAGTTTTCCAGCTGAAGTTTCAGATTCTAAGAATTAGAGTGTTTTCATAATACACATCTCCCTATAGCATTTAAATTTGCTTCTTTGTTTTTTGAGTTAATGGGTTTCACAGTAGCCCAGGATGACCTGGAACTAACTCTGTAGCTTTAGGCTAGCCTGGAACTCATGCAGATCCACCTACCTCAGCCTGCTGAGTGCTGGGATTATAAGTGTAAGCCACCACACTCCAGCTTGAATTCTTTAGTTCAGATATTTTCAGCAAAGGCACTGGTAAATATTTTATAAGTCTGATGTCACATGGGAAGAACACTGTTAGAATTCCTCAGCATAGACCAGTTACTCCTTTAGCCAAAGAGAATTCTGAGTACATCATTCACTGTGTATAGGCAATTCTTATGGCTGTTGGATTGGTCATCTGGAACCAAGACCCTAGAAATCCTAGGACTGATTAAACACACACAAAATACACTCTCAGTATAAATATGTCATATGTCTTTTATCTGGGTTTAAATTTTGATTCATGCCTGATGTCATTAAGCGGTGTGATTATGCTGTGACAAACTTACAAGAGAAAAAAGTTTATTTGCTATCCTCAACAAGCTTGGGGTCTTGTTGAGAAGACTAGGTTATCATGTCCTAAGTAGAGAATAGCACAGAGTAGAATGTCATTTGCATTGTGTAAGGAAATTCAAGTGTAAGAAAGATCCCTATGAATGAGGTAGTCAAAGAAGCTTCTAGAGGGCATAAGATAAGCTAGTCCAAGTAAGCTTGTCTATAAAGTGATATTGAAAAAGAACAAACATTATCTGACATTTATCCTGGAGGGACACACAGGTGCATTGAGCACTGGCAGTGCCATGTTGACAGCAAGGGGGAGTTGGAATGTAGGTGCAAGGAATAAGGAGGTGCAGTTTCTATGGAGAATTTTTAAATAGTATAAAAACCACTAAGAGTTAATATGCTTTCTCTGATCACCATTCTTTTGTATGTCAGAGATAAAATACTCCCCCATGAAGGGGGCTGCTTCCAGTGCAATTGCCTTCATTTTATTACATTTTAAAGAATATACAAAAACATTAAGCTCTGAGCCTTCAGCCTGGGTAGGGAAATGGCACAGAAGGCAGACTCACCTGGAGATCACAGCCATTGCCTCTCAGGCTTATTATGAGCTGCAGATGGCTTCTGTTTATCCAGTGCAGTGTTTACCCTTCTTTTGAACTAGTTGGTACATTTTAAAAATTGGAAGAGGGAGGCCAGGCGTGGTGGCGCACACCTTTAATCACAGCACTTGGGAGGCAGAGGTAGGAGGATTGCTGTGAGTTCAAGGCCACCCTGAGACTACATAGTGAATTCCAGGAGAGCCTGAGCTAGAGTGAAACCCTACCTTGAAAAACCAAAAAAAAAATGGAAGAGGGGTTAAGGAGATTACTTAGAGGTTATGGCACTTGCCTGCAAAGCCTAAAGACCCAGGTTCAATTCCCTAGGACCCATGTAAGCCAGATGCACAAGATGGTGTATGTGTCTGGAGTTCCTTTGCAGTGGCTAGAGGCCCTAGCACACCCATTCTGTCCACCTCTTTCTCCCTCTCTCTCCAATAAATAAATAAATAAAATATTCAAAAAAAATTTGAAAGAAGGGGCTGGGGATATGGCTTAGTGTTTATGTCAGTTGCCTTCAAAGCCTAAGGACTCATGTTCAACTCTACAGGTCCCATGTAAGCCAGACACACAGTGACACAAGCATGCAATGTCACAACATGCACACAGGGGTTACATGCATCTGGAGTTCGATTGTAGTGGCTGGAGGCCCTGGCATGCCAACTCTCTGTTTCTGTTTCTTTTTCTCTCTGTATTAAAAAAGGGCTTGCCTCAAAAAAATAAAAATAAAAATAAAAATGGGAAAATATCACAAAAGTAAAACTTGGAATTGTGAATTGCTAGCTTCTTTTGAAAACTAGAAAATTCACCCCTTACATTTCTCACTGAGAGTAAAAATAACTGGTACTCTGGTAGAGAAACCTGTCCCAACTCTTTGCTGCCCCAGCCCACCACACCAATACCAGGCAGCAGCTCCACTCTCTCCTTACCTTCCCTATAGGCCAGTCTCACATTTAGCCCGATTTCCTCTGCTATGCTAAACATAAGATCAAGGTCTCAGGCTGGAGAGATGGCTTAGTGGTTAAGGCACTTGCCTACAAAGCCTAAGAACTCACGTTCAAATCTCCAGGTCCTACGTAGCCAGATGCATAGTGACACAAGTGCACAATGTTGCACATGCACAAAAGGGGGCACACACATCTGGAGTTTGTTCGTAGCAGGCTGAAGGTCCTGGCATGCCCATTTTCTCTCTCTCATAATAATAATAATGATAAATAATAATAATAATATAAAAAAGATTAGGGTGTCCTTAATTCTTCTGTCCATGCAGAGCCACAAGGCTAGCCATCAGTGGTTCTGAAACTGAGTTCATTATTACATTTTCTCCAGTTTCCTGTTAAATGTAATTCCCTGTTACTATTCTATTATCAACAGTAGCAATCAATCTGGTCTTGGGTGTTGGCCCCCATACTCCCTTGTCCTGTCTTTTCCTGTCACCTTGGTCTATGCCATGCCTTAGCTTCAGATGTCATCTCTACCCTCTGTCTCCAATCTAAAACGTAGTTGGTTGACTTCCTCCCTGTTAACAGACCCCTAGAGTACCAGGGATCTCTATTTCTTTACCACCTTATAGCTCCTGCCTGTTGATTCTCACCATTGATAGGTGACTGTCCTTAGTGCTCTGAAACTAGCTTACATGTGGCGGATGAACCTTCTCTTCTTTAGGGCAAGTATTCTGGGAATTGAGTGGAATTAAACCTCTAGAAAGAACTGTGATCCAGACTTACAGGGTTAGAGTCTGGAAGGTTTGGGGCAGCAGAAATCAATGGTGAAGGAACAAACATGGACTGGCCCACAAAGCACAAAGACCAAGAACCAAGGACTGTGCTGGAGTTGGGAGTCAGCTGGAGCTGGAGCACCAGTATGATGGATGACAGTGAAGAAAAGGCTTGAATCTTTGTGCCCATTTCTATTTCCTTTTAAAGAAAGACCTGCTTCATAGTTGGAGTGGACTGAATATGCAGTTGTTCCTCACCCTTCAGCATTCAGACCATGTCTCCATCTTTGTGATATTAGACACATGGTCACCAAATACTTGCCCCACTGTAGTACTAATAACCAGTTAACATATCGCTTAATAAGTTGCTTTGTAAATAATTATTTTCTTGGGGGGGCTCATATGTGTTGAAAATTCACTGCTCCACATGTGATCAGCTTTTCTTAAGTAGTATATTAGTTACTTTACTGACAAAGTATCTGACATGAAGTAGCTTAGAGGGGAAAAAAAGGGTTTATTCTGGCTTAAGGTTTCCTCTGGTGAGGAAGGTGTTACAGTTAGGAGCACAGAGCAGACAGAACTGGTCACAGTGTGTCCACAATCTGGATGCAAAGAGAGCAGTGAATCCTGCTGCTCAGCTTACTTCCCCTCCCCCCTCTCCCCCCTTTTTTTCTGCTCTTTTTATTCAGTCCTGGACCTTGGCCCATGAGTAGTGCCACTCACAGTTAGGATTGGTCCTTCTATCTCACCCTAATCTAGAAACTTCCTCGCATACATTCCCAGAGGTTGGTTTCCATGGTTATTCTCAATCCTGTCAAATTGACAACCAGAGATTAACCACAAGCAGAAGCACTGTTGCAACTTTATCTTCTTTCATCGTAGCTTAGAATGATGCTTCCCACCAATAGACATTTTTAAAGTTAGAAACTCCCCAATCTGTTTGGAGGCTTCTATGATACAGTCCTAAGCAAAAACCTGGGCAAATTGTCAGATTTTCCTACTGAGCAAAGTAGACACACCTTCCTGTTCTTATTAAAAATTTATAAAACTTTATTGCAGTGGGATCTGAATGGATAAATAATGGTCATTTCCTTGCATTTACAAATAGAAGACATAACTTACACTTTAGCCAAAAGCTTTTAATTTCTTAGCAATGACAGTTTAAGTAAAATTCATATGTGCTCTTGAAATCTAACTTTGTAATGATTGGCAATTTAAAATCAGCCTTTTCTGCTGTTCTGATTATCTAGCATTCCTATCAGTTACATGAAATATGGAAGGATATTTCCCAGCTATGGATTTAACCTTCATTAAAGGCATCAAAGGGTTAAAAATGATATCCTGGGATGGATGTAAAACTGCCACAAATGCACAAACAAGGTTTTCAAATGGCCTTGTTTTACATCTTTGTTGAGAGACAGTATAGTTGCTGCATTTTTATGTCTCGATTATATTAGAGATACATTTCAATAAACCATGAAGAACCACCATAGCCTGGAGAAGAAGTGCTTAAGTAAACATCTCTGGCAGCACCTGCTTTATTTTATAGGTTCTGTAATCACAGTGACAGTCTGAAAGAAGACCTTGAAGCTTGAGAACAGCTGTCCTTCACCAGCTTGTAGACTCTTAGCTAGGGGCAGCACAAAGAAGAAAGACAAGTTAGGTATTACTGGAAAGAAATTGCTGTTATGGTGAGGCTGCCATTCTTGTTCCTAGTGTTTCACAGCCAAAAGTGGTGGAACACTAGTTCACATTGCCAGCATAGGGCAAACACTGGTAGTCATCATTAACTTTTTGTAATGGACTCATTTAAATGCTTGTAAATATATTTGTTTCTAATTATGAGGTGGATTTGTCCACTTAGGAACTAATTGTAGCAATGTTTATGAGATCTAGGTTTGTACATAAAGTCAATCCAACATGTAGCCAGCCCAGCCACCAGCTAGAGGGAGGTCTTCCACAGCCCAAGTCCCATATGGATTCCTAGATTTCCAAAATCACCCTCTACAGCCCAGTCTAAAGCTGATTCTTAAGTATGCTATCTGAGAGACCACAAAATCAGCAGGACCCGGGAACTCACTAGACCCAGTGACTCAGGAGCTCTGAGGGTGGGCCCAGCTGTGTTGGCTTTAAAGAGCCCTTAAGACTCTACTGCCATCCATTTTAAGACTCTTAAGTGGAGGTGAAACTGGGGCAAGAGGGTGAGAGTGAGCTACTGGTTTCCATGATAGCTGAAACATATGGGTCAGATTCTTGGACCTCAGTGCTATGTCAGTCAGAAATCTGTTCCACATTTACCATTCACTTTTTCTTTTTCTTTTCTTTTCTTTGATTTTTTTTTTTTTGAGGCAAGCCCCAATAGACTGCATTTTTTTAAATGCAGGAGTAATAGAGAGAATTGGCACACCAAGGAATCCAGCCACACAATAGTACTTGTATGCCCGTGTGCGCATGTGCGACATTGCGCACTTGCATCACTGTGTATCTGGCTTACGTAGGACCTGGAAAATCAAACAAGAGTCCTTAAGCTTCAAAGGCAAGTAGGCTTCACAGGCAAGCAACTTAACTGCTAAGCCTTCTCTTCATGACTTCAGAAGCTTTATGGCATCTGGACTGTCCATTTAATTTACAGAATTACAAATGTGTAATATGTGCAGTATGTAATATATGCTGGCATCTGGTAGGTACCTAATTTATATTGTATAAATGTCACCAATGTCCTAAACCTGATTTGAAAGAGGAATAATTATATTTCCCTTTTTTAAGATATGTCCACACTGTTTACTGGTAGAGAACAAATTATTGCCCAGGAGATGCTTGCCTGTGAAAGTCCCCCATTGATGAGACCTTCTGTGGCTGAGAACAAACAGCTTTGAGTCTGTTCAGCTTATATTGAGTCAATGCTGTTTTCTCTACCTTTCATGAGCCCCTTAGGCAATTTATGTTACATAACTACTTCTTTAGAGTAGAATTCAACTTGTTATATTATATCATGTAGTGGGAAGAAATCAGGGCAATAGTCTCTAAGACAGCCTGACACAGCAAGCTTCAGCATATTAGATGGTCCTACTGTACCACCTTCTGCATCTGTACTAGTGACTTCTGAGCTGTAGAGAGTACTGGTAATGACCTCTGGACAGTAGTGTTTCACCTTCTTCCAGTTTTATCAAGTAGAATAAGATCTGTGGTCTTTTACATGATGATGGAAGAAGCTTGGAAGAAGTCTTTTTGAACTCTGTGGGTAGTTTGGTGACCAAGTGTTGCAAGACCCTTTAACCAGTTTCTTATTTGTTTCACTCTGCCTTTTCGGTCTGTTTATATGTTGTTTGGCATAAACCACAAACTAACTTGCATTGTATGACTCTCTTAAACTAAGATTGTGGTGATCAGATGGGTCTACACTGACTATTAAGGATTGTTCACATTACTCAAAATTTGTGACAGAACACTGATTTCCGTTATAAAAGATCACATTTTAAAAATAAATTTATGTTTATTTTTTTAGAGAGAGAGAGAGAATTGGCGCACCAGGCCCTCAGCCACTGCAGTCGAACTGCAGACGCTTGCGCCACCTAGTGGGCATATGCAACCTTGCGCTTGCCTCACCTTTGTGCATCTGGCTAACGTGGGATCTGGAGAGTGGAACATGGGTCCTTAGCTTCGCAGGCAAGCACCTTAATCACTAAGCCAGCTCTCCAGCTCCAGATCACATTTTGCATGGCTATTGAGCTACATTTATGTGTATGCCAGCCTTCCATAAAATGTAATCATTTTTTATGGCTAACAAAAATTTTTTAAATTTTAATCTTAAAAAAATCTCTTTACCACAATCATTTTTTAAAGCAAGATGATGGAGTTAGAAGTGATGTTGACTGTCAGCATTATGTTCTGTTATGATTAGAATTGCTGTATATGTACTCTCTAGAGGTGCTGTTTTATGCAAAGCAGTTTTCACTGGCTTACACTCTAGCCTTGGAAAAAGTGCCAGCTGTTTGTGTCTGAGGGAGAGAAACAGTCATATTTTGAAATATAGGTTCTTTGATGGATTTTAATCACCAGGCTTTCCTTTGCCCACCTTGCATTTGCTACCTACTGCACCCTCTCATCACCCAGGAGTTGTTACAGAGAACTTCTACGTGAAGTAGTCCTCTTTGCTCTGTTATCATTCCCAAACTGAAGCAGTCAACAAGCCAATTTGATGCACCATTCCATAAACACAGATTTGGAGAGAACAATGTGCTTTTGTTACCTAATAGTTATTGACTCAAATGTCATAAAATTCCAATTCAGGCATGATGGAAAGATTAGCAGGTTATGAAATCTTTGTAGCCTTTAGATAGAGTCATGTTTGGTGTGGTCATGACCCTGCCTTGCACTAATCAAACCATGGCAATTATGCTTTTTTAATCTTATATGTAAAGTGGGACATCTTCCCCAGTATATGTTTTAGAAGATACTGAAGATTTTCAATTCATTCTCACAAAATGAAACAACTGAAGAGACAAAAAGACAAAATTACTGCTGTCATCATTGACTTTATGTTGTACCAAGGATTAAATGTTCCAGAACCTTCATATGCAAGGCTATTATTAGGTAGAGAACCAAGTTATTTCAAATATTTATGAATTAATATGATTCATATAATTTGGGTAATTTAGGTTAAAATTTTGCCCACAATTTCATTCTGAAAAATATATTTAAACATGAAAAAGTGTTATATGTTAAAAACATAAGACTATCCATCATTTGTTTTATTTTTTCCAGGTACAACTAATTCTCTCTTTTAAAATTGAATTATTTTATCTATTTAGGGAAGTACAGAGCCAAGGAAAGGCACCCATGGGGTAGAGATCCCATATGGAGGGCCTGGACAGAGTAAGGGCTAGGGGAGCCTCCCCTTGGCTCAACCCGGCTGGGCCTGGGCTAGGACCAGGCCCAGCTGAGGGAAAATCTCACCCACAGCTGGAAGTTTCCAAGCAGTCAGAGACCTAATTCTCTCTCTTAATGACTGTTTCTGTATACAATTATATTCTTAAAGTCAGACTGAAAATTGAGTAAATTTTATTATTTGGATTGTAGTATGTATAAACTTAATTTTATTCTGTCTACTTCCAGAATAAAATTCAGGATAATTGTTACTGTGTATTAAAAACTTTGGTCAAGCAGAAGTAGGAGGATTGCTGTGAGTTCAAGGCTGCCCTGAGACTACATAGTGAATTCCAGGTCAGCCTAGACTGAGACCCTACCTCAGAAAACAAAAACAAATAAACAAAACAAAAAGTTTGTCAAGTTATCAATCTGTTATGAATTGGTTGTAGTTAGAAAATACAGATGTGTTTGTTTAAATTAAGTGACAAGATAAATTAGCAGACATCAAACTTTGTTTCTCATATATGGCATTGAAGTTATACATTCTCCAAGTATAAAGTAAACAAAACTTCTTTCAATTTTTATGCCACTTTGAAAATTTTCAGACTTGGTGTGTTTAGGTAGAGCCACAGAAAGACTGTTCAAGGACAGTTGTATCTCTTGATGTCCTGTTCCTGAAATACATCTGAATGAAAGCTTGAAAGGGTGGCTTAGCTTCTCAGAAGGCATAAATCATAAATGCTGTGTCATCTTTCAACAATTATTTGTTGTTTGACCCTGAGCAAACCAGTTAGTTGCCTTTTTACTTTTGTGGCAAAATAAGGAGGAGGAAGAGAAGTAGGAAGAGGAAGAAGGAGGAGCATTTTTAGCTAGCTCTTTTAAATATTTTATTTTTATTTATTTATTTACTTACTAGATAGAAAGAGGGAGAGGGAAAGAGAGAGAATAGGCACAACAGGACCTCCAGCCACTGCAAATGAACTCCAGACACGTGTTACTTTGTGCATCTGGCTAACATAGGTCCCGGGGAATCGAACCTGGATCCTTTGGCTTTGCAGGCAGATACCTTCACCACTAAGCCATCCTTCCCACCCTTAGCTAGTTCTTTCCTACCAGGACCCATGAGGAAGGTGCTGGCAGCTGTAGTAATAATAGCCAGAGTTGTACTTTTGACTGTGTTTTTATAGACCAGCACATAATTTAATCACCAAAGAGAAAACCCTCTCATAATGTAATTCACCTAATTGTAATAATTTAGTTCATCCGAAATTAAACTTTCCTTTAATCAGAAACATAATTGATTTGTTTATTATAGAAAAGATACCTTAGGAATGCACTAGGATTTACTGATCAGTTGGTGTGTTTTCACATTTGAGAAATCTAGACAGAGTCAGAAAAAGGACATTATTAAGGTTTGGTAGAAACCTCATGGCTGAGGTGGCTTTCTATCACATAAGTTGGAAGTTTTTAAATAAGGGATTTTAATGACTTGTCCCATTTTATTCCAGCTTACATCCTATAAAACCATAGCAGGGTATTTCCCAAATATAGGAGAAGGCATAGCCATCCAGGTACAGGAGAAACTTAGAATGTCACACAGATCAGGTCAAAAGACTCTCCATATCATGTAGTAGTTAAAATACTGAGTATGCAGATTTTAAAAAAGAATATTTAAAAGCTTTAGGGAGAAACTCTTAAGTCACATATGAAGACAAATGCATCAGAATAACAGGTTTTTTAGCAGAAACTCTAAAAGCTAGGAAGGCATGGAATATTGTGTTACAAGTTCTGAAAGTAACTGTTGACTCAGATTGCTATACCCAACAAAGCTGTCTTTGATAATTGGAGGAAAAAGAAAACCTGTCCATGATAAACATAAACTAAAAGAATACATGAGCACTAAGCCAACACCACAGAAGATACTTGAAGGGATCCTACACAGACAAATATAAACACACCCATGAGGCTACAGGAAAGAATGAACCTCATTTGAACAGTAAATAACCAAATGAGGAGCACATTTTAGCATGCAAAGCAATTTTTAACAGATACAAGAAAATTGAAGTAGCTTTTTGTAGTGTGATCACAATTGAATAAAAGTAGAAATAAAAAGCAAGAGCAACTACAGAAAATACACAAACTCATGGAGATTGAACAATACAGTATTGAATGATGAATGGGGTCATTGATGAAAACAGTAGGGAAATTAACAATTCCTGGAATCAAGTGAGAATGAAAGCATAACATGTAAGAACCTGTGGAATGCATTGAAATAAGTTCTAGAGGGAAGCTTATAGTTACAAATGCTCACAGTTAAATATCAGAAAAGACTTCCGGTTAAGATGGCGGCGTAGGTACCACGCCAAAGCAGCCTAGGGGGGAAGAAGACCAAAAAAACTCAGCAAAATACACGCTTTTACTAAAAAGTGAGGTGTATAGGAAATTGAGGCGGCAGCGGAGAAGTAGAAGAGTTATAGAGCATCCAGAGCCCGCACAGGCGGGAAAAGCGGCTCCAGCGGCTCAGGCAGCTCGGCCAAACGTCGCAGCCGCGGCACAGCAGAAAACCGCCAGACCAGCTCGAGCCGCAGGAAAAGCCAGGTGCGGGATTTTCCCCTCACACCGCGCTCTCCGCAACTCAGGAAACGTGAGGGGAGAGCGGCAGCGAGCAGCGGAGAAGACCGCGAGGTAGAACACGTGGAGCAGCGAGACAACCAGAGCAGCCGCGGCTCCCTCCCCTCCCCCACCGCCTGAGCCCAGCTCCAGCGAACACAGCAGCGGCCCGGGACCCGGCCACGCCAACTTGGGCTGACGGCGGGACCCAAGCAGGAGCAGAGTTCGGCAGCAACTTCAGCGGCTCCAGCACCGGTACCAGCGGCCCCAGCAGCAGCGGACCCAGGAGCGGCAGCGGCGGCAGATCCCGCAGCAACGGCTTCGGGGGGAGCAGCAGCGGTGGTCACGGCAACGGCAGCTTCAGCAGCGGTGGTGGCTCCGGTGGTGGCAGCTATGAGAGCAACAGAGGCAGCAGCAGCGGCTCGGTTTGCCCTGTAGGAAAAGCAAGTGCCCAGCTCCAGAAATCAGAACAGCAGCCCGACGACCCAGGCAGCAACTTGACTGAGACCAAAATCACCCAAGGTAACTGGGATTGCACCAGGGAAGGGTCTCACTTGGTCACAAGCTGACTTGGATCCCTCAACAGACCAGAAATATTAACCTCTTCGTTGATAGAAGATCTGGTCATTATAATAACTACTCTTGCATACATACTCGGGGCTGTTTTTGATTGAATGTGTACAGTGTTTAGTTAAATTTTAGAATCTACCTGTATTTTATTCCACTCAGCCTGCTTGAATACTCCTATAGCAGGGAATCTCAACCCCTAAGAACATCTTTGTAGATACTCTGAGAGTCTTAAGAGCCACACCTAATACCTTAAGGTCCTACCCTGAAAATATATTACATCAAATCAATTGATACAGCTAAGAATACACAGCTAGCTAGAAAATCCAAGCATTAACTTAATCCAAGATGCAAAAATATATACATTATAACACAAGAAACACTAAAAAGCAAGATGATATAAATCCACCTAAAAGTATTAATGCATCAGAAATGTCCTCCAGAGAGAAAGAGTTAGAGGAAATGCCTGAGAAAGAGTTCAAAAGAATAATTATAAATATGTTCAAAGAGGTCAAAGAACACATGAAAACAATCAAGGAAGAAATCAAAGAGGAAATCAAAGAGGAAATCAAAGGAATCAAAGAAGAGGCAGGACACCAATTTAATGAAATAAAGAAGGCAATACAAGACATCAATAGGGAAATAGAAATAATAAAGAAAAACCAGTCAGAATTACTAGCAATGAAGAACACAGTTAATGAAATAAAAAACTCTGTAGAAAATCTCACCAGTAGGATGGATGAGGGAGAGGACAGAATATCTAAGCTAGAAGACCAGGTGGCAGACCTAATGCAGTCCAACAAAGAGAAAGACAAACTTATAGAAAAGTATGAGTGGGAATTTCAAGATATTCGGGACACTATGAAAAGATCCAATATAAGAATTCAGGGCATAGTAGAAGGAGAAGAACTCCACTCCAGAGGCATAGTAGGCATCTTCAACAAAATCATAGAGGAAAATTTCCCCCAAATTGGGAAAGAGGTGCCAATACAGATACAGGAAGCCTTTAGAACCCCAGCCAGACAAAACCCAGAAAGAACCTCCCCTCGCCATATTATAATCAAACTTCCAAACACACAAACCAAAGAAAAATTATTGAAAGCAGTTAGAGAGAAAAATCAAGTTTCCTACAAAAGCAAGCCCATCAGGAATACAGCAGATTATTCAACACAAACTTTTAAAGCCAGAAGGGCTTGGAGTGATATATTCCAAGTTCTGAAAGATAACAACTGTCAACCAAGGTTACTTTATCCTGCAAAGTTATCCATTCAAATAGATGGAGAAATAAAGACATTCCATGACAAAAGCAGGTTAAAGGAGTATTTGAAGACAAAACCAGCTCTACAGAAAATACTTGATAGAATCTTCCATGCTGAACAAAAGGAAAAGCACACATATAAGGAACCTAGAAAAAACAAGCTATACTCAAATACCAGTTAACAGAAGAGAGCACAGATAGAACCGGTAACACACACACACACACACACAAATGGCAAACATAAATACACACCTTTCAATAATATCTCTTAATATCAACGGTCTCAATGCCCCAACGAAAAGACATAGATTTGCAGACTGGGTTAAAAAGCAGGATCCTACAATTTGTTGTCTCCAAGAAACTCACCTTTCTACAAAGGATAGACATTATCTTAGGGTGAAAGGTTGGAAGACGGTGTTTCAAGCAAATGGGCCTAGAAAACAAGCAGGGGTTGCTATCCTAATATCAGACAGGGTAGACTTTAGTCCGACGTTAGTCAAGAAAGATAAGGAAGGTCACTTTATATTGATTAAGGGCACACTCCAACAGGAGGACATTACAATCCTAAACATATATGCACCTAACATGAGGGCTCCCAAATTCGTCAAACAAACACTATTAGAACTAAGGTCACAGATAACACCAAACACAGTGGTGGTGGGTGACTTTAACACCCCACTCTCATCAATTGACAGGTCATCCAGGTAAAGAATAAACAGAGAGGCATCTGGACTAAATGAGGTCATAGAAGGAATGGACCTAACAGATATATACAGGACATTTCATCCAAAGGCTGCAGAATATACATTCTTTTCAGCAGCACATGGAACATTCTCTAAAATAGACCATATATTAGGACACAAAGCAAATCTTAACAAATTCAGGAAAATTGAAATAATTCCTTGCATTCTATCTGACCACAATGGAATTAAACTACAAATCAGTAGCAAGAAAGGCTATAGAGCATACACAAAATCATGGAAACTAAACAATACACTACTAAATGATGAGTGGGTCAATGAAGAAATCAAAAAGGAAATCAAAAAATTTATAGAGTCAAATGATAATGAGAACACAACATACCAAAATCTCTGGGACACAATGAAGGCAGTTCTAAGAGGTAAATTTATAGCCTTAAGTGCCTATATTAAGAAATTAGGTCGCAAGTAAACGACCTAATGCTTCGCCTTAAAGCCTTGGAAAAAGAAGAACAAGGCAAACCAAAAATTAGTAGACGGGAAGAAATAATAAAGATTAGGGCAGAAATTAATGAAATAGAAACAAAAAGAACAATCCAAAGAATTAATGAAACAAAGAGTTGGTTCTTTGAAAGGATAAACAAGATTGATAAACCCTTAGCAAATCTGACCAAAAGAAAGAGAGAAGAGACACAAATTAATAAAATCAGAGATGAACAAGGCAACATCACAACAGATTCCAGAGAAATTCAAAAAATCATAGGGACATACTACAAAAGCATATACTCCACAAAGAATGAAAATCTGAAAGAAATGGATGATTTCCTTGATCTATATGACCTACCTAAATTAAATCAAAATGAGATTAGTCACTTAAATAGACCTATAACAAACATGGAGATCCGAACAGTTATCAATAATCTCCCAACTAAAAAAAGCCCAGGCACGGATGGATTCACTGCTGAATTTTACCAGACTTTTAAGGAAGAGCTAACACCATTGCTTCTTAAGCTTTTCCAGGAAATAGAAAAAGAAGGAATTCTACCAAACTCCTTCTATGAGGCCAGCATCACCCTGATACCAAAACCAGGCAAAGATAGAACAAAAAAAGAAAATTACAGACCAATCTCCCTCATGAACATAGATGCAAAAATTCTCAACAAAATATTGGCAAACAGAATACAAGAGTATATCAAAAAGATCATTCACCCTGACCAAGTAGGCTTTATCCCAGAGATGCAGGGATGGTTCAACATACACAAATCTATAAATGTAATACATTACATAAACGGGTTGAAGGACAAAAATCACATGATCATCTCATTAGATGCAGAGAAAGCATTTGACAAAATCCAACATCCCTTCATGATAAAAGTCCTACAGAGACTGGGAATAGAAGGAACATATCTCAATATAATAAAGGCTATTTATGACAAGCCTACAGCCAACATATTACTAAATGGGGAAAAACTGGAAGCTTTTCCACTAAAATCAGGAACAAGACAAGGGTGTCCACTGTCCCCACTTTTATTTAATATAGTTTTGGAAGTTTTAGCCATAGCAATAAGGCAAGAGACACACATAAAAGGGATACAAATTGGAAAGGAAGAAATAAAGTTATCATTATTTGCAGATGACATGATTCTATACATAAAGGACCCTAGAGACTCTACTAGCAAGCTGTTAGAGCTGATCAAAACCTACAGCAATGTGGCAGGATACAAAATAAATACACAGAAATCAGTAGCCTTCGTATATGCTAACAACAAACACACAGAGGATGAAATCAGAGAATCACTCCCATTCACAATTGCATCAAAAAAAATAAAATACCTTGGAATAAACCTAACCAAGGAAGTAAAGAATCTATACAATGAGAACTTTAAAACACTCAAGCGAGAAATTGCAGAAGACACTAGAAAGTGGAGAAACATCCCTTGTTCCTGGATTGGAAGAATATCATGAAAATGGCACTCTTACCTAAAGCAATCTACACATTTAATGCAATCCCTATCAAAATTCCAAAGGCTTTCTTCATGGAAATAGAAAAAACAATCCAAAAATTCATTTGGAATCACAAAAAACCTCGAATATCTAAAATAATACTGAGCAACAAAAAAGAGGCTGGTGGTATCACCATACCTGATTTTAACCTATACTACAGAGCCATAGTAACAAAAACAGCATGGTACTGGCACAAAAACAGACATGTAGATCAGTGGAACAGAATAGAGACCCAGATGTAAGCCCAAGTAGCTATAGCCACCTGATATTCGATAAAAATGCCAAAAATACTCATTGGAGAAGAGACAGCCTCTTCAGCAAATGGTGTTTTGAAAACTGGATAAATATCTGCAGAAGGATGAAAATAGATTCTTCTCTCTCGCCATGCACAAGAATTAAGTCCAAATGGATTAAAGACCTTAACATCAGACCGGAAACTTTGAAACTGCTAGAGGAAAAAGTAGGGGAAACCCTGAAACATATTGGTCTTGGCAAAGACTTTCTGAATACAACCCCAATTGCTCAGGCAATAAAACCACAGATTAATCACTGGGACCTAATGAAATTACAAAGATTTTGCACCGCAAAGGACATGGTGAAAAAAGCAAAGAGGCAACCTACAGAATGGGAAAAAATCTTCGCCAGCTATATATCTGATAGAGGATTAATATCTAGGATATACAAAGAACTCAAAAAGTTAAATAATAAGGAATCAAACAAGCCAATCAAATAATGGGCTATGGAGCTAAATAGAGAGTTCTCAAAGGAAGAAATACGAATGGCATATAAGCATCTAAAAAAATGTTCTACGTCACTAGTCATCAGGGAAATGCAGATTAAAACTACATTGAGATTCCATCTCACTCCTGTCTGATTGGCCACCATCATGAAAACAAATGATCATAAATGTTGGCGGGGATGTGGAAAAAAAGGAACCCTTCTTCACTGCTGGTGGGAATGCAATCTGGTCCAGCCATTGTGGAAAACAGTGTGGAGGTTCCTAAAACAGCTAGAGATTGATCTACCATATGACCCAGCTATAGCGCTCCTAGGCATATATCCAAAGGACTCATCTCATTTCCTTAGAAGTACATGCTCAACCATGTTTATTGCTGCTCAATTTATAATAGCTGGGAAATGGAACCAGCCTAGATGTCCCTCAACAGATGAGTGGATAATGAAGATGTGGTACATTTATACAATGGAGTTCTACTCAGCGGTAAAGAAAAATGAAGTTATGAAATTTGCAGAAAAATGGATGGACCTGGAAAGTATTATACTAAGTCAGGTAACCCAGGCCCAGAAAGCCAAGCGCCACATGTTCTCTCTCATATGTGGATCCTAGCTACAGATGACTGGGTTTCTGCGTGAGAATGAAAATACTTAGTAGCAGAGGCCAGTAAGTTGAAAAGGAGACATAAAGGGTGGAGAAAGGAAGGGAGGAGGATAATTAATAGGTTGATATTGTATATATGTAATTACAATGATTATAATGGGGAGGTAATATGATGGAGAATGGAATTTCAAACGGGAAAGTGTGGGGGTGGGTAGGGAGGGAATTACCATGGGATATATTTTATAATCATGAAAAATGTTAATAAAAATTTAAAAAAATATATCAGAAAAATCTCAAATAATTTAATGATATATCCTCAAATCTTATAAAAACAAGAACAAACCAAATTCAAAATCAGTAGATAGGGCTGGAGGGATTGCTCAGTGGTTAAGGTACTTGCCTGCAAAACCTAATGGCCTGGGTTCATTTCTTCTGTACCCACAAAAGCCACATTCACAAAGTGGCACATGCATCTGGAGTTTGTTTGCAGTGGCTAGAGGCCCTAGCATGCCCATTCTCTCTTTCTGTATCTTCTCTCTGTCTCTCTCTGCTTGCAAATAAATAAATAACAATTTTAAAAATCAGTAGATGGAAAGAAATAATAAAGATCAGAGAGGAATTAAGTAGAAATAGAATAGTACAATTTATAAAACAAAGAATTGGTTTTTCGAAAAGATAAAACAAGATTGGCAAACCTTAGCCAAATTAACCAAAAGAAAAAGAAGACCCATTGGGCATGCATAGTACCTGAATCCCAGCATTTAGGAGGCTGACTCAGAAGATCACAGCAAGTTTGAAATTAGCCTAGGCCAACCTGTGTGCTACAGTGTGAGACTTTGTCAGAGAGAGAGAGACCTAAACTAATAAAATTTGAGGTGAAAAGGGAGACATAACAGACACCATTGGAATTTATAGGATCATTAGGACATAATTTGAAAACCTTTATTTGAATAAGTTGGAAAATCTAGAATATGTGGAGATAGATAGATAGATAGATAGATAGATAGATAGATAGATAGATAGATAGATAGAGCGAGCGCGCGCGCTTTAGAAACCATTAAGAACACAACAACAAAATAAAAAGAAAGTTAGTTAGAGGCCAGTCTCCCTGATACACATGCATATGCATATAAAAATTCTCAATAGAGTGTTTAGCAGTGAAACATCTCTATACCACCTTACAATGCTCAGAGTCCATTGCAGAAGAGGTGGCAGAAAGGATGTAAGAGCCAAAAGGAAGGGTAGGACTGCAATTTTTGAGATACAAAATGGCCTGGATATCCATGACCTTGCAGTGCCTGGTGCTACCTACACCAAACCCTCATAATAGGAGGAAAAGATGATGATATAAAAACAAAAGAGACTAACTGAGATGGGGAGGGGATATGATGGAGAGTGGATTTGTGAAGGGGAATGTGGGGAAGGGGAGGGAATTATCATGATTGATTGTTCATAATTATGGAAGTTGTCAATAAAAAGGTTTTAAAAAATAAAAACATTTTGAATAAACTACTTGCAAACTGAATGCAACTACATTCACTATGACCAAACAGGCTTCATTCTGGGAATGGTTCAACATACACAAATTAAATTTGTCACATTAATAGACTCAAGGACAAAAATTATGTAATCATCTGAATTGATGCAGAAAGGCATTTGACAAAATCCAATATCCCTTCATGATAAAAGCACTGAAGAAAGAAGGAGAAGATCAAGGGAAATGGGGGAGGAAATAATGGAAAGGGATTATGATCAGAGTACATTATTTATGTACATGTGTGAAAACTGTTCATCAGAAAAGTTTTCAAAAATCCCTGTAGAAACTAGGAATTGAAGGACTATACCTGAATATAACAGAGTCTATTTGACAAACCTAGAGCCAATATTATACTAAATAGGAAATATCTCAAAGGATTTCCAATAAAACCAAAATAAAAGAAGGATTTTACTTTCTTCAATTTTATTCAGTATAGTGATTTAGCTAGTGTACTAAGACAAGAGAAAGAATAAAGGATAAAGCTAGCACATTTTAAAAAATGTAATTATTTGGGAGAGAATATGACATGCCAGGGCCTCTTGGTACTGCAAATGAACTCCAGATGCTTCTAGCTTTACATGGGTATATGGCAAGTGGACTCTGTCCCAGGCCACCCAGAGAACAGTCTGGATATAAATGCTTGAACTGTGCCGTGCGTATACTATTTTCCTATGCAAGGATGTTTCCAAGAGATCAGTCTGGAAGCTGTATCTAAAAACTCAGTAATAATCAAACCTCAAATAAAAAAGTGTATGTGAAGATGAAAGCAAAAGTGGGAATCTTGGGCTGGAGAGATAGTTTAGTGGTTAAGCACTTACCTGTGAAGCCTAAGGACCCCGGTTCAAAGCTTGATTCCCCAGGACCCACATTAGCCAAATGCACAAGGGGGCACATGCATCATTTGCAGTTGCTGGAGGCCCTGGCATGCCCATTTTCTCCCTCTCTCTCTGCCTCTTTCTGTCTGTTGCTCTCAAATAAATAAATAAAATTAAAAAAAATTTTTTTTAAGTGGGAATCTTGCAAGTTAATACAACATTGATGTACAATGCTGCAGTGTGTCTCTTGTTTATTCTACAGATCTGTCCAGGCATCAGATGGGGGCTTAACAAAGGCACAACTGGACAACTGTGTTGTCACCTTGAAGGAGGGTAACAATTCTCTTAAAAAAGAGGTAAGTAATGAGGCTGTTCTTTTAATTTTTTTAAAAAAGACATGGTCCAAAAGACCAGGGTTAGTCATTTTTATTTTATAAAATGATCCAAGGGCTAGAAGGATGACTTAGCGGTTAAGGCATTTGCCTGCAAAGCCAAAGAACCCAGGTTCAATTCCCCAGGACCCACGTTAGCCAGGTACACAAGGGGGCGCATGCATCTAGTGTTTGTTTGCAGTGGCTGGAGGCCCTGGAGCGCCCATTCTCTCTCCCTTCCTCCCTTCCTTCCTCCCTCCCTCTCTCCCTTTTTCCCGCCTTCCCTTTTTTCTCTGTTAGATAAATAAATTAATTAAAATTAAAATGTTCCAAGTTTATAAAAATTGCTTCTTTGCAGAAATGGTATATTCTATGCTTTATAAAAATGTTTTCAATTTATTTATTTGCAAGCAGAGAGAAAAAGTATGAGAGAAAGGGCTAGTATGGGTACACCAGGGCCTCTTGCCACTGCAAACAAACTCCAGATGTATGCCCCACTTTATAAATCAAGCTTTATGTGGATCCCTCAAACTAGGTGGAAGGTGAAGTTTGACATCTGAAATTGTCCTCTGACTTCCTTGTGGACGCTGTGACATGCACGTGCCCACACTCAGACACATACATCAACACATGCACATGCACACCCCTGAACAGTGGAGGTAAGCTGACAGTTTCTCAAGCATGTCAACATGTCAGAATAGCTGAAAAAATGCATAGTTTCAAAGAACTTTGTGAACTTTTGTGGGTTCTAAAGCTGTGTGGTTTATGCATTATGTGTGTGTGGTGCTGTGAGTTGAACTCAGGGTCTTGTGCATGCTAAGCTCTACTACTGAGCTAAATCCCCAGCCTTCATCATCCTTTCATCAAAATAAAGTATCTGAGTTGTTTCTGCATATTGAAACAATATATACATTTAGCAAATATCTCTCTCTAGATAAAATCTTAAAAATAAGTGATTTTCAAAATTTAAGAAAGCTTTGTTTAAAATTATTTGGTTCAAGGTCTAATGAAGCCCTGAAGTATTTACTTTGATCTCTTGGGTAAATGGCTAATTAAACATCCACATGTAAATGATGTTTACCTGTGGATCCCTGTGCTGTCAGCTCTTATCAATCCCTTCTCTTGAGTAAATACATCACCAAAGCCACAGAAACTCACTGTCCCCTGGAGACCAGATAAAATCTGGCAGTGACTGCATAGCCATCCTATTAGGCAATTGCATAATTGAGCTACATGCCTTTAATTCAGAAACATTTGTAATTACTTTATGTGGAAAAAAATGAGTTGGGTGTTTCATTAAAATACAGAGAGGCTTAATACTCCTTTTCTCCCAAGTGATGACTGTTTCCAGGCAGGAGAACTTGGACACAGAAGAGCAACTTACTGATGTCATCTGAATAGGTGGGGTCCTGCTCCCTCCACACACACAGGTTTTATTCACCAAGAAGACTTTGTCCCTAAATGATGGATAACTTGCTTCCTTACTCTTTTCTCCTGATCTTGCTGGCTCTTGTGATTATTTTCTCCCTTGTTTTGATTGTTGCATGAGTAAAATCCCTTCCTTTAACTTACATGTAACGTGATTATACTTGTATTTCTCTTTAAGTACTGAAAAATTATTCCACTGTCTCCAAAGGAAAGAATTTCGAGAACGAAGTAGTTAAATCTGTGTTCTGCAGATTGTTATTTGTTTCACTGCTTCTTGGTAGCTGTGTTAGTAGCAATGTTTGTCTATAAAAAGAAATTTAATTCTGTCAGAATGATTTCATACTGTTTCTTGTTGTATTCATACTATTTCTTACAGAAACCATATTGTTTTAGTGTTGGATGTGTTTTTCTTATATTTTATTTATTTATTTACTGAGTGAGACAGAAAGAGGCAGATAGAGATAAAGGGAGAAAGAGAATGGGTATGCTAGGGCCTCCAGCTGGTGCAAACAAACTCCAGATGCATGTGTCACCTTGTGCATCTGGCTTACATGGGTCCTGGGACTGAACCTGGGTCCTTTGGCTTTGCAGGCAAGCACCTTAACTGCTAAGCCATCTCTCCATCCCCCTGGATGTATTTTCTCTAAGGAAAAAAAAAAAAACAAGAGAAATAAGAAAACCAAATTTTGAAATGTCAAGCTGAACGTAAGAAAATTACCCCATTCAGTGAAATTCATAATTTATCTGCTATTAGACCTGATATAAGGAGGTATAAACACCAGAATTCTGCAGTGGGTACTATGGCATTTTATTTCCAAATCTTATCCCCTACCCTGGGAAGGTAGAGAAGCAAGGACTCACTTGTTGTTACTGACTTGGGCTTTAAATGGCTGAGAATAGTAAAACACTCTGCAGTTTCCCTTCATGGGCTCTAAAGGTATTCAATCAAAGAGGGCCTTTATTAGTAGCAGTCAAGTTTAAAACTGTGCATGTTTCATCATTCATAAGCCCAATCAGAAGGTCCATGGAAAAATAGTTGTCTGGCAATATTTTTTCTGAGGGTGAACTTGAGTTTGCAGAACCTAGTCCGGTGTGAAGCAGCTTGTTAACTCTGCTTCAGGCTTTTGTTACTTTGCAGGTGTGAGGTAGTTTCCTCACTCTTAAACAGTCTCCTTAAAATTGGGGCTTCCTCAGAAATAATGCAGATCTGGAACATCTGCAAACAATACACCTATCCTAAGATTAGGTCCTTAGTATTACAGATGGTTTCCTTAACTCTACAGAAATAGTTTTTGATTAGAAACTTATGACTGGTCCTTGTCTGAGGCTGACTTTGTCTCTGTGTATCATATTTCTTGCTTGTTAAGGACTTAGACTGTGTGTTCCTTTAATGATGCCCCATGGGGCAGATCCTCTGCTCTCCCTGTTGTCTCTATGGATCAGTAGTGTGAAGCCGTGTATTCTCATGTTGCAGTTTGACCATCCACCAAAATCTTTATAAATATAAAATACTAGTCTTTGAGAAATTAGCTGTAGAATTATCTTAACAGGTCAGTCCTTTTATAAAGATTTCTATCAAAAAATAAAGAAATCAGATTCCTGGATCCCCTGCTCCAGAGGATGCATGCACAGAATAGTGAGACCCGAGGAGATAAACGACCCCTTGCGCTTCAGCTAAGCCACAGCTCAAACCACAGAGGAACTGGGGAGACAAGTATGAATGCTGCTTCCATGCTGAACCTGATAATAAGCACCAGGGTGGAGGAGACAGACCCTGAGGATACTCAACGCCTAACAAAGCAGAAATCCAGAGGCTCCTAAAAGCATTCCACTGAAGTAGACATAAAACTCAACCACCATGGCTCAGGGAATTTTGCAGAAGAGGGGGAAGAAAGATGGTAAGAGCCACAGGTTGAGACATCATGACCAGAGGCATTCACTTCCCCCCAAAATAACTGACTGCTGCTCCCACAACACATAAACCACAACCCCATAGGGAATACCTGCAATCCCACTGAGGAGTGTCCCCAACAGAATGGTGGCAGGAACAAGGGAGAAGAGAGTACCAACACATGATGTAGCCATATGAAATATGTTGTTAATAACAATAATAAAACTGTAAGCCAGAAATCAACATTTTTCCTACAAAAAAAGAAAGAAAAGATATTCAATGGTTTTATAAATGTGCCTATTTGAACATTACACAATATATGCATGCAATGAAATATCTCATGGTACCCCATAAATATAATTTTCACATATCAAAAAAGAAAGAAATCTTGGAGGTGGATATTAGCAAAGATATATGGGGTAAAATATACAGAATAAATTCAGTTGGCAGAACACTATGGTCACCATATTATATATGTCACATGGAAAAGCAGGCTTATCACAGTGGCAGTAGTGTTATTCTTATAAGTAGACAAGGACCTTTTAGGAAGGTGCTTGTCCATGGCCTTCTGACTCATTTTGATCCTGATAACTTACATAAGGGTCTAGAAAGAAGTACTCTGAGTCACTGATAATCCAAAGTGAGGTCAGCCATCAGGGGTGAGAGAAATTATAAAGTTGCTTATTTTAGATTGCTGAAAGCATATTAATCTACATACTGCAACTATCACAGAAAGTGCAAAAATTTCAATAATCCTTAAGCAGTTTTATTTTTATTATGTGTTAAATCAAGAATTCATGTCAAGAAATTATTAGTTATAGGTATTTATTAGGTAATACAATTTAGAAATACTTGAAAATGTGTTGATTATTTTAAATTTGAGAAAATGAAAATTATAGTTTTCATTAGGTAAAAGTTTTTTTTTTTTTCACTAGGTGAGTTTTTTTAATCCATACTTTAAAATGCTTTGCACATATCCAGTATTTTTGGGCTCCAGTAGATGCCGTCAGGACAGGTCCAGAGAATACATGGATAGTTCAGAAAGGGCAATTCGGGGAGGTACTATCTGTACTTCCTTTCTCTTCCTAGTGGACCTGAGAAGCAGGTCAGCAGAGAGCTACATGTAGGCTACTGCAGCAGGCAAGATGATGGCCAGTGATGAGAGCTAGATTGGCCTGGACTTAAAGGATGGGACTCCTGTCTGAATCCCAATCTATAGAAACAGATACTGGTCAGGTCATCCTCACAAAGAGTTGTCCCAGATAAAAATGCAGGGACAGGTATTATAAATAGAAGAAATGCAGTTAGTCACAAGGACTACACCATCCATAAGCAGATCCCAGTTGCAAGGCTAATTTAACATCAAGTTCTTTAGCAAAGGACTACACTTCCTTATACACCCTTTCCCCACGAGCTTTTCTAGCTCTAATCATAAGCCATGGGCCCAAGAAGCCAGCCAGCCCTGGGGAGAGGAAAGGAAGAGAGCCTTACAGAGATGGTAGGGCCAAAAACAATAGCCTTGAAGGATCTCCCAAGCTAGATATTCAAGGCTGGGTCTCCCTTGCTCTGCTTCAGTGGTACTCCTCTCAGACCATCTTTATCTTCTTCCATGCTAATGACAAGGAATGATTATTTGCCTTGAATAATCTTTGTTACTTATTCGCTTGGCTACATATAATCTGGTAACCTTTATTCAATGCTCTTCATATTAGCTTGTGACATCACAGATCCATTCTCTCATGTTAGGCTAAATGCAGCTCCAAATTTTCTATCATCATCAGACAACAGATTGCTACCACCACTAAGGTTGAACAAATCACTACTGTTTAATAGGAAATGAGATATACTTCCTATTACTATTAATGCACTGTGGCAGCAGATGATGTGATCAGAGGCTGTCTACTAAACATTTAACCCTTGTTACCAGCATATTGTTAATGTTTTATGGGCAAAGTGCTGACCTGGTTAATTGCCATTATTTGTTCACCTCTCAAGAAGGCTGTGATAAATTCATGTCTCCTGTATAGATAAAACAATCTAGTACCCTTTGGAAAAAGATAAGCAGAGTGGCAGGTAAAGCCAAGTATAGACTACATTTTTCCTTGCCTGAAAACTGGGATTCACACACGAGTCGGTCATCTTTTTCTTTTTTTCTTTTGGTTTTTCAAGGTAGGGTTTCACTCTAGCCCAGGATGACCTGGAATTCACTATGTAGTCTCAGGCTGGCCTTGAACTCACAGCAATCCTGCTGCCTCTGCCTCCCAAGTGCTGGGATTAAAGGTCTGCATCACGCCCAGCCCTCAGTCATATTGTTACTTGGTGCATCTTCATCAACCACAAAGTTGTTCTCCCATCTTCCTATTGATGGGAGTTAACATGTCATTTTTAGAGGTTGGGGATACCAGAAGATCACATTTTTCCAGAAATCCCTTTCAGTCTAGAGCAACTCTTTGTGACAAGTCTAGTAAACAGGATTCATGAATTAAAAGAGTCAATCATACCCTCAGAAAGAAAGTCTGGGGCAGACTTTTGTATATGTCAGAGAGAATAAACCAGCTTAGATAAACAGAGGCGATCACATACATACTTCACAAGTACAACATTTGTGCCATACAGAAGATGCAATCTTCAAAAATATATATTATGAATGAAAAGTGTTGCATAGAATTAAATTGTGTTGGAAAATAACCAGATGTTATTTTATCTTGAGAACATTTTAATTTCAGTTAATGTCAAGAATCAAATTAAATCCTAAGTAAAACTTAACCTAAAATTATATTTGAAGTCTGAATCGTTGAGAGCAAGAGGAATGTGGTTTCGATTTGTTTTGATTTCTTATTACTTTCTTTGAAACACTGTAGGCAACAACATTATTGAAAAAAGCCCCTGCAGAAGAGTGTGACCATAGGTCGGCTATTCACAGTAATGAATCATCTTGCAGCTTGCCATCTATTCTGAATGACAATAGAGGAATAAAGGAAGCAAAACCAGCTCTGAGACTCAACAGTGTTCTTACAAGGGAACAAGGTAACTATTGTTAACAGTCTGTTCACAGCAAAAAGGCATTCAGTCAATGCAACATCCTCCTTCTCAAGGCATACTTACAAAAAACACTAGTCAGGGGAGATCTTTGGCTTTAGGATGCATAATATGGTACTTATTTTATACCACCTTCTGATATATATGTAGTTCTGAAGTTCTGTTGAATTTCTAATGAAATTAATGTTTACAAGTTATGAAATCTTACAAACCTAATTAGGCACCTGGCAGTCGCTTTCAGACAAAAAAATAAACTAACAAAAACAGGTGAAGAAACAGCAAAAATAAATGGTAATTAAATCCCCAGCATTGGGTAAAAAGATCTATTCCTTGATTTTGAAATACATTTTTATTAACATGTTTTCAATTTTCAGAAGTTTCAAGTGGCTGTGGAGATGAGAGCAAGGAAGAAAACATGACTGCAACAGTTCAAGTCACAGGTAAAGAAGCTAAATGTGCCTGACAGTCTCAAAACAGGATGCAGTGTTAGTTTATAATCAGAACATTCTAGGTTAGTGCTTGGGCCCTTGCTAAGAGCTAATGTTCCAGTACTACATGCAAGAGCTGGCCATTGGCCAGAAGAGCATAACATACAAGCTACTTTAACGTAACTCAAGTGGCAAGCATCTGTGTCCACTAAACTCTTCTCTTCATCATCATGCTATCCACCGTGTAGCATTTCACCATCTGTGGCCATGTGAGAAAGTTCAGCTGCCTAGAAAAGCACCTACCTAGTCATTGTATGACAAGCCATGGATGTTTCTGACTTTACTCTTTCCTATAGTAATTTGAGGTAAATTATTAAAACAAGAACAGGAAAAATGTGTCAGGTAGGAAGTTTGCTTGCACCTTGTTAATCAAGCCTATCTGGTAGTTTAACATTTTCACCAATCAGGGTTTATCAAGACCTATTAAGATTTCTGCAAATGTTTTAGCTGTGTTTAGATGGAATCTGAATGATATCATTACTTTTTGAGGGGGTTAGAATATCATCAGCAGCAATTAGTATTCTGAACAGAGTCCTATTTGTTGTACATCTAAATTTACTCATACCTGATTTTGTAAAGTGGTATGCTACTTCATTATAAATTCAAAGGTCTGACTTTAAATATTTATACAAGTAAATACACCATTGCACTAAGGTACTGAGGCATGCATCTGCATATGTGGTGGTTTTATTCTTGTTTATAAGCAGAAAAGAATGGCTTACTTTCATAACAATACAATTTATTACATTATGATTAGCTTTGCGAACTCATATTTCTGTGATGAACTCCAGTTTTGCCAACAGTTTATAGTACAGTGGCTATATATTAGGTAATATTTCATTGAAATATACCGAGATTTTCTTTTCTTTAAACATTTGTCTCCAGTGGCACTGTGTTTTTATTCTTCATTTTGAGAAAACTCTGGTAGTATCCCTGCTCTTGATTATTTTTATTAATAGAAGAAAACAAAAGATACCCAAACTACAGATAACCAAAAACTCATTTGGTTGTTTTTTCCTTGCATTTGCCTTTGAACATAGAGGTATTTAATGACCTCTGAACTTATTTCAGTTAGAATTATAAATGCTTATTCTTTATAAGCCTGTGATTACAAAGATTATTTATAAAATGATTTTTTGTAACATTCTTTTTTATTCCCCTTGGTATAGTTTTGGTGACACTACCAAATTAATAACAGGTTATTTTCTCATACTCTTTATTTAAAAAAAATCCACCCCCCTCTCCTTTTTTTGGTTTTTCGAGGTAGAGTCTCTCTCTAGCCCCAAGCTGACCAGGGATTCACTATGTAGTCTCAGGGTGGCTTCAAACTCACAGTGATCCTTCTCCTCAGTGCTTGGATTAAAGGCTTGCACCACCATGCCCAGCCCCTTTTTGCTTTTCATATGGGAAGAAGTGTGACTTGCCTAGACAAAATCAGGGCCATTTTGCACTAAGCTTTTTAAAATTTGTTATTGACAGCCTCCATTCATATACACAATATACTCTAATCATAACCCCCTGCTACCGCTGCTATGTTTTGTTCCTTCTTCCCTAACACCCCCCCCCACTGAACCTCTTCTTTCCAACTAGTCCCTCTTCTATTTTTATTTTGCCCTCATAATTATGCAGATATTAGGTAGATATTAACTGTGAGGTCATGAATGCAATGGCCACTAAATGTATAGAAGATAATATCCAAAGCATTCCTCCCCTTCCTTTGGCTCTTACATTCTCTCTGCCACCTTTTCTGCAATGGTCCCTGAGTCTTGAAGGATGTGATAGAGATGTCTCACTTAGTGGTGAACACTCCACTATCACTTCGTTTCAGCCCTTTTGAGCTCAGAGTCTCCCTAAAAGTCACCACCATCTGAAAAGAGAAGCTTCTTTAACCAAAAGTGAGAAAGTAGCCTTAATATATGAGCATAAACACAAAAATTTAAGAGGGAGCCTTGGTGGGCATAATATATCCATTTAGCCAAACAACAGTAGTAGTTCCCCCTACCCCACCCAGGGCTTATGACCTCTCCAGCCATAGATTTTTGGTTAGGTTTTCAGTACTAGGCATGAATTCCCTCTCATGAAGTGGGCTTCAAATCCATGCGGAGAACAGTTGTTTTCTCCCATAACAGATATGCCACATTTGTCACATTTTGCCTGGCTGGCCAGCCATAAAGTTTGCAGGGTCCACTGCTGGTTAAGACTATTGATAACTACCCCCTAGCAGGCTGCATAGCTCTTTCTAGCATCCTGCCATCTAGTTAACAGGGAAGAGGCTTTCAGCTTGTTTTCTTGCTGTCCCAGTATCCTATAGCCCAAGCATGTAGTGTCATCAGCAGTAGGGTCTTGGCCATCTAGTTCTGGTGGGCAAACAAGGGCCTTGACAATAGTATTATTATTTGGGATATGGAGGGCAGCAACTCACTTACATTAAGATTTTAAAATGGGGCTAGGGAGATGGCTCAACATTTAAAGTCACTTGCTTGCACAGCCTGACAGCCCAGTTTCAATTCCCCACTAGCCATGTAAAGCCAGATGCACAAAGTGGCACATGCATTTGGAGTTTGCTTGCAGTGGTAAAAGACCCTGAAGCTCCCATACTCTGCACTCCTCTCTTCTTTGTTATCTCTCCCTCCCTGCCTGCAAATAATTAAATAAAAACATGTTTAAGAAAGAAAAAACAGAAGTTAAAATGTAATTCTAACAACTTACCCTCCATCTGCCAGTAAATGGCAGTTTAAAGAGAACTTTTTTGTATGCTAAAGTATTAGGTATTAAAAATTTTAAATGGCTGGGTGTGGTGGCACACACCTTAAATCCCAGCATTCGGGAGGCAGAGGTAGGAGGATTGCTGTGAGTTCAAGGCCACCCTGAGACTCCACAGTGAATTCCAGGTCAGCCTGGGCTAGAGTGGGACCCTACCTTGAAAAACCAAAAAATAAAATAAATTAAGTTGGAGGACTGGAGAGATTGCTTAGTGGTTAAGGCCTAAGGTCCCAGGTTTGATTTCCCCAAACCCCCATGTAAGCCATATGAATATGGCGAATATGTATCTTAAGAAGGCCATAGCGCCTGCTGGTAATTTAAATTCCCAGCCCACAGTCTCACACCTGGAAGACTTTTAGTTTGGTTCTATAAAATGGATAGTCAGAAAGTTCATGTGTTACCAGTCTTCATGCTACAATTATGTTCAATAAATATATAGCTTTATATGTAGCAGCTCCTCAACTATGCAAAGATAGCTATTGTGCCCCTAGGCTCTTATCCTCAGAAACCTGATCATTCTAAACTGGTATAACTTCAGAACTTTGTACCCAGCCTCTGCCCTGAATTTCACCTTCACCTCTTCTGAAATGGCTATAAAGGAAACAGGAACATAGAGAATAACCCACACCTAAAAAGAACATTACTGGACTGCCTAAAGTTACTACTCTAATTTGCTAGTCAATTTGATGAACAGCTTTAACAAGTAGCATTCATGCAGGGATTGGCCACAAAATAAGTACTCATTCAATGACAGACACAGCAACAGAATTAAGTAGAGGCAAGGCATATGAGGCTCTTACACATGAACTTCAGGGTGGGAGGGAAGATGTGGCTCACAAGGACAACGGCATAGGTGGCAAGGACAGTAGAGCAATGCTTTACCAAGTAAATGGCTTTACAAAGGTTTCCATGTCTCCCGTTTTATTTCTTCTTTTAGACAAGAGGTTTTACTTTTTAAAAAGTTTAATTTATTTATTAGAGAGAGAGAAGGGTGGGGCATGCAGGGCCTCTAGCCACTGCAAACAAACTCCAGATGCATGCACTGCCATGTGCAGCTGGCTTATGTGGATTCTGGGGAATCAAGCCTGGGTCCTTAGACTTCACAGGCAAGCCCCTTACCCACTAAGCCATCTCTCCCTCTTGTTTTTTTGGTTTTTTTTTTTTTTGTTTTTTTGAGACAGGGTCTTACTATAGCCTAGAACTCACTCACTCTAGCTCTTGGCTGGGATTGAACTCATACTGATCCTCCTGAGTGCTAGGGACTAGTATATGCCACCACACCCAACTTCATTCTCATGTCCATTTTCTTGCTTGTGCTCCTCCTCCCAACCTAAGCCTTCTTGGCAGATAGACTCATTCTTAAAGAGTTTACTGTCTATCCAAAGGCATCATTATAGGCAGTATAGATTTTCTTTGCTGAGATTTACATAGAAATACTCCCATACACACATCTCCCCGCACACCCAAGAGTAAATGTTTCCACAGAGTGACTGACCTGTTAACAGTTCTCACCAAGGAATCCAGGTTGAAATCAGAGTTTAATGTTGCTATCTATGAATGTGATTTTCTATATATGATAAGTAATATATCATCTGTATGTATGTTAGCTTTGGACTGAATCTTGGGATGCCTAAGAAGAAAAGACTGATTCTCTGCCTTCAGTAAGCCTCCATCATTTCTAATCTTCACAGTAGTTCTGTAGGGTAAATTTCAGTGACTTGTCCTGTTAATCAAGCAGAAATTTAGAAAGGTTGGTTCCTATTCAGGGTTATATTTGTCTAATGGATTAAATGTGAAGTCAAACTCAGATTTTAGGATTTTGAGTCCCAGACTCTTTTCATTTCACTATCTTTTGTCTTAATAGAAAAGCAAGTGCACCAGGATATCTGGGTACATTGACCATCAAAGCAAATGCAAGCTCCACAAGGATTTAAGAGTGGTGATGAGCAAGGTCACACCTTTCCTTTCTGTTGGGCTAGGCCTGGAAACCTGAGTAGCTTACAGGATGTTCCAAGTGCAGGTCATACTGAGAGCATGCCCTTTATACAGTGAGGCAGGCCGGAGCACAGCTGGGCTTCTGAGAATATGTCCAGGAAGTAGGTCTTCTGGCCAGTGTTTCCCAGACTTTCCCAGGAGGAAAGTGATGTTTAGCAAGATAATGATGAGAACCATTTCTCTTTGAAGTCCTTAGACCCACAAAGTGAAATTCTGTTTTTGGCAATTTTGTTTTTATTCCCACTGAATACACCTTTTGGCACTGAGCTTTAGTTTTAGCAAATAATACAGTATATGTTACATGTCATAAAAATTTTGCACCCAACAGTATGTGGCACAGAGTAGGCACTTAATTTGTCAAACAAATGAATAAAAATGGGGACATTAAAGAGTTCCCTTAAATGTTTGTTGATTCAGACCAGAATGCTATCTCTTTCAGTCATTCACTCCACACCACTTTTCCCACCCCACGTGCCCATCCTGGCAAAACTCATCTCTTTAAGCTGCATGTGAAAAGGGCTGCTGGCTTTTATCTCAAGAGGATTAAGCTTCTAAGAATGTCCATTCAACCTCTCATTCTTTTGACACCAGTTCTCTTGGTCAAGCTGTGTTGAAAGTGATTGCCTCACTGTGCCATTCCACAGTGATATTCTTTGACCAGATGAAATATGCCAGGTCGTCATACTAAGGCATCCATGGATAATCTTTACAGGAGGTCAGCATCAATTTGCAGGGTGCTGCTTGGGTTTCTGGGCACCTCCTCCCCAAACATTACTGTTTTTTACCAAGCTGAAAAGGAGCTTTGAACACAATGGCCAGGTTGTCATTCGTGACTGGATTTATTCTGCCAGAAAAAACAGCAGTGACAACTTTGGGCCACCCAAGTATAATGGCATATCACTTCAAGTATAACAACTTTACTATTAATGTTTTTCCTTTTTTCTTGTTCCAAAAGTGCTTTCCTCTTGAGAATTAGTAGAGACATGTGATCTGCTCTGCTCCCAACTTCTGTGAAATCAAGGGAGCCATTATTTGTTGCAGAATTGTCCAATGTAGTCCACATCTCTGTTGCTAGGGCACAGGTCAGTCTGCGGGCACCTGCCCCAAGGGGCCTGTTACCTACTGTTTGCAATGGTAAGCACTCCTAATTATATTGTGGAGTGATGCTGGGTATTTAATGTGGCCATGAAAAAATAAAAGATAGCATTCTGAGGAGTACTGCTGACTAGATACTTCTGCATTCAAGGACATGAACTTATAACTACCCAGAGATTCTCCCTGGTGAGTGCACAGCATAACTCCATGTGGGGTTTCTACGACATGATAACTTCAGGGAGGTAAGAGTCGGTATAAGCATTTCATAACATATTAGTTTCTAGGTTTGAGAACTCTGGAGTGAGAGTCTCAAAGCTAGGAGAACCACTGTAGGTCAGGTTATAAAGGACCTTCATTTTACCCAAGTGACTCAGATTTAGAAAAATTGTATTAAATCTTGACACAGTTAGAGGTCAAGGAGAGCATTATTTTCCCAGACTTGCCTTAACAAAGTGCCATAAACTTAACTGCATACATTGGCATACACTTGTAGGAGGCCGAAGCAAGGATCATTTGAGCCCAGGAATAGGAGGCCAGCCTGAGCAACATAATCTCAAAAATGAAAACAGAATACCACAAATTTAAAATAATAGACTTTATTCTGCCACAGTTCTGGATGCAGAAATCCAAAATAAAGGTCATAGCAGGGTCCTGCTCCCTCTGATGTTCCAGGGAGACGTCTTCCTGGCTATTCCTAACCTCTGGTGACTCTGGCTTGAGTAGTATCACTTCAGTCTTTGCCTCCGCTTTCCCATTACTTTCTTTTGTGTCTCTGTGTTGCCTCTGTACTAGAGGACCTCAGCCGTTGAGATTTAGACCACCTAGAGATATAAGAAGATCCATCCTGACCTTTTTAGCTCTTACTTTCCACAAATAAGGTCACCTTCTGAGGTTGGATGGACATGAATTTGTTTGAGGGGGGATTATTCAAGGGCATATGGAAGCCTGTCCTCATATTTTACATTTCTTGCTTCCAGTTCACCTCATACCCATTCTTCTGGTATTTGTACAGATGATAATGTTGTCATGATGTCTGATTCTTCCCATTATAAATTAGTTGAGTACAAATTGTTTAAAAATACTGTTTTTACTCATGGCTAGGAGTATAGTTCAGCAATAGAGCACCTGTTCAGCATGCATGCGGCCCTGATTTCAATCCCTAGCATGGCGAATAGGGAGGTGTTGAGTTATACCAGTAATATGCAGCTTCTGATCAAGAGTGTCCAAGCTTTGAGAGGTGAGCGTGCTGTTATCTTTTTTTTATTTTTTTTTGTTTATTTTTATTTATTTATTTGAGAGCAACAGACAGAGAGAGAAAGAGGCAGAGAGAGAGAGAGAGAATGGGCGCGCCCAGGCCTCCAGCCACTGCAAGGGAACTCCAGATGCGTGTGCCCTCTTGTGCATCTGGCTAATGTGGGTCCTGGGGAACCGAGTCTCAAATCGGGGTTCTCAGGCTTCACAGGCAAGCGCTTAACTGCTAACCCATCTCTCCAGTCCAGTGCTGTTATCTTAAGAGCTGGAAATCACCTAAGAGACAGATGATAAGGTTTAAAGTATTGTAGAAAGTAGAGTTGTCCCTCACTATACTAGGTGGATAGGTTCCGGGAGCACCCTGGATACTGGAATCCAAGGGTGCTCAAGTTTCTTATATAAAACGGTTTGGTATTTGCATTTAGCCTATATATGTCCTTCCATATGCCTTAAATCATATCTAAATTACTCGTCTTGACAACTAGAGCAATATGAGTACTATAACTACTAGTGCTGTTAAAATTATGACATGAAAAGCATATTCAGTACAAACACATTTTTCTCAAATATTTCTAGTTCATGTTTGGTTTTTTGATCTGTGGATAAGGAACTCAAGAACACAGAGGAATGAATATATACCCCCAAAATTGTTTCATGACAGCTTTGGAGTCACTTTAGTTAGTTATAAGGGTAGCATTTGTTTTCAGGTTTATTTTTGAGTTGTCCCATAGAAGTAAAAACTAGAATATAAATCTCTGTTTTTTGACACTGCCCCAAACAACTCATGTGAATTAGGGATTTTTCTTCTTCATCAACCCTTCTTTTTTTGGCCTAAGTATAGATTAATTTTCTTTATTTTCAGAATTGCAAAAACATCCATATCCTAATATTGTCTTATTTTCATTTGAACACGTTACAGAACAAATGGTTTCTGGAGTCTCAGTCATAATATTTGTTTTCTGTATTAGTTTTAGAAATACATTTTATTTTTTTATTTTAGTTTTCAAAAACAACTGAGTTTGCTTCATAAGCAACATATTTAGTGTAGCATGAAAAACACTTTTTGACCTGTGCAAAAACACATGAAAAGTAATAGAACTAGGAAATTCTATAGACAGAACATTTTTCAATTTGAATTTTAAAATTTCTCCCTATTTCATATATAATCAGAACTTACACTTCTTTAGTTGAAGATGCCCAGTTCTTTGTGGGTTCAAGGTCGGGTTTTCTAGCTGCAGTGGTAGTATTGTGTGCATCTCCCTTTGTTATTCCTCTCCAGGCCTATCTCTTCTTTTTTCATTAAGGATTTCTGCAAAAGTAATGGGCAGATTCCCTGCCTCCAAACACCCCTTAGAGGCTGGTAAACCACATGTATATCAGGCTCTTGTAATGGGTTGTTAAAAGCACTTGTTCATCAGATATTTTCTTTTTATTTGTAGATTTAGAAGTATTTTAGCAGGTGTACATTTGCATATAAAAGAGAATAAAAGATAAGAAGTTGAGGCTTTTTCTTTCTCCTCAACATTATCTCTCTCCTACCTCCCTGTATTCAGCATGTTTTCACTTTCTTTCTCTAGCTGTTTCTATTTTCTCAACACAAAATGCATATCAAAAAGAAAAAAATCGTCTTAGTGATCCCTGAGAAAACTTGCAGGAAGATAGATGATTGGTTCTGGCAGCACGTAACAAAGTAGGGGATATATTTATCTCATTGTGTCGTCAGCCTGGAATTAATAGACAAGACAGATTTTAATCTCTTCTCTCACTACACAAGATATAGACCCCTTGCCTTGTTTTATGTTTTAAACTGCAATACTTTCTGCTTTTTAAACTAAAACTTGACACAGATTTGGTTGTAAAATAGATGCCTGACTGAAATCAGAACTGAAAGCGTGATTGTGTTTCTGTGGATGAGAACATTCAACTGAAATAGTTGGATTCTTTAGATATATCTATTTCATCTAATCATTTTCAGTACTATTTAATTTTCTGAGAGTTTAACGTTTTTAATGGAAGGAAATGTTTCTCTGGAGTTCCAAGGCACAGGCTACAAATGTATGTAAAGCTTTTAATAGCTGCCAGATCCTCAGGTTTTCAGTCTCACTGCAGGCTCAGTACAGCTGAGAAGACTATGCTCTTTCACCTTAGAAATATATGAGCTTTGGTCCTTCTTTCATAGCAGGTTAACGTTTACTTCTACATTTGTTGTTTTTTTCCCTTGTATTCATTCATCCATCATTTTATAACTATGAGCTCAAAGGCAGTGACAGTGCAGCTTTTAACTGCTTATCTTTTTCCTTCCAGAAACGCCTGGGCCTAACTTGCCACAAAATCATGTGTATTTGCTCCGTCTTTCTGCACTGTGAAGTTGGCATTTAGGTGAAGTCTTCTAGACTATTACAGGAGCATATCTGAATTGTTTGTGAACCCCTATCAGAAAGTACAATCTTTTAAAAAAATATTTATTTATTTATAAAAGAGAGAGAGAAAAAAATCATGGAATGAGCATGCTAGGGCCTCTTGCCACTGCAAATGAACTCCAGATGCATATGTCACCTTGTGCATCTGGCTTTATGTGGGTACTGGGGAATCAAACTTGGGTCCTTTGGCTCTACAGGCAAGCATCTTAACCACTGAACCATCTCCCCAGCCCCAGAAAGTACAATCTTGACTGCAAAGAGTCTGAAATCTTCATATAGCTGTTACAGCCTCCTTAGGTAATATTCTAGTGCCTCACCCTTTTCCTACCATCTGCTTTTATCATTTGCTGCAGTTTTGCTATGCCTTGGGCCATTCTTAATGAACATAAAAATTATTTACTTATATCAGTGCAGATATATTCTGTGTAGCATTAACTCATACGGTACTGTATTTTAAAGAAGAAAAGGGCAGGAATTTGGCAAGGCAAGGCCCACTTCCCCATCTGTTGGCTACAGGTAGGACACTGCTGTCCTGTGTGTACAGAGGCATGCTCCCCAGCCTGCTTCAAGGCTCTGGCCTCCCATGGTACCTGCCTAGCCAGAACCACTTATTTGTGGTGTCTGTATGCATTGACCTCTCCTTGCCCACGCCATTTGCAGTACAGCCCTAGTCCCAACCTATTTCTGTGTATACTGTATATCCTTTATTTAATTTTTAACTTGTTCAAGTATTTAATTTTCTTATAATCCCAGTACTCAGGAGGCAGAGGTAGGAGGATCACTGTGAGTTCAAGGCCAGCCTGAGACTACTTAGTGAATTCCAGGTCAGCCTGAGCTAGAATGAGACCCTACCTCAAGAAACCAAAAATAATAATAATAGTAATTCTTTAAATCAAGCCCTATTAATTTTATTTTTCCTATTTTGATCACTTTCTAGTCCTCCATATGTTGTTTTGTGCAGTAATCCTGACTAAAATAGATGTCGGATATGTTTCATGATTCTAGTTTTGACATATCTAGCCTTTGAAACAAATATCCTATTCATCTGGCTGGTTTCAATTTTGTGGTTTTGGTCCATTCCTGTTTATTACTCCAAGTGAATGTGCTTTATCCTTGTACCTTTGAAACTTTTCTTGCAAGCATGCACTGGGATGGGTAATATACACACCATTCCATAGTCTTATCTTGCCAGCCCTTTGTTACTCAGGATAGTTGGATCCCAGATAACAATTTGCTTACTCCAGGAGCTCTTTAGTGACTCTGATGGGAGAAATACCACCAAAGGCTTTAGGAGGCAGTACCTGTGCAGACAATGGTTGGGAAGAGGCTGGTCCTGGTGGATGAGACAAGAGAGTTGTCCATCTCCCTCTAAGGCTGTTGGTCAGCAGAATGCAGCTTTGGGCAGCCTTGAAGGGAAGCCTGATTACAGTACCCACATCCTGCAAGCAGAAGAAAAGAGCTGGCTAGTGGTACATACCTATAATCCCAGCATTGGAGGAGCTACGGCAGTACTGGGCTTCTCAGTGAGACTGTCTCAAACTTAACAAAAAAAGAAGAGGAGGGAGGGAAGGAGACCTTATTGGAAAGCATGATCAACATGGTAAGGGCCATCTTTCCAGAGTGTTCAACATCTGTCATCCAAAGTCACATTAGTCATTTTCTCTCTTGTTAGATTCACCACTGACTTATGTTTAGGTTAAATGCTTAATTCTTCCCATTATAAAATTACCTCATGACATCTGATTTGATTATCAGTGAAATCTACTTCTGAAAGTTAGTGGCCTATGTTTTCTGGCTTTCTGAGAAGCGGAAGCACTTGTCCCTGGAGTATGATGATTGACATAAAGACAATAGATACGTCTAGACCTTGCCTGGCTTCAGAAGCCTGGAGCCTCTGATGGTCTAGTAACTGCTACCTTTTTATTCTTCTTTTAACTTTTCCCTTGAAATTGAATGTAGAAATAGTCCGTGGTCATGATCCGGATTTCTATCTTAAAAGCTGAAATTTATTTTCTGGTTGATTTTTATACAACAAAATAGAAATTTTCAACTTTTTACTTTTTTTGTTTTGTTTTGTTTTTTGAGGTAGGGTTTTACTCTAGCCCAGGCTCACTTGAAATTCACTATGTAGTCTCAGGGTGGCCTTGAACTCACAGGTATCTTCCTACTTCAGCCTCTCAAGTACTGAGATTAAAGGCATGTGCCACCATGCCCAGCTTTAATATTTTATTATTTATTGGCAAGTGAAGAGAGATAGAGACAGACAGAGAGAATGGATACACCAGGGTCTCCAGCTTCTCTAAACTAAATCTAGATGCATATGCCACCTTATGTATCTGGCTTTATATGGGTGCTGGGGAATTGATCCCAGGTTGTTAGGCTTTTCAGGCAAGTGCCTTAACCACTGAGCCATCCCTTGAGCCACCATTTCCCACTTTTTAATATTGTTTTTGCCTTTCAAATTCATATTCTCTGCTTTTTATTTTATTAATGTTTTCCCTTTCCCCAAGTCCCTTCACAACACATCTGAAACAATAATGAAGGTTAGGATTAATTGGAGAGTGTTATAGGACATCCTATTGGAGCTATCCTTCCACCAATAAACATTTTCTGTATCAGGCTATTCTTCACACAGCATGTGTACAACATACATGGGTGCACACACACACGAACATACAAAAATGCATGTGCAACCATGGGATATTTTTTATAATCATGGAAAATGTTAATAAAAATTGAGAAAAAAAATGTATGTGCATACACTGCACAAAACAATACTTTCTCTTCAGTGTGCACTGCAACTGGTCTTTATTAAATTTTCTAAAATACTGATTCTAGGGGGCTGGAGAGATGGCTTAGTGGTTAGGACATTTGCCTACAAAACCAAAGGACCTTGGTTTGATTCTCCAGGACCCACGTAAGCCAGATGCACAAGGTGGAGCATGTGTCTGGAGTTCTTTGCAATGGCTGGAGGCCTTGGCACACCCTTCTCTCTCACTCTCTCAAATGAATAAATAAAATAAAACACTGGTCCTATCACACCAAACTGATTTCATAGTATGTTAAAAAGAATATTGATTTTGGGCTGGTGAGATGGCTTAGTGGTTAAGCACTTGCCTGTGAAGCCTAAGGACCCTGGTTCAAGGCTCAGTTCCCCAGGACCCACATTAGCCAGATGCACAAGGGTCCGCACGCGTCTGGAGTTCATTTGCAGTGGCTGGAGGCCCTGGCATGCCCATTCTCTCTCTTTCTCTATCTCTTTCTCTCTCTGTATGTGTCTCTTTCTCTCTCTGTGTTGCTCTCAAGTAAATAAGTAAAAATGAACAAAAAAAAAAAGAATATTGATTTTTTTCATCCCAGTCAAAAGTACCCAAAGTTGTACATATTTTAATTATGCAGTATAAAATATTGCCGAGGATGATGCACATTTTTGAGTAGATATTTCTAAGTGGGTGAATTCTCAATAATGCAAGATAAATTATATTTTATGTCTTTCGTAAGATGATAGTTTTAATCCAGTGCTAAAAAAGTTCATGGTCAAGTTCTTAAGTTGAGCCAACCAAAGCAGAAATGTAACCAACCTATTTTTGGGCCCATTGAAGATGTAGGGGGTCTGCTGCTTTATCTGTGTGGTAGCTCCTATTTCCATCCTTCATTTCACCCAGACTTAAGGTAATTGGTATGGTACTATCACTTGGTTTCTTTAAGTAATTTCTATTGGCAATTTTTCCTGATTGTCTTCCTCAGTGTAACAACAGGCTGTTAGAAGCTCTGCAGGGCCAAGGGTGTCCTGTGAACATGAGCCAGGTCTGGGCTGCTGCTGTCTCTCTGGGCAAATGGCTTTGTATTCTGCAAACCTGTTTCCTCTTCTTCCTCATGAGATTAGATTTCCTCAGCTGTGGGACTCTGAACCATACTGCTGCCATTGTCCTTCATGACCTCTTGCCATCCACCTTGCCCTTTCCCAGAACCCCCACACTCAGTGTGAGAGCCTGGGAGCCAGGACCTGGGGTACTCCCAAGTGACTTGCCCACCCAGGGTGTTTGTGTTTCATTTCTGGAGCTGCTTCTACAAGGCTTAGATAGCAAAGAAACCAGTTTACTCTGATGTTGAACCTATCCCTGTATTCACTCGAAAATTGAGTGGCATTTTCTGCCTTAGATAAACTCATATTTGAGTCTTGAAAATCTAGGTTAAACTAAATTTTTGTTTTCAGAATTTTTTGAAAAGTGACAGTTCAAAACAATAGTTTTGAGTTAGTTATGGTGGTACATACCTATTATCCCAGTACTTTGGAGGTACAAACAGGAAGACTGAGAATGTGAAGCCAGTGTGGACTACATAGGGAGATCTGTCTCAAAGAAATTTTTTCATGCATTTGACAAATAGTGACTTCATAAGATGAATTTAAGAAGCCTATCTGAGAAGTAGGAAATTCATTGTATGTGTGTATTTGTGGGTGTGTGTTTCATCTACAAAAACAAAAGTCTACTCATTGCTGAAGAAGTCTACCCCTCAGGGTAGTACAAAACAAACTGAAAAGAGATTTTGAAAGGTATGTGCTTCTGTATCACACACATCAATTAAGTAAGGACAGGTACAATACTTGAATCCCATGGCAAGGGGCCCAGGGCAACAGGTGTGTAGAAGGAAGCATAACTGCTAGATTTTGCTTTGAAACAAGTATCACTGAGTCAGGGTCAGTGAATACTTTTTCATCCTCAGCAAACAGGCATTTGGAAGAGCCCTTTTTTCCTGGATATATGGGGCCAAGCATGGCAGTAGATCTTATAGACCTTTGATTCTGCTTGAATATAGTTTATTTAATCTAGAGTTTTGTTTTCAGAGCTTCAGGTCTGATCTTAAGGTCCCTGATCCATTTGGACTTGATTCTTGTATATGGAGAAAGACGAGGATCTATTTTCATCCTTCTACATATAGATATCCAGTTTTCTCAACACCACTTGCTGAAGAGGCTGTCTTTTGTCCAATGGATCTCTGGCATTTTTGTCAAAAATCAGATGGCTGTAGCTGCATGGATTAACATCTGGGTCCTCTGTTTTGTTCCATTGATCTCTACATGTCTGTCTTTGTTTTAGTACCATGCTGTTTTTGTTACTATGGCTTTGTAATATAGCTTAAAATCAGGTATGGTGATATCACCAGTCTTAATTTTGTTGCTCAAAATTGTTTTGGCTCTTCAAAGGTTTTTGTGCTTCTGAATGAATTTTAGGATTGTTTTTGCTATTTCTTTGAAGAATGCCATTGGGATTTAAATGGGGATTGCATTAAATGTGTAGATTGCTTTTAGTAAGATTGACTTTTTCACAATATTGATTTTTTCCAATCTAAGACTATGGGATGACTTTCCATTTCCTAGTGTCTTCTGCAATTTCTCACTTGAGTGTTTTAAAGTTTTCATTGTAGAGATCCTTTACTCCCTTGGTTAGGCTTATTCCAAGGTACCTTTTTTTTTTTTTTTTTTTTTTTGAGGCAGTTGTGAATGGGAGAGATTCCCTGATTTCATCATCCACCTGTTTGTTGTTAGTGTATAGGAAAGCTAATGATTACTATGTGTTTATTTTGTATCATGCTACATTGCTAAAAGTGTTTATCAGCTCTAACAGTTTGCTAGTACAGTCTTTAGGGTCTTTTATGTATAGAATCTTATCATCTGCAAATAATGATAATTTGATCTCCTCCTTTCCAAGTTGTATCCCTTTTATGAGTTTCTTTTCTATTATTGCTATAGCTAAGAATTCCAGTACTATATTAAGTAAAAGTGGGACAGCGGACATTCTTGTCTTGTTTCTGATTTTAGTGGAAATGCTTTAAGTTTTTCCCCATTTAGTATTACGTTGGCTATACATTTGTCATAAATAGCTTTTGTTATGTTGAGATTTGTTCCTTCTATTTCCAATTTCTTTAGGACTTTTACCATGAAGGGATGTTGGATTTTGTTGAATGCCTTTTCTGCATCTATTGAGATGATCATGTAATTTTTGTCCTTTAGTCCGTTTATATAGTATATTACATTTATCAGTTTGCATATGTTGAGCCATCCCTGCATCTCTGGGATAAAGCCTACTTGGTCGGGGTGAATAATCTTTCTGATATATTCTGTATTCTGTTTGCCAATATTTTGTTCAGAATTTTTGCATCTATGTTCATCTGGCAGATTGTAGAGTTTTATTTTAATTGTAATTTTCTTATATTTTTCCATTTATTATTTTTAGTAGTTTTCCTCTTAATATACATTCTTATTATGGTATTCAGTCTTCTTTACTAAAGTAAATAGATTAATACAAAAATTAATATTAGAAGCCTTATTTTTATATAACCACCATGAATTTTTTCCATCAGAGTTGGACAATGATTTATTATTTTTTAATTGTTTTTACTTTTTTTAGAGGTAAAGAAAGAGGGAGAGAGAGAATAGGCACACTACAAATGGACTCCAGACATCTAGATTATGGGGTCCTGTGGAATTGAACCTGTGTCCTTTGGCTTTGCAGGCAAATGCCTTAGCCACAATGCTGTCTCTCCAGCCCAGATAGTACTTTCTTAATGTCACATAACACTATATGGTAGAACATATTCAGGTCCCCCAGTTTCTTAAAAGATGTCTTCTATAGGCACATACATTTTGAAGGCATATATTCATAATTCATCAGAACTATCTTTCTTTAGAGAATGAATGTTTATACTATTAGTGGTAGAGTCATTTCTTGTGTTTGTGAGGATTCAGCAAACTCCTTCATGGTAAAGGTCCAGCACAAAGCCCGAGAGTGAAAAACTCCTAGGGAGGACAAGCCCTTCTGGTGGTTATGATTTGGACTCTGTAAATGTAAGGCATGAAGTTTTTTGAGGTTCAAAACTGGGCCTTGTCCTGAAGGAGGTCCTAATTGCTTTTGAAAGGTCTCAAGTGTTTGCTTGTCATCATTTTGTTCACATTTGAGTCACACAGTTAAAATCCAGACAGGTCTTAAAGGTAATTGTTCACACCTTTCATTTTACAAACAAGTAATGCCTTTCTCAGTATTTAAGCTGCCTAGTGGACATATACGGTTGTGAGGGCAACTCTGCAGAAGTTTTTGGCAAGTATTTTTTGGTACCTAATTGGAAAGTGCAAAAGATGTGTTAATTTGGCATAAATTCATCTCTTGGGTGTCTATCAAAAATTTTAGTACTATTAATTATGCCAATAACATTAAATTTTTCATAAATGAAATAATGCTTTAGATAGTATAGGTTCACATTGCTGGTAGAAATCACGTGACCAAGAGCAGCTTGTGGGAAAAGGTTTATTTTGGCTTATAGACTTGAGGGGAAGCTCCATGATTGCAGGGGGAAAAGATGGCATGAGCAGAGGGTGGACATCATCTCCTTACCAACATCAAGTGAACAATAGCAACAGGAGAGTGTGTCAAACACTGGCAAGGGGAAACTGGCTATAAACCAGTTTTTATATACCCATAAACCAGCCCTCAACAATGCACTGCCTCCAGGAAGCATTAATTCCCAAATCTCTATCAGCTGGAAACCTAGCATTCAGAACACCTAAGTTTATGGGGGATACCTGAATCACACCACCACAGTAGGCCTTTAGTCTGTAAACCAAAATAAACCTTTTCTCCCATAAGCTGCTTCTGGCCAGGTACTTTATGCTAGCAATGAGAAGGTAATTGAATCAGTGAAATTGGCACCAGGAATAGGGTTGTTGCTGCTAGAAACTGTGTGGCTTTTGGCCTTTTGGAACTGACTTGTGGAGGAACATGGAAAGATTTGAAACTTTGTTCTAACAGACACCTTGCAGTGCTGAAGGCAGAGTTTCATGGACCATTATGGTCAGAGTTGAAAAACTCTTAACACAATTAAGAACTATGGACTGTAAATTTTAACAAACTTTGTTGGGACTGGCCTAAAAGCAGGTTGTGGCGAAAAAAAAAAAAAGGGGGGGGGTTATTTTGGCTTACAGATTAGAGGGGAAACTCCATGGTGGCAGGTGAAAACATGGCATGAGCACAGGCTGGACATCACTCCCTGGCCAACATCAGGTAGAGATCAGCAGGAGAGTGTGGCAAACACTGGCAAGGGGGAGCTGGCTATAACACCCATAAGCCTGTCTCCAAAAATACCTCTTCCACGAAGGCTCCAATTCCCAAATTGCCCATAGCAAAGGATCTAGCACTCAGAACAAGAGTTATGGGAGACACCTAATCCACACCACTACATTCTGCTCCTGGCCTCCATAAACTCATGACCATCCATGATATAAAAGTCAATGCTCATTCACCTCCATATTCAGTTCCCTCAGTCCATTTCACAGTGATACTCTGCAAGATTCCAAATAGATACTAAAATTGCATTGGTGCTTCTAAAGGGTTTGACTGCTTTGTAGTTAATGGAACCTCTGGTATTCTTTCCCATTTAGTTATGTATTACCTTTACACTTCTCTTCAGATCCTCTGGGCTTCTGTGAGCTCCACAGAGAAGCAAAAGACCAGCTGGGAGTGTGAAGGGAAAGGTCCCAACACTAAGAGACAGTAGGGATGGGATCCCATCCTCAAATTTCACACCAGCTGGAGTGCTCCTGTTTCAGTTACTTTTTGAGTCACGTGTTTTAATTCTCTGTCTTTGTAGCTGTTGCAAAGGAAAGCCACTTAAACCTCAATCTTTAGTTTTCATATTCAGACATTCTGCCCCGTTAAGAATGTGGAGATCTTGTTTGGCTGAATCTGAACACATTGTTAAGAGAATTTCTTTAATACTGAGGTTATATGCAGGCATACGGGTTACAGGTTGGCCAGCCTGTGACAAAGCCGCCCATGCACTCTTGGTCTGGTATCTTCAGTGACTGCCTGTTAAAACCAGGAGACAGAAATCAGGAAACTTTCTGCTAGCTGAGAATACTGGGGACAGTCCAGGTCCCCCCAGCTCAATGGAACAGGGTATATTATACACTCTCTTCCTCAACCTTCTTAGTCTAGTAAGTGACCTTGATGGTTTTCAGTGTAGATTTGTTCTTAGTGGGATGGAAACAGGATTTGTAAATGGGCTTAAGAGTGGGCAGGATTGGTGTCTGTCATCTTGGAAGTATCAGTTATTTCTGAAAGGTGGTTCTCAGCACTCATTGTCTGTGTGAGCCATTGCTGTCCATATGTCCTAACAGTGGATCATCTGATCATGGGTACAACAGTAAAACACGTGTCTTATGCATGTATCTTGATCATTTTAAAGCAGAGCTTGCTGAGAATATAGATCCATAGTAGGACACTTGCCTAGCATGCATAAGGCTCTGGGTTTGATGCCCATAACCAGAATATGTAGATAGATGGATAGATGGACGGACAGATAGATAGATAAGCACAGTGAGCTCTTTGGGTGGATTCTTACTTTTTGTGGCTTCTGATAAATATCACAAGGAATATTCCCCATTTCCTTTCAGTATTCTATCAGTATTTTGACCCTGGCCTCAGAAACACCATATCTTCTGTGGCTTGAATGACTTCTTCCTCTGTTGGCATTTGTTTTATCAAAATTACCAAGAGGTCACTCTTCTGCCCTTGTTCTGTTGCTGCCTGTAGCTAAGACCTACTTTCTGTGTTTGTGCCCATCACAGGTTTGAATATTGGTGGCAGCACATTCAAAACAAAAACAGTCCACAAAATCACTTCACAAGATAGTTTTTCATCTAGCAAAGGAAGTCCTTTGTCAAGGTAAGTCACCAAAGCCTTTCTGAATAGCAGCAAGATGAGAAATGTCACTAGGCAATGAATTAAAACTCTGACTGCATATTTTGTGTGACTTAATGGAGGGTTACGGTTTGGGGTTTTGTTTTTCTAAAATAACAGTTAAAACTTTAGTCTACCTTTGAAAATATTTGCACCAGAGCCAAGTATTGTTTTGCAGCTGTTGTTTCCTTGGTTTAAGACTCAATTGACACCTCAGTGAACCACAAATTAGTGTCTACAGCTGCTCGCAGTAGGACTGCTTAGAGACCACACAATGGAGGTTGTCAGGAAAAGGGCAGAGAGAAAACATCAGGCCTTAAAAGAAATAAGGTGGCATGTTTCTGCTTTCTCAGGAAACTGATAAACTAGCAATCGTTGAATATTCGTTTTTGTGTTTTTTTAACCAAGTATTTAGGTTACATTGCTCTTTCCTTTCCTAATGTTTTCTTGCTTATTTATATTATTATATAACAGATTTTATCTTTTCACACGTGTTAAACTGCACCGTGTCTCATAAGTTTTGTGAGCAAGAAGTGAGTTATATGCTGAATTCGTCATCAGTGTTCAGTACTAATCAGGCATGGCTTCAAGTCACTTCGGGAGAGTTTATAACGTGAAATAAGCAATTGCCGCATGCAGTGTCTACCATTTTACTTTGTGTTAAACATCATGTAAAATAGCCTGGCAAGTTTCCTTTTGTAATGGTATTGCTCATTGAAAAGATGTCCTATCCATGACTGCATTACATTTGAATTTACTACTTGGCCCTGATGAACTTTTAAAATGTGACCTTTATATTAATAATGATATATGTCATGTCCAAATAACAGAAAATAACCTAATTCAGAAATGTCATATTGAAATAAAATGAAAATGAAAACAAAATCCTTCTTCATTTGTATTTTATGAAAGCATTACAATATTTTTAGGGCCCAGAATATTTAAATTAGGTTGGTCTTCTAGAACTCTTGCCTTTAGGAACTAGACAGGTGTCCAACTACTCATTTAATTATCAGGAATTACTATCCCTATTAGCTGTCTTTTCATCCGTTGTTTGAGGAAGTGAGAGCACTGAATTAGGAAGAGTATTGAAATATTATATTGTTAGGATTATGCTATAAATTCAAGTTCTGGGTATTTAAAAAAATTTTAAGGGCCAATAAATTTTACAGATAGTTTCCAGAGTTTGATTTTCACTGTTTACTTAAAGACACATCCCTTTCATTTTTAAAGATGGTTGCACATGTTTATCGCCATTATATTTTGGAGACATTAAAAACCAAATTCCTCTTGAACTCTTTTTTACACATACTCTTTGAGAAAATTTTAACTACATTCAAATAACAATGAGATTTTATAGAACATTTTCTCAGTCTGATAATTTCACATTTTGGCTACTTTTCACCAAACTAAGATTGACCTTTTTTTCTCCTATAAATGATGGCAGAGACTTTTTGTTGCTGCTGTCATTCCTGCATGAAATTAATTTCCTAATAAATCACAAGTAATCCCATCACCCCCGTTAAGAAAAATAAACAAAATCACTAAAAGGTCTTCTGGAACCCTTGGTTCTAGACACTTGATGATAATCCAACAATGAAAAGGTCTGGCGCCGAGTGCATGGTGTGGCGTGCTGTCCTCGCAGTTGGTTCTTGTGCTGGGTTTGGTATTGTTAATCCCCCACCCTGGGCTCTGGAGAGCTCCGGTATTGCTGTTTATGCCTGGCTTCGCTGAAATTTCTTAGAGGCTTACATTTAAGGATCCCACTTATTGCAGTCCCTCCTTGTGCTTTATTGCTTTTACAAGTGGTCTCGAAGCCCAGTACTTGAGAATAAACATAACAGTGCAGTGCTGCTGTAGCACTTTTAAAAATTCTTCTTTGCTCTATTTTGTCAGTGAGCTGATGAGCAACCTCAAAAAAAAAAAAAAAAAAAAAAAGACCCCACTGGACCTAAAAAAAAAATGGCTTCCTCTGATGTCCTAGAGACAATAATTATGATGTGCTAGTTAAGCCCAAACTACAGCTGAGGGATTTTACTTTAAAGCAGCGGCTTGGGCGCAAAAATGCATTTATAGCTCTTTGTCTGTACCTCATTATGTGTGGGCCCGATTCATTAAGTAATTGGTTTGCAGTTGTTTACATGAGTATTAAGGCCTTCTTTTCAGCCGCCTTTGAGAGATACATTGTGCAAATGTTGCCTGTGATGAATGCAGAATGAGGGCCAGAGGGTCCGTCCTATTGGCTAAACAGTGCACTGTGTTGAAAAGCCAGAGAAAGGGATTGGGTGCTGCTTTGCATAGCAATGACTTTCTTAATAAGCGTTACAGATTAATACACACAAGCTATAAAAGATGCAAAGAGATACTCTTAGCACATTTATACATGCTCATTTCATTGTGATGGTGGTGGGTCCCGGTGCTTTCATATTCTGTTTGTCAGAGCAACAGCTTCAGTGCATGAGCCGTAATAGAATCCGATGTTTATTGTATTATAAATCACTGGCAAGTAGGCAGATCGGCAACAGTTTATTATTAAAGATTCTTTCAGTGTAAATCTTTTTCCACCATTGTATTTGCTTCAGCAAAATCATTTTGTGGTTGAGTGGGGATGAAAGACATGATGTACGAAGGAGTGAGTCCTAATAGGAAGCTGTTCTCCGAGTAAAGACCACTTGTTCCCTTTTGTTCCAGGGTGCATGCCAGAGCTTCCTCTCCTCTGCAAACATTGTCTCTCCCTTTACCTTCCCCAGGAAGCGGCTTCCACTGTCTGGGGTCCATGTTATTCAATGGAGACTATACTTTAGCAGCCCCTTATAAATTCAGTTCACTGGTTCCTGCCTTGTAACTTCAGCCTGGAGATAATGTTTATGCCAAAAGAAGAGCGTGTGCTTGTAACATAATTGCCTTATGGAAAGGTACCAGAAGTCACCTGCCACCACACCCCTAACAAGGCCACCCTGGGTGGCATTCCGCTCTTCATGTAGCTGTGGCAGCGGCCAGTTGAGGGCGCCAGGCTGCTGCTGAAGTCCAGGTAGAGGCCCTGCTGTTCCTCTACTGGCTAGTCACCTATACCATTTCCCTTGGGATAATATAAAGATAATGAACCCAGTTGTCCACTGAAATAAAAAATGAGTTTTTCATGGATAGAAATCCTTTAGGTTTCCTTAGAAAAATACATCTCCATTTCTGCTGTAGCAAAATGTGCATTTGCCCTAAATTCTACTAAATAAGCAGCCTCCTAAATATTCCACATTTCTAATCACAGGTCCACATGCTTTGTTTTCTTCCTGCACAGAAAGCTTCTGCATAAGAACAATCACTTGTTTATTTGAAGGGAAGAAGTAAGAAGTTAAGAAATTGACCCCTGGCTGCTAAAAATGGCATGTGATGTAGGAGTTCCAATTAGCCATCAGGGGGCGCTCAGACTTTGTCAAATTAAAAGCTGCAGACTGGCGTATAAAACTTAAACATTTGTATTTATAAAGATTTGTTGGCATGGTCATTGGGATTTTTTTATTTCAGTATTACTTTTTGTCTTACTTTTTTCAGAAATACATCTGTTTTGAAGAAAAATGCAATTTGAGGAATTTTAATATTAATTTCACACACTAATTAGAATTATTAAAATTTTTGGAATTCAGGGCCTAGATGACACATCTTCTCATAAATCAGTTTTTTTCCAATCTTATAGTAAAGCTCTGGACCAGGAAGGACACTTTCCACTAGGAGCCATTATTTACTGCCCCCAGCATCACAGATTGTGTTCTTAGCAGGATTCTCAGAGTCAATTGCCAAATTTGAGTGAGAAGATGTGTTTGCTAATGAGCAGTGGATATTTTTTCTGTGGTAGGAAAAAGAATGAGTTTGGAATCAATGTAGTACTAATACTGGCATGTCTCCCAGGGTTGCTGTTCTCCAAAGTCCTTCTCTCCTCAGAGCTGTATCCCAGCTGCTTTCCCTCTGCTGCTGCCAGAGAGAGATAGGGGGAGTTCCCTGTGCCACACCTTGTTCATATGCTGGTTCACACAGCATCCTTAGTAGTTCCAGGTCACATGATATGCCCTGTGCCCCTGGCCTTTCTTCCTTTGCTTTGGCTGGGTGATCTTCCCTTGCTGCTCACTTGGCTTCATTCAACCTTCCAGATGCTTCCTGAGTTGTGATGGCTGTCAGATGTCCTTCCTGTGGCTCATGGCTAGTTCTAGCACCATTTAGGTAGGAATCAAAGCTGTTCACAGGTATCTTGTCCTTCATACTTCTGCTGAAAGAAGAAATTGGCTTCTGATTTTCTCTGACCAAGTAAGTTGGCACTATCTAGTGCTCCAAGGAACCTTCTCCCTCTAACTTGTTGTGGTTCTTTACATGTTAGTTGTGACCCCCCCCCAAGAAGGAAGTGTTCACCCTAAGAATTATGCATAATAGAATTATATCACATTGACTTTTAGAGATTGGTTCCCAAAAAGAAAAACGATTGATCTTAAAATATGAGGATCAAGTGAAGACTATTTGAGAGCATCCTCCACCTTTCTGAGTGGTGAACTATGGTGTATGTAATAAACTAATAAAACAGACAATTAAGAATCATTATACAATTGATTCATATTTCCCTGAGATGCTTACTGGCCACATTCTGTAACCATTGGACAAGCAGTAAAAGTAAGAGCAAGTGGCCTCATGGAGCCATGATATATCAAGAATTCCCTGTACATCTTTCCAGGCCTATTTTTAACTTGTTTTAAGGCAGGGTTTTACTCTAGCCCAGGATGATCTGGACCTTACTGTATAGCCCACTTTGGCCTGAAACTTGGAATCCTCCTGCCTCCCCTTCTTGTGTGTTGGAATCACTGGTGTGTACCGCCATACATGGAGAATTCTTTCTTCTTTCCCTTTTCTGCTCCTTCTTCTCCTCGTCCTCCCTCCCTCCCCCTCTTTTCTACAGTGGTGGTTATCAAACTCAAGGCCACATGCCCATGAGTTCTCTTCATGTTGCATCTTTAACTTAAGGCATGTAGTTGCTTTTCAATTGCATATAGGCCTGCTTGGTTCACTTTAATGAGCACAGTGATTTGCTGACTGAATCCATAAGAATTAATTAATCCTCTCTTGATGGATCTTCGGGTTATTTTCTTCTTTTGTTACTGGACACTGAGTCACACAGAGCCAGCACCAGAGACAGAGTGGAGAATCAGAAAATTTACTCATGTCAATATGATGGACTAAGGGGAATAACTTCCAGAGTCTGAGCTCTGATGGTTCAGAGAGTTTATAGACAGTATGGCAGGTGGTTTGACATCATCTTGAGTTTTTTTGTTTTGTTTTGTGATTTTCAAGGTAGTGTCTCACTCCAGCCCAGGCTGACCTGGAATTCACTATGGAGTCTCAGGGTGGCCTCAAACTCACAGTGATCCTCCTACCTCTGCTTCCCAAGTGCTGGGATTAAAGGTGTGTGCCACCACGCCCAGCTCATCTTGAGTTCTTTACACTACTGGTGAGTTACAAGTTTCTAAGGTTATATGATTTTGGGGCACAAACAGAAAATTCCTCAACAATCAGTCAGTGATAAGAAAGAGAGTGGGGGCTGGAGAGATGGCTTAGTGGTTAAACGCTTGCCTGTGAAGCCTAAGGACCCCGGTTCGAGGCTCGGCTCCCCAGGTCCCACGTTAGCCAGATGCAGAAGGGGGCGCACGTGTCTGGAGTTCGTTTGCAGAGGCTGGAGGCCCTGGTGCACCCTTTCTCTCCCTCTCTCTCTCTATCTGTCTTTCTCTCTGTGTCTGTCGCTCTCAAAATAAAAATAAATAAAAAATTTAAAAAAAAGAATTCCCTGTACAAAGCAAAAGTGTGCCTGATGTGCATGGTGGGTTACCACCATGGTGTGGTTGGACCTTATTGCTGGCTCGTTTCACTTGCATTTGATGAGTTGAGTGATTTCAAACACTGCACAGATGATATTCATAGGATTATGCCCATGTTTGCAGCATTGCGTGAAGCACCTTCCCCTTTTATCTGAATTCCACCCCCCATACACATACTTGTCAGCAGAGAAGACAAACTGAATGATTCTAAGTCATATGTTAATTAGAAACACATACCAATATCACTAAACATTATGTCACTGAATATTCATCATGTGCCTTTAAGCAGGGTCTTATGCCTAATGAGGCTCCTTTATTCACTCTACCCTGTGCCTCAAAGTACTAAGCACCCACTTATCCAGGTGAGCCCAAACAAATGTAGTCTCTGCACCCTAAGGAAGGAGGAGTGGCCAGTCAGTCAGCAAAGCAAATGCTTTGATGAAGACTGGTTGGGAGTACAGAACTGGGAAAGCCCAACACTAAGGGATCACCATTGTAAGCACTGTTCAGGATTTAGATCTTTATGCCAAAAACAATGCAAAAGCATTCCAGTTTTACACCAGAAAGTCATAAGATTTATGTTTCAAAAATCTCACTCTTGCTGCTAAGTAGAAAACAGATAACTGACAGACAAGACAGATGTGGTATTACCAGTTAGGAGGCCATTGCAGACATCCAAACAGAAGTTGCTTGTTTGTGTACCAATATGGTGATATTGCATAGGGAAATAGTGAACATTTGTAGGCAATAAACTTGTCAGGACATAGGAGCTGGCTCTGGGGGCACTGGGGTTGCTAGGAGGTTAAGATGCCACTTGCCAAGATGAAAAAAAAACCTGGTGGAAGAGGGGACCAAATTGGAAAGATGATGAGTTTGTTCATGGGTGGGAAGATTGACTACAAGCTGCTTTGAGAAGGCCAAGTGTACTTTTAGGCATGTTTATGGAGCTGAGAATAATGGCCCAGGCTGTAGTGGCCTAAACTTGCTCCTCTATCAAGGTTCTCACCTACCACATCCCATCTCTTAGTCCTGGCCTGCAGTGTCCTCTCTATCTTAGCTAGAGACAGCTTCCCTCTTGAGTCCAGTTCTAGCTAGCAAGAAGTTTACTTCTTCTCTGTGGCTCTTTATTATTTGGACCACCACTGGCCATCTGCTTGCCTACCAGCATTTTTATGACCACCCCTACCTTCCAGCACATATCCCAGTCACTTTGGGCAATGGGAGTGGATAACTGGTAACACAACCACAATTGGGTTCATTGTATATGTGCATACCCTGCATGTGTATGCACTTTATGGAGTATGAATTTTTTCAGGATCACTTAATTGGTTCCCAGCTCCTTGGCAGCTTGCCTGTTGGTTGGCTGTTGGCCTCTTTCAGATGCTCACAAGGATCTTTTGATCTTTTGGGAAAAATGGCCACAGGTACTACTTGATCCTGACCAGTAAAAAGCACCAAGTTCCAAGAGAGCATTGTCAGATAGTGAGCCTGGGAAAATGTGCCTCAGCAGAGCTTGTTTTATTGAAAAGTCAGGGAAGAAAATTAAAGTATGACAACTATGAGAGAAGGCAGGATGCTTAAGCCTTAGGTTGACCAGATTTGGCAGAAAGGAAGGAAAAGATGAATTTGTAGGATTTCCAGCATCAAGAAGAGCAGAATTCTGGCCAAGAAAGGGAGTTTGTTGGTAGACAGAAGTAAAGGTTTCTTTCATAATGTCTCCACTGCCAACATGTACTTCAGCATAAGAATTTAAGTATAATCAAGATGAGGTTAATGACCTATAACAAGCATGGAGATCCACGCATTTATCAAAAATATCCCAACTAAAAAAAGCCCAGGCCCAAATGGATTCATTGCTGAATTTTACCAGACCTTCATGGAAGAACTAACACCATTGCTTCTTAAGCTTTTTCATAAAATAGAAAAAGAAGGAATCCTACCAAACTCCTTCTATGAAGCCAGCATCACCCTGATACCAAAACCAAAGATAGAACAAAAAAAGAAAATTACAGACCAATTTCCCTCATGAACATAGATGAAAAATTCTCAACAAAATATTGGCAAACAGAATACAAGAATATATCAGAAAGATCATTCACCTGACCAAGTAGGCTTTATCCCAGAGATGCAGGGATGGTCCAACATATGCAAATCAATAAATGTAATACATTGGGCTGGAGAGATGGCTTAGCGGTTAAGCGCTTGCCTATGAAGCCTAAGGACCCCGGTTCGAGGCTCGGTTCCCCAGGTCCCACGTTAGCCAGATGCACAAGGGGGCGCACGCGTCTGGAGTTCGTTTGCAGAGGCTGGAAGCCCTGGCACGCCCATTCTCTCTCTCTCCCTCTATCTGTCTTTCTCTCTGTGTCTGTCGCTCTCAAACAGATAAATTAAAAAAAATTAAAAAAAAATAAATGTAATACATTATATAAATGGACTGAAGGACAGAAACCACATGACTATCTCATTAGACGCAGAGAAAACGTTTGACAAAATCCAACATCCCTTCATGATAAAAGTCCTACAGAGACTGGGAATAGAAGGAACATGTCTCAATGTAATAAAGGCTATTTATGACAAGTCTACAGCCAACATACTACTAAATGGGGAAAAACTGGAAGCTTTTCCAATAAAATCAGGAACAAGACAAGGGTGTCCACTGTCACCACTTTTATTAAATATAGTACTGGAAGTCGTAGCCATAGCAATAAGGTAAGAGACACACATAAAAGGAATACAAATTGGAAAGGAAGAGATCAAGTTATCATTATTTGCAGATGACATGATTCTATATATAAAGGACCCTAAAGATTCTACCAGCAAACTGTTAAGAGCTGATAACAGCCACATAGCAGGATACAAAATAAATACAGAAATCAGTAGCATTCCTATATGCTAACAACAAACATACAGAGGATGAAATCAGAGAATCACTCCCATTCACAATTGCATCAGACAAAATAAAGTACCTTGGAATAAACTTAACCAAGGAAGTAAAGGATCTCTACAACGACAAGTATAAAACACTCAAACGAGAAATTGCAGAAGACACTAGTAAATGGAAAAACATCCCTTGATCCTGGATTGGGAGAATCAATATTTTGAAAATGGCACTCTTACCAAAAGCAATCTACACATTTAATGCAATCCCCATCAGAGTTCCAATGGCATTCTTCATGGAAATAGAAAAAAAAATCCAAAAATTCATTTGGAATCACAAAAAAACCTCGAATATCTAAAATAATACTGAGCAACAAATATAAGGCTGGTGGTATCACCATACCTGATTTTAACCTATGCTACAGAGCCATAGTAATAAAAACAGCATGGTACTGGCACAAAAGCAGACATGTAGATCAATGGAACAGAATAGAGGACCCAGATATAAGTCCGGGTAGCAATAGCCACCTGATATTCAATAAAAATGCCAAAAATACTCATTGGAGAAAAGATAGCCTCTTCAGCAAATGGTGCTGGGAAAACTGGATATGTATCTGTAAAAGGATGAAAATAGATTCTTCTCTCTCTCCATGCACAAGAATTAAGTCCAAATGGATTAAAGACCTTAACATCACACCTGAAACTCTGAAACTGCTAGAGGAAAAAGTAGGGGAAACCCTGAAACATATTGGTCTTGGCAAAGACTTTCTGAATATAACCCCAATTGCTCAGGCAATAAAACCACAGATTAACCACTGGGACCTCATGAAATTACAAAGATTTTGTATTGCAAAGGACACTGTGAATAAAGCAAAGAGGCAACCTATAAAATGGGAAAAAATCTTTGCCAGCTATATATCTGATAGAGGATTAATATCTAGGATATACAAAGAACTCAAAAAGTTAAATAGTAAGAAATCAAACAAGCCAATTAAAAAATGGGCTATGGAGCTAAATAGAGAATTCTCAAAAGAAGAAATATGGATGGCGTATAAGCATCTAAAAAAATGTTCTACGTCCCTAGTCAGGGAAATGCAGATTAAAACTACGTTGAGATTCCATCTCACTCCTGTCAGATTGGCTACCATCATGAAAACAAATGATCATAAATGCTGGTGGGGATATGGAAAAAGAGAAACCCTTCTACACTGTTGGTGGGAATGCAATCTGGTCCAGCCATTGTGGAAATCAGTGCGGAGATTCCTAAGACAGCTAAAAATTGATCTAGCATATGACCCAGATATAGCACTCCTAGGCATATATCCTAAGGACTCATCTCATTTCCTTAGAAGTACGTACTCAACCATGTTTATTGCTGGTCAATTCATGATAGTTGGGAAATGGAACCAGCCTAGGTGTCCTTCAACTGATGAGTGAATAATGAAGATATGGCACATTTATACAATGGAGTTCTACTCAGCGGTAAAGAAAAATGAAGTGATGAAATTTGCAGGAAAATGGATGGATCTGGGAAGGATTATACTAAGTGAGGTAACCCAGGCCCAGAAAGCCAAGCGCCGCATGTTCTCCCTTGTATGTGGATCTAGCTACATATAATTGGGTTTCTGCATGAGAAGGAAAAAACTGAGTAACAGAGGCCAGTAAGCTAAAAAAGAGATATAAAGGGAAGAGAAAGGAAGGGAGGAGGGTACTTAATAGGATGGTATTGTATGTATGTAAGTAGAAGAATAGATTAACGGGGGTGAAAAGGCTCAAAGTGAGGTCAGGGGAAGAGATTAAGTAAAGGAAAGGTGGAGGGAGGGCTAATCAAAATCTAAGAGGATATAAATAAATCATATGGAATCCTCCAATTTTGGACAATGGAACACTCAGGAGCCGTAGATTGTTGCTAGAAAATTTTCAGTGCCAGGGATGGGAAACCTTCCAGTGAGTTGTTGGCCAGGGAGGTCTCTGATTCCCCCAAAACATTATAGACCAACCATTGCCAAGGCCCTTGGTTTCGCACCAGAAATAAATGGTAAGACCCTATTGCTGAAGACTCCATATATTTGGGCTGCAAAGGCACTGAGAAATCCTGCTGGAACCGAGCTGATAACTCCTTCATGTAGACCAGCTGAGAGAAAGCTGGAAGAAACCATTCTACATGCAGTTCATTGGGAGAAAGAGATACCATCAGTGAAGAAGATACTTAACAGTGGGCACTGCAAGCCTTATAATTGGTTAGCCAGGCCAAATGAGCCAATGGGTGCAATCGTGGCACATCTATCATGGTGGAAACCAACTGCCCTCTAATTGGACTAGAGGCCCGCTCCATGGGAGGGAATACATCCCTGATACTGAAAACTTAATACAGTGGTAGTCATGAGCCCTAGGGGTGTAACATCTGCTGATGTCTGGATAAATGTATATACTGTGCTTATCAAAGTGTCCAGTAAGCACTTCTCTTAATATCCATACCCTTATATTAATGCTACTCTCATTTTGGGTAGAGAATCTTCTCTTTTCAGATGGCAGTGACCTTGGGACGACTCAAAAGGTATCATAGTGCTGGAAGGAAGTGACTGGAGTACTGAGTAACATCTCGATCACTCCTTCCAAGGCTCAGGGTCTAATGCGGAGAGGTGGCGGAAAGAATGTAAGAGCCAAAGGAAGGGTAGGACTCCTTACAATGTGCTCCCTCCTGGCACTAAATGGCCTGGATATCCAGGACCTCACAGTGCCTGATACTACCTACACAAGACCATCATAAGAGGAGGAAAAGATCATGCTATCAAAATAAAAGAGACTGATTGAGATGAGGAGGAGACATGATGGAGAATGGAATTTCAAAGGGGAAAGTGAGGGAATGGAGGGTATTACCATGGGATATTTTTTATAATCATGGAAGATGTTAATAAAAATTGAGAAAAAAATACAACAAAAAAGGTCCAGTGGAAACACAATTTTCCCTTCTGCTCTGTGAAAGCTGTCAATTTTGCATCTGTTAAGCCAATAAACTCAGCATTCCTATCAAAAAACAAATTTAAGCATAACAAAAAATGTAAGTGATACTCCCAGGAGTGTTTCATATAATTCATTAAAATTGCAAAAGCTCCTCAACAATCACCGTGGGAAATCTCACCCTACAAAGTAAGGATTCTTTTGCAGAGAAGCCAGTAGGTACCAAAAGCTATAGACTAGCATTTAGCATTTTTGTATGTTTGATACATAGAAAGCTAAGCTTCAGTGTCTGTGACATTTGCAGTTTTCCACATGTGTGCTGGGACCTCTTAGCATTGTTGTCATTGTGTTGACTGAGGTAAAATAGTTTAACTTCCTTACCAACATCTTGCATTCTATCCCATTGAATTTCCTACTTCAGTATTGTACCTCTGTTCACTAATGCTTCATACTAGTGTTTCCCAGAGGATTAGGTCTCCCTCCCCTGTGGTTGTCCTGGCATAAACCAATAGCAAATAGCGCCCATGGAGGCCAGGGTCTTGGGCAGAGGCTGTGACGATGACCACACAGAACCTGGTGAGACTATAGCAGTAGCAGTCACATCAGCAAATGCCTCTGTCGACAGCAAGTCTTGACACAATTTGTGCTTTCAAAATCTTGTGCTTTTAAAAGTAAGTAGGAAGTTTCTGGGCTTTCCATGAGTAGGACTGCTTCTTTCCTAACAGCTTTGTAGCACTGTTAGTCTAGTTGTCCAGTTTTTTCTCTTTTTATTTTACAGGCATGACAGCAGAAGAAACCTAATGACCAATTTAAAGTCTAACGGTAAGAAATAATGACATGATATTCATTTTCCACTTTAACCAAAAAAGTTGTTTTTGCCACATATTAACCTCTTGGAAAAGCTCCTCAAAAATCACAGTGGGAATAAATTCCCTTCTGTGGAGTGGGCCTCAAATTTCGCCATAAAGTAAATGGTTATTATTACTTAGTCATAAAGTAAATGTCACTATTTTATCAGTGGATACATCCTGCCTGGCTGGTTATAGTGCAATAAGCACCCACTTTTTATATGCCTTTCATTGGTTTTCTATCTTCCCTGGGTCTTTGTCCCACTTCGCTCACCATGGTTCCTAAGATCTCCCAAATAAATGATATGTGTCCAAGTCCTACCTTAGGCTAATCATCACTGTTTGTTCTCATACCAAGTCTTTCCCCTTTCTGCTTTACTCTTATAAAAACAAAGAAAGAGAGAAAGAGGGAGAGAGGAAAGAAAGGGAGGGAGGGAGGGGAGGGGAGGGGAAGGGAAGGAGGAAGGAAGGAAGGGAAAGGAAGGGAGGGAGGGAGAGAAGGAAGGAAAGGAAGGAGGGAGGGATGGAAAGGAAGGGAAGGAAAGAGGGAAGAAGGAAGGAAAGGGAGGGAGGGAGGGAGGAAGGAAGGAAGAAAGGAAGGAAGGAGGGAGGGAGGGAGGGAGGGAAAGGAAGAGAAGGAGGAAGGAAGGAAGGAAGGAAAGGAAGGAGGGAGGGAGGGAGGAAGGAAGGAAGGAAGGAAAGAAGGAAGGAAGGAAGGAAGTTAGGAAGTTATTCAGTATTGACAGTATTCCCAGCACATCACACTGGTCCCTGTTAGACCTTCAGCAGCCATTGCTCCAACTATCCAGTCCTCCTGTACTGTCTTGAAACTCTTCATCAAAGTGTAAAAAATGTTACCTAAGCTGAGTGTGATAGCGCACGCCTTTAACCCCAAGACTCGGGAGGCAGAGGCAGGAGGACAAGGCCACCCTGAGACTACATAGTAAATTCCAGGTCAGCCTGGGTTAAGTGAGACTCTACCTCGGAGGAAAAAAAAAAATGTTACCTAGCTTTGTGCTTTCTTCTTCCAGATTTCTGGGGTGAGTCTGACGACAGTAACTCAGAAATTGAAGCTGCTTTACGCCCTAACATTCATAACACATCCGCCGACGATTTTGATGATTTTTACGATACTTGAGCTGTAACATGTGTTGGAAATAAAGGCTTTCAAACAAACTGAAATCATCTATCTATATGTAATGTACAACATAAACATGTACTTTTAAGTTTGCTAATTGTTTAAAAGGAAAACTGAAACTACCATTCAAGTGAAATTACATGATACAAATACAAACTCACAGGGCTGGGAATGTGCCTCAGCTGTTAAGGCGCTTGCTTGCAAAGCCCAGCGACCCAGGTTAGATTCTCCAGTACCCATACAAAGCCAGATACACAAAGTGACACATGGACCTTGAGTTTGCTTGCAGCAATTGGAGGCCCTGGCATGCCCATTCTCTGTGTTTGTCTCTCTTCTCTCTCTAGCTTTCTGTTTATAAATAAATAAATAAATACAAACTCACAGAGCTGGGGATGTGGCTTAGTGGTAGAGCATTTGCCTAGTATGCAGGAGGCCTTGGGGTTCAATCCCTACCACCAAGGAAGGTGGCAGGGAGCCAGTATGGTGGCACAAAGAACCAACAGGATTATGAATTCCAGGCCAACCTGGGTATATATATATATATATATATATATATATATATATATATATATATATATATATATATTTATTTATTTATTTTATTTGAGAGCAACAGACACAGAGAGAAAGACAGATAGAGGGGGAGAGAGAGAATGGGCGCGCCAGGGCTTCCAGCCTCTGCAAACGAACTCCAGACGCGTGCGCCCCCTTGTGCATCTGGCTAACGTGGGACCTGGGGAACCGAGCCTCGAACCGGGGTCCTTAGGCTTCACAGGCAAGCGCTTAACCGCTAAGCCATCTCTCCAGCCCGGGTGTATATATTTTTTAAAAAATTGTCAAAACCAAAAAGTTAGTATATTTACTTGTTAAGTATCATCAAGAAGCAAAGTAACAAGTGTAAATATCTGTCACAATTCAAGTTGGTTTCATTGTAGAAATTGACTAGATCTTAAAATTTGCTTTAAAATACAGAGGATCTAGAATAGCTAAGATAATCTTGAAAAAGTAAAACAAGATTAAAATATGCTTCCTGATTTTTACACTTATTAAAAATATACAAACAACAGGAAAAGACAATTAATACTGGATAGACATATATATGTCAGTGGAATACTGATTCCATTGATATACATTTAATGCAGAATTAAGAATCCAAAAACATTTATGGTCAAATAATTTTCACAACAGTGCCAGCATCATTCAGCAAGGGAAGGAGAATATATTCAATAAATGATGCTGGGAGAACTAGATAGCTATGTGTGATTAAAAGAAGTTGGGTGCTCATGTCGCCATGTACACAGTTAACTCAAGAACCTAACTTACTTATTTCATCCTCCTACCTGCGCCTCCCTAGTGACAGGTTTAAAGGCATGCACCATCACGCCCAGCTAAGAACCTAACTTTTGTTGTTGTTGTTTTGTTTTTTCCAGGTAGGGCCTCACAATAGCCAAGGCTGACCTAGAATTCACTGTGCAGTCTCAGGGTGGCCTCCAATTCACTTTGATCCTACTACCTCTGCCTCTCCAGTGCTGGGATTCTGAAGGTGTGAGCTACCACACCTGGCTACAATCTAACCTTTTGAGGTTGCAAAACATTAATTAAGTCTTCAAAGAAAACAAAAAGAAATACTGATAACCTTGGATTAAGCAGTGGATAATCTAAAAAGCCCTACTAGCAAGGGCTGCACATTAGATCCCATGCACCTGTCACCACCGCTTGAGGAGGAAAACAGAAACACTAAAAGCAAGAGAAAGGAACATAAACCAGAGGACAAAAATTAAACCTTTCGGGCTGGAGAGATGGCTTAGTGGTTAAGCGCTTGCCTGTGAAGCCTATGGACCCCGGTTCGAGGCTCGGTTCCCCAGGTCCCACGTTAGCCAGATGCACAAGGGGGCGCACGCGTCTGGAGTTCGTTTGCAGAGGCTGGAAGCCCTGGCGCGCCCATTCTCTCTCTCTCTCCTTCTTCCTGTCTTTCTCTCTGTGTCTGTCTCTCTCAAATAAATAAATAAAAAATGAACAAAAAATATTAAAAAAAAAATTAAACCTTTCATGCTTCTAAGGATACCACCAAGAAAGTGAAAAGAGTCTACAGGATGGGAGAAAATATTTACAAATCATTTATCTAAAAAGGGACTTGGATCCAGAATACATAAAAAACTTAACAACTCAGACAAATAACCCAGCCTAAAAATGGACAGAAAGCTGGGTGTGGTGGTGCACACCTTTAATCTCAGCCCTCAGGAGGCTGAGGTAGGAGAATTGCCATGAGAGCCTGTCTCACCCCTCCTGCTCACCCCATATCTGTCATCCCAGCACTTTGATAATGGAAACAGACTGGATTTCATGAGACCCTGTCTCAATGGACAAAGGATTTGAATGGACATGTCTCCAAAGATACAGAGATGATCAGTAAACACATTGAAAAGATGTCTTTATGAAAATGCAAATCAAAACCACAGTGAGAACTACTCCATACTCTCTAGTATGACTAGAATCAAAAAAGAGAGATGATACAAGTGGTGAGAATATGGAAGAATTACATTACTATTAGGGATGGGAAATGGCGCACCTCATTTATATGAAATGTAATGAGCTCAGAGCCAAGTGGGCTGCATAGTAAGATCCTGTATGCTGTGTGAGAGAGAAGCGGGAAAATGAACACAGGAAAGCAGACATTCTAATATTGATTGCAATGATAATTCTACAACTAAATATACTGAAACCTATGGAATTGCATACTTTAACTGGAAGCACTGTATGGTATAGGAATTGTATATCAATACTGTTTGGAAAAAGGGGAAATGGTGATGAGTACATTTGGGGTCTAGTGACTCAAGAGTAGCATAGGCATCACTTAGCATAGCACTTTCACACTTCTCGATGGACCGTGGCTGAGACCCTGGCAAGCCATACTCACGCTCTTGCTAAAAAAATAAAAAACATAAATACAGACAGCCCCAACTTAAGATGGTTTTATCCTTAGATGGTGAAAAACAGCATGCAGTCAGTAAAACAGTACTTGAGTCTAAATCTTTTCCCAGTTTAGCAGTATGTGATAGGATCTTTTGATGTGGACCAGTGACGATGGGAGCCACAATTTCATACACCCATGACAGGAAACATCCAACATTCTGCAGTGCATGGTGCTGCTAAATCATGATGTTCAGAAGCCTGAGAACATTTACAGTTTTCATTCCTTCAAATTTAATGGTTTCAATGTGATGTAACCCCATCATGAGGAGTATCTAACTGACGCATTAGGCTAGTACACAGGACACATGCTTAGCAAGGTGAGAGCTGGTCTGTGAAGGAACATAGAGTTCACCAAGAAAAGTAACTGCAGACTGGAAAGGAAGAAACAAATGTCCATTATTTATAGAAAACATAGTTAAATAAAATCAAGGGGAAGGAGGCTAGAGAGAGCTCAGTGGTTTAAGGCCCTTGCTTATAAAGCCTACCACCCACGTTTCAGCTCCCCAGCCACCCATATAAGCTAGACATAAAAGAAATAATGCAAGTGTCACATTCATTTGCAGTGAGAAGAGGCCCTAGTACATTTCTGCATACATACAACCAAACAAAAATTTTTCAAATGAGGTTTGGAGAGATGGCTTAGTGGTTAAGGTGCTTGCCTGCGAAGCCTAAGGACCCATGTTCGACTCTCCAGATCCCACATAAGCCAGATGCACAAAGGGGGCACAAGCACAAGGTCACACATGTACACTAGGTGACACAAGTGTCTAGAGTTCAATTATAGTGGCTGAGGCCCTGGAGTGCCAATTCTCATCCGCTGGCTCTTGCTGTCTCTAAAATTTTTTTTTCAAGTGAAAACTTAAAAAAAAAGAAAGGAAAATAAAGAGACTCAAAAGGTAAAGTGTTAGAGCCTGTGAGTTCAGCAAAGTCAGTAGCAATCCCCAAAACCAACAGTGGAGTGATATATCAGGAAAATAATGTGTGAGAAATTTTTTTTGTTTTTTTTTTTTTGTCACTGACAGCAACAAAAAATTGTATGAAACGATCTAAAAAGGTTTAAGATGCTGTTAACGAATTTTAAACATTCGTTATTGGACAGCTACATATTCATGGCAGACTGGAGTGGAAAACCAGCATTACATTGCAGCACAGAAAGCAGAGAGAGAGAAAGTAGAGGCAGGTTTTCCCCAAGGCCCTCCCCAGTAACCCACTTCCCTCAAGAAGTCTCCATCTCCTGAAGGTTCCACAACCTTCCCAAGCAGCACTACTCTACTGGACTAAATATTCAAATACACATGCCTATATTGGGGCAGCCTGTGTTCAAACCATCAAAGCAACAGACTTTGCAATAAATGGTGCTGGACCAATCACTAATCCATAGAGCATTGTAAGAGACTAGACTTTACCTCAGCACAGAAGAAGTCCAGCTGGAATAAAGTACTAAGTGTGAAAAAGAAAATTTTAAATTTGGGGTAAAAGCAACTATCTTTATGGCTTTGAAGCAAGGAAGAATTTATTAACCAACATAAAGTCAAACTCACAGAGGAAAAACATTGATAAAAAATCACGTTAAAACTTCTTTGTGGGGCTGGAGAGATGGTTCAGAGTTAAAGGCGCTTGCTTGCAAAGCCTGATGGCCTGGGGTTGAGTCCCAGTACACACATAGAAGAAACATGAGCAAAGTAGCACATGCATCTGGAGTTTGCAGTGGCAAGATCTGCCGTATGCCCATACTTACCGTGGCTCAATAAATATGTTAATATAAAATTATTAAAACTTCTATGTGACAAAGTTACTGACCATGGATAAAAGACAAATCAGGGCTGAAGAGATGGCTTAGTGATTAAGACATTTGCCTGCAAAGCCCAAGGACCCAGGTTCGATTCCCCAGGACCCACATAAGCCAGATGCACAAGGCGATTCATTCATCTGGAGTTTATTTGCAGTGGCTGGAGGCTCTGGAGCACCCATAATCTCTCTCTCTCAAAAAAAGAAAAATCATGTAGAAGGTAACATTTGTAAGATCTGTATCTAAAACATATATGAGATGGCTTAGTGGTTAAGGCGCTTGCCTGCAAAGCCTAAGGACTCAGATTCAATTCCCCAGTGCCCACATAAAGCCAGATGCATAAGCTGGTAGGAGGGTCACTGTCAGCTTGAGGCCACCCTGAGACTACATAGTGAGTTCCAGGCCAGCCTGGGCTAGAGTGAGACCCTAACTTGAAAAATCAAAAAAAAAAAATAGTTGTTCATTTCAAAAAGAAATAGGTCATAAAGCCTTTTGGATTGGTCATAAGGAATTTGGACTATTCTGTTAGTCATGCTTGGAAGCCATTGAAGGATTTTTAAAAAAAAAATTTTTTGTTTATTTTTATTTGAGAGTGACAGAGAGAAAGAGAATGGGCGCGCCAGGGCCTCCAGCCACTGGAAACGAACTCTAGACGCATGTGCCCCCTTGTGCATCTGGCTAACGTGGATCTTGGGGAATCAAGTCTCGAACTGGGGACCTTAGGCTTCACAGGCAAGCACTCAACTGCTAAGCCATCTCTCCAGCCCCATTGAAGGATTTTAAACAAGATGAGATTTCCACTTTGAGAGAATATTTGTATTTGGCTCATCTAGTTCATCTGCTAATAAAAGTCGGGGAAAAATTACCATGTTTTAACTATTTCTGGCACACTTTCTTTCTCCTCTGCATGTTTTAAAATTTTTATTTTTATTTATTTGAGAGAGAGAGAGATACAGAAATCGGCATGTAGCGCAAGACAGAGAGAGGGAGGGAGGGAGGGAGGGAGGGAGGGAGAGAGAGAGAGAGAGAGAGAGAGAGGGAGAGGGAGAGGGAGAGAGAGAGAGAATGGGCACACCAGGGCCTCTAGCCACTACAAACTCACTCCAGATGCGTGTGCCCCCTTGTACATCTGGCTTACATAGGTCCTGGGGAGCTGAACCTGGGTCCTTTGGTGTTGCAGGCAAGTGCCTTAACCACTAAGTCATCTCTCCAGCCCTTTTCTTTGTGTTTTAACAAAACTCTTCATCATTGAGATGTGTCCTGTGGGCCAGACAACATGATTATCAATGCAGAATGGGTATCAGCTACTTGGGAAGAAATCCCACAGACATGGAGCAACACCCTGAAATGCTGCATCACCACTGGCCTTCGGTGCACTGTGGTTGATGCTATGTGTAGAATAGCAACATCAACCACAAAATGACTTAAAAGAGGCAAGGTCTATATGTGAAGGAGTTTGGGGGAAGCATTATCTTATGTAGTACCCCATGTTTTCTTTTTTTCTATGTCCATGAGAAGAAATTTTTTTTCAAAAATATAGTAAGTTCTAGGATTGTAGTTCAGTTGTAGAGTACTAGCCTATCATATACAAAGCCCTGGGTTCAATCCTAAAGACCATGTAACTGGGTGTGATGATAAATACCTGTAATCCCACCTCTTGGGAGGTGTTGGCAAGATGATCAGAAATTCAAGGTCATCCTCAGCTGTATAATGAGTTAAGACCAGCACAGAGTGGAAAAAAATCAGCAAGATAGAAAATTAGAACGTGGTTGCCAAGGGAAGAGAGGAGTTAGTGTTCAGTGGCACTTACCACCAATTCAAAATGCTTTGTTTTATTTTATTATTATTACTATTATTTTATTTCATTTTATTTCGGTTTTTCAAGATAGCGTCCCACTCTAGCTCAGGCTGACCTGGAATTCACTATGTAGTTCCAGGTGGGCCTCAAAGTCACAGCAATCCTCCTACCTCTGCCTCCCAAGCACTGGGATTAAAGGTGTGCACCACCACATCCGGTTTAAAATGCTTTATGACCTGTATCTTTGCAAAATGAAGAGCTATTTTAAACTCACAAAAATTTAGAGAGCTGGGTGTGGTGGCTCATGCCTTTAGTCCCAGCAGAGGTAGGAGGATTGCTGTGAGTTTGAGGCCCACCTGGAACTACATAGTGAATTCCAGGTCAACCTGGGCTAGAGTGGGACCCTACCTCGAAAAAAAACAAAACAAAAAACTTAGAGAAAGACATAACATACAGCTGTAACTCAGACTTGAAAAATATTCGATAAATTTTTGAAAGTTTGTCATTTATTTAGAAGGTGTCTCAAAAAAGAAAAAAAGTTCTGGTGATTATATATATATATATTATATGTATGTGTGTGTGTGTGTGTGTGTGTGTGTGTGTGTGTGTGTGTGTAATTTGCCACCTTCACTATTACTAAGTATACAATCAGTACATTAAGCATACTCACATTATTGTGGGATCATCTGCCTACAGAGTGTATTATCTTTTAAAACTGAAACTGTACCATTAAACAATAACTTCTCTCCCCTTTTCTCTAGCTCTTGGCAACCATGTTATTTCTATCTTGCTAAATTTTCCTACTCTATATAATGTCATATAATATTTCTCCTTTGGTGTGTTGCTTATTTCACTCTAAACAATATGTTCAAATTTCATGCATGTTGCAGCAGAACCTCCTTCCTTCTTAAGGCTAAAGAACATACCATTGTATGTATATAACACGTTTTGTTAAGCCATTCATCCATGGATGAACAGCTTGGCTACTTCTGGCTTTTTTCAGAGATAAAACTGACAACTTTATTAAAATCAATTTTATTGAGATATAATTTCCATGTACTAAAATATTCTGATATTAAGTACAGCTCTATGTCTTTGCTTTACTATTTATCCTTGGACTGGCTTCAAACTTGTGATCCTCCTGCCTCAACTTTCCAAGTGCAGAGATTACAAGCATACACTGCCACATCTGACTTAAATTAAGTTTTAATAATTTATCATCACTGCAAGCAAGTATAGTTAACGTGGCTTAGGGAAGCCCTAAACCAGGTATGGTGGCACATGTCTGTAATCTCAGCACTTGGGAGGTGAAGGCAGAAAGGTCATGAGTTCAAGGCCAGCCTGAGCTACATGAGACCATCTGTCAAAAAAAATAAAAATAAAAAGGTAGAGAAGCCTGATGAGTAGTATTTGTGCCAATTCCATTTTCTCAACCAGAACATAAGGTGGATTAATTTCACATGAATATTAGATTTAGTGGAGAACAGTGCACCAGGCCATCACAGAAGTACCCACTCCCTCCCCTTGCTTTTATCCTTGTTTGGCAGGATGTCTCACGACTTCCCTGTCTTGGGCTTCCTCAAAGCATGGAAGCCTCAAGCAAGACAAGCCAAGTTGCATTTTCTGGGGGTGGTCCTCCACCAGAGGGTACTCCAGACAGAAGCTGCAGTGCTGCTAGCCTCAGAAATCCAAGGACAATGTTCCCACTGCTTACAGCCCACCAAGCAAGTCAAGCCAGCAAGGAAGGGAATTAGACTCCATCTCTTAGTGGAGCTACCAAATCTGTCAGGTACCGTTTTGTGGCTATGAACAAAAACCTGACCAGGTGGCTAGGGAAGTGGCTTAGCCGTTAAGGCAGTTGCCTGTGAAGCCTAAGAATCTCCGTTGGATTCCCCAGGACCCACATAAGCCAGATGCACAAGGGGGCGTATGCATCTGGAGTTTGTTTGCAGTGGTTTGAGGCCCTGGTGCGTCCATTCTCTCCTCTCTCTTCATATTCCTCTCTCTCTCTCTCAAATAATAATTAAATAAATTTTAAAAAAACCTGACCAGAAGTAACTTAGGGAAGAAAACAGTTTATTTTGGCTTAGAGTGCCAGAGAGTAGAGTCCACCATGCCAGAAAGGCATGGTAGGCGAGAGTGGAAAGCGTCGTCACATCGCAGCACAGTCAGGAAGCAGAGGAACACAGAGAGGGAACAGGAAATGGAGTCAGGCTACAAAATCTCAAGGCTCACTCCCAGTGTCCCACTTCCTCCAGCAAGGCTTCGCCCTATGAAGAGCTCCACAACATTCCCAGACCACTCCATTAGTTGAAGACCAGGTACTCAAACACATGAGCTAATAAGGGACATTTTACATTCAAGCTACCACACCAGTGTATACATAAAGGAAAACAATTAAAAGGAGCCACCCTTGGAGAGTACAAAAGACTATCAAATGTATTAAAGAAATGATGGGGCTGGAGAGATGGATTAGTGGCTAAGGCACTTGCCTGCAAAGCCAAAAACAAGGTTTAATTCCCCAGGACCCACTCAAGGTAAATGCAGAAGGTGGCACATGTGCATGGAGTTCATGTGCAGTGGCTCGAGGCCTTGGTGTACCCATTCTCTCCCTCCCTCCCTCCCTCCCTCCCTCCCTCTCTCTCTCTCTCTTTCTCTCTCTCTCTCTTTCAAATAAATAAATAAAAACATTTTAATAAAAAAATTTAAAAAACATTTTTTAAAAAGAAAAAAGATGGAAATGTTGGGCCGGGCATGGTGGCACACGCCTTTAATCCTAGCACTGGGGAGGTAGAGGTAGAAGGATTGCCATGAGTTCAAGGCACATCCTCAGATTACGTAGTGGATTCCAGATCAGCTTGCATGATCTGGGCTAGCATGAGACCCTACCTCAAACAAAACAAAACAAAAGTTGGAAAGGCTGAAGATATGGTAGCCACCAGTCATAGAACTCAACCATCGAAGGATATGTCATGTCTTTTGTTCAAAGAGGAGCTTCCCACTTACCAAGCAGCTGACATGCTACTCCATCTGCCTGCCCTTTGCTACAGTGAGGGTGCCGTAGTGAACAGAATGCTGTCACAGCTAGAAAACCACCATGATCAGAACTCCACATCACAATTCTCAGCTCTGAGGAAAGCTCCCCCTTGAACACTGTTGCAGTTACTTTTTCATTGCTGGGACAAACACCCAACCAGAAGTAGCTTGTGGGAGGAAAGGGATTATTTCAGGCTCACAGGTTCCAGGGCAACCACCATGAATGGCAGAAGAAGCTGGCTCACTTCCACAGATCCATAGCAGAGAGACACCATCAAACAGCCAGCAAACAAGAACAGCCAGAGCTCAAACTGCCTCTAAACACCTTAGAGCTGCTGGAGACTTAAGTAGTATGCTTAATCAAAAATCCCTGAGCTTGGGCTGGAGAGATTGCTTAGTGTGGTTATGGTACTTGCCTGTGAAGCCTAAGGACTCAGGTTTAACTCCCCAGTACCCACATAAGCCAGTGCACAAGGTGGTGCATGAATCTGGAGTTTGTTTGCAGTGGCTAGAGACCCTCATGTGCCCATTCTGTCTGTCTCTCTCTCATAAATAATAAATAAATAAAATGTTTTTTAATCCCTAAAGCTATGGGAGACATACATTCATATTCAAGCCACACCAACACAATGTATGTCCCATGCCATACATGACACCTGGCACCCCCAGTGACTTCACAAGCAGCAGCAACAGCATAGCTTGCCTACTTCTCAAATCCCACACAAATACCTCTGATGGGAAGAGCCTACCTCAGTCACAACACAGCCCTAGCTGCAAGAGAGTCTAGAAAACAGACTTTAGCTTTCCAGCCTCTGATGTGCAGCAGGATACACCAGAGGGCCTAGAAGGGATGTTGAGTGCCATTCCACTATGTCACCTACGCATATCCACGAATGTAACTGAGGAAATGGGTCCCGTGGTAAATTCTGTAATCCACCATAACCAACTTCTCTGAATCCTGCTCATAGGAACTCACCCTTGTAACTTCCCATACTTCATCCAGACATAAACCTTAACAAGGCTGGAGACCTTAAAGAGATAAATCCCATATAATTGCTTATATTTTCTGCCACTGGGACTTGGTTATTCTTGAACTTTTCATTTCAGGAAGCTGTTATTCTAATTTTGCATTATTTTTATTTAAAAAATTGTTTTTTATTTGAGAGCAACAGACAGAGAAAGAGGCAGAGGGAGAGAATGGGCATGCCAGGGCCTCCAGCTACTGCAAATGAACTCCAGACACATGTACCACCTTTTGTATCTAGCTCACATGGGAACTGGGGAATCAAGGCTTAGACCAGGGTCCTTAAGCTTCACAGGCAAGCACTTAACTGCTAAGCCATCTCTCCAGCCCCTAATTTCAAGTTATTTTTAAATTATCAACATGCCACTCTGTCCTCCCTGATTTTCCCCATTGCCATCAGGTTTTATATGCTCAACAGTTAGTTGTGTTACTAATTTATAAGATTTATTTAGGCCCCAGTTCTCTACTGTGGCAGCTTGTAAGCATCTTCCTTATTTCCCCTCAATAACCAAAAAAAAAAAAAAAAAGATGAAGAAGAAGAAGAAGTGAGGAAACCAAGCAACCACAAATCCTAGCAGCTTTTATAAAATTCTCAAGGTTTCATCCACTTTCAATATCCCTGTCACTAATGGCTATGTCCTTGCAGAGTGCTCTGGTGATGATCAGATTTTGTTGGATCAAACTGGGAAAAACATATTAAAGGTGATCACAATAATTCCAGCCCCAAATCCAAAGAGATAAGGATATGACTCAAGAACTTACCTAAAGTGACAGAAACTGAACCTGTCCCATGGAAAGGCTCATTAGCATTAAGCAGTGAAGATTTCAAGGCTAGCTGCTTTTGGTAGTGGTTGTAGATATTTATTTCAAAAGTATCTGGAAATCTCCGGCTCCTTGAGGCAGCTCCCTTTAATTCCTTTTGAAAGACACGGTGTCGTCCTGTGCCTCCCTCCACTGATGTTTTCCATTTCCTCAGGCCAGGCCAGCCATTGACACAAAGACTAATATTCGATGACAGATGGCTCTGTGAGCTTCTGGAAAGGCCATATCTCACTTTTGGAATGAAGCGATAGCCGAGTTCCTCTAGAGCCTTATTTATTATGCTGTTATTGTGCACAAACTCATTAGATGGGACGCATTCTGCCAGTCAACTTGATCCTACTCTCCCCCAGCCGTCATTCTGGCAGCTCGAAGATGACGCCAGATGATATGGGTAGACAGTACCACTGTCATCTCCTGTGTTCCCAAATGTGAGGCTACTCAACTGAGAGATCATGTTGGAGAAAGCTAGGGAGCCACTCTGTGGTACGCCATCGTTTAATCACCACGGCAGTCGCTAAATGGCACTCATGGGGTCCTGCTGGCTAGGCCATCCTAGTACTGGCAAGCCCACATATTGCCACTGTATGAAATCAGACTGCATCCATCCCTCCAGTCCCACAAGAGTGCTGTCAGTTCTGTGTGTGCCCTGGATTCTGGCTGAGGACCAGTCTTTCTCCCATTTCACATAGGCCCACTTCCAGCCTCAATGCCCAAGCACTTCTCTTTGGCACATTTGCAACAATCACCCAATTCTGCAGGACTTGCTGTACATTAGACTCCACGCCAGGCCAGATGTACAGAAAGATGGATATAGCATGGACTCTGCCCACGAGGACTTGTCTGTCTCACAGGAAAAACATACCATCTCAATATGAATTGTTTGCTTAAGGTGATGTTTCAGCTGTTATGCAAAAAGGCCCCCAGATATAGTCAGTGGCTTAGGGAATATGGGTGTTTGTTCCATAGTCATGAATAGCCCAAGGTTTTAGCAAGTGAGAAGGGTTCCACTTACCCAGAAACCCAGGTTCTTTCCATTTTCTTTTTAAAATATTTTATTCACTTATCTATTTATTTGAGATGAAGAGAGAGGGAGGGAGAGAGAGCAGATGGAGAGAGAGTGGGCACACCAGGACCTCCAGTCACTGGAAGGAACCCCAGACGCATGTGCCACCAGAGCATCTGGCTTACATGGGTGACTGGTGAATTGAGCCTGGGTCATTAGGCTTCACAGGCAAGTGCCTTAAAATCTCCCTAGCCCTTCTTTCCATTTTCCTCCTTCACCATCTCCAGGATATCACACTGGTCTGTGTGGCTAGGCTGAGTTATAGGCACTAGAGAAGGGATAGAGAAGAAATCCTAGGAAAGAGATTTACTTTTCAGACTGTACATAGGGATTTCTCACAGTCCATTGGTAAATAGTTCAGTGGCCACATTCAGGTTAACATGAGTTGGGAAACAATCCCCGCTGGTCACATGTTGCTAGGAAGAAGACAAAAGCAGCTTTTGGTCAGAAACCGCCATCTTTGCTACACAATACACAATACTGTGTGCTGACTGTTGATAGAGGAGCATCCCAGAGAAGCTGGAGCAGCACAGTGGCTAAATGTTTGTGTTCAGGACCAGACAAGCATGTATTCAAATCCTAGAACTTGGCCTGTTATCTGACAGCATTAGTATTTGCTACTGTGTGGACAGACTGCCCGTACATAGGTCCTATCACACTGAGATACCTTTGGACAGGGCCTCAAAGGGCCAGCAGGAGCTCAGCAAGGGAGCAGCTGGGGCCTCAGTCATCTTGGGCATGGAGGAGCCACAGGACATGTGTGACCAGGATATTACTTTTCCTGTAAGGAATTAGAATTTTCTGATACCACAGGCTACGATGAGGCCTGTCTAATCATGAGGAGCACAGCACCTGGGCATATCTATACCAGCAAATTGGAGTGTAGATGACAGTTCAAGGCATCGCCACCTCACTGGAAACTGGAGAGATGGCCAGGATAGATCCCAGGACCATAGAGATGATCACCTCAGAGATGCAGACACTCTTAAAGCAAGTACAGGACAAATTTCATACACTGCTTGACCACGCCACTGGGAGCATTGATTATATGAGTAGTTGCATTGATGATGTGGAGAAAACTTCACTCACTTCATGCCACAGGACGAGGTGGAAGAACTAGAAGAGGAAAACAAGGTACCTGCCCTAAAAAAAAGTTAAAGGTTTGGGCTAGAGAGATGGATCAGCAGTTAAAGGTGGATTTTTGCAAAGACTAATGGCCCTAGGTCAATTCCCCAGTACCAAGTAAAGCCATGTAAAGCATCTGGAGTCTGTGGTAGCAGGAGGCCCTTGAACACTCATACTCATTCCCTCTGTCTCTCTCAAATAAATTTACACACACACACACACACAGAGTGTTCAAGGGTACTGATCATTCAACACTATCTGAAACATCGTTTTTTTAAGCCAAGAGTAAACCCAGTGGCTTTCTGCAACTAAGTCCTATATATAAACAGGTTTTATAAATCATAGCTTCTTAAACTATAGATCGCAACTCTATCTGGGGCCATGTGATAAATGTGGGTGTTGTCAAACATTTGTAACAAGAAATGGCTTCTGAACACGCAAAGATCAAAATTTAATTCAAAATCAAGCATGTAGGGCTGGAGAGATGGCTTAGCAGTCAAGGTGCTTGCCTGCAAAGCCAAAGGACCCAGGTTTGAGTCCCCAGGACCCATGTAAGCCAGGTGCACAAGGGGGCACATACATCTGGAGTTCTTTTGCAAAGGTTGGAGGCCCTGGCTTGCCCATTCTCTCTCTCTCCTTGCCTATTTCTCTCTCTGTGTGTAAATAAATAAATAATAAATAAATAAATAAAATTGTTTTAAAAAATCAAGTATGTAATGAATCTAAGGTTTTCCTGGCAGCCCTCTCCCAGGTCATGTCATACAGCTTCATTGTGGCCTTAGTTTTCCACACACAGCATGCACACTTGGCACTGTGCATGCCTTCATGCCACACAATGCCAATTATTGCTGCCTGCCCAGATTAGAGACCATTGTATGTCATGCATTGCAGTGTTTCTACTGTACATACAAAGTATTCTACTATTATAGGAACATAATACTTTATGGAAAATAAAGATTAAACAAAGTTTAACATTTTCTTACCATCACATCTCAGTATATATCAAGTTAATATATCTTTGGATTATAATGTGTTAGATGTCTGATTATAAAATCAGCTGTCTGTGGGCTGGGGAGATGGCTTATTGCACACGTGTGAGTATGAATTCAGATACCCAGAATGCAAGTCAAAGCCGAACACTGTAGCACTAGCACCTGTAATTCCAGCATGCTACAGCAAGAAAGAAAGTGGAGACAGGACTCTCATGGACAGCTGGCCTGGCAAATGCAGCCATGAACAAGAGACCCTGCCTCAAACAAGGCAGAAGGTGAAGACAACACCCAAAGCTGTTCTCTGACCTCTACATTCGTGCCATGACACACATGCACCCACATTCTCACACATACACATCATACACATATAAACACATATAAATACAAAAAAATTACTGTAAGAGGCTCATAAAAAATAGTTAAGCGAATTTTGGTTTGAAATTAGACAGAATTTTTAACAGTTTATGAAATGGCCCTAAACATAATTGTGTCATTTTGTGCTTTGTATTTACTCAAAGCAATGTTCTCAGCATTGACAAATATAAAATCAAAATATTCATCAACTCTGAAAACCATGGGAGATGTTCTATATTTTTAGTATCAAATATTCAGTGAAGATTTCCTTCCTTATATAAAAATAAGCAAGCATATCCATCTCATTTGCATGCAAAATATGCTGTCATATTTAATAAGTGGTAATACATATGCCAAAATTTTTATTTAAATCAATCTCTTTGTGACTTATTAATAGTAAATATTTGATTTGCATTCCTATTCTATATACCTGGGGTCACACAAAAATTTCTTGGGCACAAAAGGGTCATGAGTGAAAAAATGTTTAAGAAGTTCAGGTATTCTTGGGCTGTGCAGATGACTTAGTGGTTAAAGCATTTGCCTGCAAAACCAAAGGACCCAGGTTTGATTCTCCAGGACCCATGTAAGCCAGGTGCACAGGGTGGCACATGTATCTGATGTTCATTTTCAGTGGCTGGAGGCCCTGGTGTGACCATTCTCTCTTTCTCCCTTTCTCTCTCTCTCTCTCAAATAAGTAAATAAATTTTCTTTTTAAATTTAAAAATGTATTCTTTTTTTTTCCTTCAAGGTAGGGTCTTACTCTAGCCCAGGCTGACCTGGAATTCACTATGTAGTCTCAGAGTGACCTCGAACTCACGGTGGTCCTCCTACATCTGCCTCCTGAGTGCTGGGATTAAAGGCATGCGCCACCATGCCCAGCATGTATTCTTTAAAAAATATATTTTTTATTTTATTTGCAAGCAGAGATAGAGAGAAGAGAGAAAGATAATGGGTGTGCCAAGGCCTCTAGACAAACTCCATATGCATATGCCTCTTTGTACATCTGGCTTTAGATGGATACTAGGGAACTGAACCTAGATCTTTAGACTTTGCAGGCAAGGGCCTTAACCACTTAGCCATCTGTCCAGCCCGTTAAAGTATGTATTCTTATCAGATCCTATATAGTTTGTTTGCAGAGTAGTCCCCTTATCCACAATTTCTCAAAGTTTGTGTTCTCACAATTTTTTAGAGTATGGTCAGTTGTGTCTCAATTGTTTTTCTAGCTGACTTTTTTTTTTTTCTGGTTGAGCTACTTGTCTTTGCCATGTATCTGTCATGATACTCTGCCTTGCTGTCAGTCTCAAAACAACTAGGCCAATATGTACTCCACCTTCTGAAACTATGAGCCAAAAGAACTCTTCACTCCTATTAAGTTATTCTGTTCAGGTATTTTGTCACAGCAATGGAAAGCTGACCAGCACACCTGGTATGGCCAAAGAAGAATTTTGAAACAGTCACTTCTAAACCCTGGTTCTGTAATGATTGGCCTGCAAGAAATTACCTACAACAGCTCCTCCTCCCTAGGTGTTATGCCCACTTAGTGATCCCCTCCACTCTCACACACATGTCCATGAACCTCTTCATTGGTAATAAAGCTCTTTGAAGTTTGGCCTGGCCTGTGGTCTGTGGTAGAAATGACAAAGTGCATTGTCTCGGCCTAAGCCCTAGGAAGGTTTTGCAGCTTCTTTTGCATTTCAGGAGAAGCCAGCTGCCATGTAAGATGTCTGACTACACAGAGACCACCATGCTATGAGGAATCCCAAGCCCACCACACGGTGTGTGGAGAAGAACCAAAGAGCCCAGAATCAGCCATTTATCCCAGTCAATCTCCCACCTTTTAATATTTTGTTTGTTTATTGTTTATTTTCAAGCAGAGAGAGAGACAGAATGGGCATGTCAGGGCCTCTAGCTACTGCAGTCAAACTGCAGATGCATGGGCCACTCTGTGTATCTAATTTTATATGGGTTCTGGGAAATAAAAGTTGGGTTGTAGGTTTTGCAGGCAAATGCTTTAACCATGGAGCATTCTCTCCAGCCCAGTCTCCTACCTTTTGAGCACTTGTGCACCCATCTGAAATAAAGTTAAGAGCCTGCCCAAAGTGCAGAACAAGAACCAATAAGGAGTTGCTGACGTAAGCCTCTGTGTTTGGGGCTGGTCTGTTACACAACCATATATATTTAAAGCCATGTGTGTTCTACCTGGTTGAGTAGACTCCTGCCAAGTCCTTTTTCTCTCTGTTCTTTCTTGATGGCCTAAATGCTCTAGCCACCACCTCCAAAGAATGAGGACTTCTCCTGCCTAATCACGATTCTACTATCTAATTTAAGACAATGACATTAATTCAATATCACTACCCAGTATAAATTCTCTTATATTTTTTTGATTTTTAAAAATGCTGGCAAATGCACCTAGGACATCATCATATATGCTAGGCAAGTGCTGTCTCTTGCAGTAATTTTTTTGTATTTATATGTGTTTATGGTGTATATTCAAGGGTGTATATGTGTTCATATGTCTGTGGGTATAGGTATGTGTGAGTGTGCATGCACATCTTTGTGCATGCATGTGGTGGCCACAGGTGGACATTAGATTGCTTCTCAATCATTTTCTAGCTTTTTAAAAAAGTTTAAACAGGGTATCTCACTGAACTCAGAGCTCACCATTTGCCTAGTCTACCTAGTCAGCTTGCCTCCAGGATCAGCTGTCTCTACCTCCTGAGTAATGGGATACAAATGTGTGCCACCACACATGGTGTTTATGAAGATTCTGGAGATCCAGGCTCAGGTCGTTATGCTTCCATAGCAGGTACTTAACCACTGAGATGTCCCTCCAGCCCTCTTACAGTATTTTGTACCTTGAGGTCCTGCTTAAGGATTATTAACTGCATTTGCTTTTTATAGACATGAGAAATTATTGAGGCCAGATGTGGTGGTACATGCCTGTAATCCCAGTACTCAGGAAGTTGATGTAAGAGAATTGTCAACTATGAGCCAGTCTGTGCTACATAATACATAATGGTGCCCTATCTCATGAAAAGCAAAAAGAGGGCTTGAGGGATGGCTTATAAAAACATTTGCCTGAAAAGCCAAAGGACCCTGGTTTGATTTACCAGGACCCACGTTAGCCAGATACACAAGGGAGCACATGCGTCTGGAGTTCATTCGCAGTGGCTGGAGGCCCTGGCATATTCTCTCTCTTTCTCTCTCTCTCCCGCTCTCTTTCTCTGTTAAATAAATAAGTAAAAATAAAATAAGTATTTTTTAAAAAAGCAAAAATGCTATAGGGCTGGCTTAGCAGTTAAGGCACTTGCCTGCAAAGCCAAAGGACTCTGGTTCAATTCTCCAGGACCAATGTTAGTCAGTTGCACAAGGGGGCATATGTGTCTGGAGTTCATTTGCAGTGGCTGGAGATCCTGCCATGTTCATTCTCTTTCTCTACCCGCCCCCCCCTCAAATAAATAAATAAAATATTCAAAAAGTAAAAAATCTGCAGAGATTGCTCAGTGGTTACGTGTTTGTCTGCAAAGTCTAATGACCTGAGTTTGGTTCTCCAGTACCCATGTAAAGCTGGGTGCACAAAGTGGCACATGCATGTGGAGTTTGTTTGCAGTGGCTAGAAACTCTGGTACACCCATTCTCACTCACTCTCTTTCTCTCTCTGTCCTTGCAAATAAATAAATAAATAAACTATTAAAATATTAAGAAAAAAGAAAAAATTATTGAAATGCATTTTACTAAAGAAAAGTATTACACATGTGTGTGTGTGTTTACTATGTGGGCAACTCTTTGCTCATGTAAATTTGGAATACCTGTTCTACCTACTTCACAGGTGATAAGCTTCAGTGAGGCCCCTAATTTATTTGTGGCAGACACTATTCCAAAATGAAACCTCTCTGGGTGATAAGAGCTTTCATGTGTTCATGCATGGCCACTGTGCTTGGACCTGCTACTTAGCATATTGGGCGCTGCATGTGCCTTATCCTTGTTCCTTTTTTATTTCTTGGTGGTCCACTCATTCCTCTGTGCATTTCCCTTGGGGAAACATCTCCTTCATCAATGAGGTGGAATGGTCTGCTTAAAGAGTGAGAGCTGGAGGGAAAGAATTTAAGATGAATTCAAGATAGTTTTTGCAGTGTGGTATCCCTCCACCCTCTTCTCAGGAAACTAAGAAAACAGTGCTGTAGGGAATCCACAATGGGACATGAGATGTCAGATGCTTGCCTATTTCTTTCTAAGTAAATAGCTGTGCCAGAGCTGGGAAAGGACTTCAGTGAGAGAGAAGGCAAAAGGGTAGAAGTGGTCTGGATCTTCTTCACAGCCTATGGGAAAGAACCAGTCATTAAAACTGGAAGGTCAACACTGGGGTGACTCAAAACTCACCATAATACTGAGAAGTAACAGTGGCATGTTCAGGACTAAGTGAGACCCCTCTCTCATATCCGCCAAGGCTCACAAACCATTGTAGAAGGGGTGATGAATAGAATGTAAGAGCCAAAGGAAAGATAGGACTACTTATAACACTTTCTTCCTCACACAAAATGGCCTTACTATTCATGACCTCATAACGTCTGACACTACCTACACAATACCTTCATAATAGGAGGGAGAAAAACAATGACAAAATAGAAAAGAGACTAATTTGAAAGAAGGGATCCAGTGGAGGGAGGATTTGGGAGGAGGAAAATGGGTTGGTGGGAGGGAATTATCATGTTTTTTTTTTGTTTATACTTATAGAAGTTGTCAATAAAAAGTTTTGAAAAGAAAAACATCATGAAGTAACACACACACACACACACACTCTCTCTCTCTCTCTCTCTCTCTCTCACACACACACACCCTGGTAGGTGAGTCTTATTCCTGCTGAGCAAATCTGACATTTCAAAGAGCCTCTTAGCCCAGGAGAACTCTCAAGCCCTGCTCTGGAGTAAAGCATGGGACTTGGAGTCTTCCCCTTGAAGACTAAACTTGGCCTGAGCTCACTACTAAACACAGTGCTCAGGTATTTCTGGTGCCAGAGCTGCCATGGTCAGAGAAGTATTCATCAGCTGCTGGCTTTATACTTGCCTCAGGAAGCACAAGGTTAAAGTTAGAAAACAAGAGATAGCATTGACCCTAAAGTCTAGAACAGTACACATGACCCTGTTGGCATAGCTCCTTCATAAGTCTTGTCAGTAACCACTGCTGACCTCTGTGTTCCAGCTGCCTTTATCTACTAAACACAATAAGTCCTTTTTTCTAGGCAGCAAAAAGCTTTATGCAGAGATTTACAAGTGGATGTCAAGTATTCTGATCACAGCCTTTTCTATCATCCTAGTGGGTTATATAAGCAGAAACTCCAAGGTGGCAGCACTCACAGTTCAGGGTGGGGATGACGGGTTGATCTGTGCCATACAACAAGGTCAGAGGGCTCTGCCTCTTTGCCGTCCCCCAACATCAATTTCACCTTCTCCAACTTCTCGCAATAAGAATGGCTTCCGATAGCTTTTGGCCTTGAATTCATTCATCCTCACCAGGCAGATGAGACTCAAGAAGACAAAGAAGCAATATCCTGGGAAGAGTGGTCTGCAGACAGAGCCGGTTGTACCTTGGGGACACCTGGAAAAGACAAGCAGAAATTCAGCCATGCTCTCTCCGGGCAGGATAGCTTCCTGTGGACAGAAAGAATGCAGCTTAATGCTTTTTTTGTCAACTCTGGCTCATGTGAATCCCTGGCTGTGTTCAATTCTGGAAGTGTTTGAGTAAGATGGGAGGCAGTCCTATTCCACTCCAGCGTGTAAGGTAATCTGTCTTGCTCCCTGGATGGGGACTCACTGGGAAGCAGTTGTCTTGTTGGTGTACAGTCTTGCTCTGCCATCCTTCTCCATAGAGCAGGGGTTCCCAAACCTGAGTGGAATCAGATTATATCTGGCAGATCATGTAACTAAAACCTGCATCCCTAGGTCTCACCTCCAGGTGTGTGTAGTGGTCACGCTGTGGCTTAGCTTGAATGGTCTGTGAGAACCTGAGAAGAATGTGTACTCTACAGCTCCAGATGAATGTCTGGAGTACCAATTATATGCAATTGGTGACAGCATGGTTTTATGCCTGCTGGATCTGTCCATTTCTTTTCTTCATTTGTCTATTATTAACACAGATTAATGGGATCCATGGTAATATTTTAATACATGTACAAAGCATACACTGACCATGCCTATCATCTCCTCTTCTACCCTTATCACACATTAACCTGCCTAGTTCCTGGTAATTACTCTCTCTGTCTCTTTCTCTCTGTCTGTCTGTCTTTCTTGTCTCTCTGTTTCTCTCTCTCTCCCAAGAATTTCATATAGCCCATACTGGTCTCGAACTCACTATGTAGCTGAGAATGACTTTGAACTTCTGATCCTTCTGATTCCATCTCCCAAGTGCTAGTCTTACAGATATAGACCATCATGCCCAGTTTTCCACTGAGTGGATCCATTAGCCAATCCAAGAGCACACCATGGCTGTGTGCCGCTATTGCACTTGTGTGAGCATCACATCAGGTTGTTTGCTTCTGAATAGCTTAGACTTTGAGTTGCTTGAACAAAGTGACCACTTTCCCTCAGTAGCTCATGTAGCACCTTCCAGCACTAGATGGGCTGTCTGAGGACTGGCTGTCTTCTGGATTCCAACCTGGTCTGTCTATGGTGTATGCCAACAGTGTTTGGTGTCTTCAGCAGTAGGGTCTTACCATTAACCTCTGGTGGGTAATCAAGTGCTGTGACAGAAGTCTGTCTTGTTTGTTTTGGGAGAGCTTGTAGGTCTCATCATTAGGTCGTTGTGGATGTTAAGCACATCCTGGTACAGGGAGTTATAGGCCAGCACCAAGGGAAAAGAAAAAAGAAGAAAACACCACCACCAAAAAAGAGAGAAACAGGAGACATTTAATGTTAGGCTTCATCTCACCCTCAGAGCCCTTTGGTTCAGGTGCTCCCCCTAAGGTCCTATTGAGGGTTCAACCTTTTAGTGTAACTTCCAGGATATAGGATTCTATGATACCCTTTCAACTTGGATTCACTTTTGTGTGTCTGACCCCACCCATCCCCTGCCTCCAATCCCTACCCTCCATACTGTCCAAGTCTTGAGATGTCATTCAGTATGTCAGCAACTCAGGCTAATCCAGGTTAGGAAACACAGATGAGTGAGAACATGCAACAATTGTCTTTCTGTGATTGTGTGAGTTTACTGAGTATGATCTGTTCCAAGTTCAACCAGCTTTCTACAAATTTCATTGTGTCATTTTTTCCTATTGCTGAGTAGAATTCCAATGTGTAGATATACCACATCTTGGTTATCCATTCATCCAATGACGGGCACCTGGATTGATTCCAGTTCTTAGCTATGATGAATTGAGCAGCTATAAACATGGTTAAGCAAATATGTCTGAATTGAGGTATGGAGCTTTTACAGCAAATACCCAGTAAGGGAATAACAGGATCTGTTGATAACAATATATTCATCCTTTCCAGGAGTCTCCATATTGATTTCCATAGTGGTTGTACCAGCTTTCATTCCCACCAATGGTGAATGAGTGTTCTTATTTCTCCACATCCTCACCAACATTTGTTTTTATTTGATTTTTAATGTTTGCTATCCTTACTGGAGTATAGTAGAATCTCATAGTTGTTTTAATTTGCATTTCCCTAATGATTAGGGATGTTGAACATTTTCTTAAGTATGTGTTAGCCATTTGTAATTTTTCCTCTGAGAACTCCCTATTCAGTTCTCTGCCCTACTTTTGCAGTGGGTTGTTTGATTTTTTTAACTGTTTAGGTTTTTTTAGTTCTTTGTAGATTCTAGATATTAGGCTTCTGTCAGTGGCATAGTTGGTGGAGATTTTCTCCCATTCAGTGGGTAATCTATTGGCTGTGCTTATGGTATGTTTGTCTGTGATTTTTAGCTTCATGAAATCCCATTGGTTGAGTGATTGTTTAATTTCCTGGGCTGCTGGGGTTTTGTTCAGGAAGTCTTTTCCAAGTCCTCTATTGTGGAGCACACCTCCTATTTTTTTCTTGTAGTAGTTGAAGAGTAAGAGAGAAACAATTCACAACATACAAAGAGTGAATTCCAGGTCAGCCTGGGCTAGAGTGAAACCCTACCTCGAAAAACCAAAAAATAAAAATAAATGCAAATAAATAAAGAAATACAATTTCTTTTAAAAAGGTACATATTTCTAAGCCAGCTCTGAACCTATGATAGAAAGCTAGAAACCTGTTCTTACCATTCACTGCAAGAAAAACTGTTTGATATTTATCTTTGATTATTGTTGAGAATGCTAATTAATTGAAAGCATGCTCCTATCATACTCTTCTAAATCCAGGAATGTGAGTAGCTTCTACACTGTACAGCCATAAGCCAGATAATGATTCAGTTTTGCATAACACAAGTGTCCAATTCCATGTCTTAGTTTTTATTCAAGTTTCTTGAATGACTCTATTTAAGATAATCATTTTAGAACAAAGAAACACACTAGTTCATGTGGAAGATTCATTTGAGAAAATGACATAGAGATTTGCAGAACAGTGTGAATCAGGTTTGAGAAACAAGAAATAAGAAATGGCACTTGCGCACTTTGTGCGCTAAATTATTAATACATTTTCCCCCTTCAAGTTGATACCATCTTATGAAGCACAACTGGCCATGGGTGATTTTTTTAAAATGCATAATTCTTCTTGACCACTTGCTTCTATCCTTGTTTTCAGCTTGAAGATATCACAAGTGGAGACTTGGTAATAGGTTTGAACTTCATGCAAATTCAGTATTGCCAAATGACTTAAGTTTAGTTGCTTAAGCAGTGAATAAATAATGAGACAGGATGAGTTTCAGCTTTCTTTTTTTTTCTTTCTGTAATTGTCATGAACCACACATTCCAATTTTCCAGTTTGTGCTTCAGTTAAAATTGCATCAATGTATTTAGTCACTTTAGGCTCTCTAGGAAACATCTGCTAGCATCTCCTCATGTAGTTATTGCCTCTGTGAGTCTCATCCTTCAGAGATGCTATATGTTGCCCCCCTAACACAGAGCTTTGCTTATAGTAGATGTTTGTTTAATGTTTACTGATTAAATCTGTAAAGAACAAATGCCCTGTGTACCCATTTCCCTTCAAAAACAAGATTTCTAAAATTCTAGATACAAGATTGGTATGGCTTTCCTTAGAGAGAAACAAAATTTCAAAGTTGATAAAGACTGTGAAGTTTCTCATTGGAATGTGACAAGTCATACCCCCACCTCCACTTCAGTGCCATACTGATCCCTTTGATACAACTGTGTGTCATGGCACATGGACAGCCATATGGCTATTGGCCGCTGAAGCACTGTCACTAAGGTGTGGCTTAGTTGTGGACAGGCAAGTAGCCAATGACATGTGACTGGAGAAAGCACAAACCAGAGTGGAAAGTAGAGTCTGAAAGGGAGATAAGGCAAATGGTAGTGATGCAAGATTTTAGATTTCTGGAGGGGTTCCTACAGTCTGTGTGTGAACCCCAACTTTTGGGCCCTTGTCTATTTAGCAAAGAATTGGAAAAAAACAAGACTCCATGAGGAGTAAATTTTGGATTATTAAGTTTATTTAGGGACAAAACATGACTAATGAGGTTTATTGTAGGGGGAATTAACAGCCAGAGAAGAGGCTAGCCAAAACTGAAGCCAGAGGATAAGTCTTCTCTTTGCCTGGCTGGAAAGGCAGAAGGAGATGGAGGAAGCTTCCATTATAGTGAAGTGTCTAGGGTCAAAAAGAGGAGTATACACTCACAAAGGCAAAACATAAGAACCAAAGATTCCCTTCAAATAAAAGACCAGAGAGAATTAAAAAATAATGAAGCGTTCAGAGATCAAAGAAAAAATCATGCATGTAATCAAAGTGAGCAGTACCCCAAAAACAGGACACAGAAGGCAGGCAGAAAAGTATCTTGGCCTAGAGATGTGGTCTCCCCTTCTCAGCCAGGCTGGGTAGGGAAGAACCAGACTTACATGCATTTTAGTAAGGCAAGATCACAGGGAGAGGAGAGGGTGAGTCCCTTTGGTCAACCTCCTTTCCAAGGATCATACATCCACTTAGGGTGAGCTTTTTTTTTTTAATCCGACTCAGGTGCATAAGGTGTTTTGATTTGTTTGTGGACTCAGAGCCAAGACTTGATTGGCTCATGGGCTCAGGGGGCTGACCCAGAGAGGCCAAGCTGAGGCAGGAACTTCCGGCCGGGGAGCGTTGCTGGCAGCCATCTTGGAGAGGACAGGATAAGACTATTTTCAGTTTTGCTAGGACATAGAGAATGGCATCTCCTTGTTTCCCCTTTGGGCTCCTGCCCCTAAGTGCCTGGTAAAAGCAACCTTACTCCTGTTTCTCATTCAGTAGTGAGTCAAGTGCCTAGACATGGCAGTGTGAATTCCACTCTAGAGAAACCAGAGGCTTCTGCAGATCCTGACAGTGCTAGCAATGCCCATTGTTATAAACCCATGTAGGGAAAAAAGTACAAATCCTTGTAAAAATAGTTTTTAGCTTTTTTTTTTTTTGCATGTGTGTGCTTGTGGTGTGCATGTTGTGCATACACATTCGCATGTGTGGGCACATGTATATTCAGCTGTGAATATACTGTTCATCCATGCAGAGATCAGAGATGGACATTAGGTGTCTTGCTTCTATTACTCTGTACCTTATTTATAGAGGCAGGGTCTCTCCCTTGAACCCAGAGCTCAGCAATTCATCTACTCAGTTGGCCTGGGAGATCACCTAGCTCTACCTCCTGAGCACTAGGATTATGGGCAGGCTGCCATGTCCAACTGGCATTTACACAGGTTCTGGGAATCTGATTGGGATTGTGTGGCATAGGCGGTATCAATGTCTTACAAAGTTAAACTTATTACTACTGTGGAGCCTTTTATTTATTTATTTTTCTTCTTTTTTCCCTTTATATTCCACTCAGACTGTGTTCTCTCCTTCTAACTCTACCAAGGAGAGAAAAGAACGATCAATGGCAATGGGCAGTTGCACAAAATAACACACAGTGCCAGCTTCAAGCTCAGGAGAGAATACTGTGCCTCTTCATGGTTTTGTGTATTCTACACAGTCTGAGAAACCTCTCTAATAAGGAACTATAGAAATGATCCCTGAAAGTATAGTCTTGGAGCCTTTATTTGTAAGTGCTTGCTCCAAAAAACAAAAATGAGTGTAGTTCACACATACAAAAAAAAAAAAAAAAAAAACCCTAGCCGGGCACGCCTTTAATCCCAGCACTCGGGAGGCAGAGGTAGGAGGATCGCCGAGTGTTCGAGGCCACCCTGAGACTACATAGTGAATTCCAGGTCAGCCTGAGCCAGAGTGAGACCCTACCTTGAAAAAAAAACCTAATGCATGCATGTTCACACTATTATTATCCAATTTAGGAGCTAGGGAGAAAGCATTGTGGTTTTGTGAACTCATAAGTAATCTATTCTATTCCTATTTTAATTGACAGACCACAGTTTCTATCACAGGCCAAGACCCTCTTCAGGGAATTTTTTTTAAAGGCAAATTACAGTTGATGTACTTAGTTAAATGACCATCTCATATCTCAGTGATTTCTTTTTTTCCAATCAGGAATTTTAGCCAGGGCAGTCACATTTGTATTCCAAGTCAGCCAACTCTGACCAACCAGTCAGGTCCCTGCTTAAGACACACCTTGACAAGTGGATTAGATGTTCCCATGAAAGGCAGATAAATGTCACTCATGTCACTATAAATAAAAGTCTGGGCTGTCTTATCAGCTTGTAGGGTTGAGGTCTTACCTTCCACACTTCTCAGAGTGCTTTACACTTTATTATCCTTTAAACGAGGTCTTTTCCATTCACTGAGCCACTTCCATTTACACTGCAGAGGGAATTATTACTGTTCAACTCTTTGAAACACCTGGCTTCTGTCAACTTTCTGTCTTCCTTTAAGAGACAATATAACCTGTGTCCTTAAATAAGAATCTGCCATAATTTCCTCAAATGTCATGTTACAGTGTGAAATGGCGAAGGATCCGTCCATGGTCCTGAATCAAGGATTCTTCTACATGCTTCACAAGTGAATTATGCCTTAGCAGGCTTTGATGATTTGGGGTTACAGTTTAGAGCATAGGATTTGTTATTTAATTCCATGTAATAACACATATGAATTTAGTCTGTGGTCCTCACCACATCCTGCTCTTTAAAACTTAGGTATATACATAGGGCCAAACCCACTGAATGTGTCAGCAGTCTGCATATATCTCTACATATAGAGCATTGCTTCCCAAAGCATGTAGGGGTCACAAGCCCATTAGGCACTCTGTGAAAAAAGGATTCTCACACAGAAATTCAGAGATTGGTTAACCAAGAAGGCTCTAAGTTAGCTATAGCAATAGTCTTCTTAGCTCAGAATTCCCACTTACATGACAACAGAATCATTCTCACACATTTTGTATTACATTACTCATTTTTACATTTTTACATTTTTTTGTGTCTAAGGATGTTATATGTTTTTAGTTGGCTTAAGGGTGTGAACATAGTAACACTCTGGCTATATTTATCAATGTATACTCGCTGAAACTTTAACGTGTATCTCTCAAATAAAAAATATCTTTTTAGGCTCTTGTACAGATCCACTGCTCTGGTGAAGTCAAGAGACCGAGCTTAAGCCCGAAATAAAGCTCCTTGCCCTTGCAAAAAAAATATATTTTTAAAATAAAAGCTAGAGAGATGGTTTAGTGGTTAAGGCACTTGCCTGCAAAGCCTAAGCACCCTTATTCGAATCTCCGGATTTCAAGTAAGCCAGATGCACAAAGGTGAGGCAAGTTCAGGGTCACACATGCCCATGAGGTGGTGCAAGCATCTGGAGTTCGACTGAAGTGGCTGAGGCCCTGATGCACCAATTCTCTCATGTGCATGCTCTAATATTTTTTTTTAAATTTCAAATGTATCTTTTAGTTAGCTACATTCCTGCATCACACTTCTGTGCCTGTATTTCTGAGCCTGCAGTAAGTGAGCTATGTATTTAAAGTAATAATTACCTGAGAAATCTGTTGGGAATTTTATATTTTTTAAACTTTTAATTGGGTGACCTGGAACTCTGTAGCTCAGGCTGTCCTTGGATTCATGGTGATCCTCCTGCCTTAGCCTCCCAAGTAATGGGGTTAAAGGCATGAGCCACCAGGCCTAGCTTGAAACATATATTTTATAAAGACAAAGTACTGTCACTAAAAATGTGATGAAGTGGGCTGGAGAGATGATTTGTTGGTTAAGGTGCCTGTCTACAAAGCCTAACAACCCAGGTTTAATTCCCCAATACCCATGTAAGGCCAGAGGCCCAAAGTGGTGCATACATGTGGAATTCATTTGCAGCAGCTAGAGGTGCCTGTTCTCTCTTACTCTCCTTGGAAAGAAGTTGAAAAACAAAAACAAAAAACCATCTGGTTTCTAAGTCTGCAGAAGTCTAAATTCTGATTCAGTATCTCTGGGAATTTCCAACACTCACTCATCACCTCTTCTGCTTATTGAGCTCTGCTATGTCCTGTGGGTCTAGACCACAGTGACCCCAATATAAGATTCATTCTCTTCTTCCAGTTCTACAAGAAATAGCCTTCCATGCTCCATATCCTTTCTATCTTTTTATTTTTTGACTATTTTTATATTTTATTTATTTATTTGAGAGAAAGAAGCAAGTACAGATAGAAAATGGGCATGCCAGAGCCTCCAGCCACTGCAAACAAATACCAGCTGCATGTGCCACTTTGTGCATCTGGCTTACATGGGTACTGGGGAATCAAACCTGGGTCCTTAGGCTTTGCAGGCAAGTGCCTTAACCACTAAGCCATCTCTCCAGGCCCTTTCTATCTTTTTGAAAAATGCATTTATTTATGTGTGTATGTGTATGGACCCTCCAGATCCTCTTGCCCCTACAAATAAGCCCCAGATGCTTGCACCACTTTTTGCATCTGGTTTATGTGGGTGGCTTGGCAACTGAACCAGCCTGATAGGCTTTGCAAGCTCCTTTACCCTCTAAGCCATCTTTGTAGTCCCCTCTTTTTTGTCTTTCACCTTTTTTGTTAAGAATGTGAAAAACTCCAATTTTTCATACATGAATGGTTTGAAAAGTTTTATTAACTTCAGCAAGTATAGGAAATAGAAAAATGAATTTTACAGAAGGTCACAGAAATTTCCAATTTCCACTAACAAATGTTCTACTTCAATGGCGAAGCAATGATAATGCTATGGATACTCCACAATCAATGTGCTGCAATAGAAAACAGTCAGTCATGAAAATGTTACATTATTTCAGTATATTTCCTTTAAAATTTCAAATTTAAAAATCTCCAATTTTCTTTCTTTTTTATTAAATAGGCACAAGGGTTCTTATTTTAATATTTTATTTATTTGAAAGAGTTGAGAGAGAGAGAAGGGGGGGGGATGGGTGCACCAGAGCCTCTAGTCACTGAAAATGAACTCCAGATGTGTGCATCCTCTTTTGCATCTGGTAATGTGGGTCCTTTGGCTTTGCAGGCAAACACCTTAACCTCTAAGCCATCCCTCCAGCCCAAACCTCCAATTTTCATACAACTTCTATGCAAACCAATTTCATCACACGGTTTAATGGGCTGTTACTGGTTTAAGATGCTTCCTAAGAGACAACTGATCTCAAATTAGCCTAATGTGAAGTGTGTGTGTGTGCACGCCAAAGGACAAGCTTGTCAACTAAACTGTAAAGAGAGGGGTTTAGTGGGCCATAAAACTTCTTGAAACCAGGTACTTAAGGTTCCCATTATAGATTGGCACGAAGCTTCCTTTTTCTTTTTCTTTTTTTTTTAAAAAAAGCTTTTATATTTATTTGACAGAGAGAGAGAGAGAGAGAGAGGGAGGGAGGGAGGGAGGGAGAGAGAGAGAGAGAGAGAGAGAGAGAGAGAGAGAGAGGGAGAGAATGGTATACCAGGACCTCTAGCCACTGCAAACTCCAGACACATGTGTCACCTTGTGCATCTGGCTTATGTGGGTCCTGGGGAATCAAACCTGAGTCCATTGGTTTTGCAGGCAAATGCCTGAACTGCTAAGCCTTCCCTCCAGCCCATTCCTTTTTCTTTTTTTTTTTAAGCATTATTTATTTATTTATGGGTGGGGGAAAGAGGAAGGGAGGGAGGGACAGAGGGAGGAAGAGAGAGAGAGAGAATGGGAAACAGAGAGGAGAAATTAGGGCTTCTTGCCACTGCAAATGAACTCCAGATGCATGTACTATTTTATACACCTGGATTTACATGGGCCCTGGAGAATTGAACCTAGGCTGGCAGGCTTTGTAAGCAAGCACTTTTAACTGCTAAGCCATCCTTCAACTTTTTTTTTTTCTTTGTTGAAGAAAAAGGGGTATCTTTATGTAACCCAGACTGGCCTCCACTTTCATCTCCCTAGTGCTGGGGTCACAAGCATGTGCCTGCCACTTTGCCAGGAGGGAGTTTCAGTTCTTATAAAGCTCTGATTTTCTTTTCTTTTTGTTTAATTTTTTTGTTTATTTTTAGTCATTTACTTGAGAGTGACAGAGAAAGAAAGAGGGAGGCAGGGAGGGAGGGAGGGAGGTGGGGAGGGAGATAGAGAATGGGCACACCAGGGCCTCCAGCCACTAAAAATGCAACTCCACATGCATGCACCACCTTGTGCATCTGGTTTACGTGGGTCCTGGGGAATTGAAGCTCAAACCGAGGTTCTTAGGCTTCATGGGCAAGCACTTAACCGCTAAGCCATCTCTCCAGCCCACAGCTCTGATTTTCTGAAAGTGGTTGTCTTACATCCTTTATGGTTCAAAGTTCAAAATGTCTGTTAAGGACTCTCCACAGCTCAGCTTGGTCTGTTTCCTGTTCCTTCCTCTCTGTGTGTTCTCATAAGAACATAGTAAATCCCAGTGAAACCAAGTACTTGAGGAGCAGGGGCCATTTCCAAGTATAATGAGCGATTTCATCATAAACATAATACTATGGTATAGTTTTGACTATCCAGTTTAATTTTTCCTGGGGTGGGGGTTTGAGGTAAGACTTCACTCTAGCCCAGCCTGACCTTTAACTCACACTGTAGTCCCAGGCTAGCCTCAACCTCACAGTGATCTTCCTCTTACCTTTGCCTCTAGTGTGCTGGGATTAAAGGCCTGTGTCACCACACCTGGCTAGTTTTGACTATCTTTATTATTATTATTATTAACAACATATTTCATATGGATACCTCATGTGTTGGTACCCTTTTCTTTCCCTGTCTCTGCTTCCATTCTGTTGGGATACTCCTCAGTGGGGTTGCAGGTATTCCCTATGGGGTTGTGATTTATGCGTTGTGGGAGCAAGTTTTGGCCATCTTTAAGGAAAATACCAGTTAACATTTATGTAAGTTCCTCAGCAGCAATTTAAACCAAGTATCACCAGACTACAGAGGAGCGGGCACCATGCATTGCCAGATAGCCGCCCAGAGGAACACTTTCACAGAGGCCTCTTGAAGTGAGCCATTGGGATTGAGTGTGGTTTGTCAGGCCCAGAGGGATTCAGGAGAGAGACTTCAGGCTGGAGCAAATGGACATAAATAAGTTCCCTTCCAGGCCTCTCCTTCCATATGCTGGGGGAAAACAATGTATTTGAAGCCATCAGAAAACAAGGATCAAATATCATATGTGAGGACGGGATTAAATGATCTTTGCCTGAAGTGAAACACAAGCTGTGTGAATAAACAGGAGACTGAACCCTTTTACAACCTGACTGTTAGATGTTACACAAGGCTTACATAGTGGATTCCAGCTTAAGGAAGGTGGCCTTGCTGTGCTGCTTTGTTACAGGAAACAATTACTGCCTCAAAGCCAAGCTCTTGCTGCACACGTACAAACACCCCTCATAAAAACACACAGTTTCTACTTTCTTGCCTGCTTCACCAGTGAATAAACTTTCGATTATCTTTTTGTTAATTCTTTCGCCAACTAACCATGTTACCGGTTAACACGACACTAACGGTACCCTCAGAGGGCTCAAACGATACTTAAATCAGATCATCCCTTAGTCAATGCACATTCTAGGCACTCAAGCGTGGTAAAACAAGCCAGGTGTGGTGGTGTTTACCTTTAATCCCAGCAAGGGGTAGAGATATCACCATGAGTTCGAGGCCACCCTGGGATTACATAGCCTTGGCTAGAGTGAGACCCTACCTCAAAAAGCTTAAAAAAAAAAAAAAAGGTGGTAAGACAATTTTTTTTATACACGCGTGTGGCTGAAAAGTTGGATTAGATTTTAAATGCTGGCTAGATTCTACAACGATGTAAGTGGTTTATTTATGCAAAGCTGCCTTTAAAAAAAATTGTTACATGCCTTTTCATAGTACTAAGCACTGTGGCATCAAAGTGAGAGAAACCAGGAAATGTAAACGAGAGAATTTAGATGTTTCCTTGCGGCCCAAGATTGAGATGAGAAAGAAAGGTAAAACAGGGCACGAAAGACCATACAGGCCAGGACGAAGTGTCCCCTGGCCTGCTGGTCCAGCCGAGGTCCGTGAAGTAATAGCCGGGGACAGAAGCCGCCCCTCACCCGCAGCCGCAGATCTCACAACCCGGCCCGGGGGGTGGGGGGAACGCCGAGTGACAACCATCCCAGACAGGCAATCACCTAAGCCACCTCCGCGCCCTAGACCCCAGCTGAGCCCGCTTCCCGTCTTTCCCCGCGGCGGAGCGTTGCGTCACTTCCGGCTGCCGGCCGCACGTGGGAGGAAGTGCCGGTGCCCGCGGCCGCCGCTCTTGCCTGTCTCTGTGGTTACTCTCCCGCCGGCCGGCCGCTGCCCTCCCCCCAGGCCGCGCTGCCGCAATGGGAGTCCCGGCGTTCTTCCGCTGGCTCAGCCGCAAGTACCCGTCCATCATTGTCAACTGCGTGGAAGAGAAGGTGAGGAGGCGCGGGGGCTGCGTGAGGCGGGAGCCGGAGCCCGCGCGTCGTGTCTCGGCTAGGCCGCGGTCCTAGCGTCCCGGCCCCTGGCCCCGGGCAGCCTCGCGGCCGGCCGCGGGCCAACACGCGGCGCAACGCGGGTTCGGAGATTTGCGTGGCTGAGAGCAGTCTGGGCGGGGCGAAAGCCGGGGGGGGGGGATCGGAACCCGCGGCGGGCAGCTCCTCCCCTGCCGGCTTTTCCCGGCAACGGAAGGCTCCGCCTGCGGCTTTGTTTCCTCTTGGCACTGTTGACTTCCCGGCTGGGCAGGTGTTGGAGAGGAGGGTTGGGAACCGGAGAAGGTGGTTGAGCCCCACTTGCCTGGTCGTTTGAATTAGGTGGCTAGGTATGCGCCCATGCCCATCCTAGCTTTTAACCGTGTATTCCTGGCGGAGGGCTCTCATTGTTTACTATCCTAGTAAAGTCATGTGCTGCTGTAAGCCATAAGCGGAAAAGCAGCAGATTAGAAAGGTCTAGACCAGAGGACAAAGTAGTGTGGTCTGTCTGAGAAGTGACCTCCCTCTCCGCTATGTTCCGACTGTTTATTATTTTCAAGATGATTACATGCACGTCAACACTGTACTTTTGTTGGTTGTTAATATATAGATAGATTCTTAGCTGTTGGTGAGTTTCATTTTCGCTCCCGGAGTTCTGTCGGAGTTCAACTTTGTAGTGTTCATTAGAATTTCTGGATTGGGAAGGTTCGGGGCACATGTTCCATCCCCTTCTTGGGTTTAGAAGTTAGTGTAACACCTGCTTGTCACTAGGAATTTAGCAAATTTTACTCAGATTAATATCTAGGGCTTAAAAAAACGAGCTCTTAACCCAAGAGAGATCAAAAGCTTTCTTCTGTCAATATTTTGCTTTTCCCAAAACTGAAATTGCTTAGCTGAAAGCAAAAAGCACCTGTCTCTTCCCGGTTTTCCAGAGAGAGCCCCCTTTAACTGTTTTGGTTCTATCTTTTAGCAACTTTTTTTTTTAATGAGAAAATTGGCGCCCCAGGACCTCCAGCCAGTGCAGACCTTGTGCATCTGGCTTACGTGGGTACTGGGAAGTAGAACCTGGGTCTTTAGGCTTTGCAGGCAAGGGCCTTAACTGTTAAGCCATCTCCCCAGCCTCTGGTTAGGTCTCTTAGGTGTTGCTCTTAAACTTGGCTAATTAATCGGTTTTACGTCTGTCTAATCAGTTCCATAATCGGAGAGGATTTAGACGCTTACTCAGTTTCCTCCCACATCTTAATATAGATCACTGTCTCTAATTAATAAACTTTTAGCTTCAAGTAATTCCTTTTAAAAAAGAATTCCATCACCAGTGTCTTTTGACTTATTAGTTTCTACATTTTCTGCTGCCCTTACCCTTCATGCCAAGTTTGTCAGCTTTATGTATTTGCAAGGAGAGAGAGAGAATGGGCATGCCAGGGTCTCCACTGCATCTGGCTTTACATGGGTACTGGGAACTTGAACTTGTGTGGTTAGGCTTTGTAGACAAGTGCCTTAAACACTGAACCATCTCTCCAGCCCCCCCCTCCCCGGTTCATTTTAATAATTTTTTTGCATATATTCATTGTACAAAATAATGAGTTTCATTATGACTTTTTAATTTTTTTGTTTATTTATTTACTTGAGAGCGACGGGGTGGGGAGGAGGGGATGAATATGGGCACACCAGGGCCTCCGCCACTGCAAAGGAACTCCAGATGCATTTGCCACCTTGTGCATCTAGCTTACCTGGCACCTGAGGAATCGAGCCTCGAACTGGGGTCCTTAGGCTTCACAGGCAAGCGCTTAACCGCTAAGCCATCTCTCCAGCCCCCTCATTCATGACTTTTTTTTTGAAGCAGGGTCTCTCTGTAAACCAGGCTGATCTGGAACTCACTCTTAAGCCCAAGATGGCCTTGAATTCCTACCTCAGCCTCCTATGTGCTGGGCCTAAAGGCATGTGCCATTATTCCCAGCCTCTTAATAACATTTTCTTTCCTGTATGTGTTTTCACGTCAAAAGTCTGAACTCCACACATGAGCTAAAACATGCTATATTTGTCTTATCTTTGCTGAATTTGCTTAACAGGATGATCTCCAATGTTGTCTGTCTTGTCTTGTCTTTTCTTTTTTTCCAGGTAGGATCTCTAGCCCAGCTGACCTGGAATTCACTGTGTAGTCTTAGAGTATCTTTAACTCCTGGTCATCCTCCTACCTCTGCCTCCAGAGTGCTGGTATTAAAGGCATGAGCTACCATGCCTGGCCACATTTTTTAAATTCATTCATCTTTTGATAGACACCTAGGCTAATTTTCATAACTTGGTTATTGTGAACAGTGCTTCCATAAATGTACATGTGCAGGTTGTATGCTGATTTGGGATTCCTTCAGGCATATACTCAGGAGTGGTGTAATTGTTGGGTGGCCAATAGTAGTTCTGTCTTTGGTTTATTGAGGAACCTTCATGTGATTTCCATAGTAGCTGTACACATTTACTTGCCCACTAGCAGTGGATAAATGTTCCCCGACTCCCCTGTATCTCTCCATGATTTCTTGATGATAGCCATTCCGACTGGGGACATTTGCATTTCCCTGATGGCCCTGGATGGCTAACGTTGTACATGTTTATTGGCCACTTGTGCTTCATCTTTTATGAACTGACAGTTCCTTTGCCCGTTTATTGATTAGACTATTTGTGATTTTTTTGTTTAGCTTTTTTAAAACATTCTTTGTATATTCTAGTATTAATGTACTATTAAGCGAATAACTTGTAACTTTTCTCCCTTTCTGTAGTTGTCTCTTCACGTGTGTCCTTTGTTGTGCAGAAGCTCTGGAGCCCTTTTCAGAAAGGCCTGCTTGGGCCTGTATTTTAAAATATTTCCTCATGTTTTCTCTTAATTTCCTAGTTTCAGGTCATGTACTTAGGTCTTTGATCCATTTTAATTTTATTTTTGTATGGGTGAAAATAGGGATTTAGTTGTACTCTTCTACATGTAGATTTCAGTTTTCCCAGTATCTTTTGAAGATGTCTTTCTCCAATATGTTGTGACACTTGTTGAAATTCAGATGATTGTAGCTGGGTGGGTTTATTTTGGATATTCTCTTCCATTGGTTTATATTGTCTATGTTGGTACCAATAGCCATGATGATGATGTTACTGTGGCTCAGTAATATAATTTGAAATTTGATATTTTAATATCTTCAGCATTATACTTCTTGCTCAGTATTGCTTTGGCTCTTTGTGCTTCTGTATGTATTATAAGATTTTTTAAAATGTTTCTGTGACAAATGTCATTGGAATTTTGATGGGAATTATATCAAATCTGTACATTGTTTGTGGCATTAAAGCCATTTTCACAATATTAGTTCTATTGATCCAGAAGCATGGGATGCCTTTGCATCTTGTGTCTTCTGACGCATTCTATCTTTTCTTAGATACGGTCTTTCATTAACCTGGTACTTGTCTGATTAGACTAAACTGGCTGATCAGTGAGTCCCAGGAATCCACCTGTCTCTGTTTCTCTGTCCCTGGGATTACAAGCAAGCATCTCAACACCAGGCTTTTTTACATGGGTTCTGGGAATCAAATGCAGAATAAGCCCTTTACTGGCTGGGCTCCTCAAACAACTAACTGAATTATCTCTCCAGCTTCTTTTAAAGTTTTCATTGTGAGGTCTTTTACAATGACTTGTTTGGGTTTAGGCTAGTTCACTTTTTTTTTGAGGTAGGGTTTCACTCTAGCTCAGGGTGGCCTCAAACTCATGGTGATCCTCCTACCTCTGCCTCCCGAGTGCTGGGATTAAGGGCGTGCACCACCATGCCAGGCTGTTATTCACTTACTTTTTTTTTTGCTTTGTTTTTCGAAGTAGGGTCTCACTCTAGCCCAGGCTGACCTGGAATTCACTATGGAGTCTCAGGGTGGCCTCAAACTCGGGGCAGTCCTACCTCTGCCTCCCGAGAGCTGGGATTAAAGGCATGCACCACCACACCCAGCTATTCACTTATTTTTGAGGCTGCTGTGAATGAGATTGTTTTCCTAGTTTTTTTTAACACATTTGGTATTAGTATATAGAAATTGTAGATTTTTTTGTTTTGTTACATTTTTTGAGGTAGGGTATCATTCTAGCTCAGGCTGACCTAGAATTCACTGTGTAGTGTCAGGGTAACCTCGAACTCACACCATCCTACTTCTGCCTCCCGAGTGAGTGCTGGGATTAAAGGTGTGTGCTACCACACCTTGGACATTCATAAATTAAATAGAATCTTTACAGAAAACTACCTGCTACAATAATAAATGGATTTATAAAACTATCTACAAACAATAAACCAGGTAACATCAGTATTTAAAAACAAAACTTACAGCAATATATGCATAATGTTTTCCAGCTAACTGTTAAACTCTTATCCAATAAGAGTTGATTTATATGGAGTGTACTGATTTTTCTTAATGATTTTCTTAATGTTGATTTGTGTGTGTGTGTGTGTGTGTGTCCTGCTACTTTGTTGAAAGTCTTTATCAGACCTAAAGTTTTCTGGTGGAGTCAGGGTCTTTTAAGTCTAGGTTCATATAATATCTCTAAATGGGAATAGTTTGATTTCATATATTTTCTATTTATATCGGTAGTGTATGTATTGCATGCTAAAAAATGCCTTCTAGATATTATTCTAATCTGAGTGCCACAATTATGGATGTTTTCATTTCTTGTGGGTATATACCTAAGAGTAGAAGTCCTGGGTCATAGATGACTGGTGTCTTAACCATTTGAGTAACTTCAGATTTTTTTTTTCCCAAAGCACAGCACCATTTTACACTGCCACTGACTGTGTGAGAGTTCCAAATTTCCAATTTTACTGTGTACTATTATGGTTAAACAGAACATGGTACATAAGTTACATGAGGTGGATTCATTATTTATGGACAGATAGTGAGGGATATAAGACTAGGATTCATTGGGAGCTAGTCTCCTAATCAGAAAAACCAGGGAAAATGGAGTTTAAGCTGCATATACTCCACCAACAGTGCAGCTGAGGGACGCCAAATGGCATCCTGGTTGGATACCTCAATGGCAATGGCCTTGGCAGGGTGCACTCCCTCATCCCACTGACTTTGACTCATGGTCTTGCTTCAGCCTCGTAAATGTTGGGATTAGAGCACCACCCCCCCTTTCCATGTAGAGTCTTGTTTTAGCCCAGGCTGAATTCACTATATAGTCCCAGGGTGGCCTCAGGCACATGGTGATCCTCCTACCTCTACCTCCTGAGTGCTGGGACTAAAGGTGTGTGCCAATACTCCCGGCTTCTTTCTACTTTCTTGATGGTGTCTTTTGATCTGGAGTTTGTTTGCAGAGGCTGGAGACCCTGGCATGCCCATTTTCTCTCTCTCTCTACCTCTTTCGTGCTTGCTTACTCACTTGCAAGTAAATAAATAAAACTAAACTACTTTTAAATAAGTTTTTAAAATAAGATCCTAGTTTTTAAAATACATTTTATTTATTTATTTGAGAGAGAGGCAGAGTGAGAGTGAAATGGGCGTGCCAGGCCTTCAGCCACTGCAAACAAACTCCAGATGCACACGCTCCCTTGTGATCTGGCTTACGTGGATCCTGGAGAATGGAACTGGGATCCTTTGGCTTTGCAGGCAGATGCCTTAACCGCTAAGTCATCTCTCCAGCCCCATAATAAGTTGTTTGTTTTTTTTTTTTAAGAAAATACTTAAGAGAGAGAATATATGGGTGTGCCAGTGCTGCCTCCTGCTGCAGATGAACTACAGAGACATGAGCCACTTTGTGCATCTAGCTTCATATAGTACTGGGGAATTGAAACCTGGCTGTCAGGCTTTGTAAACAAGTAAATGCTGAGCTATCTCTTCAGCCCAGGAACAGAAGTTTTAAGTGTGGGTAATAAAGTCCAGCTTGTTTATTTTTTCTCTTTTATGGTTTATGCTTTTGGTAGTATATCTTAAGAATCCATTGCCAAGCTCAAGATCACAAAAGTTTATTTTTTCATGTTACTTTTACAGTATTAGCCATTAAATTTAGGTTCATGATTAGTTGTTTTAAAACTCTTTTTTTTTGGTTTTTACAGGTAGGGTCTCACTCTAGCTCAGGCTGACCTGGAATTCACTATGTAGTCTCAGGGTGGCCTTGAACTCATGGTGATCCTCCTACCTCTGCCTACCAAGTGCTGGGATTAAAGGCGTGCGCCACCATGTCCGGCTCTAAAAACTTGTGGACAACTTCCATAATTACAGACAATAAACCATGATAATTCCCTCCCCTCCTTCACTTTCCCCTTCACGAATCCACTCTCCATAATATCCCCCTCCCTCTCCATTACTCTCTTAAAAGTTGATGTTGTCATCTTTCCTCCTATTTTGAGGATCTTTTGAAGGTAGTGCTAGGTACTGCAAGGTCATGGATGTCAAGGCCAATTTGTGTCTGAACGATTGCATTGTAAGTAGTCCTGCCCTTCCTTTCGCTTACATTCTTTCCTCCACCTCTTCCACAATGAACCCTGCCTTGGAAGGTTTGATAGAGATGTTTCAGTGTTAAATGTTCCTCTGTCACTTCTTCTTAGCACTATGTTGTGTGTCTTTTGAGTCATCCCGGAGGTCACCATCATCTGGAAAGAGAAGCTTCTTTAACCAAAAGTGAGAGTATCATTAATATATAGGTATGAACATTAAGAGAAGTGCTTACTGGGCAGTTTAGTGAGCATAGTATATACATTTAGCTAGACACCAGCGGACGTTACACTCCTAGGGCTCATGACCTCCCTCCCCCTCATGATTAGTTTTGAGTTAAGTTGCTCATGTAGTATTAAGGGCTTAACTTGATTCTTTTTTTTTTTAATTTTTATTTTTTTTAATTTTTATTAACATTTTCCATGATTATAAAATATATCCCATGGTAATTCCCTCCCTCCCCACCCCCACACTTAACTTGATTCTTTTACATGTGGCTATTTGTCCCAATGCCATTTGTTGAAAGACCAGACTTTTCTCCCATTGACTAGTCCTTACAGCCTTGTCAGAAATTGATTATAGGTATATTGCTTTGTTTCTGGACTTTTAATTCTACTCCATTGATCTGTGTTTACTTTATGCCAATACCACACTGTATTGCTTACTATTACTTTGGAGCTAAGCTGAAATCAGTAGATATGAATCTTCTTACTTTTTTCTATTTTGGGATTACGTTGGCTCTCTGGTTCTCTTGCAGTTTGGTTTGGATTTTATAATCAGCCTGTCATGTTCACAGAAGTCAGCTGGGGCTCTGATGAGGGTTGTGTTACATCACCATCTTAATGTTGTCTGTTCTGTGAACCCAGGGTGTTATTATATACAATGACTTGTACTTAGAGCTTGTTTTCTCTTGAGAATGTTGTAGTTATCTTAACATGGCTAGGACAGAACACCTCGCCAAAAGCAGCTGCTGAGAGGAAAGGGTTATATTGGCTTTCAGTCTTGAGGGGAAGTTTCATGATGGCAGGGATAGGATAGTAGTACAGGAGCTGAACTTCACTTCTTGCCACAACAGGTGGAAGATACCAGCAAGAGAATGAGCTGAGCTCTGGCAAGGAAGAAGCTGGCTATAGCGATTCCAAAGCTTGCCCCCCCCCCCAGCAGCACGCCTCCTTGCAAAGCTGCACCTCCCAAATTGCTACTAGCTGGGGTCCAAGCATTCCAAACACATGGGTTATGGGGAACACCTGATTCAAACCACCACAAATGTTTTATAGTGCTTAGAATATCAGTTTTGCATTTTTAATCAAATTTATTCCATTTTTGCTGCCAACTAGCTGGCCTACAGTCTAGGCTGTTCCTTCCATAAGCCTACAGGTCTTCCAGTTCCACTTCACTGCAGCTTTCACTGTTCTTAAAAGTACCTTTCAGTTTCAGCCTTGTCATGCTCTGTGACAAATGAAATTACAAAATTGTCACAGGTTTTCTTGGTGATGTTACTATTTGTCCTTATGACCGTTTCTGAAAACTTTGTGAGCAGAACTGCTTGGGCTGTGATGTTGGAAATTTATCTCTTCAGTGCGTGTGACTTAATGTCTAGAACGGAAAGATCAATTGCACATATATTGAATTTTTTTATCTTCCATAATACTTTCTGAAGTCTTTGGTATACATCATCTTGGATATAGTAAAATTACAATTAATGTTTAGGGTAGTGGTAAGATACCAGCTTTTCAACTTGGTTCAAATCCTAGTCCTTGAATCTAGCAGGACTCTGAGCTTTGAAAAACCACTTAAGTACTCTAAACCTTTGTGATCCCATTTATAAGTGGAATACTCCAGAATTTACAGTGTACTGTGTGGCTGGAATGGAATAATCCATGAGTAAAAGCCTTTAGAATAGTGCTTGTCCTGTTTTAAGTGATCTATAAATGCTAGTGATAATTATTAGCCCCTTTTCACTGACACTGGTTAAACATGAAGAGCTAACATTTTGGATTTAAAAAAAACCAGTAATCACCTACAAATATTCAAATACCATATTTGACAACTTACATCAAATCTTTTAGCTAGTTTCCAAGGTGTAGATTAGTGGTGGAGTGCTTTCTTGCCTGGCATTACCTGAAGCAGTGAGTTTGATTCTCAGCCCTGGACTGGAAAGAGGGGCATACATGGCTTAAGTTTAAGCCAAAATATTAGAAATTTTTATTATGCTTTTGCCCATTTTGTCTCAAAATATCACCCATATTTTGTGTTTCTTTGTAGTTTTAGGCCTTTAAAAGAAATCTGAAACTGAATTGCATCATTTGGAAAAATTTATCTTAGGGGTTTCTTAACAATTGTGGAATGTTTTTTGTTGTTGTTTGGTTTTTCGAGGTAGGTCTCACTGTAGCCCCGGCTGACCTGGAATTCACTATGTAGTCTCAGGGTGGCCTCGAACTCATGGTGATCTCTTACCTCCCCCTCCCAAGTGCTGGGATTAAAGACATGCACCACCATACTCAGCATGTATTTTTAAATTATTTATTTATTTATTTATTTATTTATTTATTTGAGAGTGACAGACACAGAGAGAAAGACAGATAGAGGGAGAGAGAGAGAATGGGCGCGCCAGGGCTTCCAGCCTCTGCAAACAAACTCCAGACGCGTGCGCCCCCTTGTGCATCTGGCTAACGTGGGACCTGGGGAACCGAGCCTCGAACCGGGGTCCTTAGGCTTCACAGGCAAGTGCTTAACCGCTAAGCCATCTCTCCAGCCCGCAGCATGTATTTTTAATATTGTAGTTACCTCTTTATCTTTGGGTTTCCACAATTTGTGTTCCATTGTAGTCTGAAAATATTAATGGGAAATTCTAGAAGTAACCAACTCATAGGCTTTAATTTATGTACCACTCTCACTGTTTTCCATCCACCCTGAGGTTTGACTCATCCTTTGTCTGCTTACAGTAAATAGCTCATTAGTAAACTGAGTCACTAAGCAGCCATATCAGATCTACTGTTGTGATATTGCAGTGCTTTTATTCAGATAACCCTTCTTTTACTTAAGACTAACACTAAAGCGTAAGAATAGTGGTGCTGACATTTAGGATATGCCAAAGAGAAGCTGTAAAGTGCTTCTTTAGTTGAAAAGGTGAAAGTTCTTGATTTAATAAAGAAAAAATGTACTGAAGTTAATAACATGTATATGAATGAGACACAGTATAGAGAGGATCTGGACTTCTCACAACTTCAGGCATCCACTGTGGGCTTTGGAGCACATCCCTTCTGTGGATAAGGGTGACTATTTTATGGACATTATTGTTGTGTATTACGCTTATCTTCTTTATGGACTATCTGTATTTTAATTTCCATAATAATAATTGAATTACCTATTTACCACCCATTTGTGCTCCGACTTTTTCCCACAAAACCAAGGAGGAGTAGGCTTCCTGCCAGGCCGAGCTTCCCTGACTGTTCTGGAGAGAATTGCTAGTCAGCCAAGGTATTACACTGACCCAACTTCCCATGTCCTCTGGGAATTCCTTGTCAAGTAGCCTGAGAGAGTGGGGCTGAGTGGATAAAGGAACAGGAGGGAGCAGGGGTTGGCCATTCTGGCTGTTCTTGTGACTTGTGCACTTTCTGGTCCTGGAGCCCTCATGTGTTGGCAGCATCTCTGCCATGTGGTAGGTGCTGCACTCCTACCACCTTCAGTCAGGACTGCTGCTCCACAAATCCCAAGCAGCCCCTATGGGTTCTCAGCCATAAAGGTTCCACTTTGGGTTTTTCATCATAGTTGGACAATTTAACATTTAATTTATTTATTTGTGGAACAAGATCTCACTTTGTAGCCAGTGCTGGCTTAAATTCATTATCCTCCTGTCTCAAACTCCTGAATGATAGAATTGCAGCTGTGTTATCATACTTGTAATATTTTTATTTGTTTACTTTTATATATCATCTTGGGGGCACAAAAAGGAAGACTATAGTATAAGCTCTTTCTTTATTCTGAGGAACCCAGAAGATAATGAAAAGTTATTGTTGGAAAAAATTGGTTTTAGTGGCCTTTTGATTCTCTCTAACTTAACAAGAGACTTGTTAGTATTTGGCTCTTGTGCAGTAAATTCCCTTGTTGAGCATCAAATTCTTTTTCGGAGGGTTAGAACCCTAATTTATATAATTTACTGTGCATAGTGGTAAGTCCATATTCCTAGCATTTACCTATAATCCCAACAAGAGGTCACTGAGCCAAGAGGAAGGAGGCTCCTGACTTTCAGGGCAGTATGGTCAATGTAGCAGGACCCTATCTAAACATAAACAGTCAAAATGTGTTGAACTTTTCTGAGTGATGTTGAGGAAAAATATGTTCACTTCTTTTAGTGGGAGTGCCTGGACCTCTTTTCCCAAAGTTAGGATCTTCCTGTTACCTTCCCCATGCTCAGTTTTTAAAAATTTAACTAATTAAATTATGAGAGAGTATTAGTGTGCCAAGACTTCTCACCACTGAAACAGACTCCAGAAGGATGCACTACTTTGTGTGTCTGGTTTTAAGTGTCTACTAAGGAATTGAACCCCAGTTGGCAGGCTTTGCAAGCAAGTAACTTTAACCACTGAACCATCTCTCCAGTCCATTCTTTTTCCCTATAGTAGTAAAGATAGAAATTCTTGTAGCTATACTCAAAATTCATTGAAGAGCTATAGTATGTCTAATCCTTGCTATCCAAGGTACTAGGACATACACTAGTCTGCAAGTGATCTGTTTGTATGAATGAAGTTTCTGCAAGATCAAGGACTACCTGGGCAACTCAGTGAGATCTAAAAAGAAGTACAGCAGTACAGTACTTGTCTGGTATGTGATGCCCCTAGGTGCAATCCCAGCCTTGCCTTTCCCTGCAAAAAGGTCTTTTTGGAATGAAACTACTTCTGCTCATACATATATTGATTGTGGATGCTTTTTTATTCTACAAAAGTACATTGAGTTCGTGACTGTGATCATGTGATCAGGAATAAAATACTTAATATTTGCTTCAACAAAGAATGAGTCTTCATTTTCCTGGATATGGTAGCTTCTAGGTGCAGAGAAAAGGTGGATGTGGACTTTGAAGTTAGATGGAGAGGCAGAGAGCCTCTTGCCGAATAGTTTGGTGATTATTGGGGATCTTTTCCCATGGTCCTCCCAAGTATTGGTTCGCTTTACTTGCCACTCACTGCTTTTCATCCAGCTCCTCTTGCTTGATTCACAGTATAAGTATATAGATGCTATCTCTTTCCATATTCTTCCACCTCAATTACAGTACAGATTGGAGTTCAGTTTTATGTTCTTCCCTCCTGAAAGATAACCACTTTTCTGAAATGGTTTTTATCATTCCCTTGCTTTTCTCTCTGCTTTCATTTCATATGTATTCATCCCTGCACAATATCTAATAATGCTTTTGTGTGACTTTGGTGTGTGTGTTGTATTTTTGTTCAGCATTTTTGTGACCATCTGGCTCTTACTCTTCAGATCTCACTTAACACCTGGCAGTTCAGTATATGGACACACTATAGTTTATTAATCATTGTCTTCATGGACTTTTCCCCACTTAAAACCTTTGTGTTTCTACATCTTAAAATTTACTTGTTTAAAGTGTTCAGTACTTTTTTATAGTATATTTACAGAGTTGTGCAATCATTACTGTTACATAATTTTAGCATACTTTGCTCAGTCCCTAAAGCAGTGTCATACCCACTAATAGTCACTTTCTGTGCCTCTCACCTTTCCCTTCCCTTCCCTTGAAGCAATCCTTAATCTGTCTTCTCTTTCTATGATTTATCTATTTGAGACTTCATGTAAACGGGACTATACAGTCAGCATCTTTGATGACTGTCTTCTTACCTGTACATCATCTTTTGTTTATCCATGATGTAGAGTGTACATGATGACTTTTAAATTGTTTACAGGTTTTTGCTATTGCTTTGTATGGTTGGAAAAATGTTAATTTAATGTGATTTTTTTTTTTCTTTTTCTCTCTCTTATTTTTGAGGTAGGGTTTCTAGCCCAGGCTGACCTGGAATTCACTGTGAAGTCTCAGGGTGGCCTCAAACTCACAGCGATCCTCCTACCTCTGCCTCCTGAGTGCTGGCATAAAATATGTGTACCACCATACCTGATTTTACTGCTAGTAAAATCACATCTCATGTTCTTAATCTTTTGTTGAAGCTCTGGAATTAAAAAACAAAGGTGCTTCATTTATAAAAGTATAATTGAGGGGCCGGAGGGAGGGCTTAGCAGTTAAAGTGCTTGCCTGTGAAGCCTAAGGACCCATGTTCAACTCTCCAGATCCCCCACAAGCCTGAAGGTGTTACAACCACACAAGGTTGCACACACATCTGGAGTTTGACTGCAGTGGCTGGAGGCCCTGGCACACCAATTTTCTCTCTCTCCCTTGATCTCTCTCTTACAAAAAAAATTACAAAAAAATACAATTAAGTACCTCTAGGTATATGTCTTATTTTGCGTGCACATGTGTGTGTGCACGTGTGCGCGTGCACGTGTCTATGCATGCACTCATGAGCACGTGTGCATGGAGAGAGTGGTATATTGTGTATACATGTGTATATGTGCGTAGATGTACATGTGCATGTGGAGGCTAGAGGAGAACTGGAGGGCCTTCCATGCCAATTCATTCTCTCATTTAAAAAAAACAGCCAGTCTGTTGGGCTTGCATTGAAAGTTTTTTTAATTCAATAAATAATTAATAATAATTAAATAACTTATTTTGTAATTTAAAAGTTGGGCTAGAGAGATGGCTTAGCAGTTAAGGTGCTTGCCTGTGAAGCCTAAGGACCCAAGTTCAATTCCCCAGGACCCACATAAGCCAGATGCACGAGGTGGCACATGTGTTTGGAGTTCGTATGCAGTGGCTAGAGCCCTGGTGCACCCATCTGCCCCCCTTTTCAAGAAATAAATAAAGTATTTTTTAAAAAGTTATTTACAGTATTTTTTCCTGTTCAGAAATGGAACTGGTTCATATTGAGCCTAGTATCTGTCATTATTAGACCTAAACAAGCTACTATTAACTATCACTTTCTTGCAGCCAAAAGAATGCAATGGTGTAAAGATTCCAGTTGATGCCAGTAAACCTAATCCAAATGATGTGGAGTTTGATAATCTGTATTTGGATATGAATGGAATCATCCATCCCTGTACTCATCCTGAAGATAAGTATGTCAACTTTTTTTGGTTACCAATGGCATAAGTCACTGAGCATGTACTATATTATAGTACATTGTTTGCTTGTTATTTTAGACCAGCACCAAAAAATGAAGATGAAATGATGGTTGCAATTTTTGAGTACATTGACAGACTTTTCAATATTGTAAGACCAAGACGACTTCTCTACATGGCAATAGATGGAGTGGTAAGTGCAAACATAATTAACTTAGCAGCCTCTCATTTTTATGGAAACCTTTAATTTTGCTTTTACTGTTTTCCTATGTCTAGAGTGAAAGTCAGCCTGAGTATTTAAAAAAATCACTTTGGTGAATTTGAAAAATTCATTTAAACATATTGTAGTGCTTATTTTGTGCCAGGTACTGCACTGTTGGGGTTATTAGTGAATGCTTTTCTGAAGGGTTTACTATCAAAAGGAGGGAGACATCGACTCATCAGTGAGTTTGGTTACTTGATTACACATGCAAGGTATTGAAAGAAGGTAGAGCCACTGTGGATCTTTAAGGATGTAGAATAATGGAGATTAGTGGGCACTGGTGGAGCATGGATGGGCATGATGAGTGAGCAACTTCCAGATCTCAAATGTGCAAAGTAAAATACCACCTTTCTTACATTTGACCACACTGGCACATTCATGTAACTAGGGGTGCTTTGCATTGAAACAAAAGTAAAGCAGAGGTTTGAGAACGCCTTCCCTATCACATTTAAGAATGTGGGTTTACCGAACAGCAATGTGTCATGGTGAGAATGATTTAGTTGTAGGGTACTTTACTTAACTGTGACACTTATGCCAAATGGCTGAGTTATAAATAACCAGTAAACTGTATATCAGGATGTAAGCAAGTTAAGGCCAATCATAACTAAAAGTAGTTTTTTTCTAGATTTAGCCTATCCTACTGGTCAGTGGAATGATTTTTAAAATTGAGAGAACTTTAAATCCAGGATGATTAACTTGTCTGTGTGGTTCGTTATACTCTAAAAAATCTCAGCTACCTGATAGCTTGTAGTCATGATGGAATAAAGAAAATAGCAAAGGGATAGTAGTGGGAGGGGATTATTACTATGATATATTGTCTGTAGGTATGGAGGTTATCAATAAAAGTTAAAAACAAAAGAGTAAAAAGTAAGATAGAGAAAAAAAGAAGGACCAAAAAAAGGTAAGATGGAGAGCGAGACGCCTGCTGTCAGCCTATATTGCCTTTATACACACATGCACGCTGACTCAAATGTACACCACACAAGTGTGCCCCCAGAAGCTCACATTAATGCATATCACTCATATGTACATGCAGCCCTCCCTCCAAAGAAAAAAGAAAACAAGATTCAGTACACCCACCCAAGAAAAGACAAACATTAAAAGTAAACCTGATTTGGGCTGGGGAGATGACTCAGTGGATAAAGGTGCTTGCTTGCAGAGCTTGCTGGCCAGGATTCAATTTCACAGTACATAAATAAATAAGTGAATAAATGAATAAATAAAAGATTCTGTAAAATTCCTGATTAGAATTGACCCTGCTCAAATCCTGTATTGAAAATCATGGTAATGGTGAAAAAGTACCCATCAATGCAAATAGGACATAATTAAAGCTAGAGCCCCGAAATCATCCTCCAATGTTAATGTTCACTGTTAGTTAGCATCTGGGTGCTGGGCAGAATAAGGCTAATTTCTTTCTGCTTTACCTTTATTGCTGTCAGTGTTCCATAATAAACATTTTTTAAAAAGGAATATTTCTTACTAGGAATTTATTCCAATTCACATTAGCTAAATTTCTTTAAGAACATCTCAAACTTGACTCAGATATGCTCCTATGTGCATATTTATGTCTTTGTGCAAACATGTTTTTTGTTATAAGTTTAAATTTTAGAACTTAGTATTGGATGGGGCTGCATTAGGATTTTATTATTTATTTGAGAGAGAGAAAGAGGCAGATTAAGAGATGGTTGGGGGGAGGCAGAGAATGGCCGTGCCTGGGCCTCTAGCTGCTGCACATGAACTGGAGAGACATGTGCCACCTTGTGCATCTGGCTTACATGGGTCCTGGGAAGCCGACCTGGGTCCTTAGGCTTCACAGGCCTTAATCTCTCCAGCCCAAGGTGGTGGTTTTGTTTTACAGGAAGGGAACTACTTATAGGAATATAAAATAACAGATATTAACAAGATAGTCTAGAGACCCATCTACCCCTAAGAATTTAGTTAGGGACCTCTAAAATCTTACTGTTCAATTGACTTGAACAACAAACCTGTCTGGGGGTTAAATCATTGTTTTCTTTCTAATTACTGTGCCCTATTGAAAAGACAGTGCTAATTATGAACTTTACTATAGACAAAAACAAGGTAGAAATGCATGGGTGTTCTGTAGGCTGGAAGAGGTTGTTTGCATTGTTCTCATGGAACAGCTGATCTATAGACTACTTCTGTGTAGTCATGGACATAGGCTTGGTCTTTCTGACCTTGGCTGTCCTTCCATGCACTCAACAAATGTAGGAAAGGTTTCCTTGACCCTGGTTCCTCTGTTTAGTCACAGACATATGGAGGGTTTCTCTGACCTTGGTTATTCTATGTAGTCACAGACATAGGGAAGGCTTTCGTGAGTCCGGTTCTGTAACATCTATTCCTTGCATGCTGCCTGGGTCATAGAGTAAAGTGAGCTGTCCTTGGGAGTCTGAAACACCTTGATACAGGAATGACATTTGGTTGTAGACCTTTGCAGTATGAACTACTATGGCTTTATAGATTTCATTTATCACATCACTCATTCACCTAAGTTCAAATTTTAGGTTCTTGATCCAGATTTATGTTCTTAGGATCTACTGACATGAAAGAGCTATTAGACATACTACTTACCTTTCTTCCATTTCAGTGTATTACTTTTATAAGATTGGATTGATTTAAAATAATATACAGATTTACTTGGGAGATGTTTGATAGCTTGTAAATAAGAAATCTGCATATTCAGGCACCTCGCGCCAAAATGAACCAGCAGCGTTCAAGGAGGTTCAGAGCATCTAAAGAAGGGATGGAAGCAGCAGTTGAGAAGCAACGAGTCAGGGAAGAAATACTTGCAAAAGGTAAAGAATGTGTATTTCGAAGTTGGATTTTTCCTTTTCCCCTGCACTTTCCTAGTGCTTTGAAAATCATGGTGGGTACCTCAGTTGTTAGAGCTAAATCTCAGAGGAGGAATGTGGGAGGGAAGTGCTGATGTGATCTGGACCAGTCCTCTCCTAGCCAGTGTGTGCAGGGTGAGGTATGGTTGTTTTCAGCAGAATGATTTGTTTAGTGTCTGCTGCCAGGAAGAATACAGCTTCTGGAGTGAGGTAATTGCATTTTGCAGTTGGAAAAAAGAATTTACAATTAGGATAAATTTTAATACATCATTTTAATTTGTTGGAAGTGGGCAAGTATATCTTTTCAACAAAGCTTGCACTTGAGACTTATATAACCTGTTTGTATTTATGACAGAATGTATTTTAAAAAAATTCTTAAGAACTATTGTCAAAATTAGAACCTTTACCCAGTGAGCACACTCTCCTGTTATAGAGGAAGAGCTTCATGATTTTAATGTTTCTCTGTTATGGTATAGTATCTTTTGTATATACCATATATTGCTTAACAGCTTTGCTAACATTTTATCTAAATTTGACAGGTGAAAGAAACCTTTTTCCTTATGTGAAAACATTCTTTTGCATTTGAATTTTTGTTGATTAATTTATCTTACTTTTGAATGGAGAAAACAAAACATTGCCTCTTTTGTCTAGGTGGCTTTCTTCCTCCAGAAGAAATAAAAGAAAGATTTGACAGCAATTGTATTACACCAGTAAGTAGTCTCAGGCTTTGCTAGCTATTGCTAACTCTTAAATAATAGGTTAATTTATTTCTTTCTATCATTTTAGGGAACTGAGTTCATGGACAATCTTGCTAAATGCCTTCGCTATTACATAGCTGATCGTTTAAATAATGACCCTGGGTGGAAAAATTTGACAGTAAGTTTCACATTTTGGTACTTCAGAAAGATTAGAGTGATCATTTGAGGCTGTACTTTGATATAGCTGATATTATTTATCTTTTTTCCCCCCATAAAATACTAGTTGACTGTCAGAGAAAAAGAAAAGCTTCCAAGGTTATTGGAAATGGGATGTGTTACATGGTCAGGTTTTAGATAGCTGAATTTTCTCTCAATGCCAATTTTGATCTCTTACCATAACTATGAAGCCATAAAATGGGACTCATAATTTTTAAAAATATATATAACAATATGGTTTTTAACTGGAAAGTTCTGTTATTCTGTATCAAAATATAGTAGATTAAAGATGTGGAGCTGTGTTTAAAAATGACTTTCTCAAAGATTTAGGTAAAACTTCAGTGAACTTTTCTATAATTTTAGTTTCATAACTATATTTCCCTTTAATTAGATGTAGTACACTATATTGAAATGGTGTCTTGTATTGATTGTTCTTGGGACTTTCAGTGTCCTTCATAGTAAATAGTGGGAACTTGTGCAGTGATCAGTACTAATGGCCATCTGACTCTAGACATTTATACTTTTCATGCCATGTAGTAAGTTAATCAGTGAAGTAGTTTAGATGTTTAACATACACAGAACTTATTCAGGGAAATTTCCAACTAGCAATACTATATTAGTATTATCTCAGTTTTTCTTAAGGTAGTCAATTCATTTTTGTACTAGTAGAAACTAGAGATGAGCTAAGTGTTAAAAACTTCTTTTTTTAAAAAAATAGGTTATTTTATCTGATGCTAGTGCTCCTGGTGAAGGAGAACACAAAATCATGGATTACATTAGAAGACAAAGAGGTAAAACTCAAAAATATTTGATTATTGTTCTATTAAAAAAGGTAACTAAGGCTGGGGATATGGCTTAGAGGCAAAGCACTTGCCTAGCACATTTGATGCCTGGTTTTGATCACTGGTACTGCTTGTAAAAAGACCATGGACTTAGGCTGGAGAAACGGCTCAGTAGTCAAAGGCTCTTGCTTGAAAAGCCTAACAGCCTGATTTCATTTCCCTAGTACCTATGTAAAGCCAGATGCACAAAGTGGTGCATGCATCAGGAGATCATTTGTAGCAGCAGGAGGCCTTGGCATGCCCATTCACCTAAGTAGATAAATATTTTTTAAAAATCAAAGACTGTTGACTAGATTATGTGGGGTAAGTTTCTATCTTCCTGTAGTGTACAATATATTGATATAATGTATATTTGTCTTTTTTTTTTTTTTAGCCCAGCCTAACCATGACCCAAATACTCACCATTGTTTATGTGGAGCTGATGGTAAGCTTCTTTAGAATTTACTTTGTTTGGACTAAATCACAGCATGTTTGTAGTAATGGATTTTTCAAAGGTGCCTGGGAATTCTAAAATGCTTTGCTTATTTTAAGTTTTGAAGGAGCTACTATTAATGTGCTACTTAAACTGTGTACAGTGATTGCCAGTCAGTTTTTTTCAAACTTTTGTTACAGTTACACTTATCTTTTTTTTTTTTTTTTTTTTGGCAAGGCTAACAGCATGGCCTTTTTCTGTGGGGGGTGTACAGATTTGGCATGCTAGTTGGCTAGTGGCTCCAGCCACTGAATTCAAACTCCAGATGCGTGTACCACCTTGTGCACATGTGTGACCTTGCACACTTGCATCACTTTGTGTATCTGGCTCATGTGAGACCTGGAGACTCTAACATGGGTCCTTAGTCTTTGCAGGCAAACACCTTAACCACTATGCCATCTCTCTAGCCCCACTTATCTTTTATTTATTTTTATTTGAGAGAGAGAGAGGGAGAGAATGGTCATACCAGGGCCTCTAACCACTGCAAATGAACTCCAGACACACGCGCCCCTTGTGCATCTAGCTTATGTGTGTCCTAGGGAATCGGACCTGAGTCCTTTGGCTTTGTAGGCAAGCACCTTAACCACTAAACCATCATTCCAGTCCTCACTTACCTTTTTTTTTAAAATTTATATATTTGAGTGAGAGAAAGGAATAAGGAGAGAGAGAGAGAATCAGTGCACCAGGGCCTCTAGCTGCTGCAAACGAACTCTAGATGGATATGTCCCCTTGTGCATCTGGCTTACTTGGGTCCTGGAGAATTGAACCTGGGTGCTTTAGGTTTACAGGCAAGTGCTTTAACCTCTAAGCCATCTCTCTGGGTCTGTATTTACCTTTATAATGAGAGATTTCTCACATATTTTAAATTCTGAGTATTAGTCTGTTAGTGGCCTACATCTTTGGATGGCTTCTTGTTGCCTGAGAACTGCTAGGAAGGCCTTACAGTTTTGCAGCTTTTGTCATATGCTCATTGGGTGTATTTCTTGTGTTGGTATCTGGTAGCACTTTGATTATGGTAAAGAATCTCTCATTATTGTTCCTTGTTTTATTTTTTTTTTTTCCTTGACTGATAGCTGATCTCATTATGCTTGGTCTTGCTACACATGAACCTAATTTTACCATTATTAGAGAAGAGTTCAAACCAAACAAACCCAAACCATGTGGTCTTTGTAATCAGTTTGGACATGAGGTCAAGGATTGTGAAGGTTTGCCAAGAGAAAAAAGGGGAAAGGTAAGAACTTTGAAATGGTAGTTACTCATTTCAGCAGTGGAGTAGACTCTGTAATGGGAAAATAGGCATAACACAGAGTATACCATTTTAACCATGTAAATGCTGAGGTTAACACACATTAAGTATATTCAGGCTGCCCAATTTAAAACATTATTTCTCTCAGAAATGTAGCATTTAAAACACTTGTTTGTAAGTAGACCTGTATTCAAAAGCTTACACATCCTCATTCTTTGTTAGTTTTTTTTTGAGGTAGGTTCTCACTCTGACCCAGGCTGAGCTGGAATTTACTATGTAATCTCAAGGTGGCCTCGAACTCATGGCGATCCTCCTACCTCTGCCTTCCAAGTGCTGGGATTAAAGACATGCACCACCATGCCCTGCTATCCTCATTCCTTTTACTTCTTACTGTTTGTAACAAAGTATCTGTTTACTGAAGGTGAAGGGTCATAGATAGTGATGCCCATTGAATGTGTTGCTTATAGAGGTCATTTCACATATTTACTGTGAGGAACGAGAAATCAAAAATGATAAACTTTTTGATAACTTTAAAATTATTTCCATATTTTGAAGTTGTTATTACTACATTAATTTCAGTTTTAAGAATATGGTGAAGGGCAAAAAAGTGAAAGTCACATAAGTGTAATAAATAATCTAACTGCAAATAGGTAACAAAGTGTGCATGTATTTGTGCATATTTGTTCAAAAAGAAAGGCCCACAGGCGTGTGCATCAAAATGTTAATATTAGTAGCATGTAGATGACAGGTTGGCAGACAACTGTCCTTTCAGATATGACCCATGAGATGAGTGTTTTTAACATTTTTTAAAGGTTACAAAAACATAATGAAATGAAAGAATATGCAATAGAGACTATATTCCTTAAAGACTAAAATATTTGCAATCTGGCCCTTTACAAAAAATAATTGCTGCTGTTTGGCCTAAATGTGATCGGATTTATGAACTTTTTTTGGGGGGGGGCAGAGGTTTTCTAGGTAGGGTCTCACTCTAGCCCAGGCCAACTCGAAATTCATTATGTAGTTTCAGGGGGTCCTCAAACTCCCATTGATCTGCCTCAGCCTTCCAAGTGCTGGAATTAAAGGCGTGTGCCACCAGGCCCTTCTTCTTCTTTTTTTTTTTAATGGAGATAGGGAGAGAGAGAAAGAGGCAGTTAGAGAATGGCCATGATGGTATGGCCTTCAGCCACTGCAAATGAATTCCAGATGCAACCCTTTGTTCTTTGGTTTTGCAGGAAGGTTTGCTAACCACTAAACCATCCCACCAGCCCCAATTTTTATTTTTAAAAGGGTTTGTAAGCTTTTTTAGGTTTTAGATCTTATAAAATGGGTCTGGTTTAGAAGAAGCCTTAAAAATTGCTTAGCTGGAAAAAACTGCAGGTTTTAGCTTGAACTTATTTGATCTATACTCCTTTTCTTGCAGCATGATGAACTTGCAGATAATCTTCCCTGTGCAGAAGGAGAGTTTATCTTCCTTCGGCTGAATGTCCTTCGAGAGGTACGTGTCAGTGGCCATGGAAGCTGGCACTCCTAAGTCAAGGCACTTTTTGATTATTTTGATAACATAATTCTCTTTTGGTTGTAGTATCTGGAAAGAGAACTTACCATGGCCAGTCTACCATTCCCATTTGATGTGGAGAGGAGCATTGATGACTGGGTGTTCATGTGCTTCTTTGTGGGAAATGACTTCCTTCCCCACTTGCCGTCATTAGAGATTAGGTATGCATATTTGTAGGTTTCCAGTGACTGTTTCAACCTTCTTGACTTTACAGAGCCCACTGGTCCTAATGCATAATGTTTGTCTCCTGGTGGCAGGGAAGGTGCAATTGATCGTTTGGTTAACATATACAAAAACGTGGTACACAAAACTGGGGTAAGTTCACTCTTGAATATAGAGTATCAAAATAGAAGTGTTTGGTTTTCTAAGAAGATTATTTTACATGTATTTTATCACTTACAGGGTTACCTTACAGAAAGTGGTTATGTCAATCTGCAAAGAGTACAGATGATCATGTTAGCAGTTGGTGAAGTTGAGGATAGCATTTTTAAAAAGAGAAAGGAAGATGAGGTAAAGTGTTTCTATTGCAGTAGCTACAATTGCTCCTGTCTCTCATAGGCTGTGATGATCCTGTGATGTACTTTTTAATTTTTTGAGTGTATTATAATATTGTAGTGTATTGTCACTGATGTAATCCTGAGCGTCAGTGCTTTGATTATTACTTGAAGGCTGTGATGCTTGCTGTGTGGAACTATGTATTGTTCACTGTTTGAGTTGCACTGTTAAGTTTTCTCTTTTTATGTGATCTTACTTAGGGTGTAAATCCAAAAATTTTATCAAGAGGACATAAAATGAAGGTTACATGACTAAGCTTGCATTGAGCTAGTGTCTGCTATTTTTATAAGGACTACATATGCTCAGGATGGCTTAGGAGCTCATATTCTAGGAGTCTGATTCGGGGTCTGAGTTGGATTGCATTATACAGGGCAGAAGGTTGGAAGAATGTAGGCTTTGCGGAGGGCAATATCTCAAGTAAGAAATTGAAACACAAAGGAAGGAATGAAAACAACAAAGCCCCTGGAAGTTGATTAAATATGAAGGGGAATGTTCTCAGGAAGTTCAGGTTGCTGGCTTGGGCAGTTTAAGGTTTGCTGGTGCTACTCACTGAGGTAGCAAGCACTGGAGGTAGAGAATGGGTGGGGACCAAGTACAAATTGAATTTCATTTTGGAGATGTTGAGTTTAAGGAGTTGCAGGATACCTGTGCAGAAAAGAATCTTGAAAAAGTGGTTTTCAGAATCTTATTTGAACTTGAAATCCCATGGGAGCTTGTAGAAGTGTACCCCACAAAAGTCTTGGGAAGCATGGACTGTTAGGAAGAAAGAAATCAATTCTAGAAAGGTGAAAGACTCCTAAAGAGGAGTGAAGCAACTGGTTAGAATGTAGTGGTTGTGCCACCTACCTGTTGGCCACGATTGGGAGGACCCTTAAAGCTGGTGAGAGTGGAAGGGCAGCCTGAAGACAGAGTAGTTAAAGGGTGATTGTGGGGGGTGGGAAGGGAGGCCAGCATTGGGCAAGATGAGCAAATGGTAATTTTTTTACAGTGAAGGAAGTTTTCATAAGCTGGTTTTATAAAAAGTCAATGTCTATGGCCAAGTGTGGTAGTGCACACCTTTAGTCCCAGCACTCTAGAGGCTAAGATAATAGGATCACCCTGAGTTTGAAGCCATCCTGGGGCTACAGAGTTGAGTTCTAGGTTAGCCTGGGCTAAACCTCAAAAAAAAAACCCACAAAAAATATGTGGCTATTTTGAACAAGTAGCAAAATAATAATCGTTTTATTGCTTCTGTTTTCTTCAGCTTTGTGTAAAACTCTGCTTTTAGGACTTTGGATATCTTTTATGTAATATTGTGTGTTGGCTAAGCCTTCTTTCCAAAAGCCTTTAGTACTTGATAGTCATCTTTGTGATGGCATCAGTTTTTGCACATGAAATTCAAATTACAGAACTAGCTAGTAGGGTTATAAATATCTACCAAAAATACTATATGTATATATTATAATCTGAGTTATTTATTTTATTTATTGAGAGAGGGATGGAGAGAATTGGAGTGCCAGGGCCTTCAGCCATTGTAAACAAACTCCAGATACATGCGCCACCTTGTACATCTGGCTTACATGGGTACTGGAGAATTGAACCTGGGTCCTGAGGCTTCACAGGCAAGCACCTTAACCATTAAGCCATATTTCCAGCCCCAAAGATGCTATTTTTTTGGACTGGTGTTCAACAATAATAGTGGTTTCACTTTACTGTCATTTATGTCAACTAATCATACTATGCTACTTCTTGGTATAAAACTTTCAGTCCTTGGATGTGGCTTTAGCAGAGTTCTCTACCATAAAATATTGATTGACATTAGAGTGGGCAAGTATGGGTTTTCATCTTTACTGCATGTTTCAAATTTAATTACTGTGATTTTCAGCTGAACTAGTATAGAGGGCATTTTAAAGCTGTGATTAAAGCTTTGGTGTTCCAGAAGTCAATATAATATCCTTTCACATAGCTAGGAAACAGGAGAAGCCTCAGAGATTCACTTATGAAAGCTTCTGAGTCTATGTACTTTTATGGGAAGTATATCTAATTTTTTTGACAGATTTCCAAAAGAGTTTATAGCTAATAAGAAGATTAAAGTTCTTAAAGGTCTATACCAATAGTATGTTGTTCTGCTTATGTATGACTGTCAACCCTTAGAGTAGATCAGTAGATAGCAGAATGGATGATCAGAGATGCATCAGTGATATATTAGGCAAAAAGAAGAGATGTCATTTATTTTTTGAGGGTTTTTTTTTTTTGCCTTTTATCTTATGCGCTCTGCCAGTTTTAAGTGCCAGTGATATAGCAACAAATAAGAATTTCTGCCCTCATGGAGCATATATTCTCCTGGGTCAGAAAGATGATAAGCACAGTAGCCAGCTAAACTACGTAATGTGCAGTGAAGATAAAGCAGATGAGGAAATGTCTGGGAAGGTTCTAGAAGAGACGACCAGAAAAGGCTTTGCTAGAAGATGACTTTGAACAAAGACTTGAAGCATGTGAAGTGTGTCATGCAGATATTTGAAGTACACACTCAGACCCAAAGTCTAGCAGTGTCAAGACTCAGGGCAGGAGCCATAGATTGACAGGGAACAGTATGTAGCATGAGGAAAGCTGAGAGTAGTGAAATTAAGGTCAGAAAGGTGGTGGAGGGCAGATGTAGTGCTCCTGCAGAGTATTGTAAGCACTTTTAGTTCCGAGTAGAAAATTGACAAGACCTGACCTGCCTTGTTTTGATTAACTGTATGGTAACAGAGGTAGATGTAGTGAATTCAGATAGGGACTGAATATATTTTGAAAATAAGAGCCAGTAGGATTGGCTAATGGGTTAAATGTAGGGTGTGTGTGTCAGAGAGAAAAGTTTTTAAGAATGCCTCTGAGATGTTTTGTCTTTGCAGCTGGAAAATGTTCTGAGCAACCTCCCCCTGAGAAAGACTGGGGCGGGGGGGTCAAAGGTGGAAGTGGGAATTCCATTTTAGACATGTTAAGTTTGAACTAAGTAGGTAGAGGCTGGGGAGATGCCTTTGTTGGAGGGTCATTATCATATAGATGGTGTTTAAAGCCCAGAAGGCAGGTGTTGATAAAGAAGTGGAGAGGTCCAAGTGTTGGGCCCAGAGGAACACCAACAAAGAGCAAAATTCAGGAAGTCTCAAGAGGGAAGGAGGAAGATGCCAGTGAGTATAGTGTCTTAGAAGCCAGTGAAAGAGTATAAAACAAGGAAAAAAGACTCATGTTCAGATAATCAAAAGGACCAACAGGTTTCACAGTCTACAGATCCTTGATGGCCTAGGTAAAGGATGTTTCATTGAAGAGGGTGGGGCCAAAAATTTCATTCAAGAAATCAGTGAGGGTTTGGGATGTATCTGAGTTTGTAGAGCAGCTGCTTTACATCTTGGTTGGATCCCCAGCAGTACAAAAAGAAGTCAAAGAAGAAAGTAATCAGCAGTTTCCATACAATGAGAGGTTTTACAATAGTTGGGTTCCCTAGCTCAACTTTTAGAGTCACATCCTTGAGTATCCAATGTTCAATCCTTCTCCTGGCAGAAAGCACCAATTTCAGATCTCATTAAATATTACACTGCAGGCATGGGGACGGAGCTCAGCAAGTAAGAGCACTTACTGCACAATCACAAGGACCAGAGTTTGATCCCTAGTATCCACATAAAAAGCTGGGCATGGCCTTGCATGCCAGTAGCCCTAGTACATGGGGGAGGAGAGAAGACGCAAGGATCACTGGTGCTCGCTGGTCAGCCAGTCTGTCTAAAAATTGGCAAGATGTATGTTCAGTGAGAAAGTGTCTTAGGGAAATAAAGGTGAAAGCGTGATAGAGGGAGATATTTAATACCTTGCCTGGTCGCCACAAGTGTACACATGGGCATGTACACACTAATGGGCATATACCACATATACATATACTATACACACACATGCCCTCAAACCAAAAAAAGTCACATTGCAGTTGGCAGGACTGTTTAGGACTAGCTTAGAAGAGATAAAAGTGCACTGGCCCAAGATAACCACCAGTACAGGAATTGCTGGCTCCTGTTTTAGTCCACAGCTGCAGCCAGCTTAGCTATTGTTTCACTCTGTTGAGCATGGGCATTAGTGGCTGTGGAATGGCCAATGTTAATGGGGGGCAAGATAACCCAAAATCCTGTCAAGTTGAAACCATGGCTGCCCTTTGAAATTGAAAGAAGAGGAAGAATCAGTGTGGACTGGACCCTTTCCTGTTAATTAAATTGGCCCAGAGTAAATAGCACTTAAATCTGAATTTCATTTTTTTTTCCATTGATGGGCTTTTTAGAAGCTGGGGTGGGGATTAGTATTTACAGAATCCAACTTCTCTCTTTTCTGTTGCGCCATTCATGCTGGACTTATTTGCTGTGGGCTCTTCTAATAAAACCTGTTGTCTTTATCTTGTAGATTATTTTAAATGGCTGTTGAATTTATTAATTTAAGAATCATTGTTTTCTTGTATCTTCATATTGACAAATTTCTTTCATTTAGGGTAAGACTAAGGTCTTCATGATAGCTCTTGCATTTTACAAACAATTAAGTTGTACCTAAATTTAGTCTTTCTTATCTAATGTTCTGATAAGCAGTGTTTTGAATATATAGTCCATTGCCTAGTTTAGACATATATGTAGATTGTTGGGATCTTCCTTTAAAATTTACGTGGTTTCCCAAGTCATTCCTGATAATATTTAACTCTGACATTTTTTTGTGTAATTATTTGACAGAATATGTGGATTTTATACTTTTAGGACAGTTTTAGAAGACGACAGAAAGAAAAAAGAAAGAGGATGAAGGTGAGTTACTTTCAAGCACATGGGATTGGCTGTAGCTTAACTTTACAGTTGTTGAGGAAAATATTTATTACTGCTACTGTATTCTTCATCCAGTAATAGTCAAAGACATAAATATCCAACCAGCTGCCTTACAGTTTGAAAGGAACGTGGGAATCAATTTTTTGCTTTGGTTGGTTGGTTGGTTATTTGGAGATAGAGAATGTATGTATATCTATAGCTGAGACTGGTCTTGACTTCTCAATCCTACTGCCTCACTCATTCTTTCAGGTAAAGGGACTACAGGTGTAGTGTGTCACCGCTATACCTGACCTGTTAACCACTCTTAAGGAAGCCCTTCATCCACTTCAGAGTCAAGGGATACACTTGAGGGCAGATGGGAAGCACATAGAACTAGATTATTAGAATTGTTTGCAGCTCTTTTACAATAGGTGGTTTTTTTTGGTAATAAAAACAGTCAACTCTTTGCATCTTCCTGAAAGTTACTACACTTTTATTCCTCATCTTTGTTAGGTTAATCCTCCTAGAACATGATAATCTAAACTTGTTTTCCTAACTCTAAAAAAATCATCTCTGACACCTAATCCTTTCAGAACTCAGTTCACTTTAGTTTGGTGTTCAGAGCACACTTTGATCTAGTAAAACTCCAACTATCCAACTTATCCCTTGTAGTCTTCTAATTGCATCTATCCCCACTGATTAGAATAATTGCCCTCATTTGGCACCTCCTGAGTGGATTCCCATCTTCCTGCCACACCTATCTTTCTTGGTATACAAGCCCTCACATGATTTTTTGCTTCTAGCGCCTCAAGTTGAACAGTCCTTTCTCTTAATTCTGTTGCTTCCTGCTTGCCTGTCTTGATACTGTTTCTGGACTTAATAATACTTACATAATTCTTGTTTTACTTTTCTTCCCAACTGGATTTTCAAACCTTTGGAGTTTAGGGACTGCCTTTTATCATGTTCTGTGAGATTTTGAACAATTCAGGAAACTGGAAGGGAGAAATGTTGAGGGTTTTTTTGTTTGTTTTGTTCATTGTGTGTAGGTTCAAAAAACTTGGATTAAGAGGAGCATGTATGACTTCTCCTATACATTATTTCCTTTTAGTCAGTATATGCCATGTCAGTCAGCCTGTTGTAGCTATATTGGCTGTAATTAATTAGCAAGGTTATGGGTAAATAAAAGTTTTTAATCCTAGTTGTCATACCTTAAAAGATGTAATTTTTAAGTTATTGTGGATATTACTTTCCTCACTTGAAGTTGTATTGAGTGTTTTCTAAAATTGTAAACCAACAACAGGTTACCATGAGACTTAAATTGATTCTGTATATCAGAACAGTTTGTTATGTGCTTTTAGGACAGAATTATTAAGTATTACAGACCTGGCTACAGGAAAACCCATTCAATCCAAGTGTAGACAACCTTGTAATGTTAATGAAAATCTAGGTGACTTAATAGTTAAGTGCTTAAAATATGAAGACATGAGTCCTTTGACCTTGTTTCTTCCTTTCACTTCTGTTGTGATTTAATTTTAATTGCTACATTTATTTCCATTTCTGTTAGAGAGACCAACCAGCTTTTACTCCTAGTGGAATATTAACCCCTCATGCCTTGGGCTCAAGAAATGCACCAGGTTCTCAAGTAGCCCGTAATCCAAGACAAGCAGCCTATGAAATGAGGATGCAGAATAACTCTGTAAGTGGCTTACTTTTATGTAGCTTTGAAGAGTGAACAGGTTCCTATTAGAGTTGTATGTCTGAATTTTGTCACTTCATCACTTTAACACTTCATTGTTTTGTTTTGTAGTTTATTTCCCAATTTTATTTTGCCTTGAGGTACTTACAACTTTTACTAAATCTTTTTTTTGTCCAGAAAAATATCTTAATGAATTGAGAGACAAGTATGTGGAATAGTTAATACATGTGACTATATGAATAGATAGCTTAGAGGTTCCAGCATTGCTATAATGCAAATAGGTCACAGCTGTTTTCCTTTACTCACAAACTGAGTGGTGGATGGTGCTGCAAGCATGACTGGGACACCTAAATGTTATACAGCTGAGTCAGGCAAGAGAGGAGAGTGAATTTTGCTTCTTTATTTCTTCTTTCCTCCTAGGGATCCATTCTGAACATTTTTCCATTGGTATTCTTTTTTGTAAACTTTGTTTTTACTTATTTATTTGAGTGAGAGAAAGAGGCACAGAGGGGGAGAGAGAGAATGGGCACACCAGGGCCTCTAGTTACTGCAAACAAACTCCAGATGCATGTGCCCCCTTGTGCATTTGGCTTACGTGGGTCCTGGGGAATCAAACCGAGGTACTTTGGCTTTGCAGGCAAACACTTTAACCACTAAGCCATCTCTCTAGCCCCACAGTGGTATTCTTTTAAAAACTTATTTATTCATTTATTTATTTGCAAGCTGGGGGAGAAAGAATGAATGAATGAATAAACGAGAGAATGGGTGTACCAAAGCCTTGAGCTGCTGCAAACAAACTCCAGATGCATGCACCACTTAGTGCATCTGGCTTTACTTGGGTACTGGGGAATTGAACGTCTGGCCAGTAGGCTTTGAAGTCAAGCACCTGTAACCATTTAACCATCTCCTCAGCTCATGAATTGATATTCTAGTGAGTATCCCTCTCTATTGAATCTTGTTTGTAAAAGTGCTTTCTCTCAGGCATGACAATCTAAGTGCAAAATCCCAACACCCACATAAATGCTGTTGTGCATGTTAGTAATCCCAGTGCTGGGGCAGGGGTGTCTAGCCAAATTGGTGAAATCTCAGTTTAGTGAGAGAGCTGGATGTGGTGGTGCATGCCTTTAGTCCCAGCATTGGGAGGATTCTGTGAGTCCCAGGACAGCCTGGGTTAGAAGTGAGGCCTTGCCTTGAGGGCACGGGGGAAACAAAAAGACCAATAAGTTGGAGAGCAATTGAAGAAGACATTGGAGGTCAACATGGCCTTGACATGGCTGTACACAAACACATGAACATGTACCTATACATACATGTGTGCTCATAGGTATACAAGCTTGCATACCATATATACATGAAAAAAAAAAACACCACAAACCAATGGATTTGCCATGTGATGTCTCCTCTTTGCTTTGCAATCCAAACTGTAGGAAAAAAAATCCATCCACCCAGCTAGACAATCCTGTCTACCAGCTTCCTGTTACTGGCAGTGGTTATGAGCTCGGAGTCCATAGTGCAGTAAAGCAGTGGTGAGGGAAGAGACATTGAACTGAGAATAATAGAGAAGAGAACTCTGCAAGATTTCCGTATTGTAGTCCACTTGTGTTACAATTTATTCAAGGATACTGGTTAAGCTTATATATTTCAATTTCATTCCTCTACTAGTTTTCTGTTGGTATTTAGATCCCCTCTTAGATGGCAGCTCTACATGTAAAAGTTTTGCTGTATCAGAAGACTAATTCAAATTATATTAACATCAGTCCACACCTAGAGGTTTCAGGATCTTAGATTTGGAATTTTAAGACAGAGATTTTACTTCTCTGTAATATTTTGGTTTATTTGTACTTGTCATTCTGTTTGATATTTGTTTCCTTGCCCAGTATGAGTGAGATGGCAGATGGGTGGGCCAGGGAATAGGGTTGTGGTGAGATTCCTAAGTAGAACATAAAAAGCTGGTGGTGCTTATTCAAGATTATGACTGTACCCCTGTAGAGATAACCTCAGAGGGGCTTTTATTCTGAAATGCCATAGTAATGATAGAGTGTTTTTTTCTTAATCTCTGAGAGACAAGTTTAAAACTTGTTAGCTGTAATTGCCTTGAGTAGGATTCCAATATTGTATTCAGATTCCACAGAACTAGATCCATAGGGCTAGAATATTTAATCAATATATCACCCTTGAGAGCAGGAATGTTAAGTGAGATCAATAATTAGGTTGCTTTTTAAATCATATCTTAACCCCTCTTGACCTAATTATTTTACATAGAATTGTGGAATTAGAGTCTTTACACAGTGGGACCTTTATCCTCTGAATATTCTGAACCCAAAGAAATAAAGCCAGATTATTAGCTCATTTAAAGGGAGTCTTTAAGATGATGGGATTTTGCTATTTTATTTTTGTCTTCAGTACTTATCTGTTGAGGATCAACATTGTTAATGCTTTAAGTAGCTTCTATTTGTTTCCTCATATATGTAACCTTTTTCATCCATCCTGAATTACGGTGTGATTATTTATGTCTGAGTACATCTTGAGATAACTTGTCTGATTGCAAAGACAGCATTTTAAACTTTTTGACATTTTTTCATATGTTAATGTATTTTTATCATAGTCCCCTCCCTTTACATTCTTTTGTCCTCTCTTCCATCTCTTTTCCAGTGAATAGCTACTTCTTTCTAATTAGTCCCTCTTCTATTTTGCTGTCCTTTTTTCCCCCCTACTTCATTTTGATAACATGTTCATATGCTCAATACTGTACAGGTCTTGTGCAGGGTAACAATTGTCTCTGTGATGTCATGAGTGCACTGGCCACTCCAAAGCACTCTCCTCCATCCTTTGGCCCTTACATTCTTTGTACCACCTCTTTCATAATGGCCCCTGAGTTTTGGAGGGTGTGCAAAGATAGCATAATATTTTAATTTAAAAAAAATTGGTGGCTGGAGAGATGGCTTAGCGGTTAAGCGCTTGCCTGTGAAGCCTAAGGACCCTGGTTCGAGGCTCAATTCCCCAGGACCCATGTTAGCCAGATGCACAAGGGGACACATGCATCTGGAGTTTGTTTGCAGTGGCTGGAGGCCCTGGCGTGCCCATTCTCGCTCTCTCTATCTTTATCTGCCTCTTTCTCTCGCTCTCAAATAAATAAAAATAAACAAAAAAAATTTTTTTTTTTTTAATTTATGGGGTGGGGAGAGAATTGACTCACCAGGGCTTCCAGTATTGCAGTGGAACTCCAGATGCTCTAACCTTGTGCGTATGTATGACCTCACACACTTGGGTTACCTTGTGCATCTGGCTTACACAGGATCTGGAGAGTAAAACATGGGTCCTTAGGCTTCACGACAAGTGTCTTAACCGCTAAGCCCAATACAGCATTTTCAAAAAGAATTTATATGAATAAATTTGTTTGAACTTGGTAGGTTTAGGATATACTAATTGGTTGAGGCAACGCACCAGAGATAGAACATTAAATGGTACACAGTTTGCTCTCCTTAAAAGCATTTTATTTGTATTATCTGGAGATGGGGATTAGGTCTTATAAATAAGTGAGAAGTCAATTTGGGAAAGTATACAACTTCTGTGTACTTAGACAATTGATAATGATGTCAGCCAGATAGATTAAAGATTTAAAAATAATTTACTAATTGATTAACTATATATTAAGCAGGTGGCATGCTACTTAGGAATCATTCACATATATTGTTTTCATTTAATCTTGCAATAACGTCGAAAGAACTATCTAATAATATCATTCTCAGTGTAAACTGAGGCTCACATACCTTAAATTGCCTAAGGCCATACATTCAATAAAAGTATTTGGTATGTCAGACTTAGATTATTCTGTCTCGAAATGCCTCTCTCATTTTCTGAATACAATATTGCCTTCGTGAATTAATTTTTGTTGTTTTCTTTTTCATTTGACAGTATTGAGTATATATAATTTCAGATAAAATTGGCATACAGCTTTGAAAGGAGGATGGGTTTAATCTATGTATAACTTCTTTAATAATAATTGCTTTAATAACTAACTTTTCTTGGTCTGTACTATGAACTACCTTCATGTTATGGTTTTTGTTACAGTATAATTAAAACCTTGGGGAATTGTAAACCCTCAATTTTAAGGTAGTTCAGTTATATTGAAAAATCTAATATACTAATAATATATTAATAAAGGAAAATACTAGGCTAGAAAATGGCTAAGCAAGTTAAAGACTCTTCTTTGCAAAGCCTGCCAGCCTAAGTTTGATTCCCCCAGCATCCACCTAAAGCCAGATGCACAAAGATGCACCTGTGTCTGGAGTTTGTTTGTAGTGCAGGAGGCCCTGGCACACCCATGCACTCTGTTTCTCTGAAATAAATAAATAATTTTAAAAAGTGGTTTGACTAGGTTGAGCACTTACTATTTGTACAAAAGCATGGACTGTTATATATATATGTATTTATATTTATATACATACACATATATATACATACTACATTACGTGTTAACAGATAATATGAATATAGTATATACATACATCATTCCCTCAGAACTATGCTTTTGATAAGTGGAAAATGATTATAAATTCATAACATGAGAAAACTACCAAAGATAAGCATGATTAAAGTCTTTTTAGTTTTTCTTTTGGGGGAAATAAAAGGTTTTGTCCTAACAATTAAAACAACTTTTTGAATTTAAGCCTAGGAAGCTTGATACCTTATTACTTTTCTCAGGGGAGAGCTGGAATTGAGTAAGATCAGTCTCTGTACTTCCTAAATGTGTTTTCTATGTCTATTGAATAGCTTTAAAAAAAAAAAAAATTTCCACAGTGAAACTTGGTAGGTAGTGGCAGTTGGCTATACCTTCTTACGCAAAGGAATAATGAAATCTTTCTTTAATGCCCTAATTGTCTGCAGAGTCCTTCTGTGTCTCCTAATACAAGTTTTATGTCGGATGGCTCCCCGTCTCCACTAGGAGGAATTAAGAGAAAAGCAGAAGACAGTGACAGTGAACCAGAGCCAGAGGATAACGTCAGGTAAAACCATTTTTGGTAGCACTTTGTTAACAAATTGCTGAAATAGATATAGTCTAATTAGTGCTGTTTAGCTTAGAGCAGCAGTGCCTTCAGATGCTTGCCTGTGATCTTTTTATCCAGCCGTAATTAATGTGGAAGGTTAGAATAGTCAGTAAATTCCAGGGAGATGTGTAAGCTATTGCTGTTAAACCCAAGTATCTAGATTAGTATGCAGGCAGGTTTCCTTCTTCCGTGCCACTTTCCCTCAGAGACCAGGCACTAGATTGGCTGCATATGAGGTGTTTGGTTCTGATGATGTGGTCTGAATGTGACTCCTTTGAAATTAAAATTTCAAGCTGTATAACCTACAGAGTATAGTTACATTCAATCAGTAATAAAGTTTGCTTTAATCTTCTCAACTGAAAAGATTCTTCCTCAAATTGAAAATATGCAAAAACTAATTTCTGAGAGAAACATATGGGTGTTTTAAAAAGAACCATAATTTTGCATGAAATTTTTTTGCTTTTTTTGCATGAATAATTTTATTTATGATAGAAGAGCTTCTTTTAGCTGTATGCTTAACATTTATAGTGAGAAACTTTGATTCTTTAATTGATTCAGAGGCTTGGGATCCTCATCCAATAATAAGATTTATAGCCTGTCATATATAACAGTCCAGATTTGAGCCTGAACTCCTAGTTAAAAGGCTAACAATCTAAAAATTTAAAGCTCATTGAGAATTTAGGAAAGGATCTATTTTAAAGTTAAGACAGAAGTGACATAGCTTATGCATTTATAGTATGTGGAAAGTTAAGTGATTCTTGCTTATAGTTGGAAGCTTCAGATATGGCTCTGTATTCTAATATCCTTTAATATCAGATCTAAATATGGTCTTGAGATTACATCTAGCATTAGTTTCTTACTTCTGCTTCTGTAACTTAGTTTCTCTCTTAGAGTTTGGTCAACACTATTGTTTAATCCCAGTACTGATGATATTCAAGGTAGAAATGCTTGACGCTCTAGTCTGGTAAATAAAGGCTCTTTCTCCAAATTATGATACTATGAAACATTTGAAGGCTATAATGTATTCATAAACATGACTATTGAGCATGGCGAGGTTTGGTACAAATGAAGAAGAACTTGATGTTCTTGGTCTGTTCTAAGTTTTTTTAAAGTCTTCTTTAGCATGTTGATGTTCCAAATATGTTTAAATCTTTTAAAGAATGAAAGATGGGTTCACTTTGGGGACAGGAGAGATGGCTTACCTGTTAACACATTTGCCTGCACAGCCTGAGGACTCAGGTTCAACTCCCAATCAACTCCTCAGAACCCATGCAAGCCTGATGTGCATGATGACACATGCGTATGGAGTTTGTTTGCAATGGATAGAGACCTGGCATGCTTAATCTCTCTCTCGTAAATAAATAAAAATAAGACACACTTTGGGTGAAAATATGGTTCTTTTCATTGTATTTTCACTTAATGATAATTAGCAAATTATTTGATCTATGTCTAGGTTTTATCAGAACAATACAAAAGAGGAAAGGAAGGGGTAATAGAAGGAGGAAATGTATAGATGTAGAATGTATATCTCTATATCTTTGTCTCCTCATAGGATGTCAATAGTTGTTAGCTAAAAGAAGAATGAGGCCCAAGCAAGAATGGAGAGAGTAAATATTCACACAGTTTCTACCTCAGTAGTAAATTTTTTATGAACCTTATTTTTCACATTTAAAATAATTAGCTTTTAAAAGTTATTTAGATGACTTTCTTCCTGTGGTTTAAATATATTTTAACAAATGGAAGAACTATGTTAAATGTCTTTAGTATTTTAATCTTAAAAGATAGGTTTAGCTGGGCATGGTGGCGCACGCCTTTAATCTCAGCACTCGGGAGGTAGAGGTAGGAAGATCGCTGAGAGTTCAAGGCCACCCTGAGACTACATAGTTAATTCCAGGTCAGCCTGGACCAGCGTGAGACCCTGCCTTGAAAAACAAAAACAAACAAACAAAAAAAAACCCAAGTGAAGCACTATTAAAATTGAAGTAAACAGAATCCGGGCATGGTGGTGCATGCCTTTAATCCCAGCTCTCCGGAGGCAAAGGTAGGAGGATTGCTGTGAGTTTGAGACCAGCCTGAGAGTACATAGTGAATTCCAGGTCAGCCTGGGCTACAGCGAGATCCTACCTCAAAAGAAAAAGAAAATTGAAGTAAACAAACATATGTATGTATTCAATAAATGGTTAGCCTTCTCTCTTTAATTTTATTTATTTATTGGCAAACAGAGAGAGATAAGAGATAGAGTGGTAGAGAACAGGTGTGCCAGGGCCTCCAACCACTGCAAACAAATTCCAGATGCATGCTTCATTTTCTGTATCTGGCTTTATGCAGGTACTAGGATATTGAACCTAGGTTGTTAGTCTTTGCAGGCAAAGCACTTTAACCACTAAGCAATCTCTCCAGCCCCCTTCTCATTTTTGAGGTGGGGTCTCACTCTAGCTCTGGCAGACCTGGAATTCAGTATGCAGTCTCAGGGTGGCCTTGAAAATATAGCGATCCTCCAATCTCTTCCTCCAGAGTGCTGGGATTAAAGGCATGTGCCATCACACCCAGCTTCTTTTAAAAAATATTTATTTATTTATTGAGAAAGAGAGGGACAGAGGGAGAGAATGGGTGTGCCAGGGCCTCTAGCTACTGTTAATGGAACTCCAGACACATGTGCCACCTGTACATCTGTTTAGGTGGGTACTGGAGAATCAAACCTGGGCCCTTAGGTTTTGCAGGCAAGAGACTTAACTGCTGAGCCATCTTCTAGTCCCCTTTGTTTTAAAAAAATTTTTTTTTCTCCTAGATAGAGTCTCATCCTAAACCAGGCTGTCCTGGAATTCACTAGGGAGTCTCAGGGTGGCCTTGAACTCATGGCAGCCCTCCTAACTCTGCCTCCCGAGTGCTGGGATTAAAGGCATGCACCACCACACCCGGCTCCTTTTAAAAAAATTTTATTGTTTTTATTTTAGAGTGAGCAAGAGAGAGAGAGAGAAAGAATTGGTGCACCAGGGCCTCAGCCATTGAAATCAAACTTCAGATGCTTGCACCATCTAGTGGGCATGTGCGATCTTGCACTTGCCTCACCTTTGCATCTGGCTTATGTGGGATCTGAAAAGTTGAACATGGGTCCTTAAGCTTTGCAGGCAAGAGCCTGCCATCTCTCCAACCCCCTTCTCTCTCTTTTAAATGTAGTTTTATAATGGTCTTGCCAGAGTTAGTATATTGAGTTTTTGATGTTTATTGAATCTGGATACATCTTCTAATAGTGATGTTTTCAGGAATAGTTAAATGAATCTATGTTAGCATTGTTGTTCAACTCCTTCACATTTCCCCTGGGTATTAAAAATAAGTTTATTTGGGGCTGGAGAGATGGCTTAGTGGTTAAGACACTTGTCTGCGAATCCTAAGGACCCAAGTTCAATTCTCCAGGTCCCATGTTAGCCAGATGCACATCATGGCACATGCGTCTGGAGTTCGTTTGCAGTGGCTAGAGGCCCTGGCATGCCCATTCTCTCTCTCTCCCTCTGTAGCTAATAAATAAAATGATTTGTAAAATTTTTTTAAAAGTGGATTTTGGTTATGAATCAGTAGATAATCTGTGACTCCAGGTATATTAATTCAAGTCCTTCACATTTCCCCTGGGTATTAAAAATAAGTTGATTTTGGTTATGAATCAGGAGATAGATTGTGACTGCAGGTATATCAATTCTACATAAACCGGCTTTTCCTGGTTTTTAGGTTATGGGAAGCTGGTTGGAAGCAACGATACTACAAGAATAAATTTGATGTAGATGCAGCTGATGAGAAATTCCGACGTAAGGTTGTACAGTCCTATGTTGAAGGACTTTGCTGGGTTCTTCGGTATTATTACCAGGTACAAAAAGAATATATTTTCCTCAAAATCTCTAGCTGATCATTTTAGAAAGCTGGTGATTTGAATAATTGCATGTAGTACTGAATATCCTGAAATAAAACCCATACTTAATAAGTTTTTTGTTTAAAAATCAGCATAAATAATGATATTTTTGGAAGCTCCATAGGTATTAATATATAACCAGAGCTAATTTTTGTTGTGTTAAAGGATTTCAGAATCAAATAATGTTACTGTGTTGGTCTTTAAGATGATTAAAGTTTAGCAGGCTTTTTTTTTTTTTAGTATAGTTTTAAAATAATTAGGTAATTGATTGATTGTCACTTAGTAACTAACAAAGGATAAAGCCTGAAGAACATACCAGTAAAAATTTGGGAGGAATTAGATAATATCTTTCATAAAATTATATTACATAAAGTGAATGCTACTTGACCTGGTTTGTAGCCTTTGTTAATTGAGATGTCAGATTGGTAAGAGGTTGGGTTCACATATACAGTATGATTGTAACACTTCTTATAATCAGTATCTGGTTTCATACTGAGTGAACCAAGTTAGGTTTGGTATGGCCTGGGAATAGATAAATTGGGGGTGGTAAGTAGAAAGTATAATACATTCGATAGTGACTGTGAAATAGACTATTTGCATGTTTAACATCTGCTCTTAATATTTTATTAGGCATAGGTTCAAAACATCAGAAAGTCATCTTTCTAGAGTCTAAAATTGGCTTTTGCTTTGCTTTTGGCTTGCTTACTCAAATTTTTTATAGTCAAGAGAAAGTTGTCCCATGAAAATAAAATAGTAAATTGTAAAGTGAAGCTTTTTAAAAAATTATTTGTTTGAGAGAGAGAAAGAGAAACAGGCCGATAGAATGGGTGTACCAGGGTCTCTAGCCACAGCACATGGACTCCAGACACATGAACCACCATGTATATCTGGATTATGTGGGTACTGGGTAGTCAAATCCAGGTCCTTAGGCTTACAGGCAAGCATCTTAACCACTAAGCCATCTCTCTCCAGCCCTGAAGTAAAATTTTTTTGTTTAGTGAGTGATGTACCCAACTACCTACTTGCTCAGTAAGTGTCAGCTAAACCTGTTCTTGGTTTTATTTGATAGTAGGAAATTGAAGGTTGGAAAGAAATATCAAAATCTATTTTGAAGATAAGCAACTTTACCAAATTGTATTTGTAATGACAAAGTTTGTTGTTTGTTACTAATTATTAAAGCAATTATTGTAGTACTTTCAAAGTAAAGGAGCCAGTGCAATGAAGCAGGAAAAAACAATTCCTTGAACTCAAGGAAAAATTAATATATGGAATATGTATCAGAAGCCATGTTTTATAAATAGAATATTATGCTTGATATTCACTTTGTTTTTTTTGTTTGTTTGTTTCTCCTTCAGTGTGTCTTTCATTAACTTTTATTCTGCCTTTAATGATTATAGGGTTGTGCTTCTTGGAAGTGGTATTATCCATTCCATTATGCACCATTTGCTTCAGACTTTGAAGGTATTGCAGACATGCCTTCTGATTTTGAGAAGGGCACAAAACCGGTAAGCGTCCAGGTTGAGAAAATAGAATTTTGGATTAGATATTAATTTGGGGTATTGAGCTGTGGTGTTTTTCTTTTTCTTTTGTTCCTCTCACAGTTTAAACCACTGGAACAGCTCATGGGGGTTTTTCCAGCTGCAAGTGGTAACTTTCTACCTCCATCATGGCGCAAGCTTATGAGTGATCCTGTAAGTCTCTCTACTCGTTTACTCTTGAGTGTGCTAGTAACTAGCTTCTTTGTCATCCATTTTATTACATGAGTCACAATTGTTTTTGCATCTTATTAGACTGAAATATAGAAAAAAATTGAGTACTTTCATGTGTTTTTTTCATTAAATGTTTTTCTGTGCTTTTTTTTTTCTCCAAGTAGTTTATCCAGTAAATAAAAATGATTTGTTTTTGGCCTACCTGAAGGTCTTCATATTTATTTATTCCAGCTATGTATGATGGTATCCAGAACTCTAAAGTTTGGCCTACCTGAAATAATTACCTGTGAGCTTTTTTTTTTCCTCCCCTGCTCACTAAAATGATTGATAAACCCATCCAGGAAATAAGAATTATTGGAATGAATAAACCATCACTGCCTGCCTGTGACCTATAATTACCAGTTTTAAAATTCTTTTTCTTTTCATCTAAATTTTGAAAGTGTTTTACTGTACTTGGGCTTAAATAATACCGTACATTCATAGGAGGAATATCCTTCCTCATTGTGCCCTGATAAATTGAACAAAAGTCATTTCAAATATTTTTTGTGACAAGGCTGTGTAGCTTTTGTTTTGATTCTTTATTGTTCTCTTTGATATAGGATTCTAGTATAATTGACTTCTACCCTGAAGATTTTGCTATTGATTTGAATGGGAAGAAGTATGCGTGGCAAGGTAAAATTTAGACATTTTTCATTGTTTAATGGTATTTGTCTAGCCTATACACAGCAATGGTTGATAGCATTTTTCTGTGTTTGGTTTTTTCAAGGTAGGCTCGCTCGCTCTCTCTCTCTCTCTCTCTCTCTCTCTCTCTCTCTCTCTATATCTTATCTTTTTTTTTCCGAGGTAGGGTCTCACTCTAGCCCAGACTGACTTGGAATTCACTTTGTAGTCTCAGGGTGGCCTCAAACGCACTGTGATCCTCCTCCCTTGGCTTCCTGAGTGCTGGGATTAAATGCGTGCACCACCATGCCAGCAGTGGTGGTAATTTTAATAGTAACTTTCAGATAAATAGTAAGCAGGCTGAAATAGATTAATTACACATTGTGGTTAATCAGTGACACTTGCTTTTTTCAGTCAGTAGATCATTTTCACCTTTCAGAGGTATTAACATGCTGGGGAGGTGGTTTTGTGGTTAAAGGCATTTGCTTGCAAAGACTGCAGGCCCAAGTTTAATTCCTCATGGTTGTGTGGCATCATACTCTATGGAAACTTCAAAAAATGTATTAGAGATTGTAATGGGGAGGCAATATGATGGAGAATGGAATTTCAAATGGGAAAGTGTGGGGGTGGGGAGGGAGGGAATTACCATGGGATATATTTTGTATTGTAATCATGGAAAATGGTAATAAAAATTTTTTAAAAAATGTATTAGAAAATAAAAACACTGAGCTTTGATCATTATTGTATTTTTTGTTGTTGTTATTGTTTGTTTTTTTGGTTTTTCGAGGTAAGGTGTCACTCTAGCTCAGGCTGACCTGGAATTCACTATGTAGTCTCAGGGTGGCCCCGAACTCACAGTGATCCTCCTACCTCTGCCCCATTATTGTATTTTAAAATTCCTCCTTTTAGTGAATTTTGTAGAAAAGGCCATTTAAGAAAGCATAGAAAAACATTTAATATAAGTACTAAATTTAAAGTGCTAGTCACCACTTAACACATGCTGGTAATTGAATATAACACATGGGACAGAGGAAATGGTTCATTTGGTAAGAGTGCTTGCCATGTAAGCATGAGGACCCAAGTTTGATTCCAAGCACCCATGTAAAAAGCTGAGAGTAACTTTACTACTTGGGGCACAGAGAATCTGGACTCTCAGGTCAACCAGTATGACTGAATTCTTTTTTTTTTTTTTTTTCCCCCTGATAGGTAAAAGACTGAATGGTCTTGGTACTCTTTGTTGCAAATCAGTTGTCTGCATATATAGCATTTATTTATAGTCTCTGGTCTCTGTAGGCCTTTGTGTGTGTCCTTATACCAGTACTATACTGTTCTAATCACTTATAATAATTAAGTCAGAAATTCTGTCTCCTAACTCTCCCTGTTCAAGACTGTGTTGTCTATTTGGGGGTCTGCATTAGTTACTTATTGCTGTGACAAATCCGCCGACAACAGCAACTTTAAAAAGGAAAGGTTCACTGGGCATGGTGGTACACACCATTAATCCCAGCCCTTGGGAGGCAGAGGCAGGAAGATCGCCATGAGTTCAAAGCCACCCCGAGACTGCAGAGTGAATTCCAGGTCAGCCTGGATTACAGCAAGACCCTACCTCACATAAAATTTAAAAAAAAATTTTTTTTAAAGGAAAGGTTCGTGTTGGCTTGTGCTTTGAGTGGATACAGGTTATCATGGAGGGGAAGGCATGGCAGCAAGAGTCTGAGGTGTGGCTTATCACTTTGTACCCACAGAAAAAGGTGAATGCTAGTCAACTAGCCTTTTTCTTTTTATTCAGTTCCAGTGTCCCAGCCCGTAGGGCAGTGCTGCTCACATTCAGGGTGGGTCTCTTCTCTTCAGTTATATCTCTGGAAATGCCCTCAGTGACATGCCCAAAGGTTTGTCTCATAGGTGATTCCAAATCCAGATTAAGTCAATCACCACAGGGTCCCTTGAGAATTTATATACAATTTAGGATAAGTTTAAATTTCAAGCTTTAGAATTTTTATATTTTATTTACTAATATTTTCACCTAGGCGCCATAGTATATAAAAATTTTTGAGGGCTGGAGAGATGGCCTAGCAGTTGGGCGCTGGCCTGTGAAGCCTAAGGACCCTGGTTCGAGGCTTGTTTCCCCAGGACTCACATTGGCCAGATACATATATACAATACCATCCTATTAAGTCGTCCCCTCCCCCCCCCGCCCATACCCTTTTTGTCTCCTTTCTAGCTTTCTGGCATCTGCTACTGAGTTTTAGTCCTACTTACATAGAAATCCAATAATTTGTAGCTAGGATCCACATATGAGAGAGAACATGTGACATTTGGCTTTCTGGGCCTGGGTTACCTCACTTAGTATAATTCTTTCCAGATCTATCCATTTTCCTGCAAATTTCATAACTTCATTTTTCTTCACTGCTGACTAGAACTCCATTGTGTAAATGTGCCACATTTTCATTATACACTCATCAATTAACATTTTTATTTTATTTATTTATTAATTTTTTATTTTTGGTTTTTGAGGTAGGGTCTCACCCTGGCCCAAGCTGACCTGGAATTCACTGTGTAGTCTCAGGGTGGCCTTAAATTCATGACAATCCTCGTACCTCTGCCTCCTGGGTGCTGGGATTAAAGGCGTGTGCCACCATGCCCGGCTTCAGTTAACATTTTTGATTGTTTATAGTTCTCAGCATTACATGTAATTTAGCAGCATATTATTTGTAAAATTTGCCATGTGTGTATGTATAGTGAGTATATGGCATAATTGCTTTTACTTCTGTATATATGAACAGAAAAATTAAGTAATTTGATCAAAATCACATTGTGTATAAAGTGAGACTATAGATTGAAGGTGGCCTGCTTATTCATTTAAAAATTGTGTCACCATGTTGGGGTTGGGGAGACGGCTTAGTGGATAAGGTGCTTACAATGCAGATGTGAGTACCTGAGTTTTGATCCTGAGTTCCCATGTAAATGCAGGTAGTCATGGTGGCACACATGTAATCCCAGTATTTTGGAGGTAGAGATGGTAACCCATCCACAGGGCAAGGTGGCAAATGAGACTAGTCAGATGGGCAAGCTGTGGGTTTAAGTTAGAGACCCTATGTTGCAGTCAGGTTTGCATTGCTGGCAGAAGTCACCTGACCAAGAGCAACTTGTGGGGGAAAAAGGTTTATTTTAGCTTACAGACTTGAGGGGAAACTCCATCGTGGCAGAGGAAAACAATGGCATGAACAGAGGGTGGACATCACCCCCTTCCCAACATCAGGGGGACAACTGAAACAGGAAGCTGTGCCAAACACTGGCAAGGGAAACTGGCTATAAAATCCCTAACCCTGCCTCCAACAATACACTGCCCTCCAGGAGGCTTTAATTCCCAAATCTGCATCAGCTGAGAACCTTACATTCCCAGTACCTAAGTTTATGAGTGACACCTGAATCAAACCACTACCCCCACCTCAAATAAATAGAGAGTAATTAAGAAAGACACCCAACATGAGCCTCTAGCCTCTACACGTTCACAAATACATGTGTGCACACCAGCACAAGTGTGTACCCACATGCCTACAAACATACACACTGCATACACCCATACACTTGCAAAAACTAAAATAATTGCATCAACACAGACTTAGAAAATTGTATTTTTCATGAGCCATTTTAAGTATGAAAATATCAGAGTTTTTTTCATCTACCACCACATACATAGTATTTGCATATTGGCTTGGCTGTATGACAAAATAGTGTTCAACTCCAAAAGGTCTTTATATCAACAGAGATCCTTTATTAGAAATACTCATTTGCACCAGTGGTAACTAGGTGATCCTAACAGTGAGGTCTGTTGGTTTTCCCAGGTGTTGCCCTGTTGCCATTCGTGGATGAGCGAAGGCTGAGAGCTGCCCTAGAAGAGGTGTATCCAGACCTTACTCCAGAAGAGAGTATGAATCACACTGTCACTTGGTCAATGCTAAATTTGTGCAACAAAGATATATTTCTATGTCAAATCAGACATTTTTCCATTTGTCAAATTTCCCATAAAGAAGCAGAAATTACTGACTGACTTCTTTAGAACACATGTTAGCTTTGCTTCTTACTATATTGCATCTAAATTGAAGAGTACATAATGAAAAATTTTAACTCCAAAGTGTTTACTAAATTTCTTTAAAAAAAAAAAAAAGCGTTGGGGCAGGCAAGATGGTTCAGCTATTAAAGATGCTTGCAAGGCCTGCTGTCTCACGTTCATTTCCTCAGTACTCGTGTAGAGCCAGAGACATAGGGTGGTACATGTATCTGTAGTTCATTTACAGTGGTAGGAGACCCTCGTACACCTGTTCTTGTGCTTGCTTTCTCTGTCTCTTCTGCTTGCAAATAACTAAAGAAAAAAGACACACAAAATGTGGCACATGTCTATAATCATAGCATTGTTGAGCAGTAGACTATCTTATTTTCAGATTTTCAAAAATGTACCCATCATTCACAGGGAAATTGGAATGCTGACCTCTGTTGAAATTTTTATTTAATGACATTGTAACCAGTTTTTAATCAATACCCTTTTTATCAACTATTTTAAGATTAATCTATGTTATCAGGTGATTCAGTGTGTTTTTATTTCCTCATAGAATGTTTATGTGTTTCTTAAACAAGAAATGGACTACTTTAATTAAGAAAGACTTGCCTTTTATCTTGAAATATATTCAAGCATGTTTCTGTAATGCTTCATACAGTTAATGATTTTTGAAAGTTCTTTATAAGAGTGCTGTTTAATTTATTCCTTAGAGGCATATCACACATTTAGGTGTATAAAAGTATTTTTCATAAACTATGTTGAAGGAAGTTATGTTTTGAAAATGCAGGTGTTTTGCTTTACTGTAGACTCATAAAAATTGAGTTTTAGAAATGTCATTGTTTCATATGTGATCTTACTCTTTTTTCTTATTTTCTTAGACAGAAGAAACAGCCTTGGATGTGATGTTTTGTTTGTGGGGAAACTTCACCCACTCCATGACTTCATTTTAGAGCTGTACCAGACAGGTTCTACAGAGGTATTGCAATACAATTACTTAATAAATTAATAAAATAGATATAACAGGAAATTTCCCTGTAACCTCTTTAAGTATAAAAGTCTGTGATATTAAATGTACTCATGGTTTTACAGTATATATCTCCAGAACCTTTTGTGTCTAAGGATCTGCTTATTCTTGGTACTCATATAACTAAAATTCAACAATATTTGATCCTTAGTGTCTGACTTATTTAATACATTTTTTGAGGCTCCTTTTCTGTTGTAACATGTACCAAAACTTTACTCTCTTTTTCCACTGACTATCCATTAATAAGTATGTGTCATCTTTTGTTTATGCATTCATTCATTTGCTTAATAGATCCTTGGGTAATTTGTACCTTTTGGCTCCTAGAATTTTTTTTTTTCCTGAATTTAGTGAATCTTAGTATTCCACTCATTTGGTTATGTAATTGTGAATTTATTTTTCCACCCCAGCCAGTTGATGTGCCACCTGAACTGTGTCATGGGATTCAAGGAAAGTTTTCTTTGGATGAAGAAGCCATTCTTCCGGACCAGTAAGTATCCACTCTTGTGTTGTTAACACAACTGTAAGGAGCTGTTGTTAGTTTTCCCTTGTTGTCTGCTGGTTCATTTTCTAATACTAGTAGGAACATTTTATTTAAACTAAAACTCTGCTAGACTAAAAATGACTTGTAATCAAGTCCTAGCTCTTCAACAGGTAGTAGCTGTGCTACCTTATAAATGGATTTGAGTTCCCTGGAATTGTCAGGGCACCTATATGATCATAGTTGTTTTGGTATTTGTCACTGTTTCTTGAGTGTACATTGGAGATTTCAAAGGCTGAAGGTATGAGGAACAGAAAAAAGAATATAGTTATGAGATTGTAGGCCAGGTTTTCAAAAATGTAACCATAACTCACTTTTTATTCTTGTTTTGCTTTATAATATATAGTATTTTTCATTAAAATGATATTTATGGTAACTTAGTATTTTTAAATACCTTAGTTTTTTGATTGTTTGTTTGTTTTAGGTAGGCTCTCACTCTAGCTTAGACTGACCTGGAAGTCACTATGTAGTCTCAGGGTGGCCTCGAACTCCTGACAGTCCTCCTACCTCTGCCTCTTGAGTGCTGAGATTGCAGGCACATGCCACCACGTCCGCTCCTTAGTTTTATTTTTTAGTAGGCAAATACTGATAGATATAGCTAGCATAAACAAATGTTCTTTGAGATCCTTCCTTATTTTCAAGAGTGTAGAAAAGGGATCTGAGACCGCAGTTTTCAAAGAGCTGCACTGGGTATATTCAAGAGGTGACTTGCTCATTGTAAAATATGTGTCTCCATCTTCTCTAGATAAACACTGGGTGGATTTTCAAGCGCTTCACTATGTTTTAAACCCAGTGGCTCTTTGAGAGAGATTGTGAAGCTCTCTCTGTATTCTGATCTTTAAGACATTGTTACAACCTTCATTTTTGTCAATCTCAATAGTGTTTGTTGTGTAATTTATAGTTGCATTTTTTTGATACTGATGAGGTTAAATATCTGGTGATTAAGACCTAGGAAGATGAGTCATCAATAGAGTGCTTACCATGAAAGCAGTAGGACCCTAATAAGGATCACTAGCCCCCATGGAAAAGCTGGGCATGGCACATACCCTGTAATCCCAGCAACCGGGAGGTAGTGACAGGGCCTGTTGGCCATTAAGTCCAGTCTAATCAGTGAGCTCTACCTTCAGTGGAAGATAGCCTTTCTCAAAAAAAATAAGATGGAAAGACACCTGACTTTGATCACTGGCCTCTGCGCGCAAACACATACATTAACATGCACACACACACATACAAAAATTGACTTAGTTGATGTATTTCTGCCCCTCTTGGGTTGGGAGGGGTTCTGTCTTTATGTTTTACAGACTTAAAATTGTAAGTCTTTTTGACCATAATTATTTCCTGTTTATAAGATAATAACCATGCTGTTTTTGTTAGTGCATTTTAATGAGTTCTTGTTTCAAAAGCCTAACAAATACAACAAAATCTCCCAGTTGTCTACAGTTATAATATACACACCGGTGGTTCCTCTCATTTCCCTTTAGAACAGTATGTTCTCCTGTGCCCATGTTACGGGACCTGACACAGAACACCGCAGTCAGGTAAGTTTTTCCAAAATTCATAGCATTCACTCAGGACACAGCTCCAAACTTAGAAATGAATTTTAACAGATCTCTGATTTATAAGGAAGTGGCAGCTGTTAATCCACCAATGCTTTTAGATTGAGAGTCCCTGTGCTGGAAACCTCAGAGCAGAGCCTCTTGACTTTAAATTAAGTGTATTGTTAAGGTTACTGATTTAACAAGCATACTTATCTGTTTTCTGGTTTCCCCTAACAACCTCTAATTCTTCCAGGATTAGGAAAGTGGGAGGTAAAGAGTAGGGGTTTGTGGGACTGTGCTGTACAAGAGCAGACTGGCCTTTATGCCCCAGTGGCTCCCACTACTTCACTGTTTTCTAACATAGTATTTTAATTATTGTGGCCCTGCAGAATTTAAAATATTATATAATGTTTTAGTTAAGGTTGGCTGGGAACTTACTTATCCCTTGCTTCCTTAAGTAGTTGTCAGCATCATGATACATAAAAATGTGAAAGTATAACGTAACTTTGTAAATGAAAACCAGCACACTATTTGTATGATGTAAATCTTGATGCCGGAGTCTACGTTGTCTTTTTTATTTCCAGTGTTTAGGCAAGACTAAAGCAATCACATCTCAGGTATTCAAGAATTTGGTAAACAACTGCTCATCTAGAGTCTTCTTTTCTGAGCCATTTTTATGATTTCTCACTCTCAGGAAATAGTTTAGACTTATCTTAGATTTCTTATTGTCAGATATGAGTTTGCTTCCTATCTTTAATGGATTTTGGATTTACCTAAAGGTCATTGTATATAGTCTTTATTTTACACGTTTTGTTGTTTTTTTTTTTTACTTTTTATTGTTTACCTTTATACAAAAATTTCCCCTTTTATCTTTGTGCTTTTTTTGTTTAGTAAAGAAAAGACTTTACGGCCATATTCATAAGCCCCCATCACAAATAGTCTGACCTGTGATATATTCATTGTGGACACTATATCCACCCATGAGATCTCTGGCTCTTAGTGGTGCTTCAGGCCAGTTAATTGTACTAGCTTTTTTGGATTGTGACATTTTTGTATATTTTTTGCTTTTTTTGCATATATCAAGGGTATTACTGCCAAACCCTCTAGAAATAGTTAATTCTACTTAAGTTTCTAATTAGGATAGAGAGGTTTATCCAAAGGAAAGTTGTAAAATCAGTGACAAGCCTTGAAGCTTTACTTGGGTGATAATGATGTTGCTTGTTTGTCACTTTGGGTGTGAAGGAGCCTGTAAAGTTTCATGTGTAATGAGTTTTCTGTGTGTATTTTGTAAAACAAATCCAAGACCTAGGTGAAATTCAGATATTGAAAATGAACTTCAAACTTAAAATTCATATAAAAAATTTATTTTTTATTTTTTCATTTATTTATTTGCAAGCAGAGAGATAGAAGAGGGACAGAGAGAAGGGGCATGGCAGGCCCTCCAGAGACATGCACCACTTTGTGCATCTGACTTTATGTGGGTACTGACACTTGAACCCAGGTCCCCTAGCTTTGCAGGCAAGCACCTGAACTGCTAAGCCATCTCCTCTAGCCCTTAGAATTCATTTTTTAAATTTCTTAAAATTTTGTGAAAGTCTAAGGTTAACTTTTGTCTTATGAAATAATTTTCTCTGAAGGGTGGTGTTGAGGCCAAGATCTATTCCCACTTTACTGCTCTGTATGTGGGGGGGGGGGGGCGGGAGGTATGTGTATGTTGGATCCCAGTGTTAATTTTGCTTTATAAATATCTAAAAATATGTCTCCAGTGTTAGTTATCAGCCCTCATCTCCATCTGATGCATCCAGCATGCCATAGTTAACTAGTTGTTTCTTCAGGTTGACTTTGGATGTGTCATTCCCATCACATTTGGTCTTATTGGTAGTATTGGGAGAGTGTATTGTTAAACAAGTCATCGAAATGCCTCATGTTCATACAAGGACTTAGCATAAGCCGGGTGTGGTGGTGTACACCTTTAATCACAGCACTCGGGAGGCAGAGGTAGGAGGATCGTTGTGAGTTCAAGGCCACCCTGAGACTACAGAGTTAATTCCAGGTCAGCCTGGACCAGAGTGAGACCCTACCTCGAAAAACAAAATAAAACAAAACAAAAAAAAGACTTAGCATACATTCAGCTGGGACCTGGAATGTCACTTCTTTATTTCTTTAAATTTTCTTTTCACAACTCATTCAGCATATTATATGATAGCTTAACTTTGAAAAGAACAGAGCTGTCTTCATTAATTGTGTTCATTCTGGTTTTCTGCCGCCATTACAGTTTGCTTACACATAGTATTTTTTTTCTAATAATCTTTGTTAACTTTAAATATATAAACCGGGCTGGAGAGATGGCTTAGCGGTTAAGTGCTTGCCTGTGAAGCCTAAGGACCCTGGTTCGAGGCTCGGTTCCCCAGGTCCCACGTTAGCCAGATGTACAAGGGGGCACACGCGTCTGGAGTTCGTTTGCAGAGGCTGGAAGCCCTGGCGCGCCCATTCTCTCTCTCTCCCTCTATCTGTCTTTCTGTCTGTGTCTGTCGCTCTCAAATAAATAAATAAATAAATTTAAAAAAAAATGTTAAATATATAAACCATCCTACCAATGATAATAAAATTCCAGAAAAGTTATCTACTCAGTACATCAGCACAATTTTCTGTTATCTTGGAGGGATAGGTGCACACATACATTCACACGTTGGGTTTCTAAGTCTGTTATAGCTATAGGCTTGTACTTGAACATCCAGTTTTTCAAGGTTACCTCTTGCCATCTATGCTCGTCCTTTCCACATCCCTTTGACTTTTATGCTTTTCTCTCATTCTTTGAGCATTTCCATTCTTTTGTATGCCTGCCTATCCCTCATTCTCCCCCCTCTTTTTGGTTTGTTTCCTTTTAAAAGATAGGGTATAACTTGTGTATTTTTCATATATGATTTATCTGCAGTAGCATTGTTACGTTCCTTTTTTCTGTTGTAGCACCTAGCATAGGTCTGAACTCATATGAGAACTCAGTGCATTGTGTTGAAACCAGTATTTACTACAATCTTCTGGGATTTTTTTTTTTTTTTTTGAGGCATTTCTCAAACTTTCTGATCACCTTTGGATAAACCAGACATGGCATAAAATATCTTATCTCTTGAGGAAGTTTGGAGTTTATCCATGTAAATGTGTGTGTGGATGAATTTTAAATGTAACCATTACTGTGACATTTGTGAAGCTCATGGTTGGCAGGCAGAACAAAAGTCTAACAGAAGTACAGTATACTTGAGCAGCAGTAGACTTGATGGCAGAAGACACTTGGGTGGGATCAACTTCTACCACATGTATCCTATGTAAGACATTGAACTGGTCTACCTCTCCTTATAGAGTGCCACAATTCTGTACATTCTTTGTGTTGTACATGTTCAGCATGTGCGTAATAATTTCCCTGCAAGAAAGTTTGTATTGGCTTGTTGATTTAGCATTAATCATGGAATGTACTAGGGAAAGGTTGAGTAAAAATGAAGCTTGGTATTTGGAGTTTTCTCCTTGCTTTCAGATGTACGTTAGCATCCTCAAGTAATAGTATTACTTAAAATAATATCTATGAAAAGAACTTTGCTTCAGTATTTTCTTCTGACCATGAGTACAGATTAAAACAGTATTCAGTTTCCTTATCTTCAATCATGGTTGTTTTCATATATCTCTTGTCAGTTTTTGAGATGATTAAAATGACAGGGTGGTTACTTGTCAAGGAAGGAACCCGTTTTACTGTTCTTGGGGAAGCTGACTAGTTGGGGGAAGCTAATGCTGGATGAGTCACCACTGTTTCACCTGGGTTTGCAAAAAAGAAAACAAATACTTCTCTGGTGCACAGTTAGATGAAATAGTTAAATATCAACATGACTCTGACCTAGGCTAGGCAGCCTGTTGACTCCATAGGCAGGGATTGGGAGGGTGTTGCTGGGTATTAAGGCTTTGCGTCAAGCACTCTGCTTCTGAGCTACACCCTAGTTACATTAATGACTTGTCCCTTCTTGAGACTTCTCCAAGGGTCTGCCTCTTCCTGATAAACTCCCCATAACTCCATTATGTTTTTGATCATGGAGATTGTGGTAGGCAAACTGTATCATGTTACCCTTTAGTCCTCCACCAAAAGAATTTAAATTTAAATCTGAAAAATTGAAGGGACTTGGACAGTTTGAATCCATATAAAGAGTTACCCTTTGAGTCTTTGCCTAGTAGGTTCTGTTTTAGGAAGTTTGTTTGAGTCATGGCTGATATTGCCACATTAATCTACATACACTTTTTAAGGAACAAATTAAAATTCTAAGTCTTTCACCAGTAGAGGCTTCAATTATTTTAGAAGAGGGTCTGTCTCTTTATGTTCTTAAGGATCCAAGGAGAGTTGTTTAGTCTTTGAGATTATAAATAGTCCCTTCAATGAGAATGCCAAATTTATCTTTAAATATTCCTCTCTGAATGGTATATACTATATTAAGATTACTGTGTCAAGTGTGGTTATGAGAGGAACCTTAGAGAGATGTCTTTTCCTATTAGCTTGAATTTTTTTCTTTTCAGAGAATGAGCATGGAAAATTGAATTTTTTAAAAACAATTTTGTTTAAAAATTTAAGTAAAAAGGCCTACTTTAGTTAAATTGAGCCTTTGGTCTTAGGAACAGGACCATGTCTTTGCTCCCCTTAAAAAATATGAATTTATAAACATGAATATTTAATAGTAAATGAACATTGTAAAATAAAGGGAAAAGGCAAAATGTCACCAAAGGAAAATGGAGACAATGTGTGATGATAAATGGACTGAATGATTATGGTAATTGTTTCACAGAATGCATGTATATCTGTTTGTCAGCTATTCCTCTGTAAAGCAGTAGGAGAGCGGAGGTATATATCACTGAAGGATATAATAAAAAATAAAAATCTGTTTTCTAAGGTAACCATTGAAAAAGGTCTTTCTCCCCCCACCCCCCTTTTTTTCTTTCCTCTCATTTTTAAACTTCGATGTTATGTAGGTAGCCCTAGCTGGCTTCAAACTCAAGGAAGTCCCTTGCCTCAGCCACCCCCAAGTGCTAGTATTATAGGTATGGGCCATCATACCTGGCAAATAAGGTGTATTTTTTTGGTTATTTTTAAAAAATTTTAAGCTTTTTATTGACAATTTCACATAAGCATCTAATGTATTTTGATGATAAGCTCCACCCATTACTTTCTCTTATTCCTCCTGTTGAATCTTCTAACTAGTCCCTCCTCTACTTTAATAACTTTTCTCCCCATCCTCTACCATCCATGATGAGAATATTGATGGGCCCCAATATCATACAGATAGCAACAGTTGCTATGAAATCATGAATTCAAAGACCACATTAGGTCTGGTAGACTGGATTCCATAGCACATGTCCCCATCCTTAGGCCCTAATGTTCTTTCCATCCCCTCTTATGCAGTGTTGTGCAAAGGTCATGATAGCGATGTCTCATTTAGCACTGACCCTTCAACAGTCACTTATTCTCAGTAGTTTGCAGAGTTTGAACCTCCCTGATTGTTACTGACAACTCCAAAAAGAAGCTTCTCTAAATAAAGGTGAGAGTAGCACTGATCTATGGGCATAAACAAATATTATATCCATTTAACCAATAAACAATAGTAGCTTCCTTTCTATAGCCTGTGATCTCCCTAGCTATGGGCTTTTGATTAGATTTAGTAACAGGAATGAATTCCTTCTTGTGGAGCAGACCTCAAATCAAATCAGAGAGCACCCCTATAATAGTCATACCACTTGTACCATTGGGCATATCTTTCTAAGCTGGTTAGTTATGTAGCCTGCAGGTTTCACTGCTGTGTAGGACTGTTGATGACTTGTCTCCCTCAGCAACTTATATAGTACCTTCCTTCTGGCATTATAATAGCAAGCCAGCGAAGAAGAACCTTCTAGCTCATTTCCAGCTTGACTTCTCATTTTTCCTACAAATGAAGCAAGTAGAGTCTTCAGTAATAGGATCTCACCATCTAGTTCTGGTGGCAATCAAGAGCACTGACAATAACCTGAATTGTTTTGGGGCCTCTGGTCTCCTTGAAAACCAGTCACTGGGAGGTATCCTACCCCCAGCACTGGGATTTTCCTATAATAACCTATGGTTTCTGGAAGCAGCGGTTAACATCCACATAAAATAATGCAGATCAGATTTTTTTTAATTAGTTGACAAAGAAGTAGGTTTCTGTATCGCATTTTCATATGTCTTTATTTTTGGTTAATCCCCCCTTCTTCCACTCTTCTCTCCTCCCCATTCCTATCTCCACATAAACCTTTCCATCCCCAATCTAGTTTGCATTCTCCTTACAGCCTCACTTTCCTTCCTCTCCTCACATGACCCCTCTCTATCTTCCTGGCCTCTGTTGACTCTCTAACTTACATACATGTCTAAAAATTCAAAGTTTATGGGATTTCTTACAGGTTCTACCTATAAGAGAAAATTTGTGGTGTTTATCTTTCTGTGCCTGAGTTACCTCAGGATAATACTTTCTAGGTCCATCCATTTTCCTGTGAGCTTTATAATTTCATTTTTCTTTATAGCTGAATAAAACTCCATTGTTTAGGATGTACCAGAATTTCATTGTCCATTCATCAGTTGATGGGTATCTTGAATGAGCAAGTGTCCCTGTAATAGAATCTTTTGAATATTCTGTGTAGAGTGCTATAGCAGAATAATGTTAGTTTTTATTTTATTTTATTCTATTTTTAGTTTTAATTTATTTATTTGCAAGGAGGGAGAGAGGAATAAAGGGCATGCCAAAAGCCTGTAGCCACTGCAAATAAACTCCATGTGCATGTGCCACTTTGTGCATCTGGCTTTACATGGGTCCTGGGGAATCAAGCCTGGGTCCTTTGGCTTTGTGGGCAAACACCCTAACCGCTAAGCATCCCTCCAGCCCTGTTTTTTAGTTTTTTAAACAAACTTCCATACTGATTTCCATAATGGCTACACCAGTTTGCATTCCTACCAACAGTGGATAAGGGTTCCTCTTTATCCAAACATTTGCTAGCATTTGATACTTATTTACTTGATAATGACCATTGTGACCTGAGGGAGATGGGATCTCAAAGCAGTTTTAATCCTTCTACCCTCCTCCATCTTTTTATCTATGACAAGGAGAGAGAGAGAGAGAGAATGAGAATGAATATGAATATGTGAGTATGGGTACACCAGGGCCTCTTGCCTCTGGAAACAAACTGCAGAGGCATGTGCCACTTTGTGCATCTGGCTTTACGTGGGTACTGAGGAATCAAACTTAGGCAGGCAGGCTTTGCAACTAAGCACCTTTTACCACTGAGCCAGGTCCCATGACCAATTTTGAGTTCTTTATATTATTATAGATACTAACCTGTCACATATATAGATGTTAATATTTACCCAGTTTGTAGGCTGACTCTGCTCAGTAATCTTTTTAAAAAAATTTTATGAGGTTCCATTTGTTGATTATGGGCCTTATTTCTCGAGTGACTAGAGTGCCATTCAGAAAGTTAAGATGAATTTTATTAGCATATATTATTCATAACAGTTTTATTATGAAAATTTCCTACATATGAAATATTTTTGTCATACTCATTGTGCTTTACCTTCTTCTGTTACCCTTCCACTCCTGCTGATAGTCCCCATCCTCTTCCTGGCTAATCCTAATTCCTTTCCTATTCCTATTCCCGTGTTGTTACTTTGTGTACCAGTAAGTTTAATTTGCATTACTCACAAAAGCATGGGTATGGGGCTATTTACAGAATTGTGGGCAACTTATTAGATTCTACACTAGTGAAAAGAATGACTGTCCCACAGCTTTTCAGGGAGGAATGGGGCCGGCCGCTTTATGAGCTCCTCCCCAATCCATGATGGAATGTTTCCAGGCCCAATCTTGGTGCAAGTCTTATAAAGGTAGTAACAACTGCTGTGAGTTCAGTGTAAAGACCACATCATACCTGAGGGACAATACTCAGCTTCCTCCTCCAAGGTCTTTCCTTTCTGCTCCATCTTCAGCATTGTTCCCAGAGCCTTGTAGGGGGTGATAGAGATGCTTCATTTAGGGATGAGCTTTCAATAGTCACTTATTCTCAACACTTCGATCAGTTATGAGTCTCTGTAGGTAACACCGGCCAATGTAAAGACAAGCTGTGATTAAAGCTGAGAGTAGCAATAATATGTGGAAAGTTCATCATTAGTGAAAAAAAAATGCTACTTACTGTTTTCTCATAGTTTGATTTTTTTTTAATCTTGCAACTTTATTAAATTTATTAGTTACAGTAGATTTTCTGATAGTGTCTTCAGGGATTTTTGTCTGCAAGATCACATGGTCTGTAAACAGAGGGTAACTTGACTTCTTTTCCACTTTGGGTATCCTCTATTTCTTTGTCCTGCCTAAATAACTCTGGAAAAATTATGTTGAATAAGAATGATTTACGTGGACCTTTATTTTATTCTGTATCTTAGTGGAAATGCTTTCAGGTTTTCCCCTTCTAACATTGTATTTTTTGTGATTTTTCACATTTAGCTTTTTGTTAATGTTGATGTACTTTTTTTTTTTTTTTTTTACCATAAAGGAAATTTGGATTTTATTGAATACTTTTCTGTGTCTGTTGTGATGGTCATATGGTTCTTCTCTTCAGTTTGTTGATGAGGCGTTGTATTATTTACCCTTCCTTAGCGTTGTGACCAAGTGTTTGGAATAGTAGAAACAGTATCAAGGGAAGAAAGATTTGTTTGGGCTCATGGTTTTAGATTGTTCAGTTTGATGATTATTTGACCCCATGCACTTGGGCCAGAGCATCATGGTGCCAGAAGTGTATAGCAGAAGAGAAGTGTTTTACTTCATGGCTGACCAGGAAGCAGTATGGCAGCAAGTAGACACACTGAAGAATCTTACCCTTGTTTATCTACTTCCTCTACTCAGGTTCCACCTCCCAGAGTTTCTATAACCTCCCAAAATAGTGGTACCACCTAGGTACCAAGAATTCATATCATGAGTGTATGTGTGACATTCCATACTTAAATCATAATAGTGGTACTACTTTTATTGATGTGTGAATGGTGAGCCATCCTTGTGTGTCTGGTATGAAGCCCACTTGATCTTGGTGTATGATTCTTTTTTTAATGTTCTGTTGGATTTAGTTTTACTATTTTGTTGAAATTTGAATATATGTTCATTAGGGATATTGGTCTGTACCATTTTTGTGTTCTTTGGTATCTGGGTAATGCTAGAGGTATACACTGAATGTCTTACAATTTTATTTATTTATTATTACAGGTTTTTTTGAGGTAGGGTTTCACTGTCGCTCAGGCTGACCAGGAATTCACTAAATAGTCTCAAGGTGGTCTTGAACTCACAGTAATCCTCCTACGTCTGCTTCCCATGTGCTGGGATTAAAGGTGTGTGCCACCATCCCCGGCCATGTTACAATTATTTTTTAATTCAATTTTCTAGAACAATTTGAGAAAAAGATTTTTTAAGAAGGTTTTAAAAATATTTCAATTTATTGTTTGTTTATTTGAGGGAGGGAGAAAGGGGTAGAATATGTGAATAAGAATAAATATGAATGGCCACATCAGGCCCTCTAGCTATTGCATATGAACTCTAGATGCATGCATCGTCTTTACTTCTGGCTTTACATGGGTACTGGGGAATCAAATCATGGTTGGCAGGCTTTGCAACTGAATGCCTTTAGCCACTGAGAACATCTCTCCCAGCCAAGTAAAACCTTTTTGAGTAAAAAGCTTTGTGTGTGTGTGTGTGTGTGTGTGTGTGTGTGTGTGTGTGTGTGTGTTAACTAAAACTTTATTTTATTTTACTTATTTGAGGGAAAGAGAGAGAGAATGGGCACACCAGAGCCTTCAGCCACCATAAACAAACTCCAGACGCATGTGCCACCTTGTGCATCTGGCTTACATGGGTCCTGGAGAATTGAACCTGGGTCTTTTGGCTTCACCTTTTGGCAAACACCTTAACCACTTAGCCATCTCTCCAGCCCAATTAAAAAGTTTTTAGTTGACTATAACTGTTAACTGTGGAAAAATATTAAAAAGCCGCAAAGAGCCAGGCATGGTGGTGCACGCCTTTAATCCCAGCACTCAGGAAGCAGAGGTGGGAGGATCACTGAGTTCAAGGCCACCCTGGAGCTACAGAGTGAGTTCCAGGTCAGCCTTGACCAGAGTGAGACCCTACCTCGAAAAACAACAACAACAAAAAAAGCCACAAAGGATAAAAGGAGACAATTGTATTCTACAGAGAAAACACTGATACCTGTTAAAGTAAATACATAGTTTGTGTGTATACTTGTTCTGTGTCATATTCTGAACTAATGTCTGTAAACTATCATCTAAGGATTACAGTTTTGGAATGATCTGTAGTTTTTGTTTTTAAATAACTCTAATACTCACTTAGGCTTATATTTTTCAACATTAGCTTTTTTACAAAATCATAGACCAAAATAATATTTAGATACATTTGAATTAAAGTTATTCTGTTTATACATAAAAGTGCTTTAGTTTCCTTGATAACCGAAGCCAAATAAATATAATCTAATAATTAAACTTCATTTTCTTTCAGTATTAATTTCAAAGACCCACAGTTTGCTGAAGATTATATTTTTAAAGCTGTAATGCTCCCAGGAGCAAAGTAAGTAAACTACCTAGATGAATTTCGTGTGATGATGTTCATCCTTATAACTAACCAGTGTGTTTTCAAATGGTCAGAAAGCCAGCAACAGTACTGAAACCCAGTGACTGGGAAAAATCCAGCAATGGACGGCAATGGAAGCCCCAGCTTGGCTTTAACCGTGACCGGCGACCTGTCCACCTGGACCAAGCAGCCTTTAGGACTTTGGGGTGAGTTGTGGGTTCCTTATTTCTTGCATATTATGTTTTGTCTGAATTATCCCTCAAAGCAAGTCAGTATTTATGACACAGACCATAGAATAAAACTTTTGTGTCTATATAAGCTTTTGATACTTCACCATTTTTCTTCTTCATTTTTAGAAAAATCACTTCCTCTTTTTTATGTATTGTTTTTTGTTACATGAGAAATAAGTCATATTCTCTAACAAGTGTCTCTAGCTTTCTGACAGTTTTTTGAACTGAGTAAAACATACTCTTTGCCCTCAAGAAAGTTTAAACTGAAATATGACAGAATCTTAATAAAGTGCTATTACTACATTAGTACACAAAGTCACCAGGCTCTTAAATTTTTGTTGAGCCAGTACTTGAAAGGTGGTATCCCTTTGTTTGAATTGGCATTTTCCTGTTAGTTAAGACAATATGCTTATTGATAATTTATATTTTCTTTTTTTTTTTTTAATTATTTTTCGATGTATGGTCTTACTCTAGCCCAGGCTGACCTATAATTCACTTGGGAGTCTCAGAGTGGCCTTGAAGTCATGGCTATCCTCCTACCTCTGCCTCCCAAATGCTGGGATTAAAGGTGTACACTACCACTAAATTTCTAATTTTTATGTTTTGCTTTTAATGGTTATTAAATTGCCTTTTTCCTGTCTGTAGAAGCATATATATATACACACACACACACACACATACACACACATACAGTGTATGTGTGTGTATGTGTGTGTGTGTATAGAGAGAGAGAAGGGACTTGGAACCATGGAGCCAGTCAGTTATAGCTCTTATGGGTAGTGCAACAGGCTGGGCTGGCCCATACACTTAAAAGAATCTCAAAAGGCAGTCTGGGCTACATAGTGAACCAAAAACAGCAGATGGAGAAAGTATCTTGATTCAAGAATTATTTATGATAGGTCATATGTTGGTATTTTCAATTAATGGGAGCCTTAAGATTAAAAGGTGATTTTGGGTGGAAAGTCACAGCCAGCATGTAATTTGCATGGTGAAAGTAAGATAATATAGCATCATGGTTTAGAGTAGGATTCAGTTACCTTTCCTTATTTTCTTCATCTATCTATAAAAGTTACTATACCACTCTATGCTTCAGCAGTTTCTTTATGTGTAAAGTAAAAGCAATAATTAAACCTACCTTCTGAAGTTGTAAGAATTAGTTCATGTCTATGAAGCACTGAGAATAGTTTCCACATTATAAATGTTGGCTGTATTGTTTTGAAGTCTTCATTCCTTTTTTAAAAAATACTTTTATTTATTTGCAAACAGAGCAAGAAAAGGGGGAATGTGGGTGTGCCAGGGCCTCTTGCCACTGCATATGAACTCCAGATGATGCATGTGCCACCTGTGTGCATCTGGCTTTAAGTGGATACTAGGGAATTTAATCCTGAGTCATCAAGCCTTAAACCACTGAGCCATCTCTTCAGCCCCTGCATTCTTCATATGAAACACAACTTTAGAATAGTCTTAGAATATATTTTATATGATTACAATTATTTTGGAAGTACCATTGAAATGATAGAGTTCTGAGTTTTGATCTAAATTCTTATTTTTTTAGGATTTATCCTGAGACAATAATTTTCAAAGGAGCATAGTTACACAACTAAGTATATCTACCCCATTAAAATCTGTAATAGTGAAGCCAGTTGTGGTGGCACACGCCTTTTTTCATAGCACTCAGGAGGCAGAGATAGGATTGCCTTGAGTTAGAGGCCACCCTGAGAATACATAGTGAATTTCAGGTCAGCCTGGGTGAGAGCCAGACCCTACCTTGAAAAACAAAACAAACAAACAAAAAATCTATACCATCCTATTAAGTACCCTTCTCCCTTCTTTTCTCTTCCCTTTATACCTCTTTTTTAGCTTACTGGCCTTTGTTACTGAGTGTTTTTCCTGTTCACACAGAAGTTCAATCATCTGTAGCTAGAGTCCACATATGAGAGGGAACATGCAACATTTGGCTTTCTGGGCCTGGGTTACCTCACTTAGTATAATCCTTTCCAGATCCATTCATTTTCCTACAAATTTCATAACTTCATTTTTCTTTACCACTGAGTAGAACTCCATTGGATGAATGTACCATATCTTCATTATCCACTCATCAGTTGAGGGACATCTAGGCCTGCAAAGCCAAAGGATCCCAGTTCGACTCTCCAAGACCCACATCAGCCAGATGCACAAGGGGGGGGAACACGTATCTGGAGTTTGTTTGCAGTGGTTAAAGGGCCTGGTGTGCCCATTCTCTCTCTCCCCCTCTCCCTCCACTTATTTCTCTCTCTCAAATAAATAAATAATATATATAAAAAAAGAATCTTGGTGTGACAAATGGACATTTACTATCATCATTACCATTGTGTAGTTTCAAGCTTTAATTCTATGCCTTGTTCATTTTTACCTTAATTAGGTTTAACAGTTTAGTGTGGTGGATATATCTCCATACATAGGTCATATTTCTCAACACTTTTTTTTTTCTCATATGGGATCTCTTATGCAGCCATGTTATGCCAAGAGGCTCAGGGACTGGCATTTATAGCAATGCTGCACCACCGCCTGGGGCTTATCAAGGAAACCTGTACAGACCATTATTGAGAGGACAAGCCCAGATTCCAAAGCTTATGTCAAGTAAGTGGCTTTAATTAGTTATTTTATATTCTAATGGAAGTATGACAGCACTACTTGCTTTCCAGTACTCATTGCCAAGTTGATTTTTGCATCAATGTAGAGGTTAGTGGACCTAAAGAACTTTGAGTTAGAAAAGCTTTAAAATCTTTCAAATACATCTGTAGTTAATTGAGTAAGAGGTCCTGGATTTTTTTCTTATCTTTACTTGAACCCTATTTTTGAGTTAGCTTCTACAGAAGGATATATGTGGAGTTGAGGGTTCTCCACTTGTGCAATTTGAGTAGTTAAGTTAGATGCATAGATATGAAATGCTCATCACTTAGATACTAAATGATAAAAGTATCCTTTTCTTAACTAAGTTGTATATGATTTCTACTTAACATGCATTAGGAAAGAATATACCTCTTCTGTGAAGTCCTTGGCCTTTTTTTAACCCTTCGTAACTTGTCTTGTGGACAGTTTGATAACTGTGATAGTAAGTAACATGAGAAAGTTGCAGTTAGAAAGGAGAAAATAGTTGAATGCTACATTTCATAGGATGTGTGAATTTTAATTGTATTCCCCTCACTAACTTTAATTGTGTTTCTATTTAATATTATTTTAATCTCCACAGTTGTGTCCATTTATCATAAAAGTATGTCATGTTCTGAGTTCTCAAAACTGTGTTCAGGAAGCCTTTATTCGTTTCTATTGTTTGTTGCTGATAGGGCAGCATGGGAGAGAAGCAGCAGTTTGGCAGGATGCTAGCATTTTTTAAGTCTGAGCTATGTCACTTATGATCTGTTTCTGAATGTTTGTATATTTTCTAAAAATTGAATTCAAGAGAGAGGTGGTGGCTGGGGGTATGTGGTTTGGTTGTAGTCCTAGAATTCTGAGTTTTATCCCTACTCCCACATAGAATAAATAATGAATGTTATAGTGCAGTGACCTCCAGAACTCTTAAATCACCTTTTTTTTTTTTTTAATTAGGGTTTTGCTTATTTAGTTCAGCAGTCCTCCCTCAGTCTTTTGAATGCTGGGTTTGCAGGTGTGTCCCACCATCCCCTGCTTAAACATGTTATGATCTAAATTGTAGCTCATTGCTGTCTAACATAAAGCCAGACATTGTTGAAAGAACATACCAAGTAGAAGTTCATGACTTTAGGAAGTATATGGACCTACCTCTATTTTAATGTTACAAACCACATTTTAACTTTAATCATGGATTTTCTGGATACGGTACCCAAGAAGAAATGGGTCCTGAGGGTCTCGTTCTGTCAGTGCCCTCTAGTGTATGCTCCCTCTTTGGTGGTAGCCTTGTTGCATTTTATGGCTTAGTTGAATATAGCATATGAGACATTATCAGGAATACTTGGCACCCGGCAGTTGTCTTCTCTATCATGAAGTACAGGTGTACAAGTGAGCCTGTGGTGCACTGGCAGAATAGTTACTTTACTTCTAAGATGTAGCAGTTAACATTTCTGAGTATTTCTATATATTCATAATCAAGACCTACCATGTGCAACAGAGGCTTCTAATTACTTTGAAAGAGCTGTATGTGCCCTGAGATACTGCCAGTAAGTACTGAGATCATATGCAGCTTAATTTCAAAGCCAGCTTTTATTGACATGTTGCTTATTCATTCCCTTTTTCTTATGTTCTTTGCCATTTATTTTGGTCCATAATGGTATCACAAAGGAAAAATAATTGAGGTGTAGATATGCTAGAGCCAATATAATCATAGTTCAGGTGATATTTCTCGAGATGATGGATATGAGGAGTTTTTGTGGGAATTGCATTTATAAATTTCACAGATTTGTAAAAAGAGGTTTGAGTAGCAACATTGAAAGGATGACCTCACCATTGAGTAGTTTTCTTCCTTTTTGTATTAGTTCACTTTGCATTACTGTAACCAAATACCTGTGGTATGGTAACTTGCTCACAGTTGTGGAAGTGCATGGTCAAGGGGCCTTATCTGGTGATGGGCCTTCTTGCAGTGCAGGGCAGCATCACATATCGGGACAGTGAGCATCCTCTCTCCTTTTCCATAAAGCCCCAGGATCAGTCATGAGGTCTCCCTACTAATGATCTTACCTAATTCCAATCACCTCCCAAAATACCCTCCAAAAAAATATAGTTGATAAAGTTTCTACTCTTATTGCCTTTTCCCCTCCTCTCCTCACTCTCTTTTTCTTTTTGAGACAAGGTCTTGCTGTATTTTTCTCATTATCCTTGTACTTTTGGCTAAAGAGATCCTGGCTCAGCACCTCAAGTACCTAGGACTGCAGGCACTGCCATTGTGACTGGCCTCCATCCTCTTACTTTCTCACAGTAGAGATTAAGTGTCAATATATGATACTTTGGAGGATAGATACAAACCATATCTAAACTAAAGCCTCATGTTCCTAAGGCCCAGCAACAAGGTCTACTAATAGTGCGGTCTATCCAAACCAAATATTGCCTGATAGGTGTATGTATGTATGTATGTATGTATATATTTTTTTTTGTTATGTTGTTCAAGGTAGGCTTTTGTTCTAGCCCAGGCTGACCTGGAATTCACTAAGTAGTCTCACAGCTCTTCTCCTATCTCTGCCTCCCAAGTGCTATGATTAAGGGAGTGTGTCACTAGGCCCAGTTTAAATACTTTTTTAGAAACTTTTTTTGTACTCAAATAATTGATTTATTTTAAATTTGTGAATTATATCACCATTGTGAGATGGGCTTGGATATGCTTGTATTCAAATATGCAACAGAATAAATGCATAACTATGAAGAAAGAAAATCTGTGTGCTGACTGCCAACTATCATTTGCATTGGGCATAATGACTCACACCGGTAATCGCAGCACTTAGAAAGCTGAGGCAGGAGGATTCTTCCAGCTCAAGGCCAGCTTGGGATACAGAGTAAGACCTTACTTCAAATAAAAAATCAACCAAGAGCTAGAGAGATGCCATAGCGGTTAAGGCATTTGCCTGCGAAGCCTAAGAACCCAGGTTCAGTTCCCCAGTACCCACAAAAGCAAGATGCACAAGATGGGGCATGCATCTGTGTTTTGTTTGCAGTGGCAAGCAAGAGGCTCTGACACACCCATTCTCTCCCCACCCCCCACCTCTTCTCCCTTCTCTCGCTCCCCCCCAAATAAATAAACATATGATTTGCATATGCACTAAAGTTCATAATTAATCATTTAAAAAATCATCTTGAATGTCCCTCTTTGGTACATGTTGTCTGACAACAGTGATTCTTAACTTCTGGGGACTCAGGCCCACAACACATAACAGCCAATTTGGACAGGAAACAGATTGTTTTATAGTGAAATTAAAATCTTAGCCATTTAATCAGTCATTTAAGTGTTAGTGTCATAACTGTACTTTCTCTAATATAATGCAAAATTATACTCTGTCAGGTGTCTGATGGTGGTGTTTCTTATTGTTAGTCTGATTTGTCTTTACTATGTCAGTTTGCGGCTGATGAGTAATTGCCTGGGTACTGATAACTTGGAGTCAAGTGCAGTGTTGAGTACTCTGTGAATAAAGCATTTGGTTTCTGTAGCTCAGAGAGCCTGGTGTGTGACTTTTCTTCATTTTGGTCAGTAAACTTGTCAATTACCTACATTTGAAAAGTGATTTTTGATTAGAGCAATCAGTAAACATGGATGGAGTCTTTTCTATGATTATCATGTTGATTAGGTAAATTGTCACTTGAGAAACTGTTGGCAAAGCCTGGTTTTATGTGGCATTTGAGCTCTAGAAAAGGAAAGTTTAAAAGACCAGAGGGGGGATAAATTTATTTTTTTTCTCTTGCTTGTACCTTCTAAAGTGCAATTCATTATCTCACATTTTTTTCCTTTTCAGATAGATCTTATTAAAGCCATACAAATGAATGATGATAAGTTTGTTTTGCTGTCTACTTCATTACTTATCTGCCAGGCTATATTTCTGCTTTATGAATATTTAAGGGCTATATACATTACCCAGAGCCATAAAAAGAAATTTGTATAAAGGTAGTAACCTTGAAGCATTTCTTTGCTTTTTTTTATTAAAAACAAGGGACATTTTAATATTATGTGACAGGAATTTTTTGCTTAGGTTTGAGCAAATTACATGTTAAGTTTACTGTGGAAAAATTGTCCATCATTTAGCACTGGACCCACCTCTTATGTTTAATGAACTTGGCATTCCAGTTCTATTGGAAAATATTGTTCCCTTTAATTAACATGTAGTGTGAATTTAATGTATGTGCATTCCTGTTGAAGATGGCTATGCCTTACATTTTTACTGTTTTTGTTGTGCCTTCATTTTCCTTCTGTCCTTCTTTCTTCCTTCCTTTCTTTTGTTTTTTGTTTTTCAAGGCAGGGTCTTGCTCTAGGCCAGGTTGACCTGGAATTCACTATGTAGTCTCAGGGTGGTCTCCAACTCACTGCAGTTTTCCTACCTCTGCCTCCTAAGTGCTGGGATTAAAGGCCTCACCACCATACCCGGCCTATGCCTTCATTTTCTGCAAAAATTAGGATCAAGTGCTTTAGGAGGTTTCTTTTCATATCCATGTGTCTTTTTACTGTCTTTGATAAGTATGCATTGTATGTTTATAAGGAGACACTATGGAACTAGAATTACAGAATGAGCCAGTCATGGTGGCGCATACCTTTAATCCCAGCACTTGGGAGACAGAGGTAGGAGGATCACTGTGAGTTCAAGGCCACCCTGAGACTAGGAAGTGAATTCCAGGTCAACCTGGGCTAGAGCAAGACCTTGCCTTGAAAAACAAAGAAAACAGAAAAAAGAATTACAGAATGAAATATTAGTAATAAAAGGTACATATTTCCAGGGGTGAAATACAGAGGTCTGAATTAAGCTCACTGTTTCTTTTTACTTTGTCCCATTTGCTAGTTTTCTAGGTATAAAAACAAAATTCTTGGAACATTTAACTAGTTTTTTTTTTACAACGTCTTAATAGATGAGGCTTTAGGTTTAACAAAGTAATCATAAAATGTGGCACAAATGTTTATTTTACTTTCAGTAAATTGCTTTTTCATAAGTGGTAGTTCATTGAAAATTACCTGATATCTTTAGTAAATATACTAATTTTCCATCTAAGAAAGCCACACAAATGAAATAATTGCTTTTTGTTAGATCGAATTACCATTCTTTTGTTAGTTTATGGTATGTTTGTTTATTCTGGGTCCAGAATAGACAACTTTCTTCTCTCATTTTCTGTGGGCTGTATACTTAATTAGATTCTGGAATTCCTACTCAAGTTTTAAGTCATACTACATGTTACATGACCACTGGGAGACCAGCAACAGTGTTGTTACTCGGGTTGACTGCTGGTATTTGGGTTTTTAAGTGATTGAAAAAAGGGGCCATAATTCATATTGACTAGAGAATCCTACCTTGCTTTCAACTCAGAATGAGATTCGGCGTGGAAGGTAATGGCTGGCAAAGAAACCTAGAGCAGAGTGGGCCAGTTGTGTCACACTACAGTGCTCATCTGCCAGTACTTTGCTTAGCATGTTTCTCCTTTGTGGATATTTTGTTTGTCTGTTTATGAGAGAGAGAGGGAAGGAGGGAGGGAGGGGGAGAGTGAGAGAGAGAGAGAGAGAAAGAGAGAAAGAGAAACAGAGAATGACAATGGATATACCAGGGCCGCCTCCCACTGCACAGTAACTCCAGATGTGTTCGCCTCTTTGTGCACATATAACTTTACCCTGACCATCAAACTTGGCAGGCAAGCACCTTTAAAAACTGCTGAACCATCTCTCCAGTCCTCCTTTGTGGAAGTTTTAAAAGCACAGTTCCACTTCACTTTCTCTTTTTAGTAAAACCCAAATTTCACTGTTTTGGTTCTTTACCAGAGATAAGATTTCATTTTTTTCTTTTCGTACAAGAAAGTAATTTGAAAAGCATGTTTATGGTTTGTGTTTCCATTGAAATGTGAGCCTGAATATATTATAGTAAGCCATGTTGTGCTTTGTCTCGGGAGACTGGAGGAGGTTACTGTCCTCACACAGTGAACTCGTTACACAACTTCTGGAATCAGCTATTTTAATTAGGTCATGACAGGCCCTGCTTAAGGTAAAGAAATGAATGCAAGGCTGAATGAAGGTAGGAGTGGCCCTTGGGTGATACCAACTCTCTGAGCTACTGAGTACAAATGTCTTGACTGGCCAGGTGTGGTGGGCCTTTCCTTCTATGTGATGGTCAATTTTTCTAGAAGAGTAACAGCCGTTTAATGCTTCATCTAAATAGATATTACTGTCAGTTCAGCTTTGTGCTAAGGGGACAAGTTTGTCAGAAAATGATGAAAAAATGGGTGATCCCTTCTTTAGTATCTCTTCCTGGTTTCTGTTGGAGAGGCTGTATGTTCTTTGCTTGACTGCAGAGCATTGGCACTTTCATGAGGAAATTCCATTTGTACTTGTGAAAAACACTTAGATACTCTCTTTTTTGTATTGCATTTATAAAGTGCAAATGTTAATTTATATGTATGTGCTTGTATATCCACAAGTACTATGCAAAATGAGTTAAGTGGCCAAGATTACTGTGGTGGTTTGATTTAGGTATGCCACATAACCATAGGTGGTATAAATGCTAGGTCCCCAGCTGGTAGGAATTTGGGAATTAATGGAAGCAATGTATTGGGGGGGGGGGTATGCCTGTTATAGCCAGCTTCCTGTTGCCAGTGTTTGGCACACTCTCCTGTTGCTGTGGTCCATCTGATGTTGGCCAGGAGGTGATGTCTACCTTCTGCTCATGCCATTATTTTCCCCTGCCATTGTGGAGCATCCCCTCGAGTCTATAAGCCAAAATAAACCCCTTTCCCCCCCCCCCCCACCACCACCACAAACTGCTCTTGGTTGGGTGTTTTCTGCCAGCAATGCAAACCTGACTGCAACAGTTACTTAAACTATTTTGTTGCCAGAGGAAAAATAATAATGTATTCATCCTGTTGGTTATTTTTGTATTTGTGATTAACCATGATATTAGTGTATTTGGTTTACATTATGTCTATCCCAGATCTCTTTTTAGGAACTTTTAAATATAAAATGTGTGGGTAGGTTAGAAGCGATTCCTCTTAGAAGTCCTCTGTGAACCAGTCTGTGTTTATTTTCCAGATATGAGGCCCCAAGATTCCTGGCGAGGCCCTCCTCCTCTTTTCCATCAGCAAAGATTTGACAGGTAATAACAAAGCAAACATGGCTTTTCAATGTTTTGCCTATATCAACATTTGGGTTTTGTTGTCTGCTTAGGAAGGAACCAAAGCTTCTATGGTTTGAAATATACTTTTCCTACCAAAAACAATTTTTCTTGCACCTTTTTTTTTTTTTTAGAAAAATACATGTTTAACACTTTGAATTAAAATACTCATGTTTACACACTTTCCTTCATTCTTGGCCTTTATCTTATTGACACTTTTGCAGTACCCTGAAAAATGCAACACAGAAAGCTTAAAACTGTATTAGATTTTAGTCAGGCTAAACAAATTTCTTTTTAGCAGGGTTGTGCAGCTTAATGAGGCATAACTAATGGTGTTCCACTTTTATCATGTCTGTGCTGGCAGCGAAGCATTAGCACAGACCAGCTATTGATTCTTGCTACAGACCTCTTGAAGTCCTAATCAGCTTCTTTGGTACAACTTTTTCAGGGCTGACAGGCCTATTGTAGGCCAGTGTCACTGTAGGTCAGTAGTTATTAGTTGCCACTGAAAACAGTTTCTTTAACTACTTAAGACTGAACTGAATTAAATGCAGAAGGGACTCAGAAGAGGATTATGGGATCTGCAGTCTAATAAGTACCATGGACTAGAAAGAATGTGACATGGTTTAATAACAAGGGATGTTTGACATGTGCTCTTCCATTCATAAGTTGTGTTCTCCTGTCAGATGGACTTTTCCACAAGGCAGCTAGGCACATTATGAATAATGATATTAACATCTGTAGAATAATTTTTTTAAGTGCAGCTTTAAGACATGTCATTTTCTGCTGGCTTCGACAGCATCAATAAATTCAAAACCAAATGGAGTTGCATCACAGGAAGCCTTCTTTTTTGACCTCTCCTGTTCTGATTTGTTTCACTCAGCCTTTTCAGCCATCTCTGATCTGTTCATATCAGAAATGAATCAAGTATGTTTACAAATGGTGTTTAAGATGGTGCTCTGCTTATAAGAACACTCAGCAACTATTTCTACAGTCCAGTATTTCCTTCTGTTGCTTTCTTTGAGATGATGAAAAGAATTATGCTATTCAGCTACTAATAGTGTCACCTCCATATACAAGCCACATTTTAACTTTGATGTAACTAGTAATGTGTATTTGTGTTCTTTATTCAGTGTAAGTGCCCAAAGCACATAGCAGTACAATTTTATTATCAACAAGGTAGAGATAGGGTCTCACTGTGTATCCCAGCTGTCCTTGAACTAGCCGTCCTCCTGCTTCAGTCTCCTCAATGCAAGTATTGAGAGTACAGGTATGTACCAGCATCGCCAGCTTAGGAACATTTCAAAACAAATTAAGGAGTAAAGATTTCTAGATTATACACTTAATTTCATTTTCCTTTTATTCAGTTCTTTCCTATATTAATACTGTCTCACATTTATGTTCTGCTTATGAAGGGTCAGCAGTATGTCACAATCCTTCATAAATTGGACTCTATATTTTTTCAGGAAACCAACCTTTTAAAGTAGATACTGGTACTTTTACATTTTTTTGTTTATTTATTTATTTGAAAGTGACAGAGAAAGAGGCAGGTAGAGAGGAAGAGAGAATGGGCACGCCAGAGCCTCCAGCTACTGCAGACGAACTCCAGACATGTGCGCCCCCTTGTGCATCTGGCTAACGTGGGTCCTGGGGAATCGAGCCTTGAATCAGGTCCTTAGGCTTCACAGGCAAGCGCTTAACTGCTAAGCCATCTCTCCAGCCCACTTTTACATTTTTTTTAATATGTTTTGTTTATTTTTTATTTATTTATTTGAGAGAAAGATAAAGGGAGAGAGAGAGAAGGGCACACCAGGGCCTCCAGCCACTGCAAACGAACTCCAGACGCATGCATCCCCTTGTGCATCTGGCTAACGTGGGACCTGGGGAACCGAGCCTTGAACCGGGGTCCTTAGGCTTCACAGGCAAGCGCTTAACCGCTAAGCCATCTCTCCAGCCCACACTTTTACATTTTTTGAAAGAATATTTTTATTTACTTGCAAGCAGAGAAAGTGGGGACACCAGGGCCTCTAGCCACTGCAAATGAACTCTGGATGCATGTGCCACCTTGTGCATCTGGCTTTACATGGGTACTGGGGAATTTAATCTTGGTCATTACATTTGGCAGGCAAGTGCTTTATCCACCGAGCATTGCTCCAGCCCTATTTCTACATTTTAACAGAGAAAACTGAAACACTTATTTCTGTAGCTTACCTATGGTCACTCTTCTTTGCTGTTCTTCACCAAGAAATGTTTAGCTAGGGAAAATTATTCACCAGAATATTTACTCTAATAAATAACATAATAATAAATAGCATAACAGAGAGCCAAGGCACATTCTAGGGACTAGGGGATCTCTGTGTACTTCTGAGGTACTTCCTTCAGTCCCAGAGGCTTTCTTACCTCTGTACACCTGATGAATTTTCTGTGATTACATTCTTTGTCCCTTTCCTGACATGGTGTTCACCAAGTTTTATTCTTATTCTACCTTCACCACATACTGGTGTTACCAGTATTCTGTGAACCGAGCAGGTGAGTGACAAATTTGGTTTCGTTTTAGTTACTTACAGTCATGCCTGAAAGCAAAGATTGAAGATAAGCATTAATAGAACTCTGTCTTGATCTTCAAAACATAGTTATTCAACAAATAATAATCCCCACTTTTTGGAGGCTGTGTGTTGTTAATGTGGCCCAGGCTGGCCTGCAACTCAAATTCCTCTTAACAAGTGCTGGCGAAATAATACTGTTTTATTCATAAAGGAAACTTGGAATTCTGCTGTCCTAAAATCCACCCATTAACAAGTAGATAATAGGGCTGGAGAGATGGCTTAGCGGTTAAGCGCTTGCCTGTGAAGCCTAAGGACCCCAGTTCGAGGCTCGGTTCCCCAGGTCCCACGTTAGCCAGATGCACAAGGGGGCGCACGCATCTGGAGTTCGTTTGCAGAGGCTGGAAGCCCTGGCGCGCCCATTCTCTCTCTCCCCCTCTATCTGTCTTTCTTTCTGTGTCTGTCGCTCTCAAATAAATAAATTTAATGAAAAAAAAAACAAAACAAGTAGATAATAGTATATCATTAATTTCCAAAGCACTTGTCAGTCCAACCATTTAAACCTTGTGTGACATAGAGGAAAAACCATTTGACTTTGCCAGGAAGTTCTAGGGAGCAAATAGTGGAGCCAGGTTTTCATGATTTTTAGTTCAGAACATATCCACTGCACAATTTTGAATGGTGTTGAGAATCCTATAACAAAATAGAATTTTAACTGTCTGTTTTCTAAACTACTGTGTGTTGTCTTGAGTTGCTTCCTAATAGTATTTATAATTCATATATTCCTTTGACTTAAAAAATACAATGAGAGCCAGAAGTTGAGACAGAAAGGTTGGATTTTGAGACCTGTCTAGGTTACATAGACCCAATCTCAAAAACAAATAAATACACAGTGCGTCTTCCTTCCTACACACATGTGTATATGCACACACACCCACAGAACTTAATAATATAATAAAGCCAATAACAAGTGGGAGATAATTCATTATTTTAATTCCTCACCATTTAACAATATAAGGTAGCCATTTACTTAGTTTTCCACCAGTGGATATTCAGGCCAGTTAGTCATGAAAAAATCTTTTTAAATGATCACATATAAATATGCCATGCATATAAATTTATACTTCCCAGATTGGTGGACTTCAGTGCCAGCCACTTTTCAAAGCAGTTTAAGAATATTGTTGCCACCATGATATCAAAAGATGTGTCAGTTTTGAACCACTTACTTTTAAAAAGTTAATATGGGCCAATTTAAGTGTTTCCATGTTTTTAAAACATGTTTTCTTAAGCCACAGGTGGTGGCACATTCATTTAATCCCAGCACTTGGGAGGCTGAGATTGGAGGATCACTGTCAGCTCAAGTCCAGCCTGGGGCTACAGAGTGAGGTCTATCTAGGTCAGTCTGGATTAGTGTGACACCCTACCTCGAAAAGAAAACAAAATATATTTTCTTAGGTAAATTTCAGTTTGCTTATAATTGCCATAGAAATAAGTTTATCTTGTAAGGAATAAAGGCATTTCTGCCAGTAATCAGAAGAGGGTAGCACATGCCGTTGAGCTTTGCTCATTTTGTTCCTTTTTTTTTTTTTTTTTTTTTGGTTTTTCAAGGTAGGGTCTCACTGTAGCCCAGGCTGACCTGGAATTCACTATGGAGTCTCAGGGTGGCCTCAAATTCACAGCAATCCTCCTACCTCTGCCTCCCGAGTGCTGGGATTAAAGGTGTGTGCCACCACGCCCAGCTATTTTGTTCCATTTTTATTACTAATGGTTTTTATCATAACAATTATCATTTTTAGAGGCTGGGGAGATGTCTCAGTGTTTGAAAGTGCTTTGTTGCAAAGCCTGCTGACCTGGGTTCAATTCCCCAAGACTCACATAAGCCAGGCAGGCATTCATTTGTGGCAACAAGAGATTCTTAACATGTACACATAAACACGTGTAAATAAATAAATCCTTCTTTAAAAAATTATTTTTATCCAAACAATTACTAGTAGTCATTTAACAAAAGCAAAAATTGTTTGTTTAAGACTGTTCCTATTTTTATAACATATAGGCATTAATTTTTTTTTTTTTTTTATTTACAAGGGGTAAGAGAAACCAAGAGACTGGAAGGGAGGGAGAGAGAATGGGCATTTATTTTTATTATTTACTCGAGAGAGAGAAAATTGGCATGCCAAGGCCTGTAGCCACTACAGACAAACTCCAGACTCATGTGCTACCATGTTCATAGGGCTTAGATGAGACTAAAAATATTATAGTTAACACAGTGTGTGAGTTGTAATTTTCGCTTGTAGATTTTGTGTAAACATCCTAATATTGATGAATCTCCTTGGCCACATCCCTTCCCACTTCTGCAGAAGCCAGAAGAGACCACTCGAAATAGATAAGGCATTCTTGCCAGAAATTATTTGTACTAATAATGAACCTAGAAAATAATTATAAGCCCTAAATATATGCATTTCTTTCTGACTCTTTTAAAAGGTCAAAGCATGTCATATTATTAGACTTCTAATTTCAGCCATTAACTAAAGTAATAGCCTTGGCTTCTAGAGTTCTTCAGAGAGCTTTTGTCTTTGAGTTATTGCACAAGAATATTGTCTTTGTTTGTTTGTTGTTGTTGTTATTGTTTTGTTTATAAGAAGGCTTCAAGTGAAGAAGGGAGAGTAGAGAGGATGGATTCAGACTTGAATAGCTGTAAAAAGAATGCATCCATCACCCAGTGGACCCAACTGCAGGCTTTTGTTCCTAAAAAATGTTTTTGAACCCCCAAAGCAGTGAAATTCATATGCTGATTGGATTATTGCAAACATAGGCTAGTCAGCACCTTAGTTTTATTGAATTCTTCCTAATATCATCTGTGGTCCCAAAGTTTCTAATGTTAACACACACAGGACTATTTTGCTTCTGCTTAGTCTTTGTAGCAACATCTATAAAATAGGAATGGAGGAAGATGTCTTACAGAGAAAGTTAGTGTTTAAATAGTGATTGCCTTTAGAAGGTATATCTCCGCTGTGTTATGTGACAAGTTTTAATTAAGTTATGATTTAATGCCTTCTACCTGTTGTTTTGTATCAGCAAAGTTAAAATAGGCACTTGAAGACAATTAAAACATTTCTTTCAACTACTAATCTGGGACAGCAAACTGGGTTATAATAGCTGTTGAATCTGTGTTCCCATGTAAACTGTACACCAAATGCCAGTCAGCCCATGCCAATTAGTGCTCATGTTGCTAGGTCACCATGGTCAATTGAAAGCTGCATCAATAGAACTTGAAAAGGTTTCTTCCCGATCAGACCTTCTGACATATTGAGCAGAATAATGGATGGGAAAAAATAGCCTAGTCCCCTACCCTGGATTCAAAATACTCAGCAGTAAGAATTCATTTGCAACCTGCAATTAACTAGAAAGAAAAGATTGTAAGAATGAGGCTGAACATTTAAAAAAAATAAGGCCTTATTCTCCTGTCCTGTATGTGTTTACTCTGGATAACATCATAAATGTAGCCAACATGGTGATCTTACATCCAGACCTTCAAATGACTAAAAAGGAAATATAGTAAAAACTGAAAAGAGTATTTTATAAAAGTCAGACCTTCTGGACCAGTTGATGAAAGTGTCTATTGTAATAAATGCTTGAGCTTCATGAGATACTATACTGGGTACAAGAGACATAAAGGCCATACTGATACTATATATCCCATATGACAAGTCCAGACTAATTGGCTAATTTGGAAAAGACCTGCCTGTTTGAGGAATTAGGAAGATGACTCAGTGGTTAAAGGCACTTGCTTACAAAGCCTGACAGCCTGGATTTGATTCTCCAGCACCCACATACAGCCAGATACATGCACAAAACAAGGCACGTGCATCTCTTGTTGTTTGTAGTGGTAAGATACTCTACTGTGCATGTGCCTACAAGTGCACATATACACACAAATGAATAAAAATATTTTAAAAACAAATACTTGCCCACCCGAGGGTTGTGTAGTAAAATAGGCTTCACTGCTAATAAAAATGTGGTGCCTTTCCACAGAGGTGTCGCAGCTGAACCTCTGCTGCCATGGAACCGGATGCTTCAAACCCAAAATGCACACTTTCAGCCAAACCAGTACCAGATGCTGCCTGGGCCTGGAGGATATCCACCTAGACGGGATGATCGTGGAGGAAGACAGGTAATAGCATGTAGACTGTAGAGGAAAAGAATACTGCTCATTTCATATTTAAACGTGCCTCTCTGGGCTCAGTATTTTTCTTAACAATGTTTCTGGGAAAGTAATAAAGTAGCTTAGTTGAGCTTGTGCCTGTCAAACTGTTTAAGGTAAGTACCTGCCTTAATAGGTTATACATTGAAAATTCTGAAGATTTCCAACCTAGAACCATGTTTATTTTTTAAGGATATTTAATTAATAGAAACTATACCTGTCGTTAACAAATCAGAATTTTCTGAATTCAAGTAGAAAGTTTTGAAAATCTACCTATTTAGTGGTTGTCCTGATTAATCTTAGAAATCTGTCTTGATTTGTCATTGAATTCCTCCTTGTGGAAGTTTTTCCTTGAAGATTTCCACATGCTCTGCTGCTGTTCTATTTAAAGAGCTATGCCAATGAATCTGTGTCATAATTCATAGAAACATTTAAGCTGCATTATCTTCTATTGCTACCATACAGTTTTAGCAACATTTAAGACTGAGGCCTATTTAACATAATTTTCTCTAGCATTTCGATACTCTAGGCAGAATCTGCATGCACTTTAATCAGATTCTGGTAGAGAGCAGGATTGGAATGCTATGATTCTGAGAGTAGTATTCATGGAGACTGGCACCTGCAGTGATGTGAAGTGGTATTAAATTGCTTACCTGGTATCGCCTGCAGACCTTTTGCAGTGCTTCACATATTAATTTTCCAAGCCGGGTTCTTGTTACGTGTCCCTTTTAAATGTAAGATCTTTCCAGTAGCTGAGAAAAAAAAAATCTTTTTTTCTACACTTGTAAAATGTATTTTTACATTAGCCTTATATGAAAGCAATCACTTTAATTGCACATGTAATGCCTTTTGAGAGGATTTTGTTAAAATTCATTAAAATCACTTCATAGAATTTGAGTTCATTTCACTGAACACCTCTAAAAAGTCCTATCACTTGCTGTTTTATATTGTGTTCCAGAGGATGTACCTTAGATGGGACATAGCAATATTACATTGACCAATGTAGTCTAATGTGTTACATGTAGCTGGAGTCTAGATGGCACTAGACAGTTTCATAGCAGCATTTTTGAAATAAGGGCATACTTATAACTAAAGAAACTGGAGAATGTTCAATTGTCAGTGCATCTTGCCAGTCATGAACTGAAAACCAAAATCTCTTATGGCTTGATAGCAGAGCTGGGGTCTGGCTGCTTAGGCAGCTAAATCCTGCTGTCTGCTTAGGAGATCTTCCCTTTTAAGGAATTGTGGTGTTAAACAAGGTAAAATTCTCTTCACTAAGAGGATATAGACCAGTTAGGAAGGCTTCTTTTTGGAAATATATTCATTCTTTTTTTTTTTTTTTCCCCTGTCTTGTTTCTACCGAGGTTCACTATTAAATGAAATTTTGCCTTCATTATGTCTTTAGTGAAGGTGATGTGACTAAACAAGGTTTTTGCCTATGTTGTAGCATCCTGGGTGTGAACATACTATAGTCTAAACTGCTAAAGTGCTCAAAGTGGCAGCATGAATCCTACAGCTCTAGAAAGGGAAGCCTACAGTTCTAGAAAGCTATTTTCTTTTTTCCTTTTTCTTTTGTGATGTTGGGGATTAAACCCAGGGCCTCACACACACTTGGCAAGCACTATACCACTGAGCTATATACATCCTTATCCCTTAGAAATGGAATTATGAATTATCTTGTATTATATACAAATGTTATTTATAAGCATGCTAAGGTGTGTTATAAATTTTATCTTTCATATATAATCTTATTACTTACTGTTCTGTTTTTTAACCAAATAAAAATTTATCTCTGACATTAAGTATTCCTTAGGCCCCTGCTGCCTCAGCAAGCCTCTTCACTTGATTAAACAGAATGGCTTTGCTAGCGTGGATGCATAGCATAGATGGTGGGAAAGTACAAGAACACCATATATGATTACACAGAACATTTCACTTGCTCATTTGTGAACATTTAGGGAATTTTGTAGGTGTGGTTGTTAGTGCTTACTTGGTTGGTTTGCAGTGATACCACTGTGTGAGTGTTTAGCTCTGCAACAACTTAATGTTAACACTCTGGGTTCACAGTACATACTTTTGAGGATTTCTGTAGGGTGTACTTTAAGAAATAGTTTCTTAATGATGCGCTTTTCCACAGAGATGTAAAGTTAATTTCTTTGCAAAGTATTAAGTCAGAAGATAAACAAAAACTAACTTTTTTTTATTTTTAGGGATATCCCAGAGAAGGAAGGAAATACCCTTTGCCACCACCCTCAGGAAGATACAACTGGAATTAAGCTTTTGTAAAGCTTTCCGAATCTTTTCATCGTTCTACAATTTTATGCTATTTGTGGAAAGGAGATTTCTTTCTCAAGTAGTAGTTTTTAATAAAACTACTGTACTTTGTGTATTTCCTTTAATTGTGTATATTTCTACTGATCTGATCTCACTGTTTTATGTTGCTTTTTAGAGATGTGTGTTGCATAATGCAGTGAATTTGAATTTATTATTGCTTGTAAAACACATTTGATGAAATTAGGAGTCCTGGATTTTCATTATGGTTCAAATCAAACTAGCTCCATGATGATTTTTTTAATGCACATGAATTAGGTATGAACATTTGAGCTGGAACTCTCAGCAAACTAGAATATATATTGTTCAGCATTTCTTTGGAAACATTTCATTAAAATACTTGTCTTATAGAAATTTCTGGACTTTAGTAAAAAAAAAAAATAAAGGTAAACTTTAAAGACTGGTTTCTTGTGTTATTCTTTTAGAATACATCAGTTGAAAAAATCTTAAACATTTTTTTATAAATAAACTTTTGAAGAAAATAATACATTTCTAAAAGTAGATGTCAAAAGTCAGTGAAGATTTTAAGAATAATTCAACAAAGACCTTTATTATACTAGTATATTGCCAATAATCTGAGAATTTTTTTACATTCTTACAAATTTCATACTTGCTTTCCAGTTTTAATGACTTACTTTTAAATATTTTATATGAGTTTGAAATTTTTAATTCATAGCTAACCTACTGCATAGTGGATTTTTAGCTGTTTTTTTTCATAGTAGAATCCAATTTTTACTTTTTTTCCTTCAGTTATGCACACTATCTTTAAATACATGCTTGGAGTTCACATACACCACTTTCATGTGCATTTTTATTTGGTTGCCCTAATGAACACACATGACACCATGAAGACACTGATGATTGCTGCCTTGTCTCAGTTGACCTGATTTAGGACGTTTGTTCTTTAGTATTCATCTAAAACACACTTGTGAATCTTAGTGTACATAGGGGGGAAAATCCACCTTAACCTTGAATTGGAAAGTATTTTGAAGCTGTTGAGTTCATTCATGATGATGGCTAATGCAGCAGGACCCTGCTGTTCTTAGGAATCTCCAGTAGAAACTGCCCACCATTGTATTTATAGCAAATGCCTTATGCTAATTTCTCTGTAATTTTCAAATACTAAAGATGTTTAGTCATTAAATAAAGTACCATATATTCAAAGGAAGCCTGTGTCGTCTTATGTATAGCTTCACAGGTACCATATGCAAGCCCACATGTCTACCTTCTATTTTCCCAAACCTTTAGTTTTGGTTTAGTTTTAAGCCTTCATAAGACTGTTTTTGATATAGCTGAGTTTGGGGTGTCTTGAGTGTTTGGAAGAACTCTAAGAAAAAAGCCTGATGAACTTAAAGCAAATAACTAAGTCTGCAGAATTGGTATGCCCCAAATCTGCCCAGCTGCTGAAACTTTCCTTCTCTTCATCTCCCCCCCCCCATCTCTGACTTGCCCACCTACCTATTACACAGAAATGGTCTTATTTCAATAAAATGCTCTGTTACGCTTTCAAGTGGGGTATTTGCATCTATAAATGTCACCTGAAAATTCTAACGTCACAGTCAATGGGCTAATTTTGTTACTTCGGTGCCATTATGTTATTATTAGGGCACATTTTTTTTTCAGCGTCTCACATTAAAGTTTTTAAATCTTTGCTCCTAGAAACAGCTGTGGCGCTAAGGGCCAATAATGAACGGCTCTTCCTTTAAAGCGCCAATGAGATGTACATTTAAGCACAAAGCCTTCTGCAAACTGGTATTAGATTGCCATTTAGTGCTACAAAGGCCAATTGGGTATAATGACTGATAGGTTAATTTTCCTGCGAAGACCCAGGGCAACATAACAGGCTGGGGTGGGGGTGGGGATCCTGTCCTCCTGCCCCCCCCCCCCCCAACACACACACACAGCGACTTGGGTGGAGGTCAGATACTCCTGAAGCCGGCGCTGGGGCGGTGCAGCAGCCGCCGTCTGCTCCTGCTCCTGGGAGTCAAGGTCATCCTTCCTAGGAGGGGTCAGGAAGCCCAGGCCAGCTTTGCGGTCTCCCAGTGCTGCGCTGGGGCGAGGGTCCGGGGGCGGGGGGGTTGCCGCAGAGCCCCAGTGCTGGAGGTTTGAAGCGGGGTGGCTGTGCCGAAGCTCAGATCTCCGACCTTGAGGGCCTGGGGACCTCCGTAGCATCATCCTTGGGCTCCCTGGACGCTGCGCTGTAACTTCTCAACGGCCTTGTCAACCTCACAATTCCACTGCAAATGCGGTGAGCCTGTCAAGAAAGTAATCGGAAATTTTTTTTTCTTTTTCCTGAGGCTCCTTTTTAAGTTTGAAGTCAGAGTATAACCAAATTTCTCTATGCCTAGAAATCTAAAATCCAGACATTGCCTAGAGTCAATCTGTCCCAGATCCCAGAAGGCAGGGTGGCTGTATAGCTGGGGCCAATCATAACTGCCGCCAGTTCCACTTTTAGTGAGCCAGTGCTCTCTATTTCTAACCAAGAAAAAGGTCAAGAAACAAGGAAGAAAAGCCGCACTCTTGATGTATGTTTCCTCCACTGGGGATTAAATCCAATAAACGGTTTTATGGCTGTTTTCCTATGCACTGTTTATGGAATGGGATTAAAAAAATGTGTTTTGTGTATGTGAACTGAGACAACAGCTGTTTACTGCTGTAAAATAGTTTGCACACCTTAAATTTACACAAATATTGGCTAAAATTTTATTAAAGTTGCCCAATTATTGAAATAAGAGGTTCCATAAAACTAAAGAAAAACAGCCATTTCATTTAATTTTAGGTAAACATTCTAAAGCAAAACCAAACAAAATCATAAGACCTCTCCTAGAATTCCATTCTCTCTAGAAATAATAAAAGTGATCCCGAGATCACAGAGAGTTCTCAGTACTTACTGGAGAGAGGAGCTCTGATGAGATGCAGATGAAGTTCCCAGTCTGGGCATCTTTGAAATTTCCCTAGATGCTCACTAATTCTATCAGTAAAAAGCTACTTAGGTTGTATAAAATATATTTGAGTTTCCTATCGCTGGGTTTGAGAATGGCAATCAACAGTATTTCAAAAAAAAAAAAACTGGATTCAAATAATTAGCATGCAAGATTTCATTCACAAAGGCTAATGTACTAAATGACGGAATATGCTTTGAACTGCATCAAAAATTTGTGTAGCACCACAACGCATTATTTTCTCAAATCCAATCTATACATCTTTATATAATTATGGTCCACAAATTTAAATCTTTCTAAGTCATCATTATTCAAAGCAGCTAACAAAGCAAGTCTACAGAAAGTGCTTACATTTAGTGAACAGGATTGAGTCTCTGATTTGCTTTAAATTGAAAGTAAACAGTCGCTCACAGAATGGAGTTTGAACATATCTGTGTTGGTTGAAGACTGACTATTCTGACCTTTAGGTTGTGGTCCTAAGCAAAGACAAATAGGACAACTAGGTACACTCTCACCCTTCCACATATAAAACCCCCTTCGTGTCCTTAGGAATTGCACACTATCACACACACACACACCACCTCAATTTACATTCCAATGCAGATTACAGCAAAGTACCTGCAATCCCTCCCATTCCTCTCTGCAACTTTGATTCTGTGTTTTAGTGTCTGCGCCTCAATTGGAAAAGATGGTAGACCTCAAAACGCATAGGAGAATGTCACATTTGCAGAGCTCACATTTCTGTAACCAGGTTTTGCTCTGACCCTGACTAAACTTCGAGAAGGCTTTGTTCCACTTAGACCCTGTGCGGGTTCTCCCTCTGGGTTGTGGAGACACTTATCCTCCTCTTCAGTTAATGAGTTTCACCTAGTCTGGTCCGTTTGTGTTTTTATAAAAGAGCTGCAAAGCACTAACCTCAAGAGAAGGAACGGCTTTTGCTTTGCATTAATCAGAAGGTGGGATTTCATGGTAAAACATTCCTTTTAATGTTCCGGGAATCAAATCTTTCCTAATTTCAGGACTTGCCCAGTAAGTCTCTACGTATAGAATGTTAAGCTCTCTGCAGCAATTACTTCAGACTTGGGTCTTTCACTACTTAAAGAAATGCCGAGTAGGAGAAGATATGGCTGCACTAAATAAACTTTCAGAAGAAAAATGGTTATTTCTTCTTAATGACATTATTTTTGGATAAAGTTCAGTTGGTTTAAGGGATTCTTTATTCTGGAAATAAATTATCAAGAATGAAATTCATTAAAAGTTTCATTTTCTTTAAGAATATGGCTTAGGCCATAAGCATTGTTTTTAATACGTTGTTAGTCTTTAAAAAATTATTGCAAATCGTGGACTTTTAGAGCAAGTCTTCTAGAAGTAATGTAGAATAAAATTAATATAGACAAGTACTTTGAAGTTTAATACATAATAGTTTCACCAGCATAGTTAACATTAAAGCTAACCTAACATGTAAAAACCCAAGCTGGTCAATTTTTCTGTAAGTTGACTGTACCAGTTTTATCTAATTGCTGAAATTGTTTATGTAAAATGTCTTTAAAAATTAAATCTCACTTTCAAAAAAATGCATCAGCCCATTGATAAAGGAATTTCTTTGCTCCACCCCTCTCTCTTCTAAAGATCTGGAGTTGTTTTTATTTATTTTTTAAAGAATTTACTTTATAAAATACAGCTTATAGAAGTGTGAATTTTCCCTTTATGACACTGTTATGCAGTCACTTTGTACTTTCAGAAAAATGTTCAAACGAAATGAAATGTTTCAGTGCTCAAATTGTTCTTTTAAAACCTTAAATGTAGAAGAGGTTTGGCATCTCTGGTATCCATTTTTTGAACATTTGTAAAATATGCTTTGTCCATACTTATTTAACTTTCATTAATTTATAAGTTCACATTATTCAGTTGTCTCAGTATTTTTCCTCCAATATCATTACTGAAACTAAGCTGTATTGTCACACCCTGCCAACTGGTGTTAAAAGCAGGGAAACCTCCACCCAAACCAAACTGATATAGGCTTCATGAAAAAGAAACGAACACTTGACTTTTGGGGAAAAAAAGTACTTAAGATTCGTTTAAGTTATATTTAAATATCCATTTGAAACACTGGAAATATAAATTGGCATATTAAAGAGTAAATACATTATTTATACAATAAAACACCAACAAAATGGTGTAACTCCTACTAAGTTCTAAATATGATGGAAAATTATAAACATCTTACTTTTTCTGTGTATCTTGATTACAGTTCAACAAGTCACCTTATTCTCTTATTGACATGGTTTTAAATATTGATAGTAATTTTACTTGCTTGTTCGAGCACTTTATCAAGAAGTTAAAATTCAGACAAAATTTATCTTAAAGAATAAATACCATGTTTATAGAAGGATGGGGTGTGGTTCATCAGTTGATTTGGAAAGACCAGATTCCACATTAAAAAAGTAGTTTACAACCCTTCTTTTTTATGAGTTGCATCAGGGGTGAGAATCCTCTTCTAGGATAATATACAAACACATGGTTGTCAAATAGCAAGGGATTTCAAAATCGGCATTAAATTTTAAAAATGGTATCAATCCATATAATTAGGATCTTGATTTTAAATCTACCTCTGTATTTTACTTCAATGGCAATAATTCCTCTACAATAATGTTGCTATGAGTAAGCCACCTTGAGCTATGATTCCATTTACTTTCAATCAAATATTAATGAAATTGCACTTGGGGAGGGGCTTTGAAAATTAGTCTCCCAAGATAAATTCCATTTTGGAAAGCATTCATTGTCAAAGTGGTTTGATTTTTTTTTTTTTTTAAAGCTACAAACACCAACAAAGTTTCCAACGTCTAAAACTCTGAGAGCTTTGGTTAGGAACGTGGTGGGTGTAGATTCGATCAGCTTTGCGCATAATTTAGGAACTTCTGGGAGGAGGAAATCACCAGCTCAAAGCATGGTGTCACATTATTCGGTCCTGGGGCCATCACTACCTCCCACCCCCAGCCAAGAGCCTCCAAGCCTGCCTCTCTCCACGACCCGTTTTGTCTTTCCATCCCCGGGTACTCCAGGCTCAGCTTCTGCACGCTTTTCCCCCACGAGTCCTTGCAAGTTTCTTGCAGACCCAGCCGGCTGCAGGTAGGACACCCCCATCCAACCCCGAGGCGCAGAACTGTCACCACGTCCTGCCATAGAGCAGGTTGGCACCGAGCACGCCTCCACCGTAGTCCCCCGCAGCCGCGTCCAGGGCTGCCAGGCTGCCCCCGGGGCCGTGCAAAGCAGGCGGGCTAGGTGACAGCTCCTCGAGTTCAGGCACTGGCGTCGGGGCCTGCTGCTGCTGCTGCCCCGCTTGACCCGACGTCGGCGTACCAGCGGCGCCGTTCTGACACGGTTTTCCGTCCTTGACCAGCACCGGCACGGCCACGCGGCGCGGCGAAGGCGGCGGCGGCGGCGGCGGCGGGCCCAGGCCGCCCTCCTGCTGCTGCAGCTGCTGCGCCGCCTTGTCCTTGGCCTGCCGTTTCATCTTGTAGCGATGGTTCTGGAACCAGATCTTGACCTGCGTGGGCGTCAGGTGGATCATGCTGGCCAGGTGCTCGCGCTCGGGCGCCGACAGGTACTTCTGCTGCTTGAAGCGCCGCTCCAGCTCGTAGACCTGCGCCTGCGAGAAGAGCACGCGGCGCTTCCTTCGCGGCGCCACCGCCGCCGCAGCCGCGTGCAGCGGGGCCAGCGACTTGGCGGCGTCCGCGATGCCCGACAGCGAACTCATTCCCGTTACGTTCACGCCCGCCGAGGGCCCCATGAACCTGGAGACTGAGGAGGGAGGGAATAAAAAGGGAGGGGGGGGGCAAAGAAGGAGGACCGGTGAGTGCCGGGCTCGCCCGTCGTCGCTCGCCCGCCGCCGCCACGTTGTCTTCACACCGCGACGGCGCGAGGCCTTCCCCGCGCGCCGCGGGCCTCGACCCCAGCAACACCCCCCACCCCGCGCGCGCGGCCCTGAGCACAAGTCCCAGGACGCCCCGCGCGCCCCACGCCTCGTCCCAGGACCCTGCCGCGCGCGCGCGTCCTAGGATCCGGGTCACACGTCCCAGCGCGCCTCGCGGGCCCAGAGCGCCCCCCCCCCCGCGCGCCCCTGACTACAGTCTCGGGACGCCCCGCGCGCCCCAGGCCTCGTCCGTCCCGGGCTGTTCGCGGCGCGCGTTCCAGACTCCCTCTCCCGTCCCAGGACGCCCCTGCGTGCCGCTTCCCCGCCGCCCGACGGCAGCACCCCGGCGCCCCGCGGCTGTGCTGGCTGGCCAAGCCCGCGCCGCCCTCCTCGCGCCCTCAGCCCCGCTCACTTGACGTGTATCGCGGGTCCGTGTTGGCGCCGTACCAGCCGGTGGCCGCGGCGGCCGCGCCGCCCCTCATGCCGTCCGGGTAGGCGGGCAGCTCTCCCATGTTTCCCAGGCCGCCGTTGCAGTAGCCGCCCATGGCTCCGTGCGGGAACTGCGAGACTCCCGGCGGCATGTGGTAGGTGGCGGCCGCCGCCGCTGCCGCTGCCGCCGCCGCCGCCGCCGCCGCCGCGTTGTGTCCGCTCATGGCGTGAGGAGGTTGCATGCCCGCCACGGTGGCCGCCGCCGCCGCCGCCTGGGAGGAGGAACCGGGCGGCGGTGCGCGGTAGGCGGCGGCGGCGGCCGCGGCCCCCAGGGGCGTCCCCAAGCCGGGCGGCGCGCCGTCCATGGCGCCGCCGAACTTCTTGTAGGTCTCCTCGATGGGGCTCAGGATGTCCGACACGGAGAAGGGCGTCGTGTGCTTGGGGCTCAACGACATGGCTCGGCGGACGGCCAGGTAGGGGGGCCCGGGGCGGGCGGGACGCGGCAGTCGCTGGTCGCCGCCGCCGCCACCTCGGCGGACCGAGCGGACAAGACAGGAGTCGGCGGCGCCGCGAGCCCCCGAGGCGGCTGCGGGATCTGGGGTTTATTTTAGTCCAGCGCCAGGTTTACGACAGACTCGGGGGGCGGAGCAACATCCCAAACGAGCAAACAATGGTCATTGACATCTTTTTCTTTCGCCCCCCCCCCCGCACTTCCCATAATGGTGGCATAAAAAAAAAAGAAAAGAAAAAAGAAAAAGAAAGAAAGAAAAAGTAAAAGGGCCAGTAGGGAGTTTCTTCATCACTCCCTCCCCCCTTTTGCTTTCTCCATCCTTCGTGCTTCTATCCACGCTCCGGTTACCTCCGCCCTTGACTACTAGAAATAGAAACTCCAAGGCCAGTGAAAGACTCCACACTTGTTTCCATCTACACCCGAGTTTTCCTAAAGTGACTTTGTTGTAAAACCCAGTATGATTGGGAGTGTATGTTGGTGTGTGTAGGGGGGGACACCAGGATGTGCTGCTACGTTTGGGAGGGGCTGGTTTGCAGGGTTCACTACTTCCCTTCCCCTCTACCAAGCCCCCTGCAGGCTCCATCATCTAAAGTGTTAAAAAAATGCTCTTGGGTCCCACCATAAGAGCGCATAAAGAGAAGAGGTACAATGACCGTCCTCTGCCATTGTGGGGATCCTTAATTTATGCGTCTTTAGGTCCTTAAGCATCATTCTGTAGGCAACCTAACGGATACTTTCAAATTAGCTCAAAGTATCCAAATCCAAAGAAGAGAGAAAACACAGAGAGACACTGGCAAACAGATATGTTATCCTGTAAGTATGCTGTTTCTACTCTACGGGGAAGGAAGCTGAACAAGGGAAAGAGGGGATATTTTTATTTACTAAACTGTTCCATGATTAGTTCGCACCTGTAAAGTTCTTTACTGATACCTTTCCTTTTGTCCCCACACATAGTAGTTAATTTAAGATTTATTCTCCTGTCACTACCCTGATTTAAAAAAAAAAAAAGAGAGGGTGTGGGAAAGGCTGAAATTTCAAGTATTTCTACATGTTTGCTGTTGTTAAAAAAGTAATCGTTTAAATACAAAAATGGAGGCAGAAATCAAGTGAAGATGAATGCAGTTTTTCTTGAAACAAATGCAAAACTATAAACAACTGATTTTTGACATGTTTTGATTTACAAATGTTCTTTCATGGCAAAGAATTTAGGCATTATGAACTTAACACCAAATGCTCTAAACAAAGAAATATGACAAAAGAAGTGTGCAATCGTATTGAGTATATTTTGAAGACCTTCTTACAATGAAAAAACTGCAAGGATAATAGGAACACAAAGATACAATTTTTATGATTTCCTGAGAACTAGAGTAGGAGAGGGAAAAAGTAAGGAGAATGCTTTCTCAAACCAGATTCTGTTGTGTCTAAGCATGAAAGAACAAGAACACTACCAAAGTTCGACCTGGTAGCATATGTCTTGATCAGGAGAGTGTTCAGCATTTCCTTTTCTATTGGATTTTAGTTTTGTAGCTTAATTGGCCTTGGTGTCTTTGGCTTGATATTTTAATGATTGTTTCTTTCATTGCTCTGTAGTTTCGCAAAGAATTCACACTTTGTAGCAAGAAAAAGCCATATGGTTACCTATGGGAAGAAAGTGACTAGAGAGGAGTGTTAAGTAATTTTAAAACACATACTAAGGAACAAAATGCAGTTTTGCCAGCTGTTTACAGACATCAGTTATTCACTTAACAAGATTAGTATGGCTGCAGTCTGACATGATGCTGCTTTTACAGGTCTTTCCTGAACTTGAGACACTTGGCTTAAGTCTTCATCCTCACCTGTGCTGCCATTTCCTGTGTTTCTAAAATTAATAATGCACAAAGAAGCCCAAATGTATGTATTTGATTAAATGCTGGGACCCTTTTGACAAACCATAATTTGGGTTTTAAACTTTTGTTTTAATTTACATTGTCTTATTTACTACTTATTAGCTTAAACCAGTGGAAAGTCATTTTAAGCTTTCATTAAAGGAAAGGTAAGTAAAACTAATTGATCATAATATCTTTGAATGTAAAAGTTACTTGAGGACCATTGTATTTTATTTCTTAAATTCAAACATAGCTCAAAAGTGAAAGCATTATCCTAATCTCCATGTTGATTAGTTGTCCAAGCAGAAAAGTATTATTGACAAATTTTCCAATCAATATAATTTACTGATTTTCAGCTATACATGTCGTTTCATGTTACTTTATTTGTAGAACTTCAATATGGAAATTTGCAAGTGGTTGTAACATACATTATTGAGTATTTTTTAAACTGTGCTGAGTCCTATTATGAGAACATTCAAATCTGAAAGGTTCTTTCCAGTCTTTAAACAAAAAGGTTCTGAAGTCTCTGTAGAGTCACTTTCTGCCTGCATAATAACATATTAAGCCAAATAGTTTACCTTTCCTGGAGATGAACAGTTCTGGGGGGAAGAGTGGATCTTAAAGTCTTCATTTCTTCTTTTCAATGATTTGTTTCTTACTGTAGACACTAATAACTTCATAGTATAAATGCTATTTAGACATTTGCAGATGAAATTGAAAACAGAATCTGGAAATGTGTACATATACACATACACAAAATAATTTGAAATTCCATTACAGTTTTGTCAAAATCATTTCACCAGATTATTTTCTTTCCAAATTATGAATGGAAATTTATAGTTGGTAGATTCTTAAATATCACTGACTAAATTGTATTTCACAGCAACTTTGTTTCTCAGGAATGTGTTCTTGTTGTTCCCCACCCCACTTAAAGGCTAAAACTTAAACAAAAACAAATAATCTCAAAGAACAGTAAAGACTGATGGCTTCTCTTTTCTTTGCAACCCCCTCCCCCAGCCTTCTTCTCCTCACAGGCACTTGGTGTTACATATTTCTTCTGGGACTGTCACCACATCTTGAGGCACAATAATACTTTGTACACACAGGGGACAGCATGTCCTATATGATTTTCTACCTTGCTTTGTTTTATGGTTCAACTGTTTGTAGTTTCACACATCATACTTCACATTGAAAACATATTATAGGCTGTGGAAGATAAAGAAAATTTTCCTAGACAAGTAGATTCCGTGGGCTTTCTTGGCTTTTTGACAGAAATATGGCATTTATTGAAAACTCTGATGTGTTGGTTATGTAGAAACAAAAACATTGGCCAAAAAGTGGTGTGTGGGGGGTGGGTGCATAATAGGGGCCTTTTCCACAGTTGGGATTTGCTGATGTCAAATAGCTCATCCAGAGGGCCCTAGGAAGAGGAGAGAAACCTTGTGACAAATCCACTTTGAAGCAGAGCTTCAGCCAACACCAACAGGAAGATTTTGTCTTTCTAGGGTCTTTCTTTCTGTTAGTGGGTCCTGAGTTTCCTCATCAAGTTGGACTGTATTTGAAAAGATAAGTCTCTGCTGAATAATGAAGAATGTAAGTGCCATTTAGCAATGAGACACTTGCTGCATATATAGTGAGTTTTAAATAGGAAATTCTCATGCTGGATAAGTAGCTATAAAATATATTTTTTTGCAGTTGGAAAGAAATAAAGAATCATGTCAACAGTACTAGTATTTTGTAGCAAAATTTGAGGGCATAAAGAGAAAAGGAAATGCTAGGGAAACTAAAGTTTATTTTAACCTTTTTGCTAATTTCACCAGTTTTTGAAATACGGCTCTCTGTCTTTAGTGTCCCTAAATGCTTTTTTTTGTTTTCATTGTTTATTGTAATTATTTTATATTTCTTTTGCTAATTTTCTTTTGTGTTTGTGAATTTCTTTGTGATACAGTATTACTTTCATATTTTCTTTACAAAGTACAATATCATTGTAAATTAACTACTGATAACAAAGAATATTGATTGATTCTTTCCCAAGATTCAGATATTTTAGATTGAAAGTAGTTTTTTGACCAATGATATAATTCTACCTAATGAGTATATTTTAAGTTAATATGATAATTAACATGAGGATGAATCACTGGTGTCACAGACATTATCTTTGGCTAAATCATTATCATTATAAAGTCCAATTAAGTGATTCCCTCCCCAATCCAAAAAGCAAAACAAGCAAATAACTCAAGCCAAACAAATCACCTCCTCTAATATTACAGGGATGCTGTAATGCTAGTTTTAAATCACAGCAGAGAATAACATTAGGTGTAAGACAAGGTGTAAAAATGTGGAAATCATTCAGTATGTTACCATTCTCTCACCGAAGGATTATAAACTTAAACTAAGGATTAAATTTTTTCTGCATTTTAGAAGTTGTGTTTTGGAGTAAGTAATACATGTAAGAGAAAGAATGGCAATATGGAAATATAATTTTCATTTCTGAGTGTTTACTTCTATATCCTGCTTACATAAAAATTTTAAAACAAAAAATAATGTCACTTCCATTGGATTGTATCTTCATCTTTTACATGTTTTGAAATGTCATTGCGTGTCATGCTGAGAAAAAAGAATTCTTTGAATTTTAAGCAAAATCTTATTTCTATAATTTTGTACAAGAAGCTAATTATTCTAAATGTTCTTCTTTCAATGCTTAATTACAATGATTTCACATAGCTGTTAAAAATATAACATTTTTCTCATATGTATAAAATTACCTAAATCTAAGTAGTCCTGTGATTTAATTTAAGTACTATTAAAAGATGTATCACCTTGCCTTTTCAGATTAATTTATACTTCTCAAGGAAGGCATCAGTTTTCCTATCTGATCAAGGTAAATGGGTTATTTGTTGCCATCACTTACTTGAAGGAGAACTCCAATTTTTGATGTTTTGGCAAGTTGACTATTAGAATCTTGCATTTGTCATTAAGGTTTTAAAGTTTTACTATAATTTCCCCTGTTTAATCCTTTTTGTTCTGTGTACTACTATTGTTAAGTTGATATTTAACAAATAGATAGTTATACATATGAGTTTGAATTGTAGGTTGAGAAGTATGCTTTAAAGGAAGCACAACCTGATTAAAATACATTATTTTCATATATGAAATGTTCAGTAAATATTTTAAGAGAAAGCAATAAGCTAGTATTCATCTTATAAATCATAATTGTAAGATTTGAGCAATTTAATTAATGGTTGGATAATTTGATTAAAAGCATGATATAAAACAACTTAATTATTCAATCTGTGAGTACAACTAGGAGGACCTGATTGATAAAAATTTTCTTATAAGACTTTTTCAAAAATAAATAAAATCAGGGCTGGAGAGATGGCTTAGTGGCTAAGGTGCTTGTCTACAATGCCAAAAAACCCAGGTTCAATTCCCCAGGCCAGATGCATCAGGTGGGTATGCATGTGGAGCTCATTGGCAGCAGCTGGCGACCTTGGTGCACCCACTCTCTCTATATATACCTCTTTGTCTCTCTCTCAAATAAATAAGTAAATAAAAATAAAAATATTTAAAAATTAATAAAATCAAGTTGAATACAGTGGCACATTCTTGTAATCCCAACATTTGAGGCAGAAAAATTGCAAGTGTAAGGCTAGGAGTGTCATACTAAGTGTGAGGCCAAACTGTATTATATTATAATGGGGTCGCTCTTTAACAAATCTATTATTTTTTAAAAAATTTTTGAAAATGACATGCAATTTAAATTTTCTGAGCTCTAGCAAATTATATAGAAATAATATTGAAGGGTTAAAGAAATGGCTCAGTTGTTAGAGGCACTTTGTTGCAAAGCCTGATGGCCAAGGTTTGATTCCTCAGTACTCACCTAAAGCCAATGCACAAAGTGAGACATGCATCTGAAGTTCACTTGCAGCATGGCTAGAGGCCCTGGTGTACCCATTATCTCTCTCTTTTCCTATTTTTAAATCTGCTTGCAAATAAATCAACATTGGAAAAGAAAGAACATTAAAAGGCGATTTAAGGGCTGGAGAGATGGCTTAGCGGTTAAGCGCTTGCCTGTGAAGCCTAAGGACCCCGGTTCGAGGCTCGGTTCCCCAGGTCCCACATTAGCCAGATGCACAAGGGGGCGCACATGTCTGGAGTTTGTCTGGAGGCCCTGGCGCGCCCATTCTCTCTCTCTCTCTCTCCCTCTATCTGTCTTTCTCTCTGTGTCTGTCGCTCTCAAATAAATAAATAAATAAAAATTTTTAAAAGGCGATTTAAACATTTCTTTTGTTAGTGGCCAGGAGAATCTCACAAAATTACCACAAAATAAATGCCATTGGAATTCAGTATAAAATACCACTCTAGAGAAAAATTCTGTACAAGCTTAAATCTAAGCAATTTATTGTTTGTATACAATAGGTTAAGAATGTTTAATTTCTAATCAAGATAGTGTGATTAGATCAGCTTTTCTGAAATGAAAAGCATATATAAGCAGTTTTTACAAAGCTAATTCAAAGCTTAAGGGCCTGCTAAATCCCACACAAGCCAGATGCATAAGGTGATGCATGTGCAAGGCTGCATGTGTGCACAAGGTGGTGCATGTATCTGGACTTTGATTACAATGGCTGGAAGCCCTGGCAAACCGATTCTCTCCCTCCTCTTTCTCTTGCTTTCTCACTCTCACTTTTGCTCTCATTAAAAAAAGGCCAGTCCGTTGGGCTTGCCTCAAAGAAATAAAATAAAGGTAATTCAAACATAAAAATAGCCTCTAAAGCCGGGTGTGGTGGCGCACACCTTTAACCCTAGCACTTGGGAAGCAGAGGTAGGATTGCCATGAGTTCAAGGCCACCCTGAGACTACATAGTGAATTCCAGGTCAGCCTGGACTAGAGTGAGACTCTACTTCAAAAAACCAAAAAAAAAAAAAAAAAAAAAGCAAACAAATGGAAAATTTAAATTACATAGTAAACAAGAAATTCATTTATTTTTGGGGGGTTTTGAGGTAGGGTCTCATCCTAGCCTAGGCTTACCTGGAATTCATTATGGAGTCTCAGGGTGGCCTCAAACTCACAGCAATCCTCCTACCTCTGCCTCCCAAGTGCTGGGATTAAAGGCATGCGCCACCATGCCCGGCTTAGAAAATTTTAAATATATTTCATTCATCATTTTACAAGTTAGCTTTTAAATAATGTAAATAACTGTTGAACTGTGAGGGTTTAATTAAGGTTGACATACATATGTACTTATGTATAGATATAGATAGATATATATATACACATATATACATATATATAATCTCCTTAGACTTGGAGGATAGAATAATTTACAAGGCAGTTTTTAGTATATTTTAATGTTATGCACATATAAATATATCTTGAAATATCTGAATGGAAAATATTTTACATGTTTTATTTTTGTATAAATAGTCTGATACATAGACAATTCTAGGGTGGATTCTCTTTAAATTTTGTATTTCTTTGGGATAATCAGTGGTAGTGCATATATGATTAAGCTACTGTTGGCAGACTGCCTTGATGTAGCTCTTACCAACAATTTGCAGAGATTAAAAGGGTAGTGGCAATGGTTGTATAGAAACTGCTTTCTAAGGACACTGGAGGATCGAAGAGAAACCTGGGGCTTCCAGTGCCCTCAGAAGTCATCTTCACATAAAACCAGGTTTAATAGATACAAGTGTCATTTAAGTGCTCTGCCCATGAAAAACTGGAATGTAAGGAGATTACTTGATCATGGCTCTTAACTGAACAAATTAGGGTACCTATGCTGTATCTATATTGAAAATAGAAATGGGAAATGCTTTGTATATTCTTTGTGATTGAGTTTATCTCCATAGGTAATAAGTGAATGTAGATAAACACTCATGAAAATAAAACATTTTTTATTACCAAGTCTAATCCCAAGTGTCAAGTATACTGGCAGTCCCAGCAATCAAGAGGCTGTGGAGGAAGATCATGAGTTTGAGGCCAGCCTGGTCTACATAGTAAGATCCTGTATTAAAAAACTAAATAAAAGAAAATGACAGGTTAAGGCTAATCACAAGTTGTGCTTAGCTTTCTAGATATAGATTGCATCATTTTCATGTGTTCAAGCCAGTTATATATCTCACGTCGATATAACACACAGAAGAAATTATATGAGGCAATAATTAAAAAGTACATTTATTATTTCTCTAAATTGTAAAAATATGGGGTTGTTTATAAATATATGTTTGTAGAGTTTAGACATTCAGTGAAAACCAAGACATCAAAAATAGGACCTTATAAAATAAAAAGTTAATATAGAGTTAAAAAATCAACTATACAGAGTATAAAACTTAACCAGATTCGGTAGTGGAAACTCAGTATGGCTCTAAGCTTCCTAGAGGTCAATTATGAAAACTTGCTTACATAGTCCTTATATTTAGGAAGAACACATCCCTGGCCCCTATTCTTCAAGGAAAGAAGCAGCTTCTAAAAGAAAGGAGGCGGGATGCTTCACAGAGGAAGCACCAAACATAATATTTTCTAGTTATTCTTTATAGCTCTATAGCACGTGTAATTTGGCCTGTTACATAGTGGTCATTCCTAACATTTATCAGCTCAGTTACGGATGTTGAGGAAAGAGAACAATATATAATGTGGTCAGGTGTATAGTCTTTTGAAACTTATGTTCTTTCCAGAGACTTCATAAAAAGCATATTCTTTTGTTATTGTTTGGTTTTTCAAGGTACGGTCTCACTGTAGCTCAGGCTGACCAAAACCCATGTTGTTTAATAGTCTAATTACTTAAAAGTTCTTATACTGAGTTTAAGTGTGTTACCATAATTTTACATATCTGTCCCAGATCAGTCCTTTGGTTTCAATCTATGAACTCTCTAAACAAAAGCATTTATTATTACTGTACTGTATGTTTTCTCATTTTCATAGGGAAAATTTCCCAGAAAAAAAGACCTGGAATGAACATACACAATTGTATTATCTGTGTGTGTATCATTTGACCATTGTATGCTTATGTATGCCTTGAGCGCTTTGGAAAGAGAGAAAGGGCTACTCTGATGTTAGAGCGAGGAAACACAACCCTAGACTTTGAAAAGTATCTTTAAATTATATGTACATAATCATACATTATTTTATGTACTGCTTTATATGTACATGTTTATATTCATGTAGCATATGTATGCATATGTTTATATGCATCTATGTCAGATTTAAACAATATACTTACTTATGAGCTTTTCAGAACATTTCCTACTTGGAATATGAACATAAGTTAAAATTCTAAAAATTATAAACACTTACTAATATTTTCCAACATACTAAGTACCTCCATGATCTTTAGGTGTTTTATATCATTTAATAGGTACACTTGAAGATAACTTAAAGTAGTATTGACATTGGTATTGAATTCAATTAAAAACTTTTCTGAATAGGAGAGAGAATGAGATTTTAGAAAATTGTGCATCACTTTCCTTCCTATATCTCTGCAAAGTTGATAGCTCACACATTATTTATGCTATCTTGGAGTAGCTGTTGTTACAGATTATTCTTATAAGCATTGCCAGATAACTTTCATCACTGCATTGAGAAAGTTTACAGACTTACTACTCAATTGGATATTTGTTTTGTTTACATACACTGGTAATACAATTGTGTATGTTCATTCCAGACTGGAAGGAGGTGTCACTGGGCAGATCTTAGGTTTTAGCCCTAAAATGTGGAGGTAGGTTTGAAATTTGAGTCTAAAGATATGCAAAGTGCCTGAGCTCTGCCTGGAATTCCTAAATGTGATGTGTGGCATGGCTTTTGGGTTTTGGCTTGTGGCATTTCTTTCTCTCTACCTGGGCCTGGGAAAGTAGGGCAGCTTCTGCCATAATAGAGCTTCCCCTGGATCTCCATAACTGCCTGGTTTGGAAGTTCATCTCAGTGGCCTGAGGCTGTGTACTATACCATCTATTTCTTATAGGAAATCAAGAGCCTTGCCAATGGCCTGCCATGTCTTGGGAGTATCAGAGACCTCCCTGGCCAACAACTCACTGGGAGATATCCCATCCCTGGAACAGAAATTTTTCTAGTAACAGTCTATGACTTCTGGGTGTGCCATTATCCAAAAAAGTAGGTTTCCACATGACTTATTCATAACATCTTGAATTTGGTCAACCCTCCCCCACCCTTCTTTTACTCAGTGTCTTCCCATGACTTCACTTAGGACGTTGCATCCCCAGTAATTTGTTTATCTACTTAATATATTGAATACTATCTCCTTAAATCTTCCCCTCTCCTCTCTCCCTTATAGCCCCTTTCTACCTTACTGGCTTCTGCTACTGATTTTTACTCCAACTCATATGTAAGTCTGAACATTTGTAGATTAGGATCCACATAGGAAAGAGAACATGTGATGATTTGGCTTTCTGAGCCTGGGTTACCTCAGTCTAATTCTTTCCAGATCCATCCATTTCCCTGCAAATTTCATAACTTAACTTTTCTTTACCACCGAATAGAACTCCATTGTATAAGTGTACCACAACTTTATTATCCACTCATCAATTGAGGGACATCTAGGCTAGTTCCATTTCCTAGCTATTGTGAGTAGAGTGGCAATAAGCATGGTTTAGCAAGTATCTCCAAGGTAGTGAGAAGAGTCCTTAGGATATGTGCCTAGGAGTGCTATAGCTGGGTCATATGGCAAATTTATTTTTAGGTGTCTCAGGATCCTCTACATTGGTTTCCACAATGGCTGTACCAGTTTACATTTCACCAACAATGTAGAAGAGTTCCTCATTTTCTACATCCTTGCCACCATTTATTGTCCTTTGTGTTCTTGATGCTAGCCATTCTGAGAAGAGTGAGATGGAATCTCAAAGTAGTTTTAATTTGTATTTCCCTGATGGCTAAGGATGTATGACAGTTTTTTAGATGTTTATATGCCATCTGTATTTCTCCTTTTGAGAACTCTGTATTTAGTTCCATTGCCCATTTTAATTGGGTTGTTTGATTTTTTTTATTTTTTAAATTTTATTTATTTATTTATTCATTTATTTGCAAGCAGAGAGAGAGAGAAGGGACAGAGAATTTTTTTAATTTTAAAAAATTAATTAATTAATTTATTTGCAAGCAGAGAGAGAGAATGGGCATGTCAGGGCCTCTAGCCACTGCAAACGAACTCCAGACATAAGAGCCACATTGCGCATCTGTCTTATGTAGATAATGGGGAATTGAACCTGGATCCTAAGGCTTCATAGGCAAGTGCTTTAGCTGCTAAGCCATCTCTCCATCCCGTTTCTGTTTTTTGTTTTTTTTTTTTTGTTGTTTTTGCCAAGAATCTAGATTCCTAGATTGGGATTACTTGGGATTGGTCTTGATTAGTATTATTTTAACTTTCCTTGACTGTCCAGTTTTACTAATGGGGTTTCAGTTTGAGTACTCCAAACGCATTGAGGGTAGAGCTCTGGGCCTAGTTGTCCTGCCCATTAGGGAGCCCTTAAGAGACCCCACTTTCCCAGAGAGGAGGTTTTGATACTTTCATGTCCAAAAATTATACACCAAGGAGGGTGTTATTAGTGATACATTACCAATTACACAAGCTTAATTGCCTGTGCAGAGGAACACATACACACATTAGTTGAAGCTATATAAAACTTTCATTTGGTATAGTAAGTATGGATGAATAATGCACTTGTATTTCTTTTGTTTATGCTATATTCCCTGTCACTGGATTTAGGAATTAGGTTGTCATTTGTATATTTCATTCTGTGCACTAAGAAACTTCATTACTGCTTTCAACATTCATGCCATCCATATAAAGTCATTTATGAGGAATTGGAGGTAGATACTCATCAAAATGTAAATAACTGGGAAAAGCTTCCTTTCAAAAGGGTGCAAGTACCAAGATATTAAACTACAAAAGGTAGAGATGTTCTATACATAAGAAATGGATTGGAAGAAAGTAGACTAGAGTTATAGCATGTAAGAGGATTACATAAAGAGAGGTGCATCTTGCCTTTGTATGGCAGATGAATTGAAAGGGAAGCTTTGGAAGTGGAAATGGAGCTTGACTTTGCAAGGAGGCTGGTGGGAGTGGAAAATCTCTTCACCTGGCTTCTGTGGCTTGGGACAGCTGCAGTTGGCTCTGTGGCGGGAGCTGATTCTGGCTGGTTACCTGCTTGCTAGAAGCTCCAGGCCTCTCCTGCTTCTCTGCTGAGGTGGATGATTTCTTACACAGCTTAACTTTTCAGTAGAAGAGTGTATTTTGCTGTTTTTCGGCTTACTTAGTCCCCTAGGATGTTTTGGCATGGCTACTACACCTCCATCTTACCCACAAGTCTCAATTATTAAACTTTTAAGCAGTCTAGTCTAGTCTTACATAAGTATTTTACTATCTCTTCAGTATTTTTCTACTTATGTTAACAATATTGCACATCAAAAAAAAAAAAAATACCTTAAAGGAACTCAACCAAATGGTATATAAAGTATGAAGAAAAAGTCTCCTAATATAATGTCCAGAGATATCACTACTTAAAGTTAAAACTTTTAGTTTTGGGGCTGGAGAAATAGCTTAGTGATTAAGTGCTTGCCTGTGAAGCCTAAGGACCCTGGTTCAAGGTTCTGTTTCCCAGGACCCACGTAAGCCAGATGTACAAGGGGCACATGCGTCTGGAGTTCATTTGCAGTAGATGGAAACCCTGCTGTGCCCATTCTCTCCCTTTCTCTCACTGCCTCTCTCTCTTTCTGTCACTCTCAAATAAATAAATAAACAAAAAACAAATAAACTTTCTAAAAAAATTTGTTTTAGTTTTTTATGCTAGTGTGTTTTATTTTTCTCCTTGTTAGTGGAGAGAATAGAATAGGATAGTGGAGAGCAATTATGGTTTAGAATTAAATGGATTTGGGTTGACTCCTACTGTACCAAACCATAAAACTTGCTGGCAAATGTTATTTAAGCCTTCTGAATCTCACTGTTCTTAACTGTACAAATGCAACAGGTGAAAATGGGATGAATTATTTTTCCTGTATAGTAACAAAAAGGATGCATTTCCTAAAATATTTTCATTGCAGATGTTGACCAATAAAAGTGAAAGTCAAAAATGAAAGCTGAGAAATATTAATAGATCTGGACCTATTGAAATAATTTATTCCCAGGCTGGAGGGATAGCTTAGGGGTTAAGGTATTTGCCTGCAAAGCCAAAGGACCCAAGTTTGATTCCCCAGGATCCATGTTAGCCAGATGTAAAAGGGGACACACACATCTGGAGTTTGTTTGCAGTAGCTGGAGGCCCTGGCATGCCCATTCTCTCTCTCTCTCTCTCCCTTCCTCCCTCTTTCCCTGTCAAATAAGTAAATAAAAATAAACTTTTTAAAAAGAAATATTTATTCCCTTGAGGGCTGTCATCTCCCCATCTCAATGATACCTCTCTTTCACTGATAACCTTCTATTGTCATATGAAATACTCCAGCCAAAATGTTGAATGATATTATTGTGCTTGTTGGAAAAGCATGAATCTTCAGGGATAAAGGAAATACCTTTTATTCTTTTTAGAAGATAATCAAGTGTACAATTCTAGAATCAATCAAACCAAGTCTTATTAAGTAAATGGCTTGATATGGAAAATTCTATAAGGCAGGATGACCTTGAGAGTTATATCTTAGACTACTCTAATAGACTTTATGTTTTGTTTTGTTTTTTGGTTTTTTGAGGTAGGGTCTCACTCTGGTCCAGGCTGACCTGGAATTAACTCTGTTGTCTTAGGGTGGCCTTGAACTCATGGCGATCCTCTTACCTCTGCCTCCCAAGTGCTGGGATTGAAGGCATGCACCCCCACACCCAGGTTAGGATAGACTTTATGAAATTCATAGGTCAGGGAGTTAGAAGGTTTACATGCCTATTTGTGTTTAGCTTCCTAAAGGCTGGAATTATGGGCATCATATTACATCTGGTGATTTAAAGCAGTGATTATTTAGTGAGTATCTACTGCTATAATTTGGATATTATTTGATTTTATCTCCCTAGGGCTCATATGTTGGAAACAATCTTTATTTGTCAATACTGAGATGAAATAACCTTTAAAAGGTGGTGAGAACTGGGGTTACAGCTTTGTGATAGAGTGCTTACTTAGCATGCACAAGGCTCTGAGTTCAATTACCATAATTCAAAAAAAGTGAGGCCTAGTGTGAAGTGGTTATATCATTTAGGGAATTGCACTTGGGTCTGATTAATGTAGTTGTCATGGGACCTTATTTAATCACTTAATTCTTATAAGAGTGGATTTTATGGGGTTGGGGAAATGGCTCAGTGGTTAAAGACACTTGCTTGCAGCCCAGGTTCAGTTTCCCAGCATCCTTGTAAAGCCAAACACAAAAAGTGGCACATGTGGCTGGTGTTTATTTGTAGCATACACACACACACACACACACACACACACACACACATGCACACAAATAAATAAAAATTAAAAGAATGGATTGTATAAAACAAGTCCACAGTCATGGGTGCCCTTATCAGAGACCAAGCAGCTGATATACCAGATCTTGGACTTTTAGCCTCCAAAACTGTGAGCTAAATAAACTTCTTTTCCTTATAAGTGTTCAGCTTCAGATAATTTATTAGTTTCTTTTATCATGACTGTGACAAAATACTGACAAAAGCAACTTAAGGAGGAATTACTTATCTCGGCTTACTGTTTGAGGGAATCCATTCCAGTATGGTAGGGGAGGCAAGGCATCAGGAGCTTGAAGCAGAGTGGGTCACGTTTAGTCCACAGTGAGGAAGTAGAGAGGGATGAATACTGGTATACAGCTATCTCTCTCCTTTTTTATGCAGTCAGGAGAGCCCAGCCCATGGAATGGTGCTTCCCACATTTAGGTGGGTATTACCACCTCAATCTAAAAAGTACCTCATAAGGATGCCTCAATGTTTGTTTCCATGTATTGGAGAGATTGCTTAGTGGTTCTGGCACTTGCCTGCAAAGTCAAAGGACCCAGGTTCAATACCCCAGGACCCATGAAAACCAGATGTACAAGTTGGCACATGCATCTGGAGTTAGTTTGCAACGGGGGGGAGGGGAGGCCCTGACATGCCTATTCTCTCTCTCTCTATCTTACTGTTTTTCTCTCAAAGAAATAAAAAAAAATTGTTTCTGGGATGGAGAGATGGCTTAGTGGTTAAGCGCTTGCCTGTGAAGCCTAAGGACCGCGGTTCGAGGCTCGATTCCCCAGGACCCACGTTAGCCAGATGCACAAGAGGGCACATGCGTCTGGAGTTTGTTTGCAGTGGCTGGAGGCCCTGGCGTGCCCATTCTCTCTTTCTCTCTCTCTATGTGCCTCTTTCTCTCTGTATCTGTCACTCTCAAATATATAAATAAAAATAAACAAAATAATTTTTAAAAAGTTTCCATGGTAATTCTAAATCCTGTCAAGTTGGCAACCAATATTACCATAATTGGTACCTTGTTACAACAAAAATGGACAAAGACATGTATTACCATGTACCAAACCCAAGAAAGTTTAGAGTGTTTAGAGAATGCCTGCAAAGCCAAAGGATCCATGTTCAATTCCCTAGCACCCACATGAGCCAGATGTACAAAATGGTGCATGTGTCTGGAATTTGTTTGCAGCAGCTGGAGACCCTGGTGTTACTATTCTCTCTCTTTTTCACACACTCTCAAATAAATAACTAATAACGAGAATATAAAAACATTGTGGACTTTTTCCACAGAGAACAAGACTTGATTTATATTTTGGAAAATCATTCTAGCATCAGTATAGACAATGAGTTCAGAAATGCTTGCACTAATATAAAACAACAACAAAAAAAAACAGAAATATTGGCACTAGAGGCAGAACATCCAATTAGAAGGCTGTTATAAAAAGCTATATAAGACTCTTCCCTTTAGCGGCCATCGCCAGAGTGGTAGCTTCCAAAATGAAGTTCAATCCCTTTGTGACTTCTGATCAAAGCAAGAACCATAAAAGCCATTTCAATGCACCTTCTCACATCTGGAGGAAGAGTGTCTTCCCCTCTTTCCAAAGAGCTGAGACAGAAGTACAATGTTTGTTCTATGCCTATCTGAAAGGATGATGAAGTTCAGGTTGTATGAGGACACTATAAAGGTCAACAGATTGGCAAAGTAGTCCAGGTGTACAGGAAGAAATATGTCATCTACATTGAATGGGTGCAGAGGGAAAAGGCACAACTGTCCGTGTGGGCGTTCACCCTAGCAAGGTAGTTATCACCAGGCTAAAACTGGATAAAGATGGCAAGAAGATCCTGGAACAGAAAGCCAAATCTCACCAAGTAGGGAAGAAAAAGGGCAAATACAAGGAGGAAGCACTTGAGAAGCTGCAGGAGTAGAGCTGTCTTGTATACAGTGTTCACTGAACACTTTGATTAAATAATCCTGGTCATCTAAAACAGAAAAGCTATGTAAGAAATGACTTAGATGGCAACCTCCCATGGAGACCTTGATAGAGTTTCTGTTGTCTCTGCATCCTCTCCATAATGTGAGCTGCTGTGACATGCTTTACCCACTATGATGGACTGGATCCCTTCAAACTAGAAGTAGAAAAATAAAGCCTTCATCTATTAAGTTATTTCTCTTAGGCATTCTGTCACAATGAGAAAAGTGAACAAAATTGGTATCAGAGAGGTGGAATCCTTGCTATGACTGGAACTGATCATGTGATCTTTAGGTCCTTGGAACTGGTTTGTGGAAGTAATTTCGAAGATTTTGCAAATGTGAACTACAGAAACCCTAATACTATAAGCAGAACTTAACAGGTGATTCTTGTGGGAATTCAGATGACCAGAATGCAAACAGAAATCTATATACGGTAAAGGCTATGCTTATGAGATTTCAGATAGAAACAGGGATTCTTTAAAATTTTTATTTATTTATTTTAATTGTTTTAAATTAGTTTTGTATTCAGCAAATACAGTCAGTTTGGTACCATTATTAGGCTCATCCGTGACCTACCCCCCCCCCCTTGTCCCCTCCTTGTTGAAGTATATGGGTCATGCATTGTGGAATTAGCCCACAGTTATGGGTAAGATAAATGTCTCTGCATATCATGACCCAACATGTGGCTCTGCCATTCTTTCCGCCCGCTCTTCTGCAAAATTTCCCTGAGCCATGTTGGGTTCATTTTTGGTCTGCTTCAGTGATGCCTCTGGGTCTCTGACTCTCTAATTTGGTAGGAGTTGATTTTTCTCTGTGTTGATCTCCTTCCCCCTTGTGCTGGTATCTGGTTTACTAGGAAAACAGCACCCTTGCTTGTTTCGCCAATTTTTCTTAGTTTCAGCCAGGGCCCTTTTGAGGTATGATGGGGTCGCTCTCTCCTTAGGATCTACATCTATCTGAAAAAGAGAAGCAGATTCTCCAACGGAGAATAATTTAGTGCCAGGACAAATGAGATAACCCTTACTTTTTTTTTATAGAGAATTTAATAGGTGTAGGCCCTCTTGTAGCCCATGATTGATGGTAGCTTGATAATGGACAGTGGACTTATGTTTGAATAAAAATTTATGTATTTTTTATGGGAGAACATGGGCAGGGAAGAGCCTCTTGCTTCTGCAAATGAACTCCAGACACATGTGCCACTTTGTGAGTCTGGCTTTATGGGGTATTGGAGAATAAAACTTCATCTGGCAGGCTTTGCAAACAAGAACCTTTAACCTCTGAGCCAGCCCCAAGAAACAGGGACTTTTCCTAGGTTCAGCCATCCAGGCTCTCAGGCTCTACTGCAGCCATGGTCACTGGGGCCCAGCTACTGCTGCAATTGGTGCAGACCTTGGCATTATCTGTGCAGTGCTGCTTTTGCTGGTATACATAATTCAAGAGTTGTGGGGTTATGGAAGCTTCCAGTCAGATTTTTGAAGAGACCTGGGAAGCAAAGAAATGTGTAGTGGGGTCAGATTACCTGCAGGGAGCCCCTGAGAAGGCAGTGTGTGAAGGTATGAGGGTGAAGCCTAAGCTGCAATAGAGACCCTCGGATTTGGAGATGCCAGGAATGTGGAATGTCTGCCAGTGGAAATGGCCAGGGCACGGTGGTGGGGCTGCTCAAATCTATTGGAACTCACATAAAGATACCACATGCCCCACATAGCTGATACAGATCTACAAGATTTAATGTTTTCCCTGCTGGATTGGTCTTTCTTTTTTTTTTTTTTTTTCCTGGTTTTTCCAGGTAGGGCTTCACTCTAGCTCAAGCTGACCTGGAATTAACTATGTAGCCTCAGGGTGGCCTTGAACTCATGGTGATCCTCCTACCTCTGCCTCCTGAGTACTGGGATTAAGGGCGTGTGCCACCATGCCCAGCTTGGATTGGTCGTTCTTTGGTCATATTCCTACTTGCTGTGTCTCCATTCCTTCCTTTTGGAATGGGAGTCTTTATTCTATAGCATTGTATATGGGAAGTATGTAATTTCCTTTCTAATGTAATAGGAGCTCACTGAGAGGAGATTGCCTTAAGCCTCAGCACAGACATTGAACCTGGACTTGTGAATAATATTGGAAGTGTTATGACTATGGGGTCTTAAGAGACTGAACTGAATGTATTTTGCATGTGAGATGAGAATGAGCCTTTGGGGGAGACAGTAGTGGAATTTTGTAGTTTAAGGTGATATATTTGACCATGCATGGTGGCACACACCTTTAATCCTAGTACTCAGGAGGCAGAAGTAGGAGGATCTCTATGCCTCACTCCACTTTTCGGAGTATCTAGCAGCAAGGCAGAGAGTGCAGGTATATATGCTTCTCTTCTGGATTCATTGGGCACCGTCAGCTTGTATCTGTGCCTCTCAGGGATTAAGGAAAATGAAGAAACAACTTTTTTACAGAAGGTCTCTATTCCCTGGCTTTCCGTTCACAAAACACATTGTTTTTAGGGCTCCAAAATAATTATGTAGGTAACTGTTTCCTAACTGTTATACTTACAGGACAAGTCTTGTGGACTTAGCCTGGTCCTCATCCCAAGAACCCACATTTGTTCTACCCTTCTCCTAGTGGCTGATAACTATCCATTCCTTAAGGTCCAGCTCAAATTCTCTCTTATGAAGACTCTTCCAGATAGGCCAGCCTTTTTGATCTGTCCGTCAATTCTCCAATACAACTTAGAGGGATTTTTGTTTGTATGTTTGCTTTGGTTTTGGTTTTTTCAAGGTAGGGTCTCACTCTAACATAGGCTAGCCTGGAACTCCCTCTGTAGCCCCAGACTGCCCTCGAACTCACAGCTGTGCTCCTACCTCTTGTCTCCTGTGTGCTGGGACTAAAGGTGTGCACCACCATGCCTGGCTTTAAGAGGTTGTTGTTTTATTTTTCAGATAGGATCTCACTCTAGCCCAGGAAGATCTAGAATTTAATATGTATTCTCAGGGTGGCCCCGAACTCACTGCCATCCTCCTAGAGTTTTTTTTTTTTTTTTTTAATGACATGAAAACATTGTTTCATTAGGATTTCTCTGACATTACATTTCTCAATTATGTTGTTTTGGTGTTCAAGAACATTATATGGAGAAAGCTGGATTCTGATAGAATTCGGGCTAGGAATATACAGTTGGAAAAGTGGCTTTTGACCTGATTTGTTTTGCATGTGTAGAATGAAGGGCATGGAACTTGCTTTTGGTAAACATTATAGGTTAGAGTCCATAGAAATTCAAAATTCACGTAAAGCAAAATGCATCACAAGCAAAGTTAAAACAGCCATGAGAGAGCTGAGATATGGCTCAGCAGTTAAGGTGCTTGCCTGGAAAGCCTAACGAACCAGGTTTGATTCTCCAGTACCCATGTAAAGCCAGATGCACAAAGTGACACCAGTATCTGGAGTTCATTTGCAGTGCCTAGAGGCTTTGGTGCACCCATTTTCTTTCCTTCCCTGTCTCTTCCTCTCTCTGTTACAAATGAATAAATAAAATGAGCAAGAGTGCTTCTTTCTCAGCAAACCTCATATCAGCACAAGGGTGAAGAAGATAGATATTGAGCACACTCAACACCTGCCACACCAGAGATCCAGAGGCTACCAAGAGCTCATAACTGACGTAGACTTAAAACAAAACCAACATAGCTCAGGCAATTTTGCAAAAGAGGGGACAGAAGGAGTGTTAGAGTCACAAGTTGGGATACTATGCACAGAGACATTGCATCTTCCCCATAACTGATGACTGCCCCCACAATCCATGATCCACAGTGCCCATGGGAATGACTTGTATCCCCAACAAGGAGGGTCCCTTTGGAAAAGAGTCAGGGATAGGGAAAAGATGGTACCAACATATGCTGTTTACATACTAAGTATGTCTATAACTAGTAAAAGAATCTTAAAAATAGAACAATTGTGAGAAATCATATCTTACCTCCATGAAGATTTGTAAATTTGTATTATACCTTGGGTTAGGGAATGTTGAAATACACAGGCAGAATATTGGTAAGATTAGAAATAATACATCATTTTTGCCAGAAAGTTTTAAATGTACATCCTTTGATCTTTCAGATTTGTTTCCAAGAAAGTGTCCAGCAAAAATTCTTGGACAAATATATGTGTAAAACTACCCTGATAGCATGATTTGTAGTATTATGAATAATCTGAATTGTCATCAGTAGGAAAATTCTGTGAAGTCTTGAAAAGAGTGAGGCAGGGCTTATTCAGCTGCTTTTTTATCCATGAAAAAAATCACTGGTAAGGGGGAGAAAAGTTAAAAGAGACCATCCACATGGTCCCATTTTATATAAAAGCAACTATTGAGCTGGAGAGATGGCTTAGCGGTTAAGGCACTTGCCTGTGAAGCCTAAGAATTCATGTTGGAATTTCCAGGTCCCACCATGTAGCCAGACTCACAGTGACGGAAAGGCACAATGTTGCACATGCACACAAGGGGCTGAATGCATCTGGAGTTGTTAGCAGCAGCTAACAGCCCTGACATGCCCATTCTTTCTTTCTCTCAAAAAATAATGAAAAAAGATTTTTAAAACAGTAACTATTATGTTCTATAAGTATGTAGTTAAAATGTTATTAATCTGATTATATACCTAGGACATTATTTGAAATCACATCCGTTACAATGGGCTGTCTCTTACACAGTAGTAGGATGTGAAATGAAGATTTTTTTTTCACTTTCTTACATATGGATGTAAATATTAGGATTAGCTTTATCTGTTAATCTCCACAGATTTGTTAATTCATTATATATAATGTCCTTTCTTATAGCACTCAGTGCTAATCATTTAAATATTCTACTCTACTTTCTAAATGGACACACAGTTTCTAATAATCAGCTATAGTTTTAATACTTGTATTTTGACCATGATATGCTTAGCTGTGGGTTTATCCTGCTGGTGTTCTTTGAGCTTCCTGTCCATCATTATTTTTGGAACATTCTTAGCCATTACTATATCACTATTATGTTTTTTCTCTTCTCCTCTTCTCTCGCCCTCTCTCATATTCCCATTATGTATGTTACAAACTTATAATTGTCCCTCAGTTCTTGAATGCTTTGTTATTTTTTGTTCCTTCTTAAGTTTATATTTTAGTTAGGGAAGTTTCTGTTGTAATTGCTTCAAAACCAGTGAGTGATTTTGATTTATAGAATTTCTTTTGCATTGTGTTAGTTTCTATCTTTCTGCTTACATTGCCCATATGTTTTTACATGTTTTTTTCCACTGGAACCATTAACATATTAATCACAATGATTATTCTTTGAGATAGTGTTTCATAACCTAAACTAGTCTAAAATTTCTTATATATCTCAAGTTGTCCTTAAATTCATGATCTTTCTGCCTCTACCTCTTGAGTGCTGGAATTACAAACATGCCTGTTCATATATTAATCATTATTTAAAGTGCCTTGTTGGATATATCAAAAATATGTGCTATCTGCCAGGTGTTGTGGTGTACGTTTTAAATCCCAACACTCAGGAGGTAGAGGTAGGAGGATCGCTGTGAGTTCAAGGCCACCCTGAGACTACATAGTGAATTCCAGGTCAGCTTGAGCCAAAATGAGACCCCACCTTGAAAAACAAAGACAAAACAAAACAAAAACAACAAAACAGAAAGCATGTGCTGTCTATGCCTGATTCTGCTATTTCCTTTGCCTCATCAGAGTGGGCTGCTTCTTACTGTTTAACATGACATAATTTTTTTTGTTTGAAAGCCAAACATTTTGAATTTTAGTTGAAATAGGAACTGAGGCAAATAGGCCCTTATAGTTGGATTTTAGCTAGGAGTTAGGTTGTTTTAATGTTTGCTATAGCTTTAGGTGTCAGGGGCTCAGGATACCCTAGAGTCTTTGTCTTTCCTATTGTTTTTGGATTTCTTGAAGAACTCTCAAATTCACTGAGTCAATGTTTGCAGCTCTTTAGCTATAATTCAGTGTTGTGCTGATGCTCTCTTGGTTTGGTAGTTTAAGTATTGTAGAGTTTATAATCTTATGATAATATAGAATTCTTAATTTTGTAGTCAAAATTTAGGTTAATTCTATACTCTCATGATTTTATTATTGATCTCTTAAGTGATTATGCTTATAAATTGTATTATAATTATGGAGCTATTAATCTAATGATTTAGTCTCAGTCTTCCAGTGGGCCTGTGTCCCTCAATGTGATCTTCACAAATATTTCTTGCATCTTTCACCCTTTGAATCAGAAAGTCTGTGAGTGGCTGGAGTAGATGTATTTTTTCTCTGGATCAGGTAAGTGTCTGATAAAGAGCTTCTTCTGGAGAGAGCATTTGCAGGGGAATTTCATAGCTATATTTCACAATAGTCACTTTTGCTTTTCTCTGCTAGAACCTGAAGGCATTGTTTACTGGCTTTTTGCTACAAGAACCTACTATGGTTCTTCTAGGTAAGACCCATGAAAATGTGGGCTTTCCTGAGGCCATAGCCACCAGAAGTTTCTTACTCATTCTAGTCTACCTTCAGCCTCTAGCAGTTCATAAAATTCACTATGAAATTGTTCTTACCAGGTTACAACTCTAGAATTTCTGTTCTAGGTCAGCAGATGGAGGATGTGACAATGAATCCATATTGCACAGTGGCAGTAGACTTGTACCTCATATTTTTGGTGTTTTTTTTTTCAAGGTATAGTCTCACTCTAACCCAGGCTGACCTGGAACTCACTCTGCAGCTCAGGCTGGCCTTGAACTCACAGTGATCCTCCTACCTCAGTCTCCTCAGTGTGGGATTCAAGGCATGTGCTACCACACCTCCTTAGGTAATAACTTAAGCTAGCTGAAAGTCATCATGGAGCCCAGGTTAGATTGGAACATGCAATTCTCTTGGGTGCTGAGATTATATGCATGCACATTCATGTTATTCCAAAGTATTTTGTTCTTTGATGGTCTCCCCTCCAAAAAAAACCCACTGATCTCAGTTTTTTTCTTTGCTTTTGTTGTAAAGAGTATATTAATGACTTCTAAGATTGTTTTTTCATATTGGAGTTAAAATATCTTGAGCCTTTAGTGGTTAGTAAAAAGAATTTAGCCATGCATGGTGGTACATACCTGTAATCCCATGGAGGCTGATGCAAGATGTGAATTCAAGGTTAGTATAAGCTTCATGTAAAGACCTTCTCTCGAAAAGTAAAAAATAACTATTGTTATGGGAATTGTCATGTGTGTGTGTGTGTGTGTGTGTGTGTGTGTGTGTGTGTGTATCTTTTTTTTTTTTTCTTTTTGGTTTTTTGAGGTAGGGTCTCACTCTAGCTCAGGTTGACCTGGAATTCACTCTGTAGTCTCAGGGTAGCCTTGAACTCATGGTGATCCTCCTACTTCTGCCTCCCAAGTGCTAGGATTAAAGGTGTGCACCACCACATCTAGCTATTTATTTACAATTTTTGTGTGTATAGTATGTATGGTACGTGTGTGTATTTTGTATATACATATGTGTATACAGATGAGTATGTCCTGTGCTCCCATGTGCAAATGCTAAAAATGTTGGGTGTCCTCTATCACTCTTTCACCTTATTTTCCTGAGACAGTGTCTTTCATTCAACTTGGAGCTTTTTAGTTAGACTGGCTGCCCAGGGAGCTGTAGTGAAATGGGCAATTGAAGTTAGATTCTATATCAGTTACTTTCTGGGACAAAATACCCAACCAGAAGCAGCTTAAGGAAGGAAAAGGTTTTCTTCAGCTTACGGTTTTGAGGCAATTTTTCATCATGGCAAGGATAGCATGGCAGGAGCAGGAAGGCAGTGTGATATCCTCACATGAGTAAGGAGGAACTAGAAAGAGAGGGTGGGGTGAGATAAACAGGGCTGAGCTATAGCACCTTAAGTTTCTACCTCAGTGACACACTTCCTGTAGCAAGACTACCTCCTAAAAGTTCCACAGCATTCCTGAACAGTGTCACCAGTTGGGGATTAAGTAAATGAAACACTTGGCTCTGGGATTTGAATTTGCTTACATTTCTTTCTTGCAAAACCTTTTTTTCATCTTTCTGTTCTGTTATTTTTTTAAATTTATTTTATTTTACTTTTTCTTTTTTTGAGGTAGGGGCTTGTTCTTGCCCAAGTTGACCTGGAATTCACTATGTAGTCTCAGGCTAGCCTCAAACTCACAACAATCCTCTTACCTCAGCTTTCTGAGTGCTAGGATTAAAGACATGTGCCAGTATGCTGGACCTCTGTTCTGTATTTTGTTCTATTTAATTGTACATCTGAATAAGAAAAACAAAGAGATACCATGCCACAAAGGCAATATTTTCCTCCCTTGAAATTTCCTCCACCAAAACATTACCCCATTACTTTCAAATTGAACTTCTCTCAAGTTCCTAGGACTTGCACAGAATGCAACAAATGTCTTTGCTAAAGTATCACACAAACAGCCTCTGGTCATTTCTAATAGTGTCCAGATTCCCCTCTGAAACCTCATAATCTAAGCTTCCATTGTCATTTCTCTTGGCAGTCTGGCTTTCTAAACCCTACCAGAGTAGCCCACTAGGCTATGATTATGACATTATAAGGATTCTCTAGTCCAAAGTTCCAAACATAAACACAGTCCTCCCTCAAACAAGTTCCAAAAGCTTAGGAACCACATGGTCAGGTTTATCACAGCAGTGGCACTACTTCTCAGTACCAGTTTTCTGTATCATTTACTTTCTCATTGGTGGGACAGAATAACCAGAAGCAACCTTTGGAAGGAAAAGGGTTTAATTTATGGCTTATAATTTTAAGGAAAAATCTATCATGGTGGGAAAAGCATGGCAGGAGCAGAAACTGGTGCACCACATCCTCACATCAGAAGAGTGGAAGTAGGGCAGAGTGGTGAATGCTAAATGCTCAGATAGCTTTCTTCTTAAAAAAATATTTTTTTTTTATTTATTTGAGAGAGAAAGAGAGAGGCAGATAGAGAGAATGGGTGTGCCAGGGCCTCTATCCACTGCAAACGAACTCCAGATACATGTGCTACCTTGTGTATCTGGTTTATGTGGGCACTGGGGACTCAAACCTGGGTCCTTATGCTTCGTAGGCAAGCACCTTAACCACTAAGCCATCTCTTCAGCCCGCTTTCCCCTTTTTATACAATCTAGGATCCAAGCCCATGGGATGGTGCTGTCTCTAGTTAGGATGGATTCTACCACCTCAGCTAATAGAATATTTTAAAAAATCCCTTACAGGCCGGGCGTGATGGTACATACCTTTAATCCCAGCACTTGGATGGCAGAGGTAGGAGGATCGCCAAGAATTCGAGGCCACACTGACACTAAATATAAATATATACATATATTTCTGTGTGTGTGTGTGTGTGTGTGTGTGTGTAATTCCAGGTCAGCCTGAGCTAGAGTGGAACCCTATCTTGAAAAAAAAAAAAAAAAAAACAAATCCCTCACAGACATGAGCTAGAGATTTGTTTCTGTCATGAGTCTAAATCTTATCAAGTTGATAACCAGAGATTAACCATCACAAGTGAAGGGAAGTGTCCATTATGGTAGGTAATGCATGGCAGGAGCAGGAAGGTGGCATCACATCTTCACATCAGCAGGGAAGAAGTAGCAAGAGAGTAAGTTAGAAATAGGACTAGGCTATAATAACTCAAGGCCCACCTTCAGTGAGACTTCCTCTAGCAAGAATGTACATCCTAAAGATTCTACAACTTTCTTGAACAGCACCAGGAGCAGGGGGTTTAGTATTCAAACACTTGAGCCCATGAGGAAACTTTTACATTTATTCTATCACAGCTTCAAATATTTTGAGTTATAACTTAAGAATAAATTTAGATTTATGCTTTATAACATCAAGATATATCTTAGTAGAAATTATATGCAAGCTGATTAATTCAGGCTAATCCAGAATAAGAACATTCCCATAAAATTACTGAACAATATTACCATATAGGTAGCACTTCATAAGTTTGAAAGTCCAGTTATGATTGGTTTGGCTTTAATGCAACCAAGATTTTCATGAACATATGAGTTATTGTGTTCCTCAGGTGAGAATGTACAAGTAGAGTCTAACAATTTCTCAACTACTTAATGGTAAAGAGCTATCTTAACTGAGAAATAAGGCTGTATAACTTCCAATGTGAAGATTCTCGATTCTTAGGAGCAGTGGTATTCTTTAAAACTCCCAAAGTGGCCTGAGAAGATAGCTCGATGGTTAAAGGCACTTGTTTGCAAAGCTTAATGGCCCAGGTTTGATTTCCCCCACACCCATGTAAAAAAGCCGGACACAAAACATGGCACATGAATCTGGAGTTCATTTGCAATGGCAAGAGACCCTCCTGTACTCATACATGTATATGTGCATGCAACTATGCATGCAAAGAACTGAATAATATTTTTAAATATCTCCCAAAGGAAAGCTAGAGATGTGGCTCAGTGGCAGAAAACTTGCCTAGCATCCACAAGGCGTTGCGTTCTGCATCTCAAATAAAATAAAATAAAATAAACCTAGATGAGGAAAGGTCCACTTTGTCTTCTAAATTTTCAGCTAACTTTAGCTGTTTGTTTTTTTTTAAGGGAATGAGATACTGTAGATCAAACCCAAAGCTTTACTCATGCTAGATAAGTTGTTTACATCTTGCTGTATAATTTTGAAGAAATACTCATGTTTACAAAGATTAAACAATTATACTAAGCCTTAAAAAAGTTGTTTAAGGGCTATTGATTATCATTTTGTAGTAATAATATATGGCTTGTAAGTTTTCTATAACAATGTTTTATTCTAGTTAACTCAAAATATATTTATGAATATATTTTTATGTGCTAGAAACCACTTATATTGACTTCAAAATATATGTTAAAGAGTTCAGCCCAGTGAAATTTGTTTTTTGCCTATGTTGCATTTGATGGCTAGTGACAGTGTAAATAGGTTTTATAAAGTGGTTTTTCTTTTTTTTTTTAATGTGCACATTTCTTCTTTTTTTTAAAAATATTTTTTGTTCATTTTTTATTTATTTATTTGAGAGCGACAGACACAGAGAGAAAGACAGATAGAGGGAGAGAGAGAGAATGGGCCCGCCAGGGCTTCTAGCCACTGCAAACGAGCTCCAGATGCGTGCACCCCCTTGTGCATCTGGCTAACGTGGGATCTGGGGAACTGAGCCTCAAACCAGGGTCCTTAGGTTTCATAGGCAAGCGCTTAACCGCTAAGCCATCTCTCCAGCCTGTGGTTTTTCTTTTGTTTGTTTAGTCATTCATATTGCCCTGAAACTGAATGTGTTGCCCAGGCTGGCATCACTCTCTCTATTCTTTAGCCTCAGCCTCCCAAGTGCTAAGATTATAGGCATGTTCTACTATGTGCAGTTGCAGTGATACTTTCTTAGCACTCCCACTTTGAAAATAAGTTATCATATACTTATGAAAATTCATCCTTTTTAATGTCTAGGTCTATGAGTTTTGACAAAGCATAGTCATGTAATCACAATCAAAATATAAATATTTCTATTAGCTCCAGAAATTTGCCTGTGTCCTTTTCTTTGCCCTTTTCTTTAGGTGTTTTAGTTTTAGGTTTGCTTTTCAGGTCTGTAATCCATTTGAGTCATTTTGCACAGAGTATGAGGAAGTGTAGATCTAGCTTTTTTTCCTCTTTTCTTCCTTCCCTCTCTCTTTTTCCCTTCCTTCTCCCATCTTTTATTTTTATTTTGCAGGTGGATATCAGTTACTGAGCATCATTTATTGAATTGCCTTTGTTGAAAATCATATAACCATATGTATGTACATCTAAGAGGTCTGAGCTCTCTCTTCTCTTTCATGGATCTATAGTGCATAAATCTCATAAGTTTTAAATTTGTTAGGATGGTCAAGTCCTAATACTGTCATCAGTATTTTTCTATTTGGTTCAGCTGTGACATGCCAAAAAGTACTAAGCAAAGCTATCTTTCTATATTTTTTACTTTTTAAAATGCCTTAAGCAACCAAAACTCATTGACATTTATATCTCAGAGCTAAAATACAGAGATTACTTTTGGATCAACACCTTGGATACTTATATCCTAAAACTAATTATGTTGCCAGAATAATGAAATGAAAATGTTAACATATTTAAACCTGTCATGTGAAAGTCTTTCAATATCACAGTGCAACTATTTATATGCCATCCTTGTCACAGCCACATGATTATATTCTAGTTCTTAGAAAATCTACTTCAATATTAAAATATTAAGGAATAAAACATTAATGAGAAAGTAGAGCTACATCCACAAACTCCTGGTAAAAGACACTTTGTTTTAATCTGACACCATCTTATATGGAATGAATTTGGGTTGAAAGAAGATTGAGGAGACTCCAAAGTTTTCTTGCGTATAACTGAAGCAAGATTTCTTTGTGGCTTCTGACAATATTTCTTTTTTTTTTTCTCTTTATTTTTTTAGGGTTTTAATTTCTTCATTTTTATTAGATATTAGTTGACTTTTCAGTTTTTGTTTATTTTACTTTTTATTTATTTTTATTAGTTATGGACATAGTATGTAAATAGCATATGTTGGTACCATCCTTTCCCTCATCCTTGCTCATTGGGGATGTAGGTCATCCCCACAGGGATTGTAGATCATGCAATGTGAGCACAGTAGTCAGTTGTGGGGGAGAAGCAATGTTTCTGTGCATAATGTCCCAACTTGTGGCTCTAACAATCTTTTTGCCCCATGTTTCACACACCTCCCTGAGCCACTTTGGGTACCTTTTAAGTCTACTTCAGTGATGGGCTCTTAGAAGCCTCTGGATCTCTGGTTGGGTAGGTGTTGAGTATTCTCGGTGTCTGTCTCTTTCACCCCTGTGCTGATATCAGGTTCATGGAGAAAGCAGCACTCTTGCTCATTTCCCCAATTCCTCTGTGGTTTCAGCTAGGACTGGGGTGAAGTGTGCTGGGTCATTTATCTCCTCAGGTCTCACTCCCATCTGTCAAAGAGAAGTAGAATCTCCAGTGGAAAGTGAAGTCAGCCCAGGTTAAATGGGACAGCCATTATTAATTTAGAGAGAAATTAATGGGTGTAGACCCTCTCATAGCCCAAGATTAGTGGGAGCTTGATACTGGAAAGCAAAATCATGTGGATGTGATTCTGATTTGTTTCCCAGTTCCAAATATTGTTTCCTTTCCACTGAGCAGGTCTGCTAGCCAATCCAAGAGCAGTTGGTTATCCGCCATGGCTGTGTGCCTCTGTTGTACTTGTGTGAGCATCACACAAGTGACGTGAGCATCACGTCAGGTTGTTTGCTTCTGAGTAGCTTAGACTTTGAGTTGCTTGCACAGAAGTTGGCCACTTCCCCCCTATAGCTCATGTAGTGCCTTTCAGCACTAGACAGGCTAATTGCCTGGGGACTGGCTCTCTTCCAGATTCCAGCCAGGTCTCTAGATGCTTTATGCTGACAGCGTGTGGTGTCTTCAGCAGTAGGGTCTTACCATTAACTTCTGGTGGGTAATCAAGTGCTCTTACAGAAGTCTGTCTTGTTTTGGAAAACCTTGTAGGTCTTTTAATCAACAGCTTATTGTGGATATAAACCACATTCTGGTACTGGGAGTTACAGGTTAGCACCAAGGGAAAAGAAAGAAAAAAAGAGAGAGAGAGAGAGAGAGAAACAGGAGAAATTTAAGGTTAGGCTTCACTGCACCCTCTCCAGGACCCTTTGATTTAGGAGCTCCCCCTAAGGTCCTGTTGAAGGGTTCAACCTTATCTATCTTTCAGGATATAGAATTTCACTTTACAACTGAAGCAAGATTTTTTTGTAGCTTTCGACAATATTTCTTTTCTTTTATTTATTTTGTACCAGAGCCTCCAGCCACTGCAAACAAACTCCAGACACATGTGCCATCTTGTGTATCTGGTTTATGTGGATCCTGGGGAATCAAACCTGAGTTCTTTGGCTTTGTAGGCAAGCACCTTAACTTGTAAGTCATCTCTCCAGACCCCTTCTGATTTTAAAATTTAAATTAAAAAAAATTTTAGAGAGAGATTTTTCTCATCAGGGCCTCAGCCACTGAAATTGAACTCCAGACACTTACACCACCTAGTGGGCATGTGCAACCTTGCACTTGCCTCACCTTTGTGCATCTGGCTTATGTGGATCTGGAGAGTGGGACATGGGTCCTTAGGTTTTGCAGACAAGTGCCTTAACCACTAAGCCATCTCACCAGCCTTTTTTGACAGTATTTCTACTCTACTAGATATTTGGTTTCTATATTACTCTCAGGCTATTCTTAGCTTTAGGTAGATTTTTGTTTTGTTTTTGTTTTTGTTTTTGTTTTATTGAGGTAAGGTCTCACTCTAGCCCAGGCTGACCTGGAATTCTCTATGTAGTCTCAGGGTGGCCTTGAACTCATGGTGATCCTCCTACCTCTGCTTCCCGAGTGCTGGGATTAAAGGTGTGCACCACTACGCTCGGCTTTTAGGTAGATTTTTGCCTCTGTTGTTGCTGCTGCTGCTGATAGTGCAGAGAGCCAGGGATGGAGCACTCACTGCTAAGCAGTATAGTTTTCTCTAAACTTCCAGAGGCTGAGGTTCTCAATTAGTTGCTCTGAACTATGGCTAAAGAAGGAGAAAAATGGGAGAAAATTTTATCTTGATCTAGGAATCCCTGATCTATTGTGTTTCATTCCACAGTGATTCTTTTGTTAAAAATTTATTTTATTTCTTTTTTTTTTTTTTTTAAGGTAGGGTTTCACTCTAGTCCAGGCTGACCTGGAATTCATTATGTATTCTCAGGATGGCCTCAAACTCGCAGTGATCCTCCTACCTCTGCCTCCCAAGTACTGGGATTAAAGGCGTGCACCACCACACCCAGCTCCCACAATGCCTCTTATTCTCAAACTACCATTGGGTATTAACAGAAACTACTATTTCTACCTTGGCAGCTGTCATCTTTGCCTTTATTCTGGCAAACATAGTCAAAGACTGCATATGCTTCCTACTGTTTATCATACATTTGGCTGAGTACATTATTCCAAAAAGCTAGTGCTGGTACAGACATAGTTATTCACTGAACCTGCTGCCTTTTTCATATATACTATACTGTTTATGCTTGCCACAGCCCCGAAGCCTTCTTGTTGCTTGATAACTTTTATGGTGTGCTTCCCCTTACACTGTGTCGACTTCTAGAAGGCAGGTCATTTTCCTTTTCTTGAAGCCATTTATCTCATTCCTTGTCAAAGAGAGTATAGTTCATTATTTAAGGATTAGAGTTTTACAGATTTCTGCATATTTTGTAATACTCCTGTTCACTGTTCCCATCCCAAGGTTCCAACACACCCTTTCATCTTCCTTTTCTTGTGAACATTACAACAGGAATAACTAGCTAGGTGGGGCTAAATAATCCAGCCGCTTACTCTCTTTGTGCTAATGATAGCTTATTTATAAGGAATTTCTGTAACTAGGTGTGGTAGTTTGAATAGATGGCCCCCAGTATAAATTCAGTGTTTTATTAGTTTGTAATTTGCATCTGCAGCCACCTGGCTGGAAGCAGTGTCACTGGGGGGATCTTAAGGTGTGGTTATGGGTTTGAGATTTCAATCTAAAGATACACAATGTATGCCTAGCTGGAATTACTGAAGTGTGCTGTGCTGTGCTGTGTGGCTTTTGGCTTTTAGGCTTGTGCGTCTCTCTCTGTGTTTGGTCCTGTGAAAGCAGGCCAGCTTCTTCTGCCATTATGGAACTTTCCCTGGAAATAAATAAATTCCTTCCTCCATAACTGTGCCTGGTCTGGAAGTTCAGCTTAGTGAACCTAGAGCTGTCTGCCACACTAAGGAACATATCCCTATGCCTTGAATGTTCTACCCCTTGGAGGAGAAATCATCTGGGGCCAGAAGAAAGACTGGTTTCACTTGCAGAGTCCCATCTCTCAGCTAGCTGCAGTCCCATCTCTCAGTTGTGCAAGGGGAAACCTATGCAAATATTTCCAGTACATTTATTCATGCCTCTTGTCCTCTTTCCTAAGACATGACTGGGAAAATAAGACCTTTATAAACATAGTTTGTATTCATCTAAATTTTTTTTTAAATTTATTTATTTATTTATTTATTTGAGAGCTACAGACACAGAGAGAAAGACAGATACAGGGAGAGAGAGAGAATGGGCGTGCCAGGGCTTCCAGCCTCTGCAAACGAACTCCAGACGTGTGCGCCCCTTCGTGCATCTGGCTAACGTGGGACCTGGGGAACCGAGCCTCGAACCAGGGTCCTTAGGCTTCACAGGCAAGCGCTCAACCGCCAAGCCATCTCTCCAGCCCTAAATTATTTTTTAATAAAACTTCTATTGACATTTTAATGTATGGACAGAATGTAATTTAGTCATAATTCCCCTCCCATTTTCTTTTGTTCCCCTTCTCGATCTCTTCCACTGAACCCTTTCTCCTTCCAACGAGTCCCTTTTCTATTTTGTTGTCTTTTTTCCCCTTTGCCCTCCTCCATCATGCATCATAATGTTGATGGACTCAGTATTGTTCAGGTCTTGTTGAGGTAATGACAGCCTATGTGAGGTCATGAATGTAATGACTGCTTCATGTCCAAAAGACTCATATACATTATTTTATTCTTCCTCTCACACTCTTTAAAGCTGGTTATAATATAGTCCAAGCTGGCCTTGAATTCCTTATCCTCCTGCCTTAGCCTTGTAAGTGCTGGAATTATAGGTGTTCACCATCATACCTGTTCTCTCTCTCTCCTGGACTGGTGAGCTCTTTGTTTATATACTTCTGTGTTGGTAACATTTTCCATATTCTGTGTTATGTGAACTTCTATTGTATAATGATAGCTGATTATACATCAGAATATAGATGGTTCAGTTCACCAAGCCCTTGTGAACTGATGTTTGTGTTGCTTTAATTTTTAGATATTTTGAACATTAGTCCCATTGATGTCACTGAATATACAGTTTTATACACTGGAACAATGTTTTCCTTCAAAGAAAAATTTATGGTTTCTATTTTGACACATAATACTCTTCAAAAAATAACACCAGGACTGGAGAGATGGCTTAGCAGTTAAAGCACTTGCCTGCAAAGTTAAAGGACCTTGGTTCGGTTCCCCAGGACCCATGAAAGCCAGATGCACAAGGTGGTACATGTGTTTGGAGTTTATTTGAAGCAGATTAAGGCCCTGGCGTGCCCATTTGCTTGCTCTCTCTCAAATAAATAAATAAAAATAAAATATTAATAAAATACCATTTATTCTCCCACCAGCAGTATATAAGGGTTAGCTCCTTCCTATTTCTTTGTGCTTTAGCATTCTTTCTCATCTATCTTACACTCTATCCATACCTGCAGAAATTCAGTATCTTGTTTCATTTTATGTTTCTTTGATTATTCATGAAGTTGATTAACTTAATTACATAATAATCATTTGGACTTTTTTCTGTAAATTGCCCGATTGTTTCTTTTTACTACTGTAATGTTCACCTTTTTTATTTTTGTATTGCTTTGGGATTTTTGTTACTCTATTTATTTATTTATTCCGTGATGGTGCTGGATATTGTACTCAGAACCTATCACATGCTAGGCCAATGCTCTACCACTGAGCTACATCCCCAGTCCCACCTGCATTGCTGTGTAAAAGTTCTTTAGGTAACAACTATATTAACTCTTTTCTTGTTATATCTCTTACTATATTTTCCTTGGTTTATTGTTCCTAATGAATTTTTAAAAATCTTTTAACCACAAAGGGTCTGTCTTGTTTTGAATGATAAATATAAATATTATAGGACAATTTCCCACACTGAATGGTAGAATAAAATGGTAATGTAAAATGAAGACACTTCTGGGCAGATCTGATGACATGTAATCTTATGGTCACCACAAAATGGTATAGAACTAACAGCTAGGTTTGATGACATTAGTTCTGTCTCCACTGTCATTTCTACAATTATTCCAAATGTTCCATAAATAAATGCAAAGTAGATCCTCTTGTTCATTAAAGTGAGTCAACTGTCTTCAACCTTCACCAAATCAGTACCAGCATTATAATTTGTAAGCCACTAACCTAGATTTTTCTGTATCAGGGGAAAGAAGTCTTATAAGGAATATGTTATGAACCTGTTTTCACCACTCTCAGAAGCAGAATGGACACCTCAGAATTTGTTTAAATATTGGTATTGATGACAACACACACCAAAAAGGTATGAAAAATTTTATTACATACATAATTCTGTTGAAAGCAGAGTGAGCAGCCCAGGCAACTCTGAAATAGCTTGAGGAAACCAGGAAACAAGTCCCCAGTTCTCCTTGTCAGCTTGCCTAGATGAGAGGCAAAGAGGAGGAAAACCTCAAATGCAGATTGCAGCCAGATATCAAAAGAACATAGGCCTAGATTGTTCTGAGTACTTATATTTACATATCTATAGAATCCTCTAAGTGCTGGTAGGTATATGAGTATATTTAAGAGCTCACTCCTTCAAATATTAGTTAGTACTCCAAGGCATTTCTGTGATTGTTATTAGCCAGAAATAACCAACTAACCAAACACCTTTAAGAAAACCAAAATATTAGTGTCAGGAACTCCCAAACATCATGATGTAAAGTATTTACCACACCTACCTGAAGGGAGCGAGGCAGCTCAGATGTTTATATTGAAACAGATTATAAATAACTCTTAACCATGCGGGTATGTAGTGGCCTTTCACTCCTGTAACAGTAATGTCTTGGTCATCTGAGTTTCTCCATTACTTGGTGATTTAGTTACTGATATTCTATGAATCAGATATCAGCAGTCCATTTAGTTCTAGAATACTGAGCATCAAAGTATGGGTAAACTAGGGCTATTTTCCTTTGTGAAGATTCTATTCGCTGATATGTGATTTTCTCATTTTCTCCTGAAATCATTCCATCATTGTCAGTAATTCATTCTATCTCTTTAGGCAGTAGTGATTGCTTTTCAGATTTTCTGTCTTTCTTAGTAACCACTTTCAATAGTGCAAACTGACATAATAGAGAATCTTTTTCATAAATATATCTGCTTTTGTGAGGGTGTCCATTTGATTTTAATGTGTTATTTGACTTAAATTAATTACTTATCATTGTAAACATAATAATTTTTAGAGAAATTGGGCTCATTACTTATTATTTCACCATTTACTGTTATGTTATGCAATTAATTTTTGCATTCTAGAAAAGGTATCATATACTAGGTTTTTTAGTCATAATTTTTTTTGAATTTATTTGTTTTAAAGGGTCAGTGGTTTATCCTTTTGTTTTTTATATACTACATCTTTTAAAAATCTTTTCTAAGGGCTAGATAAATGGCTTAGCAGTTAAGGTACTTGATGGAAAAGCCAAAGAGCCCGGGTTAGAATTTCCAGTACCCACATAGCCAGATGCACAAGGTGGCACATGCATCTGGAGTTCATGCACAGTGGTTAGAGGCCTTGGTGTGCCCATTCTCTCTATCTGCTTCTCTTTTTCTCCTTCTCTCAAATAAGTGAATAAATATTTTTTAAAAATACTTTCTAAAGTTGGTTTTTATTGTGTGTACGGTTTCCTTTTTCAAAGCATTAATCAAACATCTTTCGACACAAAAAGTCCTTTTTATTCTCTATACATATCAACAGTCCAAACCAGAGATTTCCAATAAATCAACAGAGATTTCACACTTAGATTAAGTTCATGGAATTTAAGGGTTTTTTTTTTTTGTTGGACATACTTAGCAAAAATTAAAAGCCATTAACATAGATAACTCAAAAATTAAAATAAGAAAATAGTAATCATTGATCCAGTTTAGGAAAATATTAGATAAGTTTTCAGTTTGAGTGGGACAATAATCTTCCAATCATTAGTATTGTTGGCTCACTGTGCTTAAAACTAGAAACCAAACAATAAGATGCAAAGAGATGTGCTTTCAGTATCAATATGGATAAGACTTATTAAACCAAATGGAATCAAATCTGTAAGCTCTGAACTCAGAAAATTTTCAGCAAGTGCTGTGCAATTCTGTCAAGACTTGTACTGTACATGACCAAAGTCATGATTGTAGTCTATCAAATGGCAGTCAAAGTGTCAACACAGAGACTATTTGAAAGGGAGCTTTTTCTTGCTGCCTATGAAAATATAATGAATGAAACTGAAGATGTAATTTTGATGTTATTAGACATAGTTTCCAAGAAAAATGTCTGAATGCTAAACCTTAATGACCCTCTTAGCATAGTGGGCGGTACCTCAGTTTCATAAAATATTAAAATATAGGGCTGGAGAGATGGCTTAGCGGTTAAGCGCTTGCCTGTGAAGCCTAAGGACCCCGGTTCGAGGCTCGGTTCCCCAGGTCCCATGTTAGCCAGATGCACAAGGGGGCACACGCGTCTGGAGTTCGTTTGCAGAGGCTGGAGGCCCTGGCGCGCCCATTCTCTCTCTCTCCCTCTATCTGTCTTTCTCTCTGTGTCTGTCGCTCTCAAATAAATAAAAAAAATTTAAAAATATATTTTAAAAATATTAAAATATAGGCTTCAACTCTATTGTGGCATTATCTTCTCAATGGTTTTTATCTAAAATCTTCATAGCTTTTCATTGTAACTTAAAGAATATTTTAGAAATGGGTTACTTGCAGTTTTGTTTCTTCCTAAACAATTATTCCTGTGCTGTGGAACCTATTGAGTATTACGCTCTCACTGAAGATGGAAGATGGCTTTTGTGTTTATTTGGTGACTGTTGCAGACAGGTTCACATTGCTGGCAGAAATCACCTGACCAAGAGCAGCTTATTTTGGCTTATAGACTCTAGGGGAAAGTCCATGATGGCAGGGGAAAACAATGGCATGAGCAGAGGGTGGACATTACCTCCTGGCCAACATCAGGTGAACAATAGCAGGAAAGTGTGCCAAACACTGGCATGAGGAAACTGGCTATAATACTCATAAGCCCTCTCCCAACAATACACTGCCTCCAGGAGGCATTAATTCCTAAATCTCCATCAGCTGGGAACCTAGCATTCAGAACACCTAAGTTTATGGGGGGACGCCTGAATCAAACCACCACAGTAACAAATCAGTGAGGGAGAATCATGCCTGAAAGGATAGAGAGCTACTTCACTGTGAACCTTTCCCATACTCTGAACACCTTTCACATGTTTCTTGACTAGATACAAGTGGATGTTTCTGTTATGCTAGGGCTGGAATTTTGGGTAAATAATACTACCTATACTCTCTTTTCTCAGATTACCAACTCACAGTATCCTCTTGTTTTTCTGCATTGTCTGCCCATGTAGTTTGTTCAATTTCTGTTAAGGTATTTATATATTTTTTCCCTTTTCTGATCTAAAAGTACCTACTGTTTGTTAGCAGTATTAGTTTTCTTTCTGCTTGTCATTTGGTTTACCTTTATTATTTTGGACTTTCTCAAATCTTGCTAATTAACTGTCTTAACAACTTTTATAATTATCACTTTTAGAGCAATATTGTAGAGAATATATTGTCAGTATGCTTTTGCATTTTCTATAACCTAATATTTGGTTAAAATCTGTAAATGTTGCCTAGATGCTGGATATAAAAATAAGTTCAGGGCTGGAGAGATGGCTTAGCGGTTAAGCACTTGCCTGTGAAGCCTAAGGACCCCGGTTCAAGGCTCGATTCTCCAGGACCCACGTTAGTCAGATGCACAAGGGGGCGCACGCGTCTGGGGTTCGGTTTGCAGTGGCTGAAGGCCCTGACGCGCCCATTCTCTCTCTCTCTATCTGCCTCTTTCTCTCTCAATCTCTGTTGCTCTCAAATAAGTAAAAATAAGCAAAAAATAATAATAATAATAAAATAAGTTCAGTCTTTAAGGTGCAAATCATGACAAGTTATTTAAGCTAATTTTAAAAATTGTTTTATTCAAATAGGTTTCAGTGCTTCTGATTTGGATTGGAAGAAACATGATAGAGTAATCCAGAGAATTTATGCCCAGTTCACATCTCTTTCATAGTTTCCCATTCTGACCCTAGTTAGTAGTCTTTGTGGAATTCTGGCACCAGTTTTTTTTAATTGAGAACTGCACTGTTATAGCCTTGGATACTATAGTGACTATTGGCTGATGATAACTCAGAGCTGAATCACCCTCAAGACAAGAAATTGTCTTCAGTGAAGAGATTAAGCCTCTCTGAGTGGTACTGTGTACCCAGTGATTGGTATAGGAATGCAAAAGTCTTCCTGCTATACTTCAGTGGGGTCTTTCCAGCTCAAGAGCTCCCTGTATGATCTGCTAAGGCCTTTGATATGACTGCAACATGGTTCAGGTGCCTTTTGTGTTAATTCTAATTCTACCATTTCCTCACAGATACCATTCCTAAGAGGGTTCCCAGTAAACCTCTTGCAGGCAGTATCTGTGTCAGAGTACTGTTTACAGGCAACCTAGCTCATAATACCTACCTTTTCTTTATTTGATCTGTCAGAGATAATTGCTAAAATATTCTTTTCCCTGCTCTTGTCCTGCCTCCTTCTCATGCTTATGTAAAAATGTGGTAAATTTATTCTTTTCTGTAATTTAGATTTTATTCATAATCATAAAGCAACTTTGCAATCCAGGTAAACTTGGTGAGGAGTAAGGATAATATAGAGCCCAGTGAATTGCAACAAGAGCATAAAGACTGTAAGATATTGTGAGTGGCTGGGATAGGGGGATGCTCTCCTGAGCTGCAGAAACAATGGTTATTGAGTTAAACACAAGTCACATTTAGAGTTGTAGACAGTTGACATGGTAATTTTCTTGCTGGTCTTCGTAGGTTTAGACACAAAGTACTCCATGACTTCCATGATGTTCATGTCATCTTTTGCCTTTCAAAGAGCACATACTTGCCATATAACTTTTTGGTCTTGGTTGTGCAGATGAAAAACTTGGACCATTTGACCTGCATTTACCATAGATTAGGTACTTACTTGGATCTGTATAATTCAGGATGAAGCTGTCATCAAAATTCTCCCCATAGATAGTCTTGTCACCAGGGCTATTATGATGTGTGAAATTACTAACTTGGATCATGAATCCTAGAATAATTCTGTTAAAGCAGGAACCCTAATAACCAGGTTCTTTTTTTCCCAATGCTCAGAGCATGAAAGTTCTTTACTGTTCTTAGAAATTTGTCTTCAAGCAGCTTGAAGGTGATGCAGCCTAGGAGCTTGCCTTTAAAAGCAATGGCAAGCACAGTTGGGTTGGCCATGGCTGACATTGGGCAAAATAGGGAAATAGTGCTATCTATAGGATTTTTTTGTGGGGGGTGAATTTCCAGGAAGGGTCTTGCTGTAGCTGATCTGGAATTCACTATGTAGTCTCAGGCTGGCCTCATAGAGTGATCATCCTATCTCAGCCTCCCAAGTGCTTAGTACAGTTTGTTCTTGGAAGATATGAATTATGACTTTTATATATTTTGATGATTCTATTCAGAAAGTACATGTTCATAAAATTAATTAATTTTGGATAGTGCTTTTTTTATCTGCTTTAGTATCTTTGCCCAATAAATGCTTGCCCTAGATTCTAATCTGTTTGGTATTAATTTTATACCCTGATTTTAATCTGTAACCTGACCTTTTAGTCTTTTTTATTATTTTTTATTGACAATTTTCATAATTGTAGACAATATCCATGGTAATTCCCTCCCTGCCCCTACTTTCCCCTTTAAAACTCCACTCTTCATCATGTCCCCCCTCAATCAGTCTGTCTTTTATTCTGATGTCATGATCTTTTCTTCCTATTATGAAGGTACTGTGTAGGTAGTGTCAGGCACTGTGAGGTCATGGATATCCAGGCCATTTTGTGTCTGGAAGAGCACACTGTAAGGAGTCCTACCCTTCCTTTGGCTCTTACATTCTCTCCACCACCTCTTCTGCAATGGACCATGAGACTTGGAAGATGTGATAGAGATATTTCAGTGCTGAGCACTCCTATGTCACTTCTTCTCAGCATCATGGTGCCTTCTGAGTCATCACAATGTCACTGCTATTTGAAAAGAGAAGGTTCTCTAACAAAAAGTAAAAGTAACATTAATATATGGGTATGAACATTAAGAGAAGTGCTTACTGGGCATAATAATATACATTTAGCCAGACAGCAGCAGCCGTTACATCCCTAGGGCTCATGGCTACCCCTGTCATAGGTTTACAGTATCAGGGATATATTCTCTTTAAAGGAGCAGGACTCCACTCCAATTAGAGAGTGATTAGTTTTCCCCCTAACAGACATACCACTATTGCACCCATTGGCCCATTTGGCCTGGATGGACAAATTTAAGGTTTGCAGTGTCCACTATTGAGTATCTCCATTGGTGCCTTTTAGTATTTTTGATAAGATGCTGTTGCTGGATCTGGGATTTATATTTTAAGGTGTTTAATTATTATTATAATTAGTATGTCTTGATTCTATCATCTTGGTTTTGTATTTTCTTATTTTTTAGAAATACTTCATTTTTATTTTTTTATTTATTTGAGAGAGAGTAGAGAATGGGCACTCCAGGGCCTCCAGCCACTACAAACAAACTCCAGACACTTGTGCCACCTTGTGCATCTGGCTTACATGAGTCCTGGGGAATCAAATCTGGGTTCTTTGGCTTTGCAGACAAGCACCTTAACCACCAAGCCATCACTTCAGCTGGTATTTTCTTATTTTTATTCATTGTTTTTCGTCTTTCATAAGTAGTTCTGTGTTTTGTGTTCATCTTCAATGATCAAAATGACACATACTCAGTTCTAAATTCTGATGATTATTTTATACTTTGTAGAAATAATAGTTGACATTTATTTCCTTAATTTTCAGAGACGAAAGACAAACCATATGTTGAATATCTTCTAATAGCCAAGAGATTTGATACAGTTATATTTCTTTTCCCTCCTATCCCTGTTTTTTAAAGTTACAAGTTTTAGACAAAAATACTTGTTACAATTTTATATCACATTTTACAATATTTGGAAATTTGATGATATAATTTTACTTGTGTTTTCAGTTTAAAGTTTTAGAATTTTATTTATTTGCAAGTGTAGAGACTTGCATAGAAGAGGAACAAATAGAATGGATGCACCAGAGCCTCCAGCTACTGTAAAGAAATTTCAGATACATGTACCACTATATGCAGCTGAGTTAATGTGGGTACTGAGAAATCAAATCCAGGTCATCAGGTAAGCACCTTAACCACTGAGCAATCTCTCCAGCCTCAGCAGTTTAATTTTTTAAAGATACTTATTTATTTGCCAGGAAAGAGAGAGAATATAAACGAGAGAGTGAATGGGATAAGCTTCACTTAGTTATAATGCATTTTTGTAAAATGATGGATCTCATAGATTTTTATATATACATTATACTTGATGATTGCATTGTAAGCAGTCTCTCTCTTCCTTTGGATCTTACATTCTTTCTGCCACCTCTTCTGTAATGGACACTGAGCCTTGGAAGGTGTGGTAGAGATGTTTCAGTACTGAACACTGTCACTTCTTTGCAGCATTATGGTGCCTTTTGGGTCATCTCAGTGGTCACCACCATCTGAAAAGAGAAGCTTCTCTAACTGAAAGTGAGAGTAGCATTAATATATGGGTGTGAACGTTAAGTGAAGTTCTTGCAGGGCAGTTTGGTGAGCATAATATATGCGTTAAGCCAGACAGGAGCAGGCATTATACTCCTAAGGCTCATGACCTTACCCACCATAGACTTTTGATTAGGTTTTTAATACTAGGCATGTATTCCCTCCCATAGAGTGGACCTCCAGTCCAATTAGAGAGCAATTGGTTTCCCCTAGAATAGACATGCCATTATTGTACCTGTTAGGTCATTGTACCTGGCTGGCCAAACTTGAGGCTTCCAGTGTCCACTGTTTCCAGTCCTGATGACTTCTGTCTCCATAGGCCTGCATACTGTGCAGCTTTTTCCAGCTTTCTGTTAATTGGCCTATCAGGAGGAGGTTTTCATCTCAGCCCCAGCTTGATTTCTCAGTGAACTTGCAGCCAAGACATTTGGAGTCTTTACTAATAGTGTATTACCACCTATTTCTGGTGGTAAGCCACAAGCCCTAGCAATAGCCTGTAATGTTTTGGTGGCATCCGGACCTCCCTGGCCAACAACTCATGGACAACATCTATTGGCATTTGGGCCCCTTCAAAGAACTGCATTCTTTCTGTTGTCCCAATGCAGGTCAGCTGGCTCAATCTCAGTGGTTGTAATTGTTCAGTTGCAGCCAAATGGGCAGCAGTTTTGACCCAAAGATTTCATTTTTTTCTGTTCCATATCCCTCTGTTCACACCAGTACATTTCTACATAATGCAACCCTGCACAAATTCTCAGGACATGGGCATAACAGCAAGCCTCTCACACAAACTGCTTCTAGCCCAGTCTAGGAAAAGCTCTTTCTCACCCTCACAAGCCAAGCCTAATAGTCCATAGTTTTTAATGCATTCAGGTCTTTCAACTGTGACCACAATAGTCCATCAAGCTGTACTTACAGCACTGCAAGGTGTCTGTTAGACCAAGATTTCAAATCATTCCATATTCCTCTTGGAAAGCAGTTCCAAAAGGCCAAAAGTTGCACAGTCTGGTTTCTAGCGGTTATGACCCCACTCTTAATCTGATAAAAATTCACCAGTGAACCCATCTGGGCCTGGACATTTTTTAGTTGGGAGATTTTTTTTTTAATGCCTGCTTGCATCTATGTACTTCTTATCAGTCTATTTACATGGTTTATCTCATCTTGACTTAATTTTGGAAGCTGATATAAATCAAGGAAATCATCCATTTCTTTCAGATTTTCAAACTTAGAGAAGTATATATTCTTATAGTATGTCCTTATATTCTGAATTTCTTTGGTATCTGTAGTAATGGTACCTTTTTCATCTCCAATTTTAATAATTTGTGTCTCTTCTCTCTTCTGGTCAAATTTGCTAATGGTTTGTCAATCTTGTTTATCCTTTCAAAGAGACAACTCTTTGTTTCATTTATTCTTTGTTTTTTGGGGGAGGGCAGGGGTAATATTTCATTAATTTCCAACCTAATCTTTATTATTTCTTCCAGTCTACTGATGTTTAGTTTGCCTTGTTCTTTTTCCAAGGCCTTAAGGTGAAGCTTTAGGTTGTTCACTAGTGACCTTTCTAATTTCTTAATATAGGCAATTATAGCTGTAAGTTTCCCTCTTAGAACTGCCTTCATTGTATCTCAAAGGTTTTGGCATATTGTATTCTCATTATCACTTGATTCTACGAATTTTTTTAATTTTCTTTTTGATTTCTTCAATAACCCATTCATCATTCAGTAGTATACTGTTTAGTTTCCATGATTTTGTGTATGCTCTGTAGTTTCTCTTGTTGCTGATTTGTAGTTTAATTTCTGTGTGATCAGATAGAGTGCGAGGAATTATTTCAATTTTCCTATATTTGTTAAGATTTGCTTTGTGTCCTAATATTGGTCTGTTTTAGAGAATATTCCATGTGCTGCTGAGAAAAATGTATAATCTGCAGCTTGGACACAGTGTTCTGTAGATATCTGTCAGGTCCATTTGTTCCATGATATCATTTAATCCAGATGTCTCTCTGTTTATTTTTTGCTGGGATGACCTGTTAATTGATGAGAGTGAGGTGTTAAATTCACCCACTACAATTGTTCTTGGTGTTATCTGTGACCTTAAGTCTAATGGTGTGTGTTTGATGAAGTTTGGAGCACCCTTATTAGGTGTGCATATGTTTAGAATTGTAATGTCCTCTGGCTAAATTTTTCTTTTAATCAATATAAAGTGACCTTCTTTATCTTTCCTCACTAATGTTTGCCAGATATTAGGATAGCAACACCTGCTTGTTTCCTAGGCCTGTTTGCTTGAATTACTGTTTTCCATTCTTTCACCCTAAGATACTATCTGTCTTTTATGGAAAGGTGAGTTTCTCAAGTCTGTGTCTTTTGGTTGGGGCATTGAGGCCATTGATATTAAGAGTTGTTATTGAAAGGTATATATTTATTCTTGCCACTATTCTTATTTTGTAGTGCTTCCTGTTTTCCCTTTACTTTGTTGTAGTAACTGTTATTTGTGTATGGTTTATTTTTTTCCTGTTTTTCTCATGTGTGTGCTTTGCTTTCTTTGCAGCATGGAGTATCCCTTCAAGTGTATTTTCTATAGAGCTGCTTTGGTTGTCATATATTCCTTTAGCCTGTTTTTGTTGTGGAATGTCCTCATTTCTCCATCAGTTTGCAGTCAAATGCTCTACCACTGAGCTATACCCCCATCTCTATCAGTTTGGATGGATAGCTTTGCAGGATAAAGTAATCTTGGTTGGAAGTTGTTATTTTTCATAAGTTGTAATACATCATTTCAAGTCCTTCTGCCTTTTAAAGTTTGTGTTGAGTAATCTGCTGTTATTCTAATGGGTTTGCCTTTATAAGTGACTTGAAGTTTCTCTCTAACTGCTTTCAATATATTTTCTTTGGTTTGCATGTTTAGTAGTTTAATTATAACATGGCGAGGAGAGGTTTGTTGCAGGTTTTGTCTGTTTGGTGTTCTGAAAGCTTCCTGTATCTGCATTGGCATCTCTTCCCAATTTGTGGGAAATTCTCTTCTATGATTTTGTTGAAAATACCTACTATGGTTTTGGAGTGATTCTTCTCCTTCTATTATACCCTGTATTTCTTATCTTTGATCTTTTCATGGTGTCCTGAATATGTTGAAAATCCCATTTATACCTTCATATTAGCTTTTTTCTCTTTGTTGGACTGTATTAGATCACCCACCTGGTCTTCTAGTTTAGATATTCTGTTCTCTCCTTCATCCATTCTATTGGTGAGACTTCTTATAGAGTTTTTTATTTGACTTGTGAACTATGTTTTTCATTTCTAGAATTTCTGATTGGTTTTTATTCAGTATTTCTATTTCCTTGCTCATGTCTTGTATTGACCTTATTTAATTAAATTAGTTTCCTGTGTTATGGTTTGATTCATGTGTCCCCATAAACTTAGGTGTTCTGAATGCTAGGTTCCCAGCTGATGGAGATTTGGGAATTAACACCTCCAGGAGGCAGTGTATTGTTGAGGCTGAACTTATGGGTATCATAGCCAGCTTACCCTTGCCAGTATTTGGCACACTCTCCTGTTGTTATGGTCCACCTTATGTTTGCTAAGGGGCGATATCCACCCTCTGCTCATATCATTTCCCTGCTGTCAAGGAGCTTCCCCCTTGAGCCTGTAAGCCAAAATAAACCTCTCTTTTTCCACAAGCTGCTCTTGGTTGTGTGATTTCTACCAGCAGTGTGAACCTGACCATAACATGTTTTTCTTAAATATATTTTACTTATTTATTTGAGAGAAAGAGACTAAGAGAGAGAGAATGGGTACACCAGGGCCTCCAGCCACTGAAAATGAATTCCAGATGTGTGTGCTCCCTTTTGCATCTGTGGGTCCTGGGGGATCAAACTGGGGTCCTTTGGCTTTGCAGGCAAACACCTTAACTGCTAAGCCATCTCTCCAGCCCCATGTTTTCTTTGGTGTTTTGATTTCTTCCAACATAGTTATAATCAGTCTTTTGAAATCTTTCTCAGGTATTTCTTCCAAAGCAGTCTCACTGGAGGTCATTTCTGATGGATTTATCATTTTTGGTGGAACTATATTGTCTTGATTTTTTTTTTTGTTTGTTTCTTGTATTGTAATGTAGAGATTTTTACATCTTGGGTTAATTTGACACTTGGGTTTTCTACTTTTCTGTAGTATTCTTAGATGTGTAAATCTGATGTTATGTATCTTCCAGATAGTACCTTAAGGTGCCAGGTGTGGCTCTTAAATGACTCTCAGAGTAATAGCAAAAGTGATCATAGGTGTTAGGTTTGCCTGCTATGTGAGCATTCAATCAGGCTGGGTGGAAAAAAATTGAGGCAAATTCTAAAATTCAACTAAACAATATACACCTTCAATCAAAACCAATACAGAGTATTTATGTAAGAGTGAGTATTAAAACAAACAGTTCATCTAACGAAGTCAAAGTCCCAACGGATGTGTGTTGCCCCGCACTCTTAATACTATCAACTGGGAGGCTGAGATTTCTGATCTGTAAAGGGTTCCAGATCAACCTGTGGTTGAATGAGACTCTGCCCCCACAAATAACAGAAGAAAAGCCAAAGGCACTATAAATCAGGAAGCAACAAAGGACAACCCCAAAATACAGCTTATTTAAGAATGGCAAATCTGACCATGCATCAGATTTAACATATAACTTGCCAATGCAGGCTTATATACCAAGCTTTTTTGGTGGGTACTAACCTGGTATAAGTAGGCCATGGTACCTTTTGGAATGGCTTTGGTCTCAACTATATTGTGTATCTGCTTGCATACCTCTTACTGCCCTGTGGGCTCAGGTAAGCTGGCTGAGTGGGTGCCTACTCTGATTGCCTGTGCTATGTGCTGTGTAGCTGAGTTCCCTTCTGCTGGTGGCACTGGAAGTGGTTTCCAGTGGTTGCTGGCACTGGCACTTAGGGGAGGGGAGGCTGTGGAGGGTACCTGAAGTTGTACCAGAGCTGCAAGGCTGGTCCCCTCGATCCTCTTCCTCACGAGCCACTAAGCTGGTCCCTGCATCCTGTCTTCTCCTTCAGGTTTCTTGAGTTTGTGAGGAGGCTGGTATGAGTGGAAAATCCCTTCAACTGTTTTCCCCTGAGATCAGGCAGAGCCTGGCAGCCATGTGGGCCCAAACTGCTGCTGGAGCTGTTTCTGCCTGCTTCTGTGGTCTCTAGAAGCTCTGGATTTCTCCTACTTCTCTGTTATGGTTGATAATTTCTTGTACAGCTTCACTTTTTGGAAGAACTGTGTATATTATTTTCTGCTTATTTTCTCCAGGCTGCTTTGGTGTGGCTTCTATGCTGCCATTTTACCCAGAAGTCTGTTGTTTTCAGTTTTTGCAATTACAAATGATATTGCTATGAATAGCATGTACCACTTTATGGTGTTTCCCCAGAATTTATTTGAGGAAGCATTTTAGAATGAGATTGCTAGGTAAATCTAACTGCATATGTAATTTTGCTACTTGTTCTCAAATTGCTGTCCAGGAGAGTTGTACCATTTTGTATTTCTACCACTAATGTCTGATATTACCTGTGTGGTTGTTTGAATCAGATGCCCCCTCTCCCCCAGTTCATGTGTTTCCAATGTTTGGTTCCCAACTGATGGCAGTTTTGGAGGTACAGACTTGCTGGAGAAGGTATATTTCTGGGGGCAGGGTTAGGGGTGTTATAGTCAGCTCTCCTTTGAGAGAGCTGGGCTCACTCTTCTGCTGCTGTTTCCACCTGCTGTAGCAGCAGTGATTTCCAGCTTCTACACGTGCCATACTGTCCCCGGCCATCATGAAGCTTCCTCTCAAGACTTTAAGCCAAAATAAAAACTTTCCTTCCCTCAGCTACTTTTAATTTTATTTATTTATTTATTTTGAGGTAGGGTCTTGCTATAGCCCAGGCTAACCTGGAATTCACTATGTAGTCTCAAGGTGGCCTCAAACTCACGGCGATCGTCTTACCTCTGCCTCCTGAGTGCTGGGATTGAAGGTGTGAGCGCCTGGACCCTCAGCTACTTGTTATAGTCCGGGGCTTTGTCCTAGCAATGAGAAGGTTACTCCAACAACCTTTTATCTGACAGAGTTGGCAAGAGTGTTTGTTGGTAATTTTTACCAATATGATATTTCTTTTAATGTGTGTTCTTTGAATTTGTGTTTCCATTATTGTGAATGAAGTTAAGCATCCTTTCACATGTTAAGAACTTTTCACATAGTTAAGAACTTCTTTTCCTATTCCCTCTTTCTTCCTTTTTCTCTTCCCATCATGCTAGGGAATTAACCCAGGGACATCTACTTGCTAAGCACATTCTCTACAACTAAACTGTGTCCTCAGTCATTTGAATTTCTTTTTCTGGGGAGTTTTATTCAACTTCCTGGTCCATTTTAAAAGTAAGGGTAGTATTAACTTTTTCCTTCTCTAGTTTGACATCTCTTTCTGTGTAAGAATGTCAGCCCTGTTTTGCCATTTGTCTTTTTCCTTTGCTAATGGTATTTTGGTATGTTAACCTTTTTGTATTACCTTTGCTTTATCCTTTGTAGATGGAGTCAGACTCTTGCTCTCAGGTTATAGAGAAATTCACTTTGTTTTCTAGTATTTCTATATTTGTATATTGGGATCTTTATTTTTTTAAGAAAGAATCTCAGTCAGTAGTTTAGACTAGCCTTAAAATTGTGACACACCTCCTGCATCAACCTCCCAAGTGCTAGGATTATATATGTGTGCTGCCACATCCAGCATGCATTAAAGTCTTTGATGTATTTAGAATTTATTTTGATGAATATTATGAGGAATAGTTTCAGTTTTCTGTATGACTACCTACTTGTCCTAATATATAATACCTTTTTTTCCTGAGAGCTAAGATACTTGCTTTTATCATATGCTAAGTTTAAATTTATTGTTGGTCCTATATCTAGGCTTTTATTTATATCTTCTTGAGGGCCATGTGGATGGTTAAATATTTATGGGGTTCTGTGTGGTGTTTCAACTCACGTATAAATTGTGCTGTGTTCAAATCAAGCTAAGTATATTTCCTCAAACATGTAGAAATTGTGGTGAAATAATCTAAAATTATTCTTCATCCTTTTTGGAAATATGCAGATGTGCATTATTATTACAGTCACTTTACCATTGTAATAGAAGAACACTAAAACTTACTGTTCTTTAGTATAATTTTGTACTCACTGGGAAATCTTTCTAGAGGAAATTTTGAGGAGTAGCAGTATATTTGTATGTCCTTTTAAAAATTTATTATTGTTATTATGTGTGTATGATGTGTGTGTATGTGTAAATGCAGATGTGTTATTGCTTAGCTGTAGCTGTAGCTGTACCTTGCCATTGCTGGGACAAAGGACCTGGCCAGAAATAGTTTATGGGAGGAAAGGATTTATCTCTGATTTACAGTTTCAAGGGGAAGTTTGATCATGGTGGGGAAAGCATGGTAAGAGTACCAAGGTGTCACATCTCCACCACATCAGTGTCAAAAGAGAGCAAGATAGTAAGTGAGTGTGGCAAGCAGGGCTGGGTTACAACACTCAAGGACCCACCCCAATGATACACCTTCTTCAGCAAAATCTCTACCTTCCAAAGGCTTCAACAGCTGGGTACTTAGGTATGAGCCTTGATTACAAACACATGAGGCTATAGGGGACATTTTACAATCAGATCAACCCAATAACATGTGTGACAATCAGAGAATAACTTTAGGTTTCAGTCTTCACCTTCCAGCCCATTTGAGGCAAGTAGTCTCATTGTTCAACACTGCCTTCACTAGGCTAGCTGGCCTGAGAGCTTCTCTTGTCTCCACCTTCCTTTCCACCACAGGTATCCTGGAATCACAGATGTTTGCACAGCATCTGGCTTTTACATGGGTTCTGTGGATTTGAACTCAGGTACTCATGATTATGCAGCAAGCACTTTATCCACTGAGTCATATCCCTGGTCCTGTTTGTATGATCTTAAATGTCTTAAATACTTCTTTTTAGAAGGAAAAAATAGCCCTCAGTAATTCAGTGAAGAAATTGGGCATTACCTTGATCATAATTAGCAGCATCAATGAAAGACAAATCCCAATGAGATGACACTGTATGCCATATTCTATCTGAGCATTCTAAAACCAGTATTCTCTAGTCCCAAGGAAATATTGCACACACACACATGATGAGAATTCTATTTAAAATCAGGGGTGGCTTCTGAAAGAACACAAACCAAAGTGTTTGTGCTGTAGTGGCCTTACTGTAGAATGAGAGACACATATCACACAAATGGTGCACATTTAAATTCACAGCATTAGCTTTTGTTCATAATTAAATATACTTTCATATGCTGGGGAAAACATTTTACTTTGAAAATAGCCCATGCATTATCTAGAACATTTCACCATTTTTTATTTATTTGAGAGAGAGAATGGGCATGCTAGGGCCTCCAGTCACTGCAAAGAACTCCAGACACATGCACCCCCTTGTGCATCTGGTTTACGTTGGTCCTGAATAATTGAACCTGGTTTCTTTGGCTTTGTAGGCAACTGCCTTAACCACTAAGCTACCTTTCCAGCCCCTCACTTTTTCTTTTAATAAAACATCAAACACATGCCAGATTTAGGAAGTAGAAAGAACATTTACATGAATTTTAAGAAGGGAAAATAAATAAAGATGAATCCAAAAAGTTCAAGTCTCTGTCTTCTCTGATTTTTGTTTTAATTCTAAAAGCAGAGCAAATACAGACACATAACTAATAAGAGTTTTGAATATAATGTGCTTTGTGGATTTCTTCCTAATCATAGCTTTCTGTTTGCCATGCTTTTATTGCTTAGAAAACACCTGAAAATGGTAGTTGCTTATACAATCAGGCGCTTGACAATAATGCCAGGAAAATTATCCTTATCTTTCTTTCATAATGAATTCCAGGAACAATCAGGTCAATGGAGAATCTTAGGTGCTGCTGAGAACTACCAATTTTGTGACAATCACTGAAATTGTGCCTGCATTACAGCCTCTTTGAGGACACACAAACAAACCAGGATGTAAATAGCCCTCTTCTTCTTTCTCATTTCAGCTTTTTCTTCCATGTTAATCAAACCCAATGTTATTGAAGACAATAGTGCATAGAAAACTATATCTGATTTTTTCCAGGTGTTTATTATTTTGCAGTTATCTGGCAAAATAAGGACTGATGTTTAGTTTCCATATGTGAGACATTGTCCTTCTGCATTATTTACAATACATGAAAACCTACTTAGCAAACATAGAAAAATATAATACATTCAGCAATCAAAAATCAAACAATGGCTGGCTGTAGATAAAATCAGCTAGGGTTGTGACATAGGGTTTTATGGGAGAATGTTTCAAAATTGTGAGTGAGGATGTGTAAAGCTCTCTTCATATGGGCAATGAAAAGTAAAAACATGATGTGCTTGAGAGGTGGCTGCCAACCGCTTTGATGACCTTGAACAAGTTTGCTCACTTCTCTTGAGTGCCAGTCTTCTTACTTACAAGTTAAAAAATTTCTACTAGACACTATGTGATATGACACTAAGAGTTTGTAAGGTCATTCCAATGTAGACCACAGTTTACCTGGAGCTGAATGAAGAATGGGGACAAAAGAATAGAATCCCTGGAGAGAACTGAATTATTTTCTCTGTCTTTGCAAATCAAGGTATAATTCCACCTCTTTAGAAGATCAAATTCCAGAGAAGAGGGTAGGCCAGAGCAGTAGGCATAGGATTATAATTCTAGCACTCACGAAGTTGAAGCAGGATTAGACCTGGGCTACATGAATTTCAGGCCAGTCTGGTCTACATAACAAGATCCTGTTTCAAAGCAACACAAAGAGTGGAGGGGGAGAGAGAGAGGGATGGAGGCAAGGAGAAGGGAAGGGGATCACAGATGAGGGCAGGACAAAGAAAGATGGCATCAGTACAGTGCTGGCAAGCCAGAAACAAAAAGGAAACAAAAAGGAAAAGGAGTGAAGAATTGTAATTAGGCTATAAACAATAATACTTCACAATAAAATTGGCAGATTTGAGAGTGTTTCAAGGCAACTTGTATAATTGTGGCAAAATGAGTCTTCTCTTTCTCTCTCTGTCTCTCATAAATAAAATAAAATAATGGGCTAGAGAAATGGCTTACCAGTTAAGGCACTTGCCTGCAAAGCCAAAGATGCACTAGGTGGCACATGCATCTGGAGTTTGCAGCATCTGGAAGCTGTGGTGCACCCATTCTCTCTTCCTCTTTATCTGCCTCTCTCTCAAATAAAATCAAAGAACAAAACTGAAAGTCATCTTAAACATTTGTTGACAGCACAGCATGTACATGAGAGTTTCTGTAAATAAAAGAAAAAAAAATGACTATACATAGTCCTACCACCTAGGAGTTAAAAATGTGGAAGGAAAGACAGGATTGCATGTCACTAATTGGGCTATTAGTTTGCAGATACCACTAAAACAAGGGTTTAAATGAAGTGCTGATGGAGAGAATAGGGAATCAAATCTAAATTCTAATTGAGCCTTGAGATATAGGTGGGATCATCAAACTAGGGAGTAGTAAAGAGAACAGGAAGCATGTGAAATGGAGAACAGAGTAAAAGAATCACATGATATGCATGGTACCCAGTCAGAAGCCTTGTGCAACTTGAGAATGAAAACAGCTTGGAAACTGATCAAAGGAGGAACAGGAAATGAGCTACCTCTGGATCAGTCAGGGTTTTGAATGGCTTGGATTTGCATATTGAGGGATGTTGTTTTTTACATTTCACTTATTGGATTATAGTCCAGTTACTTTACTAAACTACGTTACAGTCAGTGGCTAATTAATTAATTAATTAGTGATAGTGTCATTAATACTACCTAATTCTGGCAGGTGTCTAGCCATCCTGGCCAAGCCCTGTTAGAGATCCTGAGTGGAGGTAGAAAATAGAGGATTTAAATCTGCTTTGTAGTTCTACACTAGAATGAAGTGGTTAAGGATTTTACTGATTGAAATATGGACTACAGAAGAAAGAGATGGTAATTTGGGTGATGTTAGGAACATCTAAGAGAAAGCCAAAGACAGGCAGATTCCAGGGCCTCACTGGCCAGATAGTCTAATTGTTAAAATCCAGGCCAATGAGAGACCCTGTCTTATAACTGAAGAATGACACTCAAGATTGTTCTCTGGCCTTCAGTTACACATGCATGCATGTATATACACATGTATACATACCCATTCACATACAAACATACATACACACATGCACATATACACAAAATTGTGGGGATTTTTCTGTAGAAACTGGACTACTTTCTGCTGTTGTTTGTTTGCTTGTTTTTGGTTTTTCGAGGTAGGGTCTCACTCTAGCCCAGGCTGACCTGGAATTCACTATGGAGTCTCAGGGTGGCCTCGAACTCATGGCGATCCTCCTATCTCTGCCTCCCAAGTGCTGGGATTAAAGGCGTGCGCCACCACGCCCAGCTCTACTTTCTGCTTTTACTTATTACTACGAAGAAAAGCTTTCGTTACTTACTATTTCTATGTGAACAAAATAGAATATTTAAGGATATAGGAAGACCTGAATTTTCTTCCTGATGAAATGAAAAGAACCCATGGGGAAAGTAGAGAATATTGAGAACGATTAAAGTCACTAAGTGCAGAGAGGGGAGGGGGCTCAACAGTGCAGACTGAAGGAGTTAGTCCTGGACAAGTGTAGTCTGTAAGGAAGGAAAGACACATACGTAACTGCAGTTCAAACCTGAGGGAACTCAGAGCTGATGCTTGCATGATTTCTTTGTGTGAAGCATGTGATAATGTCAGCCATATAGGTCCTGTGGAGATGAACATGCCATAATTCCTGCCATTGGATAGTTGGTGAGATGTAAGACAGCAACTAACTTTATTATCAAATACTATATATGGTCAGTGGTAGGTATAGGATCACAACTATTCATCAGAAACCTTAAGTCAAATGTACTGTGGAATTTAGAATTTGAGTCAATATGCTGCATATACAGGTTGATATAACTCCTCAGGGAGATCTGGACAGCATATGGTAATCAAAACTAATCTTGATTTTTAAAAGCAAAACCAACATTTCTAAAGTAAAGTGTGAATATCCACACTGACTGCAAATAGTCTCATGTTAGTTCAGATTAAATGAGGCCACCTAAATGTTTCTATCAAAATTATAAGAAGTTTGGTTTACATAGTAGTCTACACTTCTGACATGTGAATAAAAAGTATAGAAACAGTCCTATTGATGCAGGATTTTGGGGTTCAGTTCCGGTTAAGATGGCGGCATAGGTACCATGCCAAAGCAGCCTGGAGGGGAAAAAAAGATCAAAAAAACTCAGCAAAATATACACTTTTACTAAAAAGTGAGGTGTATAGGAAATTGAAGCAGCAGTGGAGAAGTAGGAGAGATCTAGAGCATCCAGAGCCCGCACAGGCGGGAAAAGCGGCTGCGACAGCTCCGCCAACCTCGGCGGCGGCGGCGGTGCAAAGAAAGCCGCCAAGCTCAGCTCCAGCCGCAAGAAAAGCCAGGTGCGGGAGTTTCCCCTCACACCGGCGCTCTCCGCAACTAGGGAAACGTGAGGGGAGAGCGGCAGCGAGCAACGGAGGAGCAGACCGCGAGGTAGAAGAACGCTTGGAGCAGCGAGAGAACCAGAGCAGCTGCGGCTCCCTCCCCTCCCCCACCGCCTGAGCCCAGCTCCGGCGAACAGAGCAGTGGTCCCGGGACCCAGCCACACCAACCTGACCTAAGCAGGAGCAGAGTTCAGCAGCAACATCAGTGGCTTCAGCACTGGTAACAGCGGCCCAAGCAGCAGCAGACCAAGGAGCGGCAGAAGCTTCAGCTGCTGACAGACCCAGTGGGGGAGCTGATCTGCAGGGCCACAGTTGCCAGGCTTGGTTTGTCCCGCAGGAAAAGCCAGTGCCCAGCTCCAGAAATTACAACAGCAGCCCGACGACCCAGGCAGCAACTCGACTGAGACCAAACTCATCCAAGGTAACTGGGCTTGCACCAGGGAAGGGTCTCATTTGGTTACAAGCTGACTTGGATCCCTCAACAGACCAGAAATCTTAACCTCTATGTTGATAGAGGATCTGGTTGTTATAATAACTACTCTGGCATACATACTTGGGGCTGTTTTTGACTGAATGTTAACTTTTAGAATCTACCTGTATTTTATTCCACTCAGCCTACTTGAATACCCCCATAGCAGGGAAACTCAACCCCTAGGAGCACCTTTGTAGATACTCTCAGAGTCTTAAGAGCCACATCTAACACCTCAAGCTCCTACCCTGAAAATATATAACATCAAACCAATTGATACAGCTAAGAATAACCAGCTAGCTAGAAAATCCAAGCATTAACTTAATCCAACATGCAAAAATATATACATTATAACACAAGAAACACTAAAAAGCAAGATGATATAAATCCACTTAAAAGTATTAATGCATCAGAAATGACCTCCAGTGAGAACGAGTTAGAGGAAATGCCTGAGAAAGATTTCAAAAGAATGATTGTAAATATGCTCAAAGAAGTCAGAGAACAAATCAAAGGAGTCAAAGAGGAACTTAAAGAGGAAATCAAAGGAATCAAAGAAGATGCAGGACACCAATTTCATGAAATAAAGAAGGCAATACAAGACATAAATAAGGAAATAGGAATAATAAAGAAAAAACAGTCAGAATTACTAGCAATGAAGAACACAGTTAATGAAATAAAAAACTCTGTAGAAAATCTCACCAGTAGAATGGATGAAGGAGAGGATAGAATATCTAAGCTAGAAGACCAGGTGGCAGATCTAATACAGGCCAACAAAGAGAAAGACAAACTTATAGAAAAGTATGAGTGGGAATTTCAAGATATTCGGGACACTATGAAAAGATCAAATATTAGAATTCAGAGCATAGTAGAAGGAAAAGAAGTCCACTCCAAAGGCATAGTAGGTGTCTTCAACAAAATCATAGAAGAAAATTTTCCCCAAATTGGGAAAGAGGTGCCAATACAGATACAGGAAGCCTTTAGAACCCCAGCCAGACAAAGCATGGAAAGAACCTCTCCTCGCCATATTATAATGAAACTTCCAAATACACACACCAAAGAAAAAATATTGAAAGCAGTTAGAGAGAAAAATCAAGTTACCTACAAAAGTAAGCCCATCAGAATTACAGCAGATTATTCAACACAAACTTTTAAAGCCAGAAGGGCTTGGAGTGATATATTCCAAGTTCTGAAAGATAACAACTGTCAAACAAGGTTACTTTATCCTGCAAAGTTATCCATTCAAATAGACGGAAAAATAAGGACATTCCATGACAAAAGCAGGTTAAAGGAGTATTTGAAGACAAAACCAGCTCTACAGAAAATACTTGATAGAATCCTCCATGCTGAAGAAAAGGAAAAGCACACATATAAGGAACCTAGAAAAAACAAGCAATACTCAAATACTTGTTAAAAGAGCACAGGTAGAACCGGAACCACAAAAAAAAAAAAAAAAGGCAAATATAAATACACACCTTTCAATAATATCTCTTAATATCAACGGCCTCAATGCCCCAACAAAAAGACATAGGTTTGCAGACTGGGTTAAAAAGCAGGATCCTACAATTTGTTGTATCCAAGGATTTTGGGGTTCAGGATGGGTCCCCCAAGTTTATGAACCCCAATTTTGGGTCCTGTTCTGATTTTAAAAAATGTATTCAAGAAAGATAAATCATGATTACTAAGTTTATTTCAGGAGAACTCACAATTTGTGGGGTTTATTTAAGGGAAATTGGGGTCAAGGAAGAAGGCTAGAACAGTCATAAGCAAATGGAAATCAGGAAACACACACTCGTGGAAAACACAGCATAGTTTGTGATACTCATTTATGAGAAATTGAGGGTTTAAAAATTTTTTTTGAGGTAAGTCCAACAGATGAGCCTTTTTTATGCAAGAGATAAAGAGAGAATTGGTGTGCCAGGGCCTTCAGCCACTGAAAATGAACCCCAGAAGCATGCACTTCCTACGCACATGTGCACCCTTGCATGCTTGTGTCACTTTGTGCCTCTGCCTTACATGGGATCTGAAGAATTGAACATGAGCCCTTAGACTTTTCAGGCAAGCACCTTAATTGCTCTCTAGCCCAAAATTAATGTTTATAAGGAAAGACTGGCAGGGGCAAATGATGGCATGAGCAGAGGGTGGCCGTCACCTCCTGGCCAACATCAGATGGACAACAGCAACAGGAGAGTGTGTGAAACACTGGCAAGGGGAAACTGGCTATACTACCCCTAAGCCTGCCCCACAAAATACACTGTCACCCGGAGTTGTTAATTCCCAAATCTCGATCAGCTGGAAACATCATTCAGAACACCTGAGTGTATGGGAGACACCTGAATCAAACCACCACATTCTTCCTCTGGCCCCCATAAACTGATAACCATCCATGATGTAAAATGCAATACATTCAGTCCAACTTAGAAAGTTCCCATAGATTGTATCAATCCTAATTATGTTCAAACATCCCCATAACTTGGGGGGTGGGGAAATGGTTTAGTGGTGAAGGCATTTGCCTGCAAAGCCTAAGGACCCTGGTTCCATTCCCTAGGACCCATATAAGCCAGATGCACAAAGGAACGCATGTGTCTGGAGTTTGTTTACAGTGGCTGGAGGGGCTGGCACGCCCATTCTCTCTTTCTCTCTGATTCTTCCTCTCTCTCTCTCTCAAATAAATAAAGAAATAAAAGTTAAAAAAACATTTCTATAATCTGAGATTTTTAAAAGAGGTTCTTTAATTTTTAAACTTTTATTTCTTTATTTATTCGAGAGTGACAGAGAGAGAAAGAGGAAGATCGACAGAGAGAGAATGGGTGCACCAGGGCCTCTAGTACTGCAAACAAACTCTAGATGCATGTGCTACCTTGTGCATCTGGCTCACATGGGTCCTGGATAATTGAGCCTCGAACCAGGGTCCTTAGGCTTCACAGGCAAGCGCTTAACCACCAACCCATCTCTCCAGCCCCCCCTTTTTTTGTTTTACATTTTTTTTTTTGTTTATTTGTTTTTAGGTTTTTCAAGATATGGTCTTGTTCTAGCCCAAGTTGAACTGAAATTCACTATGAAGTCTCAGGGAGGTCTTGAACTCATGGCAATTCTCCTATCTCTGCCTTCCAAGTGCTGGGACTAAAGGTATGTACAACCAAGCCCATCAGTCCAAGATCGTTTAACTGAGCCCTAATACTAAAAATGTCCCCCCAAACCCATAATGTCACAGAATAAACACACTGCAAAAGATGGCATTGTGCATAGCAAATAAATATTCAACCATAACAAGATTTAAATAAGGAAAACATCAAACTCTGAAGCTCTAAATCCAACAACCCTAGTCAATGATGAATCTTCAAATTCAGTCATTCTAACCAGCAACAAGTCTCCGGAATTCCAATTCCAACCCTTCAGCTAAGCTACTCACAGTCCTGGAAAACTTCATCCATGGCTGGCAGCTCTCCTTAATATCTGCCTTGTGGTCCGGCCATCTCCACTGGTTCTCCACTGCAACCCATGGTCCATCTTCATGGCTCCATCTGAGCAATCTAGCAAACCTGCTTCACATTGCCCATGGCCATTTCCAAAACACAAGACTATGCTGCAAATTCATTGACCCTCTCTTTCCTGCATTTCTCATACTCCACAATACCAAGTGGGGTACCTGTTTGTTAATTCAGGGGGGAATACAGCAGACTTTGAAGAACAGGAGGACACTTCTTCAGCATTCAGTCCCCTTCAAAAGACTGCTTTCTTTCTGTTGTCCCACTTCAGGTCAGCTGGCCCAGTCTCAGTGGTTGAAATCCCTCATACAATTGCAGCTGAACAGGCAGCAGTTTGGGCTGAAAGATTTTATATTTTTTGTGCCATATCATGTCGGACACAGGCAGGACCCCTGGTTAAATCAAGCCCAAATGGTCAGACATGACTAAGGGCCCCAGGCTACAGAGAGGTTGCAGCAGCTGAACCACCGGACACATCTTGGATAGTAGACTGTCAGGGGAGCACATCCCCCCCGCCAACCATTTTCGAGGATTGCAGTGAGCCTGGATCCCTGGACAAAAATCTCGGGCCCCAAGATCAGCAGGGAGTAGGGCCACTCCCTCCAAGTCCAGGACACCAGGATTTCCTGATAAGACTTAGGCTTCATAGCCCTGTGAACTTTGGGCAGTTGCCTAGGAAACTCCTTATATGCTATCAGCCAGCAACCTTTACACAGCCCAAACCCCTGTGGCCTATACCTTTCTCACCACTATATACATCATCTGACTCCCTATGTGCTAGAATGAACGTCCCTAGGCATCAGCAAGCAATCTTTGAACCCACCAATCCCCTTAGGACCCTTTCCCTGCTCTCTCTCAACTGTTTATAAAAATGCAGTCCCCTGACAAATAAATGAGCTGCTCTCTGAAGCTGTCTCCTGGGTGTTTCTTCCCATCACACTCATGGCCACTCAAAACCCTGCTCCACAGTCACCTGGATGCCTTCAGGGAACTTGTGTGCAATGGCCTCCTGAGGAACCAGGGACCCACAATATCCCTCTGCTCACACCAGTCCATTTCTATGCAATGCAACCCTTCACAAGTTCTCAGGACATGGCCATAATAGTAGTCCTCTCACACAAACTGCTTCTATCCCAGTCCAGGCAAAGCTCTTTCTCACCTTTGTAAGCCAAACCTCATAGTTCATAGTTCTTACTGAACTCAGGTCTTTCAACTCTGACTAAAATGGTTCATCCAGCTGTACTTACAGCACTGAAAGGAATCTCTTAGGCCAAGGTTTCAATTTCTTCCACATTCCTAACTTAAAAATCAGAATCAAAAAGCCAAAATCCACACACTCAGGTGTCTAGCAGCAATTACTCCACTCTTGGTACCAATGTTACTGTTGCAGTTGGGTTCACATTGCTGGCAGAAATCACCCAGCCAAAAGCATCTTGTGGGAGAAAGCGTTTATTTTGGCTTACAGACTCAAGCAGAAGCTCCATGACAGCAAGGAAAAATGATGGCACAAGCAGAGAGTGGACATTACCTCCTACCCAACATCAGGTGGACAAAAGAAAGAAGAAAGTGTGCCAAATACTGGCAAGGGGAAACTGGCTACAATACCCATAAGTCTGCCCCAACAATACACTGCTTCCAAGAGGTGTTAATTCTCAAATTTCTATCAGCTGGGAACCTAGCATTCAGAGCACCTAAGTTTATGGGGGATACATGAATCAAATCACCACAAATGGTGTAGTTCAAATGAACAAATACAAACTATAAGGCCTGACACCTAAGAACAACACACGTTTGTGAAAATTGTTGATCTTGATGATATCAATTTGAACCAGAGAGCCCAAGATGTTTGTAACATTTTTTTGACTCTGAAATTGTTCACAGGTTAATGTGTAGCTGTAAAGTATAAAGTCCGTGTAGTTATAATACTCAAGGAAAACTGCATTCCCTTCTTCCGTCCTTTTAGGCATGTGTATGTGGTGTGTACAAATGTGTATATATTTTCATATGTGTGTGCACACGGAGGCCACAGGTTAATGGCTATAATCTTCAATCACTCTCTACCTTATTTTAAGAGACAGGATCTCTCATGTAACCTAGAGTTCATCAATTCAGCTAGATTACCTAGCCAGCAAGCTTCAAGGGTTCTCCTGTCTCTGTCTCCCCAGTGTTGGGATTACAAGCATGCAATGCATATCAGACTTTGACATGGGTGTCAGGGAATCAAGATCAGATCCTCCTGCTTGCACCACAGTACTACAGTGCATGAGCCATCTCTTCAGCCCTCTAGTCTTGGAATTCTTTTCGTTGTTAGTGTTCCTGGAGTAGTAGGAAAGGCATTCACTGTTACCTCTCTAAATGTGTAATATCTGTGATTTAATCTAAAAAATTATACAAAGCAAAACAAACCCAAGAACATTCCTTTTTAAAAATAATTTTAGTTATTTATTTTTAAGCAGAGAGACAGAGAGAGAGAATGGGCATGCCATGGCCTCCAGTTGCTGCAAGTGAATGCCAGTCACATGTGCCACTTTGTGCATTTGGCTTTACCTGGGTACTAGAAAATTGAACTTGGGGGGTTCCGATTTGCAGGCAAGCATCTTAACCACTGAACAATCTCTCCAGTCCCTGAAAACATTCTTGAAGGTATGATAACAGAACAGTGATATGTTGCTTGGTCTTAATATAACATATACTTTATCCTTTTATGTGTAAACTGTACTTTACAAAAGCAACTAACTAGGCTGGGCATAATGGTGCTTGTCTTTAGTCCCAGAACTTGGGAGGCTGAAGTAGAAGGATCTCTGTTAGTTCAAGGCCAGCTTTGGACTACAAGGTGAGTTTCAGGTCAGTCTGGGCGAGAGTGTAACCCTGCCTTGAAAAGAAGGAAGGAAGGAGGAAAGGGAAGGGAAAGGAAAGGAAAGTGAGACAACCAACTGTAAAAGAATTGCTATTAAATAGGTAAAGACAAGTAGACTATTAGAAGATATAAGGTTATTCAAGGGGCAGTGAAAGAAAATTGCTGTTCATTGATACAATTTTATCATGATGAAATTCTGAAAAGTTATCATAAATATTTAAATGGTATTGATCAATATGGCAAATGATGAAAGATGACTTAGAATTTCAATCTGGTTGGAGAGCTGCCTGTCAAGCTTCCACAAAAAGCCTTGTGTGGCTTAGCTTCTTCATGATTCTTCAAAAGAATTACTTAGTCTCCTGGATGAAAAATAGAACATTGAACTCCTACCTACCCTGCCATGTAGTGTTTGGCTCTCCAGAGCTTAGGTCAGATGGCTTGATGGTTAGCTGTTTTCAAACAGAGATGTGATCAAGTTCAGAACACATTTGCCACAGGGACATGAGAGAGTTGATACAAAGTTTGATCATAGAGTGTCTGCAGTAAAAATTAAGCAAAGCACTGACAAACCTCAAAAACTACTGGCCACAATCAAATACTTAATCAAGACAGAGCTTCAGTTTGCTGAGATTCTAGCTAGAAAATTCAAGTGCTGATTGAGAAACATATGAGAGAGTATCTGTGTCACTTAAGCTCTCTATATGTTGAATTTACATTGTTTACAAACATTTGGGATTGAGAACTGGGATTAAATGTCTAATATGCCCTGTTGATTTTTTAAACTTTCATACCATTGTTAAAAAAGTACTCTGCATTTGAAAGGCTTAGTTTCTCCTAAGTGAAGATAATAGTTTTATGATAGAAAGAATTGTTATCCTGTTTTCTAAAGTGCAAAGGTGTTTGAGAAGACAACTTAATTTTTGTTGTTGTTGTTGACCTGGCTTTAATGTTCACATTTAAAATAGTTTGAAAATGTCTGAAGAGAGCTGGGGTGATGGCTTAGTGCTTGCCTGCAAAGCCTAAGGGCCCAGGTTTGATTCCCCAGTACCCATGTAAGCCAGCTGTACAAGGTGATCACGTTCTCTCTCTCCCCCCCCCATCTCTACCTCCTCTCAATAAATAAATAAATTTTAAATGTCTTAAGAGTAATGACATGCCAAATTTCTATGGAATTCAAGTTTCAGTATCCATAAATACTTTAATTCATTTATCATCTATGGCTAATGATTCCACAGTGGCAGAGTTGAGTAGCTGCAGCAGAGACTGCATAGCCTTCAGAGTGTCAAACATTTACCATGTGGTCACTTATAAAAAGAGTCAAGGCTTACTTTAAAGTTATCTTTACCTAAAGCCTCCCCTGACTTCTCTGGCAGAGTTAGCTGTATCCTGCTCTGTACCTTGTCACCTCCCTCCAATGAGAGTGGTCACCAGCAGAAATTATTTGCTCATGCATTTATTAGCCCAAGACATCTACAGCACAGTTGGTGAGTCTTGGGTAAGTCAGTATCCTCCTGCAATCTTAGACCTTGCCTGGCAAAAAAAAAGGTTTAGCTGATAGTAGACCTTGCCTGGCAAAAAAAAAAAAAAAAAAGGTTTAGCTGATAGTAGCCTAATGAATGAAAAAATGAGTAATTTTCTTTCACCAGTGACAGAATAGAACACTGTCAGGCTGGGGAGATGACACATTTGGTAAATGCTTGCTACATAAATGTGAAGACCTAATTTGGATCCCCAGAACCCATATATGCCAGACAGATGTGGGAGCCTGCCAGTAACCACTGTGTTTGGGAGGCAGAGACAAGGGGTCCTGTGGCAAGCCAGCTAGTTAGACTAGCTGAACTGATGAGCTCTAGGTTCGAATGAAAGACCCTGTCTCTATAAATAAGGAGGACAGCAACTGAAGACACTTGACCTCAGCCTCTACACGGCATGTGCACATACATCATGCACACACTACAGACACACATACATAGGCAAAAAAGAATTAAACACTTTCTTCCATATAGTGCTCTATAATTTTGTTGTATATCAGGAGATGGGTGTTTTGATTTCTTCTGGAACCCCTTTCTGGGTCCTAGAGCACTGGAAAAGGAACATTAAAGTATAGCGCTTCTTGACTTCTTGTTATCCCTCTACTTGGGCTCTCAGTTTGCCCTACATGGGCTCAGCTTCATTTGATTCCATGTCTTGGTTCTTGTTGGCTGTCCTCACTGAATTCTCTTTCTGCTTTTCTCTGCTATCCTATGTTTCCTCCACAATGATGTTAAAAATCTCCTCTTCCAGGAATCCTTTCCTGCTTTTCCCTATCCAATTGTGAGTGCTTGGAGGGTACAAATTGTTCATGAAATTTACAGAAATATGCAAATATGCACTTTATTGGGTAAAGTTTTTTGCAGGTGTATGTATGGGATGTGTGTGCATGCATGCATGCACAAGCGGGTGTGTGCACACACCCACACATAGAGGCCAAAGGTTGAAATAGGGTGCCTTTCTGATTGCTGTCCACCATATTTATGAGGCAAAGTCTCTTACTTGGACTCAGAGCTCACCAGTTTGTCTAGTTCAGCTAGCTAGCTTGGCCCAGGATCCTATCTCTGCTTCCAGAGTGTTGGGATTGCAGATGGGCAGGCATTTACATGGGAGGTGAGGATCCAGAACCAGGTCTTATTCTTGCATGGCAGGAACATTAATGCTTAAGCCATCTGCATAGCCCCTTAAGTTTTTTTTTTGAGACAAGCTCAACAAGCTGTCCTTCCTTTCTAAATGAGAGAGAGCAAGAGTGAGAGTGTGTACACACACACGTGAGAGAGAGAGGGAGAGAGAAAGAAAGATTTGGTGCACCAGAGTCACTGTAATTGCACCCCAGACATGTGTGCCACCTTTTGCACATGTGCAACCTTGCACATGTGTCACCTTGTGTGTCTGGCTTGTATGGGATACTGGAAGTTGAACATGGCTTTTCAAGCAAGTGTCTTAGCTGCTAAACCATCTTTCCAGCCCCTCCTTACTTTTTTAATGTAATAAATGTGCCTGCTTTATAAGTAAAGCAATGAATACACACATACACACAATGAATAAACAGTGTGCATGTAGTTCTCCTGAATCAGATGAAGTCTCCAATATGAAATCCAAATCCAAGAGAAATGAGTTACCTGAAACAAAATTAATCTTGAGGATTATAGATAGAATAAAAGAGAAGCAACCATATACATATTATGTTATACTTTCATATAGATCATTTCCTTATGGATAAGAAGAATTTACTAATAGCTTTAATATTTGGAGCCAGATTACATGAGGAGAAACACTGTGTTCAATAAGCACATTGAACTTTTCCTATTCTGTATAGATGTGTTCATATTTAAACTATAATAACCATTACAAAGTTAAGTAGTTTGTAGGTGTTTTATCAATTGGTGTTGATTTCTCTGTATTTCTGTTATGATGTGGTTTGGTTTACCACAGGGTTTGATGACATTTTCCAGGATGTGGGTGTTGCACTTCTGCAGTTTATTTTTTGGACCCCAGTAGATGTGGTAGAGGTGACACATTTTGTGGTGGGCATTCAGCATTCTTTTCTGGTGTTGATGGGTATTGGGTCTCCCCGGTATTCTATACCATATTTAAGAGATTTTAAAATTTATTTTTGATGACCTTGAGAAAATCTGAAGTTTACTTGAGAAAGATAAAAAGGCAGGTATTGTTAAACCAGCAATAGGTGGTCTCCTATAAAATAAAACATAAAAGCATGTTTCTAAATTATATTACTTAAAACAGTGATTGCAGCATAAAAATAATTAAGTATAGCAAATTAAAGCCTCCAACCAGATTGTAACTATCCACAAGAACATTTAAAAAGAGAAGCACCACATAATATGGGTAAAAGATAGTTAATTCAATAGATGAGAAAATTGGTAAGCTATTTGAGAGAAGGCATAGATTTTCCTCTGCCAAAATACTCTGTACACATCTTTCAAATTTAAGATTGAATGTAAAAAGTTAATATTTATACAATTTTTATAAATATTAAATTGATTTTAGAAGAAAACTTTATAGGTATAAAAGTAATCACAAAGAAAAGGATCATTTTTTAGTTTTTAGACCTCTGTGCTAAGAAACAAATACTAAAATATAAAAATGTGACAACATCTGATTTTTAAATATGACGGTTTTAAGTTATGAAGAATTTGTGTTCTAGAACTTTTATAGCCATGGATGAAGAACAGGAATAGGTGATCATGCAAAGTAAAACTAACAAGTATGTAAAAATTTCAGACTCTCATCTGAATGACTGAAATGAAAGTAATGAATGTAATGAAAGAAATATCAGCTGAAAACAGCAACAAGAGAGGGCTTGAATATAACTTAGTGGTAGAGTGTTTGCCTAGTATATGTGAGACTGTGTGTTCAATCCTCAAAAAACAAACAAATAAAAAACAGTAACAAGATACATTCTACTTTTGAAATTAGAAAGGGTTGAAAGTTGATGTACTGAGTGGGGTGACTCATTCCTGTATCCCCTGCACTCATGAGGCTGAGACCAGATGAGCATGGATTCAAAGCCAGCCTGGGCTACACAATAACAAGTAAAAGAGAGTAGAATGGGGAAGAAAGATGAAGGAAGAGAGAAAGGTAGGTGAATTTGTCCCATCAACCTGAAAAAGGACTTGGTAGTGTGTACCAAGAGTAAGAAACTATTAATAGCCTCTGACTGGGTAATTCTTCTGGGAGTATATACTGAAAATCAGAAATGCAGTAGAAAAGACTGTTTCACAGTACTATTATCATAATTGTTACCATGTATGTGTCATTACAACATTAGAAATGCTTTGTTTTGTTTTTTTAAATGCCAGATGTAAAAAAAAAATGAAATTGTACTAATTTGCTAATTTTACAACCTTCTACATAATGCCAGTTAACTAAAAGTATTCTATAAGTTCTACTTATTTTTTAGTTCAATTTGATCAGTTAAGTTTGTCTAATCTAAATCTAGGCTAAAAATAATTCTTCTAATCAAAGGAGAATCTTTGTAAAAAGATTTAACTTTAACAAACCACAGACTGTAAAAATACGCAATGGGAGCTGGATAGATGGCTTAGTGTTTAAGGTGCTTGCCTACCAAGCCTAAGGACTCATGTCCAACTCTTCAGGTCCCACAGATGCACAGGGTGACACAAGCATACAAGGTCACACTTGCACACTAAGTGGCACATGTATCTGGAGTTCAGTTACAGTGGCAGGAAGCCTTGGTGCACCATTTCTCTCATTCTCTGTCTGTCTCTCTATCACACAGACATAAAAAAGGCCAGTTTGTTGGGCTTGCCTCAAAAATATATATATAATGAGGGCTGGGTAGATGACTTAGCAGTTAAAGGCACTTGTTTGTAATTTTTGCCAGCCCAGGTTCAATTTTCCACTCAAGCCAGATGCACAAAGTGGAACGTGCATCTAGAGTTCATTTCTTTGTTCTCTAGGTCAAAATGCTGATGTGCTTAGAACAGTACAGGTCATGGTGTGTTATTGGTAACCACTGTAGGTTATGAATGCACCAAAGGGTTAATGTCAAGAGGCAGTGCCCTACAGTGTACCTTCCTACCCTGTGGCTCTTAAATTCTTCCCACACCCTCTTCTAGAATGTTTACTAAGCCTTGGAGGGTGTGATATCAATCTCCTTTAGAGGTAAGCTCTTCACAGCCTCTTATTTTCTGTTTTGATGAGTTTTGAGTCTCCTCTGTGTCTGCTGGCATATTCATAGAAGGCTCTGTGGCTAGCAGTAAGAGCAGCACTCATGTTCCATCTACCACTTCCTCTTCAATGTTCCTGAGCCCGGTAGGCATGATATAGATGATGCATCCAGGGGGAAGCACTGTGTTTTCTCTTCTTGTCATGTTGGATCTCCCTGGTATTCAACACCATCTGGGGCTGAGGCCTATTTCTGAAGTATTGTTCCAAACATGATGAGGGCTACCCATGGCCTAAGATGCTTGGTAGCCACAGGTAGGACAGCCCTGGCTGGTGCGCAGGAACAAGTCCATGGTGTCTGGTGGCAGAGGAGGACAGTCACTGAGAGGGTTGTTAAAGCCACTTCCTGAAAACATTTTTTTAACTTTTTTACATTTTGTTGTTATTTCTTTATTTGATAATGAGAGAAAGAGGCAGATAGAGAGAGTGAGGGAGAGAGAATGGGCATTCCAGGGCCTCTTGACAGTACAAACAAACTCCAGATGCATGTGCCACCTCATGCATTTGGCTTACATGGGTCCTGGGAAATCAAACCCGGATCCATTGGCTTTGCAGGCAAGTGCCTTAACTGCTAAGCCATCTTTCCAGCCATAAAAATATTTTAATATAATTAAATTTAAGAATACATATTCCTAGTAAGAGGACAGTGTAGGAAGCACGCCAAAGCAGCCTAGGGGGAGAAAAGGGGAAAAAAACCTGCAAAATACACTCTTCTACTGAAAACTGAAGGTATGTAAGAAATTATCAATAACAGCAGAGAGGTAGGAGAGATCCAGAGTGTGTAGAGACAAAAGAAGCAGGCAGATGGGGCTCCAGCAGTGGTGGCAGCAGGTTTGTGTGTCCACGGTTACCAGGCTCTGCCTGAACAGCAGCAAAAGCCAGGTGAGGGGATTTTCCACTCACACCAGCCTCCTTGTAAACTTAAGAAACCTGAAGTGGAAGACAGCAGCAGGGACCAGCTAAGCATCTTGTGAGGAAGAGGATCCTGGGGACCAGTGGTACAACTTCAGCCACCATCCACAGCCTCCTCTCTCCCTCACTGCCAGTGCAAGCACCAGCAAGCTCCAGAGAGCTGGGGGAGGGAACTCACCTACACAGCTCACAGCACAATTCATCAGAGCAGCGACCCACCAAGCCAGCCAGCTGAGCTCACAGCACAGCAAAGGGGGATCCAAGTGGGTGCACAGCATAGCTGAGACAAAAGCTATCCCAAAAGGTAACTGGGCTTACACCAAGTCAGTACTGGCCACAAAACCTGGTGCATAGACCTGCATTGGAAGTGCTAAGTGCACCTTCCATGCAGGGTAGTTTATGTGTTAAATCTGATGGATGGTCAGATTTGCCATTCTTTGGATTTTTTTTGTTTCTATTTCATTAATTTCTGCCCTAATCTTTATTATTTCTTCCCATCTACTGATTTTTGGCTTGCCTTGTTCTTCTTTTTCCAAGGCTTTAATGTGAAGCATTAAGTTGTTTATTTGAGACCTTTCTAATATAATTCCACCAAAATCATAAACCCATCAAAAATGATCTCCAGTGAGACTGATTTAGAGGAAATGCCTGAGAAAGATTTCAGAAGAATAATTATATGCCAGGTGTGATGGCACATACCTTTAATCCCAGACCTGGGAGGCAGAAGTAGGAGGACCTCCATGAGTTCGAGGTCACCCTGATACTACATAGTGAATTCCAGGTCAGCCTGGGCTAGAGCGAGACCCTACCTTGGAAAACAAAAACAAACAAATAAACAAAAAAGAATGATTATAACTATGCTTAAAATAATCAAAGAAAAAAATCAAATGAATCAAGACCCAGGAAAACAATTTAATGAAACAAAGAGGTCAATATTTAATGAAACAAAGAGGTCAATATAAAACAGAAATAATGAAATAGAAATAATAAAGTCAGAAATACTAGCAATATTAAATCAAATTAAAAATATTGTAAATATGTCACTAATAGAATGGATGAAGTGGAGAAGAGATTATCTAAACTAGAAGACTAGGTGGCAGATCTAATAATACAGTTCAACAAATAGACAAACTAATAGGAAGGTATGAATGAGAATTTCAAGATATTTGGGACACTATGAAAAGATCAACCACAATTCAGGATATAGTACAAGGAGAAGAATTTCACTCCAAAGACATAGTAGGCATTTTCAACAAAATCATACAAGAAAAATTTCTCCAAATTGGGAAAGAGATGCCAATGAAGATACAAGAAGCCTTTAGAACACCAAACAGACAAAACCTGGAGCCTCTCCTTGCCATATTATAATAAAACTACCAAACATGCAGACCAAAGAAGATAATAATGAAAGCAGTTAGAAAGAAAAAGTAAGTCACTTATAAAGGCAAGCCCATCAGAATCACAGCAGATTACTCAACACAAACCTTAAAAGCCAGAAGGGCTTAGAATGATGTATTACAAGTTATGAAGGATAACAACAGTCAACTGAGATTACTTTGTCCTGCAAAGCTATCCATTCAAATGGAGAAACAAGGACATTACACAACAAAAATAGGCTAAAGGAATACATGACAACTAAGCCAGCTCTACAGAGAATAAGGGATCCTCCACACTGAAGAGAAAGGAAAGCACACTTGAGGAAACAGGAAAAAATAAATCATACTTAAAAATAGTTAATACAGGAGAGTAAAGGTGAAAAGGAAGCACTATAAAGCAAGAAGAATGGTGAGTATAAATACATACCTTTCAATAATAACTCTTAATATCAATGGCCTCAGTGCCCCAACCAAAAGGCACTGACTTGCAGATTGGTTTAAAAGGCAGAATTCTTCTGTCTGTTACCTCCTAGAAACTCATCTCTCCATAAAAGACAGATACTATCTTAAGGTGAAAAGATGGAAATGGTATTCCAAACAAATGATCCTAGGAAACAAGCAGGTGTTGCTATCCTAGTATCTGACAGGATAGACTTCAAACCAACATTAGTGAGGAAAGATAAGTAAGGTTAGTTTATATTGATTAAAGGAAAACGTCAACAGGAAGACATTACAATTCTAAACATATATGCATCTAACATGAGTACTCCTAGTTTCATCAAACTAACACTGTTAGACTTAAGGTCACAGATAACACCAAGCACAATTGTATTTGTGCTTCAATACCCGACTCTCATCTATTGACAGGTCATCCTGGCAAAAAATAAACAGATGTCTGCATTAAGAGATGTCTTAGAACAAATAGACATAATAGATATCTACAGGATATTCCATCCAAATGGCACAGAATACACATTTTTCTCAGCAGTACATGGGAAAGTTTCTGAAATAGAACATATATAAGGATACAAAGAAAATCTTAACAAATACAGGGAAATTTAAATAATTCTTTGTTTTCTATCTGATCACAATGGGATTAAACTACAAATAACAAGAAAAACTACAGAGCACACTACTGAATGATGAGTGGATCATTGAAGAAATCAAACAGGAAATCAAAAAATTCATAGAATCAAGTGATAATGAGAACACAACTTACCAAAACTTTTGGGACACAATGAAGCAAGTCATAAGAAAACAATATGTAGTTTTAAGTGCCTATATTAAGAAATTTTAAAAGTCACATTAAACAACTTAATGCTTCACTTTAATACCTTAGAAAAAGAAAAATAAGGCAATCCAAAAATCAGTAAACAAGAAGAAGTAAAGATTAGGGCAGAAATGAATGAAATAAAACAAAAAAAAGTACAGAATATCAATGAGACAAAGATTTGGTTCTTTGAAAGCATAAAAAAGATTTATAAACCCTTAGCAAATCTGACCAAAAGAGAGAAGAGACACAAATTAATAAACTTAGAGATGAAAAGGTACCATTACAACAGGTACAAAAGGAATTCAGAAAATTAGAAGGACATACTTTAATAACATATTCTCTACTAAGTTTGAAAATCTGAAAGTAATGGATAGTTTCCTAGAGAAAAAATATATATATATATATAATTTATTTATTTATATTTATATATCCTCCCAACTAAAAAATGTCCAGATCCAGATAGATTCACTGATGAATTTTATCAGAGCTTCACCCTTCTCAATCTTTTCCATAAAATAGAAAAGGAAAGAATACTACCAAACTCCTTCTACAAAGCCAACATCACCCTGATACCAAAACCAAACAAAGACAGAACAAAGAAACAAAATTACAGACCACTCTCCATCATGAACATAGATATAAAAATTTTGAACACAATATTGACAGAACTGGTCATGGTGGTGCATGCTTTTAATCCCAGCACTCAGGAGGCAGAGGCAGGAGGATCACTGTGAGTTCAAGGCCACCCTGAGACTACATAGTGAGTTCCAAGTCAGCCTGGGCTACAGTGAGACACTACCTGAAAAAACATATATATATATAGACAAACAGAATATATCAGAAACATCATCACCCTGATAAAGTAGGCTTTTTCCCAGAGACCCAGAGATGGTTCAACATGTGCAAATCAATATAATACATTATACAAATGGACTGAAGGACAAAAATCACATGATCATCTCAATAGGTGCAGAAAAGGCATTTGACAAAATCCAACATCCCTTCATGGTAAAAGTCCTATAGAAATAGGGAATAGAAGGAATATATCTTAACATAATAAAGGCTATTTATGACAAACCTACAGCAAACATAATACTAAATGGGGAAAAACTTGAAGCTTTTTCACTAAACTCAGGAACAAGACAAGGGTGTCCACTGTCTCCACTTTAATATAGTACTGGGTTTCTTAGCTATAGCAATAAAATAAGAGACACTTATTAAAGAGGATACAAATTGGAAAGGAAGAGATCAAATTATCTTTATTTGCAGATGATGATTCTATACATCAAGGACCCTAAAGACTCTACCAGCAAACTGTTAGAGATGATAAACACTTTTATCAATGTAGCAGGATACAAAATAAACACACAGAAATTAGTAGTTTTCCCACATACTAACAACAAACATGCTGAGAATGAAAATGGAATCACTCCCATTCACAATTGCCTCAAAAAAAAAAATAAATAAAGTACTTTGGAATAAACCTACCCAAGGTAGTGAAGGATCTTTACAATGAGAACTTTAAAATACTAAAGCAAGAAATTGAAGAAGACACTAGGAAATGGAAAGACATCCCATGTTCTTGGGTTGGAAGAATCAATATTGTGAAAATGTCAATCTTATCAAAAGCAATCTACCTACTTAATGCAGTGCTCATCAAAATTCCAATGGCTTTCTTCATGGAAATAGAAAAAATTCTAAAATTCATTTGGAAGCACAAAAAAACTTTGAATAACCAAACAATTTTGAGCAACAAATTTAAGGCTGACAGTATCACCATACCCGATTTTAATCTGTATTACAAAGTCATAGTAACAAAAACAACATGGTACTGGCACAAAGACAGACATGTAGATCAGAATAGAGGATCTAGATGTTAGTCCAGGCAGCTGCAACCATATTATTTTTGTCAAAAACACGAAAAATATTCATCAGAGAAAAGACAGCCTCTTCAACAAGTGGTGCTGGGAAAACTGGACATCTATATATAGAAGCATGAAAATAGATTCTTGTCTCTCTCCATGCACAAGAGTCAATTCCAAGTGGACCAGGGACTTTAATATCAGACCTGAAACTCAGAAACTGCTAGAGAAAAAAGTAGGGGAAATCCTTCAACATATTGGTCTAGGCAATGACTTTCTGACCATTACCCCAATTACTCAGGAAATAAAACCACCATTCGACTACTGAGATCTCATGAAATTACAAAGCTTTTTTATGGCAAAGAACACTGTGAATAGAGTGAAGAAACAACCTAGAGAATGGGAAAAAATCTTTGCTAGCTGACAGAGGATTAATATCCAGAATATACAAAGAACTCCAAAAAAAAAAACAATAAATCAACCCAATTAAAAATGGGCTATGGAACTAAATAGAGAGTTCTCAAAAGAAGAAATACAGATGGCATATAGACATCTAAAAAAAGTTCTACATCCTTAGCCATAAGGGAAATGCAAAGTAAAACTACTTTGAGAGTCCATCTCACTACTGTCAGATGGCTATCATCAAGAAAACAAATGACAATTAATGTTGGTGTGGATACAAAAGAAGAAGAATGCTTCTACACTGTTGGTGGGAATGTAGTCTGGTATACCCATTGTGGAAATCAGTGTGGATGTTCTTTGAGACAGCTAAGAATAGATTTACCATATGACCCAGCTGTAGTACTCATATGTATACAGCCTAAGGACTTTTCTCACTACCTTAGGGATACTTACACAACTATGTTTATTGCTGTTCTATTCATGGTAGCCAGGAAGTGGAACAAACCGAGATGTTCCACAACAGTTGAATGGATGATAAAGATGTGGTATCTTTACACAATGGAGTTCTATTCAGTGGTAAAGGAAAATGAAACTTGTAGGGAAATTGATGGATATGGAAAGGATTATACTAAGTGAGGTGACCCAGGACCAGAAAGCCAAAAGTTGAATGTTCTCTCTCATATGTGGATCCTAGCTACAAATATTTAGACTTGCCTGTGAGCTGGGACCAAGAATTGGTAGCAGAGGCCAGTAAGCTAGAAAAGGGCTATGAGGGAGGGAGGAGAGGGAAGAATTTAAGGGGATAATATTGTATATATGTAAGTAGAAGAACAGAGTACAGGGAGTGGAATGGTCTAAGCAAGGCCAGGGGAAGAGATTGACTAAAAGAAGGGTTGGGGGAGGGTTAATCAAAATTCAAGATATTCTGAGTAAGACATGATAGCCTACTTTTTTGGATAATAGCACATTGAGAAGCCATATATTGTTACTAGAAAATTTTCAGTACCAGGGATGTGATACCTTCCAGTGAGTTGTTGGCTAGGGAGGTCCCCAAAACATTACAGGCTATTGCCAAGGCTCTTAGTTTCCCACCAGAAACAGATTTCAAGGAACCCCCTTTTTGTGAGGTAGGGTTTCCCTCTGGTCCAAGCTGACGTGCAATTCACTATATCATATCAGGGTGGCCTCAAACTCACAGTGATCCTCCCACCTCTGCCTCCCGAGTGCTGTGATTAAAGGCATGTGCAACCATACCTGACAGTAAGGACCTATTGCTGAAAAGTCCACATGCCTTGGCAGCAAGGTCACTGAAAAACCAAGCTGGAGCTGAGCTGAAAACCTCCTCCTTTCAGACCAACTGGCTGAAAGCTGGAAAAAGCTGCACTGCATGCAACCTTATGGGAGACATAAGTCATCAGCAGTGAAAATAGTGGATATTGGAAGTTATCAAGTTTGGCCAGCCAGGCAAAATGACTCAACAGGTACAATAATGGCATGTCTGTTCTGGGGAAAACCAACTGATTTCTAACTGGACTGGAGGTCTACTCTATGGGAGGGAATACATGCCTGGTACTGAAAACTTAATCAAATGTCTATGGCAGGGGAGGTCATGAGCTTTAAGAGTGTGATGCCTGCTCTTGTCTGGCTAAATGCATATATTATGCTCACCAAAGTACCTTGTAAGAACTTTACTTAACATTCATACCTATATATTAATGCTACTCTCACTTTTGGTTAGAGAAGCTTCTCTTTACAGATGGTGGTGACCACTGGGATGACCCAAAAGGCACCATCGTGCTAAGAAGAAGTGACAGATGAGTTTTGGGCACTGAAACATCTCTATCACACCCTCCAAGGCTCTCTGTCCATTGCAGAAGAGGTGGCAGAAAGAAGATAAGAGCCAAAGGAAGGGTAGGACTGCTTATAATGCAACTCTCCAGACAGAAATTAACTCGATATCCTCAATCTCACAGTGCCTAGCACTACCTTCACAAGATTCTCATAATAGGAGGAAAAGATGATAACATCAAAATAAAAAAGAGACTAATGGAGAGAGGGAGGGGATATGGATTTATGAAGGGGGAAGTGGGGGAGCAGAGGGAATTATCATGGTTTATTGTCTGTAAGTATGGAAACTGTCTATATATGTATATATAGCCTCCTTGTGATTTTTTTTCTTAAACGTATTATATTTCAAGCCGTGTTTGGTGGCACACGCCTTTAATCCCAGCATTTGGGAGGCAGAGGTAGGACTGCTATGAGTTTGAGGCCACCCTGAGACTACATAGTAGATTTCACTACCCTACCTCAAAAAATGGAAAAACCTAAAAAAGTATTATATTTATTGTTTCCCCCTTTTCTGGATTTTCTGTTTAAAGATGGGGACAGGAACATGAGAGGAGAATAAATAGACTAGTCTCTTTCATCTCCTACTGGAAGCCAGAAGGCATAAAAGCCCAGATCATGCAGTCCAGAGGAGTCTAGCTTCCCAGTGCTCAGAGATGAGAGGATAGAGAAGGATTGAAAATAGACTTTGGGGCCTGGAGGGATAGCTTAGCAGTTAAGGCATTTGCCTGCAAAGCCAAAGGACCTAGGTTCGATTCCCCAGGACCCATGTTAGCCAGATGCACAAGGTGGCACATGTGTTTGGAGTTTGTTTGCAGTGGCTGGAGGCCCTGGTGTGCCCATTCTCTCTCTCTTCCTCCCTCTTTCTTTCTGTCAAATAAATAAATAAAAATAGAAAATGGCCTTTGGTTGGGTTGTTTGGGTGAGGAGAAAGCAGAATCACCATCTGGAAGATGAAGGACAATGATCCCATATTCCCTGTGGTCACACATGGTAGCAAGGAAAATGTATGTCAGTGACCTCTAAACTGAAAATGATGAGTCATAATGAGTGACACTTATCATTTATGCATAGCTACAGCATCCCCTTTCCAGTTTATTCTTGCTGCAATGAGATCTTAATCTTGTTTTTGCTATTTTCTTTTTAAATATAGAACCTTAATATATGAACATAATGTAATTTGAGTCAATCCTCATCCTCTTATCCACTTTTGTCCCCTCCCTCCTACCCCCATTATTCCACTGAGAACCCTCCTCTTTCAGGTAGTCATTCCTCTATTTTTTTGTTGCAATCCTTTTGACCTCCTGCATTTGACATTCCTATTCATTGATGTGTACATCTTCTCCTCTGGGACTCAGGAGAGATTTTTGTGACTCACCCAATAAAGGTGGTAGAAGAGATGTCTTATGATGTCTGAGAAATCACAAAAATGCCACACACTGAGGGTAGGCAGATGACTCAGTAGGTAAGAGAACTTGCTGTACAAGCATGAGGACCTGAGTTTGATACCAAATACCCATGTAAAAAGCTGGTAATGCTTGTTCGTGTCTGTATCCCCAATACTGAGGGGAACAGAGACAGGATACTTTCTGGGGCTCCCTGGTCAGCCAGTCTTAACTGAAACATCAAGAGCTCTGTGTTCTGTGATAGATTATTTCAGGTAAATAAAGTGAGAGTGATAGAGGACACCTGATGTATTCCTCTGGCCTTCCCGCTACACTTATGCACATCCCTACACACACATACATGCATCACATGTACACTCACACACACAAACATAATGCCAAACACTTCACTTTTATAGTCTTGAAGGTGCTTTTGGAATCAAGCCACCATATTGTAATGAAGCCCAAGCTGTCTGTGAAGAGCTGATCTCAGCTCTAGTTCAGCTCCTAGCTGATAAATAGTTCCAGGTTACCAATCATGTGAGATGGGGCAATCAAATGCAGATTCTTCACACTCAGTTTCACCAACTGATGCCACATGGAACAGAGATGGTTTGTTCCTCTGACCCTGCTTTCATTACAGATTCCTGAGCAAAATAAGAACAGTGTGAACATTCCAAATATGAAAATTCAAAATCTGAAGTGCTAAAAATATTTGAGCACTAACATGATTATATAAATGGAAAACTTAAGCTGAGTGTGGTGGTATATGACTTTAATTACTTTAAGCATTCGGGAGGCAGAGGTAAGAGGATCATTGTGAGTACAAGACCAGCTTGGGACTACAGAGTGAGCTCCAAGTCAGCCTGGGCTAGAGTGGGACCCTACCTTGAAACAACAGCAGTAAACAAAAAATTCAAATGGTCAAATTGTTGAAATTCAAATTGTTGACCATTTTCCTCACTCTGTTTCTTTTTCAGAAGACAGAAAGACTCAAGGACAGCCAAAATCTATCAACAAGACAAGAAAAGATAGCTGACTCCTTGGCAGGAGATGAACTGCCCTTCTCACATCAGCTAGGCCCCAAGTGAAAACACAGGAATTGGTGAGATGGTGAGATGAGCAAGAGTGTTGCTTTCATGGCCAGCCAGACAACCTGCACCAGGATGATGGAGGAAGACTGAGGATACTCAAAATGTATCAAAGCAGAGTCCAGAAGCTTCTGAGAGCTGAACACCAAAGGAAACTTAAAACACATCACAAGGCTCAGGGAATTTTGTAAAACAAGGAGAGGAAAGATTGTAAGGGCCACCGAGTGGGAAGGAATATCCAGAGACATTGCTCGACCCCCACCATGGCTGATTGCGGATCTCACATTTCATAACCCATAACTACGTGGGGAGTACCAGCAATTCCATTGAGGAGTGCACTCAGCTAATGGAGAGAGGGAGGAAGGAAATGATGGTACCAACACATGATGTGGCCATACAAAGATTCTACTGATTAATAATGAAAAAATTCAGATGGTCCACATTGGTGACTGAAATAATATCTTTGCTTTATGATAATTCAATATATAGAAAATGTTTATGCACAAAATTCTTTCTGTGTATGTTCATGTGTAGGGGTGTGCATTTGTCATGTATGTAATGTGAAAGCCAAAGGATAACTTCCAGTGTTGGTCCTTGCTATATATATATATGTGTGTGTGTGTATATATATATATATATATATATATATATATATATATATATATATATATATATATATTATGTATATATTAATTTTTTTGTTCATTCTTATTTATTTATTTGAGAGTGACAGAGAGAGAGAAAGAGAGAGAATGGGCATGCCAGGGTTTCCAGCCACTGCAAACGAACTCCAGACACATGCACCCCTTGTGCTTCCTGGGGAACCGAGCCTCGAACCGGGATCCTTAGGCTTCACAGGCAAGCACTTAACCACTAAGCCATCTCTCCAGCCCTGTTTATTTAATTTTTAAAATACCATAAATTAAGTAGAAAGTTGAATGTATTTCTATCATCATGTGTATCAGTTATTATAGAAAATCCAGGAAATAGAGAAACAAGCTTTACAAATGTCAGCAAGAAACAAAATCAGAGTGTGATCTGGTATCTGCAACAAATCAGTACCTGTGAGAAGAAAGTGATGCAATATGTCCTAAATAAAAGTCACTAACATACAGCAAGACAAAAGAAGTGGTGACTTGTGAAATATGAGATTTGAACAAAACAATTGTTACAAGATTTGCAAACACTAGGGGAAATAGCTATGGACTGAATATTGAATAACAGACTGACTGGCCTGGATGTGTTTTGGGTAAAACTGGTACCAAGAAATAGGGTCTTTGGCATTAGAAACCAGACTGCGGTAATGGTCATTTAGAACTTCTTTGAGGAAGGAATATGGACAGATTTGAAGTCTTGGCCTAAGAGACGCCTTGTAGTGCTGTAAGTACAGCTTGATGGACCATTCTGGTCAAAATGGAAAAACCTGAATGCAGTAAGAACTATGGACAATGAGGTTTGGCCTATGAGGGTAAGAACGAGCTTTGTTGGGGCTGGACTAGAAGCAGTTTCTGTTGCTGCATTCTGCCTACCTGTGTCCTGAGAACTTGTGAAGGGTTGCATTACAAAGAAATGGACTGGTGTGAGCAGAAGGATATAGCACAGAATAAAAAGGAAATCTTTGGGCTGAAACTGCTGCCCATTCAGCTACAATTGTTTAAGAGATTACAACCATTGAGATTGGGCCAACAGATCCTGCATTGAGACAGCAGGAAGAATGTAGATACTTTTGAAAGTAGGGGACCTGAATGCTGACCGAGTATCCTGTTCTTCAAAGTCTGCTTGATTTCCCCATGTATTAACAAATTGGTAACCCACCTGGTACTATGGAACGTAACAAATGCAGAAAAGACAGGGTCACTGAATTTGTAACACTGTTTTGGTTTTTAGAAATGGTCATGGACAGTGTGGAGCAGGCTTGTTGAATTACTTGCATGGAGGTCTGATGGAGCCATGAAGATGAACTCTGGGTTGCATTGAAGACCCAGTGGAGATGCCAGGGGTATGGGATAACCTCTAAGGCACAAGATGAAGTTTTTCTGGACTGAGAGTAGACTAGTTGGAGGGACAGAATTGGAACTCCAGAGACTCATCACTGGTTAGAATTATCAGACTTGGAGATTTGTCACTGATAGAGTTGTCAGACTTGGACCTACAGAGTTTGATGTTTGCCCTGTTTGTTTTAAATCTTGTATGGGTTCAATCTTTCTTTATTATGCCCAGTGCCATTTTTTTGTAGTGTGAATGTTCTGTGTCATTATGTTTTTTCTTTTGTATTATTGCTCAGCTAAAAGATCTTGGAATATGGGAATGTTTGAACATCATTGGGATTGATTAAAAACTATATGGATTTTTAAAGTTGGACTGAATACATTACATTTTTATATCATGTATGGTTATCAGTTTATGGAGGCCAGGGGCAGAATGTGGTGGTTTGATCAGGTGTCCCCCATAAACTTACGAGCTCTGAATGCTTAGATTCCTAGCTGGTGGTAATTTGAGAATTGGACCCTCCTGGAGGTGATGCATTGCTGGGGGCAGGCTTACAGGTGTTATAGCCAGCTTCTCTTTGCTAATGTTTGGCACACTTTCCAGCTACTGCTGTCTACCTGATGTTGACCAGGAGGTGATGCCCACCCTCTGCCCTTGTCATTGTTCCCCCCTGCCATTATGGAGCTTCCCCTCAAGTCTGTAAGCCAAGATAAACCCTTTCCTCACACAAGCTGCACTTAGGTGTTTTCTGCCAGTAATGTGAAGCTAACTGCAACTGTAAAATTGGTTTTAAAAGGTGGTTAATAGGCTTTAAAAAGTGAGTTAAAAAATGGGCTGGGGGCCTGGAGAGATGGCTTAGTGGTTAAGCGCTTGCCTGTGAAGCCTAAGGACCCCGGTTTGAGGCTCGGTTCCCCAGGTCCCACGTTAGCCAGATGCACAAGGGGGCGCACGCGCCTGGAGTTCGTTTGAAGTGGCTGGAGGCCCTGGCATGCCCATTCTCTCTCTCCCTCTATCTGTCTTTCTTTCTGTGTCTGTCACTCTCAAATAAATAAATAAATAAAAATGGGCTGGGGGCATGGTGGCACACACCTTTAATCCCAGCACTTGGGAGGCAGAGGAAGGTGGATTGTCATGAGTTCAAGGCCACCCTGAGACTACATAGTGAAATTCCAGGTCAGCCTTGGCTAGAGTGAGACCCTACCTTGGAAAACAAAAAAAGGTATGTGTGGGTGGGGGTGGGTGGGGGGGCTGGAAAGATATCTTAGCAGTTAAGAGACTTGCCTGTAAAGCCTAAGGACCCATGTTCTACTCTCCAGGTCCCATGTAATCCAGATGTACAACATGACACATGTGCAAGGTTGCACACGTGCACAAGGTGGCACATAGATCTGAAATTAGATTATAGTGGCTAGAGGTCCTGGCATGCCAATTCTGTCTCTTTCTCTTTCTCATAATAAAGAACAGTCTATTGAGATAGCCACAATAATAATAATAATAACAGTAAATCTGGGAGTGAGGGCACATGCCTTTAATCCCAGCACTCAGGGGGTAGAGGTAGGAGTATTGCTATTAGCTCGAGCCAACCTGAGACTACATAGTAACATCCAGGTCAGCCTGGGCTAGAGTGAGACCCCACCTCAAAAAGCCTCACCTTTGTGCTGCTATACTCATCATGCCTCCAGAGAGCAATGCTTCCTTCCATGATACACCCTCAGCAACTCGCTCCCCTCACCTGTCAGCCATGTCCAACAGTGATTTCTTCTAAGAAATATGGTGAAGCCGTATGTCTGAGATTTGCCTTAAAACACATCAGCAAGCAAAAGGAAAAAGGATAGGAAATGCAAATGTAGCAACATATAGGCAAGTGTGGAAACTGGGGTGGTGTGTGTGTGCTCATTGTCTATTTTTCTTTTCAATGCTTGATAATTTTTATATTAAACTTTGTTTTCAACTGGGTAGTCACATGGCAGCATTAATAATTTCATTGAAATGAATGAATTTACTGACCTCTCAAATTTTGTTCACTGGTGCCCTGTAATTTTGCCTGTCACCTTCCATTCCTAGTCTTCAATGAAGACAGCATGTGCCCATCTCCTCGCTGGTGTCCACTCCTAAAACATTCATAGTATCTCTGCTCTAGGACTTCCTAGTAATCTAGTAACCTGGACAAGATGCAAGCCACTTGTGGATATGTACTTTCCTGGCACTTTAAAATTGAAAAAAGAAAAGTAATTTGAAGACCCCTAAAATAAATTAGGAGTTGGCAGCTGGAGAAATGGCTCAGCAGTTAAGAGAACTTCCCATGCAAGCATGAAAGCCTGAGGGGACTGAGTTCAGTTTCCCAACACCCACATAAAAAGCTGGGCATGGCCATGCATATCTGTAACTCCAGTCCTGTGGGGAGCAGAGAACCAAGAATTGCTGGGGCTTATGAAAATAACAAGCTCCAGAATCAGTGGGAGACTCATCTCAAGGACACATGTGGATGAGTGATTGAGGCGGGACACCTGATTGTCTCCTGTGGCCTTCATGTGCATGGGGTACCTGATGTGTATCTACACCACAAATATACCAGTACTCACACATACACATACAAAAAATAGGATTTTGAGAGGGCTTTAGGGACACAGGGTAATATCCAGATTTAAATCCTAAATCTTCCCTCAACAAATCACTTAATTTTTCACAGCCTTGTTTTCTTCAGCTATAAAAAGAAGATTTTCAGGCTTAGGATGAAGTTCAGTGCCTAGCACACTGTAAGATAAAAAAGAAAGGACTGATGTGAGAATTGAGATGGTTTTGGAGACAGTCATTGTCACTCTTGCCTGTGATGTGGTGGTGTTTGCTTCCTGTCTTCTTTAAAGCCCATGGCATCTTTGGGATGTAGTAGTGCATGATGTGGGTAGGAATTCTGTTTCCTTGGGATGTGAATACTGTATCTTCTGTGGGAGGGACAGGTTATCTTGTTTTTCTTACCTGTTTGTAGTCATGACCCTCCAAGTCAAAAGCACACTGTGGAGGTTTTCTCTTGTTAATGTTTATAAGGCTACTACTAATGAATTCCACCTTTCCCCCATCCCTGCTCCTGAGGACTGGCTTGCTGTGATGGTTAAACTCGGTTGTCAACTTAATCTGATTGTGAATCCACAGACATTCTTCTTAGGTCTCTATGGTTGCTTCAATAAGGACTGACTGAAGGAAGAAGTCCTTCCCCCGGAGTAGACAGCCCCCTCTGTGGTGGGTCATATATAAGGAAGCTCTGAGAAGAGACAGTCCCTTTTTTTCCACCTGGATGCTGGTGATGCTTGCTGGTGAGAGCCTTCACTTGTACATGCATCTATCCTGTTTGGCTATCCTTCATCAACATTGGAACCAAGTTTCCTCAGCCTTCCAATATGGTCTGAAGACCAGAAGCTCGCTAGGAAGCTTTCAGACCTTCAGTGCTAGATGGGAACTAATGGGGGCTACTGAGGCTAGGGCATCTAGCCATATGGATTGAGCAGATACTGGGTTCCTTGACTCAGGCTGAAAATAGTCATTGTGAGATTGCTGTAAGCCAATCTTATAAATTCCCTTTTTAATACCAATTCATTCTATTGGTTCTGTTCCTATAGAGAACCCTGACTAATATGCTCCCTCACTCTGAGGTTTCATTTTGTCTAAGAAATGCTGGCTGTATGACCAAACCAGAATAGTGTACAGAGGATCAGAGTTCCCTCCAAATCTTTTTTAAAAATATTTTTATATATTTTGATTTATTTGCAAGGGGAGAGAGAGAGAGAGAGAGAGGAGAGAGAGAGAGAGAGAGAGAGAGAGAGAGAGAGAGAGAGAGAGAGAGAATGAAGGAGAATGGGTGTTCCAGGGCCTTGTGCCACTGCAAACAAACTCCAGATACATGCACCACTTTGGGCATGTGGTTTTACATGGGTACTGGGTAATTGAACCTGGGCCATCAGGCTTTGCAAGGAAGTACCTTTAACCACTGAGCCTTCTCCCACCTCCTCTCTCCAAATCTTCTAGCAGAATTCTTGCTGAGACCTTTGGCCTTTGAGCATCTAATGACTAATGAGAGGCCCGAGGGATTCTGAGGTGAGTTTGATACAAAAGGTGACTGTTCTCTCCAGCCACTAATTCTAAAACAAAAAACATATCCCTATTAGCTCGTTGTAGTGACACACCTGTAACCCCAGGACTCTGAAGGTTGAAACAGGAAGACAGAGAATTTAAGGGCAGTCTGGTGTAGGTGTGACACTGTATCAAACAAATCCAACATTGTATTTTATATGTGTATAAGAAAGACAGTATGCATATTGATTTTTGTGGCTCTAAGTTGAATAGCAACAAAAGTTCTAAACAGAAAATGTCAGGAGTGGCTTCAAGAAGGTAGCTTTGGAGGAAGGGAAATCTTGGAAGTTAAACAGAATGTAAATACAACAAGGAAAGACGGTATTCACAAAGTTAAATTTTATAATTTGTGGGGCTGGAGAGTTAGCTTAGCAGTGAAGACACTTGGCCTTCCTCCTGAGAGAGCCATGTCAGTCCTAGGGAACAGGAACTTCAACATTAGAATTGCTTTCACAAACCCCAGGACCCAACAGTGACAACAGAATCTCTGTGTGCAGACCAGAGGTAGGACCCAGCAACTTTATTTTTCTAAAGTTCTCTAGTTAATGCAATGTGCAGCCGAGACGTAGGCCCCTCACCAAGGCAGGCTCCATGCACTGGCTTTTCTGGGGGCACTTGGGTGGATCTAGCAGCAGCAGCACCTCCCAGAGTTTCCCGACATGGAGGAGCCACTTGTCAACTATTTTTACTCTTTTCCTTCCCTCTTTTTCCCTTTCTCCCCCTCTCATTGTTTTTTTACACAGGTTCTTGCTATAGAGACTGAGCTAACTTCAAACACTTGATCTTCCTGCTTCAGCCTCCCAGGTGCTAGGAGTACAGATATGTACAAACATAGGTGCTCACAATCATCTTCTTATGGCCTCCTTTTATTTCCTGACACCTATGTGGAAGCCACTAATTTTTTGATATGGATGATAATTTCTTCAGAGATGTTCCAAAACAAAAGTGGAATTCATATATAGTTTTAGAAAGAAGCAAAGATCGAGAACTAGGGCTATGACTATAGCTGGGGAGTTGTGGAGGTGGGAAACTGGAGCTTAATATACCTAACAATCCTTTGTCTAACAATTAGGCTAGGCTGACCAGATGGTGAGTGGGATGAAGTCATGTTCCTACCATTATGTGCAAGATTTTTAACTCTTTGTTACATTGTACATAGGCAATAAGTTAATGGGGATGCTTGCATGTAAACAACGGGAAGCGGAACCCATCTCTACCCTAATTTCTCCTCACTTGCTCAGAACCTATTCATTAAGACTTTTGTTTTTTAAAACATGTATTTTTCCCATTGTGATAAAATAATGCCTTTTTTTGTTCCTCTCTTCGTCGTAATCACCATGAACACAAATGTTATGGACATAGAATTTCTTCATTTGAATCTCTTTTATTCTTTTAATACTAAACTGCTGTTCTTCCTGAAGGAGCACTATGCTACAAAAGAATGGAAATTTTCAGACAATGTTTAGTACATAATAGTTTTAAGAGGATTCATGTTTGCAAGAGACAAATTAAGCAGCCTGCCCTAATATGGAGACATCTGTTACACAAAGTCATCATTAATGATAACACCAGGATCTCTTTTGTGGCTGATTTTCATCCAGCTGCACCTACTCATAATAGGTGCCGGTGAAAAATCTGCACATTTCTTTTGGTTCAGAATGTCTGGAAAAAAGTATGTAAACCTCAAATGAATCTTTGTTAGTCACTGAAACCAGAGCCTTATAAACCATGATAAATTACACATAACTTCCTCACAGACAAGTCATCTCTAATTTGAAGTTCCAAATCTTAGATTGGCATGCTGATGAAAGCCATACGCCAATAAATAGCCATATGGTACCAACCTGTGAAGAGAGAAGTAGAACCACGGGCCCATCAGTTATATGTTCTTCCAAAGCTTGTGTTCAGACATGTCCACTTGCCCCAATAGATACGTTACTAAGTAGTTAAAACCCTACAAACTTCTCAGCAGGGCTTATTTTGTATAGATATACTTTGATTTGATGAACTATTGTCACTTACTATGATTTTTTTTAAATTTTTTATTTATTTATTTGAGAGCGACAGACACAGAGAGAAAGACAGGTAGAGGGAGAGAGAGAGAATGGGCGCGCCAGGGCTCCCAGCCTCTGCAAACGAACTCCAGACGCGTGTGCCCCCTTGTGCATCTGGCTAACGTGGGACCTGGGGAACCGAGCCTCGAACCAGGGTCCTTAGGCTTCACAGGCAAGCACTTAACCACTAAGCCATCTCTCCAGCCCATCACTTACTAGGATTAAACATTGATTGTTAAATGAAAGCCATCCAGAAAATAGCAGAAGAGTGAGTGCCGTATATGTATATGTATATGTATATGTATATGTATATGTATGTGTATGTGTATGTGTATGTGTATGTGTATGTGTATGTGTATATGTATGTGTGTATATAAAGACTTAGCTGCATAAATTCACAATTTAGTTGTGGCATGCATTCTGCTATATTCCTTAAAGGCTTTTTGTGGTGGTTGTTTTGTATATGAACCCAGAGCCTTGCACACACTAGACAAGTGCTCTACCACTGAACCCTGCCCAGCACTGTGGTATAGTTTGTTTGGCTTTCTCTGTGGATTTGTATTTTATCATATATATATCAATAAAATTATTTAATACTTCTTGAAGCACCTGGCTTGGTATTAGATGCTGAAGTTTCACAGCAATAAGATAAAGTTCCTTACCTCAGATAACTTTACTGACTATATGGGAGACAACAAATAAGTGAATTTATACTAAAGCAAGAATAATTGAGGGAATCTTAAATTCAGTGTTCAAGGAAGGCTTTTATTTGTCTAGAATCCTAAATGATGCAAGGACAAGAGCAGTGTGAACGTGTAGGGAAAGACCATTCCTGCAGAGAGAACAGCAACTGTGAAACTCCAAACTTGGTAAGTGCAAGAAACAGCACAGAAGCCTGCCTGGCTGGATGCTGATGCAAGAGGAAAGGGAGATGACAGCAAGGGTCAGTCCTTGGGCAACCTTGAAGACTATAGTAGGGAAAAGAGATAGTTCCTTGTGAAAGAATGCTATTGGAGGCTCTTAAGCAGTAGACTGTTACAGTCTGCTTCATTTAATTATTATTTTGGTTTTTGAGACAGGGTCTTGTGTTGTACAGGATGGTCTCAAACTCACTATGTAGCTGAGTCTGGCCTTGAACTCCTGATTTTCCTGCCTCAACCCTCTAAACTGCTAGGATTATAGTCATGTGCCACCATACCTGGGTTTGTAGTCTGATTTATATCCAAATACATGATTTCTACACAAGTTAAAAGATGTCTTGGACATATAGGAATCTTGATACAACTGCTTTTCCACTTGTGATTTGAGATTTTCCTAGAATATAATTTTAATTTGGGATTTCTAGGGAGCACACAGATGGCTCTCAGAGTCCATATGTGCGAGATCTTTGTATTTTGTGTAAAATACCTGAAATCTGTAAGACACTTCATTAACTTAGAGAGCAAGTTTTTTTGGACTCAGGTTTTGGAGTTGTGAGTCTGTGACTAGTTGGCCCCATAGCTTTGGGCCTGTGATGAGAATGGGGAGTAGAATGAAACCACTCACTTCCTTGCCAGAAAGCAGAGGAGAGAAAAAGGAAAGGCCAGTATGTCACCATTACATTTGAGGGCATGTCCCCAGTGACTTAAAGAGCTCCCACTAGGTTACACTATCTCCCAATAGTGCCTAGCTGGGAACCAAGCCTTTAACATATAGGCCATTGGGAGACATTTAGACTCATAGAATGTTCATAAAACATTTTATATCTATGCATATGTTTAAGAAGAATTTAGACTTTAAGTAGCTGAGAACCTCTGGTCTATATGACTCTAATTTGATTTCCAGCTATAAAATCCTAGGATCCCCCAGTCCTAGATGTAGCTGGCAGTCTTCTGTTAGTAACATTTTAACTTAGGGTTGTGAGATTATGGGTGCCTTTATTTCTACTCTAAAAAGGTTTTATTTCTAGGTGTGGTAGCACATGCTTTTAATCCCAGCATTTTGGAGGCTGAGGTAGGAGAATCACTGTGAGATCAAGGCCAGCCTGAGACTACATAGTGAATTCCAAGTCAGCCTGGGCTAGAGCAAGAACTCTGCCTCAAAAAGCCAAAACTTTTATTGGTAACTTGAATACATGAGCATAGTATAATCTGGTCATATTTCCATAGTTAGTTAAGTTTAAAATGAGAGACCTACTTGATTATTAATTCATTTTCCTTCATCGTTAACCAACTGCATATTTTTAAGACTCCTTGTCCCATCTGGTAGATTGCAGTAAATTCTTTGTGTCTCTTGTCCTTTGTCATGTGATTTCTTGGAATAAGTTCCAACATATCTTGACATGTTTTGGGCTATGAGATGGTAGCAAATGAAAGTAACAGCTTGGCACTCTCCTGTGAATTGTTGCCCTTTTGCATCCACTGGCATCATGAGAAGAACATTTCTGGACTTCCCAACCAGCCATAGGGGATGGACATAATAATGTGGAGTAGTGCCAGGTCACACCAACCATGCCAAGACTGAATGGGATGACACCCAGACTCATGAGTCCTCTAGTGAAGTCAGCTAGACTGACCAGCATACCAGAGCTATGCAAGCTAAGGAAATGCTTGTTGGCACGTGCTGCTGAGAATACTTATGTAGCAATAGCTAACTGATATGTCATACTGCTGTCATACTTTTACAAAGAAACTCAACTAGAGATCCTGAAAGTTATGCTCATTTGTACCTATTGTGGGTCCTGATTTAAAGCAAAATCTCATATTTTAAATTTTATAATGAATTTAGTCAAATCTGGTTATTTATGTTCCTCAGTGGTACCTTTTCCAGCTTTCTCTTCAAAAACTGACACAGCTGCAGTGGCTAGAGGCCCTGGTATGCCCATTCTCTCTCTCTCAAATAAATAAATCAAATATTAAAAAAAAAAAAACTGACACAGCTGCTCATGAGACCCAGTCCAGGACTCTACTCGTGGCAGAAAGGTGAACTTAGCAGCCGTAATTTCCTAGTGCTGTGACTCAGCTGACAGTGGAATATGCTGCTTCATCCTTGCTGGTGGCTGCACACTCGTGAGAGACCCAGAGCAGGGTGAAGCTGTGGAACCTTGCTAAATGATTGTAATGAATGTGAACTGTAGCATAGCATCTGAATCTTGGGATATGCTCAATTGGATATTGGTTGGCTTAATCTTCAGCTCTGTCAGTTGCCGGGGGATGACTTGTCTTTGGTGAACTCAGTGGAGAGTTGAGAATAAATTTTCTTAAATGATGGTAGACTTTAGGATAGTCGTAACAGAAGAATCATAAATAACCACCATGGAAAATAAACCACAACCTAACCTTAGCCTGTTTGTTCTTTATTAACCAAAGACTTTCCTTGAAGAGGGAAACACAATCTGATTTAGCCTGGTATTAAACTATAATTCATGAGAAGAACAAATGGATTCTATCCAAAGTGATGGGCATATTCAGTTCCCTGTGTTACAGAAAATAATTACAGGCATGCCAAAGCTGCATCACCATCACCTCATAGGTGCAATGTGAACGTTGAAAAGGTAGGCCACGTAAGAACTTGCAGATTCTGAGCCTCACTGACCCAAGTCCCCATTCCTGCTTCTTCCCCAATGACTACAAATAAGAGAGGGCTGGTTCTTAATCAGATAACACATTTTTTCCTTTAAAAAAAAAACTTAAGAGGTTGAGAGATTTAACTTAGTTGATAGAGTGCTTGCCTAGCATGCACAGACAGAGCACTCACTGGGTTTGATCCAAGGCATAAATATAGTGCCATGATGCACACTATAATAACGGCACTCAGGAGGTAGAAAAAGGAGGGTCAGAAATTCAAGGCCAGCTTGGGCTTCCTAAGACCCTTTCTCATAAAAAAAGACAAATGTGTGTGTGTGTGTGTGTGTGTGTTTTGATATAAAGATAAAATAAATATTCTTTCAAATGATAGGGAAATGGCTGGAGAGATGGCTTAGCAGTTAAGGCACTTGCCTGTGAGACCTAAGGACCCAGGTTTGATTCTCCAGGTCCCACATTAGCCAGATGCACAAGGTAGCACATGCGTCTGGAGTTCATTTGCAGTGGCTCGATGCCCTGCCACACCCATTCTCATTCTCTCTCTCTCTCTCAAATAAATAAATGAAATAAATAAAAAATGTTAAGGTATGATAGGAAAACAATGAAAATGAAACCTTTTTTTATGCTCTTTATCCTTAATTCCTCAATTCACCTGGAGTGTGATATTTGTTTTTTTCTGATACAAATTATCCAAAATAAATTGAAAAATGGATAATTCTCTGCATTGTTTGGTCTTTAGGATTTATGAATGCTAGCATAAGGACATAGAGGTTTTTCTCAATCTAGTTACGACATAATTACCCCAATTATTTGCCTAGCTTCAATTCTACTGAGTGCATTTTAAAAAGAGCATCTTTAAAAAATGAAAGCATCTTTTCCAACTACAGACAAGGACAGTTTTAGAAACTGTAACTATTAATGATAAATCTGTTCTGTACAGATGAACAAGGGTTTTTCTAGGAATGTTATAGTAGAAATTTCACAGAGCCAGGTTCTAGTGACTTTGTAGAGCTGTCCTGATAGTCCTAGACTATCTGCCTCCAAATTTATGCTGTGAGAAAGAAAAATTAATTGTATATTATTATTAGAGAGAGAGAGATTGAAAGAAAATTATATGTATTTAGATATTGGCTTACATAAACCAGTAGTCCCATGGTCTGCCATCTGTCAGTCAGAGAACCATAAGACTGATGTGTAATTCAGTCTGATCTAGAAGCTGTAAGTCCTGGTCCAAGTTGGAAGACCTGAGAATCAGTAGAGCCAATATCCAAGGACAGTCATAGACAGAAATAATGGATAGATGTGTATCCCTGAATCCAGTGGAGCCCACATGTGAAACTAACCACCACAGTAAGCTACTGCCATTTAGAATTTCCTGCTGTACTTCCATGTTGTGTCTGTGCCTTAAAATCAGCATCAGGACTGGAGAAATTGCTCAGTGGTTAAATGCACTTGCTTGCAAAGCCTTATGGCCCAGGTTCAATTCCCCAGTACCCATATAAACCCAGATGCACAAAGTGGTAATGCATCTTGCAAGATGCACTGGTTCTCTGTCTCTTTTCTCTCTAATAATTGTTTTTTAATATGCAGTACAGTAGCAGCAGCAGCAAGCCATTATCTCTTGACACTTCTTCCAGGCCCTGGCACATGAGGGCTTGGTGCAGTGAAAGAAAGCACTACTGCTACAAGACCAGTATTGCTGATGCTCAGTGGCTGCCAGGCTGGGTTTTAAAAGTGGCACATAATTCCATTTTCTTTCCAGCCCCTTGGTAGATGATGTCCCTGCTCTGGCCCTGGCATTACTTTTGGTACTGTCCCAGTACTTTTACAATAGCCTTATTAATTTTGAAAACTAGTCCATTTAACATTTTTTTATTTGGAATATGGACTGCTAGATCTGCCATTCCTAGAAGGCCTAAAAGCAAAGGGAATCTACATTCCTGGGTTTGGTTCACTTTCTCCTCTTCCTTTTCCTTTCTCCCTTCACATTCTCTCTTTGTGTCTCTCTTTCTCTTCCTATCTCTCTCCTCCCCTCCTTTCTTTTCTTTCTCAATATTATTAACAGTAGAGCATAATCTTAAGTGTATAACTTCATAAAAATTTACATATGTAAACGCCGATAATATAACCAGGCAGTTCCAGATAAGGAACCATTTTTGTTACTCTAAAAGATTCTATATTCTATATTCCTATATTCTACTGATGGAGGAAACTGACTTCTGTTGCTTTTATTTTACAGAGAGATGGAGAGAGAGAATTGGCACACTAGGGCCACAGCCACTAACTAACTCCAGATGGTTTCACCACCTAGTGGGTGTGTGTGACCTTGCGCTTGCCTCATGTTTCTGCATCTGGCTTATTTGGGATCTTGAGAGTCGAACATGGGTCCTTAGACTTCGCAAGCAAGTGCCTTAACCTCTAAGTCTTCTCTCCAGCCCCTATTCTGTCATTTACATGTGTATGGATATGTATTGTGGTGTATGTATATGTGTACATGTGTTTGTATATGAGGATGCACATGTGTATGTGCTTTTATGTGAGGGACATAAGTGGGTGTGTTTGTGTGCATATGGGAATATGGAGACCCAAAGTTGAAGTCAAGTGTCTTCCTCTTCTGCTTTTCCACCTATACAGGATTTTTTACTGAATTTACAAATTCAGCTGGACTAGCTGGCCAGCGAGCCCCAAGGATTTCCTATTTCTGACTCCCCAGCACTGGAATTATAGGCATACACCACTGAACTTGACATTTTCCATGGTGCTGAGTATCCACACTCAGGTCCTTATGCTTGAATGGCAAGCATCTTAGCCATTGAACCATCTCCTCAGTCCATACCATAACTTCTGACATCATAGATTACTCTGCTTGTTGCTGAGCTTCATGTAAGCAAGGTGTGTGTATGTATGTGTGTGTTTCCACTTTCATCCCATATGATTGTGAGATGCACCCATGTTTTTCTTTACATGGCCTTACTTTTTATTGCTATGTAGTATTCCATTTTACAAATCACCACAATTTGTTTAGCCATTCTCTTAGTGATGAACATTTGGCATTTTCCTAGCATTAGTGTTTTATGAGCATAGTTGCTATGAATGTGCAAACACACGTCTCTTAGTGAACATAAGTGTTCATTTATACTCACTGGTAAAATTTCCAGGCCAATGGCTAGGATAGGAGTAATACCTTTAGTGAAAGCTGCAAAATGGTTTTCTAAAGCAAGTTTTACCAACTTGACTCCATCTGTGTATGAAAGCCTGGGTGGTCTACATCCTCATCATGAGCTCTGCCCAATCCAACTCTCATGCTACTCCACCCCACTCCCATTCACACACAAAACATGTATATACACACACAGGACTCATTAAGACCACATGGACATGAGAGTGGATGTAGAATGCAGAAAAATGTACATTTGAATTTCACATCATCCAGTTGCATATCAAGCATTGGTGCTTGCCAAGGGAGGCATTTCCAGTAGTTTGACAATAACATGATGCTCTTTTCTTCCTAGGGATCATCTGAAGTTCATCCCCTTAGCCTGGAACCTTCCATAAACGCTTTGTGAGAAGGGCTTGGAGAAGTCTGATTCATTTGTGAGGTGCATTCTTGCTCTGATTTCCTCTCTGCTCCAACATACAGCAGCAGCAGTTAAATATAAAAGATGGAAACAAAAATGATATAGCCAAACCCAAATGCTTTAGCAAAAATACATATAAGAAGGGCTAGAGAGATGGCTTAGTGGTTAAGGTGCTTGCCTGTGAAGTGAAAGGACTCATGTTCAACTCTCCAGATCCCATGTAAGCCAGACACACAAGGTGATGAAAGTGTGCAAGGTTGCACATGCGCACATGATGGTGCATGCACCTAGAGTTTGATTGCAGTGACTGGAGGCACTGGCATGCCAATTCTCTCTTTCTCTTGCTTGCTCTGTCTCTCTCTCATAATAAATACAAAAAATATTTTAAGAAATACATATAAGAAAAGGGAGAAATAATTATGGCAAAAAGTTAACCATTTTTTAATTTTAGGTAGTAGATCATGAATATTTATTCTTTTCTCTGAATTTCAATTTCCTAGAAATGTAAAATTTTGAATAACAAAATATTATATAGACCAAATAATCAAATCTGTCAAAATAAGCAATAATGAAACATAGATAAAGCAAGAGTTGATGAATATGGTAAATAATTTAAAACATTGAAGCATGAGTCATAATACAAAAATATAATAATAAGAAGAAAAATCAATAACTATTGTTTAAAATGAAAGACAATATAAAATATTTAAAGCATGCAAATACTATTGCATATTGCCTGTAAAATAAACTTTGAAAAGATAATACTTGAGGTAGGTGTGGTGGCATATGCCTATAAACTTGCACCTGGGAAGTAGGGGCAAAAAGATTGTAAGTTCCAAGCTAGCTTGGGAACATAGCAAGACTCTATGTCAAAAAACTCACACATGGGCTGGAGAAATGGCTTAGTGTTTAAGGTGCTTGTCTGCAAAGCCAAAGGACCCAGGTTCAGTTCCCCAGGTCCCGCATAAGCCAGATACACAAGGGGTGCATACATCTGGAGTTCATTTGCAGCAGCCTGAGGCCCTGGTACACCCATTCTCTCTCTGTCTCTCTGTCTCTCTCTCTCTCTCAATTAAATAAATAAAAATAAAATATTAATAAAAAACTCACACATAAAAGCCAGGCATGGTGGCACATGCCTTTAATCCCATGCTTTTGATAAAAGGATCATTGTGAGTTTGAGGCCAGTCTGAGATTACATAGTAATTCCAGGTCAGCCTGAACTAGAGCAAGACCCTACCTTGAAAAAAAAAAAAAAAAAAAAAACTCACACATGAAAATATGTTTAAATATGAGAACACAACATACCAAAACCTTTGGGACACAATGAAGGTAGTCCTAAGACAGAAATTTATAGCTTTAAGTGCCTATATTAAGAAATTAGAGTGCTGGAGAGATGGCTTAGCGGTTAAGCACTTGCCTGTGAAGCCTAAGGACCCTGGTTCAAGGCATGATTCCCCAGGACCCACGTAAGCCACATGCACAAGGTGGCATATGCATCTGGAATTCATTAGCAGTGGCTGGAGGCCCTGGTACACCCATTCTCTTTCTATCTGCCTGTCTCTCTGTCTGTCATTGTCAAATAAATAAAAAAAAGAAATTAGAAACCTTGAATATCTAAAACAATTTTGAGCAACAAATATAAGGATGGTGGTATCACCATACCTGATTTTAACCTATACTACGGAGCCATAGTACAAAAACAGCATGGTACTGGCACAAAAACAGATATGTAAATTAATGGAACAGAATAGCGGACCAAGATATAAGTCCAGGTAGCTGTAGCCACCTGATATTCAACAAAAATGCCAAAAATACTAGAGAAAAGACAGCCTTTTCAGCAAATGGTGCTGGGAAAATTGGGTATGTAGATGGATGAAAGTAGATCCTTATCTCTCTCTATGCACAAGAATCAAGTCCAAATGGATCAAAGACCTTCATATCAGACCTGAAACTCTGAATCTGCAAGAGGAAAAAGTCGGGGAAACCCTTCAACATATTGGTCTTGGCAAAGACTTTCTGAACATAACCCCAATTGCACATGCAAAAAAAACAGATTAACCACTGGGACCTCATAAAATTACGCAGCTTTTTTTTGTTTGTTTGTTTGTTTTGGCTTTTCGAGGTAGGGTCTTGCTGTAGTCCAGGCCGACCTGGAATTCACCATGTAGTCTCAGGGTGGCCTCGAACTCACAGTGATCCACCTACCTCTGCCTCCTACCTGGCTCTACACAGCTTTTTTTTTTTTTTTTTTTTTTTTTTACAGCAGAAGACACTGTGAATAGAACAAAGAGGCAACCTATAGAATGGAAGAAAATCTTTGCCAGCTATACATCTGATAGAGGATTAATATCTAGGATATACAAAGAACTCAAAAAATTAAATAATAAGAAATCAAACATCCCAATTAAAAAATGGGCTATTTATAGTGAGTTCTCAAAAGAAGAAATACAGATGGCATATAAGCATCTGAAAAAGTGTTCTACATCCCTAGTCATCAGGGAAATGCAGATTAAATATTGAGATTCCATCTCACTCCTGTCAGATTGGCTACCATCATGAAAACAAATGACCATAAATACTGGAAAGAATGCAGAAAAAGAGGAACCCTTCTACACTGTTGGTGGCAATGCAATCTGGTCCAGCCATTGTGGAAATCTGTGTGGAGGTTCCTGAGACAGCTAAAATCAGATCTACCATATAACCCAGATATAGCACTCCTAGGCATATATCCTAAGGACTCACCTCACTACCTTAGAGATACTTGCTCAACCATTTTTATTGCCACTCTATTTACAATAGCTAGGAAATGGAACCTGCCTAGATGTCCCTCAACTAATGAGTGGATAAGAAAGATGTGGCACAATTACACAATGGAGTTCTACTCAGTGGTAAAGAAAAATGAAGTTTTGAAATGTACAGGAAAATAGATGAATCTGGAAAGTATTATACTAAGTGAGGTAACCCAGGTCCAGAAAGCCAAATATCACTTGTTCTCCCTCATATGTGTATCCTAGCTACAAATGATTGGACTTCTGTACAAGTAGGAAATAAACTGAGATGCAGAGGCCAGTAAGCTAGAAAGGAGATTTAAAGGGAATAGAAAGGGAGGGGGGGAGGACTTAATAGGATGGTATTGTGTGTGTATATATGTGTGTGTGTGTGTGTGTGTGTGTGTGTGTGTGTGTGTGTGTGTAGAAGAACAGATTAATGGAGATAAAAAGGCCCAAGTGAGATCAGGGGAAAATATTGAGTAAAGGAAAGGTAGAGGGAGGGCTAATCAAAATCTAAGAGGATATAAATAAGTCATATGGAAACATACTTTTTGGACAATGGAACATACAGCAGCCATAGATTGTTACTAGAAGAATTTTCAGTGCCAAGGATGGGATACTTTCCAGTAAGTTGTTGGCCAGGGAGATCTCTGATGCCCCCAAAACATTACAGGCCATTGTCAAGGCTCTTGGTTTCCCACCAGGAATAGATGCAGTCCGGTTCGCATTGCTGGTAGAATTCACCCAACCAAGAGCAGCTTCTGGGAAAAAGAGATTTATTTTGGCTTACAGGCTCGAGGGGAAGCTCCACAATGGCAGGGGAAAACAATGGCATGAGCAGAGGGTGGACATCACCCCCTGGCCAACATAAGGTGGACCACAGCAACAGGAGGATGTGCCAAACACTGGCATGGGGAAACTGGCTATAAAACCCATAAGCCCGCCCCCAACAATACACTCCCTCCAGGAGGCATTAATTCCCAAATATCCATCAGCTGGGGACCTAGCATTCACAACACCTAAGTTTATGGGGGACACCTGAATCAAACCACCACAGATGGTAAGACCCTATTCCTGAAGACTCCACATACTTGGGCTGCAAGGTCACTGAGAAATCCTGCTGGAGCTGAGCTGAAAATATCCTCCATGTACACCAGCTGACAGAAAGGTAGGAAAAGCCATGCTGCATGTAGTTCAATGGGAGAGAGAGAAAGCACCAGTGAAGATACTCAACAGTGGACATTGCAAGCCTTATATTTGGCCACCCAGGTCAAATGAGTCAACGGATGCAAGAGTGGCACATCTGTTATGGGGGAAATCAACTGCCCTCTAATTGTACTGGAGGCCTGCTCCATGAGAGGCAATACATCCATGATACGGCAAACCTACAACAGGGATAGTAATGAGTCCTAGGGTTGTAATGTCTGCTGTTGTCTGGCTAAATGTATATACTATACTCATCAAACTGCCCAGTAAGCACTTCTCTTAATGTTCATACCCTTATATTAATGCTACTCTCACTTTTGGTTAGAAAACCTTCTCTTTGCAGATGGCAGTGACCTTGGGACTACTTAGAAGGCACCATGGTGCTGAAAGATATGACAGAGATATGCTCAGCACTGCAATATCTCTATCACACCTTCCAAGGCTCAGGGCCCATTGTGGAAGAGGTGGTGGAAAGAATGTAAGAGGAAAAAGGAAGGGTAGTACTCCTTATAGTGTGCTCCTCCAGACACAAAATGGCCTGGATATCCATGTCCTCACAGTGCCTGACACTACCTGCACAAGACCCTCATAATAGAAGAGAAAGATCATGACATTAAAATAAAAGAGAGACTTGATTGAGAGGGGGAGGGGATATGATGGACAGTGGAGTTTCAAAGGGGAAAGTGGGGGGAGGGAGGGAATTATCATGGTAAATTGTTCATAATCAAGGAAGTTGTCAATAAAAATAAAATAATTAAAAATAAATAAATAATTATCAATAATACAGTAGAATATGGGCTATAAGAAATAAGAATTTGAAGTCAATTGGTAACATACCTTGGTAAAATTTATCATCCAGTGTTGCAAAACTACTAAAGAAACTTTCATTGAGAAAGGTAAAACTCAAATTCTACACAAGAATGTTATGAGAAAGGAGGTACTGAGCACTCTTCAATGGGTAAAGTATGCCAAGGTCATTTTGATCTATAAGAAGTGAGACAAATTTAATAACAGTTAGGCAAAATGTTCAGAAAACTGGCCATGGCTATATTTGAAAGTTTCCATTAAGAGAATAAAGTGTCTACCCAGGTGTGGTAGCCATGTTTATCATCCTAGCACTTAGTAGAGGCTGAGACAGGAGGATCACAAGCTCAAGGCTAGCCTGGGCTACAAGAAGGAGGAAGAGAAGAAGGCAGCTTCTGAATGAGCTAAGGTTCAAAAGGACAGAATGTTAATGTTCAATATAATGCACATTGGAAGAGAATCAAAACAAGGGAAAAGGGAGGTATACCAGGTACCTTCTCAGTGCTGCAACAAAACACCCAAACAGAGGCAGTTTATCAAGGAAAGGGCTTATTTTCAGCTTACAATTTTTTGCAGGGGGATTTCAAGGTAGGTTCTCACTCTAGCTCAGGCTGACCTTTCACTATGTAGTCTTAGGGTGGCTGTGAACTCATGGTGATCCTCTGCCTCCTGAGTTCTGGGATTAAAGGTGTGCACCACCACACCTGGCCTCGGCTTACAATTTTGAAATGAAGCTTCAGCATGACAGGAAAAGCATGACCAGAGTGTACAGCTTGCATCATATCTCTACAGCAGCAGGGCGGAAGTAGAGAGACCTAGCTATGAACACCCATCAGGGCTGGACTAATAAACTTGGAGGTCTGCCCCCAACGACAAACCTCTAGCAATTCTCTACTTCCAAAAGGCTCTGCCAGCTGGAGATTAAATACAATTAGTCACAAATATATGAGACTGTGGGGGGACATTTTATACTCAAACTACCCTGAGAATAACCATTAAATATAAGTTGGTAGAACTCAGGCCAAATATATTAGCAATCAGTACATAAATCAAAGGTAACAGGAAAAAGATTCAGGATAATGATAAAGGTAACAATCAGTGAATAAGAGAAAAAAATCAGAAGTCGTACTATCCTTTTTTCGCTTTTTAATTTTTATTTTATTTTGGAGAGAAAGAAAGAGGTGCAGAGAGAGGTGCACCAGGGCCTTTCAGCCATTGTGAATGAACTCCAGTTGTGTGCATGCCCTCGTGTGCACATGTGCAACATTGCATGCTTACGTCACTGTGTCTGGCTATACGGGGATGTGGAGATTCAAACATGCATTCTTAGGCTTCACAGGCAAAGACCTTAACCTCTAAGTCATCTCTCCAGCCCTGTATTATCATTTTTGATTTTATTTATTTATTTGAGAGGAGAAAGAGGCAGAGAGAATGGAGGTAGGAGTGAGGGAAAAAATGGGCACACCCGGTTCTCCTGCCACCACAAACAAACTCTAGACACATGTGCCACCTTGTATATCTGGCTTACATGGGTCCTGGGTCCTGGGTCCTTTGGCTTTGCAAGCAAGTGCCTTAACCACTAAACCATCTCTATAGCCCATAAATTGTATTATCTTGATAGTGTGTTCTTGAAATATACAAGGAAAAAAAACAGAAAAGAATTATAAAGGAAGTAGACAACCAGATATTTTAGTGGAGGATTTCTGGTTTTCATGACATGGCTAAGAAGACCTTTGTATTAGTCAGGGTTCTTTAGAGGAATGGAACTGCTAGAATGAATTATATGAAAAAGGGAATTTATTGGATTAGCTTATGGTAGTCTAATAGGAGTTGTTGGCCCGAGAATTGAGGAACCTGGTAGCTGTTCAGTCCACATGGCCAGATGCCTCAGCAGTCCCAATTCAGCACTGAAGGCCTGGAGGCTTCCTGAGGAGCCACTGGTTTCCAATCCACATGGGTCTTCAGTCTGCTCTGGTCTTCAGTCCATGCTGGAAAGCAACAAGCAGCTCCTGCAGCCAAGTGGGAAGAAGGGGTTCTTTTCACCCAGAGCTTCCTTATGTAAAGTTACCATTTGAGAGGGGCACCTGTTCTGGGGGAAGGGCTCACTCTGAGGGAAGGACTTACTCCTTCAGTTAATCCTTCCTGGAAGCAACCTCAGAGACTTACCTCAAAGGGATTTCTGTGGGTTACTAAACAGATAAAGTTGACAACATCTTAACTATCACAACCTTCCTATCGGCACAGTTAAGAAAAAGTGATGTCTATGCTTTCTGAGAACATTCTTACCTGGCTCAGGTGCATAGGAATGAATGCCAGCCTGCTCCACCATCATGGTGGATTGCTGAGATGCCTTCAAGGAAGGAAAGTGCTTCTGGGCTCCCTTCTCACTTGAACCTGTAATTGTGTTGGTTTCTTCTTATCAGTATTGCCCCTTACTTCAGGACCTCCAGCTGGAGGGAATGAGCAGACCAGATGAGTCACTTATGTTTCTTGTGTCCTTGAAGTGGCCTTTCCTCTTGCTTGTCTGCTCTTTCTTCTTCCCATCAAAATACCCCTTACAGAGTTATTCTGCAATCATTTGAATGTGCCTCCTCCAAAATTCAGGTGCTAGTTTGGGGAAGTGTGGCCTTTAAGAGAGACCTTGAAGGTTCTTTCTTAAATTCCTTGTAAAAGTGGCTTCATGCTGCATTCAACTTTTTTGCTTACCTATTGCCATCTACCATGTGAGGAAGCAGCAAGACACCCCTCATGTAACACCAAACTTTAGTACATTTATCATAGATTTTCTTCAGAATGTAAGAAAGTAAGTCCCTGTTGCTTCTAAATACTATATACAGCCTCAGGTATTCTGTGATAGCAGCACAAAATGGACTAAGACATACATCATTTATTACATCACTGTCCATCCAAGCAATCAACAGTCCAGTCCTCTGGGAATCAGTTTTCACTGCTTATGTTTTCAAAGTTAATCCACCTCACCTCCATATTTCTACAAAAATTTGATGCTAAATTAGCTTACATTTGGTCCAAGACTTTTTTGAGTTGTCAACGATTTTTATGAACATGATGGAGAATTCACTGTAACCAGGATGTCACCATTTCTTTAAACCCAAGGGGAAGGGTCCTAGTAATTAATAAAATTAAATTAAATTAAAATTAGGATTGTAGAGATGGCTTAGCACTTAAGGTGCTTACCTGTGAAGCCTAAGGACCCACGCTTGACTCTCCAGATCCCACCTTAGCCAGACATACAAAGGCGAAGCAAGCACAAGACCACATATGCCCACTAGGTGGCACAAGTGTCTGGAATTTGATTGTAGTGGCTGAGGCCCTGGCATGCCAATTGTCTTTTTTTTCTCTCTGTCTCTCTTTGAAACAAACAAACAAACAAACAAAAATCAACAACAATAAAGGTGGTATAAACTGATATACTAAAAAAAACTGAGAGAAAATACAATTGCTGCAATTGCTGAATTACAAACAAAAACAGAATGGAAGACAAAAAGAGGATCAAAGAGCAGAGACAATTTTTTCTCTAGAGAAGCAGAACAAATGGGAGATAGGTAAATAGATGATAGATAGACTGACAGGAAGATAAAGGTTGTTATGGGAAGTAGTTCATGTGATTATTGAGGCTAAGAACTTCCAGGATATGCCAATGGCAAAACTGGAGAACCAAGGAAGCTGGCAATACTCATTTTGAATCCAAAATCCTGAGAATCTAAGGATTACTAGTACAGTTCTGGAGTTCAAAGCCCAGAAGACCTAGAGTTTTGATGTTCAAGGGCTGGAGAAAATGGGTGCCTTGGCTTCAGAAGAGAGTAAATTCCCCCTTTTTTTTTCATTCCTGTTCTTTTCTTTTTTTAAATATATCTGAGACTTCAGAAGTTTGGATAGTGCCTGCTCACATTGGTCATATACAGATCTTAGCTCTGAATATTTAAATGTAGTTATGAGTTAGAGAAAGAGTCATCAATAGAGGCCAGGAACAAGAACAAAGCTTAGAAAGAGAAGTTGAGGTGGAAGGCAAATAGGAGAGAAGAGAGTAGATAGGTAAGTAAAGGAAGATGGCAGTAGACACTGAAGACTCAGAAATCAACAAAGCTGAAAATAAGAAGCTATTGAAAGCTCAACACTGATGAAGACACCCCATCATACCCTTCATGACCCAGGGAACTTTTAGAAGAGGGGGCAGAAAAAATGTAAGAGCCACAGTGTAAAAATGAGTACTTCAAGGCACTGCCATCTGAACATCGACTAAGTCATGATCTCATAGTGGCTGTGGTTACCCCAACACGACCTGCAAGACCTGAGCCTGTCAACATTTTTACATAGTGAAGGAAAAAAGAATGATGCATAAAAGCAGAAGGACTACCTAGAAAGAGGAAGGCACTCAGTGGAATAGGGGTAGGGTATGGGAGGACAAATGAAGATAATAGGACAGGAATATAATCAAATGACAATATGTTCATATATTAAAATGTTCAATAGTGTATTTGTAAAAACAAATTGGGAAGGATGTAGGAAAAGGGGAATTCCTATATGCTGCTAGTGGGAAAGATAATTCAGCCATTATTAAAGTTAGTATGGAGTTTTCTTAAAAAAAAATGTGGGGGAACTGGGGAGATGGCTTAGTAGTTAAGGTACTTGCTTCCAATGCCTGACAACCCAGGTTCGATTCCCCAGTACCCCTGTAAAACCAGATGTGCAAAGTGGCATGTGCATCTGGAGTTTGAAGCAGATAGAGGCCCTGGCATACCCATTCTACCTCTTAAATATGTATTATATAATATAGTTTTTAAATAAAGAAAGAAAAAAGATAAGTCCAAGATAATTAATATGATGGAGAATGGAATTTCAAATGGGAAAGTGTGGGGGTGGGGAGGGAGGGAATTACCATGGGATATATTTTATAATCATGGAAAATGTTAATAAAAATTTAAAAAAAAATTTAAGGGCTGGGGAGATAGCTCAGCAGTTAAGATACTTGCTTGTAATGCCTGACAACCCAGTTTCAATTCCCCAGTACCCACATAAAGCCAGATGCACAAAGTGGTGCATGCATCTGGAGTTCATTTGCAGTGGCAAGAGGTCCTGGCATGCTCATCCTCTGTGTATGTATCTTTCTCTCTGTGTTTGCACACAAATACTTTTAGATTTTTTTAAATAAGTGTTTGGAACCAGTGTACTCAGGGCAGGTGAAGAATGCCAGCATGCTTGAAGCCAGTGCCCTCGGCTCCCTCCTTAAAGCCACCCTTGAAGCCTCACAAACAGGGTAGATCATGTTGAGTACAGAACTTCAGAATATGAAGACAAAGCAGAGGAATTGGATTAGGAGTCTAAAAACTACAGTACATTCAAAAAATAGTATTAACAGAATATGAGGAAATTGTGGGATACACTTAAAAGACCAAATATCCACACCATGGGCATACAAAAAGAAAAATAAACATAGGCTAAAGGCATCGAAAACATCTTCAATAAGACTATTGAAGAAAATTTTCCCATCCTTGCAGAAGGGATACCCATCCAAATACAAGAAGCTAACATAACACCAATTAGGAACAAATAAGAAACTTTCCATATCACATTATAGTTAAGATGCTAAACAGTGAAAATAAAGAGAGGGGCTAGAGAGATTGCTCAATGGTTAAGGCACTTGCCTGTAATGCCTAGTGACCCAAGTTTGGTTTCCCAGTACCCATGTAAAGTCAGATACACAAAGTGGCAGATGAATCTGGAGTTCATTTGCAGCAGCTGAAGGCCCTGGTGTGCCCATTCTCTCTGTCTCTCTTAAAAAATAAGTGCTAAAAGTAGCAAGAGGAAAACAGATCATTACATATAAATGTAAACCCATCAAAATTGCCTTTAATTTTTCAATAGAAACTCCAAAAGCCAGAAGGGCTCTGAAAGGATGGAAAACAACCTTCCAAGCAAATGGAACTAAGAAATAAGCAGATAATGGCTATACCACTATTGGACAAAATAGACCTCAAAAGAGACAAAGAAGGCCATTTTTTACTCATCAAGAGAACAATCTAACAAGAGGATATCACGATCATAAACTTACATGCACCAAACACAGGTATACCACATCTTATAAAGCAAAATCTAGTTGATAACAAACCAGATATAAATCCCAATACCATCTTAGTATTGGACTTCAATACCCCACTATCATCAATAGACATATCATTCAATCAGAAAATCAGGTAGGGCAGAGAGATTGCTTAGTGGTTAAGGCACTTGCCTGTGAAGCCTAAGGACCCAAGTTCAATTCCCCAGAACTCACATAAGCCAGATGCACATAGTGGCACATGCATCAGGAGTTTGTTTGCAGTGGCTAGAGGCCCTGGCATGCTCATTCTCTCTCATAAATAAATAAATGAATTAATAAATAAATAATAGAATCAGCAGGGGGAAATGGAGCTCAACACCACTACAGACCAATTAGACCTGACATCTACAGAACATTCCACCTTAATTCCACAGAATACACATTCTTCTCAGCAGCTCATGAAACTCTCTCTAAAATAGACCCTATGTTATGACATAAATAATGCGTCCATAAATTCAGGAAAACTGTCATAGCTCTCTGTACTATATCTGACCACAATGCATTAAAGCTAGAAGTCAACAAAAGAAACAAGAAGAAATATACCAACTCCTGGGGACTGAACAACTCACTATTAAGCAATGAATAGGTTATGGCAAAAAAATTAAAAAGGAAATTGTAAAGTTTGTAGAACTAATGATAATGAAAACACATCATACTAGAATTTATGGGATACAATGAAGGCAGTCCTAAGGGGAAAATTCATAGAACTGAATGTCTTCATATAAAAAAACAGATCCCAAATTAATAACCACTCACCTAAAGGCATTGAAAAAATAAGAACATTCAAATCCCAAGAGCTCCAGACTGAAAGAAATAATCCAGATCAGAGCAGAAATCAATGACTTGGAAATTAAGAAAACAATATATTAATGAAATGAGCTAGTTCTTCAAGAAAAAGGAAAAGGTTGATAAACCCCTGGCCAGTTTTATCAAAAGAAAAAAAATAGAAGTCTCAAATTAACAAGAACAGAAATAAAATGGAGAGGTCACAGCTGACACCAACAAAATTGGAAGAATCACCAGGACATACTTCCTAAACTTCAATTCCAAAAAAAAAAAAAAAAGGGTAATATGGAAGACATGGATGATTTTCTACACACATATCACTTACCAAAACAACTCAGAGCAGATAAGCTTCCTAAACAAACCTGTCATATCCAATGAAACTGAACATGTAATTAAAAACTTCCCAACCAAAAAGAGTCTAGGACAAGATGGATTCTCAGCCAAATTCTACCAAACCTTCATCAGAGAACTAAAACCACTTTTTCATGGGGTTGTTTTACATATTTGGCAAAGGAAAAATGTTCCCAAACTCCTTCTATGAAGCCAGCATTACTCTGATACCAAAACCAGACAGAGATACGAAGAAAAGAAAATTATAGACTAATATTCCTTATGAGCTGAGACATGAATGTCTCAATAAAATCCTTGAAAACTGAATTCAAGAGCACATCAAAAGCATTCCACCTTGATCATGTAGGCATCATTCCAGGGATTCAGGGATGCTTCAAAATTCAGAAATCAATAAACATAATACACCTCTAAAATATCTTAAATACAAGAACCACATGATCATTTCAACAGATGTAGAGAGGGCCTTCAACAAAACATAGTATGGCTACATGATCAAAATACTAGAGAGGGCTGGGGAGATGGCTTAGTAGTTAAGGTGCTTTCCTGTGAAGCATGAGGACCCATGTTCAACTCTCCAGGTCCCACATAAGCCAGATGCACAAAGTGATACAAGGTTGCACATGTGCACATGGGTGCATGTGTCTGGAGTTTGATTTCAGTGACTGGAGGCCTGGAATGCCAATTCTTTCTCATGCTCTCTTACTTTCTCTCCCTCTCATAAAAAAAAAAAAAACAACCAAAACCTGGCAAGACTAGGGATAGAAGGACTCATATATCCACATAATAAAGGCTATATAGGGCTGGAGGAATGGCTTAGTGGTTAAGGTATTTGACTGTAAAGCTAAAGGACCCAGGTTTGATTCTCCAGGACCCACATTAGCCAGATGTACAAGGGAACACGTGTCTGGAGTTTGTTTGCAGTGGCTGGAAGCCTGGAGCACCCAATCTCTGTCTGTTTCTCTTTCCCTCTCCTTCTCTCTCTCTGTGTGTCTGCCTCTTTCTCTCTCTGTCTGTTGCTCTCAAATAAATAAATAAAAAAAAAATAGGGAGAATCTCCAAGATATAAGAATGGGAAAAAGACTTCCTAAATAGGATCCCAGTAGCCCAGAAAATTAAAAAGCACCCAACCAGTGGGATATCATGAAACTCAAAGGCTTTTAGTACAGGCAAGCATATCATAAACAGAGCCAACAGACAAGCCACAGAACGTAAGAAAATTTTTACCAACTATACCTCTGACAAAGGCTGAATATCTAGAATCTACAAAGAACCATAAAAAAGTAAGCAATAAAAAACCAAACAATCTGCTCAAAAAAATGGAGCAGAGGGCTGGAGAGATGACTTAGCAGTTAAAGCACTTGCTTGCAAAGCCTAAGGATCCAGGTTTAATTCCCCAGGACCCATGTAGGCATGATGCACAAGGTGGTGCATGTGTCTGGAGTTTGTTTTCAGTGGATAGAAGCCCTGGCATGCCCATTCTCTCTCTCCCTCTCTCATTCTCTCTCTCTCTCTCTCTCTCTCTCTCTCTCTCTCTCTCTCTCTCTTTCTCTTACTCTCAAATAAAGAAATAAAAATGCTTTTTTAAATGGGGCAGAGAATTGGGTATGGTGTAAGACACCTTTAATCCAAGCACATGGGAGGGAGAGGTAAGAGGATCACTGTGAGTTCACAGCCAATTTGAGACTACATAATTCTAGGTCTGCACCCTACCTCAAAAAAAAAAAAAAAAATGGGGCAGAGAACTGAACAGAGAATTCTCAAAGGAGGAAATACAAATGACCAATACTCATTTAAAGAAATACTGAATATCCCTAGGCATCAGAGAAATGCAAATTAAAGCAACTTTGAGTTTCCATCTTACTCCACTAAGGATGGCAATCATCGAATAATCAAATGAAGGCTGGAGAGATGGTTTAGCAATTAAGGCACTTGCCTGCAAAGCTTAAGGACCCAGGTTTAATTCCCCAGTACCCATGTAAGCCATATGCATAAGGTGGTACATGTGTTTGGAGTCCATTTGCAGTGGCTAGAAGCCCTGGCATACCCATTTGTTCTCTCTTTCTCTTTCTCTCCCTCTCTCTCAAATAAGAAAAGAAATAAAATATTTTTAACAAACCAAATGACAATGGCACACAGCCATTGTGGGTAACCAATTGCCCTCTGGGTGGACGTGAGGTTTTCTTAGTGGGGGAGAACTCACAACTGGTTCTGGAAACCAAGTCAGCACCCCATGGTCAGGAAAATCACATTACATAGAGAGAAGCCCTCAATGTTCCCTGTACAAGTTGAGTGGAAAGCCTCATCAAAATGTCTCTCAAGCTCCTGGGCATATCCCCCTTTATCAAAACTGCTCTCACTCTTTGTTGGAAAATCTGTTTTACAGATGGCAGAGTTTACCTGAGAGATGCAAAGTCTATCAACGCAAGACAGCCAAATGCTCACAATGAGATGTTCCACCTCTACCACATGTACCAGGGTCCAAAAGAAATTGTACAGGAAGCAGCAGCCTGAATATCACTCCCTGTGCTAGCCCAACATCCACATCCAGGAAAATAGCAACAAACACTGTGGTGAACTGAAACACATCATAATAGAAATACAGAGGCTACAGAGAAGTCAACACTAACTGATAACACACCTGCCAAGGCTCAGGGACTGTTGTGGAAAAGGAGGCAGGAAGATTTTAAGAGCCATAAAGCTGGTAGAAATGACCTGAGGCACGGCTCCCCCCCAGAAACAGAGGCCCTAATTACCCCACAGTGACACCACTAACCCTCTATGGAGGGTCCACAGGGAAACAGGAACTGGGGGAGAGGACATATTAAAACCTAAATTAAAAGATAAGAAATACCTTATCCTAAACAAATACATTTCTTCCCCAAAGCAGCACAGCTATCTCAAAATGCTTGCAAACCTTTTCGTGTGTCATGGGGCTGATGATCAAACCCCAAAATCTCGTTCATGTTACACAAACTGTCTACTATATCCCCAGGCCCATTGTAAAACTTATTGAAGAAGAGAAAAAGATGACATGAGTGGGGAGGGTAGGTGCTATTGTTCTGGTACATTAGGCCATAACACTTCCCAGGAGTCACTCCATTGATAATTCTGATCCCACGTATCTCAACCCTGGAAATAAGTGTCCCTTCACTGTGCTGCTCTGGGTCCAATGTTTCAGGAAACAGAAAGACTACTTTTCACAATCTCTGTGAAAATGAGCTTTATGTCTGTATTGGTTACTTTTCTTATTGCAATGACAAAATACCCAACAAGAAAAATTGAGGAAAGGGGATGGAGGGATGGCTCAGTGGTTAAGATGCTTGCCTGAGGACCCAAGTTCTATTCCCCAGGACCCACGTAAGCCAGATGCACAAGGTGGCACATGCATCTGAAGTTTGTTTGCAGTGGCTAGAGGCTCTGGCATTCCCATTCTCTTTTCCTCCTGCCTCTCAAATAAATAAGATATTCTTTAAAATGAAAAAAATTAGGAAAGGCTTATTTTGGCTATTAGAAGGCATGTCACCAGAAGTGTGAAGTATCTAGTCATACTGTAGCTGCAATAAAGGAATGGAGAGAGGGCTGGAGAGCTTGCTCAGTGGTTAAGGCACTTAACTGCAAAGCTTAGTGACCCAAGTTCCATTCCCCAGTTCTCACATAGAACCAGATGCACAGTGGCACATGCATCTGGGATTTGTTTGTAGCAGCTAGAGGCTCTGGCATGCCCATTCTCTCTCTCTCTTTCTGTGTGTGTGTATGTGTGTGTGTGTGTGTGTGTGTCTTCTCTGTCTCTGCTTGCAAATAAATTTAAAAATATATTTTTTAGAAAGATTGTGAAGGGGGAAATGGGGGAGGAGAGGGAATTATCATGGATTATTGTCTATAATTATGGAAGTCGTCAATAAAAAGAAGTTTAGGGCTGGAAAGATGGCTTAGCAGTGAAGGTGCTTGCCTGCCAAGCCTAAGGACTCATGCTTGACTCTCCAGATCCCACATAAGCCAGATGCACAAAGGTGAGGCAAGTGTAAGGTTGCACACACCCACTAGGTGGTGCAAGCGTCTGGAATTTGATTGCAGTGGATGAGGCTCTGGCTGCCAATCTCTCTCCCTGTCTCTGTCTCTGTCTCTCTCTAAAAAAAAGTTTTTTTTTTTAAAGCAAAAAGTTTTTAAAAAGAAACAGAGAAGTAGGTTGCTCTACTTACTTTCTCTCTTTTATTCAGTCCAAGACTTAAGTGCATGGAATGGTGCCTCCAACCTCCAGGAGATTCTCTCTTCTGTTAAACCTCTCTAAAAATGACCTTATGGACACTCTCAGTGTTCTGTCTGCCTACCAGGTGATTCTAAATCCTTGGAAGTTGATAATCAAGATTGATCATCACAAGTCCATCCCTTGTTAACATGACACATAAACACACCACTTTTTCTCTTTATATTCTAGTCTTTTAATTTATATTTATGTTTTTTTACAAATTCTTACATATATCATATTTTGAACATGTAGACCTCCTTACCCTCTCTTATATACTTTCTCGCACTAAACCTCTTCTCACCACTGAAAAAGATGACTCCCTTCCCCTAGCAGTCATTAACTACCATTAGCTCCTTAGGGAAGGATGAAGTCTCATGAGCCCTTCCTCCATCCATGAACTTCTAAAGCATATTCTTCAAGAGTAATGAAAATGATACTAAAAAGAAGATCAAAGATAGAACCAAGTTGGTTAATATGACATATCTGAATTTTGTTCTGCATAAAATGGAAATTTCCACTTTATGGAGACCATTTTAGTTCAAGTTCTTCCCAATGCAGACTGTAAGACAAATACCTGAGTTCCAAGTAATTCATTTGGAAGGAGAGGCCAGAAAACATCCCCAAGGGGAGTTAAGATGTAGGACTGGAAAGAGAAAGGTCTTAGTTTGGAGCTGTTGTAACAAAGTCCTTTACACTGGGTGGTTTTTCTTTTTTCTTTCTTTCTTTTTTATTTTAGAGGGAGGGGGAGAGAGATAGAGACAGAGAGAGAGAGAGAGAGAAGAGAATTGGCCCTGAGGGCCTCAGCTACTAAAATCGAACTCCAGACACTTGTACCATCTAGTGGGCATGTGTGACCTTGTGCTTACCTCACCTTTGTGTGTCTGGCTAACGAGGGATCTGGAGAGTCAAACATAGGACCTCAGCCTTCACATGCAAGCACCTTAACCGCTAAACCATCTCTTTAGCCCTGACTAGGTGGTTTTTAAGCAAGCAACTTTAACTTCTGAGCCATCTATCCAGCCCGACTAGGTGGCTTTTAAATAACAGAAGTTTATTTTTCATGTTCTGGTGGCTGGAGTCTGAGATTTGGGTACTAACATGGCTGGATTCTCATAAATGTCCATTCTAGGTACAAATAGCTGACTTCTGGTTATATCCTTACACGGCAGAGAGGAGAGAGATGACTTTGGCATTGTTTTGTAAGGGCAGTAATACTACTCATAAGATCTCTCCCCTCATGATCTAACCATCTCCCAAGATCCCACCTCCTAATGCTATCACAGTGGAGGCTAGGATTTCAATATATGGATTTTGGAAAGACACAGTTATTCAGTTCATAGAGGAAGAACACAAAGATCCTGGGCTTCAGTGTGTGTGTGTGTGTGTGTGTGTGTGTGTGATCTGAATGTGTGTAGCATACCTCAGGATTTTCCCATGTAGAATGAGGAAATTGGGGCATTTATCCAGCAATGTCTATCTCTCATTGGCTGAGGACTTCTCCTTGGTATCAACCTTCTGACCTACTACCCTACTACAAATAGAACATACTCTTGTAGCCAGGGAAAACCCTCAGAAGATGTGAGTGGTGGGGGTGTCATATAGTATTATTTAGAGGAAATATTGATGGTAACAGACTTTATTAAAGTATACGTGCAAGTTAAAATTTCAAGGTTTCCATTGAAAGAATGAAAATAGTTTGTATAACTTCTAAACTAAAAGGAAGAAAAGAGTACAAAGAGGGAAAAAAAAAACTAACTAATAAATAGAAGCATCAGATTGACCTGGGCATAGAGGACAGGCAGGCAGTAGACCCGTGAGAGAACTTTTTACAAGCTCCCCAGAATTTTGGGTACCTTCTGTTTAAGAACTACTTGAATATGTTCAGAGCAACAATTTACATGGATATCTGGAAAACTGTCATGAGAAATAAGAATGTAGCAGAATAAGCCTTTGGTTTTCCAACATCAAGGTTGCACTGGGACAGCTCCATACATGGGCTCTCTGTGATGGATGGGATCTTGTGCCCACAACTATATATAGTGCTTATGGCCTTTACCATGGTCCTGACTGGAATCCAACCAAATGAAGATCCATTCCTTTCCTTCAGAAATACCAACATCTCCGGAGGCTTGATCCCACAGACACATACATTTTAATGTGAGGTAAACAAATGATACTGCTTCTCTCTTGAGACCTGTGAAAGAAACAACAGAAACCCAAGTCAGAGTTACAAGGAATGCTCTAAAGTGCAGGGCAGAGTGCTCGGCTCCTAACCATGCTGCACCCCCCCACCTAGCTGTGCTCTAGTCTTTCCCTCCTCTCCACCATCCCTCCCTTGGAACACTTGCCTCCTTAGAAAGAAAGAAATTCCACATTCCAATTCCTTCTTCTTTCTTGCAAACTCTATGGGTTTCTTCTTATGGAATGTAGTGGGCCTTTTTATGACCTCATTCTTTAGAAAATCAAAGCATCATAGTGATGGTCATAGCTAGAGCGTGTGGTAGGCACAGCCCTTCCCATTTCCACTCTGATGGTGATGTCATAGCTGAAGGAATTCACCAGGGATATGGCCAGGTTCTGTTAATTTTCTTCCAAAAATGAAATGTAAATAAATCCTATTATTGGAGGTGGGTAGATGGGGGAACAGAAATGATAGAGGGAAGATCAAATAAAACAACGAATGTATGGGCTGGAAGAATGGCTTAGCAGTTAAGACGTTTGCCTGCATAGCCAAAGGACCCAGGTTCGAGTCCCCAGGACCCACGTTAGCCAGATGCACAAGGGGGTGCATACTTCTGGAGTTCGTTTGTAGTGGCTGGAGGCCCTGGCACACCCATTCTCTATCTCTCTATTTATCTCTCTCTCTCTCTGTCTCTCTCTGTGTGTGTCAAATATATAAAAATAAAATATTTTTTAAAAACTAAGAATGTATGAAAAAGTCATAAGGAAATAACTACTTTATAAGCTAGTTAAAAAGATAATCAAAAGAGTTTGAATGTGGGTAGATAATGCTGTTCCAAGAAGTGATAGGTTATTAAATGAAAATCCCATTGCCAGATATAGGATACTTATAGACTGTTGTCACCTCTTGGTTATTCACCAGAAATAGAAGCTAGGACCCACTGCTAAATACACAACACATGTTAGTTGTAAGGACAGTGGTAAATCAAGCTGGAACTTAGCTGGAAGCTTCCTCTTACTGATTAGCTTTGGGCTAGAGAGGTGGCTCAGCAGTTCAGGCACCTGCCTACTGGATAGCTGCTTTCATAGTACTGAAAGATGTGATGCAGGTGGCTGGGGCAGGGTATAAAAGTCATCAACAGTCTTATTCAGCAGGGGATCTTGCATTTTACAAAACTTCAAGGTAATCTATGCCTTGGTACAATTGTAGCATGACTATTATGAGGGACTATTATGAAGGTTTTCAACTGCTTTCTGATTGGATTTGAGACCCACTCCAAAGGAAGGAAGCCATGTTTGGAATTGTAAAGCTGGTCAAATGTCCATGGATTTGGAGATAATAAGCCCTAAGAGGGGAACACTACTATCGTTTTACTAATGAACATGTGCTTTGTAAATATTTATGTGTTTGCCCATAGATTAGTGCTACTCTTAGCTTTGGTCAAAGAAGCTTCATTTTCCAGTGAGTGGCTATCACTCAGAGACTCATAACTAGTCAAAATACTTATAATAAGGGCTGGAGAGATGGCTTAGCAGTTAAGTGCTTGCCTGTGAAGCCTAAGGACCCTGGTTTGAGGCTCAGTTTCCCAGGACCTACGTTAGCCAGATGCTCAAGGAGGTGCACGCATCTGGAGTTCGTTTGCAGTGGCTGGAGGCCGTGGCGCACCCATTCTCTCTCTATCTGCCTCTTTCTCTGTCTGTCACTCTCAAAGTAAAAATATTTTTAAAATACTTATAATAAGTGATTTTTGACTGCTCAACCATAAATCCCATCCTGGGTGACAATCTCCCCACAGCTGCTTCAACTCAAAGGCACCTCAGTCATCCCTCCAAGACTCAGGGAACATTGGTAAAGAGCATGGAAAGCTAAGAGCTGGGAGAAAGAGAAAAACATTGTGGAGTGCTGGCTTCTGGATTTGACATGACAGGGCCATTGTACTCATGGACTTACAGCAGCTGTGACTACCTGCACAAAACATGCACAACACTAGGTCAGTAATTGTTGCGGTAACATTCTCATTGCCAGGGCAAACACCAGACTAGAAATAGCTTAGGGGAGGAGAGGGTTTATTTTAAGCTTATAATTGCCATGAGAAGCTTCATGATGGTGGAAGAAGTTGGCTCACTTCATCATACATCCATAGCAAGAGACAACATCCAGCACCAGCAAGCACGAGATGACTCGCAACACACAGGGCTAGACCCAACTCCAAGGCTCACCCCTGGTGACGCACTTCTTGCAGTAGGGCTCTAGCTCCCAAATGCTCTTCTAGGTGAGGACTAAATAGGAAACTTAGTCACAAACACCCAAGACCATGGGGACATTACAATATTCCATCATGGATGGGAGAGAAGCTCAAAAGGCCCCACCTCTCCCTGAGAACATCTTGGCAGCTAGGGGTTGCTGGAGGAAGGAGAGATATTTTCTTTGGTGTATAGCGACTAGTAAGTTACCTGTGCTCTGATAAGCAACCACTCACCCATGTTCATGAACTACCCTAATAAAACTCAATGAATCCCCCCAAAATTACATGAATGTAGGAGGAGGGCTAGTTGAAAAGAGGAAGGGGTTCAGTGAAAGAGGGACAAAAGAGTGCGAAAGGGATGGATATGATTAAAATGTATTATATATGTTATGAAATTATCAAGAAATAATTTAAAAAAACAGGCTGGGGAGATGGCTCAGCAGTTAAAGGTACTTACTTGCAAAGCCTTCCAGCCTGGGTTTGATACCCCAGTACTCATATAAAACCACATGCACAAAGGGGCATCTGCATCTGCAGTTCATTTTCAGTGGCAAGGGGCCCTTGGTACATCCATATTCCCTGTCTCCCCTCACAAATATAGCTATTATGAGGGTTACTGATGAATTTTTAAAATTTTTCAAGAAACAAAATCTACTCTTGAAATGTTTTGTTTCTATAATTTTCCAGGGAAGACTATACTAAAAGACCTATTGCCTATGTTAGGGCTTACTCTCATTATAAGCCCTCACAGTAGCTGAGGTTATTGTCGACAGCCCAGAGGGCTGATGTCAGATGGATCTCCTGTTCCCCATATGCCCTCTGTGATGGAAGGCAGGAGGTGAACAGGGATTTGGTTTTCAGGAAAACCTGTACTCAAGTGTGAAGACTAAAAATGCATTTTTGCTTCTTGCCTTCAGTGTAGACCAGAGGAGCTGTCTGCCTTCTAACAGTTTGCATGACCACTCTAAAATATAATTTTGACAGGCAAGACTGAGCTGTGGACTGATCGATGGCATCCAAGCATCTTTTTTGACACTTCAAATTATAAAAGGTATCATTTGTCTTGTCTTGTCTTTGATGGTATCCAATTATTGTGGGAAATATCTTTCCTGGGGTGATGCAAACACGTTTTCCTCCTCAGATGGGGCAGACGACAGACCAAAGGATGATTATACTAAACATTTTGGTGAACCAGTGAGTTTATTGGGGTGACTATGGATCAGGGTGAGGGGTTGCTTACAGGAGCAATAAATGACTCAAACGCAGCCAATGACATGAGAGGTCTCATCCGGTCCTGGATGACAACCTTCCCATAGCTGCTTCAACTCAAAGGCAGGTCAATCACCAGGCAGCCCACCTCACTGTAAGTGAGGACTCGTGGAAGCTGTCTACCTGCAGCAAACTACGTCGCTAGCAGGCAGCTCCATCTGCGTCTCTAGCACACTCAATCAGTCTTGAGCACACTGCAACACTTACAAGGAGCTGAGTTGGAGAATTTCATCCTCAAGCAGCTGTTTCCCCTTTATGTAGCTATAGGGTGGGTCTTACAACCCCTTCCCAGACTTGTTGACTCTCTGGGTCTCTGGAACTTCCTTTCTGCCTCCCCAACCCCACCTCAAGGGATGTTTCAGTTTCTAGCTACTATAAACTTGGAGAGTGGTTGAGTGACCTTTAAGATTCCAGTCTCACAGACTTGACTCCTGAATCCCCAGAGCCTCCTTTCTCTCTTCAATTTGGAGGAATCTGTTACACAACACCAATTTTTCTCATAGCCAGTATATGATAGAGATTAAGATGCATGCAGTGGAGAGGTCTTGGGTGATAAGGGTGAAGGAAAAGTGAGGGGAAATTACACACTAAAGACAGAATGAATCAATACCATAGAATCCTTCCTCCTGGATAACATTCTACTAGATGCAATCCTCACTAAAAAGGATATGGGGACGGTCCTGTCAGAAGTGGCCTGTAGAAACAGGAGAAATCTTAATCCTAAAACCATGGGCTCAGGCTTATAAATCCCAGGGTTAGAAATGGGTTACCCCCCAAAGTGAGCTATTGGTCAGGAGACACAAATTCCCCCAACAATGCAGGCCATTGCCAAAGCACGTGGTTGCCCATCAGAGCTAAAAGGTAAGACCCTATTGCTGAAGACACCACAAACTGCATTCACAGGACATCAAGAGACCACAGTGGAACTGAGAGGGAACCCAGTTCCCTCCTGGCTAGCTCCCATAGCACTTTATGGAAGTTGCTGGGAGATAATGGTCACGAGCAGCTTGAATAAGCAGGGGATCCTACAAGCTATGAAAGCAACCAGCTAGCCTAAAAGAACACACTTGTGCAATAGTGGCACCTAGCCTATGTGGATACCCAAGTGCTCTTGGATTGGACACTCTATGGGAAAGAATTCTTGTCTGGTACTGGGAACCAAGTCAGAATCTCTTGGGTAGAAAACACATAGACTCCAGAGAGAAGCCCCTACTGTTCTTTGGCTAAGAAGAGTGGGCTCATATAAAAAGCCTCTCAAAGACTTGTGCTTATCCCTTGTAGTCCAAGCTGCTCTCACTTGTGTTCAGAGAATCTGTTTTATTTAACAGATGGCAAATAAAATCCAGTAGATTCCAAATCCATTAATATGAAAAGAAAAGATAGCCAACTGCCAACCAAGAATGAGAAGCAGCTTGGACTAAAGGAAATATGCATAGGTATTGCAGACACTTTTTGGTGCATGTGTGTAAGCCCACTCTTCTTAGCCAAAGAGCAGTGGAAACTTCTCTCTGGAGTCTATGAATTTCCTGGCCATGGGATTCTGAGTCAGTTTTCAGTATTGGATTCAGTCCTGTGCCGCTGAGCAGGTCTCATCTCCAATCAGAGAACAGTTGGTTACCCAATCAGGGGCTGTGTGTCACTATTGTACAAGTGTGGACTTCTCATCTAGCTGGTTGATTTCATAGCTTGCAGGTCCCTTGTTCATGCTAATGGTGACCATTATCTTCCAGCAACTTCCTTAGTACTTTTGAGCACTAGGAGGGTTAGCCAGGAGGTAACTGGTTTCTCTCAGTTCCAGCATGGTATTTCGGTGTCCTGTGGTCATGGCCTGTGGTGTCTTCAGCAATAGGGTTCTTATCTCTTAGTTCTTGCAGGTAATCTTGTGCTATGGTAAAGGTCTGCACTGTTTTGGGGACTTCACAGGTCTTCCTGGCCAACAACTCACTGTGGGGGCAAGAACATAACCTTTTTAAAATAAAATAAATATAAAAATATTTTGAAAATCACTACAACCAGGATCTTAGGCTTCTTATTCCGGGAGAGCCCTCAGCAGACTGGGGACAGGTGCATGTGCCACTTTGTACACCTGACTTTATGCAGGTCCTGGAGAACACAAACTGGCAGGATTTGCAAATAAGCACTTTTAACCACTAAGCCATCTCTCCAGCCCCCATTTTTTTTAAGCTTTCTTTTTTTAATTTTTATTTATTTATTTATTTATTTGAGTGCGACAGACACAGAGAGAAAGACAGATAGAGGGAGAGAGAGAATGGGCGCGCCAGGGCTTCCAGCCTCTGCAAACGAAATCCAGATGCGTGCGCCCCCTTGTGCATCTGGCTAACGTGGGACCTGGGGAACCGAGCCTCGAACTGGGGTCCTTAGGCTTCACAGGCAAGTGCTTAACCGCTAAGCCATCTCTCCAGCCCCATTTTTTTTTAAATTATTTATTTGCAAGCAGAGAGAGAATGGCTGTGCCAGGGTCTCTAGCCACTGCAAACCAACTCCAGACACATGCACAAGGGTACTGAGGAATTAAACTTGAATCATTTAGGCTTTGCAGGCAAGTGCCTTAACTGCTAAGCCATCTTTCCAGCAGGCATGGTTCACTCTTAATGATGAGGGAACATTAACCAAACTGAAAGACATCTATAGCATAATCTACCAGGAGTCTTTACAATTTTCACTGCCAGCTTCAATACAGTTGCTAGCAATTTTTATTTATTTATTTACTTATTTATTTATTTTAGAAAGGGGGAACAGGGAGAGAATGGGTCACCAAGGCCTCTAGTCACTGCAAATTAACTCCAGATACATGTGCTACCATGAGCATCTGGCTAGCATAGGTTCTGGAGAACCAAACCTGGGTCCTTAGGCTTCGCAAGCAAGTGTCTTAGCCACTAAGCCATCTCTCCAGCTAGCCAGCAGATTTTTCATTGTAAACCTACCTGGTTTTCTGTATTCTAGCTCAAAAGGGGTAACCTTACCTTTCCTTGCTTTCTACTTCTTCAAATATTGGCCAGAACACTGTGGGTTTTCTCAGTTTCTCTGAAGCCTTCACCTCTCCATGCAGCTTCATACAAACCTCCATTGCTGCATCTGTCCTCGTTCTTTTTTTTTAATTTTTTTTTATTTATTTTATTATTTGAGAGCAACAGACAGATAGGGGGAGAGAGAATGGGCGCTCCAGGGCCTCCAGCCTCTGCAAACGAACTCCAGACGCGTGCGCCCCCTTGTGCATCTGGCTAATGTGGGTCCTGGGGAACCGAGCCTAGAACCGGGGTCCTTAGGCTTCACAGGCAAGCGCTTAACCGCTAAGCCATCTCTCCAGCCCCTGTCCTCGTTCTTGAACTCTAAGCTCAACAAGCCTATTTCTCTCTTCCTACTACCCATCTCTCTTTGCAGCTGGGATTTATAGCTTGCTTACCCTGTTGTTTTTCTCTCAAACTAATAAAATTGCCCTCAATCTTCCAAAGAATATTTTTTTTTTCACCATCAGGAGGCAGGGAAAGAAAGACTAAGAAGGCATAATTACAAATGACAGGTGGGTTTCTGGAGCAAGTCGTGGGCCAGAGAAAGGACAGGAATGGGAAACTGGTGAAACCCAAACAGCTGTGTCCGGTGTTAATTTTCTGGTTTTGATGATGGTACTATGGTTATTATAATGTGAACATTAGGGGGTTCTGAGTGAAAGGATAGATGGGAAAAATTCTTGGCTACACTGTGAGTTCAAGACCAGCCTGAGCTACTGAATGACATCTTGTCTCAGAAGAAAAAAATGAAAGAAAAAAATTTTAAAAAAGAAGTATAATATAGGACAATTCATTGTAGGTTCTTTACAACTTAAGAAAGGAACTGGAATATCAGAGTAAAGCTTGTCCTGATGGCAAGATGTATCACTGATTCAATAAGAAGAAACACAGAGAATATTACTAAATCTGATAATAGCTGTGTGATAGAACAACTATTTATATCCAGTGGACTGGTCTTAGGATACCCCCAATCTTACCTTTCAAAAGCGTAGTAGGTAACCATGTAGTGCTTTCTTTAGCTAAAGCAGTTGTAATACCTGAAATATTGATAAAAACACATACATCCTAGAGAAAAGTGTTGACATGACTCAAGAATGCACAGGGAGCGAGCAGAAAAATGTGCACATTTTTATTATTTGAGAAATACCAACAGTCAATCCAGGAACTTTTTCTAACCCTAGTCATTCCTTCAGGTGAGCGGAGCATTGCTTGTTCCTTGAATTTGTGCCAAACCAGTGTTCTTACAGGCCAAATGTCTAGGATTTATTAGGTGACAATACCAAGAAGAAGGGCGATCACATGAGAGTTTCCAGCCTCATTGCTGATGCACATCAGGGTTTTTTCATCATCATCATGATTCATAATCTAAGAAAAGTGACAGTTTAATTAACACCTTCAATTCCCACCATGCTTGGTGAGTTATAACATTTCCCCAAATTACTGTAACAGCAATACTGAACACTGATTAAGCATCTACCAGGAGAGTGGGATGAATGCAAAGGGCCCAACCAATCAGCATTGACCTAAAGAAAAATCTAGAAATTGGACATCAGGATAGAAAAGAGGTATTGAATTTTAGGCATATGAAAAGACTTTTGGGCCAAAGACCAAGGCAGCTCCAGAGCAGTATGGGGAGGAATGGGAAAACTGCTGTTCAGCCTTTAAAAAAAATGATTTATTTATTTATTTGAAGGAGAGAGAGAGAGAGAGAGAGAGCACATCAGAACCTCTAGTCACTGTAAACAAACTCCAGACTCATGCACCATCTTGTGCATCTGGCTTTACGTGGGTTCTGGGGAATCGAACCTGGGTCCGTAGGCTTTGTAGGCAAGCACCTTAATGGCTAAGCCATCTCTCCAGCCCACTGTTCAACAAGAATATACGAAATTGTTGTTGGGGATATAGCTCAGTGGTAAAGTGCTTGCAGAGTAGTGCAGGGAGCTGGGTTCCATCCTCTGCGCTGCATAACTAAACCACAAACAACATACAACAGTTCCTTGATGAAATTTTACTTGAAACAGTATGCAGAACTGTCAGGACTTGGGGAGAAGCTAAAAACATGAAGCTATTGCTAATAAATGAGCTGAGGCTCATAGGGTGTGCTTATCCTGGGCCAGTGCTAAAGGCTTTGTATGCTTGAATTATGTACAAATTGTATGGCACATGGTGTTACTTTCACTAGGAGGAAATGGCCCATCTTATCTTTTAGAAACAGATACCTGAAATTTCAGCAGCCTCTAAAGTGCCCAGAGTTAATATAAAAGTCTTCTATTGGTGCATGATACAACCTCAGACCACTTCATTTCTTTCATATACATGCATTAAACTATTCGTGTCGATTCTATTTCAGTAACTTTCATGCCTTGTAAAATCTGAAGAAGAACATTTTAAATTGGTAGGGTGTTAAAATGTTTAAGGAAATAAATTTGCTTTTAAGATTAGTCTTGAGACAATTCATGAAAGTTAGATTGTAGCATGAGTGTACATACTATACATGTTGGAAGGAACAAAATGGGGAGGGGATCTAAGAATGGGTAGCTGCCTGTCAGATCCAACATTTAAATTACAGTTTATTTTCCTAAGATCATTATTAAGCATTTCATCGTGTGGTCTTCTCTTACTTTTCAGCCTCACAGGTGAACGTGGGTAACAGCAGGAACCTCTCAAGTTTGAAAGTGAACATGCAGGTGGGTAAGATCACCTTCTGTGTTTTGCACTTTCTCAATTTGAACTTGCTGGGCTCCCCTGCAAGATGGATTTTTATCGCGTTTCCTCATTTGATTAACCCAGCTGTGGTAATTGTTTCAGTACCCCCCCTCACACAGGCAGGCAACCTCTCCAGCCCAAGGGGCCAAGTCTCCATTAGAGCCTTTCATTGCACCAACAGGGCTAGGGAGGGCGTCTGACGATGGTGTTCATAATTGCTTTGTCTAATTGCATAGAATCAGGGTGGGAAACTTTAAAAGCGTGTTTTCATCCGGAGTGCTGTTTCAATTTGCCTTGTTAAATTATTTTCTCCTGTTGCTGATATCATGCCTAATTTTATGAAATGCCATCCTGCCCTCAGAAAGGCGTATTTGGGAGTGGGGAGGGGTTTATCTAAGAGCAAATGCTACAGCCCATCTCTTGCCCCTGACCTGGCCTGGATGTCCATTATGACCAAGGTTCTACTTTGGACAAACATGGCCCACAGTGACTTCAGACACCATTACTTCTCTGACATGGAAGGCAGCCAGGAGGAAGAGGGAAGACTCTGGGGGAGGGTCTCTTCTCTAGATCCTTCCTGAGTTAGCAAGGGGGGAAACAGGTGAGGGAGGGGCAGGAGACCCCAAGCAGACTACTTCTGTAGATCAGGAAGCTTAATTCACAGGCCCTTCCCATCCCATCCTTTATATTTATATTTCAAACTAACTTCCTTTAAAACCAAAGGTGTTTTTTTTTTTTTTTCTGAGCAGTGTTCTATAGAGTTATTCAGCCCCTCAGAGGAGTCTCTGGTACCCAAAAGACTAAGAAATTTGGGAGGTACCAGAGTAATTATCAGGCTTTCTTCCCTCCCTTCCTTTACTTTCTCCCTCCCTCCTTCCCCCTTCCCTTCTTCACTCCACTTCCTCTCTCTATTCTTGAGATAGTGTCTCACTCTGTAGCCAAGATTGGCCTTGAACTCACAGCAATGCTCCTGCTTCTGCCTCCTGAGTGTTTGGTTTATAGGTGCCATCCACCAAGCACAACCAGTAATCATCATTTCTGAGTGTTCCCCTCCCCTACTTCAATCCCAACTAAGTATGCAGGAAGAAAGTAACTAAAACTCACAGTATTCAAAAACACAAACTTTATTATTTGTGTAATTGTGCCCACTCTGAGCCAGTCTGAGATATATGTGATTGACATCATGGAGTACATGAAGGGACAAGTCCACAAGCTCATTCCCATTCCCAGCCCTTCACCATGGCCAATGATTCCGGAGTCAGCCAAAGATCTGGGAATGGGAGTACTTGCCAAGTGTGTGTGTTGCATGCATGTGTGTGTGGAAGCCCAAGGACAATTTCGGGTTATCATTCCTTAGGAATGCTGCCCACCTTTTTTTTTCAGACATGGTCTCTCACTGTTTGGAGTCTGAAGTAAGTTAGATTGGCTGACCAGCAAACCCCAGAGATCTGCCTAGCTCCATCTTACCAGCATAGTAACCAGCATAGAGTAGAAGTGTGTTCCACTGTGTCCTGCCTTTTTATGTAAGTTCTGGGATCAAACTCAGGTCCTTCTGCTTGCAAGGCAATTACTCTGACTGACTGAGCCATCTCTCTAGACCTGAGTTAACATTTTATAAGCGTTAAGAGGCAGTGACACATTCTTGTCCTCTTAGAGCTCCAGACAAATGCTAGATATGACCTACAACATTTATACTTTATCCTGGAGCCACTAGCCACATGTGCTTATTCAGATATAATTTAGTAGGAATTAAATACAATTTCAAAATCAGTTCCTCAGTCATATTTTCAGTGCTTGACAGACAAATATTTGTACTGAAGTCACACAAGAAAGCACACTTGTTGAACAGTTCCATCTGGGCAGAAAGGGGCGTTCACCACACTACTAGTTACTCTTCCCATTGCTGCAAATGAACACCCGACGAGAAATAGCTGCAGGAACGAAGGGTTTATTTCCGCTTACAGCTGCAGGAGGTACAGCCCATCCCGGCAGGAAGGGCCCAGCAGCAGGAGTGGTTGGTTGGTTACCTCTCATCTAGTGAGGAAGCAGATGGGAAGTGGGAGATGGCCGTGGGGCACAAAACCTCAAGGCCTGCCCCAGCGACCTATTTCCTCCAGCAAGATCCCACCTCCCAAAAGTTCTACCACTTTCCTAAGTAGTACCACTAGCGAGGGACTGAGTGTTCCAACACGTGAAGGTATGAGGGACAGTTTACACTCAAGCCTTCAAGCCACACCAACTGCCATGTCCACCCCTTCACTTCAGAGTCTGGTCTGTGCCTGTCCCTCCGGCTCCCTCCTCTTCTTCCCTGACCTCTTAGTCTCCCATTCTCACTCACGTCTAAACAGTTGACGCCCACCCCGTCAGCTCACCCAAGTCAACCATGAAGGGCAGGTTTATCCTTTTCATTTTGTTAAGTCAAGGTCTCCCTAAGTAGCCCAGGTTGTCCTTAGACCACAATCCTTCTGCCTCGGCCTCCCGAGTGCTGGGATAACAGGCATGCACCACTACATCCAAAAAGCAGTGGGAAACAGGTTCAGTTTAAGTAACTAACTTGTCCAAGGTTATACATGGACAAAAACCATTTTCTGTTGTTGGTACAGACTTCTAAGTATTTATGACAGTGACTTGACAATGATTTTAGAGATGGTCAAGTTCACCATTTGCTGTGTCTCTGGCCAATAATCACTGTGGGAAGTGCATTGTGAAGAGAGCAGAGAAACCCAGTAAGTCTCCTTTCTCCACTGTGGGCTGCCTATCTGTCTGACCTTAGGCAGACTGTTTTCCTCTCAGCACCCCAGTTTCCTCATCTGGAAAATCAAGGGAGGGAAACCATTACAAAAACAGTACTATGGCTTCTTCCACCTTTACCAATCAACATATTATTTTGGATTACTTTTTAGCCTTATGGCTCTTGGCTGACTTCTCCACTGATTCAGGACCATGTTAAAGGTTCCCTGTCTTCATGTTGGAATGGGAGTAAATCACTCCAGCAGGCTTCCTACTGATAACAGAAGGGCATCACAATGAGACACTTGGAGTGACATGTTCCTTTCTGCCCAGTCTGGCTCCACAGCAGCAGCACCTGCACCACTGTGAGAATGACAGAAATGGAGAATTCAGGGTTGTCATATTAGCATCTGTATGATAGGAATCCCCAAGTGATTCATGTGTGTCCCACCCTTTGATAAACTGTGCTCCAAGCCAAGACAAGAATGAACACATCTCACCTGTGTGTGTTGGAGGGAGGGGAATGTCGCAGATGAAGTGACTTGTTCACAGGTCCAACCCTCTGACCGACTCAGTGTTGGAGTTCCCTCCATGAGCAGCATTGTATTCTCTCCCCCCTTGCCTCAGAAATGTGAGAATGTGAGGACAGCACTTTGGAGCCCACCAGAGAGACCTGGGGTGGAGGCGCGGATCATCTCTTTCATGGTCTCTCTTCTCCATCTCACCAATGCTCCAATGGAAGCTCACTGGCACAGAGAGGACTTTCCATGCATGCCTGTGACCTTTAACATTCGAAAGCAGAACAGTGGTTGTAAGATACACTCAGAGTTAGGTGGACTCTGGGCAGTGTGTTCCTGAGTTCCTGAATGGCTCAGGACATTGCTGCGTGGCATCCCTGGAGTCCACAGGAGGCCTGGAGAAAGATCCTGTCCATCTGCATGGGGGAGGAAGAACAGCCCTTCACAGATTATAGGACTCAGATTAGAACAGGTGGGACTTAATACAAGCCCCTGAGGGACCTGTCCCTAGAGACACATAGAAGCATGCTGTGCTGCTCGAGGGGGACTCTTGTCTTCGGTCCTGGGTTGTTGCTCGTGAAATTTGCTGGGGAAAAGGGAATGTGTGGGAAGCTCCAATGATAGAAGGCAAGGGCTGGGTTCTCATTCTCATAGTTTGTTATGGAATTGTTCATTTGAGTGGATTTCCTCACAAATGCATGGTCTGGGCTCAACTGCCTGGCTGAACTCCCAAGTCTGTGGGCTGAACGTCCAATTCTGCAGGCCTTCCTAGGCTTTGAGGAAAGAGCGGCCAGCATGCACCCTGACTGCTTCCTATGAAGACCGCAGCAGTGAGGCAGCCCCTTGGCAATGACAGAAGACAGAGGAAGCCGACTCACTTTGCTTGTCCTGGCCCATGTTGTCCTCAGGGGACCTGGACACCACCCCCCACTCACTTTTCAATGAATAGTTAGCTAGGAGAGGGGGAAAGGTCTAGGGGCTGGGAGATGGCTCAGTCACTGCTCTGCAAGCATGAAGCCCTAAGATGGGGTTTTCAGCCTCCACGTGAAAGGCCAGGTTCAGTGACATGCGCCAGCTCTGAGGGGGGTGGAAAGTGGAAAAGCCCCTGGACTGGTGAGCTCCGGGTTCAGAGAAATACCTTGTCTCAGAAAATAAGCAGGTTGTGGTGGCACATGCTGGTACAGTAGGATATTGCTGAAGAGGCAGAGGCAGGAGGATCAGGGGTTCGAGGCCAGCCTGGGCTACACATTTTAGCTGGGCACACACCTTTAATCCCAGCACTTGGGAGGCAGAGGTAGGAGGATCACCATGAGTTCAAGGTCACCCTGAGACTACATAGTACATTCCAGGTCAGCCTGGACTAGAGTGAGACCTGGCCTTCAAAAAGCAAAATAATTAATAATAATAGTAATGTGGAGCATAATTAAGACACACAGTGTTGACCTTTGGTGTGCACACACACACACGCATGCTCATGCCCACATGTACCCACACACAGGTGAATACACACACACACACACACACACACACACACACACGTGCAAAAATAAAGTCTAAGAAGTTCAAGATAAAACAGGCAGACAGAACAAAGTACCATCGACTGGGTGCTTTTTCAGCTAGATATTTACCTCTCATAGGGTGGAGGTCGGAAGCCTGAGGTCCATGTCAGAAAAGTTGGCTTCTGACCTTGCATGTGGTGTTGCCTCACTATGTCCTCCCTGAGCTTCTTCTCTCATGTGTGTCTGTGTCTTAATGACTTCCCTAATCTTAACTGAGTTACCTCTTTAAAGACCCTCTCCCCATGCAGGGTGAAGACTTCAACCTGCTCATTGTGGAGCACATGGAGCTCTGCGTCTGTGGCCTCTTCTAGGGGATGACAGTATGTTTCACACAGTTCCTAACACTGCCTGTACTGTGTGTCCTGGGTCCTTTACATGTGAATTGAAAGTGAACACCTAAGCCAGACTTCAGAAAAGCCAACTGCCCACAGGTGTTTTGGACCCAGAACCTGATCAACAGGGAGTCTGCTGAATGGAGGGTGCCTAGCTGACCTACTCAGATCTTCCCTCTGGGGAGTCAAAGATAGGTGCTGTCCTTGGAGAAGCTTTGAGCTGCTAATGGTGGACAGGTAGGTCATTGGTCTTGAGGACTGAGCCTGAGGGACCAGGACCCTGCTTCCAGATCCAATAACAGTAGCTGCATGAGTATGAGACATCAGAGTGACCCACCAGTGGCTGGTTTATCTTCCTGTCCCCTATCACACTTCCTTACCACGCAATTCTCTGATGAGCACTGATAGACATAGCAATGGTGGATGTTCACTTCCCAGGAGCAGATCATTGGGTCATGATCTGTTCATGACCTCTGAGAAGCCAGCAGTAGTTCCAGGTTAAGTCAGACTGAGACCCCAAGCATCCTGTCTCTTGGGTAATCCCTGTGCAGACCTAGGATCAGGGTTCACATTCAGTTGGTTGGGGTGAAGGTTTCAGTCAGGATGAAGAAGGCAAGGAAATGAGTCAGGGCAAGGAAGGAAGCCAAAACAAGCCATCACGTGAGCATGCTGCCTTTGAGGACCACTGGACCCATCCACCTGGGGAAGTTGGGCTTTTGATCAGCACCTCCACCTGGAAAGGCAGGAGCCCATGAACTTCCAGCACTGGCCTCCATCCTGTCCTGCTCCTCCAGGCACAGACCTGTGGAGCTGGAAGCCCTTGCCGCCTGAGAGAGGCTGCGGGCACAGTGCTCCCATCCACAGCGCCACTTCTTGACCTGGAGGAGCTGATGTCTTCATTAGTTGGGTGTCCTGGTTATTTCTGGAAGTCACCTTTTTGGTCAGACTAGAAGATGTCTGATCTTCTACCACAGGCACTAAACTCTACCTTATGAATTTAACTCCCCTCTCTGATATTCATTCCATATAGTTCAGCTTCCTGAGGGACATCAAGGAGGTTATTCTGAAGTATAGTCAGCAGAATTTGAGAAATCTGGAGAGGCCAACAGCTAAGTCCTTACATAAAACTTCTTCCAAAAATTCTTATAAATCTCACAGCTTAGGGACATATCACTCTACCTTTGATGAAAAAAAAAAGCTACCTTATTTTCCTTTACCCCACATCAGGTAATTAAGTGATTATCTAAAAGACAGGATCATCTGGCAAATAAAAATCTCTGTTTCTTGTCATGGGGGTGGGGAAGACAGAAGATGTCACCAAAAGCAGAGATAGAAGGGACCAGGACAGAACCCCCAGCCTCTCCCTCTACCCTTCAAAAAATTGTGTGTATATGGGCGCATGTGTGGGGGACACAGAACAAGGGGACAACTGTACTCTGTTTGACACAGGGTCTCTGTTTTTTTGTTTTTTTTTTTTTTTGTTATTGGGAAGAGCAGACTAGCTGGGATTCTCCTGACCTTATCTCCTATCGCCATAGGCAAATTAGGATTACAGATACATGCTGTCCAGCTTTATGTGGGTTGGGAATATGACTTCCAATGAGCCCTTCTAAGTCCCTCTCCTTTCTTGAGGTAATGGGAATTTAGGGACTGAAGGGTTCACACATATTAAACAAGTACTATTGGGCTACAACCCTCAGCTCAATCTTTTCCATTTTTATAGGACATTTGCTGGCTCAGAATGGTCACCTGGCACTTAACGGTAGAGGAAGTTCTGGGGGCTGGCACAGCCCTGACCTGCTGCATGGGGACTGGAGTGTGGCCTACAAACAGGGAACTGTTTAGCTGTCTCTGCAAGATCCTACTCAGTCTTCACCTGAGATGGGATGAACACCTCTGTGGATGTGTCTTCTGCTCCTAGGACCCTTTCTTTGTAAGATCTCTAGTTCAGGTGTGCAGGATTAATGTCTCTGACTCATGTGTAGGAGGATGGTGTGTGACCATCAAAGAGATGTGAGGCAACATCAGGTGTGTCAGTAAATGGGGGCAGTGACATCGTGTTCAGGTGTGGGGGTCAGAGACCTGTTTACTTGCTTCGATACCATTTTATGAAGGAGGTTCAAAGCACCACAGATGAAAAACAAGGACTGATTATTTTTGCCTACAGCTTCCAGTTGTTACCTTCAGAACTAGATCATTTAGTATTAGAATAAAACACATATCCTGGCAGAAGGAAACATGTTTTGGGGTGGTGGAAATGTTCTATGTCCTGTTGTGTTGATGACTGACTGAAACATAGATGTTACTATAGCATTGAGAGGGAGGAAAGAAAGGAGTTGGATACCCTTGGCCACTGCCTCACAGTTCAGGCGCCAAGAACAAGGGCAATGAGTTGTAATTCTCAAGCCGCAGACATCTCTCCATACTGCAGGTGTGTTAAGCAGCCCTCCGCGGTCCGGCCAGCACACGAAGGGGAAATCTTTTCTTATCCAATCGCTCCACCGCGCGGACACCTTGGGCACTGCAGACTCCCTATCTTGGCATCCACCCGCCAGTTTTGAAATGCGGACTATAAAAAGTAGAAATCAGAGTCTGGAGTTAAGACGGGAGGCAGTTCTTCCGAGCTGTCAACGACCCAAGCTGGGGTTGTAGACTGCGTTTCTTGTTCCTTTTTCTGGAGCTGGGCATGGGGAGAGGCGCTGAAGAATGCAACCCTCTTGGATGCCAGCCTGCTGACCTACGTCTAACGTCTAGGAAAGACAACCGGGTGTGAGTGGAAGTGGAAAGCATCCACTTTCCTGTGTTCTTTCCATTCCCAGAGCCCTCTGCTCCTTAGCGGAGACCTTAATGCAGGGTTAAGGTGCTTTCAGCTGGTGTGGGACGTTCCTGCTAGGGTCCACTAAGAGCCTGAGCCTCGCGTTGGGACAGCGTCTGCCCCAGGCAGTCGGATGGCGTTCCTGCCTGCGGCGCTCGCGGTGGCCTGGGGAAGGCGCGAGCCCTGAAGGGAGTCTGCACCGGCCTTTTAAGGCTGTCAGTCGCACCACTGCCTGATTGGGTCTGAGATGAACAGGGCCTTCTGGAGATCGGTGGGCAAGAAACGAGGGTGTCTCCTTTCTAGTGCCCTTCTCTTAAAGTCTGGGCCCAAATTAGAATCCCTCTTCCAGCCTCCCTTGAAACCCTGATGGGCATTCACTCAGCGCACCGCCCAGAGAGGCCTCTCCCCGCGGTCCCTCACAGGTGTTGGGGACTGCTCAGGATCGTGGAGGACGGGCCCTGATGCTGCAAACGGGACCTCTTCTGGCTCACAGGACCAGTTTGTTGAGGTCTACGGGGTGGGGACGGCTGGGGGCGCAGAGGTGGAAGAATGGGTGACTGTAACCGAGGAAAAGGAGGGCCTGCAAATGCAGATATTCCACCCTCCACCCCTCGCGGCAGGACCCGGCACCTGCGGGCTGTGGGTGGAGCAGCTGCTCCTGTCGTCTAACTCTAGCTCCAAACCACCGACTCCTCAGGGGACTTGGACCCAGGGCTGCACTTTGATGGCTCACCAAAGTGGGACCTCCGGAGTGGATGGAGCTGGGTCCTGGAGCTCTCCCAGGACAGGGCTTGGGGCTGGAGAGCGGGCTCGGGCGCCTCCTGGCGGCGACTTGTGGAACATGCTCTCCTGTCCTGCCCGGGCCAGGCGCACAGGACCCGCATTTCCCCACTCGTCCTGATGGCGGCGCTAAACCCTATTTGCTTCTATTAATGACGATCCAACCCCCTCCCCAGGGGGAAAAACAGAGCCCTTTAAAAACCACACTGGGTGGTAGCGTGTGTGTGTGGTGTGTATTGGTGAAAGCAATAAAACTCAGATCGCTTCCTTGGCGAGATAGCGGCGGCTATAATGCGCAGAGAGGATCAGGGGTTTATTTGCAGATCCTGGATAAAAGATGATATATCGACGTGGTTTAGAGTGTCACTGCGCCTGGCCTCTCAGGAAGCCACAAGTGCATATTTCCTGAAATACCACCCAACACAATATCTAATCCACATGCCACTTGAGCACTGGGAGGAGAAGTTCAACATCTCATAAGTTCGCACCCAGCTTCCAAGTTCTGAGAGAGGAGAACCCATCCCGTCAGGGCGGGGTCCGGGGGCAATGGCTTTTATCTTGGGCCCAAGCGACCCCTAAGCGATAGGCCTTAATAAATTCGTCTGAGAATTGTCCTTATGCTTGGCAAATATTGGATTAGCGTTTCAATGACCAGGCTCTTGAAAAGGCTAGAGAAATCCACACCAGGTCTCAACTAAGCCAAACAGTCAATAGGTGAGGAAAATAAGTTATTTCCCTGGTCTGATGGGGAGCGGTAATAAGGGGATGCCCCACTTTCATCCTGTAATCTGATTCTACTAAACGTGACAGTGACATTAAGGGAAAGGGGAGGGTACAGAAATCTGGACTTCTTGGCATTTCCATCAACTCTGTGGCACTCTCTCACAAAGTCCGGGGTGGGGGGGTGTTTCTATTTTTATTTCCACAGCCTAGTCTGGATTACTTGTTGCTGAGCAAATATACTGTTTATTTGGGGTACTGTTTTGGGGGCTGCTCTGGGGAAAAAAAGTGTAACCAAAATTATCTCTACCCTGCTCAGTGCCAACTTGGACTGTTCAGGGAAGGCCAGAATGGACTTATCCTTTGGGAAGCTCTATTCTGTCTGCAAATAAAATGAGGCAAGAGATATTGAGAATTTAGGAGAAGCGTCTCTCTCCTTTAACGTGGGGAGCACAAGGCTGCTAAAGAGTTTCAGAACTGGTTCCCCTGGCCCTGACATGACAGAAAAATCCCCATGAGAAACAAATGATAGAGTTCCCCTTAGCTTCTCCTTGTTGGTAACCCAGTAGTTCTACTGGGTGCAATTAGCCTTGGTACCTGCTATGGCCACAATGGCGTGGGACACCAATGCTGGAGGGCTCTCAGTCTCTCAGTACCTTCACAGTACAGAGTGGGAGCACAGCTGGGTTACCCAACCTTTTGAGACAGGAACCAAAGAACTGGATTTTCATCCCCCCTGAGGCCTAGGGGGCATAGGGTCTGGGTATCCCCAGGAGCATCCAATGGCTTCAGCATGTAACACCCAGACAGCAGAAGCCTACTGTCAGTCTGGACACTCAGTGCGGACACCAAGAGCGTAAACCTTGAAGGCAAGTGGAGAGGGAGAGAAAGAAGTGAGGGAAGGAGAGGGAGGGAGGAGACAGAGACAGATAGAGGGACAGAGAGGGGGCAGCTCTGTGTGTCACGGGGCCTAGGCAGGGCAAGCGCCCTCTGAAGCCATCAAAGACAGGGTGGCTTTTTTCCCCTCCTCCAACCTCCTCCCCAATAGATATAGCACGAATTTTTAATGCGTCTTCCTTTCACAGACAACAATACAGGGTTTGAAAGCCGGACACAATTTGGGTTTTGTGCGGGTCCCTCCTCGCGCTCCCTCGGCCCAGCTGGCCATATGGAATCCAGCATGGAGTCCGCGAATGACAAAGGGACCCAGTGACAGGCCCAACAAAACCCCAAGGAGACTTCTGCCTGACTCCGGGATTCACTGCCCGCGATAAGCGCACTGAATGGTGCTGGGGGTGGAGGCGCTTCTCCCTCTTCCCCTCTCTGTCCCCTGCGATCCTTTCTCTGTCCCTTTTTAATATGCACGCCTCTAACATCTCCAGCTCCCAGCTTTCCCATTGTGCGGTTTTGTGCGGCCCGCTGTAGATTGGGCGAAGATAGACTGCTGAAGCGGACCCCGCGAGGAGTGCGCTCCCAGGGCGCTAGGGTTAGGGCCACACAGGGCTACGAAGGCTCTTTTATTGACTCCATGGGGACCCAAGGGCAGAGAGGGGCGGGTGCCCGCCCATCTCCCTTAGGCCCGTGAGCTAGCACACCCAGTCTGCAGGCCTGTGGCCTCAATCCCTAGGCAGGGGAAACCTGCAAGAGTTTGGGCCTTCCCAATCCCCCGGAGGGCCAGACACGGTGGGGGTAAGGGCTTTTAGGATTATTCTTGGTGGAAGGCCTGGGCCACTCTGCACCAACTGAGTCTTTCTAGATTGCCTCAGGGCCTCCTGAAAATCCCTTTCCAGAGATTCGGAACCCTTGCCTCTCCCTAGAGGCCTAGGGTTTAGGGGGGAGTTACAGTTGTAATAGCAAGTGGTTGGGTGCCAGGGAAGGTTTGGGCATCTGGGTAATGCTCAAGAAGCGATTGGGAGGTGGAGAGACTTCTCTGGCTTTTACTAACAGCTAGTGAAAACCCCAAGCATAGAACAAAGAGTTTTGCAGCATTTAGGAAAACTACCCCCTTCCTCATGGTAGAGCCCAAAGAGGAGAACAGACCTTTAGGGTTTTTTAAGGAAGACTCTGTGCCCTTAGTGATTCAAGAGGCCTTGCGCAGGGCGGGAATAGTGTAATCACGTCCCTGTGCGCGTTGCGCTGAGTGCTATTGACATGCAGGTTTGGTCACACGGATAATCATGTTTGCTTTAGATATTGAATTAAATCTGATCGTCAACTGGAGGAAGAGAAAAAGTCAGCTGGGACCATTCCCTTTGCCCGGCCCCCTAGCCTCCCTGCTCCAGCGTCCAGGCCTGAGCTCTGCAGAGAACCACAGTTATTTCCAAATTGTCTGTCTCTGTCTCCCAAGTGCCCTAGAGCACCCTCTGGGCTCTGAGCTAGACAGCCCGGGATATTTTCCATTATCTGTGAAATAGAGGAATAGAGGAAAAAGATGCACCCTCTCCAATCCATCTGGCTCCCTGAGACACTACCCTGGGTGGCCAAGTGTATGGCAGAAATTGACTTGGAGATCTGCTTCCAGCGACAAGGGTGGGTGTGATGAGTTCTCTGTGCAGAAGGGAGGGATGAAACCTCTCGCAGCAAGACAGGGCTGTGTCTGGTTTCTTCTCCCGCACCTCAGCCCTGGAGGCCAGAGCCTGCCACACCACCTCCAGTCTTTACTTTCTAACAATTCACGGAAAACCATATGCCTACAAACTCTGGGAGGGGACAAGTCACAAGATCCAGTCCTGGCTGGAGACCCGGAAAAGATGGGGCGGCAGGAAGTGGAAAGCTGTTGTGGCTGGAGTGGCCAGTGGCTCGTGCTCCCGAGGATAAGAGTTTGGGGGAAGATGCTACAAACCCCTCCATCTCCAGGGCCCAGCACCCGGCGTGTAGCACCTTATAGACAAACTACTAGCACCCAAATCCAGCTTCCCCACCCCTCTCCCCAGCGCCCAGGCCTTGGAGCAGGCCCCTAGGAGTCCACAGGGTCACAAAGATTTTGAAAAGGGGGGTGGGGAGTAGAGAAAAAGCCACTGGGCTCAACCTTCGCCCCCTCTTCTTCTTCAACATGAGGTGAATCAAACGCAACCAAGTGAAAGTCATCGAGTGTAGTGGCTTTGACAGCTTTTCAGGCTGAATGAGCCACTGTGATTTGGGCAGGCGAGGGGGGCTCGTTCTCTTTGCCTCTGCGCTGACCAAAGTCACTTCCCCCACCTCTGTCTGAGGTACAGAGTGAGCAAGCCTGGAGAAGGGCCCAGAGCTCCCGGGCCTGCGGAGACTATGGGCCTAACCGCTGGAAGGTTGCGGGGCCCAGGGCTCCAGCTCTGGGGGATCAGTGGGTACGAGGCTTGTGGGGGGCTCCCCCTGTGTCCCCCCACCTGCTGCCCCTTGTCTGGCGGAGGAGGAAGCGCCCACGGGAACCTAGCAGGCTCCAGCTCCAGGGCCAGAGGCCTCTGGCAGAGCTTACAGTCAAACAAACGGGAGAGCTGGGCCTGTTTTCTTTTCCTTTTTTTTTTAAACACAGGATTTTTATTAAAATTCTTATTTAAAAAAATTGAAAGCTTTCAGCGCCCGGCGCTCTTGGGAAACCGCACAGAACTGCTGAGCTCCACGGTGTTGGGGGGGGGGGCGCTCAGGATCTGGAAAATGTGGCTCGGGGCTTCTCGCCTACACGTTTTCCTTTTTTCATAGTTGAAAATTGTACCAAACAAATTTTTTTTAAAAAAACGAAGAAAATGGAGGCAACGCAAACATAACCAGCTCAAAACAAACTACAAAGAACGGAGTTGGGCCTAGCCGGGGACACAGGCCCACACCCTGAACATCATTTGGCAACAATCACCACTGATATTTACAACGAAAAGCGAAATCTGCCACCAGTTGTCAGAACGTTTTACATGGCCATAAATATTTAGCATTTTCTTATAAAAAAGAAGAAATTCTCTATATTTAAAGTGTTCTCCACTTGCTTTAGAAGACGGCTGACAATATGGGCTACTCACACGAACATATTTTACAAAATTCACGAAAGCGGGGCGGGGTGGGGGGGTCAGTCTTTATCTCTGTTCAAGTGACGACTTTAACGTTGGTTGGCATGGTCTGGTCCCCCCACACACACCAGGGAGAGGCCAAGAAGCGGAAGCTGAGCAAACATTCTGTAAACACGGCCGAAAGTCCAACCCTCCCCAAAGGTTCAAAGGAGAGAGGGATGGGGGGCAGAGTCGGTAAATGGAGTCTGCCACTCCGAGAAGGGGGCGCAGGCAACCTCCCGGCGCCTCCCCCAAATGGAGCCGAGCATCACCTCGACTCTATAATAATAATTATAATAATAATAATAACCATCTTAAGGACTGAGTCCTCCTCGCCGCCGCCTCTGCCGCCGCCGCCGCCGGGGTGGGACCAGGGCCTGGGGTGTCAAGTCTCACACAGGGCGGCGCTCACCAAGTCCACTGCTGGGCCTGGACCAGGGGGTGTGCTGTCGGGTACTGGGGGGTGCTGGCCGAGCTGTACTGGGCGTTGTACTGCATGTGTTGAAGCGACTGCGCGCTGTAGGCCGAAAAGGGGATGCCCGCCTGGAAGGTGGCGGCTGCTAGGTCCTGGGCTTTGAGCGCGTGGCACGGTTTGCCATCTCTGACCAACACCGGCACGGCCACCCGGCGCGGCGAGGGCAGGGGCGTCACCTCCATACCTTTCTCGGCCCGGGCGCGCTTCATCTTGTAGCGGTGGTTCTGGAACCAGATCTTCACCTGCGTGGGCGTGAGGCGGATGAGGCTGGCCAGGTGCTCGCGCTCGGGCGCCGACAGGTACCGCTGCTGCCGGAATCGCCGCTCCAGCTCGTAGGTCTGCGCCTTGGAGAAGAGCACTCTCCGCTTCCTCTTCTTCCCTGCGTCCCCCCCGCCGCCCGGAGTCTCCTTGTCATTGTCCGGTGACTCGTCTGCGGAGGGCTCGGGGGACTTGGAACTGGAATCTTGGGGGGGCGCGCCGGCCGCTAGTCCGTGCACTAGGTGGGTGGAGGAGAGAAGCGCGTCAGGCGCCCGGAGGCCCAGGGCTACCTGAGACAGAACCCCCTCCCAAGCCCCAGGGATCCTCCGTGGGCCTCTGGCCCTGGCCAGTCCAGCCCAGTTTCGCTGCCTTTGCGGTGACCCCGGTTCTGCCGCGGTGTGCCTGAGTAAGCCTTATGGCTTTCCCAGCATTCAGAGGAGAATCTGCGTACTGGGGATTCCGGGTTCGAGTTTCTAGGGCCTAGGGGTTGGCACAGTGTGGGTGCTAATTTGGTGAGGAATGGCGCGTGGGAGATCAGCGAAGGTTAAAGGCTCCGGCCCCCTTAAGCCAGTTTCCTCTCTGTGGAGACGTGGGTAGATTTTTAAAACGAAAAACCCCACAATCCCAGCATTGATCTACTTGGCCGTTTAAGGCAGGTTTTGGGGGGGATTTCTGGACACCCCCCGCAAAGCACAAAGCGCCTTTATGATCGTGCAGGGGGCATGGCTACTTATACTCAAGCGGCCAAAGCCTGCTCCACCCTCTACCCATAGCCAGACATCGCTTTCTGGCTAGGTCAGTCCCTCCTGGCCATCAGAATCCAGAGTCTCTGGTTGACATCTACAACCAGTCCTTCTCGGACTGCTTAATTTCTTAGGTTGACAAAAATAAAAGTAAAATAAATAAATAAGTAAATAAAGACAGACAGACATCGTCTATGCCAGGGAGGCACTTGGCGAGGAGGAAAGAGGGTATCCAAACAATATTAAAAAATCTTAGGGACCCAGGCTAGAGGGCTCTGAACTTGAGTGGCTTCTTCCCCCAGGACTCCCAGCAGCGTCCGTCCCCGGCTACTGCATCAGGAATGTAGTCGAGGCCAAGTTTCGCTACTTACGGGAGTACTGGAGGCCCTCGGTGCTGGCCAGCCAGCGCGTGTAGGGGTTGTCGCTGCTGTCGTAGAAAGGGCTCTTCAGGGGCAGGCTCTGCACCGCGTCCAGCGCGCTCTGCCCCAGCGACCCGGCCCTCTTGGCGGGTTCCGGACCTTCGCTCTCCTCCTCCGGCCCTTCGGCCACCGAGCCTTCCTCATCGTTGGTGTCCGGCAGGTCCAAGATGTCCTTGACCGAAAAGCCCGTCTTTGTGTTGGTCAGCGACATGGTTCAGGACCCCCGCAATTTATAGCGCAAAGTTGTAGCTTCACTGGGTCAATTCTGGCTCTCCCCAACCCCGGCGGGCGGGGGAGGGGGTGGGGAGCGGGAGGGACGGGAAGGGGGGATGGGCTTTAATTATTGGGATAATTATTATTTAAAAAGAGAGAAGGAAACAGTGGGGGAAGGGAGGGGAAAAATCAAGCCCACCCAGCGCCTCTCTCTTCTATGAAAGCACGCGGAAATGCACGCGGGGACTGGCGGCCTGCGGGCCAGGCGCCGGCCGGCCTCAGTTTGTAACTCCAGGAGAGGTGCCAAGGTGCCGTCAGCTCGGGCTCCAGCGGCCGCTCCGCGCGCGGTGGCGGCTGGTGGCGAGGAAAAAATGGGCCATTGCCCGAGCGATCAGTCCATATAAGGCTGGGCTCCACTCACGAACCTGGGGAGGGGGGAGGGGGAAAAAGAGGGAGGGAGGAAGAGAGGGAGGGAGGGGGAGCGAGATAGGGGTGAAAAAAAAGGGAAGAGACATTAAAAACGCAAAGGTTGGCCACGTGTGGGCGGGTCTTGGGAGTCAAGTGGATGAAGACAGTATTTGCAGATGTGAAATTGTGGGTTTTGGGGAGCTCTGCGCTCCCAGCCAACGGCCCTCTAGAGCAAGATGAGAGGTGTAACGTGTCAATTAATTGCAAAGACGGGGAGAGCCTTTTTTTTAAAACTCAGTATTTACATACAAAGGACCACCGCGTCGCTCGCGAGTCCACACACTTGAAAGGGCCGTTTTAACAAATTGCATCTTAAAAGGGGGGGGGGGTGAGGGTGGATGAGAAAACAAAACAGAGACGACCGGGAGGAGGGAAAAAAGAATCCTCTTTAACATTCACTGGTTCCAACCTCCCCGCCCCCGCGCACCCGCCCCCGGGCTAGCCGGAAAATTGGCGATTTGTGGCGCGTTTGGAAAAGGGGGGAGGGGGCGAAGGCTGAGCTTCGTAAATCTCCCCTTCCCATCGCTGGTGGTTCCCTAAACAAGATCCGGTTCAAATGGCAAGAGCCCAACTTCTGTAAGCCTCCTAGGTCAATATTTTGGTTGAAGCTTAAGGATGAGTACTAGAAATGACAAGGCAAGTAATTGATTCTAGTTAACCGCGAAAAGAGCTGGAAACCCAGGAGAGGGCTAGGCTCCCGCCGGTCTAAGCCACCACCATGGACCCCCCCACACACACACAACACCTCCCTCCAGACACCTTTTTGCTAAAGACTCATTTATTTCCTTTGCAAATCCCCCCCCCCCCCGCTCCATTTCTTTTTCCTCTTTTTTTGTGGTCGAATTGAATACGCAGGTCACTTTTTTACTTTGCAGCCAATCTACGGAAGGGAGGAGGGAGCCAGCCACTCCAATTCCGCGGGTTTCGGACCCGCGCCCCGACACCCCGACCCCCTCGAGCTTCCCGTGGTTGAAGAGAAGGGCCAAGAGCCCCGATCCTTTCGGGCAACTCTGTCCTCCTCCCTCCCTCCCCTAGCCTCCCGTTAAAGGTGGTGCGGCTGGCAGAGAAAAGGGGCGGGACTGTGGCGGCGGGGAAGGGGGGCGGTGTCGCCTTCAACGGAGTTAAAGACCCAGAAAGCCACCCGCAAGGGGAAGGGCTGGCGGAAGTTGCTGAGTTTTTCTCTAGAGTTTCCTCCAAGCAAGCAAACCCTTTAGTTTCTCTTCCTTTTGCAACGCCCTGGAGTGCCGTGGGAGGACGCACTCCAGGCTCCCCAGTTTGCCATTAGGTTAGTGTGAACTTTCCTACAACGTCTTTCTATCCTGGGAACTGAACCTTGCCAGGCCAACCCTAGACTACGCTGGGAAGAAAAATGCCGTACCTCACTTACAGCACCTTCATCCAATATAAACTGGGGGTGCGGGAGTGTGTGTGCGTTGCGGGGGGGGTTGCTTGGCCCACCAAGCTTCTGTAGGGAGCTAAGCTTGGCGTGTGTGTGGGGGGGGGGGAGGCGTGAGAAGGAGGCACCGTGTAGGTCGCGGGGTCTTGCCTCCCCTACGGCCCCAGCCAGAGCCATCAGTGCAGCGAAGCCGAGCGCACCGGCGCGCCCGTCCTAGGAGCGCACAGCTGCTTGGCTGTGGCGGCGCCCCCGTCACCCCCAGGTTGCCAGCGCCGGGTGAGGGCGCCTCTCTCCGAGCCGCTCCGAGGCTTTCTGCAGCCCTGGCTGCCTCGCCCCCAGTATGTGACGTGGGTGACAATGGCTCAGGTTGGAGCGAGCCCCTCGTCGGCGCGTCCTGGGTGGTCGGACCCGGGCAAACACAAATACAAACCGATTGCTAAGCTGCGGACAATGAGCGAAATGTAGACAAATGTCCCGCTCCCGTTGGAAGCCTTTGTCCCAGCTCGGTTTTTGCATTTATTTCAGTGGCGAAATAATACATGATTGACGCTCTCTTTCAATGTGCCCTAACTGTTTGGAATAAATCTAAGGTTGTTCCTAGTTGTCATGGCATTCAACTCTTTTCAATGGACTATCTCTTCATTCATTTCTGAATCCGTCTACAATATTAAGGAAACCCCTTCATGTCGACGCTCCCCATTCCTCTTTCTCCTCCTACTTTTCCCCCCCCTTTCTCTCCCTTTTCCTGCAAGAATTAGAATTTGGTTTGAATCGTGTCCCTCAAACCTATTTCTTTCTGTCTTTAATTTTTTTTCCCCTTTCTAGTTCCTTTCTCAGCCTCCCTGCCTGTTGCCCCTCTCCCTCCTTTCACGTGGGAGCTTACTGCCCTGCCCCGTGGGAGGAGGGAAAGTCAGCTTTTCAGGAGTCGGGAAGCGCCCAGTTTGGATCCAGGGATAGGGTGGGCCTTCCAGGCCATTGTTACCCAGCGACTAAATAAATAACTGAAGAAATAGTTCCTCAATTCAAGCATTACGGAAAAGGCCCTCTCTTTGTCCCTGTTACTCTGCCCTGAGGGGGCTTTCTTGGGGACCAGGGGAACCTCCAAGAGTGGGGTCTGTGGCTAGAATAGAGCCCTGTTAGGCCAGACCAATTCTTAGGTTGGGTGGGAAAAGGGTCCTCTGGCAAAGTGTCCTTGTCTCTCTTCAGAGCCACCTTTTCAGTTTATGGGATGGGTGTCCGACCGAGAAGCAAGCCAGAGTCTGCTCTTTCCTGGGTCTTAGAACCACCTAGCTCTCTGTAATCCCCAACTTGGCTTCTCCATTCTCCAGGAACACTGGGCCATTCTTCTCTGGATCTCATCAGCCTCTCTGGGCCCTGCCCCCAACTCCCCTACTCTTGAGAGCTGCCAAGGTGTGAAGAACCCTGAAAGAAGGCTGTTTCCCTATGGGAACCCACCATTCAGCTAGGGGTGAGGGGAGTCATAGATGCCTTGAGCTAGGCCCTCAGCTCAAGTTCTATGAGGTGGTGCGGCCCCAGGGTTTGTACTTAGGCCTCAATCAGACCATCCACAGGTTTCCTTCCCCCAGCACCTGGGCACGTCTTCCTCCTGTACACACACCCCCTCCAAGCTCTTGAATAATAATAATAATAATTTAATAATAATAATTATTATTATTATATTTATTATTATTATTATTTTCTTGTTTGGTCTTGGGCCAGCTAGGCTGAGAGGGCGGGAGCTGGAGCAGGTTCCGGTCTCGCCTTCAATGCCTTTCCAGTGCAGACTAATGCCCAGTGCAGCTCTTCTCCCCAGGCACCTCCCTAGTCCATTTTCCCCCAATTCCTCCGTGGCCCCTGCGGTTTCCCAGCCCGCTTCTAAAGCGTTAACATTTGCAATTGAAAAGGCGAAGGGAGACCATTGGGAGGCTCATAATTGAAGGGGAGAAACTGGGCTTGTTAGAGGAAGATCATAAAATATAAGTCTCCCAGGAGCGGTCAGCGGACGCCAGGAAGCCCGCCTTGGCCCAGCTGGTGGCAGAGGTTCTCCGGCCCGGAGCAAAGTCTGGTGTCTCCTCGATTTCGTGGGCCTGTGGCAAATGCACCTCTTGTTCCCAAATTAAACAGGTGATTGCATCCCGAAGACTCCCCAAAAGGTTTTTCACAACGTGCCTTGGTCGGGGCCTTCGAGATACAGAGATCTCCTTCTCTGCGCACACACCCAGCAGGCTAAAAGAGCCCCGTCGTGCGACCCCTCTTCCTCGGGGGAGTGTGGCACCAATGATCACGCCGCCCCCACCCTGTCAGTTCAGCGCATGGGAGCTTTCGCTAAGTGCTTGCACCAAGTGTCAACACTAAGTGGACTTGCACTAGCCTCACCACGGAGAATTCTTTAGTAAACTATCTCTCTCTCTCTTTGTCTTGAGGCCAGGAGATGACACTGTACTAGGTTACCTCGATTTTGGGTTTGGGGCTCAGCTGCAGCCCACAGGCAGCTCCACAGTCCCTTCAAGAGGCCTTCTCCAGCCACAAACTTGGGGTAAGAGTGAATTAAGGTAGGTTCTGGAAGTTCTTCACCTAGTGTGCCCTGGGGCTACAGGGGAGACCTGTTTGGCATTCCCGAGTGTCTGGGACAGTTGTACACTCCAACCTGTGTCCCCAGAACAGCCGGGCCCTCCCTGCGCCGCCCACGGTCTTCATCATCATCATTGGGGAACCCAGGTTCACTACAAATTTCCTAACAGCTCTTAGGAGGGCACAAGATGAGTCGTGGGCTGGCGAGGAGAAGAGACTTTTTCTCCTTGGAGGCTAGGTCGCTTTTCTCGCCTCTTGAGGTCCGCTTCAGCTGCTGAGTTCCCGGACAAACTGAAACGCCGGCTCCCGCGGCAGGAGCGCGCAGCAACCGAGCTGAACAATCGCAGGAGGCCCAGGAGGGGAGGTGAATGTACACAGGCTAAGTGGCCCCACTCCAGGACAAGTGGCCCTCTAAGTCGGCCCAGTGTTTACCTGTTTACTTTCCAGGTAGCTCAAACACGATCGCCTTTTCTGCGCGCAGGAGCTCGGGGCCTCCGACCTGCGTTCTGGGCCTCTCTCAGGCCGGGGCTTTAAGCCGTTCCGGAGGGTGGGCGGGAGGGGGGGGATTAGGTTGGGGTGGTTCGAAACTTGAGCAAATAAGGCAAGGAAGAAAAACAGTAAAGTGGGGAGAGGCTTTGGCGCACGTATACTGGCCTCCGCGTGTCTGTGGATGAAGTGGCCCAGCTCAGATGGCATCCGACCCTCCCCCATCTCTGTTCTGGGCTTTAAAGGCCTCTTGGGAGTCTGAATTCTTGTCTTCCCTTTGTGGGCTGAAGAAAGCTTGCTGGGTAGGTGTGTCTTCCAGAAGTAAGGGCGAAGAAAGTGGAGGGGGGAGGATCTTGGGAGCCTGCTCCAAAGGGGGTAGGTGACCTTGAGGGGTCCTAAGCTACTGCAGCCCTAGTGCACCCCTCGCCCTCTTCACCCACAAAGCGCTTCCAGTCATTAAAAATACAAGGTCTTTTCCTTTTATTTGGAAACACTAATTTGTTTGACTTCATTTCTCTTATTATTTTTTTTTCTTTTTCTTCTTTTGGAATGAAAGGGGGCTGAAAAGAAACTCCTCTGCTGGTACAGTATGTGGTTGAACTCTTGGGCTCCCCGCGCATCCCATCTCAGATAACAACCTTCAAGTGGATTAGTTTATTGTCTGGTTAGTGCCAAGGTGGAAGCATTTGTCTTCATTCACTCCCGAAACAAAGCCAGCGCACCTTCCTGCTCCGCAAGGATTATAGGCGCCCACACAAAGGTTTTGTGAGAGTGGGAAGGTTTATTTTTATCTCGGGTTGTAGTCTCAGAGAGTGGCACACACTCGAAATCAATGGGGAAAGAAAATATCTACCATTCTGGTCCCTAAGCTGGGTGATAAAAGGCAAATCACTTAAAAAAAAAATGACAACTTCCAAAATGGGCCTGTGTCTGTTTTGAGATTCATGTGGGAGAGTGGGGACTGTAGGAGGCCAGGGTGTCATCTCTGCTGTCCCAATATGATAGGAATCCAGATTTCATGGTCAGGCTTGTCTAGGGGGTCAGTTTCAGCCTCAGTTGGCCTCCCCTTTTGCCTCTAATGCCAGGAAATGGAGGTCACTGTTAACCTACCCTGCCTGTGAGGGAAGCCTGGTCTCTGGCAGGCGAGCATCCCTTTCTCCATTAGCTTCAGGACAGATGGGCCAGGACAAGAGCAATGCATGAATGAAAACAATCTACGTTAGGTTTGAGCTTAAGGCCAGTTTTTCTTTCTTCAGTCCCTGTCATGGCATTGACTCTTAAATAGCAGGATGGGAAGGACAGATGAATGCCTCTCACCTAGACAGAGCCAACTAAGCAAGTGCTAGGTCAGTAAGTTTTCCTAACCCAAGGATTGACTTGCAGTTATCTTGTGGGAAAGGCTCGGCCTCTAATCCCCGCCCTGTGAAGAATGGAACTGATCTCCGGACCTAGAACCTGGGATCCCCAGGAGGAGAGTGAAGGCGCAGAAGCCAGACATCTAAGAGAGGTGCTTCCTATTCTTTTTCAAGGCCAAGTATTCAACCCTTTACCAATTATCTGCCCCCCCCCCACAAGAGTGAATATCTCCTGAGGATATAAATTGTAATAGAAATTAGGATTTCTCTTTCTATTAATCAGCCTCATTGTGTGGGCATAAGACCCCGAGGGTATATGTTAGGCCTTTGATAAATGCACTTTAATGAGATCTTTGAAAATGCATCCAATAAAATAAGAGGTGAGAAAAGCCGTTTAACTTTCATGGATGTTAAATTGAACACGAAATGTAGCTCCAGGCGGACTACAAAATAGAACGGGCCTCCCTCCAATATTTTCTTTAAAAACGTAGCTTTAAGCTCCCCCCTCGGGCTACAGGAGCCTGTTCTAGCCAATCCATTATCATCGCTTATTGGGGAACCAAACGCCACGTCCCTGCGGGCGAACCCCTTTGCTTTATTCGTTCGCGCTGCTCTAATGACTAAATATGTTACAATGAGATTATGCGTCCTCACTGTTGCCTTTAGGAACGTTCTTCCAGCAAGCTCAACCTTTCCCTGATAAAGGCGATTTCCGTGCGGGAGATTTGGGTTTCTCTGAGAAGCATGACACTGAAAGCACTTTCTTATCTGAATTTACTTCTCAACACGTGACAGAATCATTACCACAGGACATTGGGGAGCAAGCGGCCTCTCATGAGGGGTTTGTAGTATTAGGCACTTCAATGGGGACCAGGCAGATTGGTAGACCGCATAGGCTGCACGGCGCAAGAAAGCCGAGCTAGCTCTCAGCCCGGCTGAGGAAGACAAGGAACGCACCCACGCGGCCCTGGGGCACAGGACACCCAGAGAGAGAGTGTGTGTGTGTCTGGGCATCTGTCTCTTATCTCTACAATATGGGCACCAAAGGTTTTCCAGGACGCAGTGCCTCCCTCTTTCCACTCCATGGGTCACCCAAGTGGAGAAGGCGCGAGAAGCACAAGAAAAAGCTTCCCTGTAGAGCGTGTCTCTCCCGGGGCTGAGAAGTAGAGGGGTGAACAGAGGGGTCTCCCCTCCAAAACCTTGACTTCAACAGGCCCCATCAAGGTTCATTTCTAAGCCTCTGGCGGTCTCTACTGTCGCAAACGAGAACTGTCCGGCACCAGGAACAGCCGGGGCGACACTAATCCCCCAAACTCCAGGCCTGGGTCGCTTCCCCATCGACCACTGCGCACTGCTCCAGCCTGCAGCCCTGGCTGGTCTTGGCCGGCCACCCAGCCTCCCGCTCTTCTCCGCTCCCCGTCCCAGTCGTGGCCCAAGAAGGTCCCCCCTTATCTCACTAAGCGCCCCCTCCAAATTCCTTGGGACTCTGGCCTCGACTTCCATTCCTAATCGCGACTCCCACGAGGAGCAAGAGGAAGAGACTTACCCCTCCGAAGTGGGGGTAGCGGTCGGCCTTTCCGTACACTGGCCAGGGAAGCCGACAAGCATCCGGCGTGGCGCGGTAGGGAGGAGGCCGGCGATGCGCTCCGAGCGCCCGCTCCGCCTCCCACTCCCCGCGCGGCGGCGAGAGCCCCGCCGCACGTCCAGGCGCGTCTTTATCTCGTCCTCCACCTACCCGGACGCCCCCTCCCGCTGCGTCCCCCCCACCGCCGCAGGCCCTCCCGGGCGGGGCCGCGGGGTCCGCGGGGCTGTGTGTGCGCGCGCGCGGGTGGGCGCCGCGCCTCTCCTTCCCCCTCCGCTTTGGATCCTCCGCATCCGCCCAGGCCCCCTCCCTCCCCCACCCAGGGCCGCTCGGCTTTGCCTCCTCCGCGGGCCTCAAGGTGCGGCAGGTAAAACTTTTCCCGAAGGCAGATGCACCGCGGAGGAGGAGGAGGAGAAGGAGGCTGTCCTTCCCGGAGAGCCTCTTGCCCAGGTGACCGGGGGATTGGGGGGGGGGGTCAAGTCCCGGGAGGACTGGAGACACCCGGTATCTGCCCACCTGCTGCTTTCGGCCTTCATCGCTTAAGGGGTTCGTGGACGTCGGGAACCCGGCGAGTGAGGAACAGCGGGGACGCAGTTGACTCCCAACTCCGCCGGCACAGCTCGTGGGTGACTGCGGTGCCTCGAACCCCGCCTCTCCGCTTCGCTGCCGCGCGGGGACGGTGTCCAGGTGGTGGTAGCGTCCCCGGCTGCGGCGGAGCTTGGTGTGCGGGCTGGGGGGTCGGAAGAAGAGACCGTCGGTGCCGGGCAGCCTGCCGCGAGAGGACCCCGGGTTTTCCCCGCCGCGCCCTCGCTGCTAGACCGCGCTAGGGGAGGACGCACGCGGGAGCCGCGCGGGCCGGAGGCTCACCTGGATGGCCACCGAGCGGCGGCGCCCCGCCTCGGCGAGCGCGCGGATCCCGGCCGCCGCTGGCTGCAGAGCTCGGGCCTCCGGGGCTGCGGCGCGGCTGGCCGGCGAGCGCCCCCCCTCCCGCCGCCCGCCGCCCGCCGCCCGCCGCGCACCCCACCCTCCCGGCTCCCGGGCCGCGGCCGCCCGCTCGCCCGCCGCGCAGCCCCAGCCGAGGGGGCCGCTCCCCTGCGCTGCGCGCTCTGTTTGTTTTCCTTGCCCGACTGACGTGAGTCAAAATATTGGCCATATGTTCAGCGGTAATAAATTGGGTATGAGCGCAAACACACTTGGGCTTCGATGGCTCTTTCAGCTGCCACATGGCCGGCTTTGGAGGGAGGGGGCCCTGCTACCTGCCGAAGTCCCCTTCCTCCCCTTTCCCCCCCACCAAATGTGAGGTGGGTTCCCTCGGTGTCACCCCCCGGTGCTGGAGATCTGGGGACCCCGGGTCTCCTCACGCTCGCCCCTCCTCCGTGCCCATCAGTGCCTCGCGCTCTGCGGTTCCCGGCTGCTGGTTAACAAGGTCGCCATCTATAAATTGCTCGGTCGCTAGGACGCCATAAAACCAAAGGGCCAGATGTGGCACGTTATTTATGTGTGAAACCGCGTTTACACTAGATACGCGGGTCCCAGGCAGATAGCACGACTTCGCAGGAGGTCATAGACCTCTGGCCCTCAGCGCCAGGCTCCTCCCCTTCACCCAGTGCCCTCCCCAGTCCAGATTGAGGGGTGTCAGTCTTCCTGGGAAAGACAACCAGCTCTCTGCAGTCCAGGAAGAAGAAAGTGATTTCAGGGGATGTGTGCCAAGGTGCCACCTGTCCAGGATTAGAGGCAGCTCCTAGGAGCTCTCACTCCCTGACTCTCGCTTTTCCCCTAACCTCAGTCTGGAAGGCTGACTTATTTTCTAGGCGGCCCATAAAGTTGCACTATAGTTGGCATCTGAGGTTGGGGGTGGGTGGGTTACTGCCTCCTGAGATAGAAGTCAATGGGGGGAGATCAGGACCAGGCGTTAGAGAGGTTCACCTGGCTGAGGGAACGCCGAGATTTTTCCTGTCACATGTCCTTGGCCTTATTTAAATTAAAGACAGCCACTGAAGTCTGGCATGGGATGTGAAATCTAGCTAGCCAGTGTGCTTCATGAAAAGCAAGTAAATATTGTGTCATAATAGGAAACAATTGTTTTGCTTTCCTCCTGCAGAAGGCAGTCTCCACACTGCATGTCTCCCAAACTGATCACCTCACACTTTCCTCACAGGAATTCATTAGGAGCCACTGTCTCTCCTTGCCATTATTTTACTCTTTCTTGAAGTGAACCCAGTTCTCTCTGTGGTTAATAAGCACCGAGCCAGGCCCCCTACCTTCCTTTTCATCTTCAAAACACCTGGGGTTCCCTGAATGGCATCTTCCCTCTGGCCAGGGAAAATAAGAGATGAGAAATGTTACCCTACTGCAGGGAAAACCACAAGCATTTGACTTCACTATTACAAGTTACCCTGGTACTATGTTCACTAGATGACTGTCCTTAGGTGGCTGTTAAGGGTGAAAAATGATGCTATTGAGGGAAGGGAAGAATAAATGTGGGCTGGGGGTGGGGGGGGTCCATTCAACAGGTCAAGAAAAGAGCTAGATACCCCGCCCCCTCAACCTAAGTGTTGAGTATGGACAGGGCTTCTCTGGGTTTGTACCTCAGCGCCTCAGCCTGAACACCCATAAATATTTAGTTTCTATAGAAAATTCTAGGGTTACCCTCAGACCTATAGGCATTGTTGAGCTTGGAAACTTACTCCTATTTTACTTGTAGTGGTTCCAGTGAAGTTGGATGGGCAGCAAAGTGTTTACCAAGTCAGACTTTATATTATTTCTCTGGTAGAAAATCCTATTTTAAAATAGCAAATAGACCAAGGAATAAGCTAAATAATTGATAATACAAATATACTATAAAAAGGATGCAGTGGGGAGCAAGATTTAAGTGAAATTCAAGTGCTTGGCTACAACTTATGTGCTCTCTCTTTTTGCTTGTTTGAAAAGCTAGGGCTGACTTGGTAACACAAAATATCTCAGACCTAAACAGGTTCAGGCAGTCCTTAGTGTCCTACTATGTTATGCTATTATTAGTTTTAAAACATCCCTCTTTTTTTAAAAAATAATTTTTTGTTCATTTTTATTTATTTATTTAAGAGTGACAGAGAGAGAGAGAGGGAGAGAGAGAGAGAATGGGTGCGCCAGGGCTTCTAGCCACTGCAAATGAACTCCAGACGCATGCGCCCCCTTGTGCATCTGGACTACATGGGTCCTGGGGAATCGAGCCTTGAACCGGGGTTCTTAGGCTTCATAGGCAAGCGCTTAACTGCTAAGCCATTTCTCCAGCTCAAAACATCCCTCTTTTATCCATGAACTCGGAATTTACACTCTGGAAAAAAACTTTCTCCACAAAGTTCCCCAAAGAACATATTAGCTCACATGGTTCCTCTCTGAGAATTTACAAGTAAACAAAACAAGGACTCTAGGATGTCTGGAACTGAGCTACACTATCACTGGATGGTCTCAACGACAGTTCTTGAGCCAGGTGCCCTGGTTCACACTTGCAATTTCAACAGGAGGCTTGCCAGTTCAAAGCCAGCCTGGGCTACATGGTAAGAGTTTGTCTCAAAGAAAACAAACTCCCAAACAGAAAATGAGCCAAACCGAACAAAAAACAAACCAAAAAAATCATACAAACAGCTTTGCAGTGATTCCCTCATTGAGAAGTAGTTGCTTTTTCTGGGTGTTCAGGTTGCTTTACAGCCAATTCCATTGGGGAAATCAGAGAAGTTTGTCTGAATATCAGGTGGTGTCCATAGAGGTGAGAGCTGATCTGGACTCTTAAGAAAAGCCAGTACCTTTCCTCCCTCCCACTCCCACTTAACAGGGGTCAGGAAACTCTGCATCTGCAAATGTCAGGGTGTACAATGGTGGCTGAAGATGGAGATGCCCCTTTCAGGGCCCTCAACCAGCAAAACCAAGATATGCCCCTCCAACACAGAATCCAGACACACTTTTGTTGAGGGTGCACCTGCTTTTTTTCCTCCCATGCAGCCTTTAGTACAGCTGGAAGGGAGTCGGGCTTATGAAGTCCCTGTGCTCCAGGGGCCCAGCCCCCTCTCACCTCCTGCAGGAAACCAGTGTGAACAAACAGGGAAGGACATGGGTTGCTTTGTGAGAGTTGGCAGTACATATTAAATCTTCTAGAGGCAGAAAATAGATTAGTGGTGGTCTAGAATTGGAGGGGAGTCTGTGGAATGAAGGCTGAGGGGCATGGAGGGAGACTTGGGAATAATGAGAAAGCCCTCTCAAATTGACTTTGGTTATGGCTATACAATACCATAAATATAACAAAAACTGTACATACTAAATAGGTGTATTGTATGGCGTGTGAATTAAAAATATTTATTTATTTGCAAGCAGAGAGGGAGAGAGAGTGAGGAGAGGCAGAATGGATGTGGCAGGGCCTCCAGCCACTGCAAACGCACTCCAGATGCATGTGTTACTCTGTGCATCTGGCTTTATGTGGCTACTGGGGAACTGAACCCCAGTCATTAGGCCTTGCAGGCATATGCCTTAACTGCTGAGCCATCTCTCCAGCACCTGTGTGTGAATTTTATCTCAAAGCTGCTTGAAAGACCAATGCTTCTCCCTCTCTCTCTCTTTCTCTCTTTTGCTTTTCTTGAGGTAGGGTCTCACTCTAGCTCAGGCTGACTTGGAAATCACTCTGTAGTCTCAGGGTGGCCTCGAACTCATGGCAATCCTCCTACTTCTGCCTCCTGAGTGCTGGGATTAAAGGCATGCATCAGCATGCCTGGCTCTTCTTTTTTTTTTTTTTAAATATAATTATTTATTTGTTTGCTTGCAGGAAAGAGACAGAGAGAAATAAAAAGAATTAATACGGACATGCCAGGACCTTCTGCCACTGTAAACTCCACATGCATGTGACACTTTGTGTATCTGACTTTACATGAATACTAGGGAATTGAACTCAGGCCATCAGGCTTTGCAAACAAGTGCCTTTAACTGCTGAGCCATCTCTCCAGCCCAGTGCCTCTCTTCTTTATCTTTATTTAGGGTTAGAATGTAGGAGGAGTGAGGGAACACAAATGATCACTAAAAAAGTTTTCCATCTTCCTCATCTTTTGCTTTTCAGGCAGGGTGTCAGTTTAGCCCTGACTGACCTGGAATTCACTGTGTATCCCAAGCTGGCCTCAAACTCATGGTGATCTGTCTACTTTGGCCTCTTGAATGTTGTGATTACATGTCTGAACCACCATGTCTGGCTTTATTTTCCTTATTTTTATTCTGAAGATTATTATTATTTTTTTAATATATTTTTTAAATTTATTTATTTAAGAGCGACAGACACAGAGAGAAAGACAGATAGAGGGAGAGAGAGAATGGGCGCGCCAGGGCCTCCAGCCTCTGCAAACGAACTCCAGACGCGTGCGCCCCCTTGTGCATCTGGCTAACGTGGGACCTGGGGAACCGAGCCTCGAACTGGGGTCCTTAGGCTTCACAGGCAAGCGCTTAACCGCTAAGCCATCTCTCCAGCCCAAGATTATTATTTTTGAGACAGGGTCTCACAATATAGTCTAGGATGACCTCTCACTGTGATTCTTCTGTCTCAGCCTCCCAAATGCTGGTATTCCAAGAGCTTTCAAACACACAGAAAGTTAAAAGGATGGAATGCTTATTTGTATATGTTTTACCAAGAGTTAACATTTGTTGATGTGTTGCCACACATACTTTTATTATTGTAAATGCGTCTTATGTTTTGGTGAACAATTTGAAATTAAAGTTGCAGACATCTTGATATTTCACCCATGAAATATGTCAGCATTTCAGCAGGAATTTTCCAAAGATAAACCTTCCCCTAGTTCCTGCATCATCACTGGCTGGTGTCAGACCCAGTGCATGACTAGAGGCATGCCAGACATGTGTAGTAAGGATGTCTCATGTGTGGATAGGACATTGCGTCTTAACAGGAGCCAAATCAGCCCATGTGGATAGGGACTGGTGAGTCATTTGAGGAGTGAGTAACTCCTTGGCTTCAAGTTCAGCTTGCTTTGCCACTGTGTCCATGTCTTCTAAGCTCCCCAACAGCTTTTCACTCAGGTTTTTAACATTCATTGCCTGAACTGGGTGGTCTCTTCTGTGTTGGCTTGCTTCTTACTCTTCATTCCTGCTTCTTTATCTTCCCCTCCCCTCCCTGCCCACTCCTTCCTTTTCATGTTCTCCCCACCTCTCTACAGAATCTTATTATGTAGTTCAGGTTGGCCTCGAACTCCTGATTCTTCTGCCTCAACCTTCCTTGTGCTCAGATTACAGGCCTATGTCACCATGCCCAGCTCCTGTTTCTATTAATTTTGTTTTCCCCTGTAGTGTTTTATTTCTTTTCAGTCCATTCTAGTAGTGGGATTGAGGAACACTGCCTTAATGGCTAGCATTCGGGTCACTTTATTATTCTCCAGCAGAAAGATAAACAGTTGAAGATTTTGGAAATTTGAAATGGAAAATCATGTCACTTTCCAATGCCATTGGTTTAGGGGAGTATTGCTACCCCCCCCACTCTTTTTTCTTTCTTAATTGTGCTGGGGTTGGAACAAAGCCACATGCATGCCAAGCACATACTCTACCACTAAGCTACACCTTTAGCCCTAGAAGTATTGCATCTTAAAGGTCATTGTCATTCTTTGATTTCTAGTTGGAGGTTTGTGTCTCCATGACATATTTCTGTTTTGGATAAGAAGCCACTGGGCAGGAGTTGGGCTGGGTTGCATTGAATGCTGTAGTTAGGTGGGGCCCAGGTTCAAGGCACTCTAGATATTTGATGGTTGTCTCTAATTTCAGTGGGTCCTCCACAGGTTAACAGCTTATCTCCCTCACTGCCTGGGTCACAGACAGTGTCCTACCCATTCTTTTGTCTTAGGGTTGTGAGTTCCCTGCTTAGGAAGAGCATGCCAAGGGAAGGCAGGTTTCTTGACATTTACAAAATAGAGATGAACAGGTAGCCTAGGTTTTCTTATTAGGTATCAGGCCACACTTGCAATATTAGAAACAAAACCAAAAATTAGGAAGAGAGAGAGAGAAAGAGAGAGAGAGAGAGAGAGAGAGAGAGAGAGAGAGAGAGAGAAAATGAATGTATGTGGTGGACATTCTACCAGTTATCTATTTACAGTCACCAGTTTCCTTAATGCGTTAGGAGTATGGGAGTGTAAGAGGGAAATGAGACGTCATTGTACTGTTCCCATCCTGAGAGCTTCCTACAGGTGATGGGCGATCTATCAGCTGATTTACAAGTTAGCTTTTGAGCCCTCTAGGGTTTTCTTGGTGAAGTTGTATTTATCAGACCCTGGTGAGTTTAGCTCTTTGAGAGATCTTCTTTTGTGGGGGGGAAGGGTTGGGGAGGGCAGAAGGTATCATGGCTGATATCACAATAAAGTAAATGATAAGGTCTGAGCAATTACAGCAGCAGAGGAAGGAAAAATTACATTTGGGCCCAATCACAAAATTGTCATCTAGATTATGGTTGTCAAGTTGTAACTGGTGCTGATGCTGCTGTTGGGGAAAAGAAACCTCATCATAAATCTCAGTGATTCTTTGACAGTTTTCAATTTCAATGGGAAGCATCATGGAAGTGAATTTGATAAAGGACTTGGCAATGAAGACACCGTTCCTTTCCCCACCCCCTTCTTGTCAATTTAGAGATCATCAAAAAATTTGTAAATCTTGTTGAGTTTCAGATTGAACATTGCTTACATGGAACTTTTTGTTCTTTACTGCCATGCTGGGGATTGAGCCCAGGGCCTTGTGCATGCTCCACCACTGAGCTACATCCCTAGCTTCACATGGCAAGTTTTTATGTGGTGAGGATTTGACATTACAAGAAATAGGACGGTCATTCAGCTCATCACAAAGAGCTGCAATGAACTGCATTGTTGTTGTTCATAAAATAATTCAGTTATTCATTTTGCAAACTAAATTCTTTTAATTAGGCTCTGAGGCTACTTTATGAATAAGGTTAGTAGAGCTGCAGTAACAAACAGCACAAATGGAGTGGCTTAATCAACATGCAGTTAGATAGTTTTAAAGAACTGGAGGCCAAGAGTCTGAAACCTACATATTGGCAGAGTTGTATGCTTCTGAAGACAAGGAGGCAAACATCTATTTCCAGCCTTTGTACTCAGCTTGAAGATGACCATACTCACCCATGTCTCTTTACACCATCTTTCTCTGTGCATGTCTGTGGGTACTGCGGTGCTGATGACCAAACTTGAACATGCTAATCAAGTGCTGTACCACTGAGCGCCACTTCCAACTCTTCTCTTTTAAAAAATAAGGGTAGCAATCATGCTTCGTTAGGTAGCATCTCAATGATCATCTTTGTAACTTATCACCCCTGTAAACACCTTATCTCCAAATAAGGTCACATTCTGCAGGGCTAGGGACCAGCACTCTATCATGTCTCTTTCCAGAGGACATGGTTCAGCCCCTAACACTTTGGATGGGCTTAGAGTGATGTTGAGGAAGATCACAGAAGGTCTAAGGCCCCAAGCTATGCCCTAGGAATGCCATACTTAATCCATTTTCAGCATGTGGTTCTGAGTGTAAAGGCTTTGGGTGTGCAGTGTGGTATTCATATATACATAAGAAATGTGGTTTTAATTGGATAGAGAAATTTTAAATTGTAATCTTATAGGTTTGGATATTTTTGTTTGCTTATTTGTATCTTTTTGAGTCTCATTGGCTCTGGGTATGTAGTCCAAGCTGGGCTTGAATTCACCATTGTTCTATCTCAGAGGACTCCCAAGTGACCATGTCTGACTTGAGTTGGATCCTAAATGTCCCTAAAAGCTCATATGTTCCTCAGAGTGGCATGACTAATAAGTGGATTCTCATTGAGAACTGGAGCTTACACTATAGAAATCAGTATGGATAGTTCTTTTTTTGTTTGTGTGTTGTTTGTTTTTCAAGGTAGGGTCTCACTGCAGCTCAGGCTGACCTGGAATTTACTACGTATTCTCAGGGTGGCCCTGAACTCAATACTTCTGTCTCCCAAGTGCTGGGATTAAAGGTGTGTGCCACCATGCCCAGTTTCTTTTTTTAATTATTTATTTATTTGTAAGCAAGGAGAGAAGGAGAGAGAGAGAGAGAGAGGGAGAGGGAGAGGGAGGGAATGAAAATGGGCATGCTTGGGCATCTAGCTGCTGCAAACAAACTCCAGATGATTTGAATGCACCACTTTGCGCATCTGGCTTTACGTGGGTACTAGGTAATTGAACCTGGGTCATTAGACTTTGCAGGAAAGTGCCTTAAATGCTGAGTCATCTTTTCAGCCCCCTGTATGGATAGTTTTAAAAATAGTAAAATCCCATGGCCTTGCTATATCACACCTGGGCACATCTGCGTGTATATCTAGATGATCTGAAGTCAGTGTGCTAGAGATACATGGATACCCATGTTTATTGGTTACTAGTCATAGTAGTCAAAATAGGGAAACAGCTTCAATCAATAAATGGAATGAATAAAAATTGTGGTACATATATGCAGTGACATTTTATTCAGTTGTAAAAAAGAATGAAATTATTTGCAAGAAAACAGTTGAGTTGGGGGATCATTATGTTAAGTGAACTAAGCCAGAATAACAAATATTGTGTCTTTTCTTTTTTTTTTTTTTAATTTATTTTTATTATTTTGGCAGAGAAAGAGGGAGAGAGAGAATATGGGCACGCCAGGGCCTGCAACCACTGGAAACAAACTCCAGACACTTGCGCCTCCTTGTGCATCTGGCTAACGTGGGTCCTGGGGAATCGAACCTGGATCCTTTGGCTTTGTAGGCAAGTGTCTTAACCGCAAAGCCATCCCTCCAGCCCGTATTGTGTCTTTTCTATGTGGAACACACACACACACACACACACACACACACACGTGCAGTTGCATGGCATGAAAGTAGAAAAGGGACCATAAAAGAGGAAGAAGAGGTGTAAAGGGGGGGGTGAGGAAAATGAGAGAGAGACATGGAATATATGTGTCATGCTAGTAGAAAGGAAGAAGGGTACATAGCAAGAGAAAGGTGGACTAGACAGTGCCCTTGAGAGGCTGGGATAGGAAGATACTAGGGGTGACACCAGCTTAGACTACATAATGAGACCCAATATGACTCAGTAAGACAAAATATAATGAAGCACATATATGAAAATTTCACAGCAAAATATGCTAATAAGAAAGCAAGCAAATGTGGGCCAGGGAGATGGCTCAGCAGATAAAGGATGTTGCTTGTAAAGTTTACCTGCCTGGGGTCAATTCTCCAGTACCCATAAGTACCCAGTACCTATGAGCTCTTGTTGCTGGGACAAAGCACCTGACCGAAAGTAGCTGATGGGAGAAAAGTTTTTATTTTGGCTTACAGTCTTAAGAGGAGGCTTAATGATGGCAGGGGAAAACATGGCATGAGCAAAGGCTAAACAGGGGTCATAGCAAGTGGAAACAGCAGCAAGAGAGTGACCAAACTCTGGCCAAGGGGAGCAGGCTATAATACTCCAAAGCCTGTCTCCAACAACACAATCTGATTCAAACCACCACACCATGTAAAGCCAGATGTACAAAGTAGTGCATGTATCTGTGGTTCATTTGCACTGAATACCAGCCCTGGCATGTTCATGTTTTCTCTCTGTCTCACAAGTAAACACATACACACACACACACACACACATATATACATACATACATACACATACATACATATACATTTAACGAAACAAACAAAAATTAAAACAAATTAGGAGAGAGAAGTGGGGCCTGCTGCGATGTCTTCAGGTCATTGGAGGCAAGCCCTGAAAGGGGACAGTGGGATTCCAAGTCCTTCTTCTTCCTCTTCTTCACTTCCCAGCTGTGAGATGAACACTTGGCCCCACCACAGCCTTTCTATTTCCTATTGTTACTATTTGGCAGCTTACCAACCAATAGATCTGAGTGATTGTGGGCATGGATGGAGACTTCTAAATGTTTTCTCTGTATAAATTTATTATCTCAGGTATTTGTTATAGTGACAGAAAACTAATTAACACAAGTCCATTCGGGAAAACGGGTACATGTATATCAAACAGCTAATAAAAAGATAAGAACGTTTCCTAGAACTGTTTTCCTGCTGATGACACAACAACTGGGAACATAGGATGTTTAAACTTTGTCTACCATTGCGCTTGCAACGTATTTTTTCTCCACTTTCTTCTGTACTTTTTAAATAGTTTAAAAAAGGAGAGAGAGAGAATGGGCACACCGGGGGCTCCAGCCACTGCAGCTGAACTCCAGATGCGTGTGTTACCTTGTGCATCTATCTGGCTTATGTGTGTGCTGGGGAATCGAACCTGGGTCTTTAGGCTTAACAGGCAAGCACCTTAACCACTAAGCAACCTCTCCAGCCCTTCTCCCCACTGTTGATATTCCAACGTCTGTCTTGATGGGACTCAGGGCTCTCAGGAGCTCACAGTATACCCAACAAGCCGTCATTACAGTCGTCCTCTTAACCTCACTTGGACCTGAGTCCAAGTGCCACTATGTTCATCTTGGAAGAGGAAAACTTAAGGAACAGAGTAGGAAGGGCTATTGTCTTAAGTAACACTGTCCCTTCATGGTGTCCTTTACTTTGGGGAGTTCTATGTTTAGTTAGCTTGTCTCCCAAAGCAGTCCTCATTCCCCATGTTAGCATCCCCAGTCACTGTTTGTGTATGCTAGCCAGTGTCTGGGGCAGGAGTAGTTCTGGATGAATTAAGAGGAAAACTGACAAAACTTCCATTATAATGCACTGTTTATTATTGGATCAATATGATCAATGGCCACCTGTCAGATCTGTAACATTATCTGGGAACCAGCAGATGGAGCTGTTACAGATACCATTCAGGGGTTTGTTTATTCTCCAAAGCAGTGTGTGTCCATCCTGGGGGAAACACCACTTCATTGTTAGAGTCCTGGAGTTGTTTGCAGACAGATGTTGAACACACCTATTCTCTTGGACCAGGACTGCAGAGTCCAGAGGTCATTTAGGTGCAGGGCCGTGGCTTTCACATGAACAAACCTCTTGACAATCACTGACTTCCCACAGGCTCTCAGAGTCCCAGACATGGGGCTGGCCAGAGTGGGGGTTGGTGAACAACTCCCTGCACTTGCCCAGTGAATTACCAAAGTGCCTTCCTTCCTCCCTATCCCCCTCCCTCCCTCCCTCCCTCCCTCCCTCCTCCTCCCTCTCTCTCTCCCGCCTCCCTCCCTCTCTCCTTCCTCCCTCCCTCCCTTTCCTTTTTCCATTCTTTCATCATTCTTTCCTTCCTTTCCTACTCCTTTTTTCCATTTCTCTTTCCCTCTTTCCTTTCTCCCATCCTTCCTTCTTCCTTCCCTCCTGTTTCTATCCCCCCTTCCTTCCTTTGTTTGGCTTGTTTGTGTGGATGGATGGATGGATGGATGGGCGTGCACATGCCACAGCATGCATGTAGAGGCCAGGAAACATCTTCAGGGTGTCCTTCCTCATCCACCTCATTTAAGGCAGGGCTCCTGTCCTTGTTGGCCACTGAGACAGACTAGCCCTGGCTTTGAGATTCCCTGACTCTGCTTCCTACTGTTCTGAGTTGGGATAACAGATGCATCCACCATTGTGTCCCGCTGTATGTGGGTTCTGGGGATCCAAACTCCAAATGTCATTAAGGAAGACCCTTCAGTTCTCATACTCCAGCTTCCACCTCCTGAATGCTGAGATTACAGGTATGAAGCCCTGTGCCTGGTCTATGTGCTGCTCAGGATTGAAGCTAGGGTTTCATGCATGCTAGGTAAGCATTTATTCAGCTGAATTACATTCCATTCCCTATCTGTTATTTATTTACTTTTTTAGATAAACTGGCTCTGAGTGAGGCTGGCTTTTATCTTTCTTATTTTAAATATTTTATTTATTTATTTAATTTCAGGGACAGAGACAGAAAGAGGCAGATAGAGAGAGACTGAATGAGAGCCTCCAGCCACTGCAAAAGGGCTCCACACTCATGTGCCACCCTGTGCATCTGGCTTCTGTGGGGACTGGTGAATTGAACCCTAGTCCTTAGATTTCGCAGGGAATGGCCTTAAGCCATCTCTCCAGCTCCCTGGCTTTAATCTCTCGAATCTCCTTATTCTACTTCCCATATATTGGAGTTATAGGATGTGTGTGTGTGTGTATGCATGCCATCATGCCTGGCTTAAATTAATAATCTTTAAAAATCAGTTTACTTAGGTACGTAGGAGGCTGAAGTGGGAGGAATTTGAGTTCAAGGCCAGCCTGGGCAACTTAAGGAAACCTTGTTTTAAAAACGTAACAAAAGTAAATTAATTCAAGATTCTCCTTAGTAATTTTTCTAAAGGAAGCTAGTGTGAAGTTCATCAATATTAACTACTTTCTAAACATTCAATACCTAAGAAAAATGTTATCTTGGGGTTTGGGAGGTGGCTCAGTAGTTAAAGGTGGTTGCTTGCAAAATCTGACAGCTTGAGTTCAATTCCCCAGCCACCCACATAAAGCAAGTCAGGCATTCATTTGCAGAGGTAAGAGACCATGGCCCAGGAGTGTGTGCATATACACACAGAGTGCTAAAAATAGATGAAAAGAATTTTAAATATTTTCTCAATGAAAACTATAGATAATAACTATGGTGGAATTGTAGCAAATGCTTATTTTATTTCCTTTTTGTTAACTGAGGAGTGTTAATTGCCATAAGTACTAGAGGAATGGAGTTTTGTGGTGGTCATGTTTAAATTTTAAAGATAACATAATTATTTTTTTCAATCTGTTTTTAGAAGCAGTAGCAGAATGCATCTAAAGATAATGGGACACTTTAAACATGTCATCTAGGAGGTAGGTATGGTTGCATGTTGCCAGTATCCTAGCAAGTGGGAAGCTGATGATCACAAGTTCAAGGCCAGCTTGGGTCACAGAGTGAGACTCTGTCTATAGAATAAAGATGAAGAAGGATGGCCAGGCATGGTGGTGTATACCTTTAATCCCAGCACTTGGGAGGCTGAGGTAGGAGGATTGCTGTGAGTTCAAGATCAGCCTGAGACTACACTCCAGGTCAGCCTGGGCTAGAGCGAGACCCTATCTCAAAGAAAAAAAAAAAAAAGGATGGACAAAGAGGAATTGAGGAATTGTCACTAGGATCTTGCAATTTCTGGAGTGACTGAAGGATCCTGGACAATAAGAGCCGTGTGGTTGATGGCTGGTGGCTGCTGATGTGAGTCTGTGATGTGAGGGAGAAGCCTGGGCTCCCCTCAAGTTGGGCAAGGACACACTTTATCCCTGGCAAGAGCAAAGCTAGCTGATGGAAGACCTTGACCTTTCTCTAAGAGGTTGTCTGCTAGAATGGACTGGGCTTCCAATCAGTTTGGTACCAACCAGAGTTCAACTGGAGCCAGACCTAATTCAGGATCTTTCTTCCCAAAATGTTGGAGGAGAAAAATGCATCTTTCCTCTAGATTGTTTTTATTTACTTATTTATTTAGTTTTAATATTTTATTTATTTATTAGAGAGAGAGAGTGATAATGGGAAAAAGAGAGAGAGAGAATGGGCACGCCAGGTCCTCAAGCCACTACAAATGAATTCCAGACACATACACCACCTTTGCATCTGGCTTACATGGATACTTGGGAATGGAACCTGAGTCCTTAGGCTTTGCAGTTAAGTGCCTTAGCCACTAAGCCATATCTCAAGTCCTTATTTATTTATTTTGAAGAGAAAGTAAGTATGGGTGTGCTTAAATATGGGTGTTCAAGGGCCTCTTGAACTCCAGACACATGGGCCACTTTGTGTGTCTGGCTTTACATAGGTACTGGAGAATTAAGCCCCAGGCTGGCAGGCTTTGCAAGCAAGCATTTTTCATGGCTGAGCCATCTCCCCAGCCCCTTGTTTATTTTTATTGTTTATTTTACATGTGAGTATAGAGTATGTGTGTGGTATGTAATACATGCATATGTGTGTGCAAATGTGCAGGTGTGGGGAGGCCAGGGGAGAATGTGGGGTGCCCTCTACTGCTCATCCATGTATTTTATGGAGCTGCTGCCAGGTGAGTTAGCTTCAGCAATTCTCAGCTCTCTGCCTCCCACAGATTTGGGTTACAGGGGTGCAGGGCTGCTCTCATATTTTTACTCAACAATAGGAGGAGAAGTCATCACATCAAAATAAAAGACATACTAATTGAGAGGGGGAGGGATTATGATGGAGAGTAAAGTTGTGAAGGGGTAAGTGAAGGGGCATTAATCATGATTTATTGTATATAATTATGGAAGTTGCCAATAAAAAAGAAATTTTAAAAAAGATACAGAACAAAGAAAAAATATTTATTTGAGAGCAAGTGAAGGAGGCACACACACACAAAGAGAGGGGGGGGGCAGAGAGAGAACACACCAGGGCCTCTAGCTACTGCAAATGAACTCCAGGCACATGTGCCACTTTGTACATCTGGCTTTATGTGGGTACTGGAGAATTGAACTCAGGTCCTTAGGCTTTTCAGGCAAGTATCTTAAGTAGCAGTTAGTTAGCCATCTCTCCAGCCTCATTCTCAGATTTTTATGTAGGTTCTGGGGAGTCAAATTCACTGGTCTCTGGCTGGACAGGCTCTCATCTCCCCATCCCTGTTTATATTGTTTTTAGACTTGCTCATTTCTGACACTTTTTTCCCAACAGATGGAAATAAAGTGCTTTGAAGAAAGATAACTTTCTATATATAAAATAAGTCCATATAAGTAGCACTGGACCTACATTCACATGCATATAATAAACACATGCTCACATACATTGTGTAGCTAATGTATGGGAAATATATAGATATCATATCTACTATATATATTAGAATCACTCAGTGCATTGCTCTAATTACTCTTCCCTCTCTCCTTCCCCTTCTTTCTTTTCCTTCCCTCACTCTCCTGTCTTCTTCCTTCTCCTCCTTCCTTCCTTTTCTTCTTTCTTCTTGGAATTCAACACCGATCTTGCTCACAGCAGGCAGGCACTCTATCACTAGGCTATACTCCCAGTCCCTGAGTGCCATCTTTCACCTACCAATATATCTTGACTATCTTTACATGTCTCCCCACCCTCCTTCTCCTTCTCTGAAACAAAGTCTTGCTGTGTAGTCGTCGCTGACCTAGACCTCACTAGACAGACTAAGCTGGCCTTGAACTGCCTACAGTCTTCCTGCTTCTGCCTCCTGAGTGATGGGATTACAGTAGTATTCCACTACACATGGCTTCCCATTCTTAATGACAGCATAATGTTCTGCAATATCAACACACCATAAATTTTCTCTAACTCTCAGTAATAGAGATTAACTTGTTCCCAAAATTTCACCCTAGCAAATGCTGTGCAGAAAAGCACCTTGTAAGTGCCATTGTTTGAATTGATAGGACAGTAGTTTTTAGAATATTTTCCTGAAAAATTACTGAATTAGTTTAGCATTTTCATCCCTGCTGCCAGTCTCAGGCATTTGCATTTACATCCAGCTGCTACTTTTCTGTATCTTTCTTGAAGAAAGTAATTGTCATATAGATGAACCACTGAGTCTTGCAGAGTCCCAGACGTCTCTTTGTAGCTTTTGAAAGAAACTCCTAGGGCTGAAGAGATGGCTCAGCAGTTAAGGTGCTTGCTTGCAAAGCCTAATGACTGGGGTTTGATTCCCCAGTGCCCACGTAAAGCCAGATTCACAAAGTGGCACATGCATCTAGAGTTTGTTTGCAGTGGCAAGAGACCCTGGCATACCCATTTCCTCTCTTTCCCATTCTTTCCCTCCCTCTCTGTCTCTACTTGAAAATAAAAATATTGAAAACAAAATGAAACAAAAGAAACCCCTTGTTTTCCTCCCTGACCATTCCCATCCCTGTCTTTGTTGCCTCAGTCAGCACTTAGGAACCCCAGAGAGTGGACAGAGTACCTGTGCAGGAGATGAAGGTAGTTGCTCTCCTCTCTACTCCTCTCAACACTGGCCCACAACAGATCATCTGACTATATTTCAACGTGGGAAACTTATGGCAATGCCAAAACACAGACAAGAGCCCTCTTGCCAGCTCTGATGTGCTATGGCTGCTTGCTTCAGTAAGGGCCAGTTTTCCAAAGTTCAGAGATATGTTTAAATATAGCATTTCATTAACTATGCCACAACCCAGGTAAGCGCTATCTCCTCTCCCTTATTTTAAAATGTTGGGCACACTATTTTTGATGGGGCCCATACAGATAAAGTGTGGTGGAAAGGACAAGGTTCATTGAGGATAGAACAAGGAAAAAAAATACTAACCTTCTGATGGCTGCCTCAGTGCCAGCCACAAAAACCAATATGCTTATAGCCATATGCTTCCTGATTTTCATCATCTTTCTCATGTGGATATTAGGTGTGGCCTTGAGACTCCCTTTCTCTAATAGCAGCATAGTCACTGTGATGGTTTGATTCAGGTGTCCCCCAAAAACTTAGGTGTTCTGAATGCTAGATTCCCAGCTGATGGACATTTGGGAATTAACACCTCCTGGAGGGAGTGTATTGTTGGGAGCGGGCTTATGGGTGTTATAGCCAGTTTCCCCATGCCAGTGTTGGGCATACTCTCCTTTGCTGTGGTCCACCTTATGTTGGCCAGGGGGTGATGTCCACCCACTGCTCATGCCATCGTTTTCCCCTGCCATTGTGTAGCTTCCCCTCGAGCCTGTAAGCCAAAATAAATCTCTTTTTCCCATAAGCTGCTCTTGGTTGGGTGATTTCTACCAGCAATGTGAACTGGACTGTAATAGTCACTGTGGTATTTTGAATGTAATATGGCCTCCATAGCCTTATGTGGTTGAGCCTTATACTTAACCCTCAGATGGTGTAGCCTTTGGTGGGTGGAGACTTGCTGGAGGAGGTGTGTCACTGGAGGTGAGCCTTGTGATTTGATAGTGGGGTCCTGCTTGCCAGTGCTTATGAGCTCACACACATACACTCTCTCTCCTTCCTTCCTACTGAGGTATGGAGATGCCTGCTCTTGCCATGGTTTCCCTGCCATGATGAAACTTTCCCTCAAACCTGTAATGAATCCTTTCCTTCTATAACCTGCTTCTGATCAGGTGCGTTGTCCCAGCAATGAGAAGTCACTGCTACAGTCACTGCCTTTGCTGTTATAACCCAAGAAGCTGTGCATGTTCTGTGGACCTCACATTCTCCCACTGAAGTTCATCTGCTGTCCTAGACAGGCTTTACTATGAAAAGTTAGCCTGAAACCCTTGGAGACTTGCTGGCTTTCCTATGGTTTCTAAAGTTGGCCAGAAGTTCACTGTCCTTCCTAGTTATGACTAAGGCTTGCCTCTTTGTAATGAGTGCCCTGGCCTCAAGGACATACCAGGAATGATTGTCACCGTTCCCTTCTTGGCTCTTTTCTTCACAGACAACCAGCCTGTGTCAGGTCTGAGCTCACCTGAACTGTTATTCCTGGTGAAACGTCTGTGTTTGTTCCCAGTACAGATACAAATCGGCTACTTATACCATGTCCTAAAACGGAATATAATGCTCCAAGAGTACCAGGCAGGTAGCATAGATGAGCCACCTCTAGCACATGTGTCAGGGCCCAGGAGACCTCACAGAGGAAGTGGCAATTTAAACATGAGTGCTGCTCTCACTGCTAGCCTGACAAACTGCTGCAGGGGGAGACTGATAAACGTCGAGACACTCAAATCTCATCAAAGCAAAAACCCAGATGATGTAGAGAGTGCCACACTAACGCGGACTTATAGCACACCTACCAAAGCTCAGGAAACATTGTGGAAGAGGGGGCTGAAAGGTTGTAAGCACCACAGGGTGGGAAGGAGTGTCCTAAGGCATTGTCCCCCCAACCCTCCAACAGAGATGAACAGGCGCATTCATGACGCCACAGTGAATGAATACCCTCTGAGGAGGGTCCTCAGTGGAATGGGAGCAAGGGAGAGGAAATGTAAGAGAATAACCCAGGGGGAATATAACCTACACATGATTTGTTCATACAGTCAAGTTTATAGTTAATTAAAAAAAGAGTACCAGGCAGCTGATACTCCAAGCATCAAGAGACATTGTTGGTGAAGCCTAACAGAAGCCTAGGCACTATCTCCGCACCCGATCTGACCCCACAAGCAAGCAGAGGCCCAGAGCACACAAACACACCTGTGGACACAGATGGCATTTGTGCTGTTGGTTTCTGCACAGTCTGGCTGACTGGTGGGCACAGCTGTGAGGTGCAGCATATGGACAACTGTAGTTAAGCTGTAGTTAAGTCCCAAGAAAGGACTTTGCCATCTTGATGGAGTAAAGGGCAGCTCCTCTTCTGGGAGGAAGTGAGGACGCCGAGGTTTTGTGGAAGGAGTGAGTTACACGAGGACCTAGTGGATGAGATCCAGGGGCCTGCCTGCCGCCGGGTGGGCTGGACCTCCTGTGCCGAGCTTCCGAAGAGGACTCTCTGCTGCTGGGTTTTCTGTTTCTGTTGCTTATACATGCCAGCTTTGCCATCTGCACCCATGAAGATCATATTTTTTTTCAAGTTGGCAAAATTATTTAGATGAAATATGCCTGATTGACAAGCATGAAAGCCTGTGTGTGAGAACTTGGGAGACAAACAGATGAGACGTTCCTGGTGGCTGTATTAATTCTTAACATGCAAAGACAGCCACATGTTGGAAGCTAATACTCTAGCAAGGCTGAAGTCTATTATTATTTCAGAGTATTAGCATTGTTTGGTGTAGAATAACTTAACCGTAATGACACATGGAGAAATCAATATGACATGAAAGCCAGTGTGCATTTTCTTAAAGATGAACTGGCTGATGGTTTTAGCAATGTTTTAACAGAAGGAATAAGCAAATTTCAAAAGTAAATGAATCAGAAACTGATAAGCAAGTAATAGATTTGTAGTACATAAATGATTTGGCTTGTGATTATCACCATATCGTTCTAGAAATACATATTATGGTTTTTACTTCATGTTCACTTTGTTCCATGCATCTGGCAGCTGTATGCATTTTGTATATTTCAGGACTTGTCAATAATCAGCAAGCAAATTTTCTTTTCTTAAAAGGCACTCAATTTAGTATTGTTTGATAAGGCAGTGTGAAAACATCTTTTCTTTTTAAATTATTTTCTTGTTTCATGTTTTGTGTTGTGCAAAGTTGAAGATGGTAAGAAAAAGGTTGGATTGAAATTTTAGTGACTATAAGAGAAAATGGTATCTTTCACTAAAATCATTACCAATTATTAATATATTATTATCATTTAGAGTGCTGGGATTGAACCCAGGAACTTGCATATGACAGGGAAGTGTCCTATACCACTGAGTTATACCTTCCTATCTCCTTCTCTTCCCCAAAGGCAAGGAACATGATATTGTGCTACTAATTAGAGGAAAAGTAAATGCTTGTTGAATGCAATTTAAATAGTGCAGAACAATACGGTGAAGGTACCTCTGTAATCTCACCCCACAGAGATTTCAGCCAGTAACAGTTTGATCCATAGATCTTTTAGGCTTTAAAACACATAGGTATAAGAAAGTCTAAATAAAACAGTTATTCTGCATCCACTGCACTGTAAGCAGCTTTTCCATTTGACTAGGTCTCTAGGATGCCTTTCCATGTCAGCAAATACAGATCTGGCATTATGAATGCTTGATAATAATTTTCTCTTCTAGTTTCCTACTGACAGGCATTTAGTTGGTTTTGAATTCTCCATGTTTATAATTGATATTGCAGACATTGTTCATTATTTTTTTTTGAGGTAGGATCTCACTCTAGCCCAGGCTGACCTGGAACTCACTGTGTAGTCTCAGGGTGGCCTTGAACTCATGGCAATCCTCCCTCTGCCTCCCAAGTGCTGGGATTAAAGGTGTGTGCCACCACATCCGGCTAGTTCATTATTTTGTAAATATATTGGTGTATATTTTTCAACTATTAAATATAATTTCAATGTTCTTAGAACAAATGACCACAAATGCTGTTTTTTTTTTTTTATAAAATATTCTAGGAAAAATACTTAGGTTATAGGGTAATAAGGCACTCTGATTGTCTACATCTGGGTGGTCTCCAGTGAGACTGAATGACTCCTGTCAACCCTGATGGTGGAAGGTAGAATTCCTAGGTGGTCTCAAGTCTCTCCCCCTCTCCCCCAATATGTCCATGTGTATGACTCTCCAGTGCCTGTGGAGAGGAGCTCATGAACCTCATGGGATGTTACTCCTGTAATCCAGTTACAAATCAGATGACCTTGGGTTCATCATTAGGACATTTTCTGAGTGGTTCTGACTTCATGTGATCTCACTGATAGAGGATGAAGCATCAGAGATACAATGGAGACAAACAGGAAGGCCTCATAAGCATCCACGTGGGGAACTGCTTACGGCCATGTAGCCAGGAACTAAGAGTACCCTGGAGGAATTGAGAGATGCCTTGTTCAGAAGTTTAAGTCCTACAACCTCAGAAAATGAATTCTACCAAGAGATTTGAGGGTGGGAAAGAGTTTTGCCCGAACTGGGCTAGAAGCAGGTTCTGTGAGAGGTTTGCAGTTATGCCCTTGTCCTGAGCATTTGTGCAGGATTGTTTTGCATAGAAACAGACTGCTATGTGCAGAGGGATATGGCACAGAAAGAAATCTTTTGGCCCAAACTGCTGCCCATTCAGCTGCAATTGTATGAGAGATTACAACCATTGAGATTGGGCCAGCTGACCTGCATTGGAACAACAGAAAGAATGCAATCTTTTGAGGGGGCCTGAATACTAAAGGAGTGTCCTGTTCTTCAAAGTCTGCTTTATTCCCCTGTATTAACAAATTGACAGCCTACTTAGTATTATGGAATATAAGTGTTGCAGTCCAGTTCACATTGCTGGTAGAAATCACCCAACTAAGAGCAGCTTCTGGGAAAAAGAGGTTTATTTTGGCTTACAGGCTTGAGGGGGAAGCTCTACGATGGCAGGGGAAAATGATGACATGAGCAGAAGGTGGACATAACCCCCTGGCCAACATAAGGTGGACCACAGCAACAGGAGGGTGTGTCTCACACTGGCATGGGGAAACTGGCTATTATACCCATAAGCCCGCCCCTAACAATACACTCCCTCCAGGAGGCATTAATTCCCAAATATCCATCAGCTGGGGAACTAGTATTCAGAACACCTAAGTTCATGGGGGACACCTGAATCAAACCACTACAATAAGAAATGGAGGAAAGAGGGTCATTGAATTTGCAACATGATCTTGTATTTTGGAAATGGTCATGGGCAGTGTGAAGCAGGATTGCCTGTATAGAAACCCAACGGAGCTGTAAAGATGAATTGTGCATTGTGGTGGAGACCCAATGGAGGTGTGGGACCAAGAGATGGCTGTTAAGGAAAGCTTCTGGCCCTGGATGAAGTTTTCCAGGACAGTGAGTAGCCTAGCTGGAGGGGTAGGATTGGAACTCCCCAGAATTGTTTCTGGTTAGAATTATCGGACTTGGAGATTTGTCACTGATTAGAATTGTTGGACTTGGAACTACAGAGTTTGATATTTGCTCTGTTTAAATCTTGTGTTGGTTGAAAATTTCTTTGCTATGCCCAATGCCATATTTTGCAGTGTGAGTGTTTATTCTGTGCCATTATGGCTTTTTGGGAGGGGTTGGTATTATGGCTCAGTTAAAAGATCTTGGATTATGGGGATGTTTGAACATCATTAGGATTGATAAAAACTATGGGGACTTTTGAAGGGACTGAATGCATTGCATTTTATATCATGATGGTTATCAGTTTATGGGGGTCAGGAGCAGAATGTGGTGGTTTGATTCAGGTGTCCCCATAAACTTAGGTGTTCTGAATGGTAGGTTCCCAGCTGATGGAGATTTGGGAATTAATGCCTCTTAGAGGTGGTGTATTGTTGGGGGTGGGCTTATGAGTATTATAGCCAGTTTCCCCTTGCCAGTGTTTGGGCACACTCACCTGTTCCTGTCGTCTACGTGATGTTGGCTAGGAGGTGATTTCCATTCTCTGCTCATACCATCATTTTTCCCTGCCATTGTGGAACTTCCCTTTGAGTCTGTAAGCCAAAATAAACCCTTTCCCCCACAAGCTGCTCTTGGTTGTGTGATTTCTGCCAGTAATGCAAACCTGACTGCAACATGTATTTGCAAGCAAGGGGGGGGGGAGAGGGAGAGAGAAAAGCAGCAGAAGGCTATGCTTTAGAAGGTTTATTTATATATTGACAATTACATGCATTAATATTGTATATTTTGATTATATTCACCCCCATTACCCTCTTTTGTCTCCCTCCCACTCTTGTTGAACCCTTTCTTCAGAAGGGTCAGATTAAACAAAATTTAAAAAGCCAGAAAAAGAAACTGAATCAAAAAAACAAAATCAATTATATTAAAAATTAACTCAGGTACTAGATCATTGAAACAAACAGCAACATAGATGAACTATCCCTTGTTTAATTTTCAATTAAAAAATTGCAGGAAGAGCTGAGTAAATGGCTCCATGGGCAAAATGATTGTCACACAAGCAAAAGACCCTGATTTCACATCCTTAGTACCCATTTAAAATACCGCACATGCTCATGCATACCTGTAACTGGGGAGGCAGACACAGGACTCCTAGGGCTTGTTGGGAGCTAGTCTAGCTGAATCAGGCAAGCCCTAGGTTCAGTGAGAAACTTTGTGTCAAAAGAAAAATATAGTGAGGGCTGGAGAGATGGCTCAGCAGTTAAGGCTCTTGCCTGCAAATAATGACCTGGGCTCAATTCCCAAGTACCCATGTAAAACCAGATGCACATAATGGCACATACATTTGGATTTATTTGCAGTTGCTGGAGGTTCCAGTGTGCCATTTTCTCTATTTATCTTCTCTCTCTGCTTGCAAATACATAAGTAAACAAGTAAATAAATAAAAAGACATTGATCAGAAGTAGATGGTAAGAACTTATCATTGAATATACTATATGCTGTGCTTATAGGACACTGAGAAATCAGGCTGGAACTGAGCTGGAAGACATCTCCCTGATGGCTAGCTACCATAGTGTTAAAATGTTATTATTTAGGCTGATGGGGAGAAAAGCCACACACACTCTTAGCAAGGAGTGTATCCTGAAATCTGTACAATCAACCAGCCAGGCAAGACGTGCCTGTAGAAGTAATAGTGGCACATATGCTATGGGGGGTAATCAACTGCTCTGCCATTGGATTTGAAGCCTACTTGATGGGAGGGAATTCATGCCTGGTACTAAAAACCAAGTCAAAAAGCCTACGGAAGGACATAGGCCCTAGCAGAAGTTACCACTGTTCTTTGGCTAAATGTTGAGTCCATCAAATTGCCTTCTCAATGTATATGTTTATGTGCAGTGGTTAATGCGATTCTCACTTTTGGCTATAGAAGCTTATTTTCCCAGATAGTGATAAATACTGGAGAGACCCATGACTCATTAAGGTAATGAGATGGAGAGAAAGCCTAGTGTTTATCCCTGGATGAGTCATCTCTATTACATCCTTCAGGGCTCATAGAACAGCATGGGGCAAATGGTGGAATGAATATGAGTCCTATTCTCTCTGCTGGTCAGAGAAGCTTTCTATGAAGGTGGCAGAGATTCCGAGGAGACTCAAAACTCAGAAAAAAAAAAAAAAAGCAGAAAATAAGAAGCTGTTGAGAACTCAGTGCCAAACGAAACCCCTGTATCACTCCCTCCAAGGCTCAGAAAACATTGCAAAAGAAGGGGTGAAAAGAATGTAAGAGCCATAGGGTGAGAAGGAGGACTTTGGGGAATTGTCCTCTGGACATGAACTGACTGGTGCATTCATGATGGATACAGTGGTTATCATAATCCCTATGATACCTGAACAATTTTGAGCCCATCAACATTTTGACATAGAGGATGAAACAGCAAAACAGATGAACTTTTTGGAAAGCAGAGAGTGCTCAATGGAATAAGGCTAGGCAATTGCATGAAAATAAACTCAAAATACTACACGTTTAAGTATTGAAGATTTCAATAAAAAATGTTGAAGAAATATAGTGGAGAGCGACTGAGGAAGATATCTGATATCAACTTCTGGCCTCCACACATGCACTAACACATTCATATACACCTGTACATACATGTATAAACATATGAACATGCATACATATATGCCTACCAAACACACATACATATGTAAGAAATCATTTTTAAAATTACAGAAAAAAAATCCATTCTATGGAGAGCACTGTAACAATATCCCGATGGAGTTTACTCTATTAACAAAACACAGAACAAATTTCCTAAAATCTCAAACGTTGCCAAAGGATATTCAATAAATTTTACTGTTCTGTTGTAAGGGAGGGCCTTGAGGCTTCTTTTTATTTTGTGCAAAAATCCATCCAAATCATCCTCTGGCTTCCTAGGGGCTGAATTTCACATTGAGACCAAGTGGCACCTTCTGCTTTCTTCTTGGAAGTCTCCTGAGGTGACCAAGTTCTTTAAGGCATGCATCATTATCGTGATTGCATCTAAAGACAAGTTTGTTAAGTCTTCTGCGATCACTTAACGAGGACCCCCATCCTCCAGTTTCTTTTTAAAAATATTTTTGTTTATTTGTTTGAGAGAGAAAGTGAGAGTGAGAGAGAGATAAAGGATGGGTGTGCCAGGTCCTCCTGCTACTACAAATGAACTCCAAGATGCTTGCACCATTCTGTGCATCTGGTTTTCTGTGGGTCTTAGGGAGTTGAACCTGGGTTTTCAGGCTTTGTAAGCAAGAGCCTTAACTGCTGATATATCTCTCCAGCTCCATCATCCAGCTTCTGGGAGCACCTCCCAGTCTCCTTCCTCACTGGCAGTGCCCTCAAAGCTAAGAGAAAGAGTTCTACTAATCAGTCTGATTTTATTCTATTTTGTCCTGTTTCTATTCTTTCTTTTTAAATGTTTTATTTATTTATTTATTTATTTATTTGTAAGCAGAGAGAGAGATCTAGAGAAGTAAGACTAACAGAGAGAATGGGCACACTAGGGACTCCAGTCGCTGTAAACGAACTCTGGATGCAAGTGCCATTTTGTAAAGTATAAGGGTAAATTATAAGGGTACTGGGGAATTGAACCAGAGTCATTAGGCTTTGCAGGCAAGTGTCTTAACTGCTGAGCCATCTTTCCAGCCCCTGTTTGTATTCTTGTTCTTGATTACTGCCTGGCAATAAAGCACACCCACATTTTATTTATTGAAACTTTTAGAAGATCTTTTTTAAAATTATTTCTAAATGTGCACAATTGAGGGCTATCCCTTGTGCTATGTATATTATTGAAGACAAATTAGAAAGAGTTTGGCTCCATATTATGTCCTGTGGGTACAGTTGTCCCTCCAAACTGAATCACATAAGCAAGGACAGCCTTATTTAATTGACAACTTTAAATATTTATTTGAGTATTTCATATTAATTTTTTTTCAAGGTAGGGTCTCACTCTAACCTAGGCTGACTTGGAATTCACTATGTAGTCTCAGGCCGGCCTTAAACACAAAAAAATCCTCTTCCCTCTGCCTCCTGAGTGCTGGGACTAAAGGCATATATCACCATGCCTGGCATTACTATTTAAAAAAATTTTTTTTTCAAAGTAGGGTCTCACTCTATCCCAGGCTGACCTGGAATTCACTATGGAGTCTCAGGGTGGCCTCGAACTCATGGTTATCCTCTTACTTCTGCCTCCCGAGTGCTGGGATTAAAGGCATGCACCACTACGCCCGGCTTTATAAAATATTTTTATTGACAACTTCCATAATTACAGAAATTACAGACAGTAAACCATGATAATTCCTTCATGTCCTCCACTTACCCCTTCACAAAACCACTCTCCATTATATCCGTTCCCCCTCTCCATTAGTCTCTCTTATTTTTGATATCCTCATTTTCCCTTCATGAGGGTCTTGTGAAGGTAATACTAGGCACTGCGAGGTAATGGATATCTAGGCCAATTTGTGTTTGAGTGATTGCATTGTAAACAGTCCTTCCTTCATCTCTTACATTCTTTCTGACACCTCTTCCGCAATGGACCCTGAGCCTTAGAAGGTGTGATAGAGATGTCTCAGTGATGAAAACTCCTCTGTCATTTCTTCTTGGCCCTATGGTGCCTTTTGGATCATCCCAGTTGTCACTGCCATCTGTAAAAGGAAGCTTCCTCTAACCAAAAGTGAGAGTAGCATCAATATAAGGGTGTGAATGTTAAATAAAGTGCTTATCAGGTAGTTTGTTGAGCATAATATTTAGCTAGAAAACAGCAGGTGTTACAGTCCTAGGGCTCATGACCTCCCCTGCCATAAGCTTTTGATTAGGTTTTCAGTACCAGGCATGTATTCCCTCCTATAGAACAGGCCTCTGGTCCAATTACAGAACAGTTGGTTTTCTCCTAACAAATATGTCACTATTGCACCCATTCAGTCATTTGGCCTGGTTGGCCAAACTTGAGGCTTGCAGTGTCCACCGTTTTCTCCATTGATGACTTCTTTCTCCCATAGCACTGCATGCAGTTCAGCTTTTTCCAGCTTTCTGACAGCTGGTCTACAGGGAGAAGGTTTCCAGCTCAGCCCCAGCTTGATTTCTCAGTGACCTTACATCTAGTCATGTGGAGTTTTCAGCAATAGGCTCTTACCATCTTTTTAGAGTGGGAAACTCAGAGCCTTGACAATGGCATATAATGTTTTGGAGGCATCAGAGACCTCCCTGGTTAACAACTCACTGGAAGGTATAACATCCCTGGCACTGTGATTCAGATTAACACAAACTTTAAAAGCCAGATTAATTGTCCCACAGTCCTGTAACCCACTTTCAGAAAACATCTCCAGTTGTTTTTTAATATAATTCTTTTATTTTGAATATATGAATTGAATTGTGATTTTCTGACTAAAGATAAGTTTGTTGGTCATTTTCATTCATTTTTCTAATTTCTGTTTTTAAAGAAATATTTTACTTATTTGAGAGAAGGAGAGAAAGGGAGTGTGTGTGTGTTTGTATGTGTGTTCTTAGATTTCATTGATAAAAACTCCACTGTGTAACAGAGGAAGTAAGAGAATCATTGTACACCATCCACCTTACCTCACTGAGAAAATGTAACATCTATTCATTGATTATAGGTTGGGGTATCTCCTGGGCAGGACACTAGGAATACAACAGAAGAGACACACTGCAAACCCTGGAGATGTTATGATTTCATTTTTACTGATACTTTGTCATTCCTACTTTGGGTAACTGCAGAGGGGAAAGTTCTGATGCCATACTTTCATGGTGATTTGGAAAATTAGAACCTGGGGGCCAGAGCTGGAATGTGAAGGACTCGGATGATCATCCAAAGAAATGGAGGTGTTATGAAATGTTAAGAAATGGGGAACTGCTGCTACTGTGTGTTCAGTGTCCAACACTGTATGTGTAAGTCCAAAAGCCACAAGAAACTACTTAAAGTGAGTTGGGTGCAGTAGTATGTGTTTGTATTCCCAGCATTTGGGAGCTTGCAGTGGGAGAACCTCTGGAGCCTGGGAATTTGAGAGCACTATATTGCCAGGGCATGTGAGATCTAAAGTAATGGAGAGCTAGATGTGGTGTCACATGCCTTTAATCCCAGCACAAGGGAGACAGAGGTAGGAGGACTGGCGTGAATTCAAGGCCACCCTGAAACACTACATAGTGAATCCCAGGTTGGCATGGGGTAGAATGAGACCCTACTTTGCAAAACAAAAACAAAAAGCAAAAAATTAAAAATAAATAAATAAATGAAAATAAAAAAGGAGGATGTTAGGACTAGAGAAGAAAAGTGGTGGGGTGGGCTGGGGGTTGGTTCTGTTGCTGCTTTGACTCTGCCTCAGTACATAAACAGTTAAAAATGCACGGATGAAAATAAAACAATGACTAGTCCCAATAGTCACATTCAGTGGTATCATGTCAGGTGTCCAGCATTTCCCACGTCACAGGAAATTCTAAAGCAGTGGAAGATGGAGCTATGGAGATTGCTCAGTGAAATTCCTGTGCGAGAGTGAGGACTGGAGTTCTAATACCCAGCACCCAGGTAAATGCAAATTCTAAAGTGGTGTGGCAACCTACCGGTAATCCCAGCCTGCAGGGGGCAGAGACAAAATCCTAGGGCCAAGTTGGCTACTTAGACTAGAAAAATTGGCAAGCTCTGGGTTCAGGAGTTCCTGTCTCAATGACAAAATTGGAGTGACTGAAGAAGACCCCAGACCTCAACCTTTGGCCTCCACCTGTATATGTGCACACATATCCACACATACATGTGAATTGACATACATATACACACACATTCACACCACATACACATATAAGAAGAAAAATGTGAATGTGCTGGAAAGGCTCCTATATGAAGGTGACTCATGTGCAAGTTTTGTTTAGATTTTCAAGTTGAAATAATGAATTATAATAATATGATTTAATAACATAATGATGAATAGTAGAAATTTGTTTATTATTATTTTTAGTTTTTGTGATAGGTTCTCAGTCTAGCCCAGGCTGAGTTGGAACTCACTCTATAGTCCCAGGCTGGTCTTGAACTCACAGTGATCTTTGTACCTCTGCCTCTCAAGTGCTGGGATTAAAAGCATGTACTACCACCCTGCTATTTATTTGTTTATTTTTAAATATTTATTTATTTGAGAGGTAGGAGAGAAAGTGCTAGAGACAAGGCACCCCAGGGTTTCCTGCAGCTGTGAATGAACTCCAGATGCATGTGCTACTTTATGCACATAGCTTTACTTGGGTGCTGGGGAATCAAAGCTGGGCCATTAGGCTTTGCAAGCAAGTGCTTTTGACCACCAAACCACCTCTCTAGCTCTCCTGTTTTTAAGATAGGATCTTGCTATGTAGCCCTAGCTGGCGTGAAACTTACTATGTAGTTCTGGCTGGCCTTAAAGTTACTATGTAGGTCAGGCTGGCCTTGCCTTACCTCTAGCCTGTGCCTTACAAGTAAGTGCTGGGATTAAATGTGTGCCACCATGGATGGCTCTAGATAGTGGGAAATTTGAACAAGATGGACTTCAATTATTTGTATTACAAAAAACTCGTAAACAGAAATAGTTGCCCAGAGACACCTTGTAGGGTAACAAGTTCCCACTTGGTTGAGATTCTCTTGTATAATGGCTTGGGCTCTTTTTTCTTAAGGGGACCCTTCATATTGTTCAAGACATTATCCAATGCATATTCTTTTTAAAAAAATATTTTATTTATTTACCCAAGAGAGGGAAAGAGGCAGTATATATGGAGAGAAGAGAGAGAGAGAGAGAGAGAGAGAGAGAGAGAGAGAGAGAGAGAGGATGAGAGAGAGTGAAAGAATGGTTGTGCCAGGGCCTCTAGCCAGTGGAAATGAGCTCCAGATGCATATGCCACCTTAGGCATCTGGCTTACGTGGGCACTGGGTCATTAGGCTTCACAGACAAGCACCTAATGGCCCGCCAAGGCATATTCTACCCCAAGTTTTCAGGTTTATGCATTTCCTGCACTATACTTGTCATGTCAGCGGTTCTGCTGCTCAGGTGTGTTGTTCCCTTTCCTGCAGAATGAGGACAGTGAGATTTTTACAGCCAGCTGCCCGAGTTCTCTTAAATGCAATGGTTTGGTAGGTCTGGTTCTGTCTGATTCCAAAGTGAGTGGGTAAGTGGCATACTTTCTTTTCTCTCCTTCCTCCCTGCTTTCCTCTCTCCCCTCCTTTATTTTCTTCTTTCTTTCTCCTTATGATGCTGAAGGTTGGATTCAGGCCTCATGCATGCTAGGCAGCAGTCTCCCCCCAAGCTGCACCCCTGCCCTTCACTTTACTCTTGAAACTAGAAGATGCTCAGTAAACACTGGATGGCTGAACAAATTTATACAAAGCAAATAGGCTAAATTCTGAAACAGAAACAATTTTCTTGTGTGGGGATGTAAAAATAAAATAAATTGTGTACAAAAAAATGAAGTATGAATGACAAAATGACATGTTGGTCCACAGTTCTTGGTAAGATTATTTTTTTTTCTCTTTTTGGCTTCTCAAAATACAACATATGTCTAGCTAACTGGATATATTGCACTCATGAAACTGCCCTCTAAATACTTATGTGTATGTCAATATATTAATGTTATTCTCTTTTGGTTAGGGAAGTTTCCCTTTTCAGATGGTGGTAACCACTGGGGAGACTGAAAACTCACCAAAGTGCGGGGAAGAAGTGACAGTTGTTTATCACATGCTTCAAAGCTCAAGGACCATTGCAGAAGAGGTGGTGGAAAGAATGTAAGAGACGATATTCATGACCTTACAGTAGCTGACACTACCTACAGAAGACCTGCATAATATGAGGGAAAGAAAGAGAAAGAAGACTAGTTGGAAAGAAGAAAGGATTCAGTGGAGGGGAGCTTTGGAAGGGGAAAAAAGAGGGTAGTGGGAGGAGGTTACAATCATGGCATATTGTCTATCTGTATGGAGATTGTCAGTAAAAAGTTAAAAAAAATATATGTTATTAATTTACTGAACCAAATAAATTACATGAGGTGAATAAGTGCTGACACTGAGTACCAATTAACTGTGCTACTCTGTAGGTCAGAGTGACTTGTCATTGCTTGGGGCTACTACCTTTTTGGTGGGTTTCTGTTGGAAACTCACACAGCCGCATTCAGCTCAAGGTTGCTGGGGCTGCAAGATCCAAGTCCACGGTGGCCTCATTCCCACTGTGTTCCTCATTCTATGGCAGGATGTCCTCCTTCATCTGCCTCTCACCTTCCAGCATGCCCTCCTACTTTCTTTTATGTCAGATCCCGACAATATCCCCCAAAAGTTCCCAAAGTGGACAGAGGTGCAAGCTTGAAGATCTCATGAAGCTTAAGCTCTGGAACATGCCAAAATACCTACCAAAGCCAACCAGCCTCAAGGGATGGGTACACAGACCACACCTTTCCCTGGGAGGAGTTTTAGGCTATTATACCCATGTCTTAAACCTTCTATAGAAAACATGCATTTGGGATGGAGAGATGGTTTAGCTGTTAAAATGCTTGCCTGAGAAGCCTAAGGTCTCAGGTTCAATTCTCCGGTACTCACATAAAGCCAGATGCACAAGGTGGCACCTGAAGTTCATTTGCAGTAGCTCGAGGCCCTGGCATGCCCATTCTCTTTCTGTCTACTACTTCCTCTCTCAATAAATAAATACATTAAGTATTACAAAAAGAAAACATCCATTTACCCTGATGGAACAGGGCAGATAATACCCTTGGCATTAATGACTCCACATGTGGAAGGCTGAGCCAGAAGAGTTGAGTCCAGCCTAGGCTACATAGAGTTGGGAGCCTGGTCTCAGTGGAGGTGGAGGACCTCTAGGCAAGGGATCTAATGCCAAGTGATTAGGTCATTGGGAGCACTGTCTTCAGATAGGGCTAATGTAGTTCTTTTGGGACCCTGCTTAGTTCTCAAGAGAGGACTGCAGTAAAAGAGGAGCATGGCTCCCTCCCACCCTCTGGCTTTCTGTCTGCTGTGTGGGTTTTTCCTCTGCATGGGTTCCCATCTTTCTGAAGCCATCTTCACTGATGTGCGGCAGCTATGGCAGCCCTCCTCCAAACTTGTGCCATGCTGTTGGGAGTTCCAGTTTTCCAAAACTATGAGTGAAGTGGGCGTCTTTTTCTTATGCACTAGCTTTGGGCATTTATTTTTTATTTTTAAATTTATTTTATTTATTTATCTTTTAACAACTTCCATGATTATAAACAATACCCCATGGTAATGTCCTACCTCCCCACACTTTACCCTTTGAAACTCCATTCTCCATCATATCCCTGCCCCTTCTCAATCAGTCTCTCTTTTATTTTGATGTCATGATCTTTTCCTCCTATTATGATGGTCTTGTGTAGGTAGTGTCAGGCATTGTGAGGTCATGGATATCCAGGCCATTTTGTGTCTGGAGGAGCATGTTGTAAGGAGTCCTAACCTTCCTTTGGTTCTTACATTCTTTTGGTCCCCTCTTCCACAATCAACCCTGAGCCTTGGAGGGTGTGATAGAGAAATTGTAGTGCTGAGCACTCCTCTGTCACTTCTTCTCAGCACCATGATGCCTTCTGAGTCATCTCAAGGTCACTGCCATCTGAAAAGAGAAGGTTTTCTGCCAAAAGTGAGAGTAGCATTAATATATGGGCTTGATGAGCATGGTATATACATTTAACCAGACAGCAGCAGACATTATGACCCTAGGGCTCATGACTACCCCTGTTTTAGGTTTTCAGTATCAGGGATGTATTCCCTCCCATGGAGTGGGCCTCCAGTCCAATTAGAGGGCGGTTGGTTTCCACCATGACAGATGTGCCACTATTGCACCCATTGACTCATTTGACCTGGCTGGCCAAATATAAGTTTTTCAATGTCTACTGTTGAGTAACTTCACTAGTGATTTCACTCTCTCCCATTGAACTGCATGCAGAATGGCTTCTTCCAGCTTCCTGTCAGCTGATCTACATGGAGGATGTTATTAGCTCAGTTCTAGCAGGATTTCTCAGTGGCCTTGCAGCCCAAGTATGTGGAGTCTTCAGCATAGAATCTTACCATCTCTTCTTGGTGGGAAGCTAAGGGCCTTGGCAATGGCCTGTAATGTTTTTGGGGTCATCAGGGACCTCTCTGGCCAACAACTCACTGGAAGGTATCCCATCCCTGGCACTGAAAATTTTCTAGTAACAATCTACAGCTCCTGAGTGTTCGTTGTCCCAAAAAGTAGGTTTCCATATGATTTATTTGTATCCTTTTAGATTTTGATTAGCCCTGCCTCCTTTACCTTTCCTTTACTCAGTCTCTTCCCCTGACCTCATTTAGGCATTTTTGCCCCCATTAGTCCATTCTTCTACTTACATATATACAATACCATCCTATTCAGTACCCGCTCCCTTCCTTCCGACATATTTCTTTCTTCATGTATCATGTAGGGATGTGACTTGGGAAAGGAAAACAGGGGAGCTTTTGTGTAACAGAGGAATGGAGGAATGGAATGTACCATCTTTCTCCCAGATGGCAGAGAGTATACCATCACAGTCCTGCAAGTCCTTTTTTTATTTAATATTTTACTTATTTATTGGCCAAGGGGAAAGAGAGAGAGAGAGAGAGAGAGAGAGAGAGAGAGAGAGAGAGAGAGAGAGAGAGAACAGGCAAGCCAGGGCCTCCAGCCACTGCAATCAAACTCCAGATGAATGGGCCGCTTTATGTATCTGGCTCCACATGGGCAAGGGGGAATCAAACCCAGATTGTTAGGCATTGCAGACAATGCTGAGCCTTAACTGCTGAGCCACCTCTCCAGCCTGCAAGTCTTCTAAGGCTGCATACTTCATGCTCATGTTGCTTTTTCCAACCTCCACCACTGTCAGGTGCACCCAGAGACACTCAGCCACTGACTTGGTGATGGGAAGAATTAAAAAAAAAACAAAAACCCACTTCAAATGTCCCCCTGATGAAAATCACAGGGTTGTTTAAATAGTGAGTGTTATTAGTGACTATTTGTCTTTCTTTCCCTCATCCTGCTTAATGTGAGTCTAGAGAGAGGTAGGGTAACCATGCTTGTTAACAGAGTGACTCATTTCCTGCTGAACTTCTAGCCAGGATGGGGGGGGGTAGTTGCCTCTCAGGGTGCTCATTTTGTACTCAGATGCTAATGAGCTCCCCAAAATCTGCAGGACTGCCAGCAGGTGGAACTGGGCTGCTCCTCGAGTTGATTTTGTTCTGGGCTCCCGGAAGCCACAGGCTGATTAGTATGTTCTCATTGTAACGATTCCTGAAGTTTCAATTTCTGAGGTCTTTCATAGCACACTGTAATTTCAGGATTGACAATGATGCTGACAAGAGTGAGAAAGAAAACATATTTAGGGAAACAGGAATTTCTCTCAACCTTTATTTTGACATTCAGCGGTGGATGATGGATGTTTTTAAATTACCCTTGATAAGAAGCTATCAGTGGGAGTTATTTTGTTTCACAGATACCTGGCAGGTCAAAAACACACTCAAATTGAACAAATATTCTTAAATTAAGTACAGGGATAGTAAGACCAAGTTGCACGTGTTGCAGAGAGGAAGGGGATTGGGAGGAACAGAGAGCATCTGCTACTACCACACTCAGGTCCTACATTACTTCCACAATGCATGTCAAAAGAAGCCATGCTGGATCTTGGGTGACTTAAGAAGAGAGGGGTGAGACCCCTACTGCCCAGCCTGGCAGGAGGCTGGGGATGTTTGAGTTTGAAACTTGAGGTTCATGTGGAAAGACTAGGTTTCTGGCATGATGGAGCTACGGGGTGGTGATGTGACCTGTAAGAGACGGGGTTCACTGGGGATTAATGGAGGTTCTGGGTCATAGAAAATTACATGAAGGACATTTCCTTTGTCTTTTGCACCTGGTCTTGAGGTAGATGCACCTCTTCTTTTGTGAGTTCCCACTAGGATGTGCTTCCTCATCACAGCAATGCATCAATCAACCATGTTCTGAAACCTCTGAAACCATGAACCAAAACACACCTTCCCTCTTTATATATGGATTGTCTCAGGTATTTTGTTATAATAACAGTAAAGGGCTATAATAACACAGGACTAGAAATGAATGAGCAAGTTATTCAAAGGAGGCAAGGCATGGTGGCATATACCTGTGATTCCAGTCCTTGGGAGGTGGAGATAGGAGGATCAGGATTTCAAGGTCATCCTCAGCTGCACAGTCAGCTCCAGGTCAGCCTCAGCTACATGAAATCCTGTCTCAAAAAAAAAAAAAAAAAAGAAAAAAAAGATAGGCTTGGGGAGATGGCTCAAAAGTTAAAGGCACTTGCTTGCAAAGCTGGCTGGCCCAGGTTTGATTCCCCAGTACCAACATAAAGTCAGATGTACAAAGCATGTAGGCATCTGGAGTTTGTTTGCAATGGCAAGGGATCCTGCTGTGCCCTTTCACTATATTCTCCCAAATAAATAATAAATGTTTTTTAAAAATAAATAAGTAAATAAATAAATCACCCTTTATATTCAAGTTCATTTCACATAATCTTTCTGAGCTCTTGGTTTCCCCACCTTTAAAATGGGCTGTTAAGATCTTCCTTAACAGGGACCCAGGGCAGGGGTCATGTTCAAAAGATTGCTTTGAGAACTCACCACTAAATCAGATGGCTACCAGTACTGCCATGGCTCAGAGAACATGCTAGAAGAGGGGGCAGACAGACAGTAAGCGCCACAGGGTGGAAAAGAGTATCCTGAGGCACAGTCCCTCCACAGAGAATGCCTGAGGCCTTATGACTCCACCATGAATACCAATAACCCCACTGAGAGGGTTCTTAGGGAAAAGGGAGTGAGGGCAAGGGGATATATTTATTAAAAAAAAATTTAAAAATTTCTTCAAAAACTATGAACTATTAAGCTTCTGCTTTGGTCTCAGTAATATCTGCTATATGGCCAGGCATGCTGTAATTCTATCACTCAGGATACTGAGGCAGGATGACTATGAGTTTGAGGCCAGCCTGAGGCTAAGCAGTAAAACTGTCTCAAAAAAATTAATTTGCTACAATAAGAAAGATAGTATATGGGCTCCTTTATAAACTGTTTTAAAATTCTATCACGGTTGTTATAAGTTGTTAATTACACACACACATACACATATACACACATACATACATACATGTAATTCATAAATAACATTGTGCAAACATTTATTGGTAGTAGAAATATAAAAGCAGGGCTGGAGAGATGGCTAAGTGGTTAAGGCACTTATCTACAAAGCCTAAGGACACATGTTCAATTCCCCAGATCCCACGTAAGCCAGATGCACAAGGCGACATATGCACAAGGTGGCACATGCATCTGGAGTTCAATTACAGTGGCTGGAGGCCCTGGTATTCAAATTCTCTACCCTGCCATCCCCCTGACTCTCATTTAAAAAAAAAAGGCCAGTTTGTTACAAAAAGAGGGGCCAGTCTGTTGGGCTTACCTAAAAAAAAACCCTAGTGATAATTTTCTTATTGCAAATTCCTATCAGCTATTGCTATGAAGTTAATGGGTTAAAGTTTGTGCAGAGTTTTAAGGCTTTTTTTTTTTTTTTTCAAGGTAAGGTCTCACTCTAGCCCAAGCTGACCTAGAATTCACTATGTAGTCTCAGGGTGGCCTCGAACTCAGGGTGATTTTCCTACCTCTGCCTTCTGAGTGCTGGGATTAAAGGTGCGCACCACCACACCCTGCTTGTTTTAAGGCTTTTTAATGCCTATTACCATTGTGACTTCTGGAAAGGCTTACTCTACCGTGGTTTGTAGTATACCGTTTTTCTCTTCCTCTTTCCTAGACAGGGCATCATTTGAAATTTTTTTGTGTCAGCTGAGTGTATTAATTTAAATTTGTTTTAAGCCAAGTATAGTGGTGAACAACTTTAATCTCAGCACATTGGAGGCAGTGGTAAGAGGATCACCTAGAGTTCAAGCCCTCCCTGAGACTACATAGTGAATTCCAGGTTAGCCTGGGCTAGAGAGCAAGACCTTACCTCAAAAAAACAAAAAAATACCAAAACGAAATGAAACAAAACCAAACCAATAAATAAATAAAAATGAAAAATTGTTTTATTATGTGACTGGATCATAAAACTATGCTCAATGTATTTTAGTATTATGATGGTATAAGGATTTTGTGTAATGCTCCCATCCCTTTTTTCTACTTGTTGGATAATAATTCTCACAAGCCATGGGAGAAGAGTTCTGGGCTTTGGCAGGAAGCTGGATGGGCAGTCAAGGGCAGAGGAGGGAGGAAGAGAGAGAGAAAGGAAGGAAGGAAGGGAAGAAGGAGAGAAGGAAGAAAGGAGGAAAGAAGAAGAAAGAGAGAGAGATGGTGGTGGTTATTATCATCCAATATCAGTCCTGTCTGCAAGATCTCTGAGCTCTTAGCTGCATTTAAAGACCTGGTGAGCTCTGAAGCTAGATCTGTGGGAGACCCCAAAGGAACAAGTAGCTATTGAGATTCTGAGGCCATCTTAAGAACTAGTGACAATAGTGTCTGATTACCACTCCTGATGGCCAGTCAAAAAGTTTATTTCTTTTGTACTGGGGATAGAACCTAGGGTCTTGCATTATGTTAGGCAAGTATTCTACCTCTGGGCTATATTCTCAGTGCTCTTCTCTCTCTCTGTCTTCTCTATGTCACTGTCTTTCTGACTTTTTATATATACAAATGAGTTTTGGAAGTAGAATTCAAAAATCATGACATTTAACATCTTAGCTATTACTGAGTGTGTGTTTCACTAGTGTTAAGTACACTGGTGTTCTTGTGCATCTGTCACCATCATTATCATCATGTATCTCCATAATTTTTTCATCTTCCAAAACTGTTACTCCATACCCATGCAGCACCAATTTGCCATTCCCTGGACCACTCAACCAGTAGCAGGTCCTCTCAACCCTGTGGCAAATTCCACTCTCCTTTTCTCTGCATTTGATGACTTCAGGGACATCCAGACAACATTTGTCCTTTGTGACTGGCTTATTTCACTCAGCATAGTGTCCATGAGTTTCATCCATGCTGTAGTATCTTTCAGAATTTCCTTTTCCTTAAAGTCTGAATCATATTACTGTTTGGTCTTCAGGCCGACTCTGGGGAGGTGAGAAACTTCTGAGTTTATGGATGTACCTGTGTTGTGATGGGGACTCAACCTAAGAACTCATGGGAATTAGCTGTCTGGCCTTCCCTGTGGTAGCCTGGGGGCTCAGTGGACCTCCCTCACATCTCTATCCATGGGTCTCAGGTCCCCAGAGAGCAGGAGGTCTGTGAAGGCGTGGTGAGTGGAGTAGCCTGGCTGTGCTTTCTCTGGGATGAGTCAGAAACCAAGTCCTGGCTGGAAAAGTTTCTGTGCCTGACAGGCTCTCCTCCTTTTGGGAGGTGGTGGTAGGAGTTTAAAGATTTAAAAAATGGCCAAAGCAGACAAAAAGGGTAACCAAAACAGGGGAATGTCTACCACCAAGTGTTGGGGGTTCGATCTTGTAAAGGCTCATGTGTTAAAGTTTGATTCCAGGCTGATGGTGTATTGGGAGCTGGTGGAATGTTCAGAAGGCCTGGTGGAAGGGAAATGATTAGAGGTGTGCTCTTTAAGGGGACAGGGCATGTTGAGGGCCTAATCTCTTCTCTCTCTCTTTCTCTGTCAATAGTTTTTGCTCAACACACGCTCCCTACAATATTATGTACATCCCCGTGGACCACAACACAATGGAACTCCTGACTATGGATTGAAACCTCTAAAACTGTAAGTCCAAATAAGTCTTTGTTCCTTTAAAGCCTTTATCTTAGGTATCTCGTCACAGTGATATAGAGCTGAGTAACACGCCCAGTGAAAATTTCCCCTTTGAAAGAAAGTAGAGTTTGAACATTGAAAAATAAAACAAAAAAAAACACCTTGCATGCCCTTCTTTGAAAAAGATGAAATGAATGGCCATCTAGTTATAAATTCTAGACCTGCAGAGGGTTTTTCGATAATAGATGTATTTGTACCTGCTCCTTCTACAAAGCTGAAACAGTTTATTTATGTAGCTCTCACCTTAGGTGCAAACACTAAATTAAACACTTATCGTGCTATCAGTTAATGCGCGAGGAGCCCATCCAATGAAGGGAGTGAGCTGACTCTAAAACTAAGTGTAATTGAATGCATAGAAAAGGGCTTCAACAAGGTGATCTTTATGTCCTGGACTCCGGGGAGGCTTTCCTTGAACTGGTTCCCATCGTCAACAGCCTTGCATTCTTTTCTGAAGGACAGTTGAGATCACTGTAAACATAATGAGGCTATATGCTGTGCAAGTCCTGTAAAGAATGGAGAAGGGAGTGAGCCCACAGGGGCCATGCCACGGGGCAACATTAGCAATGCCACAGTTGCACCGCCCCTTGTCTGGAAGCGTAGTCCGTCTTCCCCAGGACTCATGATAACTACAAAAAGTAAAGCAAGGCTTGAGGAGAGGCCACCAGGGTTAAGCATGTTAACATTTCCATTACGTCTAAAAGCCGAAAATGGAACAAATAAAGCAGGTTGAATTTTTCCCCCCACTATAATGTATGCCAGAATGTCACAGGAACTCATTGTCTGTAATGAATACAAGAATATGGGCAATTCAGGCTGAACAATGCAAACGGCAGCGAGTCTATAAAAGCGTCTCATCCACATGACGTTTATTTGGTGTGGTTTTCTTTTATTTTCTTCCCCATGAAGGCTGCTTCTTGGATAATATGATCTTTAAAGTTTAGGCTGTGTGCAGAAGTGTTTCTTCTTCTCCCTAACACCTTCAACGTTTCTAAACCATAAGAAATGTAGAATAAAATAAAATCGAATCATTGCATTTGTGTTTCATGCCTCTTCTTTCAGGTCAAACCTGTTGTGATTTTGACAGAAATGCCTTAACATTTTTCACAGGATGCCGACATTGGGTCTGTGTAGTGTGTGCACTAGTGAAACCGTGAGACGTCTCTTCTTCAAAGGAGGACTTGTCCCTTTGCTCTGGCATTGGTCCAGCTCAGGCAGGCACAAATCCATGCTCCCCTCCCCAGCCAGAGTCATGTTGGACCATCACCCACTCTGTATTTGGAGTGGGGAGCTGGGTGGCCTTTTATGTCTCCATAGGGTCTCCTGATACTACAGGAAGAGCTCTGGCAACTGAACTCTTTAAGTCATTAGAGATTTTTTTCCTTTCTTTTATAAATGGAGCTTCTTTTTTTCTTTTTATTTGTTTATTTGAGAGAGAGAGAGAGAGAGAGAGAGAGAGAGAGACAGAGACAGAGAGACAGAGAGAGAATGGCTTCATCAGCTCCAGCTGCTGCAAACAAACTCCAAATGCACCACCTTGTGCATCTGGATTAGGTGGGTTCTAGGGAACTGAACCTGGGTCCTTTGGCTTTGCAGGCAAGTGCCTTAACCACTAAACCATCTCTTCAGCCCTCTTTTATCTATTAATTTATTTTTTTGCCTGGAGCATGTGCAGAGCAAGTGAGCTTGCTGGAAGGATGGCAAGGTGGGATGGTTGACTTTCTTGGTGCTGGAGATATTGGGATGGCTTTCTTAATGATGTCAGGAGTGAATCCAGGAGACACAAGAAAAAGATAATCTTGGGACATGTGCCTTTCTTGCCCTCTTTAGAAATGATTGCCAATGAATGAAGCAGATGAGAGACACACCCCCCTTGCAGATTATTTACCCTGGTCCTTGAGCCTGAAGCTGTCACAAATGAAGATGACTTTTACCTACCTTTATGAATTGGAGCTTTGGGGGGAGGGGTAGAGAGATTGCTGAGTGGTTAAGATGCTTGCCTGCAAAGCCTGATAACCCAAGTTTGATTTCCCATTACCCACAAAAAGTCAGATGCACAGAGTGGTGCATGCATCTGGAGTTTGGTTGTAGTGGCTGGAGGCCTTGGTGCTCCCAGTCTTCCTCTCTCTCTGCTGAACATTGTGACATACTCCTTGAGTCCCAGCACTCAGGATCATTTGGGAGGCAGAGCTAGGAGTATCACTGTGAGTTGGAGGCCAGCCTGAGACTACATGGTGAAGTGAATTCCAGGTCATCCTGGGCTTGAGGTAGACTCCATCTTGAGACAAACAAACAAACAAACAAACAAACAGACAGACAGACAGACAGACAGACAGACAAACAGACAAACAACAGGGCCTGAAGAGATAACTCAGCAGGTAAGGTGTTCACCTGCAAAACCTAAGGACTTAGGTTTGATTCCCAAGTACCTATGTAAAAGCCAGATGCACAAGGTAGTGCCTGTGTCTGGAGTTCATTTGCAGTGGCTGGAGGCCCTGGTGTGCCCATTCATTCTCTAGCCTCAGTCTCTGCCTCTTTCTCTCAAATAAATAAAACAACAACAACAACAAACAAACAAGCAAAAAAGAAATGGACTTTTGAAAGATCCCATATATCTATAAAAATAGCTTTTTTACCCCAAAGGACCTCCTTTCTCAGTTAATGACCCTCACTCTCTCTCTTTCTGACAATGCAAAGTGTCATGTGGCCTAGGCTGTCCTGGAACTTACTATGTTCAAGGAATATTCAAAGATGAACTTGAACTTCTGATTCTCCTGTCTCCAGCTCCCAGGTGCTGTGTGCTCCACATATGCAGCTCAGTTTTCCTTCTCTTTTTATATAACTCTTCTGACTTGACTCAGGAGATGTGGTAACAGCCATATTTGCCTTTAATGCTCATTATTTTCCTCTGTGGCAATGCTTGGAGTCTTTTCAAGGTCTTGAGCTTGAATTTGCAAGAGGAGTTGGAGGCTGGAAGTATGTCTGGAAGCTCAAGCAGTTCAGAAACCATCTTGTGACATGGGTGCACAGAAGGAGAAGGAAGCGATGGAAAAAGGAGAGGCCAGTGCCATGGTATGAGTATGGATAAGTGTCTCCTAAGGGTACTAGTGTTAAGTGCTTGCTCTTTGAGGTAGCACTATGCAAAAGGTAATAGAATCTCTGGGAGGTGGATTTCGTGAGAGAGCCTTATGTTATTGCTGGGGAGTGGGGATTGTCCTCGAGAGGGGTCACGGGACCTCATCTGTTCTCTCTGCTTTCTGTCTTGTGATATGACTGCTGGCTCTGACACTCATTCCTTGTCTTCATTCCCTGCTGCTCTCACTGATGGGAAAAGCTGAGGCCATCTGGTTGTGGACTTTGAGCTTCTAAAACCAAGCTAAATAATCTTTTTCTCTTCATAAGCTTGTTGCTTTGGGTATTTTGTGATAGTCATGGAAAGCTGACTAATATAGAAACTGAGGACAGAAAAAAAGGAGGTGTGAGAACCAGGTTGGATTTGGGGACAGAAAGACATAAGTCAAAGAAAGGCCATGGGAGAATGCTGAGAAAAAGTAGAAAATGCTTCTCTAAAGTCCCACCTTGTTTGCCCTGCTTTCCCCTGGAATTCCTCCTGGCTGTTCCAGAGTCAGCAAGGAAGAGAACACAGTCAGACTCCTCATATCAACAAGACCCCAGAACCAAAGTTCCCTCCTCCATTATCCTCATGTGTGTCCACTTGAACCCCTCCCAACTTTTCCTCTCTCCCAAAATGTGGGCCACCTAGTTATGAGAAGCCCTGACCTGAGACATCATTACTGTCACCCCTCTCCCCAGCCCTTCTACCACCTCCTTCCTAGCATCTCTCTGTACCCCCGACCCAATGTCCTACCTCCTTCTCCCCTTTGTATCTTTCCAGGCTCACTCTATGATGCACAGACATCCAATTAACACATAGTAATCACCCACATTCATGGGAAACAGCATGGTAATTTGATACATGTGTGCAATGATCCAGTCAGGATAATTAGCATACCTGTCAAAGATTTACCACTTAAAAATTATTTATATATGTGTGTGTGTGTGTGTGTGTGTGTGCATGCATGGGTGCTATTGCTAGGGCTGCTTGCTGTTGTAAATGAATGCCAGTCCAACTTTATGCCAATGTCTGGGGCATTGAACCCAAACCTGCAGGCTTGTAAGCAAGTGCCTTTAACCACCTAACCATCTCTCCAACCCCTGATTACTTTTGTAGGGTGGGTGATGTGAATCATCAAAATCCTCTGTTTTAGCTATTTTAGTTTTAAATTGCGGTGCTGAAGACATAACCCAGGCCTCTTCCACCTATTATAAAGTAACCATTTGGCAGCATCATCTATGTTTCTACAAAGACAGAATATTTTAGTATTTTTAAAATTTATTTTATAGCCAGGCATAGTGGCACACACCTTTAATCCCAGCACTCGGGAGGCAGAGGTGGGAGGATCATCATGAATATGAGTCCTGAGACTGTAGAGTGAATTCCAGGTCACCCTGGGCTAGAGTGAGACCCTACTTTGAAAAATCAAAAAAAATTATTTTATTTTATTTTATTTATTTGAGAGAGAGAGAGAAAGAGAAAGTGGGGAAGAGAGAGAGGTGGGGAGAGAATGGGCCCTCTATGGCCTTCAGCTGCTGTAACCAAACTCCAGATGCATACACTTACGTGTGTCCCAGGGAATGGAACCTGGGTTTGGCAGGTAAATGCTTTAACTGCTAAGCCATCTCTCCTGCCCTTCTTTAAAAGGCAATGAAAGTGGTCTCTTATTCTGCAAATGGACAGCTTCCTGGATAATTCCTCAGAGTTAGTCAGGAGTCACGCAGGAGAATGGAGTCCTATGTATGGAGCAAAACATTAGCCGACCCTCTCCAGACTTTCCTCTCTGCTTTGTTCCCTGAATCCTGCCCTCTTGGGATATCCTGACAAGTATACTGTCTGATTCCAAGGCCTTTTCTCAGGGGCTGTGTTTGGGGGGACCCAAGCTAAGCAGGATAAGCCTGAGGGCTCAGCAGTGCACTGTTGCTGTGTGGCCTTCCAAGGCCCTGCGGGAAGGGGAAGCCGGGGCTGGTTTGGTGGGAGGGAGCAAGGCCTAGTTGACTGGTGCTCAGCTCATGCGGCGCACAGCTCACATTTTGTTGTGCAGCTCTTCTGTTGACAAATGTATATGGTAGTCATATGACCACTGCCAGTATCAGTACACAGAGCAGATGTCAACCTCCAAGTTGTCCCACACTCATGTCAAGTCGGCTGCTCCCAGTTCCATTCCCCGGAGACCATCTTCTTACAATTTGGCCTTTCTCAGGGTCACGGGAATGGAAGCAGGCAGAGCACAGTCCTGTAAGACTGGCACCTTTGCCCAGCACAGTGCATTTGAGCTCCCATAGCTCCTGTCAGTAGTTCTTGCTACTGAGCAATTGTGATGGCTTATTTTAAGGCCAATTTAACTGGACTGTGGAATTCCTGGAAATCTGGTGGTGTGGTTCAGGTAAGAAGTGTGCCCTCCTCAAATGCTCATGTGGTGGGAACCCAGCTGATCAGTGTTTGTGTAGTGATGGGATTCTGATGGTTCTGAAGACAGCAGTGGACTAATAATGTATGATGCCTTTACTGGGAGGGGGTGAAAGGCAGGAGAGGTGGGGCGTAGTCTGAGGGTGTGTCCTGAGAGCTAATCTTGCGCGCTGGCCTCTTCCTGTAACTCTTCTGTTTCCTGTCCACCACGCTCTGCCATATTCTCTCTCTGCTATGATAGCCTAAACTCTCTGGAACTAACTGTAAGGTAACATTCTTTTTTTTTTTTTCTTCTTCTTCTTTAAGGTGTTGTCTCAGGCATTTTGGTTACAGAAATGATAAGAGCTGATCAGAAAAGCATGAAGTTTGGGTGTATAGGTGAGATTGTTTCCTGAGTTGCTTAGTGTATGATTCTGACCACAGCTGGGTTGGGTGAGTGGGGGAGAAGGGGTGGACCTAAACAGAGCGTCATGGTGGATGGAACCCATGATCCAGGGGCTAGCAGCTCATCTCATGGTGGTCAGCGGAGAATTATGAGAGGGAGAGAACAAAGAACATGCCCCCTTCAAGAGCATGTCTCCACACTCACTAACTTCTTCCTACTGAGCTATACTTCTTCAAGGTTCCACTACCGCCTTGTAGCACAGTGGAAGAGACTCCAAGGCACCTGGGCCTTTAGGGAATGGCTATCCACAGCATAATCGTCTTCTTTTTCAAGAAGCCTGTTCAAAGCTTGTTTCTGTTTAAAGTCTGAGTGTTCTTTTTGGTTTGTAATTGGGGAAGCCAGCAATTAAAAACTTTTTTACATAGAATGTTCTGATTTTTAAAATAGAAACCAGTTGAGGAGATTTAGAGAGACATATGATTTCCATAGGTTGACATATTACTAGATATTCTTCTGGGTCCAAATTCAATGTGCCTGTCCCTTCACTCAAACAAACAACAATAGAGCACACTGTGGGACAGAAATCTCCCATCCACTTTGCAGTTATGCTAGGATCCTAAAGATGTTCCTTGCTGAGTGAGTGAAACCTTTTTACTCTCACTAGGACCACAGAGCAAGGAGTCATGCAAGTGTCAATCAGAAATAGACTGTGGGGGCTGGGGAGGTATCTCAGTGGATAAAGTACTGGCCATATGGTGAGGACCTGAGTTCAGACCCCCAGAACTCATGGAAAGCCTACAGGTTTTGGGCCAGCCAACCTGGTGAACATAGCACAAGAAGAGACCTTGCGTCAAAACAAGGTAGAGGGCTGGAGAGGTGGCTTAGCGGTTAAGTGCTTGCCTGTGAAGCCTAAGGACCCTGGTTCAAGGCTCGGTTCCCCAGGTCCCACGATAGCCAGATGCACAAGGGGGCGCACGCGTCTGGAGTTCGTTTGCAGAGGCTGGAAGCCCTGGCGCGCCCATTCTTTCTCTCTCCCTCTATCTGTCTTTCTCTCTGTGTCTGTCGCTCTCAAATAAATAAATAAAAAATTTAAAAAAAAACAAGGTAGAACCTGAGGACTGACACTTGAGCTTGTCCTTTGACCTCTAAATGTGTGCTGTGGCATGTGCACGCCTGCACTCAGACATGCACACAGATCTCTCTGACACACAAATAAACATATCTAAAAAGTAATCGACTGTGATCTAGTTCATGGACATGAAAATTAGAACAATGGGTTTCAGGAGGCTGTCGAGGAGGAGTTCTGGAGGTGGAGGGTAGAGGGTGCACAGGAGCATAAGCATCTTCCTGCCTGTTTGCAGAGCACACAATTAAGACGGCACACTCAGCGGAGATGGTTCAATAGGCAAGGGTGCTTGCCACCAAGCATAAGGGCTTGTGACTGAGCTCCCCCAGAGCCCATGTGCGAAGGCAGATGTGGCCATGCATGCTTGTAAGCCCAGTCCTGGGGGAAGCAGAGACAGAAGAAGTGCAGGGGCTCCTTGGTCAACCAGTGTGACTGAAAATGGCAGCTCTAGGGTCAGTGAGAGTTTGCCTCAAGGAAACAATGTGAAGAGTGATAGAGGAGGATGCCAGACTTCTCCTCTGGCACCTGTACACAAGCATATAGTATACATGCACATACCGTACCACCCCCCACACTCAAACGATGGAGTACGCAGGTTATGTGTATCAGATATTTTGTTGTTTTTTTTGAGGTGGGGTCTCACTCTAGCCCAGGCTGACCTGGAATTCACTATGTAGTCTCAGGGTGGCCTCGAACTCACAACAATCCTCCTACGTCCTCTGCCTCCCAAGTGCTGGGATTAAAGGCATGTGCCACCACACCTGGCTGCTCAGAATTTTAAAACATAGTTTTATTTATTTATTTGAGAGACAGAGAGAAATCAGCATACAGAAGAGAGTGTGCATAGGTGCACCTGAGCCTCTTGCTGCTGCAAACAAACTCCAGATGCATGTGCCACTTTGTGTATTTGGCTTTGCATGGGTACTGGGGAATTGAACCAGGGCTGTTAGGCTTTACAAGCAAGTGTCATTAACCACAGAGCCATTTATGTAGCTCCAGAACAAACAAGTCAAAATAACATCATTAACAGAAAGAAACTGAACAGGCCAGGCATGGTGGCACACACCTTTAATCCCAGCACTCAGGAGGGAGAGATAGGAGAATCACCATGAGTTCAATTCAAGGTTATCCTGAGACTGCATAATGAATTCCAGGTCAGCTTGGGCTAGAGCAGGACCCTACCTGGAAAAACCAAAATAAATAAATAAATAAGAAATCCACTACAATGTGACAAAGAATACACAGTATTGAGTGTGGTGGTACTCTCGGGAGGCTGAGACAGAAGAGTTGCTAAGTTCCAGGTCACCCTGGGCTACACACTTGTTCCAAAGAACAAAAGTACAATACAGTAAATACAATACAACAAAAAGTACTGCCTATTTGCTATTTTACATATTGGTTCTGCAGCACAGGCACTATCTTCCCATAACACCACTGTTGTTTTGGTGCTGTGGGCAGGTAAGCTGTCTACAGACCTATGAATTTTGCACCATCCTCCTAGTTAGTGGCTAATGTTCCTTTAAAGCTTTTATTCTCATGAAACACTGCATTTGGAATGAAGCACTCCATTCACCTATTCAGTGGGAAGGAAGGTTCTGTGGCAGCAACAGTCACTAATGTGGGCCAAGGCTGTTGTGACCCATGTAAGTTGAACTCACCAGGGACCAGGACCCAGGCTGGGGTAGAGTTCAAGCATCTGAAGGCCCCCACCTGCAATCCGTTCTCTCATTATCCAGGAGGCCACGTGTGTCCCTGTCCTTAGCAATTTGTGTTCAAGGTCGCTGTGGATGCCTGGTGATTGTGAAGGTCCTTTCAGGCCCATCCTTGTCATGTGACAGCAGGGAAGCCACAGGGCCTCCGTGCTCAGGGTGAGCCGAGTTTCTATAATGGTAGTGACTGCTCTTCACTGGGAAATGTTCATGCTGTTGGGGACAAATCTGCTTCTCTGGGATAAAGGAAAAGTCTGAGTTATTGGATCATTCTAAAAGAAAGGACCCTTCAAATTGATAGTTTCCCAATCATTGAGGGCTAAGTGGAGATGCAACTTTCACTCTGTCACTAAGCAAAACAGCCACCATGTCCCTCTGCTAGTTGTAGATTTGGGTGAGGCAGACCTTCCTGCACCTGAACCCCTGGAGGCTTTAGCACCATGGGATGGCACTTTGTAAATTCAACCACTCTTGCACAATTTCCCTTTTTTTTTTTTTTGCTGTATTCCCAAATCATCTTAACTTATTTTCTTAGCCTTAGCCTGTGCCTCTCAAACCTTCACAAGTATTAGAATCACTCATGGGCTGGAGATATGGCTTAATGGTTAAGCACTTGCCTGTGAAGCCTAAGGGCCCTGGTTCAAGGCTTGATTCCCCAGGACCCACGTTAGCTAGATGCACAAGGGGGCACATGCATCTGGAGTTCATTCACAGTGGTTGGAGGCCCTGGCATGCTCATTGTCTCTCTATATCTGCCTCTTTCTCTCTCTGTCTGTCGCTCTCAAAGAAATAAATAAAAATAAACAAAAAATTTAGAATCACTCACTGACCAATGGTTGGGTTATACCCAAGAGGACGAAAGGCCTAGAATGGGGCTGAGAATCTGCACCTCTGTCGTGTCTCTGGCCATATAATACTGCCAGTTTCTGCCACTGCTGTTCCAAGCAATGTATCCCAAATTGGAGGTGTTGCAGTCAGGTTCTCATTGCTGGCAGAAATCACCCAACCAAGACAGCGTGTGGGGAAAAAAAGGTTTATTTTGGCTTATAGACACAAGGGGAAGCTCCATGATGGCAGGGGAAAACAATGGTATGAGCAGAGGGTAGACATCAGCCCCTGGCCAACATAGCTAGACACTAGAAATAGGAGAGTGTGCCAAACTGTGACAAGGGGAAACTGGCTATAACACCCATAAGCCCGCCACAATGCACTCTCTCCAAGAGGCATTGATTCCCAAATCTCCATCAGCTGGGGACCTAGCATTCAGAACACTTAAGTTTATGGGGAATGCCTGAATCAAACCACCACAGGAGGTGAAAGAATGCTTCTGTCCCAAATACATTTACTGGGAATGGAGGCATGGATGGTTGGGAGGAGTTCTGAATGAAAATCAAGGGGCTGGGGGATAGATCTGTGGTTAAGAGCACTTGCTGCTCAAGCATGAGGGCCTGGAGGGTCTGAGCACACCCTCGTTCAATTCCCCAGCACCCACATAAATGGTCAGGCATGTTTGCAATCCCATTTTCACAGGGGATGAAGACTGTAATCTTACTGGGGCCTTGCTGACCAAAAATAGTGGTAAAAACAGCAGTTCCTGGACAAGTGAGAAACCTCTTGAAAGTAATAGGCAGGTGGGTGAAGAGGAAGATACCTAATATTTTCCTCTTGTCTGTGCACATACATGTGCATACACTACACACACACATCAGACATCATTCCTACTGCACACCCCCCCCCCCCAAAAAGCAAGAGCTGTGGTTATCAAATCCATAAAGAGCTGGATACAATGACGTCCTGGGAGCTGGGCCTCAGTGTAGGGTGCTGAGCAGGTCAGCAACAGAAGGGAGTTATTGTAAAGTTTATGTCTATCTGACCACCCACAAAACACCCTGAAGAACTTATGTTCCTTAGAATAGCCTGGGAAGTACATAATAGGGAGCTTGTAATAGGTTGAATGGATGACCCCAGTAGGTTCAGGAGTTTATTAAAGCTTGTGATTTAGATTTCCAGTTGCCTGGCTGGAGAAGGTGTCACTGTGGGTGGATCCTAGGTCCAGTCCTAAGGGGATCTGGAATTTCCAGGTAAGACATGCAAAGTTCCTGGGTTCTGCCACTGTGGGCTCCTGGGGAGCGCTTACTTTTGGTGGTGGTGGCCTCTCTCTCTGAGTGGACCTGTGACCTGTGCAAGTGGGCCAGCTTTTTCTGCCGTTGTGGAACTTCACCTCTAGCTGTAAGCTTCAGTAAATCCTTTCCTCCCATAAGTATGTCAGGTCTGGAAGTTCATCCCAGTAACTGAAGCTGACTGGTACAGGGCTCAAGACATTTTTCAGTGTTGTGTTAGGTTCATAGTGATGCCTCCTTCTTGGACTTCCCATTTCCCAAAGCAGAGATCCAGAGCAGGGTGAAGTTAACAGGGCACCACTCAAGACCTGCCGTGAGGTGTGTGCTTCCCTAGATGAGAAATTTAATGAGAACTTTGGCCACAGGGAAGGGCTGGCAATGTCCAGATCCTACACAGAGCTCCATTTTAGCAACCTAGAACCTAGGGCAAAGGTTAACTGGCAAGTCTCAGAGTTCCTGGTCTGGTGTGAGAGTTCATGGGCAATAGCTGTATACCTGGCAGTAGTCGCTGAATGTGCCAAGGCATGAATAGTCACTGCCTTAGTTTGAGGACACACTATAACAGATCTTGAGCAAAGTCTCCGCAAATGACTTAGTGGAACATGATGCTAGACATTAGAAGCAGTAGCCAGGGAGGGGGAATGAGGGCTGAGACAGGAGGGACTGTCTTGTAGGGGGCATTACTAGGTTGATCCCTGCTGAGGAAGTGAAGCCTGTGTTTTCAGGGTCTGGGGATAGTGTACAATGTGGAAGCCAGTGACCCTCCTCCTCAAAGGCAGGGTGCTTGGCTACACAATGGCCAAGTCTCTGTCCCCCTTGGCTGAGGACAGATGCCAAGCCACTTCCTCTCTGTCCCTTCTACCACCCTGCAGCTCTCACGCTAGAACAGAGCATTCTCTTGGCAAATACCACACGTGGCAGATCAGCCCAACATATACAGCAAGAACAATGATGTGGAAGGAGATGGGGTCTGTGTCCTCTAGGGCCTTGAACCTACTAGAGTCTTCAAGGTGGGGGAGAAGCAGAAGCCAAGAGGCCCAGGCTGGCTCCACTGGTTCCAGCTGCCACGCCTCAGTGCTCATCCTTTTGGACTCTGACCTCCTGTTCTGACACCCAGGCATTTTAGCCTGGTCAGTGTTGATAGAAGTTACTTCCCCCTGAATTCACTGGAGCCAAACACTGTCCCATAAGCAAACACTGTTCAGAGCTCCTGAAAATGGGATGGGGACAAGGTTTCTGGTAGTGCAATGTGGGATTCTCCAGCCAGGCAGAGGTTTCTACAGAACCTAGTGACTTCTGAGGGAAGGACCTGGGTTAGGGTATGGTTCTGACCTGTGTCCATCTATAAAACAAGAGGAACAATGGAACCACAATGCACCCATACTCCCCAGTATTTGCTGATCACTGTGTGGTCAGCTCTGAGCTCTAACCACTGGACTCACACCAGCCGCTGGGGTCAGTGTGTAATGAATACTCCTTCATGGGACATAGTTTCAGGTCCTTCTCAGCTACTGTCATAACCACTCAGACTTCCTTGACTATGTATACATATATACACATTTCCTTTAGATGTAAAACAAACATTTAAAACTTAATAACTTTCTATTTTAAAGATATTATTCAAGTTTGGTACAATATTTACCACCCGGACTCAATTTTGTACTTTGCTAAACAAAAATAAGGCCCTCACAGTTTGCCTTCTGTTTCATTGTGCTGAATTTGAAATGGGAATAAAAACTCCAAGGGGTCACATGGAAGGACAGAACTGAAATAGCTCGCTCTTTGCTTTTCTGCCTCATGAAAGCCCCGGGTGACCTTTGTTTGTTTGGAGTCTGCTGTTAATGTGTGAATATGCGCCCCTCGGGTGGGCTGGAGTAAAGTGAGTTCCGACTGCACAGCCATGGGAACCCTTCTTCCATTTGTTTTATTTTTTGATAGACACATGCTAGTTGTACATGTTTATGGAGTACAATGTGATGCTTTTGTTTCTGTGTACATTGCCCACTCATTGAATCAGGCCAATAATTAGCACACCTTTCATCTCAAATGTTTATCTTTGTGCTAGAATTTCAAATTCTCTTATAGTTTTTAAAAACTATCTTGAAATTGTTCACTATAGTCACTTCATGTACAATAAAACACCAGAATTTACTCCTATCTGATTAATTAGCTTTATAATCTTTGGTCAGCCTCTCCCATCTCCCTTCACTCTCCCCTTTCCCAGCCCTTGAGAGCCATGATTCAACTCTCAGTTACTATAAGATCAGCTGTTTTAGATTTGACAATCAACAATCAAGATAAGGATCAACTTAAGTGCCCATCAACAGATGAATGGATAAAGAAAACATATATACACAATAGGATACTATTTGGCCACAAAAGGATGAAAATCTGTCATTTGACTGAGCCTGGAGGACAGTGTGTTAAGTGAACTATGTCAGGCACAGAAAGACAAGTACCACATTGTCACTCATATGGGAAACATTCAAAGTCTATGTGGTGATGGTGCTGACTGTATAAGTAAGAATTCTCTGGATTAATGTCCAGTGAAATAAAATGCTTAGAGAATATGTTACAAAAATATGAAGCAAATAGTTACATAAAATTAACTCATTGGTAGTCATAATAATTGCTTAGGACTTTGATCAACAAAAGATTTCTTTTCCTAGAGGAAAATTTTATGTCTGTCTTTCTTTTGAGATTTCCTGGGCTAAGCATATCATGAATTATCCAAATAAATGCCTCATAAGAGCAGATCTACAAACAGCCATCAGGGGAAAGCAAACTGGAACACCAGTGAGAGTCTATCTCACACCAGTCAGAATGGCTATCATCAAAAAGTAGAAAACAAGCTGGGCATGGTGGTGCACGCCTTTAATCCCAGAGGTAGGAGGATCACCGTGAGTTCGAGGCCACCCTGAGACTACATAGTGAATTCCAGGTCAGCCTGGACCTAAGTGAAACCCTACCTCGAAAAACCAAAAATAAAAATTAAAAAAAAAGTAGAAAACAAAACAACACCAACAACAAAAATACAAATACAGGTGAGGTTACCAGGCCAAAGGAGCACATAAACTGCTGGTGGGCATGTGAACTGGTATAACCACCGTGGAAATTCCTCAAAAATCTAAAACTATGCCCCAACCATCCCACTCCTGGATATTATCTGAAGGAAATTAAGTAATCACACCAAAGAGACACCTGTGTACCTGTGATTACTGCAGCTTTATTCACAATAGCTGAGATGTGGAATCAGTCTAGGTGCCCATTGATGGATGAATAGAGAAATAAGATATAAATGTACAATGGCAAATATTATCCAGCCCAAAGTAAGTGCAGTCTTGTATTTGCAGCAAAATGGATGGGAGCAGAAGATACTATGTTAAGGTAAACAAGCTGGCACAGAAAGCCAAGTACTGCATGTTCTCCCTCACATGTGGCAGGTAAGAAATGATGAAACTACAATGGTGAATGCTAGAGATTGGGAAGGTGTGCAGGGGAGAGGGACAGGGAAACACTGGGTTTGATCGGGGCTGAAATTGTTCAGTGTATGCATGTATGAAAGTATCGCAATGATCTGTCTTACTATATACAATAAATAGATGCAAGTAAAAATAAAAAAAAAACATTCTGGATCATGATAATAAACAGCAAAAGAGGGAGAGAGGGAGAGAGAGAATGTGTGTATGGGCACAGGTGTATGTGTGTTTGCTGGTGCACATTAGTGAGTGTGCAGGTGGAGGCCAGAGAACAGCCCCAGGTGTTATTCCTCAGGAACAATCTGCCTTTTATTGCTTGTATGTGTAATGTGGTGTGTGTGTGGGGGGGGTGCATGCACATATTGGTGCCCTTGCAGTGCCCCATGTGCTCGTTTGTGGCAGGGTGGGATTTCCTGGAATGGCTAGAGTGCAGTGTCTGGTGTCTGGGTACATGGCTCTGCACTTGTTTTTCTTTTCAATTAAATTTTATTTTTTTTTAAAAAATGTTATATTCCTTTATTTTTTAACTAGGATCTCACTCTAGCCAGGCTGACCTGGAATTTATTACGTAGTCTCAGGCTGGCCTCGATCCTTCTACCTTGGCATCCCAAGTGCTGGGATTAAAGGCATGTGCCATCACGCCTAGCTCAATCCATTTTACAGTTTTTTAAAATGTTTTATTTAGGGCTGGAGAGATGGCATAGCGGTTAAGCGCTTGCCTGTGAAGCCTAAGGACCCCGGTTCGAGGCTTGGTTCCCCAGGTCCCACATTAGCCAGATGCACAAGGGGGCGCACGCATCTGGAGTTCGTTTGCAGTGGCTGGAGGCCCTGGCGCACCCATTCTCTCTCTCCCTCTATCTGTCTTTCTCTCTGTGTCTGTCGTTCTCAAATAAATAAATAAAAAAATTTTAAAAAATGTTTTATTTATTTATTTTTATTTGAGAGAGAGAGAGAGAGAGAGAGAAAATGTGCACACAAGAGCCTATAGCCACTGCAAACAAACTCCAGATGCATGTGCCACTTTGTGCATCTGGCTTTACATTGGTACTGGGATATCGAACCTGGGTCCTTAGGCGTTGCAGGCAAGTGCCCTAACTGCTGAGCAATCTTTCCATAAAGGTTATACTCATGTCTCCTTTCCCCTACCTCCATCCCACTGAGGGCACTCCTCAGTGGGATTGTTAGTAATCAGTGTGGGGTCCTGAAGGCCTCAGCCAGTCTCTGTTGGGGGCAGGGAAGTGTCTCAGGCTATTCCTACCCATCGCTTTCTCCACGTCTAATGAGATGATCATGTGATTTTTGTCCTTCAACCCATTTATATAATGTATTACATTTATAGATTTGCGTATATTGAACCATCCTTGTATCTCTGGGATAAAGCCTACTTGGTCAGGGTGAATGATCTTTTTGATATATTCTTGTATTCTGTTTGCCAATATTTTGTTGAGAATTTTTGCATCTATGTTCATGAGGGAGATTGATCTATAATTTTCTTTTTTTGTTCTATCTTTGCCTGGTTTTGGTATCAGGGTGATGCTGGCTTCATAGGAATTTGGTAGAATTCCTTCTTTTTCTATTTCCTGGAAAAGCTTAAGAAGCAATGGTGTTAGCTCTTCCCTGAGTGTCTGGTAAAATTCAGCAGTGAATCCATTTGGGCCTGGGCATTTTTTAGTTGGGAGATTTTTGATAACTGTTCGGATCTCCATGCTTATTATAGGTCTATTTAAGTGATTAATTTCATCTTGATTTAATTTAGGTAGGTCATATAAATCAAGGAAATCATCCATTTCTTTCAGATTTTCATACTTTGTGGAGTATATGCTTTTATAGTATGTCCCTATGATTTTTTGAATTTCTCTGGAATCTGTGGTGATGTTACCTTTTTCATATCTGATTTTATTAATTTGTGTCTCTTCTCTCTTTCTTTTGGTCAATTTGCTAAGGGTATATCAATCTTGTTTATCCTTTCAAAGAACTAACTCTTTGCTTCATTAATTCTTTGTATTTTTTTTTGTTTCTATTTCATTAATTTCTGCCCTAATTTTTACTATTTCTTCCTGTTTACTGATTTTTGGTTTGCCTTGTTCTTCTTTATCCAAGGCTTTAAGGTGAAGCATTAGGTCATTCACTTGTGACCTTTCTAATTTCTTAATATAGGCAGTTAAGGCTATAAATTTACCTCTTAGAACTGCCTTCATTGTGTCCCAGAGATTTTGGTATGTTGTGTTCTCATTATCATTTGACTCTATAAATTTTTTGATTTCCTTCTTGATTTCTCATTGACCCATTCATCATTTAGTAGTGTATTGTTTAGTTTTCATGATTTTGTGTATGCTCTATAGTCTTTCTTGCTACTGAATTGTAGTTTAATTCCATTGTGGTCAGATAGAATGCAAGGAATTATTTCAGTTTTCCTGAATTTGTTAAGATTTGCTTTGTGTCCTAATATATGCTCTATTTTAGAGAATGTTCTGTGTGCTGTTGAAAAGAATGTATATTCTGTAGCCTTTGGATGAAATGTCCTGTATATATCTATTAAGTCCATTCCTTCTATGACCTCATTTAGTCCAGATGCCTCTCTGTTTATTCTTTCCCGGGATGACCTGTCAATTGATGAGAGTGGGGTGTTAAAATCACCCACTACTACTGTGTTTGGTGTTATCTGTGACCTTAGTTCTAATAATGTTTGTTTGATGAATTTGGGAGCCCCCATGTTAGGAGCATATATGTTTAGGATTGTAATGTCCTCCTGTTGGAGTGTGCCCTTAATCAATATAAAGTGACCTTCCTTATCTTTCTTGACTAACATTGGACTGAAGTCTACCTTGTCAGATATTAGGATAGCAACCCCTGCTTGTTTTCTAGGCCCATTTGCTTGAAACACCATCTTCCAACCTTTCACCCTAAGATAATGTCTGTTCTTTGTAGAAAGGTGAGTTTCTTGGAGACAACAAATTGTAGGATCCTGTTTTTAACCCAGTCAGCAAACCTATGTCATTTGGTTGGGGCATTGAGGCCATTGATATTAAGAGATATTATTGAAAGGTGTGTATTTATGTTTGCCTTTTTTTTTTTTTGTGGTTCTGGTTCTACCTTTGGTCTCTTGTGTTAACTAGTATTTGAGTATTCCTTGTTTTTTCCAGGTTCCTTATATGTGTATTTTTCCTTTTCTTCAGCATGGAGGATTCTATCAAGTATTTTCTGTAGAGCTGGTTTTGTCTTCAAATACTCCTTTAACCTGCTTTTGTCATGGAATGTCCTTATTTATCCATCTATTTGAATGGATAGCTTTGCAGGATAAAGTAACCTTGGTTGACAGTTGTTATCTTTCAGAACTTGGAAAACATCACTCCAAGCCCTTCTGGCTTTTAAAGTTTGTGTTGAATAATCTGCTATAATCCTGATGGGCTTGCCTTTGTAGGTAACTTGATTTTTCTCTCTGACTGCTTTCAATATTTTTTCTTTGGTGTGTGTATTTGGAAGTTTGATTATAATATGGCGAGGAGAGGTTCTTTCCAGGTTTTGTCTGGCTGGGGTTCCTAAGGATTCCTGTATCTGCATTGGCACCTCTTTCCCAATTTGGGGGAAGTTTTCTTCTATGATTTTGTTGAAGATGCCTACTATGCGTTTGGAGTGGAATTCTTCTCCTTCTACTATGCCCTGAATTCTTATGTTTGATCTTTTCATAGTGTCCTGAATATCTTGAAATTCCCACTCATACTTTTCTATAAGTTTGTCTTTCTCTTTGTTGGCCTGTATTAGATCTGCCACCTGGTCTTCTAGCTTAGATATTCTGTCCTCTCCTTCATCCATTCTACTGGTGAGATTTTCTACAGAGTTTTTTTTAATTTCATTAACTGTGTTCTTCATTGCTAGTAATTCTGACTGGTTTTTCTTTATTATTTCTATTTCCTTATTTATATCTTGTATTGCCTTCTTTATTTCATTAAATTGGTGTCCTGCATCTTCTTTGATTTCCTCTTTGATTCCTTTGATTTGTTCTTTGACTTCTTTGAACATATTTACAATCATTCTTTTGAAATCTTTCTCAGGCATTTCCTCTAACTCGTTCTCACTGGAGGTCATTTCTGATGCATTAATACTTTTAGGTGGATTTATATTATCTTGCTTTTTAGTGTTTCTTGTGTTATAATGTATATATTTTTGCATATTAGATTAAGTTAAAGCTTGGATTTTCTAGCTAGGTGGGTATTCTTAGCTGTATCCATTGATTTGATGTTATATATCTTCAGGGTAGGAACTTAAGGTGTTAGGTGTGGCTCTTAAGACCCTCAGAGTATCTACAAAGGTGTTCCTAGGGGTTTAGTTTCCCTGCTATGGGAGTATTCAAATAGGCTGAGTGGAATAAAATACAGGTAGATTCTAAAGTTTAACTGAACACTGTACACATTCAATCAAAAACAGCACTGAGTATTTATGCAAGAGTAGTTATTATAGCAACCAGATCCTCTATCAACAAAGAGGTTAAGATTTCTGATCTGTTGAGGGATCCAAGTCAGCTTGTGACCAAGTGAGACCCTTCCCTGGTGCAATCCCAGTTACCTTTTTGGATGGTTTTGTTCTCAGTCAAGTTTCTGGCTGGGTCGTTAGGCTGCTGTTCTGATTTCTGGAGCTGGTCACTGGCTTTTCCTGCAGGGCAAACTGAGCCTGGCAACTGTGGCCCTGAAGATTGGCACCCCCACTGCTGGAACTGCTTCTACTGCTGCTAAAGCTGCTGCTGCTTGGTCCATTGCCGCTGCTGCTGAAGCCACTGCTGCTGGATCCACTGCTGCTGCTGCCGCTGCTGCTGCTGTTGCTGTAGCTGCCACTGTTGGATCCGCTGCTGTTGCCTCTGAAGCTGCTGCTGCTGGATCCACTGCTGTTGCCTCTGAAGCTGCTGCTGCTGGTTCTGCCACTGCTGCCTCTGAGGCTGCCGCTACTGGATCTGCTGCTGCTGGGGCCGTGTTGCCAGTGCCTGAGCCGCTGATGTTGCTGCCAGACTGTGCTCCTGCTTGCATCGGGCTGTCAGCTCAAGTTGGCATGGCCAGGTCCTGGGACAGCTTCTCTGTTCGCTGGAGCTGGGCACAGGTGGTGGGGGAGGGGAGGGAGCCACAGCTGCTCTACTTCTCTCGCTGTTCCACGCGTTCTCCTACCTTGTGATCTGCTCCTCCGTTGTTCACTGCCGCTCTCCCTTCACATTTCTAAAGTTTGTGGAGAGCTCCTGTGTGAGTGGAAGCTCCCCTCACCTCGATTTTCCTGCGGCTCGAGTCAAGCCTGGCGGCTTTCTGGTGCACCGCCGCTGAAGTTGGCGGAACTGTTGGGGCCGCTTTTGCCGGCCTGTGCAGGCTCTGGATGCTCTAGATCTCTTCTACTTCTCTGCTGCCATTTCAATTTCCTATACACCTCACTTTTTAGTAAAAGTGTGTCTTTTGCTGAGTTTTTTGGTCTTTCCCCCCACTAGGCTGCTTTGGCATGGCACCTATGCCGCCATCTTAACTGGAAGTCCTCACAAACTCACTCTTACAATTTTAATGCCCTTTCTTCTACAATGTTTTCTAGCCTTGGTGGGTGTGTTAGAAATCTGATGTGGTGTTGAATTCTGTCTAGCTTTTGTATTTCTGTTCTGAATAGACTTGAGTGACCACATTGTCACCATTTCCCTGAGACTGGTTTTCAGGCTGGCAGAGACAGCAATACTCTGCATTGACTCCTGGGGCCAAGCAGATGTGGTAGAGTTGACTGGGCCCTGGATTGCCCCAGTAATCTCTGCCATCTTTAAGATAAAACAGACTCTCCAACCAAAAGCAAGAGCAGCCTGGATTAAAGAGGATAAGCCTAGCTATTTAAGAGACTTTTTTGTTTTTGTTTTTCAAGGTAGGGTCTCACTCTCTAGCCCAGGCTGAACTGGAAGTCACTGTGTGATCTCAGGGTGGCCTCAAATTTATGGTGATCCTCCTACCTCTGCCTCCCAAGTACTGGGACTAAAGGCATACCACGCTGGGCTATTAAGAGACTTTTTGAGCTGGGCATGGTGGCGCACACCTTTAATCCCAGCACTCGGGAGGCAGAGGTAGGAGGATCGCCGTGAGTTCAAGGCCACTCTGAGATTACATAGTGAATTCCAGGTTAGCTTGGGATAGAGCAAGACCCTACTTTGAAAAAAACAAAGAAAAAAAAAAAAGGAGAGAGAGAGAGAGAGAGAGAACGAGACTTTTTGAATTGTGTGCCTACTGTTAGCCAAAGAGAGGTGGAGGTTCTTTCTGAAGTCTATAAGCTTCCTATCCATGGGGTTTTGACTTGGTTCCCAGTACCAGGGATCAGCTCTCTCTCACTAAGTGGGTCTCATGTTCAATCCAAGAACATATGCTGCCTGTTCTTGTTTAAGTCAGTATCTTACTTATCCCGGAGCTTGCCTTTCTTTCTTTCTTCCTTCCTTCCCTCCTTTCTTTCTTTCTCTCTCTCCCTTTCTTTCTTTCTTTTTCATGAGCTCCTATGATTCCTGGATCTTTGCTCCCCTTGGGTCTAGGGTTACAGGTGTGCATGGGCACATCCAGCTGTTTATCACAGGTTCTGAAGACTTGAACTTGTGTAATCTTGAGCCCTCACGCAGCATGCTCAGCTGACCACGGAGCCATTTCTTCAGCCTAGTCATCCACCTCTGGGTTTTTTGTGTGTTTGTTTGTTTGTTTTGCCAGGTGGGATCTTGGCGCTGGCCAAGGCTGACCTGGAATTCACTATGTAGTCTCAGGGTGGCCTCAAACTAGTGGTGATCCTCCTACCTCTGCCTCCTGAGTGCTGGCACTAAAGGCGTGTGCCACCGTACCCGGCTTCTAGCACAATGTTATTGTTTTTTCTCCCTGAAAGAAATCATGGCTGTCTTTTTCTCTACAAATGGGCTTGTTTGCTTGTTGGAGGTCCTAGGAAAGAGTGTGATTACTGTGTGCCCCTGACAGAAGAAGGCCTCCTCTATAAGGGAAGATTATCCTTTAAAAATTTTTTTTTTTTTAATTTTTGAGGTAGTTCAGGCTGACCTGGAATTCTCTATGTAGTCTCAGGGTGGCCTTGAACTCACAGCAGTCCTCCTACCTCTGCCTTCCAAGTGCTGAGATTAAAGGCATGTGCCATTACGCCCGGCTCACAGCTGGTTTTGGTATTAATTTTGCAACCTATGAACATGGTACAACTTCAGGAGGGACAAACATGGAGTGCTGAGGGAGGAAGGGGACACCCACACACAAGCCACATCAGGGTCATCCCTGAAGATGAGTGGTGTGACAGACATCACAGCTAGATTGCTGTTATCTATGCATTATGATTGCCAGTCTGGGTGGTGGGTGGAGCCAACCGCTGTCTGCTTTGTTATGCAACAGCATCTCAGTTATTGCTCATTGCTTTTCCTTTCCATGTAAATTTTGGAAATCTGCATATTGAGATTTCTTTTTTTTTTTAATTTTTATTTATTTATTTGAGAGCAACAGACACAGAGAGAAAGACAGATAGAGGGAGAGAGCGAGAATGGGCACGCCAGGGCTTTCAGCCTCTGCAAACGAACTCCAGATGCGTGCGCCCCCTTGTGCATCTGGCTAACGTGGGATCTGGGGAACCGAGCCTCGAACCGGGGTCCTTAGGCTTCACAGGCAAGCGCTTAACCGCTAAGCCATCTCTCCAGCCCATATTGAGATTTCAATAGAGATTACAATTAATCTACATAGCAATTTGGTATAGGGTTGATTTTTTTTTTGTAATGTATGGTTGCCTTGTCAGGGTCTCTTGCTGCTGCAAATGAATGCTATTCAGCTTTATGTGGTTAGTTGGGGAACTGAACCTAGGCTGGCAGGCTCTAGCCCCATAAGTTCTTGCAAAAGAATATCAAATATCTAAGACTAAATCTAACAAAAGATTCTGAGACATCTATTTTTAAAAACTGAGATTTTCGTTAATTAAGACTTAAGTAAATGAGGCACAACACCATGTTAATAGGTTGAATAAAATAGTAACCTGGGGCCAGGGAGATGGCTCAGTAGTTAAAGACACTTGCTTCCAAAGCCTGATGCCTCAGGTTTGATTCCCAGTACCCACCATAATCCAAACGCACAAAGTACCACATGCATATGGAGTTCGTTTGCAGTGGCAGAAGGCCCTCCATTTTCTTTCTCTATTAAGTAATATTTTAAAAAATTATTTATTTATTTGAGAGAGAGAGAGAGATAGTGGGGTTTGAGAGGGAATGTGCATGCCAGGGCTCTTAGCCACTGCACAAAAACACCAGACACATGTGCCACTTTGTACATCTGGCTTTATGTGGATACTGGGGAATGGAACCTGGGTCCTTCGGCTTTGCAAGCAAGTACCTTAACCAGTAAGCCATCTCTCTAGCCTTAAATAAATATATTTTTAAAAATAAAAATATTGGGCTAGAAAGATGGCTTAGTGGTTAAGGCACTTGCCTGAAAAGCCAAAGGATCCAGGTTCGATTCCCCAGGACCCATGTAAGCCAGATGCACAAGGGGGTGTTTGCATCTGGAGTTCATTTTCAGTGGCTGGATGCCCTGGTGTGCCCATTTTCTCTCTACCTGCCTATTTCTCTCCATCTCTCTCTCAAATAAATAAATTAAAAAATAAAATAAAAATAAAAATATTTTATTATGAACTCCAGGGCCATGAGCCACTTGATGACTTTGTGCACTTGGCTCTATGTGGGTGTTGGGGAACCAAACCCAGGCTGTAGGCTTTGCAAGCAATTGTCTTTAAGTGCCAAGCCGCCTTTCCAGCTCTGACATTCTTTTTGATGCAAATACCATTGGCATGTTTTCTTTTTAATTTTACAATCTGTTTATCACTCATATAGAGAAATGCTTTTAAAAATATTTTATTTTTATTTATTTTGAGAGAGGGGGAGAGAAAGAGAGAAATGGCCATGCCAGGGCTTCCAGCCACTGCAGATGAACTCCAGATGCATGTGTCACCTTGTGTTTCTGGCTTATGTGGGTCCTGGGAAATCAAACTGAGGTCCTTTGGCTTTGCAGACAAGTGCCTTAACCAGCCCAAGAAAAGCTTTTTTTTTTTTTTTAAATTTTAAAAGCATTTTATTTGTTTATTTGCGTGCACGCACGTGCGTGTGTGTAGGTGTGCCAGGGCTCTTGCCACTGCAAACAAGCTCTAGATGCATGAAGTTTATATCTGGCTTTACATAGGTACTGGGAAATTGGCCCTGGGCCTTCAGACCTTTGCAAGCAAGCACTTTTAACTGCAGAGCCATCTCCATAGAAAAAAACAACAGATTTTTGTATTAATTTTGCAATGAATAATCTTATAAACCTCATAACTTTTAATATTTTTCAGTTTTCTGTTAGTTTTATATATAATCATCTGCAAAGTAACAACAGTTTTCCTCTTTCGGAAAATCCTTATGCCTTCTAATAAATTCAAGTTCCATAATTATTTTGACACATGGCTGAAAGGCCATTAACAGATCTGTGTATACACAAGGGTGGGTCCATAGGTTTATATCCCCCAGTGACATCGAACTTATTTCTTAAGATATGTTCTTCTCATTCAATTTCACACAAATGTGCATTTTTCTTATCTTGCTGCATGCGATAAAACTCCTACTGCAAATATTGAAGAGAGGTGGCTACTACAGGCATCTTTGTTCTTATTGTGACTTCCAAAAGAGAACATTTAAGATTTCATTATTAAATTTGTTTTTTCCTAAGGTCTATTCTAAATATTGTTCATTATAAGTCCCCTCTTTTTCTAGTTTGTTGATAGTATCTAAGTCATGAATGAATGTAACACTTTTTCAACTGCTTTTTGCATTTATAAGATAATTTTTCCCTTTTATGTTTTCTCTCCTTAATGCTGGGGATGGAACATGGGGTCTTCCATATGCTGTCAACTCTGTGACTCATTGTGCTCTATGATTACATTTCTAGGCAACTTTATATTTTTAATGTGATGAATTACATTCATTGATTTTCTGACATGTAACCAGCTTTGCGTTCTCTTTAAAATTTTTATTTATTTATTTGCCAGCAGAGAGGAAGAGAGAGGGGAGAGAGAGAGAGAGAGAGAGAGAGAGAGGGAGAGAGAGAGAGAGAGAGGAAGAAGAAGAAGAAGAAGAAGAAGAAGAAGAAGAAGAAGAAGGGAAGAGAAGAGAAGAGAAGAGAAGAGAGAGAAGAAGAAGAGGAGGAGGAGGAGGAGGAGGAGGAGGAGGAGGAGGAGGAGGAGGAGGAGGAGGAGGAGGAGAAGGGAAGAGAAGAGAAGAGAAGAGAACAGAAGAGAAGAGAAGAGAAGAGAAGAGAGAGAATGGGCATACGAAGGCCTCTAGCTACGAAGACCTCTAGCCACTACAAACAAACTTCAGACACATGTACCATTTTGTGCTTTGGAATTTACATGGGTATTGGAAAATCAAACCTAGGCCATAAGACTTTACAAGCAAGTACCTTTAACCACTGAGCCATCCCTTCAGTCCCATGGTTAGGACTTTTGCATCTCCATTCATAAATAATGTTCACTTGTAATTTCCCCCTTTCTCTTACAAATTTTGGTATGAAACCTGCTAACTTCATGAGATGAACTAAAGAATGCCTTCCTCTATTTTCTGAAAGAGATACTAACAGGGCATTATTTTTACATAACTATTTTGTGAAATTTGTACATGTGCAGTCTTATGATGTAAAAAAAGGCTGCACAGTTATACAGTTACAGTTATAGAAAATTCAGTTTTATGAAAATCATAATTTAAAATTACAATTATTTAATGTGAAAAGTTAGTTACTAGTAACTGAAATGCATAAGTTACAACTTTATAGGAGCTACATACTCACTTGCAAAATTGCTTTGGTAGTGAACTTTCTCCAGTATGAATCATGAATCTTCAGATGGGATGTGCACCTCTGCCAGTTTCTTGACCTCCTGAGCTCTCAGTGTCCTTATCTGTCATGTGAGTTATTTTTTCTTTTTCTTTTTTTTCGAGGTAGGGTCTCACTCTAGCTCAGGCTAATCTGGAATTCACTATGCAGTCTCAGGGTGGCCTCGAACCCACAGTGATCCTCCTACCTCTGCTTCCCAAGTGCTGAGATGAAAAGAGTGTGCCACCACGCCTGGCTCATGTGAGTTTTCTTAATGTCCCTCTACTTCTGAAAGGTGGAAGACAATGCAACAACCCTAGTTAAGGTAGCTACCCTAGATTTGGGTGTGTAGTGGCTTTCAATGAATAGCAATGATTTTTACCATTAATAGTTATTCACTCCAGTGTGGATTGGCTCACTATAGATGAGCCAGAGCCTACAGAGACTCAAGAGCAAAATCAAATGTGGCTTTCAAGGCACGTGGTGTAAGGATACAGCAGTGGTGCCTGCTAGGGGCTGCCCATCGTTAGGGTGCTGAACCTGCTTACCTCTTGTGTGCCTGGCAGCTGTTTCTGCTAGGTGATAGAAACCCAGTTGCAAGATCTGAGCTGTCATATGAAAACACCTCTTCTTTTGGGAAATGAATGCAGGCAACTTGCTTTTCCTAAAGTAGGCTCCCTGGTGCATTTTTGCTAGGAGCCAGGGTACCACCCAAAGGACTGTTTCCATTACCCCCATCGGTCATCAGGTTTCCTGTAGACTCCACCAGCCTCTCTGGAAGTTGTTAGTCAATAGCTGCACAGAGAAAGGACTGGCTGAAGACTTGACAAAATGGAATCAGAGTCCAGATGGCCTGAGGTCTAATCCTCCCCTACACTAGGTTATCACCAGCTTCCACCCATCAGTGGTCCTCCAGCCCTCCTGCAATCTTTGCTCCAGTGCCTCAGGCTGTGCCATACTTGGCTTTGAATCTTGAGTACTCATTTCTTAGATGGGTCAGTGGTGCTTTTGGCTTTGTTGGGAGAATTGAATGTGATACATTAGAATGCAGTTGTGTGCTGCAGGCGGCACAGAACACTGGCTTATTTATTTGAAGGGTGGATGGGTTGGTGGGTCCATTCACAAAGACACCGACATGAATGGAACAGCTCTAGATAGATAGATGCCCACATCTGTATATACACATACAGTATTCTTACATATATTATTAATTCAATATTTCAACAATCCACCTATGATGTACAATTCACTGTATTTGCATGTATGTGTTTGAGCCAATTATTAGTTCTGTCTGCAAACTCCAAAGGGGAGTCTAAAATATGACTTCGTATGAGGTGTGCTAGAAAACTCACTTTCTAAAATGAGCTATGACAGATTAATATTTTTTGGGGGGTGGGCAGGTATTCACAGGTTACCTGCTAGTAATTGATCCTGGTGGCAGCCTAACCCCAGGATAGTGGAGATTGCCCTCTTTGGGTAGGCCTGAATAAGGACTGGCATGCTGCCTCTCTTGGCAGTCTTCCTTTCTCCCCTGCAGTTCCACCATTGTGGGGGTGTCAGATGCCAGTGGGCGGAATTGATGCAGAGGAAGCTGGCATCACTGAACGATGAATGGCCTCCACTGCTTTTGTGCCAAAGGGCTGAGCCTCCCTGGGAGGGAGGACAGGAGAGCTGGCTGCAGGAGGGGAACTCCATCATCTGTGAGAGGGCCTTGGCCAAGCTCAGGGCTGGTGCTGTTGTTTAGAAAGCTGGGGCTGGTGGTCAGAAGCCCAGGAGCTTTCTCTGACAGAGCTGCAGTTGGTCAGCTCAGCATGAGGTGCTCATGATGGAGAACTTATCTGGAAACTTTTGCCACTGGGAGTGGTGAGAGCCTTGTAAGTTTTTAGGTCTCATTCTTAAAGGTGCACTGGTTTGGTAAGAGAATGAAAAGCAGTGTTTGAGGAGCAAACCAACTGGCAAGACTTCTCTGGTAAGTGAAAAAAATTCAGGTTGTGAGTTAGATGGGTTCATGTTTGTGTAAGGCAAGGGGTACACTGAAACCTTTAGAATGCAAAGTATTACCTGGAAGCTCTTTGGAAGAACAGGTCCCAGGGTATAATGTGATGTTTGGTGGGTGGAATGAGTTTGGTGTTCCCTGGCAGAAAGGTGAGATGTAGTTTATATGATACACATGCATGTCTCAAAATAGCACAGAGTATTTTGAATGTACTCATCACAGAAAGAATAAGTGGCAGACATGGTAATTGATGAATTGATTATTCTCCAATGTAGACATGAAGCAAAAGTTGCACTGTATTTCAAACATATGTGCAACTATTATGTGTCAACAAAACCACAGATACCTGCCTTGACTTCGCAGATCTGGAGTGAATATAGTGAAGATTTCCACTGTAAGTGAAAGAAAAGAATGTCCTCTCAGTTCTTTCTAACACCCAAACTGCATGTTTTCTCTGATATGTATGTCTCAGCTTATAATAGCTGCAAATACATATACACGGTGGGGGGAGGGGATCTGGATAAAACCTACTATATAGAATTGTAATCAAGAGTGAATATAGAGAGATGAGCTGGAAGAGAAGGGAGGGATGGGCAAAAGGATACATGTGACATGTACACAGAAGGAAGGAAAATGCAGAGAGGAGGGGGTTGGGAGGGAGAGGGAGAGGAAGAAGGGGAGGAGGGATGGGAATCAATAAAAACATGTTATATCTGAAAATGCCATAAACAAGAAATAATTTTAAAAAACACAAAAAACAATTATTTCTGACTGATATGTCAGCCGATACTGAGGAGTTTAAAAGGAATGGGGGATCCAGGCTTGTAATTGCAACCATTGGGAGGTTGAGGAATAGGATCAGGAATTTGAGATCAGCCTGGGTTGAAAAGTGAGTGTCTGTCTCAAAAAACAAAGTAAAACAAAAGCATGGAGTGTGTGCCATTTTTGCAACTCATAAGTTACTTTACAAACAGTGAAGATCCTGTTTCATTTCAAAGAAAAAATCTGAACGTAAATTCCCATGGAATTGTTGGAAATGCTATTTTTCTGACATCCTTACCTTCTAATTAATTCCATTCTAAAAGCTTAGTATAAACTTGATTAAAAAGCAACCCAAGCCGGGCGTGGTGGTGCATACCTTAAATCCCAACACTCGGGAGGCAGAGGTAGGAGGATTGCCGTGAGTTTGAGGCCACTTTGAGACTCCATAGTGAATTCCAGGTTAGCCTGGGCTAAAGTGAGACCCACCTCAAAAAACAAAAAGCAAACAAACCAAAACAGCAACCCAGGGCAGGAGAGATAGGTCAGTGATTAAAAGTGCTTGCTTGCAAAGCTTGGTGGCCCTGGTTCAATTCCCCAGTTTCCACATAAAGCCAGGTGCACAGTGGGGCATGGATCTAAAGTCCATTTGCAGTGGCAAATTAAAAACAACAATCCAATGGGGATGGACAGGCCCCTGGGCTTCAAGGTCTGAAGTGGGTGGGTTCTGATGTGACTGCTCTCTGCAAGCTGTACTTGGACTAGCATTTGCAGATTTTCTAGAGAATTGTTCTCACATATGGCTGCATTAGAATCAATGGGGAGCTTTAAAAAAGATCTCCGTTCCCTGACTGGATCCCAGATCAGTGCCAGCAGTGTCTTGGCGATGGAATGAACATAGGTACCAGCACCTTTTACAGCCTGCCCAGTGGTTCAGCGCATAGCCAGGATGAAGCCGCCTGCTCTAAGAGGGAATTCTTTGTAGCAATGACATCCAAGTTGCCAGTCACCAAACTTTTTTCTTTTTTAAACTCTTTTTCATTTCTTTCTTTCTCTCTCTTTCTCTTTTTCATTTTTTTCTTTTAAATTGCATTTTGCTGTGATGCTTAGGCTGGTCTTGAACTCCTGGACTCCAGCCACCCTCCTGCCTCAGTGCTCTGGGCAGCCAGGACGCAGAAGAGACTACATATATGAGGCTGCAAATATTTTGTTATAATTCTATTCTTAAAACTCACAGAACACGTACACTTATGCCCATCATTAGAAAGTGTTTTTCTGGGGCTGGAGAGATGGCTTAGTGGTTAAGATGCTTGCCTGCAAAGCCTAAGAAGGCATGCTCGAATCTCCAGGTCCCACGTAGCCGGACACAGATGCACAGTAACAAAAGCGTGCAATGTCGCACATGCACACAGGGGCCACACACATCTGGAGTTTGTTCAAACAAGTTGAAAGACCTTGGCACGTCCATTATCTCTCTCTAAAAACAATAAAAAACAAAAAGAAAGTATTATTTTGTAATAAGTGACTGTTGGTAAATTTGCTCTCTCTGTCTCTCTCTCAGCTTGGGCAGAAGCTTAGAGACAAGAGGACATAACCAGGTGTGTACATCCTGCGAGATGTGACCAAGAGATACTCAAATCCAGACCAATCTGGATGTGGTCCCAGTGACCCAGTCATCACTAGCTTCGCTGTCACGGTGGATGCTGTTTTCCAAGCTGGTGGGAACCTGTCAGTACAGCGCCTTAGCCTGCCCTGGGTTTCCAGAAGCTTCTGTATCTGGGGCTAGAGTGGGTGATCAGTGCGCATTTCAGGCTGAGTTGGCAATCTCAGCAAGCCAGCCTGTTCTTCCTGCCCAAACGCCAGGATTTGTTTGCTATCCCCGACTAGCCACAAACTCGCCCACAAATTTCTCAGAGTCCCTTGAACTCAGATTTCTGTCCACCCTGCCGTGGGCCACGCAGGATGAAGGTCGGATACGTGACTAATTCCCAAACGCCAGGCGCAATCCAGCAGCTGGGTTCCTGGTCCCCACTGGTGCAGAGGTCCCTGAGGGAAGGCGAAGGAGTTATCGCCTCTGGGAACGACGACCTGGGAACAATTTAGCAATCTCTCGCGCCCTCTAGCGGCCTAAACTTGTCATGTCCGCACCAAAAGAGTGAGTTCTTCAATTTATTTGTCGTAAAATCTCAGCCTGCACAAAAGGTTTATAGATTAAGCACTCAAGCTATCTTGAATTTCATTCTTTCCTTCTCATATTACTTAGCAATATGTTTTCACACTTTTCTATGCATTTATCAAGACCAATGTGTCTATTATATATGTACTTATTTCTATATGTGCAGATAAAAATACTGACATATAGGCACACACCTTACCTGTGTACTATGAAACATATGTTCTATAGGCATCTATAAAATGGATTTAAAATGTATATATGCATGCATATTATACTTGCAAATGTAAAAATATCTTAACATTTTATACATTATATACATTTAATTTCCACAATAAAACTTCATTATATAAAATAGTATAAATATCATAAATTTAATAAATAAGTTCCTTCCTATAACATATTTACATAAGTATATTTACATTGGTAACATATTTCTGCATATTATACATAATAAAAGATACAGATGTAAAAAATATGAAAAGGGTCTGTCCTAGTGTGCAGAGTGGATAGGAGCTAGTGATTTATTCCTTGCTGGTGGAGTTTTGATTGTTTTCATTTTCCCCCCATAACACGAACTCCTTGCACACGTGTTTTTGCTCAGCGTGGGACTGTTTCTCTTGACTGTTTCTGCAGAATGATTCTAACTATACATTCATGCCAGAAACTTGACGCTGAGATGCAAAGGCTTGTAAAAGTGAGAAGTGTTAGAAACGGGGACTTTTGTTTTTTGAGCCTAAGCCTCATGTAGCCTAGCCTTGAGCACCCTGTGTCGCCAAATAACCTTGAAGTTTTGATCCTTTGCCTCTATATACCAAATGCTGGGATCCCCCACTTGCACCACCACACCTGGTTTGAATGGTGCTGGGGATCAAGTCTAGGGCTCCACACAGGCTAGCTAAGCACTCTACCAAGCGAGCTACAGCCGCAGCCCCCAGATGGGGAAGTTTTATAAACGTGGAGCCTAAGCAGCAACTGACGGGTGGGAAGAGGAAGGACGGTTTTTACCTGTATTTTGGATCTGGAGTTTTTGTTTGTTTATTTAGTTATTCGTTTTTTAAAATTTTCTAAAAACCATTTTATTTATTTATTGATTTATTTGAGAGACACAGACACAGAGAGAGAAAGAGACAGATAGAGAATGGATGTACCAGGGCCTCTAGCCACTGAAATGAACTCCAGACACCTGTGCCACTTTGTGCATCTGGTTTATGTGGGTACTGGGGAATTGAATCTGGGTCCTTAGGCTTCACAGGCAAATGCCTTAAACACTAATCCATTTCTCCAGCCCTGGTTGTGTGTGGTCTTTGTCAAGGTAGGGTCCCGCTCTAGCCCAGGCTGACCTAGAATTCACTATTTAGTCTCAGGGTGACTTTGAAATCACTGAGATCTTCCTACCTCTGCCTCCCAAGTGCTGGGATTAAAGGCATGTACCACCATGCCTGACTACTTTTAGTTTGGAAAAATGGACAATACTTCTGGTTTCAAAAGTTAAAGACAGCCAGGCTGCATGCCTTTAATCCCAGAACTCAGGTAGGAGGATCACTGTGTGTCTGATGCCACCCTGAGAATACACAGTCAGCCTGAGGTAGAGTGAGACCCTGCCTCAAAACAAACAAACAAACAAACAAACAAACAAACAAACACCCTTAAAGACAACAAAAGCATTTAAGTTACACGCTCTGTCTTCCCTCTTCCTTCTGTCTTCTAGTGACACAGTTCTTCATGGAAGCCAGCCAACATCATTGATCTCTTCTGCACCCTACCTGAGAGAGATTATTTACGTGTTAAAAAGAGAGAGAGAGAAAAAAAGAAGGCAAATCCCCAGTCGTGGAATTCCCTAGGAGAGGAATTTCTGGCTCAATCGCAGGTATCCTCTGAAGGCTTGTCAATCACCTGTGTGTGATTTGTTTCATGGTCACCAGCTCCAGACACATGCATGTTGTGTTGTTGGCCAACAGGGTAAAGGGGGAGACAGTAACTCCGTGTGTTACTGCAGGACATTTCTTCTCAAATACCTGAGAAGAGCTCCCGAGGGCCTGGAACTCCTAATCCTGACCTCATGTGCTGGTCTCCTTGACTGAGAACATTTTCCACTGAGGCTATCTAGAGCTGTTGCTGGGGTCCACGTGCCTCAGGTGCTAGGGGGATTGTGGAGAAGGAGAACCGATCCTTCCTACTGCTCTGCCTTCCCCACTCTCCTCACTTTGAACATAGCCTCCAAGTATAGCCAGTTCCCCAAGCTCCTCTGCCCTCCAGTCTCTGCCATGGCACCCCTGTCTTGGCTATAACAGTCAGAAGCACCGTTATAGAGGGAGATAAATAATACAGAACCCTGAGTGCAGTGCTTCTCTTTCAGCCACTCTGGTGCTGGGTCCCTCAGCCTGCGGCCTTGTGATCCTCTCATGTCCTCAGGCACACCAATTCTCCCAGAGCCAACATAGTGAGCCCATGGGACATTGTGGGCCATGTTTGGTCTCTGCCTATTCTGCCCTGTTCACTTGGAATGCCCATCCCAGATCTAGTCACCCAGGCATAGCTGTTTTTAGTCCTGTGAACTCCCCAAATGTACCCTGTGCCTCTTGCTGGCACCTCTTCTGAGTAGCCTGGCATCTTCTCTCTTATTCTCCCATAACCATGGACAGGGTAGACTCCATGTCTGGGTATCTTTATAACCCAACACAGTACCTGTCTCATGAGCAATAAAAGCCTGGCCAGAGCTGGTGGTGACACCAAAAAACATTGCCTCACGCCTTGTTTCTCACTAAAAGTGCTTCATGAAACCTCAGCTTATCTTCAAGAAAACAAACATAGAAGCAGATTTCTGTCATATGCCTGGGCCAAGCATGGCCTTTCTAGAATCTCCACCTTTTACAGCTGGATCATCTTCAGTTTGAAAACCTAAAAGCCACAAAATTTCAAAATCCAAAACTTTTTGACCCTGACATGAAGCTGAAAAGTGGAATATTCCATGGTGACCTCAGGTGGTGGTCATGGTCCAAGCACAAGTGCACTGAAAACAGTGTGTACAGTTACCATCAAGCAATGCATGCACACACACACACACATACACACACACACACACACACACACACACACACACACGGCATACATGATTTTCATGGAATTTGGGTTCCTTCCCCAAGATAGTTCATGACAGGTAAGCAAATATTCCAAAGTCTGAAAAAAAAAATTCAATCTCTGAAACCCTTTTGGCTCTGAGCATTGTAAGGGTTCCTCAACTGATGCTGACATCATCTGTCTACCTCAACTTCCTCTATTGGCCCCAGTGAAAAAGCCTTGTCTATGTTGAATGGAAAGAAATAAAAATTGAAGACCTATTTGATTTCAGTTCTTGGTTGGTGTTAAAAAAGCTAAGTAGTTCAGATATTTACTGTTCCTTGGTAAGGAGAAGTAGAATGGATGAAGAGTGACTGGGGACATGTTAGTTACTTTCCTTGTTGCTGTGACCTCCTGACAAGAAGCAACTCAAGGGAGTGAGGGTTCGTTTTGTCTTACAGTTTCAGTAATACAGCCCACAGTGGTGGGGGTGGCATGGTGGCAGGGGCACGTAGCATCTGGTCACACTCACCCTGCAGTCGGGAAGCAGAAAGTGATGGGCGCTGCGCTCAGCTAGCTCTCTCCTTTACATTAAGCCTGGGAGCCCAGACCAAAGCATGGTGCTGCCCACAGCTAAGGCAGGTATGGTAGTCAGCTCCGCGTTGCTGGGTTGAACTTCCAAACAGGCACAGTGTATGAGAGGAATGGATTTATTTCAGGCTTACAGATCCAGGGGGCATTCCATAATGGCAGAAGAAGGCGGCACCCTTTCACAGATCTAAGCCGAGAGACAACATTGTCTAGCACCACAAACACACAAGCACAAACAGGCAACAAACAGCAGGGAACTGCAGCAAGCAGCAGGAATCCAGAACTCAGATTGCTCTGTATACCTTTAGGCTAGAAATCAGATCTGCCCCCTAACACACCTAAGGGCTGGACCTCAGGATCCGTCCACAGGGACACCTTCTCCAGCCGCCCACCCAGGCCTAGAGTGGGCATGCTTTGTCTGCAGTCAGAAACATCCTCAACTCTTTTTTTATTTGTTTATTTTTCAAGGGGAGAGAGAGACAGAGAGAGAGAGAGAGAGAGAGAGAGAGAGAGAGAGAGAAAGAGAGAATGATAGAACCACAGCCTCTTGTCATTGCAAACAGAGTCTAGATGTATGGGCTATTTTGTACATCTGGCTTTACATGGGTACTGGGGAACTGAACCTGGACTGCCAGGCTTTGCAAACAAGCACCTTTAACCATGAACCCATGTCTCCAACCCCATAGTCAACTGTTTTTCTTGAGTACTTTTAGATTTGAATTATAGGAAGATTTCAAGGAGTATCCATCTACTTAAACACAACCGTAAGTTTACTTTTAGTATCTCATGTTTGCCTGCCTATTACCATTCCCTCCCTCCCTCTCTCGCTCCACACTCAGGAACCGGGATGGGTGAGGTATTACAGGGTGCCATGGGACTCTGCATGTCCCTGTCTTTTCAGCCGGTGCTACATGGGACCTTGCTGTGACCTCAGTAACCATGGCCAGAGACTGGTGGGCTGAGCCTTGATCCAGCTGCTGGCTGTCCTGGGAGGTCTCCAGCTACTTCCTGGAAGCAGCAGAAACAGTAGCATGTTTGTAGAGCACTGCAGTAAGTGGTGACTTGGCGACAATAAGTATTTCTGGAGGAAAGAAAACAGTTTCTTCTTGTTATTTATGAAATTTGCTGGTGAATCAAATTGTTGTCGTTTTATTGATTGGAGAAAGAGGATGTCAAGCTCTAGGTCCTCAAAAGTGTGAGCTATGCAGTGGGAAGTCATAAGCCTGCAGTGCATCCCATTCCATAGGGCTCTGTGTTCTATACAGGCCTCTGAGGGAATGGTATTTTCCTCCTCTTCGCAGTACACAGCCTGAGCAACTGTATGCTCCTGCCTAGAAAAGGGTGATTCATTCAAGAAAGAGATACTGGTATTGGGTGCCTGGAAATAATGCATCAGAGAAAGTATTTTGGGTTCAAGGAATGGCTCAGTGGTTAAGACACCTGTCTGTGAAGGCCTGTGAAGCCTAAGGACCCAGGATCAATTCTCCAGTACTCACATAAAGCCAGATGCACAAGGTGGTACATGCATCTGGAGTTTGTTTACAGTGGCTAAAGGCCCTGGGGTGCCCATTCTCTTTCTCTTTTTGCCTCCCTCTCTCTTTCTCTCTCTCTCTGAAATAAAAAATAAATAAGATATTTTTAGAAATATATTTTTATTTATTTATTTGCAAGCAGAAGGAGAGAGAGAGAGAGACACTGAGAATGGGCACACTAGGACCTCTTGCCACTGCAAACAAACTCCAGATGCCTGTACCTCTTTGTACATCTGGCTTTATGTGGGTACTGGGAAATTGAAGCTGAGTCATCAGGCTTTGCAAGCAAGTGCCTTTAACTGCTGAGCCATTTTACAACCCAACAATGCATTTTATTTCCAAACTTGACATCTCTGAAGAGGAGAAATATGAAGGAAATGAAGAAAGAAAAGCCAATTCTTTCTTCACTTCTCCACCTCTCCTTCCTCCAGATACCATGAACTTCCCACTTTCTGGGAAAGGTGGGATTACTGTGAGCAACGGCAAAGACCTGACTCTTCAGTCTCCTTTCACTACCAGGAGGGAACTAGTACAGGGGAAGGAGACTCTGTATGGCTCCAGGCACAGTGGAGCAAGGCTGTCACCCACTGGAAGAGAAGGACAGTCTGAAAGCTGGGACCTGGAGATACCACTGCTCTCTTTTGTGCCCAGGTAAAGAAGGGACAGCCACTTTGCCTTTTTAGTGCCTTCCTCTAATTAAATTAATTTATTATTATTTTTTTAGGTAAGGTCTCATTCCTCCTTCCCATATCCCCTCTCCGTGGAACCTCTTCTTCTCTCCAACTAGCCCCTCTTCTATTTTGGTGTCATCATTGTTGTTGTTCTCATATTATATAGGTCTTGTGTGGGTCGCGTCAGCTCCTGTGACGTCATGAATACAACGAAGACAGCATCCGAAAGCACTTCCTTTGGCTCTTACATTCCTTCCGTCACCTCGTCTGCAATGGTCCCCGATCCTTGGAGGGTGTCATAGAGATGTCTCAGTGCTGAACTCTCCACTCTCACTTCTCAGCACTGTGATGAGTTTAGAATTTTCCCAGTGGTCGCCTCCGTCTGAAAAGGGAAGTTTCTCTAACAGAAAGTGAGAGTGGCATTAATATATGGGTATAGACATAAATATTTAGAGGGCATTCTTTTGGGCATAATATATCCATTTAGCCAAATAATAGTAGTAGCTCTTCCTTTGGACTTTTGACCTGCATAACCATAGGGTTTTAACTAGGTTTGAAGCACCTGGTAGGAACTTCCCTGGTAGTGCAGGCCTCAATTCCAATCAGAGAGTTTCTCCTATAGCAGATGTGCCACCATTGTGCCAGCTGGGACACTTTTGCTGGCTGGCCAGCTGGTGAGCTTGCAGGGACCACAGCTCATTATACCCGTTGGTGCTGAATCCTTTCTTTGAATCAGTCATGTAACTTGGCACCCCTGAATTCCTCCAGGGAGATCAGCATTTCTTATTCTAAACTTCCCTGGTAGTATCCTGTGGCAGCATTGACTTCAGCCCCATCATTCATAGTTGTCATGTTCTAGAAAGTTCCCACAAACACAGAATTAACAGAACTCCCAGAGGAGATAGAGAGTTCGGTTTCTGCCAGTCTCTGGTCACATCTTATTCCACCATCAATGCATGTTGCGGGACCTTCTGTTGAAGAGGCCTCAAGTCACACACAATATTATGCCATTAACATCAAACTCACGGCCAATAGCACTGTAACCCACACTGAAGCAAAGTGCATTTGATACCCAGACACTAGGCAGCACTTTGACACCACGCTTGGGACTATTTTACTGATCAATACACCCAATACAATTAAAATGAAAGTGAACCTAACAAGACTGTGCAAAGGCCGCTCACTCACTCGCGCGCGTGCTGTGGACCAAGGGGATGAAAGGTCTTCATCCTGGGCTGAAAATAGGTGTGTTGGGTGGCTCGAAATTTTCATTATTCTCCATGTGGCTTTGAATGACTAGGGAAATTCTGAGTGCAATGATTTGAGGGTTACAAATAAATCTTTTAAAAATTTTTGTTTATTTATTTGAGAGAGACAGAGACAGAGAGAAAGAGAGAGAGAGAGAGAGAGAGAGAGAGAGAGAGAGAATAAGCACGCCAGGGCCTCCAGCCACTGCAAACGAACTCCAGATGCATGCGCTCCCTTGTGCATCTGTCTAACATGGGTCCTAGGGAATTGAGCCTTGAACCGGGGTCCTTGGGCTTCACAGGTGTAGCAGACAGCTTCAGGTTCGCTAAGATGAACTTCCAGACCAGGCACAGTTGTGGAGGAAGGGATTTGTTGAAGCTGACAGATCCAGGGGAAGATCCATAATGGCAGAAGAAACTGGCCTGCTTTCACAGGACCAAGCAGAGGCAGAGAAGTACAAGCCTAAAGCCAAAAGCCACACAGCACAGCACACTTCAGGAACTCCAGCTAGGCACATTTTGCAAATCTTTAGATTATAATCTGAAACCCACCACCACACTTTAAGATCCACCCAGTGAGACTGCCTCTAGCCAGGTGTTTGCAGATGCAAAGTATAAACAAATAACTGAATTTATTGGGGGCCATCTATTCTAACCACCACATTCCGCCCCTGGCCCCCAATAGATTTATAACCATCACACACTATAAATTGTACTTAGTTCAGTTTCAAAGGTCCCCACAGTCTTGACCAATTTAAGATATTAAGATCTGTAAAATCAAACAAGTTAAACATTTCTAACATATAAAGGCACAGAGTAAACATTTTTAACTGGCATATTGCATAGCAAGGAGAGACTAAAACAATGCAAACTCAACCACCATCAAACAAACATCAAACTTCTGCAGTTCAACTTCAATATAACCAGAGACTAATAGTCTCCAGACTTTCCAACTCCGCCCCTCCAGCTGGGCAGAGTAGCCAGGGAACACTTGCATCCCAGGCCAACAGTATGCTGTATGGTAGCCCTTGCATAGTCCTGGTATATCCAAAACATCTTGAGGTCTTCATGCAAACCATAGTCCTCTTCCAAAGACTCTTACAGCCTATCAGGGAATCAGGCCCTACGTCATGCCGCATCTCGGCGGCAGGTGCTGGAAGCATGTGCAACTCACAACCACTCCTCACAGTTTTCATGCTTCTGAAACCAATACCAGGTGTGCAGGATACAGCCATATTCTTAATTCACAGACAAAATAAATCATAACCTTGAAAAGCAGGTTCCTTCTCCAGTCAACTCTTTCCAAAAGTGTTTGCATTTCTATGATAGTCTTTCCTCAGGCATCCTTTCCATGGTAAAGCAACTGGACCATCTTCCTTTAAGATTGCTAATGTGTTTGACAATAGCAGCTTTAGTAATCTAAAGCCAGTCTCTGTGCCAGGAAATTTAACTTGCTTAAAGTTTTCTAGCTTAAAATCTTAAGTCTCTCAGTCCAATATCTTCAGCCAAGCACATCAGTCCATTACAAATGTAACCTTGATCAAACTCTCTGGGCCTGGGCAGCAGAACGCAGCCAGCCCTTATGCCAGTAGCCCAGTTGCAGCAAAGTCCTCTGCAGTCTTTCCTTCCCTTTAGAAAGCTCATAAACCAAGCCTCAAAGTTCAATATTGTCTACACTTAGAATTCTCAAACTCTCATCAGAATAGTTCATAAAACTTAGCTTACCACTCCAGAAGGCATCTTCATTTGCAAGCACCAAGCCCATGCCCATTCCTCCAAAACAAAGGTTCCAAAAATCAGCATCCACATGGTCAGATTCATCTCAGTCCACTCCTCAGTACCAAGTTCTGTTTCAGACAGCTTCAGGTTCGCTGAGATGAACTTCCAGACCAGGCACAGTTATGGAGGAAGGGATTTGTTGAAGCTTACAGATCCAGGGGAAGTTCCATAATGGCAGAAGAAACTGGCCTGCTTTCACAGGACCAAGCAGAGGCAGAGAAGTACAAGCCTAAAGCCAAAAGCCACACAGCACAGCACACTTCAGGAACTCCAGCTAGGTACATTTTGTAAATCTTTAGATTATAATCTGAAACCCACCTCCACACCTTAAGATCCACCCAGTGAGACTGCCTCTAGCCAGGTGTCTGCAGATGCAAAGTACAAACAAACAACTGAATTTATTGGGGGCCATCTATTCAAACCACCACAACAGGCAAGTGCTTAACCACTAAGCCATTTCTCCAGCCATACAAATAAATCTTAATGAGCACCTGAATTCAGTAACTCTTAGAGAGTGAGACTGATGGTGTTTGAGTTAATTGCTACCTGGCTGTCCTTTCACTGGGTTTGCTGCTCTCCAAAGGAAGATTGTCCCTAAAGGCTAGGCAGGGAGTGGCAGGGCCAGGTGGTGACTGGTGGGAAGGTGGTGTCTGCTCCCCCCAGTTGATACTGGATTGGGATTGCAAGTCTGAGGAGAGCTGCTCCATGATTTTTACTGCCTACTCATTTTTTCTTGCCACCCTTGCCACTCTAGCTTGTCAGAGTTCCTGATTTTTTATGAACTTCACATTTTTTTCCTCTGAAAAGTAAAGATTTTAGGGCTGGAGGGAAGGCTTAGCAGTTAAGGCACTTGCTTGCAAAGCCAGAGGATCCAGGTTCAATTCCCCAGGACCCATGTTAGCCAGATCCACAAGGGGACACATGCATCTGGAGTTTGTTTGCAATGGCTAAAAGCCCTGGCACGCCCATTCTCTCTTGTGTGTGCTGTCTCTCTCTCTCTCTCTCTCTTTCTGACTCTAATAAATAAATAAAATTTTTTAAAAAGTGAAGACTTTAAAATGCAGGTGGCTTTTTTTTTTTTAAAGCCTTAAACCTAGACCCAGGACTTCCATGCTACTCAGTGCTGTAGTTATCTTGGATGTATGTGGGAGGCTGATGTCGACGTCTAGCAGTCTAGCTGTGTGACCTGCCTGTTCAGTTTGCCGTTGTTTGTATTCATTAATCCATATGCCCAATAGCCTGCCTTCCTTCCTTCCCTCTCTCCCTTCCTTCCATCTTCCTTTCCTCCCTCCTTCCCTCTACCCCTCCCTCCTTCCCTCTCTCTTGTTCTTTCTTCCGTCTCTCTTTCCTTCACTTCCCCCTTCCCTTTCTCCCTCCCTTCCTCTCCTGACAAGGTCTCACTATAAATTCTCAGGCTGGCCTTGAACTCGCTACAATAGCTCAGAATGGCCTTAAACTTGAGATCTTTCTGCTGCAGCCTCCCAAGTGCTGGGATTACAGATCTGTGCCATTACATTCAGTTCTATCTATCAAATACTTCTGCCTTAGGAGATAAGCGATTTTTTTTCTGGGAGGAGGGTGTGCATCTTGTGTATATTGGGGCAGGTTAAAACCCCCACCTCGGGCTGGAGAGATGGCTTAGTGGTTAAGCGCTTGTCTGTGCAGCCTAAGGACCCTGGTTCAAGGCTCGATTCCCCAGGATCCACATTAGCCAGATGCACAAGGGGGTGCATGCATCTGGAATTCATCTGCAGTGGCTGGAATCCCTGGCGTACCCATTCTCTCTCTCTGCCTCTTGCTCTGTCTGTTGCTCTCAAATAAATAAATAAAAATAAACCAAAAAAATTAAAAAAATTATATAAAAAAACCCCACCTTTAGTGGCATAGTGTCATGCTTGATATAATTTGAATGACCTTTTTTTTTTTTTTTTTTTTTGGTTTTTCAAGGTAGGGTGTCACTCTAGTTAAGGTTGACCTGGAATTAACTGCGTAGTCTCAGGGTAGCCTCAAACTTATGGAGATCCACCAACCTCGCCTCCCAAGTGCTGGGATTAAAGGCGTGTACCACCACACCTGGCTGAATGAACATTTTTATACCTGGGACCACATTAATGTCATCTCTAGCTAGTAAGGACTGGCTGACAGCCATAATGAAGGAAAATATAACTTAGCACATACACACACACACTCTCTCATAAACACGGAGAGAGAGAGTGAGGAAGCAAGTGAGCAAGATTTCCCTAATGCTTTCAAGTAAACCAACTTTCTTCTAATAAGTGTATTTGTTTTATCTTGTGGTCTTGGGTGTGAAAGCTTTCTGTGAGGTTATGTCTGTGAAAAAAAAAGTCCTTTTTTTTTTTCTTTTTTCTAATAAAAGCTGGGTAATGAAAGATAAGGATAAGGTTGCACCATGGCTACCATGGCTGTCAACAGTCTTTTGACACATCTTTTTCTGTTGAAATCAGCTAATGAACAGAGTTTTCCACAGAGCTCACAGACGTGGCTTTTCAAACCAGGGAGCAGAAAGCAGTGATACTTTGCATGTGGCACATCGAAGGAGATCATCCAGTGTTGTGGAGACAACAACACAGTCAAGTTTGGAACCTAGCTTGCTAATTATCACAGGTGGGTCTTTGACCTGAGAAGGAAAACAAGGCTTTGGATCACTTTCCTCTGGCCCCTCGGGAACCTTCTTCATAAGGAATGAGCTGCCAGTCAGAAAACTGCTTGGGTTATAACGATTCTCGAACAGACTTTTATGTGGACAAACTGTGACCTAAGACACCGGGGAATAAGAGAAAGGGTACTTTTTATGCAGCTGGTGATGTGAGCAGAGAGCAAAAGAGATTTCAAAAGATGAGCCACCACAAGGCACTCTTCATTATAAGAGTGTCTTCCAAATGACAGCAGTGCATGCTTGGTGAACTGCACTTAAACTTCACATTTTGGGGATTTAATGTGTACCTTACACTCACTGCAGTTCCGGTAAGAGCCTGATGTTTCCTATATGCAAAATCTTTTCTGGAATCTGGGGTGGGGAGTCTGGGGACAGTGACAAAGCCATTCTGTCTACCACTTCACAGTGGGGAGACTGAGGTCATAGGTTGGGACTTGAGCCCAAATCAGCTGATCCCAAAGCTTATGTTTCTCGAGGCTCAAGAGAAGATAGAGTTGATGGCAGGGAAAGTGGGTATGGCATGGCATGAGTTCATTTTGCGGCTCTATGACCTGGGCACTGCTGGAGCAGAGATAGGAAATTCCCATGTTAGTCACGAATTTCTGATCACCTTGTAGAATCATCGGATGGTTATATAACTTCATCCTCTGTATAAAAAAAGAGCAGGTCATCAAAGAAGCCTTGGGATGGAAGTATCAAGTTCCACTACTTCTTTTTTTTTTTTTAATAACATTTTTTAGTTTTATTTAAGAGAGAGAGAGAGAGAGAGAGAGAGAGAGAGAGAGAGAGAGAGAGAGAGAGAGAGAGAGAGAGAATTGGTACCAGGGCCTCAGCCATTGCAATCGAACTCCAGACGTTTTTGCCACCTAGTGGGCATGTGCGACCTTGTGCTTGCTTCATCTTTGTGCATCTGGCTTACATGGGTTCTGGCGAGTCAAACTGGGTCTTTAGGCTTCGCAAGCGCATTAATTGCCAAGCCATCTCACCAGCCTAAGATCCACTATGTCTTAATGCTGGAGCAGGGGGATTGCTCTTACTTCCCTTTTTCTCTTATTTCTAGAAAGCTCCTCAGTTTCTTATTCAACTAGATGCCTTGGGCAGCTCACCTTTTCAAGCCTCCTTGGGAAAGTTGCCATGCCTTTCTTTATGAATTTGAGTCATTGTTTCCCCTCAGCTGCCGGGGTTCAGACTCAGGACCTCATGTAGGCAAGCACTCTACCGGCTTAGCTACATCCTCAGCCCTGAACCAAATTTGTTTTTCTCTTTTTGGTTTTTTGAGGTAGCTCTAGCCCAGGCTGACCTGGAATTCACTATGTAGTCTCCAGCTGGCCTCAAACTCACAATGATCCTCCTACCTCTGCCTCCCAAGTGCTGGCTCTAAAGGCATGTGCTGCTATGCACAGCCTTAACCAGATTTATGTTTTTTAAAACTATTTTATTTATTTATTCATTTGAAAGTGGGGGGAAGAGGCAGATATAAAGAAACAATGGACATGCCAGGGACCCAGCCACTGCAAATGAACTCCAGACACATGCACCACCCTGGCTTACATGGGTACTGAGGAATCAAACCTGGATCCTTAGCTTTGTAGGTAAGCACCTTAACTGCTAAGCCATCCTTCCAGCCACTGCATACTCAGTGGCTTACAGAGCACGGGCCTGACACTGGTGGCTGTGGCTTTTGAAAGGGAGAGTGGTTCCTTGTCGTGCACCTTTTCTTATGCCCCTCCACCCTAGACTCCGGAATTTGTGAAAAATGTGGTAATATCTGCTCATCTCTACACAATGTTAAAATCACATTAGCCTCTTGGGAAGGGGGACAGGCATATCTGCATCCTAATCCTACCAAAGCTGCCTGTCCTGTCCTGCAAGGGGCAAGACACCACCCTTTGGGCCACAGTGAGAAGGGGCTTCTCTGTGGGGCTCCCGGGCTTTGCAGACTAAGCACTGGGCTGAGTCCATGTCACTCTTGTATCAATGATGTTGGGATGGTTGAGACCTCCTCAGGACCCTTCTCATCTCTCGGTGAGCTTCGGTCAGCCAGGCTTCTGTGGCGTGAGGGAGCCTTGGCCATCTTGTAGCATCTATCTTGCTACAGGGTAGGGCGGTCCTCTTCCTGCCTCTGGGTGGAGGGGCCGCTCAGTGGAAATAGGCCCCTGTTCACAAGTGCAGGAAGCTGCTAATGTAGCGGCTGGGCTCTCCAGCAAGCTGCTCATCCCCCTGCCCTTCTGGGAATTGTCCGTCTCTTCTCCTTGCTATGGAAACTTCACCAGCTGCTTCATGGGAGAGGTTAATTAACATAATTAACAATGGATGCCTTAATTGCAGATGTTTAGAGAACACTTTACTGTTACCATTGTTATTATTGTTGTGTGTACAACTCTGCACATTTGGATATCTCTTTATTAAAGCAAATAAAACCATAATTAGGTGCAGCCGAATTTAAGCAATAGCAGCCACCTGGAGCCAGAAACCATAATTCATGAACAAAAGGCATTATCAACCAATATTATGTTGCTAGCTCAGTAACTGGTTGTATGCCAGGGAACCGTGCATAGCCCCAGGAAAGCTCATACCTGTAGCCTGGCCAGAGAAGGGAAACTGGATAGAACCAGACAGACTGTGGGGAGCAGGGCCACATTGTAACGTTGTTTTATTATTTTTTTCCCCAAGTGCTTGAACAAATCCTTGAGCCAGCCTGGAGATGAGGCCTGTGCTAAGAGAGATGCACCCAAGTCCACAGACCACAAGAGTGATGTTCCTGGAGGCTTGGTCCGAAGCAAGAAGCTAATAGAAAAGTCAAAAGTGGTTTTTGTGCTCAAATTGTGGTTTTGAAGGGTTAGAAAAGAAAGACTCAAAGATCAGATCAGCAGACGATACAATCAAGAAGACATGCATTTCAGGCTTTGGCCATGGATTAAGGCCTTGACCATGGAGTCATAACTGGGTTTCCCAATATCACAAGAGGCTCATAATGAAAAGTCAGTGAATTGATATGCTAATGATGGCCTCTTTAAGTGAAATTAATACGCGGATTGTGTGCTTGGAGCAGCCCTTCATTATCCTCTGTGATATGAAGATGTGTTGGAGATTCTTCCCGGCCTCTCAATGACACTCTTCGTACAAAATTTATCTCTTTTATGGATTTGAAGCTCTTTCAGATCCATATCAAAGACCTTTCCATGCCTCTACCATGCATAATATATTCTGCAACAGCTCGTAATAAATCATCTTCCTTTCCTGACTGGCTAGCGTGAGCAGACATGGCTGTTGCTAGCTCCAAAAGGATGCGACATCCTGCTGTTTCATGCTATGCCTCTCATGGAGCATTCTCTGTCCTTCCATCTTTCCTGCAGGGGGAGGGGGCACAAAAGGGCAGGGAGCTGGGATCACTCCAAATGCACTTCTGAGGTGGTATTTTTTTTTTTTTTTTTTTGTTTTTTCAAGGTAGGGTCTCTGGCCCAGGCTGACCTGGAATTCACTATGTGGTCTCAGCGTGGCCTTGAACTCACGGCGATCCTCCTGCCTCTGCCTCCCCGAGTGCTGGGATTAAAGGCATGTGCCACCACGCCTGGCCACTTCTGAGTTTTTAATGGTTTCCTATGGGTTGACGATGTAGGAAATGTAACATTTTGACACTTCATGTTGAAAGGATCATGCCCTCTTCTTTGCTTCGCTTCCTGCTTCTATAAACAGGTGTGATGCGGGCACTTGCTGTGTTTCCAAAGGACTTAGTTTGGGCAAGGAGGAACATATCAAGGGTTATTTCTGAGCCAGGCATCAGAAAGGCTCAGTTGCGTCTTGTCAATGGGAAAAGCAAAGGACGATAAAGGGAAAGACTGTCTAAAGTGGTGGCCTCTGGGCTGGTTCCTGCAACACAGCTGAGTGCTGGCCCTGGAGGTCCTAGTCTGGTGGCCTGGGAGAAAACCACCATCACTGACACTCCTGCTATGAGTGAAAGGGCAGCTTCTGCAATTCCTAATTGTCGCTGGGGCTCTCTGTGCGTGTTGGTGGGTGGTGAAGTGCAAGGTAGATATTTAAGAAAAGAAACATGTGGGCTAGAGAGATGGCTGAGAGGTTAAGGCACTTGCCTGAAAAGCCAAAGGATCTTGGTTCAATTCCCTAGGGCCCATGTAAGCCAGATGCACAAAGTGGCACATGTGTCTGGGGTTCATTTGCAGTGGCTGCAGGCCCTGGCGTGCCCATTCTCTATCTATCTATCTGCCTGTTCTTCACTCTCTCTCTCTCTCAAATAAATAAAAAATAAAATATCTAAAAAAACAGAAAAGAAACATGTAATTGGTTCAAATGTCTAGCCTGACTCCCTTGTACTCCAAGCCCTTTCCTTCTCTCATAAGAGCAGAATTCAAATTTACAGTGAACAAATGATTGACCCCGAGTACCTGAGGCACTTCCCACATTCCCTTGCAATGGTTAAATTTCCTAAATTATTTGGAAAAATAACAAACAAAAATTTTGTGGTCACATTTATTTATTTTCCAAACTGGTGATCTTTATTGGCTCCTTTTTATTTTCTTAGGGGCTGGCAGGCCTAGGATGAGGAAGATGGCTCAACAGGCAAAGTGCTTGCTAATCAAGCAAGAGGATCTGAGTTTAGATTCTTAGCAAATATGTAAAATGCAGGACATGATGATACATGTCCATGATCTGCAGAAATAGGGTAAGTTTACAGCAAGCCAGCTACCGTATCTAAGCCAAATCCATGTGAGCTCTGGGCTCAGTTAGAAACCATGTCTTAAAAAAAAAAAAAAAAAAAAAAAAAAAAAAGCTGGGCATGGTGGCGTATGCCTTTAATCCCAGCACATGGGAGGCAGGAGGATCACCTGTGAGTTTGAGGCCACTGCGAGACTACATACTGAATTTCAGGTCATCTTGGGCTAGAGTGAGATCCTTTCTTAAAAAAAAAAAAAATTCTTTTTAATTTTAAAAAATATTGTGCATCCAGGCATGGTGGTGCACACCATTAATCCCAGCACTTGGGAAGCAGAGGTGGGAGGATGGTTGTGAGTTTGAGGCCACCCTGAGACTCCACAGTGAATTCCAGGTCAGCCTGGGCTAGAGTGAGACCCTACCTCAAAAAACCAATAATAAGGGCTGGAGAGATGGCTTAGTGGTTAAGCGCTTGCCTGTGAAGCCTAAGGACCCCGGTTCGAGGCTCGGTTCCCCAGGTCCCACGTTAGCCAGATGCACAAGGGGGCGCACGCGTCTGGAGTTCGTTTGCAGTGGCTGGAAGCCCTGGCGCGCCCATTCTCTCTCTCCCTCTATCTGTCTTTCTCCCTGTGTCTGTCGCCCTCAAATAAATAAATAAATAAAATGAACAAAAAAAATATTTAAAAAAACCAATAATAATAATAAGATGATGAGGGGAGACACCTCATGTTGAACCACTAGCCTCCACATGTTACATGTGTATATATACATGCACTCCCACATGCATACATACCCTCACACATACAATACACATAGACCTGCCAAAAGCTTGGCTCATCTTCACTTTATGTAATAAATAATGCTAATAATCTAATAAAGACCATAATTACTATACGATAGATGAAATATATAATTTGAAACAATCACTGAATGGTTTCTTGTTAAGTGACATAACGCATTTTTTTTTAAATTTTTTATTTATTTATTTATTTGAGAGCGACAGACACAGAGAGAAAGACAGATAGAGGGAGAGAGAGAGAATGGGCGCGCCAGGGCCTCCAGCCTCTGCAAACGAACTCCAGACGCGTGCGCCCCCTTGTGCATCTGGCTAACGTGGGACCTGGGGAACCGAGCCTCGAACCGGGGTCCTTAGGCTTCACAGGCAAGCGCTTAACCGCTAAGCCATCTCTCCAGCCCACATAACGCATTTTTAACTAGCTTTATTGAGATTCAGGGAAATGTATACAATTGCATCACAGCCAAGATATGGGCATGTCCATCATCATCATCCCAACAGTTCCCATGCTGCTTTGCTGTCTACTCTGCCTGCATCCTATGCCCTGGGTCACCACTAATCTGTGTCCTGTGTTTTTTCCTAGAATTTCATACATATGAGTTAACTTTGGCTTTATGATTATTATTGAGGTACAATATTAGAAATTCTTGTTAGAAAGATGTTTTAGAGTAGGAATTTGGGGGTTTCCTCATATAATCCTACATGTTAAAGTCACACAGATCAAGTGGCTATTGATTTGGGGAATTGGGACACTCTTTTCTCCAGGAATGGAATTTACACTGTGAGGTCCCCTACAAAATGGCCATACATTTCCTCAGAATCACTATTTAAGTTATCTAAACAGAACCACCAAAGTTTTTTAGTCACATTATTTATATTCTTAAAGAAGGATGCTTACTATATGTGTAGGTTTGGTATAGAACACTCTGGAACTTTCAAGTTAGAACAGGTTGGTTTGATGTGTGCTATTGGTGGTAATGAGCTGAGGACATAAATACTGAGGACTCTTCCAAAACCCAATGACTGGTGGCCTGAAATCCAAGTTCCTTGCTAGATGAGCAAATGTTTTGTTTACCAGTAGACCTGGTTTGGTGGTTTAATTAAGGTGTCCCCCATAAACTTAGGTGTTCTGAATGCTAGGTTCCCAGCTGATGGAGATTTGAAAATTAATGCCTTCTGGGGCAGTGCATTGTTGGGGGTGGGCTTATGGGTGTTATAGCCAGTTTCCCCTTGTCGGTGTTTGGCACACTCTTCTGTTGCTATGGTCCACCTTATGTTGACCAGGGGTTGATGTCCACCCTCTGCTCATGCCATTATTTCCCCTGCCATCATGGAGCTTTCCCTCGAGCCTATAAGCCAAAATAAACCTCTTTTGTTCCCACAAGCTGCTCTTACTTGGGTCATTTCTACCAGCAATGTGAACCTGTTTGCAACACCTGGGGGAATGAAGAGCCACCTCTCTGGCGTTCCAGAGAGGAGCAGCCTCTTACTCAGCTGTCCATGTTTTGTTCAGGGAGCTCCTGTGGGATGCACCAGAGCCTTGCTGACCACAAGCAAATCATGGTTGAACTTCAGCCCCCTCTCTACAAAAGTAATGTGTGATGGTTTGTGTTTCCTGAAATTGAGCTTTGACTAATGCATAGAACCTCGCCACACATATCTATTCAGAAGGAGTGTTATGTTTATTGTGGTAGCATATGGAATAGGTACTTTATACTCAGGAGGGTCCATGAACATGGGCCTTTGACAGCACTTCCTAATATAACAGCATAGGGAAATGTTTCCTGAGGAGACATTTTGAAATCTCTGGAGATATTTTTGGTCATCATAATCGGAAAGGGTGACATTGACATCTACTAGGTCGAGGCCAGGGTTCCTCTTCTGAGAAATGAGGACATGTTGGCAAGAGCAACATTGCTTTCCCTCAGACCTGTACAGCTGGGAGGCTGTCCACTCTGGGTGGAAGGTCTTCACTTTACATCAGTCCTTCTAGGAATGCACTCACAGACTTGCTCAGAGGCACATCTCTTAGTTGATTCCAAATCCAATTGAGGTACCACCCAAGGTCAACCATCAGAGAGGAAGGATTAACTCTGGCTCATGGCTCAGGAAATATTGTTCATCATGGCAGCATGGTGGTGGGCAGCTCGCAGAGAGAGCTCACACCTCAGTAGCTGAACAAGAAGCAGAGAAACACTTGTCCGGAAGCAGGGAGTGGGTTGGGCTATAATCCCCCAAGAGCACCTCCCAGTGGCCTTCTTCCTCCAGAAATGCTCCAATTCTTCAGAGTTCAACAACCTCCCCAAACACCACCAGCAGCTGGGCAACAACTGTTCAAGTGCGGGACCAGGGGGAATATTTCACATTCAATCATAGCAAAGATGCATCATCATCTTTTAAGATTTTTTTTTTTAATTCTTGTGTTTGATCATATGTATAACTTACCAGCCACTGTAATCAAACTCCAGATGCATGTGCTGCCTTGTGCGTCTGGCTTAAGTGGGACCTGGAGAGTCTAACATGGGTCCCTAGGTTTCACAGGCAAGTGCTTTAACTGCTAAGCCATCTCCCCAGCCACCTGCCTTGCCCTTTTAACTTGATATGTCTTAAAGAATGTTTTACATGGGGATTCACCTCACCCTATTGGCTGCTGGATGGTGTAATATGGTTCAACTGTATTACATTTAGGTGGCTGTAGAGTGACAAATACAGGCCTTCCACATATAGTCAGCATGCCAGGGTCTAAATTGGGGCTTGCCACTTAGTACACACTTAAACATAGGTACCCCTGTCCCCTGGTGTTGACAAATGGAAAAAATGGGATATTATTGAAATCGCCCTACCCCAATAAGTTCACAAGATATAATTATATTGTAGACACCATTTTCTGAGTTGTTCTCAGAGCTTGACATGAGAAGGAAGCAATTTTAATTCTATAAAATTATTCTTCTTTTCTAAATTTCTCTTTGTTAGCTATAGAATTCTAAGCAATGTAGTTGAAATGCAAGTTTTTAAAAACTCCAAGCTTAAGAGATTATAGTTTCCTAGAGATTTCCATTTTACAATCTACTAGACTACAGGCAGTATATCAGTTTATTCCAGTGATTTCTTACTTCACCTAAGAATATCTTTTATCAGAAATCATATGGGAACTTTTTAATTTATGGGCTTTTATTGCAATCCTCAATTCACCCTGAGTAGTCTATTATTAAGAGTTCTAGAGGTTCTTATTGCCCCTTATCAGGGAATTGTATCTCAGTGCAATTCATCTGTAGTCATTCTTCACAGAGAGAATCTTTCATATCACCTTTCTTTCATCATACAACGACAACTCTTGAATACATCATTATTCCACAATGAGCTTATAAATTATTATCATTAGGCAATATTTCATATAATCTGATTTTATAAACTGTTTCTTTTTATTATTACTAGAGGGAAACCAGTAAATGCATCTGTCTGTTTTGATTCATCATGATAACAGTAATAGAAAAACTAAGTAAGGACATCTTACTGAGCTACAAACACACAGGATGCCCAATGGCTGAAGAACAGGACACTCACATACAAACACACAGGATGCCCAATGACTGAAGATCAGGTCAAGTGCTACAACCCTCTCCACTGGGCATACTTGCCATCTATGATGCATCTTAATTGGCAATACTGAATTATCCAATGTCTTTAGTTGTGTGTGTGTTACTGAGAATCAAGCCCAGGTTTTTGTGTATAGATTGGCAAACACTCTATCACTGAGCCACATTCTCAGCTCTTAAAATGTCATTAACTATATTTCTTTTCATAGAAGTGATTTTTTAAAATGTTAATAAAGTATTTCTTTTTTTGGTGGGGGGAGTTTTGAGGTAGGGTCTCATTCTAGCCCAGGCTGACCCGGAATTCACTATGGAGTCTCAGGGTGGCCTCAAACTCATGGCAATCCTCCTACCTCTGCCTCCCCGATGGTAGGATTAAAGGCATGTGCCACAATGCCCGGCTAATAAAGTATTTCTTAAGTGAGGAGAAAGACAATGTGGATTACATATGAGTCTATAATTTTCTACATGAAATGGAAAGATTTCTGTATCAATTTCCCCCATTGGCTATTTTTGAAAAAATATTTAATTTAATTTATTGATTTGACAGAGAAAGAGGAGAGAGAGAGAGAGAGAGAGAGAATGGGCATACCAGGGCCTCCAGCCACTGCAAGCAAACTCCAGATGCATGTGCCCCCTTGTGTATCTGGCTAACGTGGGTCCTGGGGAATTGAACCTGGGTCCTTTGGCTTTGCAGACAAACACCTTAACTGCTAAGCCATCCCTCCAGCCCTGGTTATTTTTTCTTAATGAGAAAAAATCTTAGATAAACTCTAGAAGGTACATTCCCACATGACTTTTATTATTTTATTTGTTTAGTGCTAGAAGTGGAACCCAAGGATTTGTATATATTTAGCATGTGCTCAACCACTGAACAATACTCTCCAGTCCCTCTTGTGACTTTTAGGTCAATGTTATTCGATAAAACTCACTGTGAAGGTAAAAATGCTTCATTAACTCCTCTGCCCAATGTGGTAACCTCAAACCCCATGTACACCAGGCAGGTGAAATGTGGCTTGTGCAACCAAGGGACAGAATTTGAAATTCTCTTTAACCTTATTTAAACTTAAATAGCTTCTCATGGCTAGAGGCTTCCACCATGGATAGTGAAGTTTTAGGTTTTCCATAGGTGGTGTTTTTGGTATGAAAAATCGTTTCTAATTCTAATGTAATTGGTTATTGTTGGTGTAAGGGAAAATTATTAATTTTAGGGTGTTTATCTTTCATGTGAAAATCTGCTGAATGCTTTGATCAGATTTAATAGCCTATTTGCACATCTTCTAGACTTTTCTATGCAGGTAATTATATTGTCTGCAAATAGCTACAACATTGACTCATCATTTAATATCCTTAAACTTTCAATGTCTTTTCTTCATCTCAGTGCTTAGGACTTCTGGAAAAATGCTGAATGGTGGGAAGGATAGAGAGATCTTTTAATTTTCTTTTTAAAAAATATTTATTTATTTGAGAGAGGGGGACTGAGAGAGAGAAAGAGAAAGAGGCAGATAGAAAGAATGGGTATGCCAGGGCCTCCAGCCACTGCAAACGAACTTCACACACATGTGCCACATTGTGCATCAGGTTTACATGGGTACCGGGGAATTGAACCCGGGCCCTTAGGCTTTGCAGGCAAGCACCTTAATGGCTAAGCCATCCCTTCCATCCCAAATTAATTCTTTTCATTGTTTTATTTACAGAGAGTGCAGTCACAGAAATCATGACACATAAAACAAAGGGAACTGTATTCCACTATCTCTTCCATGTAAACATGCCCAGAGTAACAATAGATTCAACTTAGAAAATAAATGCCTCCAATAGGTTGGCTGCCTTGTGTATTATGTCATATCTGCATAACAAATTTGGGAGTATAGTCTTGTTAGTTCTTATTTTAGGGACTGGGAAACTGGGGCTTATGGAGGTTGAGGAACAGCTAATGAGATGCTAGGCCAGGTTGCGCTCTGTTATGGACACCTGTCAGGTTGACAAGCTGTATTTTGGTCACATTGGATTTCCAGTTGAGATGATGTGCTCTGGCAGCTGAATTTTAAAAGAATTATTCCCATCATTATGCAGTTCGTGGAACCCAAGAGGTGTTTCTATAAACATGAGTACATGTTCCCAGACAGAGGAGATAATATCCATGACAAACAGCCATTATCTAGAACATCTGGTAGGCAGTTTCTCCTGCCTTTAAATGATGCATGGCGTGCTGTACTTCAGGTGTATTCGTGAGACCCTGGCAGCTTTGTCCCCGACTCCAGTGATTGCTGGGTGTGATGAATGAGGATATCTGTTGATCATGGAGTACACCACTTAATCAAGCAGTTTGGCTTCTGATCAGATTTTCTATATTTTTAACCATAATTATAGCTATAACCAACACTACTTATCTTGCTTTATAATTTGCATAGTGATTCTGCATTCAGAGTCTCATAAGCATTTAATGTTCAAAACAGCTCTGCTCGGCTGTCATTAACATGGTCCTCCCAAGAAGGCTTCTGAGGTTGCCTACACATACCCACAAGGACATTCTTCTTTGAGGAGATTTGGAGATTTTTCAAAATGTGGTTGAATGTGCTCCTGTTTAGGCTTAACTGTCCAGACAAGAGGACAAAGGGACATACATTAAACAGTTGGCGGGATCTCTCAGGATGAGTTTCAGAAAAGCTTCCTCATCCTATTTCATATATACTTGAACCCCCTTCAATTTATAAATTTTCATTTTATGCATGTGTGTAGTCTTTTTTCAATACACAAATCCAAAATACACAGGTGCATTGTTTTATAAATCATATAACTGTGTGGCTACTTATAAGCCAGTCTTATCTAATCTGCCCCTGTCCCCATCTCTACTGCTTGTTCTAGTTTTGGTATTGCTGTTAAGAATGATGCAGCCATGTTGGTATCTGATCTGTCATATAGGAAATTTCATATCCATAGTGTTGCAGTTAGGTTCACATTGCTGGCAGAAATCACCTGACCAAGAGTAGCTTTTGGGGAAAAAATGGGTTTATTTTGGCTTACACACTCGAGGGGAAGCTCCATGATGGCAAGGAAAATGATGGCATGAGCAGAGGGTGGATATCACCACCTCGCCAGCATCAAATGGACAATAGCAACAGGAGAGTGTGCCAGATACTGGCAAGAGGACATTGGCTATAATACCCATAGGCCTGCCCCCAACAGTACACTGCCTCCAGGAGGTGTTAATTCCACAATCCCCATCACTGGGAACCCAGCATTCAGAACACCTAAGTTTATTGGGGACACCTGAATCAAACTACCACACATAGGTTTCTCTTCTTCACTAGTACCCTGAAATTTCCAAGTAATATGTCTTGGTGTGCATCTATTTTTTTGCCAGAGGCTGGAGAATTCCTGGTGCTCTCTGGCTAGTCAGTCTATCCCAACTGTTAAGCCCTAAGCCAGTGAAATATCTTGTCTTAAAAAAGCAAGCCAGGCATAGTGATGCACACCTTTAATCCCAGCACTTGAGAGGCAGAGGTAGGCAGATCACTGTGAGTTTGAGGCCATCCTGGGACTACATAGTGAATTCCAGGTCAGCTCTGGGTTAGAGCAAGACCCTACCATAAGAAACCAACCAGCCAACCAACCAAAGAAACAAAAAAGTAGACTTCCTCCTACAGGAGATAAAATTTAGGACTCAACCACATGTATCTTCCACCCCAACACCTCATTGGGTCCATGTGAAATAGCACCCAAGGTTGTCCACCAGCCTCCATGTAGACATGTGCACATATACATACATGACCCTGCACACGTACATACAAACCTATACACACACATGTATAAAACTACTTTCAAAAGGCTGAAACAAAACCAAAGCTTCTGGAAGAACTTGGCCTTGCCTGTGTCACCTCTCATGTAACTTGACCTTCGCGTCTCACTGTGCCTTGCTTTGACAGCAGAGTCTCTGAAGACCAAAGAGGATATCCGCAGAGCACTTTGTGGCCATGAGGTGACTATTGTTACAAACATTCACAGCAAACTCGACCTTTGACTTCTCCCATTTTCTTCTTGCACGTGGTAGCAGTCGCTTTGTGGAAACGGTCAATTCCAGTCACTAGGATGTGGCCACAGGGGAGCTGAGGGACCAAGATCAGTATTCTTCACAATGACATTTTGTGTCCAAATTCGAGTTCCATCATAGCCAGCACACGTTCCTAAGCTCAGTGAACTTGTCCACATCGCCAGCTACCACCTGGGCTATAGCAGGAATGGTGTGTTCACCTACTTTGTGGGCACCTGGTGAGGGTTTTCTACCTGGAGATTCATCTCTTTCAGTGCTGGCAAACTTTAGTCAGTTATCTATCAATTTTAAAAATAATATTTTCTTTGTCTTCTTGTCCTGGGACTCTCATTGTTGCCCATTGAGACTTCTGGGCTAAACATTTAATTCTGTCTCTATTAATTTTTTTTTAAAGAGCTTTCCAACCTTCTACTTTTTGTTTCTTATTACCATATTTCAATTTTATTAATTGTTCTGAGTTCTCTCTTTACATAGCACACTGGTTTTGATCCATTGATGTCATAGCTTCATTTGATTTTTCTGGAAATAATGACAATTTGGGGGGTGCTTTTTATTTTCCTACATGATTCTGTTTCTCTCAGCTTATACTGTTCTGTTTGTGTTCATCTGTTTCCTGTGAGAGAATTTCTCATGTAGTGGCTGATTTTTGACTATCAGCTCACATTTAAATGTGGAGCAATAAACACACACACACACACACACACACACACACACACACACACACACGAAAATTCCAGGCATACAGGAAGGGCTTATAAACCCTAGGTTCCAGGGGGCTGGGGTGTGGCTCAATGATGAGTGCTTTCTAGCCTGTGTGAAGCCCTGGGTTTGACCCCTGACCACTAATAAATAGGTAAACAGATAAATGGTGGGTTCCATTGTGGAGTGATCTCCTTAGGTGATCTTAGGAGAACCTCTGAAGTTAGGATCTTTAGGTCATTTCTCCTAGAAAAAGATCTTCTCATTTCCTTTTGCCTCCAAAAAGAAATTCAATTTCTAAGAGTCCATCAGATCACAGGTGTGAGTGTCAACAGGCTCACAGCCTTCAAATTTAAACTGTTTTTGGAAATTTTCACCCATTTGTCCAATGGGCTTATCATTCCCCAGGCCTGGGGTGTCTACATGAACCTCCCAGAGGGCAACTCTTATTTGGCTGTCGGATGGGAGGGAAGGAGCTCTCCGAGTTTGCTTTCTAGACTGCTCTGGTCCAAATCCCTCTGTGTTTCTGTCTCTGAAGCATCACACTTCATGGGCTCTGTGGACCTGCTTCTGCGCTTGATCTCGGTGCTCTGGAGCTAGCAAGTCTGTGGTTCATTCCTATTCCTTTGTCTCCTCTTTGCCTGTTTCTCTCTTTGAAGCACTATTCCTTTTTGTCTCTAGCCAACAGCACAGTGTAAATGCAACTACTCTATATAGGTTCTTGTGGAAATAAGCACACTAGAGTTCATCACGAGAGCTCTTCCAAATGTTAAATACTATAGGGTACATGAGATTTTGTGTCCTCAAGTATTTAAAATTATCTATTTGTCTATTATACACATGTCTCATGGAAGAATGAATTAGCTCTCAGAGTTACTTACAAGATTTTGCTTGTTTGTGTTTTAAGACTGGGACTGCTGTGTAGTCCAGACTGGCCTCAAGCTTGTGGTCTACCTGTCTCAGCCTACCAAATGCTAGGATCACAGCCAGACTTCATAAGGATATTCTTAGGTCCCATCTTGCATAATAGGCAACTGAAGCTGGGTGTGGTGGTATGAGCCTGTAATTCCAGCGCTCAATAGCTTTAGTCAAGAGGATGGCAAATTTGAGGACAACCTGGCCTGAATCGCGAGACATTGTCTCAGAAAACAAATGAAACAGCAACTGAGATCCAAAGAGATATCAAGGCTTGACTCAGAATCCCAGGGCTAAGTGATCCAGCAGCTCTAATCTCACTACTCTCAGAGCTTTGCAGGCAGTGGAACAGTACAGTGCTTAAGAATGAAAGCCTTTTAGGGTCCCAGAGATGTGAGTTGAAGTTGGCCATGTGATGCTAGGCAAGTCATGTGAGTTCTGGTCTTCTTGATGGTAAAGGGGTGGCTGAAGATTGTTAGCCTCGAGAGCTGCTATGACAGTGACAAGGGACCATGCTTTTGTGTAAGATTGTGTTTCCGAAAGTTTCTACAATAGCAGCTCCAGGTCCCATGGAGTCCTACAACATCAATTTAATGCTCCTGCCACTCAGAGAGGAGCTATATATTCCATCCCTTTAAACTTAGCTTGAGTGGTAGAAACAGCTCCATGTGACATCTAAGGCCAGGTCACTCAAGATGATGCAGTCTCCTTGTCATCTTCATTTGGGAGCCAGCACCATGATACAGAAGCGGCTTGTACAGTGACTGTTACACAGGAAGTGATAGGCTCTGTTCTTCACTTTGACTAAGATTCCAGATGACACCAGTTTATCAGTCACAAGCCCCCACCATGCTGGATAAGAGCCCCCGCGCCCAACGAAGCTGCCCCAGTTGAGACTAGAAGTAAAGATGGCTTTAACCACTGGGCAAGGATGGATTTTCAGATTCATGAGCTAAATAAATGATGCATTTATTTATTATTTGAAAAGCCACTAAATTTTGGAGTGGCTTATTTATGCAAGAGCAGATAACTAGAACAGATGTACGGTATCATATCTGGCACTTTGTAGTACTTGATGCATGTTAATAATGATTAACATTATGGATGTTATTTTTGTGGATTAAAGAGAATTCTTCTCTGCTGACCACAATTAAAGATGCTTGGAAACAAGTGCAAATGGATAGAAGATATTAACCTATTTAGGTAGTTTCCTTAGTGGAAAATAAATTCTGATGCATCACTACAGTTTAGTGCTTGTGAGGTTGGGTAATAGCAGCATTTTTTTTTTTTTTTTTGAAGCGGAGTCTGACCCTATCCCAGGCTGACCTGGCAATCACTCTGTAGACTGGGGCTGGCCTCAAACACATCATGATCCAACTATATCAGCCTACCAAATGCTAGGATTAAACGTGTGTACCACCAAGCTTTGCGGTGTTGAATAACAAAAGGGCTTCATGTCACATCTTAAGATGGGCTCACATTCATACCACCCAAAGATTACTCTTCCTCTTTTCCTCCCGTGTTGTTGAAAGAGGAGCTGTGGCTTATTCACTGGGGCAGAGAAGCCTCCACAAAGCTGCCCTGCTTTGGGGAGAAAACTAGAAGAGGTTTAAATAAATGGGGGTCCAGCAAGGGCCCCTGCACAGACAAAAGGCAACCACCCCACATCCAAGATAGTGGTCAAGGTGATGTGGACGACATTGAGGGATTCTGACAACAGAGATAGTCAGACCCTCTATTCACTGTCCCCATCTTTGAGTAACTCAACATCTGGATAGGGTAGCTGCTGCAGTAACCTTTGGTAAGGGCGTAGATAACTATTTTGTCTTTTTTTTTTCTAGATCAGTAATGCATGCTCATCGTTCTTCATTCCTCTTTGCCAAATCTTCTCTATGTTTTCTCCTTACACATTCAAATTGAGAAGGTTATTTATTTTATTTCTTTTTTTAATCATTTATTTGAGAGCGAGAGAAAGAGAGAGAGAGAGAGACAGAGAGAGAGGAATGAGTGTGCCAGGCCCCCAGCTTCTGCAAACGAACTCCGGAAAGAGCCACCTTGTGCATCTAGCTTATGTGGGTCCTAGGGAATTGAACCTGTGTCTTTTGGCTTTGCAAGCCCTAAGCCATCTCTCCAGCCCTAAATGAGAAGATTAATTCTTAACACAGTACCAATTAGAGCTGGGCCGAGGCTGCATAAAACAAAATGTGTGGTCCTTGTTCTCCTTGTCCTGTAGCCTACAGGGGTACTCCTGATAACATCACCCTCATCTATTACATTTCTGAATTACCTTGAGCTTGGGACCCTATTGCAGTCAGGTTCACATTGCTAGCAGAAAACACCCAACCAAGAGCGCTTGTGGGGGAAAAAAAAAAAAAGTTTATTTTGGCTTACAGAATCGAGGGGAAGCTCCACAATGGCAGGGGGAAATGATAGAAGGAGCAGAGGGTAGATATCACCTCCTGGCTAACATTAGATGGACAACAGCAACAGAACAGTGTGCCAAACACTGGCAAAGGGAAACTGGCTATAACACCCATAAGCCTGCCCCCAACAACTCACTCCCTCCAGGAGGTGTTAAGTTCCAAATCTCCATCAGCTGGGAACCTAGCATTCAGAACACCTAAGTTTGTGGGGGACACCTGAATCAAACCACCACAGGCCCACTCTGCATCTAAACTCTTTTTCTTCACCCTCATATCTGTATCTGTTTTAGGTTTAATCGTCCCAATTGCTTCATAGCCCCTTTGCTTACAAAGATTTCCTACTTGCTTATTTTTCAGGCTTCTTTCTCAGCATTCTTCCTGGTGTTCGTTACAGCCCAGGGACACTGGTCTTTCTTCATGGTTTTAGGCCGGCGTGTTTCTCTATTCTTTTTAGTGCTCAGGGGCCTGGCAACATCCGGAGCAAATGCTGTCCCACTGCTCTCCTACCTACTTAGTGTTCACTAGAAACGGTTGCCTCCCCAGGCACTTACACAAGGCTTTGCCTCAGTGGATGTTCTGTGGCCCTCTGGCTGGGGAAGCATGCTCCATGCATGGGCAGGAGGGCAGGAGGTGGAGCAGAAGAGGGAAGGGCCGGCCTGTTGGTGGAGGTTTGTGGGTCCGCAGTTCCTCCTCCACACCTTCTGTGGGAGGTTCTACACCATGTCACCCAAGTCCTTGAGCAGGATTGAGCTCCACTGCTGATAGCTCTTACCGATTCCCACCCCAATATTCATTTTTCTTGGTATCATCTCCCAAATAAGTACACTCAAATTCTTGTTTGAGATCTGCCAATGGCATTTATTGCAAGTTTGTGGCTCATCTATTTATTTATTTATTTATTTTGAGGTAGGGTCTCACTCTGGTCCAGGCTGACCTGGAATTAACTATGTAGTTTCAGGGCGGCCTCAAACTCATGGCGATCCTCCTACCTCTGTCTCCATAATGCTTGGATTAAAGGTGTGCACCACTATGCCTGGCTTCTTTGTTTTTTTATTAAGTAGAAACTTTGCATGGACACATCATATGTTGCACCATCATTTTCTTCCTCCCAGCACCCACTCCACTGAGGACCCTCCTTAGTGGAATTTCTGGTATTCACCAGGGAGTTACAGATTTAGAGTTGTGGAAGCAAAGCTGGGTGTGGTGGCGCACGCCTTTAATCCCAGCACTCAGGAGGCAGGGTAGGAAGATTGCCGGGAGTTTGAGGCCACCCTGAGAATACATAGTCAATTCCAGGTCACCCTGAGCTAGAGTGAGACGCTACCTCAAAAAACAAAAAACAAAACAAAACAAGAAAACAATAAAGAAAGAGTTAGGAAAGCTGTAGTCTGTCATAAAATGGTGGAGTAGCAGGTAGATTAAAGGCATGCACCACCACGCTTGGCTTGGATTAATTTTTAATTAGTTTTTGTTTATTTAAACCTTACTTAAATATAATATAAAAGTCAAAAATAGAAAATAGAAAAATATAACTGACCTTCTAAATATTCAAAAAGAAAAAAAAGAGGAGAGGGCTGGAGAAATGGCTTAGTAGTCAAGGGGCTTGCCTATGAAGCAAAAGGACTCAGGTTTGATTTTCCAGGACCCATGTAAACCAGATGCACAAGGGGATACATGTATCTGGAGTTTGTTTGCAGTGGCTATGGGCCCTGGCATGCCCATTCTCTCTCTGCCTTTTATCTATCTGTCTGTCTGTCTGTCTGTCTGTCTATCTATCTATCTATCTATCTATCTATCTATCTATCTATCTATTTATCTATCTATCTCTCTACCTACCTATCTATCTATCTCTCTGCTTGCAAATAAATAAAATAAAATAAAGAGGAGAGCCTAGGGAGACTGCTGACCTAGGAAAAATGGGAAAACAGACAATCAGAATCCAGACAGTCTATTTACAATTAACCATAAGGACAAAAAAAAAAAAAAAAAAAACCCATACAACTTAAAAAACTTAAATGGTCATATTAAAAGCCTTATGGGTAAGCTTAAACAAAAGGTTAAAAACAAAGTTGATTAAGTGTGAAAGTACTTGATTAGATTACAGACACCTTGAGATGTAGATATCTATTAGCCTAGGGCTCATATCAGACTAACAAAGGATGGCCCTGGCTGGTAATAGAATGCTATGGTATTCAGGTTGTAAACTTAAAATCTTTAACTCATTGATATCAATCTGGTCATGATCATTGTTATTAAAGACTGGCTTTAAAGTTCTCAACTAAGTTTGCTATGTTCCTGTTTGTCAACCTTTTACTATTTAATAAGATTATAATATTTTAAGAAAAAAATACCACTGTAACCTTAAGATGGTTCCTGTCTTGTTCATGCTGTTTTACTGGGTGATTATCACTGAGATTATTGTCTTAGTCTTATAAAAGGTGATTCAGTCATTGTGACTTTGTTCTGAGGCAAACTGAGGAAAGTCGTCTTATCTTAGCAAAGGCTACAATATACAAAAAATGTTAATATAGTTTGTTTAGGCTTCATATATTCTACCAATCGTAAACATTGCCTTATGTTAAACTTAAAAAATGGTTCAATGATTAAAGGTAGTTGATTAAAAGAATCACTTTATGTCTATCACAACACCTCTAATGTATGTTCAAATCTGACTAATTTAGCTCAACAATGACCAGGTATGGCTTTATTCCTAAGCTATGTATAATCAGTGTCAACCAAGATTTTACTTAAGTAATTCTCATTTCTTGTATTCTAAATTCATTGCTTATAAGTATATTGATACTTAAAATATGTTCCCTGCTTTAGGAAAAATGATCTTAAATGCTGCTGTTCTGCTCCCAGTTTATGGGGTAATTGGTACCCACACAGGTAACTAAACTAATCAAAGATGTTACCAAATACAAATGCCAAAACTTTATGCTGCCTTACTTGACAAGTTGTGCCTGTACTTATAACTATTAGATATTTTAAAAATAAGATATGCCTACCTTCTAAAAAACTGTTTCTTTATATTTCTCTTACACTTTCCTTACACCAGCCCAGCTTACAATATTGAAAGTAGGTAAGGAGCCTACTTTCAGTACTCCAATGAAGTCTTTAAAAGGCCTTACATTGTAACACCAGGAAGCAGCATAGCAGTGTTTCCCAGAGGACTCTTGAGTGAACCTGAGCAGCCTGCTTATACAGCCTGAGGAGTGTTAGGCCAATCATGGTCATTTGTTTGGCCATCCAAAATGTTGCCTCTTGACACCAGGCATGGACATTAAAACTCATGTTTTGGACTAATCACAGCTTTTTCCCTTAGCACCAATCACAATGGTTCGTCCACCAGGAACCATGCTCCCCTTCTGGCCAAGGGGGAAATGGCAGACTTGTGGGTGCAAAAAATCTGGTACAAACTATTTGAGGCTATAGCTATGGCTTCAGGAGCCAGGGCTATGAGTGACCATCTTCACAGATGTCTCACACATCCATGGAGTGCAATATGGCTGGCCTGGTGCTACATATGTTTTGTGGCTATTAGTAAGATAGAGTACAACAGCTACTGATTAAACAGTCAAATTACCCCATCATCATCATCTGCTTATTTAAGGAAACATCAACATCAGGAGCACTTACAAATATAAACTCCTATCATTAATATGAACAACCATTTAGACAGATTTTTAAACCCTGCTTTAGCAATGCTCAGTGCCCAGGGAGAGGTGGATCCCCCTGGTCTGTCTCAATTATAGGTAAATATAGATTTACTTACTCCTTGCAAATGTCTCTTAGCCATCACCATTTGTTGCACACTGGCTCACCGCCAACTGGTAGTGCCATCAGGGACCAAGCTAGGTCCACTTTCCCAACTGTAACTGGTCACCCACAGGGCTGGCAGTCTGAAGGATGCTCTGGCCTGTTTACCTTCCTTGTTTTACCTCCTCCATGTGTAGCTCCCAAATAAATAACTTGGGGGTGAGGAAATGCTTGTTTTGGGACCCACCTCTAGGTGAAAAACTGAAGACTTGCTTTGAAGCTAGGCATGGTGGTGCATTCAAGCAATCTCAGCTCTTGGGAGACTGAGGCAGGAAGATCAAAGAGATTGAGATCAGCTTGGGCTGCACTGGGAAACCCAGTCCTGTGTGTGTGTGTGTGGGGGGGGTGTGTGCAAACACATGTCTTCTTCCCAGATAGGGCACAGATGACAGACCAGAGGAAGATTGCACCAAAACCAGTTTTAGTGAACCTGCACCATGACATGTGTCATCCCGTCCTGGTTGTTGATGTCACCATAGCTGCTTCCACTCCAAGGCAGCTGCATCAGCAGAAAGCCACCTCAGCACAGGTGAGGACTCATGGACGCTACACCTCTGCAGCATACTGCACCACTTTCAGGAAGCTCCCCTGGAAGGTCTCATTTCCAAGCAGTTGCTTTCCTTCAAACAGCCTTAGGGCCCCGGTGGTCTTGCAACCCTTTCCCAGACTTGTTGACCTCCTGAGCCTCTGGAACTTCCTTCCTGACCCCCCTCGACCCAGGGAGGGATGCTTCTGTTTCTAACAACCAACCTCAGGGAGTGGTTGTGTGGCCTTTAAAATTCAGGTCTCCCAGACTTGACTTCCTGAATCCCCAGAGCCATCTCTCTCTCTCTTCAAACTGGAGGAATTTGCTACATGATAAAATCTATGGTTAATTTAAAGCAAAATATTTGGATTTTTATTTCTTATCCCATGAATTTTAGCCACTATATCTCAATTCTTTACAATATGAGATAATATGACCCCATTGCCCTTTTGCATATTTTTAGCTTGTAGTATTTCAGTTGTTAACATGTATATTTTATAATATTTGACTCTTCTGTTTTTCTAATTGGTTGATTCTAAGACATGAAAGCTAGTAATTGAGCACACATTGTTAGGCTGTTATGTCTTTTTAAAAAATTATTTATTTGAAAGAGGGGGAGGGAGAGACAGAGAGGGAGAGAGAGAGAATGGGCATGCCAGGGCCTCTAGCCCCTGGAAATAAACCAGAAACATGCACCACCTTTTGCATCTGGTTTACATGGGTCCTGGGGAATCGAACTTGGGTCCTTTGGCTTTGCTGGGAAGCACCTTAACCACTAAGCCAATGCTCCAGCCCTGTTATATCTATTTTTTTAAATTTTTTTGAGGTAGGGTCTCACTTTGGTCCAGGCTGACCTGGAATTAACTCTGTCATCTCAGGGTGGCCTTGAACTCATAGCAATCCTTCTACCTCTGCCTCCCGAGTGCTGGGATTAAAGGTGTGTGCCACCATGCCTGGCTTGTTATATCTATTTTTAATTGCAGAGCTAAGTATTTTTGCCTTCCCTTCTTCATGAGTTCAATGCTAAGAATCTTACCTTAGTCGGGAGAAGATTCCTTCTTCATTTTCTTTCTTGTAGAGACATACTTCTAACTCACAAATATTTTATAACCTTATTCCATTATAGCCTTTCTCTAATATATTCTTCTTGGAACCTAGTTCTTTTCTAATCTGGACTTCTTTTAGAAAATATTTTATTTATTTGTATGTGTGTGTGTGTGTGTGTGTGAGAGAGAGAGAGAGAGAGAGATAGATAGAGAGAGAGAGAGAGAGAGAGAGAGAGAGCGCATGGGTATGCCAGAGCCTTTTGCCACTGCAAAGCAACTCCAGACACATGTGCCACTGTGCATCTGGCTTTACATGGGTTCTGGGGAATCAGTCCGTTGAGCCATCTCTCCAGCCTAACTTAGACTTCCAATTTTTCTAATTTGGCTTTCTAGATCTGCTTTATAACCCAGTCCCTCATATTTCTTTTTATTGAATGCCAGGAATAATTTTACTTTGGGTGGAGGGTGTGAGGGTATGTGTAGAGTATGTGTGGTGTGCGGTGTGATTGATGTGTGTGTAGGTGTGCACAGGTGTGTGCACAGGACATGCACATACAGGCGACAGCAGAATGTCAGGTATGCTCTGCTTTTCCTTCATCCACCTGCTGTTTCCTTGAGACAGTCTCTCTCATTCAACCCAGAGTTGCTGTTTTCTTTCTTTCTTTCTTTTTTTGGTTTTTTGAAGCAGGGTCTCACTCTAGGCCAGGCTGACCGGGAATTCACTCCATATTCTCAAGGTGGCCTCGAACTCACGGTGATCCTCCTACCTCTGCCTTCCGAGTACTGGGATTAAAGGCGTGCGCCACCATATCCGGCTGCTGTTTTCATTTTTTTAAATATTTTATTTATCTGAGAGAAAGAGAAAGAGAGAGAAATAATGAGAGAGAGAGGGAGAGAGAGAGAAAGAGAGAGATTGAGAGTATGGGCATGCCAGGGATTCCAGCTGCCTGCATATGAACTCCATACACATTTGCTACTTTGGGCATCTGGCTTTATGTGGGTACTGGGAATTGAACCAGATCTATCAGGCTCTGCAAGCAAGTGACTTTAATCCCTGAGCCATCTCTCCGGTACTTCATTTTTTTTTTTTTTAAGTCAGCAAGCCATAGCAATTCTCAGATCCCTGCCCTCCATTTCAAAGGACTGGGCTTACATATCTGCATGGCCACGTGAGTGCTGAGGAATCAAACTTGGGCAGTCTCAGTCTTTCCAGGACTTGATGCTTGAGCAACAAGCTCTCTTAATCATCAAGCCATCCCCCAGCCCCTAAATTTACTTTTCCACTTTCTCTGCATTCCACTCTTAAATTTTTTTTGAAAGAGAGAGAGAATTGGCATGCCAGTGCCACTGCCAGGTGGGCATGTGCGACCTTGTGCTTGCCTCACCTTTGTGCTTCTGGCTAACATGGGATCTGGAGAGTAGAACATGGGTCCGTAGGCTTTGCAGGCAAGCGCCTTAACTGCTAAGCCATCTCTCCAGCCCCAACTGCTCTTTTTTTCTTTTTCTATAGGTTTTCACTCTGTGGTCGCGGCACAGCTTTGGGTCATTTCTATCAGAAGAATGTTGAGAGGTTTACTTTCTAAGTCCTTGCATGATTAAAATGAGTTTATCTCCAATTTACCATATTTGTAGCAAATACAATTCTTACCTACATTCTTGCATTTGGGTAAATTAATTTTCCAATAGAAGCATGAAAGCTTTTCAGCACAGCCTAATAACATCTAGGATTACTGATGTTAGTGTGTCTTAATCTTTTGTATATTACCTGTTTTTTTCTATCTACAAGCATTTTATACATCCTTTATATTCTTGATATGATATGGTGACACTTCAGAAGTGTTTTGTACAGTTTAGAGTTATTTTCCGTTCATTTTGCTGGTCCTCAGTAGACTACTTAAATGTGAATATAGATTAAATTCTCTGATAACCTTTCTTTTCTTGTTAATGCTTCTGATACCCCCATCCAGCATTTTCTCTGAAACCCACATTACTCCCATCATTTTTCTGGTCCGGTTCTCTAGGCATCAGATATCTGTGTTGCATCTGGCCATTGTATGTTTGTGTTCTATTCTAGGGAATTATGTTGACATTGTGTTTCAGCCCTTTAATTTTTGAAACCAGAAAGCACATTTTTACATTGCAAGAGCTCTTTCTTATTCTTCTATTTTTCTTATTCTGTTCTTATGTAGTAGATGAGGCATATCTCAGTTCATTCTAACTTTAGAGATCTTTTTCTTGGTTGTATGAATTATGCCACTTTTCTCTGGAGTCATGTGTTTCTGTGTTATTTGGTGTTTAAAAATTTTTATTTATTTATTTGACAGAGAAAGAGGGAGAGAGAGAGAGAGGATGGGCATGCCAGGGCCTCTAGCCACTGCAAACGAAATGGGCCCCCTTGTGCCTCTGGCTAACGTGGGTCCTGGGGAATTGAACCTGGGTCCTTTGGCTTTGCAGGCAAACATCTTAACCACTAAGCCATCCCTGCAGCCCAGCTTTGGTGTTTATATTTCATGTAGTTAGCATTGTCTATGTGTCAGGTACTTTTTGAAAAGGAGTAAGTGGATTCAGCTGGGCAGATATCTGTTGTGCCACTGCCCAAATGTTAGCTGTGTGGATTGGGTGGGACCTCCAGGAGGGGCTGAGCTAATTGGCCACTGGAGTTCATTTTGGGGTAGTAAGGCAGGAAAAAAGGGGTTAGGCCAGGAGGGAGGACTTGTGTGACTGATGTCCCGGAAAGGTTGCAGAAAGGTTGGAGCAGGAAGCTTTGTTGCTATTTCTGTCCCCTGATGGAAGCGAGGGTACATGCTGTGTGGTTTTTCCTGTCAGGGTTGAGAACCACAGGGAGGCAGGGCAGGGCAGGGCAGGGCAGGGGTTAGGGTTAAATGTCCAGTGTTTGGGGAACAGATATTTAATTCCTCTTGCTGTTGACAGCCATTTTTGTTACCTTCCAACCTTGAGTCTGCTGACACGAGAGCCTGAGCTCCTGTGTGGTGACTGTTCCTTCCTCTGAACTTGTTTCCTGAGCACGAATGGCCTGTTTTCTCCACATACTTGTTCATCCACATTATTCTGCCCACTCAGGCCTCACCATGTCTGAAACTTCATACACTCTAGTTGTTGGTTTCTTTACCATTATCTTTTGCTCTTGAATAATTATTATTCCTTTGTCCATCACTTAAGGGGCATTGTGAAGCCGGGCGTGGTGGTGCACACCTTTAATCCTGGCACTTGGGAGGCCGAGATAGGAGGATCTCCTTGAGTTTGAGGCCACCCTGAGACTACATAGTGAATTCCAGGTCAGCCTGAGCTGCGGTGAAACTCTACCTTGGAAAAAAGAATAAGTCATTGTGAGGTCTGGGGAGATGGCTCAGCAATGAAAGCCACTTGCTTACAAAGCCTGACAGCCCGGATTCAGATCCCCAGTACCAATGTAAAGCTGGATGGACAAAGTGGTGCATGTGTCTGGAGTTTCCATTCTTTCTATCTCTAGTAAATAAATATATTTTTAAAAACATGTAGGAGGAGGAAGACTAATGATTAATTCTACCTATCTACAGTTGGCTCATCTTTGAAATTTCATGGATTAATTTTTCTGGGCTTACAGCAGTAATTCCCTGTTCCTTTCAGCTAATGCGCTTTACACTGTTGCCCAGCAGGGAAGCGGTGTGGGCAAGAATGGTGGGAGGTAACTGCAGCAAGAGTGCTCTTGGCTGTCTGCTTGCTCTTGTCCCAGGTGACTGTGGTCCTGCCCCTAAATTTGAAAGTTCCTAACTTGGGGGTCCCAGTCTGTAAAACTGAAACCACCTTCCGCCAGACATGTCTCTAAGGGGAGTCCTAGAGCATGACCCCTTGGAAAGCTGTCTCCCTCCCCAAGAAGTCTGTTAGGAAAAATTCCCTTTCTCACACACTTGCCAAGCAAACGCGAACGAATCCAATTTCCACGCGGTGGCTCCATTTCCAGGGTCATCTGAGCATCCCTCTCAAGTGCAGAGCCGTATCTCAGCTCTCCTGACCTGTCCCGGTGGCTTTCCATAGAGAACCCAGTTGGAGACCTACTTTGAATGGTTCAGAGCTCGCCTGTACCCAGAAGAGAGTCACTTAGAGTTCCAGGCCAGGACTGAAAGCCACTCTTGGCTTCTGTTTCGTGCCACTCAGCTCCCCATTGTTCGCATAGCAGCACTCGCGTCTCTTGAGCTGTGCCCACTTCCAGCAACTCCGAGCAGGGTCACCAATTAAAGCAGGAAACAAAACGTTTCCTGAGCCCATGTGGCCTCCAGCTCCCTCGGCTTCCTGTTGCGTGTGTGGTATGTGTGTTTCGCGCTTTTGATCGCTTGCTGCCCATTCTCTGTGTGTGTCCTTCCTGACACCGTGATTACTTCTCAGCTTTGATTTCCTCTCTCCTTGTCCCCCTTACATAATCTCTGATTTCCAGTCCCTTTGCCACACAAAACGAGGGGGCACCTCTTTCCTGTCCCCTCGGGAGTGGCTCCTCCCTCGGCATCGCTCAGAACAGAGCCGTCACCTGCAGACCCAGGCGATGGCTCTGGGCCACATCTCGGCCACAATGGAAGCTCTCAGAACCCAGCAGCCAGGCCTGGGCCAGGTGCCAACACTCCACAGAGAAGCAGCTCGGCCCTGCAGAAGGAGAGTGAGCTGGCAATCAGACCCTCGGGAGCTGCCACCACTTGCTGTGGGGTCTGGAGCAAGTCACTTGACCTCTGCTTAGCTCCTCGTCCAGAGAGGAAGTCAGAACAGCCTCCCTGAGGATGCAGGAGGAATCACCAATGAGGGCGGGATGGCCCAGGCTGAGCTCTGCATACCCATGGCCAGCTTTTTGGGATGGTTGGTTTTGTACAGATGCCCCATCTCTCACACAAATACATGTGTACAAACATAGGCAAGCATACACATGTGCATGCATACACGAACATACGTGCACTCAAACGCAAGCATCAGTACAACATGCAGACACATGCGCACACACAAGCACACACAGACTCACCACCACAGATACCCACATGCAAACATCAGTGTGCACATATGGTGACACATACATATCCCTACACCAACACACTTATTTATATGCATAAGCACCTTACCATACCAAGACATACACATGCATTCATGAACTTATTCTCACACAAAAGTGGCTGCAGGGCTGAAGAGATGGCTTAGTGGTTAAGATGCTTGCCTGCCAAATCAAAGGACCCAGGTTCAATTCCCCCATGTAAGCCAGATGCATAAGGTGGCTCATGGATCTGGAGTTCATTTGCAGTGGCTACAGGCCCTGGTGTGCTCATTTTCTCTTTCTGTCTCTGCCTCTTTCTCAGATAAATAAAAACATTTTTAAAAATTATAAGAATGTCTTCAAGCATACACTTGAACACACAAACACACTCAACATGAAAGCACCTTCACCACACAGCATATGTGCAAATGTGTCCCTCTGAATAAGATTACCAATGAAATCCATGGGAACCAAACACTACTTTCTCTTTATATTAAGAGAAAGTAGCACCAGGATACATTTCTGGAGTTTTACTGCCTTTTTACCCTCCGTCAGCCATCAATGGTCAGCAGACCCTGAGTGCCAGTCACTTGTTTGGCACAGTGAGGGATAAACCACAATAGCAAATGCTCCCTCAGGCCTGGAGGGACTTACAGACTACTCAAGCACAAGCAAGCCAACGACTGAGCAGTAATGTGGTCACAGGCTGGAGTGGACAGTTCATCAGAGGACGGGATTCCTTTGTGGTCCAAAAGACAAAACGGTGCTTCCTACCAGGACAGGAGGTCAAAGAGCATTGCCAGACTGGTCCCATTGAGCTGGGCAGGGTCCCAGTCAGTGCTGTGAAGTCTTCTAAGTGGGCTTGGTCCCAGAATGACAAACCAGCTCTGGCCCCACAAATGCGTACGGAATGTGTCTGCACAGGCAATTCATGGCCCCAGTGTCTCCCATGGCTAGTGTGGGCCTTGTCAGCTATGCCTGGGCCACAGCCCAGAAGCTAAGCATCTTACACCCAGACCTGCTCAGTGCACTGAGTTGACATCGTGCACATTTCTTCCTGCTCCTATCTGCCTGGGGTGCTAGACTATGCTGTATCTTGGATGTGGTCTAAGTGTGTCCCCTCAAAGGTTTATGTTTCAAAAGCTTGATACTTAGTGTGCTATGTGGGACCTAGTAGAACCCTTAAGATATGGGATATGAGGAGCTTCTATTGGCAGTTAATGGTTGCTGGGATGAGGAAGAGACATTTTTTTCCTCCTCTCCCCTCTCCCCCACCCCAAGACACTTTTTTTTTTCACCTGGCATAGGCACTGGCAAGTAAGCAACTCCCCACCCATGTTCACACAGGCAACCACAGTTAAATTCAGAGGGTCACAAAAAAGATATGAAAGTAGAAGCAGGAGTGGTAGAGAAGAAGAAGGGGTTCAGAGGGAGGGAAGACACTGAAGAGAAGTTAGTTGGGATAACCATGATCAAAATACAGTAAATGTCTAGTTTTCAAAGAGGTAGAACCTACAAGTCTAGGTTACTGAGGGGCTGTTGTTAGTTAGAACACCAGTCTCCTGGCATGGTTTCTCATTACACAGCCAAGCATTTGTACAACCCGGATCCTTGCCTCTCCCAGCTTCTCTTTGGCTCTTCGTTTCTTCACATGTTCCTGCCATCTGTAATGGAACCCTCCCAACAACTTGCACCATCCTTCTTTGGCTTTCATCTTCCCAAAGTGGGAGCTGAATAAACCTCGTTCCTTTATAGAGTTAGCCTGCCGTAGGGATTTCAGTATAAGAGTGAGAAGGACAAATATAGACATATGTTGCACAAAGAATTACAGCGCTTTTTCTGGTCTCACACGGTCTCTCTGCACCTTTCCTTACCCACATCAAGAGGTAGAGACTCTTCCGTTGAACCTGGAGTTGGCTCCTGTGGCTGGGGCTGGAAAGATGGCTCAGTAGTAAAGACTGCTTCCTATGTGTACACGAGGGTCTGAGGGGGCCCAAGACCACTGGCATTCAATTCCCTAGCACCCATGTAAACAGCTGGACATAGTCATGCATGTTTGTAACTTCAGTCCCGTGAGGAGCAGAGGCCAGAGAATCACTGGGGCTTGTGAGAATGGCAAGTCCAAGAATCACTGAGAAACTCTGCCTCTGGGAAACTTGCGGGAGACCCATGGAGGGGGCGCAGGAGGCTCTCCTTTGGCCTTTCTGCATGCGTGGAGCCCCACATTTACACGAACAAGTGCCTACACACTTATACACCATGCCACATACACTACACAATACATATGCTAAAAAGGTGGTGCAGCTTCCTCATGTGTCTGTCTCTCTCATTCTCCCTCTCAGGACAAATGTCTCAGGAGCTGGGGCTCACATGGAAGAAAGCAGTGTATACTGAAACTGCTATGTTGGGGAAAACCCTGCTGTTCCAGCCCAGCCCAGGAGCCTCCCAATGAGTCCTTTCCAGATTTTGAACTGCTTGCCTAATGCCATAAGGAGCAGAGAGGTAGAAACACACCATTCCGCTTGAGCTTGACCACACTGGCATGTTCAGGAACCAAACAGATACTGTTGTTAGCTCAAGTCACTAATTTCACAAAGTTTTGCTACCCAGAAACAGACAACTGGAACATCAAGAACAAATTTACTCCATGGGGCTCAAATTCGGGTGGCCATACTTGCAAAGCTAGCACTTTTACCAAATGAGTGGTCTCCCTAGTCTTTCTTTGTTTTGTGGTTGTTGAGAAGGGTTCTTAACCTCTGTATGTAGTACACGTTGGTCTTGAACTTGTGATCATTTTGCCTCTGCCTCCCCAGTGCTGGGGTTACAAGTGTGTACCACCATGCCTAGCTAGGTTTGTTCTTAAGGACTTAGACAAGCCTCAAAAAATCTTGACTAAAGTAGGGTGTAGCTCAGCAGTCATTTGGTTGCCCAGTATGTGTGAGGCCTTGGGTTTGATCCCCAGGGCCATCAAAAGTTTAGAACATCAAATAAAATAAAGCAAAATAAAACTGATGCTACCTTGGATATCTTATCAAAACAAGTGAAGTCTTCTTGCATGAGTTTTCTTTAACTTCCTTCAATTTTAATCCTTTAAGGGCTTTCATAATTGGCATCACTTTTACCCCTCTTATATTTTGGTGTGCTTCCTTGAATGGAAGCAAAATGAATAGTCCTATAGTCTACATGCATACCTCATACCTACTGGTCGTTATTGAATCTCAGTGCTTGCAACTCTTCCTGATCTTTCATTACAATGTCTAACAACTTGGTGCTAGTTTGGAATTGTAAAATTTTTGGATGTTTTGGGTGAACATGTGTGAGAATCTAATATATCTGTGTCAATTTAATAAATATACACATACTCAGTAATTTAGCTTTAACTTTCTATCTCTGTCAAACACACAAAATACTCAAATTAGAAGGAAAGGTTTATTTTTAAAAACATTTTTATTTATTTATTTGCAAGGAGAGAGAGGAGGAGAGAGAATAACACAGAAAAGGACTGGGCATGCCATGGCCTTTTGCCACTGCAAACAAACTCCAGATTCATGTGCCACTTTGCACATCTGGTTTTATGTGGGGACTAAGGAATCAAACCCAGGCCATCAAGCTTTGTAAACAAGTGCCTTTAACCACTGAGCCATCTCTCTAGGTCCAGAAAAGATTCGTTTTGGCCTTCTGTTTTGTGATCTTAGCCCATGATGTCAGATCAGTGCCTCTGGGCCTGTGGTAGAATGGTATACCGTGGTGAGAATACATGGTGAAAGAAGATGGTCATCTCATGGTGGCCAGGAAGTTTTTAAAAAGGGAAGACTGGTAGTGGCCAGAGTCCTCGTATTTCCTTCAAGGGCACTCTAATAAGGACCCAACTTTCTTTGGCAATACCTCATCTCCTAAAGGCTTAAAATCACCTCTTAATAGCACCACAGGCTGGAGACCAAGCCTTCAACACAAGGGCCTTTGGGGACATTCAAGACCTAATAGCTATTTGCAAGAAACAGTATGGAAGGGAGTACCTTATAACACCATCTGGAATAATACAAATTTAGAAACAGACTAAATATCCATCAGATGGACAATGGAAACAAGCAGGTTCATCCACACCGTGGAATACTCTCAGATAACTCAAAATAAAAAAAAAAAGGTAGATCATAAATGAGAACATGGAAAGGTTTTGATGCATTGTTGAATGAAGAAAGTAATTTCCAAATGGCATATCAACATGGTAACATTTCTGAAAGAAACAAATACTTCCCAAAATACAAAGTACTTTTACATGTTTTTAAAAGGCATACAACTCAGAGAAAATAACTCTCAAAGCTAAGTCCAAAATGACAGTAGTTCTAAGGGGAGAAGGAGTTAGACATGGCCAAGGAAGAATTTAGTTTTATCTGCAATGCCTGCAGGTTATTGTTTTAATTGGGAAATAGTATTCATGCCCTACTCAAGTACAGATTGAGTACCTCTTAGGTGAAATGCTTGGAACCCATGTTGTGGATTTTTAAAAAATTCATTGATTGTTTTATAAAAGGGTTGCACATATAGACTCCTTCCCCTAACCCAGTTCTGCTGAGGGTCCCTGGTAGGGTTATTGATATGGATATATTTGATCTTAGAATATTTGCCTGAATCATAGTGAGAAATTCCAGGGAGGTGACTCAAGTCTAACACTAACTTCACTTGTGTTTCCTATAAACCTTTGCACACTGGCTGAAGGCGATTTAATTTATGCCATGTTCTTAGTACATTGCATTTTGCATGTGGTCTGTCATATGAGGTCAGATGTAGAACTTTCCACTTGTGGTAATGTGTTGGTGGTTAAATGTTTTTGCATTTTGAAACATTTCACACTTTGGATTTTCAGATTAGGATAGTAATGAGTCTCCTGTGAGAACCAATGAAATGAAGATGAGGGAGCAGAGGAAACAGGACCCCTTATTGCTCAAGGCTTAGGGCATAACTTGCTGATAACCATTGCCTTGAGACACAGCTCTGTTCTACTTCCAGCCCAGGCTGTGGCAGGCCTTGGGGCCACTGCCCCTTCCACCTGCCAGGAGGTGAGATGGCGAGACATAAAGAGAAAGAGCTTCAGAGCCAAACAACCTGGCTTCAGGCCCTTCACACACCAACCAGCTCTGTGTCCCTAGGGGAAATTATTTACTTTCTGATTGTTTCAGTGTCCTTGAGTGTATCATGGTTGTGATGATGTGGGAGTGTTGTGAGGATGAAATTAACTCATATGATAAATGCTTGGATTAACCCACCAAACAGAGAAAAATTCCATGGGGATGTTACTTACTATTTTTTTTTTTAATATTTGAGAGAGTGAGAAAGAAAGAGGGAGGGAGAGAGAGAGAGAGAGAGAGAGAGAGAGAGAGAGAGAGAGAGAGAGAGAGGGAGAGGGAGAGAGAGAGAGAATGGGAGCACCAGGGCCTCCAGCCACTGCAAGTGAACTCCAGATGCAAGCACCTCCCTGTGCTCTGGCTTACATGGGCACTGGAGAATTGAATCTGGGTCCTTTGGCTTTGAAGGCAAGCATATTAACTGCTAAGCCATCTCTCCAGTTCTTACCTACTATTATTGAGATTCAAAAATCTTTGGTCCTTCTTTTTGCTTCAGTAGATTCTCCAGTGAAGTTAGCACTCATGTTGTCCATAGGCAGGAGTTTTCAATCTTCCAGGGTCCCCTCTTCGATTCTGGTCTTGATAAGTGGGATCAAGGCATCAAGAAGATCAAGTACATCAAGAAGACTTTAGGGCTGGAGAGATGGCTTAGGAGGTAAGTGCTTGCCTGTGAAGCCTAAGGACCCTGGTTCGAGGCTTGATTCCCCAGGACCCACGTTACCCAGATGCACAAGGGGATCACATGCATCTGGAGTTCATATGCAGTGGCTGGAAGCCCTGGCACACCCATTCTCTCTCTCTCTCTCTGCCTCTTTCTCCTCTGTGCCACTCTCAAATAACTAAATAAAAATAAACAAAAAAAGAAGAAGAGGAAGACTTTATTATACAAATGGAGAAACGGAAGCCCAGCGAGGAGGGCCACATGGCTGGTCCTACCAGGAACTTGGTGCCATAGTGGTCACAGACCTTTCATCTCCTGACACCTCTTTTCAGGGACAGCACATGCACCTCTGACAAAAGATGAAGTTGGGTAAAAGTGACTGGTAGAACCCTAGGATTGGAATTGTTGAGACTGAATTGCTCCATTTTGGAAAAAGATCAAAGTCCAGACATGTGCTCCATGCAACCTTTTTGTCAGTGGCAGATTGCATATATACCAGCATCACCCTGGAGGCCAGATGTGCACATCTGTGATGGCTAATCTTTATTTTTACATTTTAAAAATTTTATTATTTTTATAGAAAGTAAGAGAGAGAGAGAGAGAGAGAGAGAGAGAAAGAAAGAAAGAAAGAGTTGGTGCCATAGGGCCTCAGCCACTGCAATCGAACTCCAGACACTTGTGCCACCTAGTGGGCACATGAGACTTTGCACTTGCTTCACCTTTGTGCATCTGGCTTATGAGGGATCTGGAGAGTTGAACATGGGTCCTTAGGCTTCGCAGGTAAGCACCTTAACCAATAAGCCATCTCTCCAGCCTTTTTTTCTTTTTTCTTATGGTTGGTTAATCTTGATTATCAATCTGATAGGCTTTAGAATTGCCTAGGAGACATACTCACCTCTGGGCATGTCTGTGAGGACATTCACTTCTGGGCATAGTATGAGGTCATTTCAAGAGAGGATTTACTGAAGAGAGAAGACCCACAGTGAGTGTGGGCAGCACCATCCTAAGGGCATGGATCCTGGACTAAATAAAAAGGAAAAATGGAGTGGGACTCCAGTATTCATCTCTCTCTGCTTCCAGATTACAGGCTTAATGTGACCACACTCCAGTTCTCAGGCTTCCCCTGCTCTGACGGACAGGACTTTCAAACAGTGAGACACAGTTAACCCTTCCTTCCTTACATTACTTTTGCTAAGAATTTTGTCATAGCAATGTGAAAAAATAACTCATATAGAGCTGGGAAGATGGCTCAGTGGTTAAAGGCACTTGCTTCCAATGCCTGATAGCTGGGTTCAGTTCTCCAGTACCTAAGAAAAGCCAGATGCACAAAATGACGCTACACAAATACAACTAAAAAACATTTTATTTATCTATTGGACAGAGAGAGAGAGAGAAGAGGCAGATGGGGGAGAGAATGGACATGCTGGGGCCTCTAGCCACTGCAAACAAACTCTAGGCGCATGTGCCACCTTGTGCATCTGGCTTTACATGAGTTCTGGGGAATCGAACCTGGGTCCTTAGGCTTCACAGACAAGTGCCTTAACTGCTAAGCTATCTCTCCAGCCCTAAGTACAAATTTTCAACAAGGAACTAATATGACCGATGTTCGCATCATAACATAAGGCTCAAGGCCATTGAGCCACACATGGTAGCACACTTTTCCAGCTTTGGAAGCAACTTCTAGTCTACAGAGGCTCCAGTTGTAGCCACAGCCTTGGAGAAGATGCCACAGGGCAGGGAATGAGGGAGCCCAAAAAGAGTGCAGCGTCCAGCAGCAGGTGGGGTGGTGGCAGGGGGCGTCTCTGCAGGAGGCTGGCCATGGAGACACACTCACTACAGGCAGGCAGCTGTCTGCCCCTAGCATTGAAACAGTCCCCTCTCTTCTTCAATATTGACCAGCAAAAAGAAAAAAAAATCCATCTTAATACTTTTTCACTAGATCATGAAGCAGTTTATTTAATATTATTTGGATAACAAGCCTCCGCATGAATGCAACTCGAATGTCAGTTGTCTGAAGGGAAAAAAAGATTTATTGGTTAGTAAATATTGAGAAAGAAACGCTGATAAAGACCAGCTTCAGCTGCGGCCTCTGTCTGGAATGGGAGAACAGGCCTGTGTTGTATTTTGGGGCCCTGGGAAGGCAAAAACTGGTGAATGTCTTTCTTTGTTGGTTAGTGTAAAAGTAGAGTCTACCACAAATAATTTCTTATTTCTGTTCACATAGATTTTAAATTATGTAGCTCCCTACCTTGTTAAGTATTAAAGCGGGCTTGTTTTAGGAGGAGGCACTTAAATAATGAAGCTTATGTATCTTGTTTTCAGACATCAATATCTGGCTTTGAGTGGCACAAAGAGATAAAAGAATGTGGATTCTGGGTTCCCTGGGATGCTTGGCAATTCTAATTCAACCTGACTGTAAATGTGCATAAAACAGTTGTGACTTCTGCTGAAGAGATAGAGGGCCGGGTAAGCACGTGGTATTGGGAAATGGTTTTCTTCTTCAAGTTCTTCTGTTTCAGAACATTTAATCCTACTGTTCTCGTCTTTAGTGAAGGCCTCTTTGGTATAACTCTCTTTCCTGGAATTGCTCAGGGCAACAGAAGCTGAATTCAGAAGCACAGGAGGCCCAGATGTGGGCTTCATCGGGACTCACACAGGGAAAGATTGCCATCTTGTGGTCAGCCTGATGCTCTGCACCTTTGTGAATGGCCATACTGCAGGAAACCAGCAGCCAGGGAGGGAAGGATGCTGCCAGCTCGATTTCTGCAGAACAGTGTGGATGTCTTTAGGAACTATCTAGACAAAAGCTGAATACCCTCCAAAGTAGGTTTGGGCTACTGCTGTGCATCTATAGTGCCACTCCTTAAGCCCAGCACATTCTGTGGGTTGGGCAAATATGAGATGGACACATGGGGCAAACATGATCCCCAGACATGGATCTCCTATATGCTCCCAGTAGTCCTGGCATACAGCTATGCAAAGAATGATCAGGCTGAGGAAAAGAGATAGAACTCGCATCAAAGGTCATTGGACAACAGTTTATGTGTGCAGAAGTGAGGGGCCCGGGGCTCTTCATTCAACAAGGCATCTGCTAAACCCCTCAGACAAAACTCTAGTTACTCACTGTTCTCAGCTGGCCAAACTTTCAGACATCTTGCCACAAATATACCCAAGTGGAAATTAAAAATATACTTTTGGGATGGATAACTGACTCTCAGTTAAAGGCATCTGCTTGTAAAGCTTGATGGCTTGGGTTCAATTCCCCAGTACCTACATAAAGACAGATGCACTAAATGGCCTATACATCTAGAGGTTTTTTTTTTTTTTTTTCCAGTGGTAGGAAGCCCTGGTACGTCCATACTAACTGTATCTGCCTCTCTTTCTCTCTCTCTCTTTCTTGAATAAATAAATAAATAACATACTTAAAAATACTTTTATGTAAATGTATAGAGTGCATCAATGTGCTTTTTCACTTGGGAATGTGCCAAAGCAACTTTCTAGGTCAGTAATATGTGGATTGCTTTAAAAAAATCACATAATAGCTAATGACATGTAATGTTTACTTGATTCTTGATATGTGCTGGACACTGTACTAAGTACTTAGCAAAAATTATTTTACATAATCTCACACAACTCTCTAAGGCAGAGGCTTTTATTATGCCCATTTGAAGCTGGTGGGACTAAACACACGATATTAACGAGCATTGCTAGGGCACCTGACCTCTGACCACTAGGCCAGAGATGTGTCATCATTTATTTAGTAGTTTTCCAATGATGGTCATTAACTTGTCTCCAATTTTATGTCATAGAAGATAATGCTATAATGCAATTTCAGGGCATGTATGTCTTTGCATGATATTTCCCATTAGAGAGTTAACCCAAAAGCAGGGAGTCTGGGGAATGTACACTTTGATGAAGGCTGGTGCCCATTCCTACCAGCTGCTCCAGAGGAACTCCAGTGCTCATCCCTTGACAATTCTAGGCCTCTCTCATCACTGATTCCATCTTGCTTTTTATTTTTGCTGCTTTTTAAATGGCCATTGAAAAATTATAAGAACAAGCATAACCTGATATGCCCTCCAAAGGCTTTTGTGTTTGAACACTTGGTTCCCCACAAAGTGATACTATTTGGGAAGATTGCAGAAACTTTAGGAGGAAATATATCACTTGAGGTATTAAAGCCTGGCCCTAAATGCTGTTTTATTTTTCCATGTTTCTACTTCCTCTTTGTTGATGTGACAATGTGACACCAGATTCTTGTTTCTGCCATACTTTCTCTGCCATGATGGACTCTACCCTCTGGGAGTGTAAGCTGAAGTAAGCTTGTTCCTTTCTTTTTTTAAAAAAATATTTTTTGTTCATTTTTATTTATTTATTTGAGAGTGACAGACAGAAAGAGAGAGAAAGAGGCAGATAGACAAAGAGAGAATGGGCACACCAGGGCCTCCAGCCACTGGAAACGAATTCCAGATGCGTGCGTCACCTTATGCATCTGGCTTATGTGGGTCCTGGGGAATCAAGCCTCCAACTGACTTCACAGACAAGCACATAACCACTAAGCCATCTCTCCAGCCCTTGTTCTTTTCTTAAGCTGGTTCCAGGGGGATATTCTGTCCCAGCAATGAGAACATAACTGATACACTGCCCCTATAAACACTCCAGCTATTGTGTGGTTGCACCAATCATTAGCATTCAGCCACATTTGCTTTCTCTTTCTCTCTGCATTCATCTTTGTCCAGAGTTAGTGATAAATGTCATTACATTCTGTGTCTAAATATTCGGTGTGTCTCTGAATAACAAAGATTTGCTCTTATGTTAGCATGCTATAACCGTTAGATGTAGGAAATTTTATTTTGATAGTTTTCTTATACAAAACAACATCAAATGATTAAATATTTAATTGCCTTTTGTTTTGACGAAGAATAGGATCAAAAATTGCATATTGATGGGCTGGAGAGATGGTTTAGGTGTTAAGGTGCTTGCCTGCAAAGCTTAAGGACCCATGTTTGATTCTCCAAATCCTATGTAAGCTAGACACACAAAGGTGAAGCAATCACAAGGTCATATATGCCCACTAGGTGGTGCAAGTGTCTAGAGTTCAATTTCAGTGACTGAGGCCCTGGGGCATCAATTTTCTCTCTTTCTCTTGCTCTTTCACTCTTGCTCTCTCTCCCTAAAATAAGTTTAGAAAAGAATTGCATCTTGAGGGCTGGAGAGATGTCTTAGTGGTTAAGGCACTTGCTTGCAAAGCCAAAGAACACAGGTTCAGTTCTCCAGGACCCACGTAAACCAGATGCACAAGGTGGAGCATGCATCTGGAGTTTGTTTGCAGCAGCTGGAGGACTTGGCACAGCCATGCTTTCTGCCCCTGCCCATACACACAAATAAAGAAGTAAAAATAAAATATATTTTTTAAAAATCTGGGCATGGTGGCACAAGCCTTTAATCTAAGGATGAAGAGGGAGGATCACTGTGAGTTTGAGGCTAGCCTGTGGCTATTCCAGGTTAGCCTGGGCTAAAGCAAGACCCTATCTCAAAAACAACAACAATAACAAAACCACAGCAACAAATAATTGCGTGTTGAATTTATTAGCTCCTTCAGTTCCTGGCAGCCCCATTTTCTCAGAGTTTGGTTCTGTTCTGTCTCTTTCTGTTCTTAGTCCATACACATAGTCTCATTAACGTCCTCTTGTCTTGTCTATGTCTCCTTCCCAATTTGTCTGAACTACACTGGAGCCTCCTTGAGAACAATGGTTGGGTATTACTTTCATCAAAGTCTTCAGTGTGCAGGTTGGTTCCTAGACCCCTGATGTTTCCATTATTTTTATTTAGCTGAAATGAATTGAGTGTGGTGATTCCTAACAAAAGTTTTAAGTAACACAGTGAAATATAATCATCCTATACTCAGATTACAGAAAGCATTTGGAGAGTACTTTCATGTATGTATGTATGTATGTGTGTATATATATATATATATGTGTGTGTGTGTGTGAAATATGTATAATTTTATTTATTCATTTATTTTCATTTATTTGACATAGAGAAAGGGAGACAGAGATACAGAGAGAGAAGAGAATGGGCACGCTAGGGCCTCTAGCCACTGCAAATGAACTCCAGATGTGTGTACTCACTTGTGCATCTGGCTAATGTGGGTTCATTGAACCTGGGTCCTTTGGCTTTTCAGGCAAATGCCTTAACTGCTAAGCCATTCCTCTAGCCAGTGGAGAGTATTTTCTTAATCCTCCCCAAAATAGCACAGTAATGGTATGATTCCACATATATCTGGATACCATAGGCTTACTTCTCTGAAGGACATCCTGATTATTCATGGGACCAGTATGATGGCAGGCTGCATAATGCACCTCTCCCCTCAAGAAACCTGGGCCCTAATCGCCAGGACTCTGTGTAACATCAGGAATATTTTACATCTGGAACTAGCATGATCTTGAGATGATGATCCGTGATCCGAAAGGATCATATAAAAGAGCAGCAGTGTCAAAAGGCAAGAAGGCCATGTGACAACAGAAGTGGAAATTGGAAGGATTCTTTTTTAAATTTTTATTTATTTATTTACAAGCAGAGAGAGAAACAGAGAGACAGACAGAGATAGAACGGGCACGCCAGAGCCTCCAGCCACTGCAAACGAACTCCAGACACATGTGCCCTTTGTGCAATTGGCTTATGTGAGTCCTGAGGAATCGAACCTGGGTCCATTGGCTTAAGTCAGCACTGGGGAATCAAACCTGGGTCCTTAAGCTTCCCAGGCAAATGCCTTAACTGCTAAGCCATCTCTCCAGCCCAGGAAGGATTATTATTTTTTTATTTTTTAATGGGCACGCCAGGGCTTCCAGCCTCTGCAAACGAACTCCAGATGAATGCGTCCCCTTGTGCATCTGGCTAACATGGGACCTGGGGAACCGAGCCTCGAACCAGGGTCCTTAGGCTTCATAGGCAAGCGCTTTAGCCACTAAGCCATCTCTCCAGCCCAGGAAGGATTATTTTTGATGTGAAGTAAAAGGGTCACATTCTCAGACATACACTCACTTCTAGAAGCTGGAGAAGAAAAGGAAACTTACCTACTAGGGCCCCTGAAAGGAACAAGCCCAGCCCAATGCTATGCTGACCTTGACTTTGACTCATGACACTGATTTCTGCCTGCTTACCTGCAGAACCTCAGGGGAAGGAGTACATGTTGTTTCAAGACACCAAGCTTGTGGTCCTTTGTTATAGAAGCCATAGGGTCCTGATCCCACCAGTAACTCTTAATCCGTTTTATGTTAGGGTGAGAATTCAAGGCTGACTGGAAGCTGTGAGTAAAAGAAGGATGTTAGAGGCTGGAGAGATGGCTTAGTGGTTAAGGCACTTGCCTGTGATGCCTAAGGGCCCAGGTTTGATTCCCCAGTGCTGACATAAGCCAGATGCACAAGGTGGTGTATGTGTCCAGAGTTCATTTGGAGTGGCTAGAGGCCCTGTGATGCCCATTTTTTCTCTCTCACTCTAATAAATAAATAAAGTGTTTTAAATAAAAATAGGGCTGTAGAGATCACTTAGCAGTTAAGGTGCTTGCCTATGAAGCCTAAGGACCTATGTTTGACTCTCTAGATTCCACATAAGCCAGACACACAAAAGATGAGGCAAGCACAAGGTCGCACATGCCTACTAGGTGATGCAAGCATCTGGAGTTCAATTGCAGTGGCTGAAGCCCTGGCACAACAATTCTTTGTCTCTCTCTAAAATTAAAAAAATAAATAAATAAATAAAAAGAAGGATGTTAGGGGCTAGAGAGATGGCTTAGTGGTTAAGATGCTTGCCTTCAAAGCAAAAGGACTCAGGTTCAGTTTTCCAGGTCCCAAGTAAGCCAGATGCACATGGTGGTGCATGCATCTGGAGTTCATTTGCAGTGGTTAAAGGCTCTGGCATGCCCATTCCCACACACTTTCTCTAATAAATAAATAAATAAATAATCTTTTTTTTTTTCAAGAAGGATGTTAGGTATCTGCAGTCTTCACTATAGGATAAGCTGGATCAACCACTTTTCTGGAGAACCATTGATATCAGTCAGTATCAGCACACAGCGACACACACGCTACAGTGACATGTACACCATGACACATGCTCTGCAGAGGCATGTAGGTCACGTGCCCGTGCTGTGGCAGCACTCACACTGAAACACACACACTACAACGACATAGAATCTATTTATAAGGAGAAAAGGTTACTTTGGCACACAAATTTGGAGGTTCTTGCCCATGATCAGGTGGATGTACTACTATTCAGCTGCTGGTGGGGGCACCGTACCATAGCAGGAGAAAATGGTGGAGCCAAACTGCTCCTCTGAGGGCCCGTGGGCAAAGTGAAGAAGAGAAAGGAAATGGAGTCCTTTTATCCTCTTTAAAGGTAAACTCCAAGGATTTGATGATCTCCCACCTGTTGAAGGCTTTATCCATGCTGGAGATCAAGTCTTTAACCCATGGGCTTTTTTATGGTTTGTCTTATTTTTATTTATTTATTCGAGAGAGAGAGAATGGGCATGTCAGGACTTCTAGCCACTGCAAATGAACTCCAGATGCATGTGCCACCTTGTGAATCTGGCTTACATGGGTCATGGGGACTCGAATTCGGGTCCTTTGGCTTTGTAGGCAAGTGCCTTAACTGCTAAGCCATCTCTCCAGCCCCACATGGACTTTTGAGTATATTCCAGCTCCAATCACTGTGTCTGTCAGGATGGGTGGTCTTGCCCATGCCTGTAGTTGGGGAAAAGTGAAGGAGCTTTCTGACCCTTGTGATAAGGCAAAATCCTGGCTCATTGAGGAAAGGAAACACAATTTGTTTGGAAGCAATGATGGCCCCATGGCCCAAGACACACGTTCAACATAGTTTTATTCAATGAGCTAAGACCATGTGGAGGAGGTTAGTCATTTCTTACTAGGAAAGAGCTGGTCCTCACTCACCTCCTGGTGGGGAGAGATGTTGGGCCCACTGAGCTCATTCCTGGCACTGAGGCTCAGGGACACGGTGGCTGTCATAGATGTGGAGTAGAAATGTGAGGTCCTGTGGCTGTGCTGAGGACCACCTCCCTGAGTCCTGATGAATGAGTGTATCCCTTCCTTAACACCTGTGTTCACCACTGATCACACTCTAGGGTATATGTTTGTGGAGGGAGACCTGGCATGTCCAAAGGCATACCCAAGGGGCCTGTGTTCCTTTTCCTTTCTCCCAGCACCTTAGAACCTGATGAATAGTTACCATCATCACCTGCCATTGTGTCCTTCAAAACTTATGCTGCATCTTCAGGGAGTATAAGCAAAAAGGGCTTAATATTTGAAAGCAACAAAGAGGGTTGAATATACACCATCTCACCACTGTGTGATATAGATGAGCAAGCTTCCTCAACTATAAATGGGTATATTAATCATTTTCCCTGTGATCGCTACAAAGAATTTTTTTGTCCTGTTTTATTGATGTAGGATCTCTCTCTAGCCCGGGCTGACCTGGAATTCCCTATGAAGTTTCAAACTGGCCTCGAACTCACAGTGATCCTCCTACCTCTGTTGGGATTAAAGGTGTGTGCCACTATACCCTGCCTATAAAGGATTTTGATAAACTCAAATGGTAAGTGGAGCTGCTTTTCAAAAAGCTAAGGGGAAGGAGAAACAGCAACATATAACACCCGCCGAGTATCAGGCACACAGTAGCTGCAGGGATAACTGTGCACAGCACATACTTTCCTCTTCCCATTGGCGCAGAGGTGTGTACGTCGTGGCCTTTGTTATGGAGTGAGAGTCTGAAGGCAGGAGAGAATCAGTGCCTGAGCCCCACATGGGTGGATATAAATGTGTTCCTATGGAATGGTCACGGCGGGCCAGGTGCTGTGGATTCTGCAACAAGCAAGTAATTACATCCCACTGGTGGCAAATGAATAGCAAAAGACATTAACGAGTAAGTCAGATGATTACAAAAAAAAAAGTGTTATGAAAGGAAATCATGCAGAAAATGTGACAGAGAGTACCTGTCAAGTGGGGCCAGTTTGGAAAGGGCTGTTTGAAGAAGTTGGCTTCTCTTGTGATCATTTTCCTGTGGCCAAAACTCTGCTGAAAAAAGGCAAACCTGTGACTTGCCGCTCATTCTGTTTCCTCTGGGAGCCAATAGGTGGTGGTAATGGGCCAGCAAAGAAGCACCTGTTGAGATGCCAGTGGTCAAGAAATAGAAGCAGCTATGTAATGTACATGAAAAAATGCATTGGGAAAAGCCCTGGGAGTCTGAAAGTGTGGGATTGGGATTCAAACTGCTCCAACCCACCTGGCTCAGTTGGGATGCTGATTTTCAAGAATCGTTGTTTTTAGCTACAGAATCTACTTGCCTGTTAGATGGACTGTGCACCCTGAGTAGTCAAGTTACTGCTGAGTGCTGTGCTATGATGACCTTTGAAGGTCAAGGAGAATGTGCCAAGTGTGGTCTATACTTTGGTAGGGATCAGATGCCTGGCAGACATATGGTCTAAGCCAGGGGACCCAGGTCCAGCTGAGGGGAGCAACACATACATGAAGAGCTGGATGGGCACAGATCCAAGCAATGTCATGTACAGTGGCTGTAAGGATATTATCAGGTATAGTCATTTGCTGGTACCAGGTAGAAGTCTGGAAGCTCTTTGTTTGATAGTATCTTGACAGGTAGTAGGAGCAAACACATTTCTTTCTTTTTCTCTCTCTCTCTCTCTCTGAGGGAAGCATTTTTTACAGACTGCCTTTTTCTTTATGTGAGAGTGAAAGAGAGAATTAGCATGCCCATGTCTTCAGCCACTGCAATCGATCTCCAGACACGTGTGTCCCCTTATGCACATGTGTGGTCTTGTGTGCTTGCATCACTGTGTGTCTGGCTTATATGGGACCTGGAGAGTCGAATATGAGTCCATAGGCTTCGCAGGCAAGTAACTTGGCCACTAAGCCATCTCTCCAGCCCCACATATCTCTTTTAAAAGAACATATAGCCTGGTGTGGTGGTGATAGGAGACAGAAATTAGCTAGGCAGTCAGAGTAACAGAACCCCAAAAGTGAATGTATCTTTTATTACTTGACTAAAAGCAGGGAATTTTGCTAAGCTTGCAGAATCCTGGATGTTACACCCTCCAAGGAAGATCTCTAGATTAAGCTTGCACCCTTCCTAGAGGACAGCAACTCTGATCCTTACTTAAGATTACTGGCCAAGCTGTAAAATCTGGTCTTTGTCCATAGTGACCCGCTGACCTGGTCTTCCTCAAGTAGCCAGTCTCCATAAAAAACCCAGATCTGAGTCTTGAGGTGGGTTTTTCAACCCCCTCTTCTTCTCTTGGGCAAGAGCTCCACCTTGCTTCCTTCTCTTATGTTCTAGGTCTAAGTCCCCTTCTCTTCATCCTTCTGAAGTTTTAAGCTATAATAAATCTTTCTGAACCTTTTCCTCTGGTCTGTAGATTTCAATCTTCAAATTCATAGGACAAGGATCTGGGAACACCCCAAATTATTGGTGCATTGGTGTACAAGGAACCCAAAATTCCTGTATCAGTGGCACATGCTTTTAATCCCAGCACTTGGGAGGCTGAGGTAGGAGGATTGCCATGAGTTCTAGGCCATACTGACATTATATAGTAAATTCCAGGTCATCCTGGGCTAGAGTGAGGCCCTACCTTAAAAAAAAATAAAAGGGTGGGGGGAGTTGGAGAGATGGCTTAGCAGTTAAGGCATTTTCCTGTGAAGCTAAAGGACCCAGGTTCAATTCTCCAGGACCCACTAAGCCAGATGCACAAGGTGGTCCATACATCTGGAGGTTGTTTATAGTGGTTGAGGGCCCTGGAACACCCATTCTCTCTCCCTCTCTTTCTGCCTCTTTCTATCCTTCTCTTAAATAAATTAAATTAAATTTTAAAAAACACCAAAAAACCCCCATGTAATTCTGAGCTGTTTATAAATTTTAATAGGTCTTTCTACCAGTAGGCTGGCTCTTTGGACTTAGTAGACAAACTTTCTTGTTGTTGAAATTTCATTTTCTAAAATGTCAAAGTCTATTAAATAGATATAGATAAGGAAATGAAATACATGTGGGTAAACAAGTGTTAACATGTCACAGTGGACTCATTGGAAGAAATAAGGGTCAGATTATAGTGTCAGGAAGACCCCAAATGATTGCCCCAAGTGTCACCATTTCCTTTAATGACACAGGAATGGACTAGAAAAGAAAAAAAGAAAAAATAAACATAATTTAAAAGTTAACAGAGGGCTGGAGAGATTGCTCCAGTGGTTAAGGCACTTGCTTGCAAAACCTAAGGACCCAAGCTTGATTCCTCAATACCCATATCAAAGTGGAGCATGTATCTGGAGTTTGTTTGCAGTGCCTGGAGACCCTGGTGTAACCATTCTCTCTCTCTCTCTCTGCTTGCAAATAGATAAATGGATAGACAGATAAATAAATAAGTAAATAAAATATTTTTAAAACCTTGTCAGCTATGTGGCTTTAAAATAAAAGCCAACAGAGTTTTACACAGATGACAAATGAAAAAAGTTACCTTGAGATGTTGATGGCAGGCAGCATATCATATATACTGATGCATTTTATTTTCTCCATATGTGGCTTTTTCTCTCATAATAACTACCCATTGTGACTATATTAATGTAAGGCATATAAAATCCCCCCAAACTGTTCCTTCCTCTAAAATTGAAAGAACATCAATATTTTTCTTTTTCTTCTTCCTTTCTAGCCCAGCTTTATACTGACATTAAAACTTCTGGCATTAAACCTGTCACATGGTGTTGCATTTTTTTATTTCATCAGCATTTTTGTGTGCGTGAGTGTTAGCCAAACCAAACAGCCTCTTGTCTTTGCTGGGCATGCAAAGGCAAGCCTTTTGGAGAAGCGTGGGTAAGCGCAGTGAGGGGACTTAAATTTCAGCCTCATGTGCATGATTCTGGAAGGCTCCTTGTCAGTCAGCCCTGGGCAGCCCTGGAGTAGGGAGAAATAGTTCCTGTATTCTAGAAATACAAGAGGTGAGGCAAAGGACAAGACCTCACAAGGAAAGCCACACAGGCGCTCATTTTCCTTAATAGGGCACCAAGAATCTGGGGTTGCTTTCTCGAAGCCCTGAGGTCAGCACAAACTTGGGACAGCCAGCCTTAAGTACATATGGATTCTGCCATTTGCAAATTCAAGTGATTGACAACTGATGGACCATGTTAAAAAGAATAGCACCTACACTGGACAAGTAGACATTTTCCTTGTCATAATTCACTAAGTAATACAGTATAAAAATTATTTATGTTATCTTCGATAACGCAAGTATGGGAAACCACACAGAGAGAGTACAAACACTACTCCACTTAATTTTAGGGATTTGGACACTGGTACATTTTGATGTCTGCAGGAAATCCTGGAATCCAGTCCCCATAGTTACCATGGGATGGTTATTCCTGCATGTCCCATAGGTGCCCGTGTAAGGCTTCCACACAGGTATGACAGTGCAGGAATAATTTGTGTCTTGTGAGATGCTTGGCAAAATCTCACTTGTATCATTTCTCTGCAAGGAGTCGGGGAAGCGACTGCCATCACAGATTTCTAGGGTGGTAGAAGTTATCATTGCTTCTTCTGTTTTCTTTATACCTGCTACTGAGGATGAGTCTCTTCCCATCTCACAAAGTGGTCCCTCTCCACCCACTCTCCTGCTAGACCAGTGCCTGTCTGCATTTTGGCAGGGGGGTCTTGTCTCCTACCCCTGCTTCCTAAATTGCTTTCCCAACTGTTTCTTCTTTTAGGAGTCACAGATCTTTGTAAAATGAAACTCCAAACCTGTCACTATTAGAAGCTCATCATTCCTGTGTGGGCATCAGTTGCTCTAAGGGTGAAATTCCAGCTGCTGAATATCACACTTGAGGCTCTTGCCATGTTGTGGTGCTGTAATGGCTCATTCCAGCCACACTTCTACCCTACAACATACACTCCAGTTCCCCCTACGTGTGTGCTTCACTTCCTCTGTGTGTGCTGACTCTTACCTTGGGGATGTACCCTGCTTCCCACCCTTTGTGACCCACTGACACATACAAACAATACAGCAACTGTGAGCCACTCTCACATCCAAACAATACAGCAACACTCACACACATTGTTCCCTGAACTTGGCCCACTCCAAGTTCAACATGCACAGCACACACTGGGCCTCTGTAGCTCTCATGTAGGCACTTTTATGTTATCATTGCATTATTTTGGCTTCTATGTTTGACCTGCGAGCTGGCAGATTTTCTTGTGGTGGACCCTGACGTGTTTTATTTTCCTCTGTGTTCTCAGTATGGAGCTCTATGCAGAAGACCTCAGGATATATATCATTATGAAATTTAAAAATGCCATTTTTTATGAGCCTACTCTCCATTATCAAGCTCCTACCAATTGTGGGCTATAAGAGGGCCTATAACTATTAAATTATCTCTAAAAAACAAAGGTTATCCCATTTATTTGGTGCTAACTTCATTCTCCATTGGAGAATTTGTTTCTCTTTTTCAGATGGGCGCAGATCCTAAGGAGAGAACCAGCCCATCACTCCTCAAAAGGGCCCCAGCTAAAACTAAGAGTAATTGGGGAAATAAGCAAGAGTGCTGCTTTCTTGGTGAATCTGGTACCAGCACAAGGGTGAAGGAGATAGACACAGAGAACACTCAACTCCTATCAAGCCAGATATCCAGATTCACAGAGGCTCCCAAGACCTCATCACTGAAGCAGACCGCAAATGAACCCAACATGGCTCAGGGAAATTTGCGGAAGAGTGGGAAGAAAGAATGTTAGAACCACACGTTGGGTCATTATGCACAGAGACATTGCCTCTTACCTGTAACTGATGGCTAACCCCACAATGCATGACCCACATTCCCCAACAAGGAGGGTCCCTGTGGAGGGGGGAGGGCAGGAAGGAAGCTAATGATGGTACTAACATGACTGTATACACTGGGTACATAACTACTTAGAAAATGCCACTTTTTGTTGTTCATTGGGATGGCCCCAGTATGACCTGGCCAAAAGAAAAAAAAGGGGGTACTGTTGCAGCCAGGTGTGCATTGCTGGAAGAAAACACCCAACCAACGGCAGCTTTTGAGAAAAACGGGCTTGTTTTGGCTTACAGACTCAAAGGGAAGCTCCATGATAGCAGGGGGAAAAATATCTTGAGCAGAGGGTGGATATCACCTCTTGGCCAACATCAAATGGACAATAGCAACAGGAGAGTGTGCCAAATGCTGACAAGAGGAAGCTGGCTATAACACCCATAAGCCCACCCCCAGCAATACACTGCCTGCAGGCGGCTTTAATTCCCAAATTGCCATCAGCTGAGGACATGGCATTCAGAACCTAAGTTTATGGGGGACACCTGAATCATACCACCACAGGTACTTAAAAAAATATTCCTTGAGGGCTGGAGAGATGGCTTAGCGGTTAAGCGCTTGCCTGTGAAGCCTAAGGACCCCGGTTCGAGGCTCGGTTCCCCAGGTCCCACGTTAGCCAGATGCACAAGGGGGCGCACGCGTCTGGAGTTCGTTTGCAGAGGCTGGAAGCCCTGGCGCGCCCATTCTCTCTCTCCCCCTCTATCTGTCTTTCTCTCTGTGTCTGTCACTCTCAAACAAATAAATAAAAAATTAAAAAAAAAATATTCCTTGAAAGGACAAATGAATGAATGAAAAAGAGTATACCTAGTTCACTCATTACCTTCCTAAAGCTGCATCTTCAGCTAATTAACCTTCCCAACCCATTTGTGGCTTTCTTTGACACATTTTCTCCTGGGGTGATAAAAACTAAAGAAGCATTACTGCAAACAAAATCAGAAAACTTTAATAAATATACAGATATATTGTGTTCATGGGCTGGAAGACTTAGCATAACAACGACGAAAGCATTACCCTAAGTGGTCTAGGGTTTCAATGCCATCTTTACCAAAGTCCCGATGGTATTTTTGATACAAGTGAAAGTCCTCGTCTTAAAATCACAGGGAACCAGGCATAGAGCTTCACGCCTTTAATCCCAGCACTTGGGAGGCAGAGGTAGGAGGATCGCCATGAATTCGAGGCCACCCTGAGATTACATAGTAAATTCCAGGTCAGCCTGAGCTAGAGTGAGACCCTACCTCTGAATCCCCCCCCCCCAAAAAAAGAACTAAAATCACAAGGAATCTCAAGGAATGTCAAAATCATCTTGTAAAAGATGAACAGTGTTGGAGGGCTCACACTACTGAGCTACAGTAATAATAACAATAAAAACAGTGTGGTACTACTAGCATAAAGAGAGACATATGGACCAATAAAGTAGAATGGTTTTATGGTTTTATAAATATGACATCAAGAACACAAGCAATGGGGCAGAAGGATAGCTCATTCAGTAAAGTGCTTGCCTTACAAGCATGGATACTTGAATTTGATCTCCAAAGCCCATGGGAAGAGGAAATAGACAATCCCTGGGGCTCACAGGACAGCCAGTTTGGTCTAAATGGCAAGTTCCGGGACAGTGAGAGGCCCCGTATCAAAAAAGGCAGGGGGATGAATTTCCTGAAAAAGAAAAAGAATGACACCTGAGATTGTCACTTGAGATTGTCATCTGGCTTCCACACACATGTGCATGAGCCCCCACCTCAACATAAACACATACAGGCCATCAGAGCCATACAACTAGTTGGAAGGCTGAATGAAACACAAAATAGATCCCTTTCCCAAGGTAAAAGAACAACATGATGCCCATTTCTCCAAGTAATAGGAAAAACTCCCCCGAAGACTGCCTTTGGGTTCTATTTATATCTTCAGTTCACTTGGGTTATGAGCTCACTGGCTACAGCTACAGGCTTGACCTTGCCAGCCTCCAGGCTTATGTGAGCCACCTCTTGATAATACATCTATCATTCTCTCTCTCATCTACCTACCTACCTACTACCTACCTGCCTACCTAAAACCACAGTATATTGGTTATATTTTTGTGGAGAATGAGGCTAATAACACAGACACTCTCAACAGAGTCAAAAGTCAACCTATAGAATAAAATAAATATTTTGCAAATTATAAAACTAAGAAAGGAATGTGGTGGTTTGATTCAGGTGTCCCCCATAAACTTAGGTGTTCTGAATGCTAGATTCCCAGCTGATGGAGATTTGGGAATTAATTCCTCCTGGAGCCAGTTTCCCTATTGCCAGTGTTTGGCACACTCTCCTGTTGCTAATGTCCACTTTATGTTGACCAGGGGGTGATGTTCACCCTCTGCTCATGCCCTCATTTCCCCTGCCATCATGGAGCTTCTCCTTGAGTCTGTAATCCAAAATAAGCCATTTTCTCCCCAAAACTGCTCTTGGTAGGGTGATTTCTGCCAGCAATGCGAATCTGACTGCAACAAGGTTATATTCAGAATTCATAAATACATACATTCCTAAAATAAAAATGCACAGAAATAGTCAACACAATTAAAAACAGGCAAACACTTCTCCAAAAAAGATACAGAAATGTGCAGCGAGCATATGAACAGAGGCACAATGCTACAAATCATGAGAACAATGTACATCAAAACCACCACGAACCCCCACTTCACACCCATTAGGATGACCATGTTTAGAAGACTGGGAGACAAATGCCAGTGTAGGTGTGGGGATATTGCACCCCTGTGCATTTCTGACAGGGATGTAAAATGGTGCAGCCACTGTGCTAGTAGCAACATGGTGGTTACTAAAAACAACGACAACATCAACAACAAAACCCCTCAGAATTATCGTTTGATCCAGCAATTCTACTATTGGACATACGCCTCAAAAGAATTAAGCTGGGACTCAAACAGACATTTGTACACCAATTTTTTTTATTTGTAAGCGATGTTTAATTCTTGTTGAATCCATTGCTTCGCAGATGAATAAAGTGATTTGTGAATTCAAGAAAGAAAAGAAAAGGAATGCCTCATGAATTCTCATGTTTTCCTCTTGCATGGTCGTGTTACTCTGCATTGTTCCATTTTGAGTACATGTGCAGCTGAAACAGGCATGGTACACCAATCTTCATAGAAGCAGTGCTCACACAAAGGTAGAAACAACTCGAGAATCACTAGCAGATGAGAGGACCAACAAAATCTGGTGTATTTGCACAATGGATTCACTAATGGAAAGAAGGAAATGCTGACCCTGCTCCAATGGGGATGACCCTCGAACACAATATGTAAAGTAAAATAGGCCAGTCACAGAGGGACAAATATTGAATGATTCCATTTATGTAAATATGTAGAGTAGACAACTAATAGAGGTAGACGCTAAATCTAGTGATTATCAGTAGTTGGAACAAAGAATAATTAGGAGCTTCTTTTGGAGGTAATGAAAATATTTTGTAAACAATGGTGGTGGTTGTAATATTATGAGTAGTACTATTGACACTAAAGGGATGCCTAAGGATGAATAAAGTTGTAATTTTTTTTTTTTTGGCTTTTCACTCTAGCCTAGGCTGATCTGGAATTCACTATGTAGATTAAAGGCATGTGCAACAATGCCCTGCCCATAAAGTGGTAAATTTTTATGAGATCAATCTATCTATCTGTCTGTCTGTCTGTCTGTCTATATATCCAGAGGCATTCCCTTCCCCACAGAATAACTGACTGCTGCTCCCACAACACATAAATAAACCACAACCCCATGGGAAATGCCTAAAACCCCACTGAGGAATGCCCCCAATGGAATGGGGACAGGGATGAGGGAAAAGAGTGTACCAACACATAATGTATCCACATGAAATATATTTTAAATGATAATAATCAACATAAAGACATTTGATTAATATTTTATTTAAGAGAGAGAGAGGGAGGGAGAGGGAGGAAATGGGTATGCCAGGGCTTCTAGACACTGCAAATGAATTCCAGATACATGTGCTACTTTATGCATCTGGCTTTATGTGGGTACTGGGAAATCAAACCGTTAGGCTTTGCAGGCAAGTGCCTTGACTGCTGAGCCATTTCTATAGCCCCTTATATTCATTTTTTTTTAATCAAAATCGAAAAATAGTGAAAACAAACTTCTGTCACATACAAAGTAAAGACTGGAAATCTAGAAAAGAATGGCTTCAGAATAGGGAGAGTTATGCAGAGGATAAATCTAATAAAAGCCACATAAATAAAATGGTTATTAGATTGTCTAAATAGAAATGAAAACATCCTTAATCCCCCAAAGGACATACAACCAAAATGAAAATGCTAATAGGAAAACACTGGAAAACTACAACATTTGACAAAGGTTAATTTTTAAATCCAGTGTTGTATAATTTAATAAAAATTTTGTACCACACCCTCCAAAATTTATAGGCAAGGGACAAAATAGGCTAATTCTCCAGAGTGTGACCACATTTTATAGTATTCAGGGTCATTGGTAAATAAAATAAATTAACATTTAAAAATAAAATAACATTGTCTACCAATTATCATGAAAATATCCAGGACTGGTGAAAGGTTGAGATTTTCTCCACCAATTTTTTGAATGCCTTTTTAATGGTGTGTGCCAAAGAATGTCCTTAGTTTTTTAAAACATTAATTTCACTTCTAGGAATTAGCCTATGAATTTTTCTTTAGCAGCATAAAATGTTTTATAAATAATTATATTCATTTTAGCACTATTTAAAATTGTGGAAAATTGGCAAAAGGATGAACAATTGGAGAGCATTTTGAAAAACTGTATTTCATCATGTCGAGGAAAAAACTAGAAATAAAAATTGGTTGCTCTGTAGGATTACAATGAACTACAAAGTATGCACAGAAATACATCAATATGTTCATAGTTGTTGACTCTTGGTGGTGACATTTGACTGTTTTTTTTTCTTTTGTCTATTTTACTTTTAAAATTGCCTTAATGAACTGTTATTTTATGATGCAGAAAAGAATTTGTCCAATAGTATTGTATAATAAGCAGATAACTGAGAACAACAGTGGGTTATATCTGAATGAGTACTATTTATTTTGCTCACTGGTATAGAATAAAATCAATTAAAATCAATTTAAATTGAAAAGATCTGGTGGAAATTCTGATAGAACAAGAGAATCTGAAAATGTCTATTTCAAGAGACTTGGCTTCTGACTTTTGTAGAATCACTTATAGGCAATAATTAATACTTCAAAAAACTTTTTATTTATGATCACCCTAAATATAAGCAATATCCCATGATCATAATCCCCTCCCATCACCCTCCCTTTTTCCTTCCCCGAATCGAATTGCCTTCTTTACTAAATCCCTTCTTCTTTCCAACTGCTCTCCTATTTTGATGTCAGAATTTTTTCCCTTCCCATTATGTGGGTCTTGTATAGGTAGCATCAGCCACTCTGAGGTCATGAGTGCCACGGCCACTTTGTGGCTTTAAGACAACATTGGAAAGCACTCCTCCCTTCCTTTGGCTTTTACATTCTTTCTGGCCACCTCTTCCACAATGGTCCCTGTGTTTCGAAGGGTATGATAGGGATGTCTCAATGTTGAGCACTCCACCATCACCTAATAATTAATATTTACATTCTGTAGAGGTAATTGCTTAGTCTCAAGAAATATAACCCAGTTTGTTTGCATCTCACATTCAAGCATGGCAGTTATCTCTTGGTATGCAAAGGGGATGGGTGCCAGGCTTTCTCTCCGTGCAGATACCAAAATCCAAGAATACTAAAGCACTGCTCACACAGTAGCATTGTATTTGAATATAACATACACACATCCTCCTGCATTCTTTAATGCCCAGATTACTTTTACTGTCTTATATAATGTAAATGATATTTAAGTAGTTGTCATACTTTGGTACTGTGTTATCTCTGGAACAAAAAACTGAGGCCTCTGTATGTGTACATTATGGACCTAATTTTCCTTTCAACTATTCTCCATTCATGGTTAGTTGAATCTGCAGGTGTGGAACCTGTGCAGACAGACTGTAAATATTCATAGAGCACCTACTACATGCCTTTTGTCGTTCACAGAAGGGACAAGCAAAGTTCACTATAGCAACCATAGAAGCAACTGCTGGCTGGGTAGTGTTGTAGTTACCTTCTTGTTGTGATAAAGCACCTGACCAAAAGCAGCTGATGGGAGAAAAGTGTTTATTTTGGCTTACAGTCTCAAGGAGAAGCTTCATGACAGCAGGGGAAAGCATGGCATGAACAGTGGCTGTATATCACCTCTGCCACAGCAGGCAGAAAACAGTAGCAAGAGAGTGAGCTAAATAGCAGCTAGGAAGAGCTGGCTATAACTCCCCTAAGCACATTCCCAACAACGCACCTCCTCCAGCAAGGCTTTACCTCTCAAATTGCCATCAGCTGGGAACCATACATTCAAAACAAATGAGTCTATGAGGGACATCTGATAATAATCACCACAGGTTTGATTCATCATATGAGTGCCAAGGCAGAAGCATTCCCATACTATAAAGAAGATAGCTGGAGGTACTTGCTTTGGCTCCATAGCCAAAAAGCAGTGGAGAGTGGATTTGGTTTTTACTGGATCCTAGTCTTTCTGTTACACCACGCCATGATTTTTCCAAAAACATAAGTGATGACATTGTGTTTGGGGAAAATCCATGGATCCCTCAGTGGCTGTCAGGTGTAGTTGTGCCCTCTTCATTGGCTTGCTGGCTGTGACATATACCCTTTCTAGTTTCAGAGTTCAAATGAGCCAGCTCAACATAACACTTGGATCCCTAAGAAGGGCACAGGGCAGAGAGCTTCTCTCCCCACACATGTTAGTCTGACAGGTTGATATTGCTGCCCAGATCCTATCTAGGCTACACCTCTCTGGAGGGAGAGCTGTTGACAGAAAAGGTGTGGAGGGATAACATATTTGTCAGTGAAGTCACTGAGGGCTAGGCAGAGCTCTGCTGGCAGCCCGGTTTCTGTGAGATAAAGAGATGCACACCTTCAGATGCTGTGTACACAAAGCACCCACCCTGTCAGGCTCTGCATCACCTTAATCAGACTGAGAATCACTGAGGTATTAAAACATTCTGCAGAAACTCAAACAACTCACCCCTTGGGGTGCCTCCTCTTGTAAAATTTGCATGATGAACCAGAACTAAATAATTTCTAAGGTCTCCTACAGCTCAAAGAGTTCACCATCTTGTTTGCATGAGACTTGATAAAGTACATATAGCTTAATATTAAATGAACTCTATGATATAAAACTTTATTATCAGAATGATTCCCTAATGGTTTAAAATATTTTTTTTAACAAATGACTCTAAGAAAATTTGTAAAAAAAAATATGTAGACTGTGTGATCATAGTTGATGTAAATTTCTTATTTCTTTCATTTCTTATTTCTTCCACATTTCTATGTGTGATCACTGTTGATGTAAATTTCTTATTTCTTCCTTACTATTTGAGTTATTAAACACCTGAATTTTTTAAACTGCTATTTTCAGGTCAGTGTTATTTAATTAACAGAAGACAGTCTATGTGGAAGTTTGTCTGAGCAGGTTTTCTTCTAATGGTGGGAAGAAATGAGACCTGGGAAAATATCAGGAAGGATTTCTTAGTAGATGAAACAACATGATAAAGCTGATTTGTTCTAGGACACAAAGGTGGAAGGCCAGTGTGTCCAGAGGAAGCAGGAGAGGAGGAGTTGATTGAGGTGGGCGAGGTGGATGGTGAGAGATCAGGGTTGTAAAGAAAAGGGACTTAACTGCACAACAAGACAAAGATCATGTGGTGGCCATGATTCCAAGTGCACTGGTGGCCTACTGGTGGGTTTCATGGGTGACATGTTCTGATGTGAAACTTGACAGGTTAATTTTGGTTGTTATAAGCCAGATAAGAACTTTGTAGCAATCCATGTGTGGGATGATGGTAGCTTGGGCGGCATCCAAGGGGCATGCTGTGGAGGCGGTAGATTAAAATTTTGTTCGTGGAGTACATGTAGGGTATGAGAAGAAGGGAAGGCTCAAGAGTCAGTCTTTTGCCTTTGCCATTGGATGGAGGGCAGTGCCATATTCACCAGGGGGAATCTGTAGGAGTAATTTTTTTTCTTGGACATACTGCTTTTAAATGCCTATTCGGTGGGGCTTGGCAGTTCACACCTTTAATCTCAGCACTCAGAAGGCAGAGGTAGGGGGATCAATATGAGTTTGAAGGCAGCCTGAGATTATAGAGTGAGTTTCAGGTCAACCTGGGTTAGAATGAGTCCCTACATTAAAAAAAAAAAAGAAAAGAAATGTGTATTGGTCAACCATATTGAGATGTCAAGGAGATAAGTAGCTATTGTATATGTAACTCAGGGAAGCTATGAACATCAGAGAGATGCATACAGGAGTCACCAGGATAGAGATGGGGCTCATAATGAAAGGACAGAGGTTGAAACGGGGGAGTTGAAGAACTGACCTTCAGGCATCTTAGTGTTTAGAAATACAGAGCAGGGTCTGAAGAAGAGGCTGAGAAGAGGTCTCAGTAGGATGAGGGAACCAGGGCATAATGTGGCCTGAGAAGCATGTGAAGAAATCATTTCAATGGGGTCAAAGTGACCATATGTCTCTAGAACTTTGGGTGACATGAGGCTATAGAATTTTCTATTGGGTTTGGAAAATGAAGGTGCTTTAGGATATTAAAAGGGTTATCAATGGCAAGGATGAAAGTGTAATAAGGGTGAAGAAATGGAGACATTATGGGGCTGGGGATATAGCTCAGTTGCTAGTGTGATTGCCTAGCATACAAAAAGCCTTGGGTCCAGTCCTCGTCATCTCATGGAACAAGGTGTGTGGATGCATTCCTATAATCCTAGCACTGGGAAGGTGAAGGCAGAGGATCTTAACTTCAAGGTCATCCTCAGCTACATAGGAGGTTCAAGGCCAACCTGGACTACATGAGACACTGTCTCAAAAGAAAAACACAGGCTAAGCCTAGGATGTCTAGAAAGGTGTGATAGAAAGGTCCTTGAATGTTGTTGAGAAGAGTTCAAGGAGAAATTCAGGGACAGAGAGAGATAGAGATAAAGATAGAGAGAGAGAGAGAGTGAGAGAGAGAGAAAGAGACTCTTCAGGGAAAAGTACTTGAATGGCCAAGAAGCGATCTTGACAGGAACAGAGGGGCTCAGTGGGAAAAGAGGATGGTGAAGTCATGCAAGGAGCTTCAGAGAAGGAGGTATGTGGGGTTGGATGGAGCTGGCCAAGAATGACATCTTAAGAATGGAAGGATGTCTTTTTCTCTTCGGATTTATTTTCTCAGTGCAATTAGAAGCAAAGTCATTAGCTTCTTGAGGAGAGAGGTAGACTAGGTTGTGTAGCTTCCAAACTTCTTGGTATCAGATCATCACTATGCCCATAAAAGGACCTCAAAGAATTGGTGTTTAGTGGTTATTTTGTACCCTGATGTTCCATTTTAGAAATTTAATCTGAAAATGTTTAAATTAATTTAGATACTTAAAAATAAGGACAATAATCCTACTACTTATGAACCAAAATTATTTTTTAAAGATAACAGTTATTGGGTCAGGAAGATGACTCAGCAGTTTAAGATGCTTGCTTGCAAAGCCTTTTGACCTGGGTTCAATTCTCCAATACACTCATAAAATCAGAGGCTTAAAGTGGCTCATGAGTCTACAGCAGCAAGGCACTAGGGTGCTCATCTCCCCTTATCTCTCAAATACATAAATATATTATTTTAAATATTAACAATTTCCAAACCAAAAATAATAGTGAGAGAAGGGCCATAATTTTGCATGTTATTAAAACTATTTTTACTCATATGAGGAACCTAGCTTCAAAGTTTTATATATTTCTTTAAAAATATTTTATTTATTTATTTATTTATTTATTTATTTATTATGAGAGAGATAGAGAAATGGAAAGAGAATAGGTATGCCAGGGCCTCTAGCCACTGCAAACAAAGTCCAGATGCATGTACCACCTTGTGCATCTGGCTTTTGTAGGTCCTGGGGAGTCAAACCTGGGTTCTTAGGCTTTTTTAGGCAAGCACCTTAACCACTAAGCCATCTCTCCAGTCCCACTGTTTTAGACTGGTATGAAAATTGGAGAATGGTCAGGGGTACAGGCCAAGAAACTAGCAAGGGGCCATGAGGAGGAAAAGGGGTAGTGATTAAGGGGAGGGGATAGTAGACATGTAAGTAGAGTGATGGAGTCCTAGCAATGGAAAGGTCTAGGAGGGGTCAGAAGATGAGGAAAGGTGAAAGGAGGGGGTGGAAGGAGGATTAACAAAAAACTAAAGAAACCATGAAAAAGCCATGTTGAAATCTACTTATTTTCCAGTTAAAAATATAATTTTAAAAAGGGAATTTGCACAGAAATATGCTGAGGAGGCAGAGCACTGTGCCCAGAAGCCATAGCATACCCAGCGCTGGGGTGTGATATCTCCCAGGGAGTTGTTGACCAGAGAGGCCAATGAGACCCCCCAAAACAATATAGGTCATTTCCAGTGTTCTTGGATTTATACAAGAACTAGACAGTAAGGCATGCTTTGGTTATAGGACACTGAGAAATCACGAAGGAACAGAGGTGATGCCTCCGCTCTGGCTAGCTGTTGTAGTGCCAGGAAGTGCTATGCAGGCTTCTGGGGAAGAAAAATCACCAACAGTCTTTCTTAGCCAACAGTGGACCCTGAGAGCTGCACAACTGAACAGCCAGGCAAGATGTGCCACTAGAGAAATAGTGGCATAACTGTTATGAGTGTAAACACCTGCAACCTGATTGGATTTGAGGTCACTCCACAGGAAGAAACTCAATGTCCAACACTGAATAACTAGTCCAAAACTGTTATTTGTAGGCTTGAGAGATTTATTAGTAGTTAAAGCACTTGTCTGTTAAGACTAGGGACCCAGGTTAAATCCCCCAGTACCCACATAAGCCAGATACACAAGGTGATGCATGTGTCTGGAGTTCATTTGCAGTGGCTAGAGGCCTTAGCATGCCCATTCTCTCTTTTTACCTCTTTCTCTTAAATAACTAAATACATAAAATATTCTTTTAAAAAGTAAAAAAAAAAAAAAAAGTATTAGTTGGGAAGGCCACAGGGCTAGAGGGAAGGTACTACTGTTGTTTGTCTATATGGATATGCTGTGCTCAGCAAATTGTCCTCTACATACTTATGTGTATGTCCACAGATTATGTCTCTCACTTTTGGTGAGAGTCTTCTTTTTGTAGTTGGCTGTAGCTACTGGGGAGACTTAAGACTCATCAAAGTGCTGAGAAGAAATGACAGTTAAGTGCTTAGCAGCAAATGAGACATGTCTGTTACCCACAAAGGCTCAGGGAACATTGGGGGAGAGGTGGTGGAAATAATGTAAGTGCCAGTGCATGGGAGGGGTAACTTGGAACACTGTCTTCCAGACACAAAGTGACCATTATTATTCCTGACTTCACAGCAGCTGTTGTTACCTGCACAATATTGGGTCTACCAGCATGACATTATGGATGTTGGAGGAAGTCAAAATAAGTAATTAATAAACAAATAAATAGACACCAAAATAGAAGAACTAGTTGGAAAAGAAGAAAGGGTTATGTGGAGGGCGTATAAGGAAGTGGGGACAAAAGAAAATAATGGGAGATAATTTTTATCAGAATGTATTATATATTTTATATATATTTGTATGAAAATTATCAGTTACAAAACTCAAAATAATAGAACAAAAGCCAGAAAGAAAACCTGTCATAATGTCTGGCTTATTAAAAGATAGCTTAAATCTTGTAACTGTCTCTGTATTCAAGCTGTTGTGGCTTCCTACTTCTTTTGGTTTCTGGAAAACTGTACATTTGTGAGAGAAGGAAAAGGGAAAAAGGAAAAAAAAATTTTTATCATTAATTTTTCTAAAAATTTTATTATACTACGTAGCTTTGTATTCAAAAACATGAAAGCAACTTTTCAAATTTGTTTTGTTTTCTGAATCAAGTTTTACCATATAGGGATAGATGGAGCACAAATAGCACACTGGAGGCCATTCTGGTCTGTAATTTATCTACTTATCTTTAATATTTTTATTTATTTGCAAGTAGAGACAGAAATACACACACACACACACACACACACACACACACACACACACAAATATATATAGAGAGAATGGGTATTTCAGGGTCTCCAGCTGCTGCAAATGAACTCCATATGCATGTGCCACTTCGTGCAACTGACTTTAAGTGGGTACTAGGGGATTGAACTCTGGTCATTACATTTTGCAGGCAAGTTCCTTAACTGCTGAGCCATTTCTCTAGCCACAGGTCTGTGCCATCATACCTAGCACAACTTCTCAGTATAGCTACTGCAATAGTTTTCACCACGGGGGTTTCCTGAAAAGGCCTCAGTGACTTCTAAGGGTCCTCAGACCACAGCCTGAGAAATGCTGGGCAAAGAAAAGGTAGTAATATTTCTGGGCAGAGCCTGGATTTACATTCAAGTTAATCTGACTCCAAAGTGCATGGATGATTAATGGAACCATGAGCCTGGGTTGACCAGCATCTCTGAATCAACCTAGGTTTAATTCAGCCTGTAAGTCAATGTGGAAATGCTGTGGTTCAAAGACTTCTTGTGGTTCAAAGATCCTAGGATAAGAACTATGTAACCAGAAGATGTTTTTATTATGTTTTAATTCATTAGATTTTATGGTTTTTATTTTTAGCATGAGAGAGAGAGAGACAGAAGGAGACAGAGAGGGAGAGAGAGAGAGGGAGAATTGGTACACCAGGGCCTCAGCCACTGCAATAAAACTCCAGATGCTTTTGCCACCTAGTGGGCATGTGTGACCTTGCACTTGCTTCACCTTTGTGTGTCTGGCTAAGGTGGAATCTGGAGAGTAGAACATGGTTCCTTAGGCTTCACAGGCAAGCACTTTAACCCCTAATCCATCTCTCCAGCCCCAGAAGATTTTTTTAAAGTGAACTTCAGATGTATGTGCCACCTTGTGCATCTGGCTTACATGAGTACTGGGGAATCAAACCTTGGTCCTTAGGCTTCACAGGCAAGCACCTTAACTGCTAAGCCATCTCTCCCTTCCCCAGAAGGTATTTTGAAAATTAAAACCTTTGAAATTTTCATGAAAGAATTTTTCTTGACTCCCATAGCTCTGGTTGGAGCTAGTGCTGAGCCTGTGTTTCTAATTGTGGTTCCTGATTGCTTTGGGATCTGTTCTGTTCAACTATTCTTGGAATGTCCACTGGAAAGCAAGCTCCAGAAGTCAGCTTGTTAAAGGTCACTCACTCCTTATGGATTCTTGAAATAGAGAAGCATTTCTGAGTGAGCTGACCCAGAGGAGTTTAATACAAGGGTCTACTTCTCCAAAGGTTTCTATCCATAAACCTCCTGCTGCAAAATGAAGTGCAGAGAGACAGCTGAAGGACATAGACTTCCTTGGACCTGATCTCTTTGGAGTTGTATCTACTCAGTATGGCGTCTCAGAATATTCATCCACTTTGACTTTCCTTCAAGAGTGTCAAAAATCCCCTTAACGTTCAGGTGTGAAGTCCTGATAGCAACTGCAGGTACCATTGACTTTAGGTGTTCACTTGCATGAAAACAATTCCAGAACTCCACTGTGCAGATTCCATAATTAGCATAGCATAATTTTCACTGTAAAAATGAGAAATGTTAAGAATATGGGCTTGGGGTGACACAAGGGTAGCATTAAGATATAGCTCTCTCCCTTATACAGTGTAAAGCCATGTGACCTCCAAAGAAAGTGGAACACTTGGATGATACACTTGCTGTTAACCTCTGCTACATTTTCACTGGTCTTCTTGTCTTTGTTCATTTGGATCTGGGTGTTTGCTCCATGAGGCAGACCAACTGTCTTGCTGAACTTGCGTGTTCCCTGTATTTCTTTCCCTTCCCCCTACCCAGCTTGCTATTCATGATAATGGTTGGTGACACCTAGAAAATGCACTTGCTTCTGTAGATGGACTTCAACACTGCTCACAGGTTATTAACTAGCAGTCACAGGCTTATCTGTAGCTCATTTAAGATATCATCTCTTTCAGAAATCTCACCGAGTTACCATCAAGTTCTCTTAGAGTCTCTAAGCCACTCTTGACCACAGGAACCCTCCAAATAGACAAGAATAGGAAAGTGAATGTCTTCTAAGAGAGAATGTGGAAATGCAAATCAGTGAGGCAAAATGAGATTTTCTTTATGATAAAAGTGTGAGGCCTCCATTCTCTGGGTTATTTCCCAATAGCGCAAGACTCAAGTGCATGTTTTTCTTCTAGTTTCTTTCTCATGTCTCTGTTTAATAAGCTCCCAGTCTGTTCATCCTAGTTAGTAAGCTGTATATCTTCTTAATCACTTAACTACAATGAACATCTGTTCATGTGGTTGCCAGCCCTGTTACTATGTGACATTTGCTGAGCACTTGCTTTATGTAAAATCCTCTGCTATTGTCTAGCATTGTCTCATGGACGCCCCCTTGCCACAATCTTCTGATGATGGCACAATTATCTTCAATGGGCAAGGAAGCTGTGACTGAGAGAAGTCAACCTATTCCTAGAGACACATCATATGTGGAAGAAGCAGAATTGAAGCCAGGCAGTGATTCCAGGAACTGTAGTTAAAATCTGCTCTGTCCTCTAACACATCTTTTGTGGTGACTGAATCATGTTCCATTGTAGATGCACAGTGACTGATTTAACCAACTCTACAATATTGTACTCTAGTTGCTTCTGGTTTTCACTACTGCAAACTGTGTAGCAATAAACATCATTGTGACCAAATTTTTACCCATTAAGGGTGATCCGTTCTATAGGACACGTTCTTAAACCTGCCTTGCCTAGGCTGACACATCTTGGCAGTTATTACCAAGCTGTTCTTCCGAAAGACAGTCCACACCCATCACACTACATAAGAGTCCTTTGCCTTCCACCCTTAGCACTGGGTCTCAGCTACCTTTCATTGTTGCTGACATGATAGAAAAATGACGCTGCCCCATTGTTTTAATTTGTGTCCTAGGACATTTCTTGGCACACTTGCTGTGTTCCTCAGGTGTTCAGGTGTGCTTCCTGCTCATGTCCTTTGCCTTTTGGAGTTTGTCTTTTTGTTATAGATTTTATATATGTCTTGTCTTTATAAAATAAATAAATTTGTGGAGAAATCTAATTATGACAAAAGCAGACTTACTGTGTATTTTGTCCATTCCCTCATACTCTGCCCTTAGTCTTGCTAATAAGCATAAAAATGATTCCAGAACCTGGAATAATGGAGGTTAGCCTCAATATCTCAACAGTCACTTGAAGTACAACTCCTCTAGAAGAAACTCTCACCTTTTCCCCTGTTCTTGGGTCTCATAGGAAGGGGAGAGTACCAAATGTATTTCCCAGAGGGCCACATAATGAGAACATTCTGCTTGGACAGGGCCACGCTATCTTTTCTTGACAACTATAGCCAATCCAGATGATTCTGGCTTGGATGCTCTTGTGTACCTGTTTGGGATGTGGCTAACTGTATTTATACTTATTTTCATTATTACTATTTTGCCCTTGTCATTGAAAATTCCATAGTACTGAGATGTTATATGAGTGGAAATAAATTTGAATTGCTCATTCATATAATTGGTTAACCACAGCTTCATTTCTAAGTGCTTCATGTCTCCTAGTATGGCCACCACTGGGGAGGAGGCAAGTTCAGATAGGTGCATGAGGGCTGTGAGGTTGGTGGAACTGGAAAGCCTAGGTAAATTGCAATCTAGAGCAGTAGGGACAGTGGCCCAATGCCTGAGCCTCAGGCATCTTTTTGAAGACTGGTGCCTCCATCATGCCTTGAAGTCCTGTGGGTCCTATGGAGGGCCCTTGATCTCACTGCTCACAGGTGAGCTCTGCAATAGAAAACAGACTCTAATGAGGGCTGAAGGACACAGGTGTTTATTAAGGAGCACCCTTGGGGCCAACACCTGTGAAGGGACAGGGAGGAAATGGAAGTGGGCACAAGTGGAAATGGATCTGAGAATTGCACACTAAGACAGATGGTCTTCACCCACCCCATAGGGAGTTCCCTTGACCTCACAGTGCCTGACACTACCTACACAAGACCATCATAAGAGGAGGAAAAGATCATGACATCAAAATAAAAGAGAAACTGATTGAGATGGGGAGGGGATATGATGGAGAATGGAGTTTGAACGGGGAAAGTGGGGTGGGGGGAGGGAGGGTATTACCATGGGATCTTTTTCATAATCATGGAAGATGTTAATAAAAAATTGAGAAAAAAACACTAAAAACAGAGCACAGGTAAATTATCAAATAGCCAGCAATAAACATATGAATGCAGATAAACCAGAAGCAACTCACCTCCAATGACTCCAATACACAAGTAAAGTTCCTGTACAGTGTTACAGAAAGAGGCTGCAATTAAGCCACAGCCAGACAAGCAGCCCCCAGCAATCATGACTGGATGGCTTCCATATTTATTCACCAGGATACTGCTGATAGGACCTAGAAAGAGCAAAAGATTTAGTAGTCTAAGAAAGTACTCTCATATTTGTAAAGAATGAATGACAATAAGTGACGGTTTCCAAAATCAGTAAAAGGCTACAACAAGAAGACCGCTCTCTGTAATTATCTGAGTCATAAATGAATGAATAAATAAATAAATAAATAAAAATTTAAAAAATAGGAAAGACTAAGAGTTTAGCTCAGTAGTGGAATATGTGCTTGGCATGTATGAGGCCCAGGCCTCAGAATTCAATATGTGTGGGTTTGTGTAGTGTGCATGAATATATATGTACATATATGTATATATAATATGTTTATATGTACAACATTCACAGTTTCTACTCACCAAAGTCCATATGCCTGCCCACCTATCTATCTATCTATCTATCTATCTATCTATCTATCTATCTATCTATCTATCATCTGTAACCTACTTTCTATCAATCATATATGGACTGTGGCAAATAGAAACCCAAAGCAAACACACCTACATATTTCTATATACTCATATAATCTGGGAGATTTTGTTTTATTTGATATGAATGAGATGAGGTGACAACCAAGTATCCCTCTCTGGGAGAGTCTTCAAAGGCCAGCAATGTAGGAGAAGAAGATACAGGGCTGAAGCTCTTCTCTTTCGAGAGTCTGAGTTCAGCCCACTCCCTGCTGAAATCAGCCCTTAACTACAACCATCCCCCAACCCATGGTTGTTCACTGGGCTCCACGCCTGGGAAGGCGGATTGCCATTTGGAGAATGAGAATGGCTTCTAAGGAGAGCTAGGGGGGTGTGTACTGCCTTCTGGAAGAAGACAGCCCAGGAGGAAGGACTGGGGTTCTGCAACATTAGCTGATAAGGAGTCTGGGTGATGGGGTGAGTGAGACAGGAGGATGAGCAGAAGCACCCGCCAGAAGCAGCAGGATGGAGGCTCCTAGGAGACAAAGCAGGCAGCTGCATGGAACCACAAACACAGGTGATGGATGCCTCTCCACAAGGCCGATTTCCTGAAACTGTGCTTGAAGCCAACGTGAGATGTGAGAAATATTGGAGAAACATAATAAGCCATGAGCATAGCTTCCCCCTTGTAGACACTGGGGCCTCCCAAAGCCCCATTATGGGTGTGATGTGTCTATTTACAGGGAACCCGCCTCTTTGCTTCTGGGAATCTGCACACAGGCAGCTTCTGCTCAGGGCACCCTGCCTGAGGGAGCACCCTGCCTGAGATGAACCCCACCTGAGATGCTCTCTGTCTAGGGGGCATCAGGCCTGAGAAGCTCCCTGCCTTAGGGGACACCCTGCCTGATGGAGCACATTGCTTCCTACTTGATAGGGTTCTGTGCCTGAGGTGGGGTCTGCCTGACTGGCATTCCTTGACTGAAGGGTGTCCCCATGGGGTGTGGGTGGGCCCCCTGGCTGAAGTGAACTCTGCCTGAATGGATTCCTCTTGGGCTTCCCGCGTTGGCCTGATGCAAGGGGGAGGGAGAGGAGCCCTGAGTGGACCACTCCTGAGCCCTATCCTGTCCACCTTAGCTCTACATCAAGCTCAGTGGACATGTGTGGTTTGTCAACAGTTTAAAGAGATTGCCCAAATGATTTCCTTTCTGTGTGGCATCAAAAGCTCTTGGGATGTTCTCCATCAGCCCCTTCTCTTGGTAGAATGTTCCACGAACAAGTTGCCTTGAAGCCAAATGCAAACTTTTCCTCTCTTGACCTTTTCAGTATACCCACAATCTTATGCACAAAAATAGACTTTAATGATGTTCAGTAGTAATGAAGATACAGTGTGCTGATTGCCTACACATGCTTATGTGGTCTATACAGTGTCCTTCTGGAGGTAGATACTATTATGAGCCAATTTACAGATGAGAAAACTTAGCTACTTTGCAAGCAAGTGACCAAGCAAGACTGAGTACAGGGAGCTTGGCTTTGATACTCCTGCTCTAGTCAAGACTCATTGTAATCCTGGGGGTCTCTGCACTATCCAGCTGGGTGGAAAACTTTGATTTTGCACTCACATTACACAATGGCTGGTCTCATTTAGTAGCACAGACTCTCCCACCTCTCACTTTCACTGGTTTCTCTTCTTGCAGTCAAAAGTGGGAACAAATAGTCACAAAACAATACTACAAGTAATGTACTGCTGAAAAGAGTTCCAAGACCAGTACATAGCTTCTATTTCCCCAGGTGTAAATTGAACTGAAAAAAGAACATTCTAGAGACTTGCTACAGACATACTTGAATATTTTCCAGTGTATTTTTTGAGAATAAAAGAGTACATACAGATCAGGTCTGTTTTTACATGATTATGTAGTTGTTAAAGTCAGAGATAGCTCAGCTCTTGTTTGCAAAGCCTGATGACCCAGGGTTATATTCCCCAGTACCCATGTAAAACCAGCTTCCCAAATGGCACATGTATCTGGAGTTTGTTTTCATCAGCAAGAAGCCCTGGTGTGTCCATACACTCTCACTTTTTCAAATGAGCAGATAAATATATATTTTTTTAAAAATTACAATGGGAGTGCAAGTAGTTCTATCAGTAATTCAACAGGAGAAATCTTTTATGTCAACTTAGATGTTAAACCAGAAAATAACACAAACATTTTCCTTAGGAATTTGTAAAAACAAAACGGCATGTGTACAAGTTATTTTTTAACCCTGTGAATTCTGCTTCTCAGCCGCTGAGAATCTACGGTTCACTTAGCATGCGTGCTGTGCTCCATTTGGCCGCGTGTCTTTCTGTGATGCTGAACATGCCCTGTAATTTCCAGAGGAAACATGAAAAAAAATAGAAGTGGAATCTGATATATAACTTCATGGAGTGCTTAGAGTCCAAGCGTACAGGGTGTTAACACATCATCTCAGATGACTGTCTTTAATCCATTCTTAGATTGGGCTCAAAGAAAGGAATGTGGTCTGCTGAGCCTACATATTTCAATGACTTTAAGGAACTACACTCAGATATAAAGTGGGAACTGTGATCACAAAACACACCATCTTTTTCAATAAATAAAGGTTGAGCCTGGCCCTCACAGGGCAGGTGCTACAGGTCTCTTGACCTGTCAGGAACACAGGTCTCAATGCCTAATTTGAGCAATAAAAGAGACCACAAAAGAAGCAACTTGTAACTTTAATATACACACACATTGTCAAGATGTGGATATAAGCAAGGATCTCATGCTAGCCCAGGCTGACTTGGAATTCACTATGTAGTCTCAGGATGGCCTCCAACTCACAGTGATCCTTCTACCTCTACCTCCTTCATTCTGGTATCAAAAGCGTGTGCCACAATACCTAGGTATTTTTCTATTTTGACATTTTTAAACATGTGTAAAATGTACTTTGACCTTATTTCCCCTAATTACACTCTCTTATTCCTTTCCCTTTCCCATTAACACCTTTATTCTTCCTCATTAAAGCTTGCCTTACTTTCGTGCTATTTTTTTGAACCCATTGAGTTAAATTGGGGCTGCCTGCATGATCATGAGTGGAAAGTTATTTACCACGGAATTTCCAAGGGAACTTTCCAGTGGCTATTCCACTAATGAACCTGACTGCCCTCTCCCAGAAACCACTAGTTGCCATTAGCTACTCTGGGAGGTGTGGGATCTCATGTAGCCTTTCCCTGTGGAAGGTGATGTCTTGACAAGGCTCAGTCTTATGAAGCAAACCATAGCTACTCTGAATTCATGAGTGTAATGGCTGTGTCATATCCAGAAGACAGCCCTCTTCACTATCCAGCTGCCTTTATATTCTCTCCACCTCCTCTTCCACAAGGTTCCCTGAGATTTGGAGGGGTAGTTTAGAAATCCCATTTGAAGTAGAGTGCACAGTAGTCACTCTCAGGAATTTCGCTAGCAATGCAGTTTGACATGCTCTCTGTTCAATATAACCACAGTAGTATGTACCCCGGTAGGTTCGGTGTCCCCGGCCAGAAGGTTTTAGCTAGGTTTACAGTTACTAGGCATGAAATCCCTTCTATGGAGCAGACCTCAAATCCAATCAGAAAGTGGTTGGTTACTCCCATATCATTCACGCCACTATTGCTCCAGTCAACATATCTTGCCTGGCAGGTCAGTTGTAGAATGTACTGGTCCCAGAGGTGGATAGGACATTTGGTGGATTTTCTTTCTCAGTAGTTCACATAGCTCCTTCTGGCATGATGAAAGCTATCTTGCAGGGAGGATGCTTTCAGTTCAGTTCTAGGTAATTTCTCTATGTCTTGTAACTGAAACATGTGGTTTCTTTAGCAATAGGGACTTACTGTTTAGTTTTGGTGGGCAACCATGAGCAATGGTAGTGGCTTATGTTGTTTTATGGATCTCTGTAGCCTCTCTAACCAGCAACTCATTGGGACATATCTCATCTTTGACATTGGACTTTACAAATAACCCATGGATTCTGGCATCAGCTTTATCTACTCACATAGAAGTGCCCTATTCAAGCACTTTTATTTTTGAAATGTGTGTGCGTGTGTGTGTGTGTGTGTGTGTGTGTGTGTGTGTGTGTGTGTCTGAGAGAGAGAGAGAGAAAAAAAGAGAGAGAGAGAGGGAGAGGGAGAGAGAGAATGGACACCAGGGCCTCTTGTCACTGCAAATAAACTCCAGACACATATGTCACTTTGTGCATCTGGCTTTATGTAGATACTGGGGAATAAAGCCCGTGCCAACAGGTTTTTCAGCCAAGTGCCATTAACCACTGTGCAATCTCCCCAGTTCTCAAACACTTAAAAAACTTGTATAACCTCCTTAGCAAGAGGCTTTTGGTTAGGTTTTCAGTACCAAGCAGGAATTCTCTCCAATGGAGCAGGTCTCAGATTCAATCAGAGAGCAGTTTCCTTGATAACAGACATGCCAACATTGCACCAGTTGGTACATTTGGTCTGCCTGGCCAGCTGTAAAGCTTGCAGGGTCCACTGCTGGTTAAGATTGTTGATGACTTTTCTCCCCCAACAGACTGCATAGCTCTTTCCAGTATCCTTACAGGTAGTTGACAGGGAAGAGATTTCCAGCTGCACTCCACCAAAGTGCTGAGAAGTAACAGGTGTGTGTTTAACACTACATGAGATATCTCTCTATCACCCTCTCCAAGGCTCAGAGGTCTTTAGAGAAGAGAAATAAATAGCTAAAGGAATGGAAAGGGTGCTTTGCAATACCATCTTCAGACATAAAGTGGCTCTGGCATTCATGACCTCACAGTGGCTAATGCTACATATACAAGATCTACATAATGGGAGTGAAAAAATGACATTAAAATAGAAAAGATTAGTTGGAAGGAAGAAGGGATATGTAGGGGTGATTTAGGAGGGGAAAAAGGGAAGGGAGAGGGAATTATGATCATGGTATCTTGTCTATATGTACAGAAGTTGTCAATATTATAGAAAATTACATAGATTTATTTTTTCTTGTGTTGTATGTTCATGTGTAATGTGTTATGTGTATGGTGGGGGCATGTGTGTGTATATGCACCCTTGTGGTACCCAATGTGCTTGCCTAGGGCTGGGGTGCTTGCCTGCAATGGTCCCCCTTCCACCGATTCTCATTATAAGCTAGAGTCTCTTAGTGATACCAGAGCTTGCTAATTTTTAGCAGCACAGTCAATAGATTCCCTAGTTTCCTTGCTCCCCTGAAGGACTAAGGTTACCGGTGCACTTGGCCATGTCCTTCTGTTTGTGTGAATTCTGGAGATTCGAACTTAGGCAGTCTCAGGCCCCCTTTGGGCTCTCACAGGAAGTACACTTAACTGCCAAGCCACCTCTCCAGGCTCAAAATTTATATTTTGGTTGGCTTCCTGAGTAGTACATTTTTAAATGCTTATGCATGTATCTGGTTGTTTTTTTTTTTTTGAGTTAGTTGTCTCACTCTAGCTCAGGCTGATCTGGAATTCACTAAGTAGTCTCAGGGAGGCCTCAAACTCACAGTGATCCTCCTACCTCTGCCTCCCGAGTGCTGGGACTAAAGGTGTGCACCACCATATCCGGCTGTATCTGTAGTTTTGATTCATCTTCCTCCATCTCTTCTCTCCTTCATCCCCTCACCTCTATCTCCAAGCAAGACATTTGTAACTCCAATACTTAGAAACAACTCCATGTGAGCATTCTAATAAAAAATGATATCAAATATTCAACAACATTTTGAATATCTTTGCATATACCCTGCAATCTTGTTTCATACGTTTTCAACAAAAGTTCTAAAGTTGAATTTCTAGGCAGAAAACACCACATATTAACAACCTGTGTTATATAACCTCTTAGCACATTAATTTTATTAAATAGCTATTTACTTCCCCGTTAGTATAACCATTCATTGATCTGCATGAAAGTACTACACACTTACTTTGTACAATTCTAAAGGTTTGGAAGTCCATGATCAAAGTAACTGCAGATTTGATGTCTATCGAGGGTCCGGTTTCTAGTTCATAGATGGTGACTCCTTTGACTTTCTCTTGTGTCCTCATGATGGGAAAGCTAGCTGTCTCTCTGGAGTCTCCCCTTTTTAAACGACCAATCACCTACCCACCTTCAAAGTTCCCTATCTGTTAATACCATCACAATGGGAACTAGGTTTCAATATAGGAACCTGTTGGAGATCACAAACATTCAGACCATAGCACTGCTACAGAACACTGTATGCCTTATTCTAAAGACTTCAGCATACACAACTGAACCTCAGTATTTGTCAATGGCCTCTTGCTTAGGAGATGTATTTACATACAATTAAATGAACAAATTTTGAACCAACCAACCATTCAAAGAGTTTTGACAAGTGCATATATCTGTGAGATAATTTTTTTTAATCAAGGTATGAAGAATTACCATCCTATTACAAAGTCCTTCAGGTTTCTTCCTGATCAACTTCACTCACAAACAAGTGTTGTTCTGACTTTTGTTCACCTCATATGAGTACTATGGCATTATTTAATTTTTGATTTCATGTTACTTCATTGAATGGATATGCCATAGCTTAAATAGCTTTCTATGGTTAGACATTTTTGCTGTTCTGAGCTATTTATATGGATTCCTTATGGGTGAGCTAGTGGTCTCTTACACATTTGGAGGTAGTGGCATGGGGTGTGAAGTCCCTGAAAGAGAATTCCTGGGGAAATAGGGTGTCTATTTCCAAAACCTCCCGACACATGGTGTAGTTACTCTCTCAAAGATTGCCCCAGTCTCTTCTCCCACAATGTTTGAACACCGCCTTCCTCCTTGGGCACAGCTGGCTTCATGTCTTGTCCTGGATGGATGGAAAGCATATAAATTAAGTGGTTCCCTGAGACTTAGGATGTGTGGAGGATGGGGTGAGTAATCCATTCCCATGGATTGCAAACACTTCCAAAATGCAGCATTCAGCAGGGAAAAGATAAATGATGCCACCACTCTGTGTAATAATGTCCCCCCAGGACCTTCTAATGACACAATAGAAGAAAGATCTGGCTTATACAGAAGAGAAAGGAAACAAGGTTTATTTATTGTGAGTGAAAGATATATTGAATCCCCAAGAGTTTCAGCTCAGCAAAGTGAAATAGACATATGCCCATATCACCATCCTGAGAAAGACACTCAAGTCTTTAAATACACTTCATTTATTTATTTTTTCAAGAGTTTGAACTTGAATCTTAGAAAAATCCCATGTTCTGTCAACAGACTAGGTCTATGATGATGATTTTCAGATCTAGTAAGCCACAAATTCCTCACTGTCAGCGCCTTTGCAGATGTAGATGTGAAGGTGCCAGCCTGTTAATGGCTTGCTTAGGGGACAGTTTGGAAGTGGGTGTCAGGAGTGATACCAGCACACTACTTGGATCCTTCCCCCTCCCATCTACATACTGGTCTGCCTCTGTCTGGCAGTTCTTATAGTTTAAAAAAAAAGATGTAAGTCTGGTGTGGTGGCTCAAGCCTTTAATCCCAGCGCTTGGGTAGCAGAGGCAAGAGGATTGCTCAAGTTCGAGGCCTCTTGAGACTCCATAGTGAATTCCAGGTCAGCCTGGGCTAGAGTGAGACCCTACCTCAACAGACTCCCCCCAACCAAGAAAGATGTCACCCAGTGCTGGCCCATTGCCTTCCTTCAGAGAAGCTTTTCAGAAGGCCGCCTCCTGGGGAAAGTGCTTCAAGTAAGATGCCTGAGAGATGGAGAGTAGAGACCAACGCTAGGTGGAGTCTCAGTCCCAGTACTCACAGATGCTAAGTCTCTCTCCCTTCCTTGGAAGCTGCACGGATGTGCATGCATGTCGTCTGTGGAGAAATATATCCTAGCTCAGCCAGGCTGAATTCCAGTCACTCACACTCTTCTCAGCCCCGGAGCTTGGAGAGGCTCCCTGGCTGCAGATGTCTAGGATCGTATCCCAGGCAGCTGGGGGAATCTGCTCTCTGGTTATTCCTCATGCCAGTTGGTCCTTCATAGTCTTGCCCAGGCCAGGCTGAAGGCAACGCCCTTTCACTGTGGAGTGTCTGCCAGGGGTTAGATGGTGTGAAACTTAGTGCCCCCCCGGGGGGGGGCAGTGACAGCCTCTTGGCCCAGTCTGCTGGCAACCGCTGCCTCAGGGCCCTGCGGATTCTTCCCATCTCTTCTCAAACGTGCAGCTGCCTCATGCAGCGAGATCTCCTGGCACTCTGCTGGGCTGCTGCATTTGGAAATGATTTGAGACTAGAAAAAGACTGCAGATCGAGGAAACACTCAAGTCTTGTTCATGTCTGTTTCTGGCCACCCACCTTCTGAGCTGAGAAAATAGGATTGGACCAAGATGGGCTAAAGTAAAACTGTCTGAAAGCTAAAAGGATGGTAGCCAACATGATAGGGTGGGTAAGGACTCTTCTCATCCCGTGTATTTCAGCTGCCTGTCAACTCCCATGCATGGGGGGAGCTCTCCACCCTCACCCGTTCTCTCACCTCCAAGGTCTGGCATCATTCTTCATTTTTGTATGATGTCAGTTCATCCTCAGCCTTACAAGGGGGCCTGAAGCAACTCGTACACACACAGAAATCAGCCAGGTTTCTCAAGCTGGACCTTAATAGTGATTTTTTTTTTCCTTTGGACCAAGCTTCATGTCTAACCATCTTGTGAGCTCAAGAATCCCTTTGCCAAGGGTCAAGGAGGAAGCCTCTGCTGGTGAGGTCCTTTATAATTCTTCTCCTTTTAAGCCATCCTCCCAGTTTGTTCTCAAATCAACCAGATGTTGGACTATCCTCTCATGTATTTCCACTGGACATCACCAACTACATGTCAAATGATGATGTTAGACATGACTTTCCCTAATGGTCCCGAAAAAGTCCCATTTTCACAAAGCTTTTTCCTCTATTTTTTTTTTTTTTATTTCTATGATTTGGTTTTACATGTGCCTATTGCTCCTTATAAGGAGCAAGTTTTCCCATCAATCACATTTCCCTTCCGCCTCCCTCTCCCTGTGGTACTGCCCCCTTCCCCATTCTTCTGCCCTCCCTGCTGCCTCAAGCCCCTGCCTTGTTACGGGCTGTGCCAACAGTGCAGCGGGAGGAATGTCTGGACAGAGGCCAAATTTGGCTTCAGATCATTTCTCTTCAACACACACTGGCCTCTGAAAACCAGATTCTGTTTGTCATTTGGTTTGCTCTCCCAGTATTGTGTCATTCCATTGGTAATGCTGATGGATTTCAAGCTTGCCTCGTAGAGCAACGCACAAGGTTTTCATAAGCACATTAATCTTAAAAGAAAAACTGTCAGATGCAAACAATACCCATATGACTGATGCTGTAAAGACACAAACTAACTCTTAACATCCATTCCCAAAGAATATTATCTTACAGGGGCCTTATGTTGTCATTAGCTCCCATCAAATATATGTACCTGAATTGCAGGGTTTCATGGCACCTAAAAAGCTTGCTTTCCACACCAAAAAGCCACAGATTGATGACACATCTACTCACTGGCCAAGTCTAAATAATAGGCTTGGTCACGTGGTCATATAAATAAAACCATGATTACAAGAAATATGTAATTTCATTAGTTTTCACAAAATGTAATATAAGCAGTCCTTATGAAAACCAAATTGGAAAGTCATTATACTCTAAGACCAGAGACTCTGGTCTCCGCAAAACACTAAAAACTCATTAGCAGATGAGACATGCTGCCCAAACTCTTTCCCTCGTGGAAATATTTCTAGCTCACAAGCAGATTTGTGCAAGGCATTTCCCCATTTTGTCCTGAAGTTAGCAAAATGTGTGGTATGAATTAAATATCTGATATTTCTGTCAACGTCATTTGGAAGTGTGCCAGGCCACAATCAAGAACAAGCTAGTAGCTTGTTTTAATTTCATGGTGTTGAAGTGTTCCACTGTAATTAAGGATCTGAAAATTAAACAGAAACAGTCATTAGGCTCAGAGATACAAAGCCACCAGACCAAAGAAGATAAATGATTTCAAATAGCAGCCTCTGAGGAGCATTATGGGGGTCCAAGAAGGGGTTGGTTCTTCAACAGGGGCTTGGGCAGTCACTGGTGTTTAGGGACCTCAGGATTTATGAAGACAGACAGTTAATCTGGGGGGAGGTTGAGGCTGTCATGGGGGAGGGGATAGCCTGAGTGTGTTTATTGTAACAATATTTAGTTACCAGTTTCTGGACAAGGTTAGGCCTAGAAACTGATTCTGACTCTATTCCTACCAAATCACTGAGAGTCATCACCTGAGAAAGAGCTGTGCCGAGCAAATACCACATAATGTTGTGCCCTGAATCCGTTGCTGGGCCTTTTCTGTCTACAGTCATTCATTGTGGTGCTCACAGTCTGAGAAAGATACAGAACTTTCTAATTTCCAAGAATAAGCACATGCCTTGCCTTTAAGTCTCATGCTTTCCTTTTATAGAGGGGAAAGACTCTGGTTATTTATTCTGGAAAGAGGACTGTTGGCCTTTCAGATGACTCTCCAAAGCCGAGGAAAAGCACTGTGTGATAATACTGGGCACTCCTAGAGTGAAAGAAAGTTCCCAATACAATCATATTTCACCAACCCACAACCTGCCCATTGCATGTCACAGACAGAATAAATGTCATGCTTTTTTTCTGTAAGCTAGACCTGCTAAAACCTTGAAGAAATGCAGGACTTTTCTCCAGACATACAATGGGTCAATGGCTCAGCTGGCAAAAATACCAAGGCCTTCTGATAAGTTCATTGTGTTGTCCAAAAGACTGACTATTGGTCATTTTGTTAGGTCTTGTGCTATCCTAAAGCATTTATATTTTAACTAAGTAATTAATTACAGAATAAACTTGTATTGATGCACAAGACTGAATAATAAAGATAGTGATGATTTATTTTAGAATGCTTTTAGTTAAGCCCTTTGAAACAGCTGCCTCCTAGTGAGGGCATTAGGAATTCCTCCAAGCATCTGCAAGCGGGAAGCTGAAGTTAAGAGCCATTTCTTCAGCCTGGATAGCGATAGCCCAGCAGATATCAAGTCTGTGCAGTAGGGGTCCTTGGACATTAATTTACCCTTCTGAGAGTTTGTTAGAGTATTTGGGCTGGATGGTATGTGCAAACTCTGATATGGTGCCTGGCATGGAAAAGGGTCTCAGCCAACCTCAGCTCTTACTAGCAAGCCCAGGGAAGATCCTGCCACCTTGAGGCAGGATGCCTGCACTGAGGCCTGTGACAAAGGGAGGCACCTGCCATCATTTCAGTAATCATGCAGGGCTTGAACCTGACTCTCAGCAGTTGAGCTGAGACCTTGTGTGATTTAAACATTCAAGCTGTTATTCCCCCCCACCACTTTAGTTTGTATGTATCCTCAAATCATGGGTTGGATAAAGGATGTTTCATCAATAAAGGTCCATTTTCCTCAGAAGCAGTCATGTTCTCTCCCTTTTATTCTCCATTAGTTGTTTGTGCCTGCTACGATCTGTTAGTTTACATGACACTCTTGTCCCTCAGAGTTTACCATATTGCATCGGAAGCTTGTCCTTGTCTAATAAAATCAGAACTGGAACAAGGGGTGTCATGCCTGTAATCCTAGCATTCTGAACTATGGAAGGAGGATCAGGAGTTTGAGGTCAGCCTGAGCTATATAGCAAGAACCTGTCTTAAAAACAAAAAAGCTGGGTGTGGTGGCACACACCTTTAGTTCCAGCACTCGGGAGGCAGAGGTAGGAGGATCACAGTGAGTTCAAGGCCACCCTAAGACTACATAGTGACTTCCAGGTCAGCCTGAACTAGAGTAACACCCTACCTCGAAAACAAAAACAAAAACAAAACACCTCAAAACACTATAAGACCAGTACTAGAAACAGCTTCCATTTCTACATATAGAAAGAATGTTCCTTGTAGGTAGTTTTTAACCTTTACACACACCTTTTTTAAAAGTCTCCATTTCATGTTTTTTTTTTTTTTTCTAATGCAGGATCCATCACTTCTGAAATTTAGTTTCTTCCTTTTTGATGCCTGAGTTGTCAGTATAACATAGTTCAGGATATTTGTAGCTCAGAATATTAGTGCACTTTTTTTGAGTGTTCCAGGTTACTGCTGCAAAAGGGACTCAGAGGAGCATGCTTTGTGAACTGGCCATAGGTGCCATGCTAGCAGAGCTGCCCATTTCTTCATGGGTGTATTTGTTTGGAGTGGCTCAAACTTGGATGTGGGCATGAGTTGGGACAGTCCACCTATGATGGGTGCATCCACATCTCTGTGCTCTGCTAACAGCCAGTGTGTTCCCTATGGCTCAGGAAGACTGGCATCCATGGCATCTCTACAGGGCACTTTAACTGTAAGCAAAGAGAAGGAATGTGAGGGCCGAGGACCATGCTCCACACCACACTCATGTTCGCTTTTACCCTCTAGCAATAGACAAATTCTGTCCATGGCTTCAGGAATAGCACAAGGATCTCTTTGTTGTCTGAAGTGTTGTACAAAAATTTTAGGAGCCTAAAGCTAAGGAAAACAAATGGAATGAGATGGCCAGTGTCCCATTCCAGAGGAAAACATGGGTCTACCAGCAGAGTGTTGTCTATAACACAATTATCATTTCAGGACAGTCTTCTTCTAAAGCCCAACTTATCCTTCAATTACCTTGAAATCTGACATTTTTCAGCATCATACTCAGTACCATCTGGCAGCCTTCCATCAAAATTCTAAATATCTGTTTTATTTTTTATTGAGCCAAGCCCAACAAACTGGCCTTTGTTTAGTGCAGGAGAGAGAAGACAGAGAGAGAGAATTGGCGCACCAGGGCATCTAACCACTGTAACCACATTCTAGACACATGCGCCCCCTTGTGCATATGTGCAAGATTGCATGCTTATGTCACTTTATGTATCTGCCTCACATGGGACCTGGAAAGTCACATATGAGTCCTTAGGCTTCACAGGCAAGCGCCTTAACCACTAAGCAATCTCTCCAGCCCCATTTCAGCTTTTGTCAGCATACCAGTGAGTTTCTACATAAAGAAGGCTAATAAGATGAATTAAGATCATGAAAGAAGCCGGGTATGGTGGTGCACGCCTTTAATCCCAGCACTCAGGAGACAGAGGTAGGAGGATTGCTGTGAGATTGCAGCCACCCTGAAAATACAAAGTGAATTCCAGGTCAACCTAGACTAGAGTGAAATCCTACCTCAAAAAACCAAATATATCTATATAATATATATATTATATAATTATATATATATAGAATATATTATATAACATATAATATATATTATGTAGTTATATATACAATATGTTATATATATATTATAAAAACAAATATATCCATATAATATATACACTATATATAATTTATATAATATAATCTATATTATAAAACCAAATATATCTATATAATATATATATCATAGAATATATATTATAAATTATATAATATTATATCATACATAATATAACATATAATAATATATTTATACATAATATATATTATAATATATTATAATATATAATAGAATATATTATAACTATATATTATATTATATATCTTATAAAATATATAATATAATATTACATATATAATATCATATATAATATATAATAATATATTTATATATAATATATAAATAATATATATAATATTAATATATATAATATATTATAATATATTTATTACATATTATATATATTATATAAACAAATATATCCATATAATATATATTATATATATAATTTATATATATTATAAAGCCAAATATATCTATATAATATATTAAATATATGTAGTATATAATAAATATAAAATATATAATATTATATATAATAACATATAATATGATATATTGTATATAAAATTTATTATATATAATATATTGTATATACAATTACATATATAATATATTATATATATAATATTATATAACATATTTCAATATAATATATTATATGTAATAATATATTATATATATAATATAATGTATTGTAATATATTGTATACATATCTGTATAATATATATTATATGTAGTATCTATATATTATATATTATATAAAATATATGATATATAATATATATGATTATATATTATATATAATATTATATATTATATAATATATATTATATGTAATATTATATCTATATAATATATATTAATAATATATTAATAATATCTATATAATATATATTATATTGATATATTTGTTTTTTTGAGGTAGGATTGCCAATATAATTATAACAGTTGAAAGAAAATGCAGTGAAAACATCATTTATGTGGTAGTTAATATCTATTGTCAATTTGACTGGATTTAGAATCAACTAGAGACACACCTTTTGGCATGTCTGTGAAGGTGTCTCCAGAGATGTTTAACCAAGGAGGGAAGACTCACCCTAAATGTAGACAACACCATCCACGGGCAGGGGTCCTGGACTGAAAAAGAAGGAAAAGAGAAGGAGAAGGCAAGCTGAGCATGAACATTCACCTCTCTGCTTCCTGAGTGCAGGTGTGATTAACCACCTTACGCTCATTGTACCCCTTCAAACCATGAGCTAAAATAACCCCTTCTTTCTTTAAGCTCCCTTTGCAGGTATTTGTCATAACAATGAGACAATTAACCAGTGACACATTTGTTATGCTCCTCTGTGTCTGATGGGAACATAGATCATTTTCTTTAGAAAGTCAGTTTGGGCAGAGGAGTTTAAATCCACCCCTCTGGGGATAATCAGCAGAGAACACTGATGGACAAGTATTTTTAGTGCCTGCCCCTTGCTGATTTGGTGATAATTCAAGGCTAGAAAGCTGTGTTTCATATTACATGTGTATACTTTGCCTCAAACTTTGGAAAGATGCTTTTGAGTGAACAGGGCTTGTGGCTCTATAAATTGCATGGGAGCAGGAAGTTAGCATTAGAAACAGTGCAATTTGACTCTGGCCTGTCCTTGGAGAGTCATATAAGTTCATCTATGTTGAGAATTAAAAAAAAAAATCTTAGAAACCATTTCTAAGTAGAAGATATATTTTCCTCTGTCCCATACAAGAGAGCTGGGATGTTATAATAATGAAGTTCTTGCCACTACTGTTTTCTAGGCTCTTGTATGGGGAAGAACACAATCTACTAAGATAGGAAGCTAGGTTTGAAACTATTCAAATTGGCAATCTAAGATTTCCAACTTTTACTGACTGCCATTATCTTAGCCTATCCATGTAATGTTTTGGCTTACCAAATAAGATATAATCTTCAAAACGAGTTTTGGAAACCAAGTTGTGCTTCTGTATCAGTGTGACACTGGGCTCAGGAGATTCATCACATGCTTCCTCGAACATATATACTCTGGGCCAAGGGAGCTTTCTGACCCTACACAGCCTCTGGTGTAGTAGGCACGAGGTAAAATATACTGTACTACATTTGCTGGATTTTGTTTAAGCAAACCTCAAATGTCATTCCATCAGGAAATATTTCCATATGTGTTACTATGAGAAAAATTTAAATATAAAAACCTAGTATGATTGAGTGCCTACATAATTAATATTATTATTAAAATTATTAAATTTATTATTAAAAATTATTATTAAAAATTATTAAAATTATTATTTCCTAACATTTTATGAGTGTAAGATATTTCTATAATTGATCAGTATATCAGCTTGGGCCTGAGTAACTTGTGAAGAAGAGAGGTTTATTTAACTTACAGTTTTAGAAAGCACTAGAGACAGCGTGGCTGTGGTGAGGACCTCATGGCAGGTGGCATCAGCATAAGGGCGTGCGTATCTGGAGTTAGTTTACAGTGGGTAGAGGCCCTAGTGTGCTGGTTCTCAAACTCTGTCTCAAATTAAAAAAATAAAAATAAAAACAGTTAAAAAGAAAAGAGTGTATCTTGATGGGAATATGACCAGTACCCATATGGTCATATGATAAGATTCATAATCAATTCTAAAATGGAGGAGGGAAGAAGGGGGGCAGAGAAAGGGTAGGGTGCAGTAGGGAACAGAGAAAGAGAGGCCAGGTGACTATTATCTAAATACATTTTGTACATACATAATAATTATCAATAAAAAGTAGAAGACTAGCTAGAAAGAAGGGACAGTGTGGAGGGGAGGAGGAAGTGGGGTAGAGGAGGGGACTGTGATCATGGTATGGTGTACATATGTATAGAAGTTGTCAACAAAAAGTTTTTTAATTGTTTTTAGTTATTTGCAAGGAGAGAGAGAGAGAGAGAGAGAGAGAGAGAGATTGAGAGAGGGAAAGAGAGACAGAGAGACAGAGAGAATGGCCACACTAGGGTCTCTAGCTCCTGCAAATCAACTCCAGAAACATGAGCCTCCTGGTGCATGTGGCTTTACGTAGGTATGGGGGAGATGAATTGTGGTCCTTAGGCTTTGTAGTCAAATGCCTTAACTACTGAGGAATCTCTCCAGCTCCAACAAAAAGTGTTTTTTTTTTTTTTTAAAGAATTATGTCTTAGGATGGAAGCACTTCAGCTGGGTCTTACCTTCCACATGGGATGTCTCCAGGGAAACTGGGACACTTCAATAAGAGGCTGATGGTTAGTTCTGTTGGGATCAGGGAGTGGAGCAGATGGTGGAGATGAGAATCCAGTTAGCATAGCAGATGAAAAGGCTGCTCTGAGATGGAATGACTGTAGCTCCAGCTGTAGGGACACCATTTGTGAAAACAACAGCAGGAGCAAGGGGAAGGCTGAGCTGGGAGGTAGCAGCTGGAAGGTTTCTAAGAAGCTGGGTCTTATGGCAGTCTGAATATAGCACTCCTCATACCAAACGTCTGACTCCACAGTCATAAAGACAGGCTGAAGGGGGTTCACCATAGAGTAAGGCAACCCTTCATTCACATGGACAGACCTTTCCTAACTACCATCAGAAGGCAGGCTATGGGGATCAAGCTTGTGCCTGTGAGAGCTGAAGCTAAAGGTAGGGAACTAAGGAAATTCTACACATAGTCCTAGTTTGTAGACACCCAAGGGGTCCTGCATAGGTCCTTTGTCTGCCTTGCTATTCTCTGGGTACCTTAGAAGCTGTCCCCAAATGGTACTTTACTGTGTCTGCTCCCAAGCCTGAGTGTGTGAGGCAGGCAGAGGAAGGAGAACATTATGAAAATATAGCTTAGCTCAAAAGAGATGTTAATAATGAGGTCCTGCCATTTTCCAGGAATAAATACACTGGAGGTCTGCAGGCTGTGGCTTGCAGAAATTCTGCCTTAGTGAAATACTGAGATCATTTTACAATCAACCAAGCAAAATGGCTGCCTGGCCATCTTTGTCCTTCCTGGCATTCCCAGCTTCCAGTTTGCCTGGCTCCTTCTTAATTTCTTACTATCTCATCAGTTAGTCAAGAACCCTGACAATGGCATATCATATCATATATTATGTCTATTAGAATTATACAATAGCTATTATTATAATGATAAAGATTTACTGAGCATTTGCTGTGCATCTCCTGGCATTGTGGTAGGCGTCTTATGCTCCACATCTAGTTTAAGACTTGGATGTCCTTCTCTACTATGATTCTATCTTCTGCATCATAAAGCTGAGGTGCCGAGGTTTGATGACCTGCCTGGGCTCACTGCAGAACGAGGGTGGTGGAGTTAAAGTCGCCTCCAGTCAGCTCAGCTTCTGCTGTGGTGTCAGTGCCCCGTCCTAGCACCGGAACTTGAACTTCTACGCCTCACAGCCCCTCCATTCAGCAGTCACTCTCTGACGTAGTTTTCTGGATTCCCACTTTCTGTATGACCTCTTTCTGGCATTCTCTGCCACCTCTTCTATCACGGGCCAGCTTCCCTCCCAAGCAAACCAAGTGGTTGACATTTTAGTCCTTGCTTTCCTGTAATGTCACCTGGCTCAGCAGGTTGTCTCTCCTGAGATGCTCTCACTGGCCCTCCTTTGCTCTCTGGATTGCCACCTGCCACATCCACCTGCTCTTCAAGGTCCATCTAGGATGCAAGTACCTGCCTGCAGTGCCCCACGGTCCTGGCTGCTCTTGACCTCTTCCCTTCGGATCCACATTTCATCTCTGATGTGCTCTGCTCTCAGAGCTGACAGTGCGGCTCAAGAGTTAATGCCTCAGCACCCGGCCTGACACCCACATCTTGTGTCTTCCTCTGATGTGCTCTGCTTACAGAGCGGACAGAGTGGTGCAAAGGTTTCTGCCATAGCACTTCTCTTGACACCCAGAGGCAAACGCTCTGCCCCACCAGGCTGGGTGCTAAGCTCTGGCTCCAGGTAATGAGAATGGTGTCAAAACTTCCTAATTCTGCCCTACAAATAGCCAAAAAAAAAAAAAAAAGTAATGCATCCTGTGCCCTTAAAAATCTATGTCCGGGCTGGAGAGATGGCTTAGCGGTTAAGCACTTGCCTGTGAAGCCTAAGGACCCTGGTTCGAGGCTCGGTTCCCCAGGTCCCATGTTAGTCAGAGGCACACGTGTCTGGAGTTCATTTGCAGAGGCTGGAAGCCCTGGCGCGCCCATTCTCTCTCTCTCCCTCTATCTGTCTTTCTCCCTGTGTCTGTCGCTCTCAAAATAAATAAATAAAAAAAATTAAAAAAAAAATCTATGTCCGTTTTGATACTGAAGTGATAATATTTTCCAAAATCATCAGGTGAGACTGGGACTTCAGAGAGTTGTGCATTCCCACAGTGGGAAGCTCTCCCTCATCTTCTACCGAGCAAGGCCAAGTTCAGAAGCAGGTGACCAGAAGACGAAGTCCTGATGAGCAAAACCCATTTCTCTCTCCAATTCTCATCTCACAAGTCATATGCTGACTATAGAAAATCCTTTCAGTTTGCCCAAATGAAACACATCTTGACAGTTTTGGAAAGGGTCTGAAAATCATTTATTTCTCAGTAGATATGTTTCCCTTGTAATTGAAACTACTTGATTAATTTGCTCAATGAAGCTATTTGGTAGAGTTGGTATAGGCCCACCAACATTGTTCATGTTCCCAAGTTCTAATTTGTAGAGTGCCTCAGAGGTTCTGTCGTGTTTCCATTTCAGAGATTTGCATGTGTTGGAAACGGAGCCAGACCACATTTTAAGAACGCTGCATTTATCCTAGAGCCCTCCTACCTCCATAAGTGTTGCCTCTCTTTGGTTCTTAGATTCTAAGACCCTCTGATGCTAATCTGATATAATCACTGCAATTCTGCAGGCTCCCACCTCGTCCCGGGGGGTGGGGGGAGGAGGGCTGGGAACCACAGGCTAAATCATTTCCTTCCAGCGAGAGCTCCCACCTGCTTAAAACAAGTCCCTTAGCTATAGTAGGATGGTGGCAAGCCACTGGAAGCCATCCTTTGCTTCCAGGCCTGTGATTCATGATGCATGTTCACATCATCATCTTTGCAAGGAAGCAACAATAAAAAACCCACATGGTCAACAAGGAGATAGCGTTATAGCTGCAGACTCAGCTCTAGGAAGATGTGAAGGATTTGTGACAAGCAGTTGGTCTACTAGGAAGTGTACTTGAGATCAAGACCTGTGAGTAAGGAAGGGCAGGTCTGAGGAGAAGTCGGACTATGTGATAACAGTATCACACAATCACTTGGAGCTTGAATGCTTGGACAACTTTTCTTTTTCTTTCTTTCTTTTTTTCTTTCTTTCTCTCCCCCCCCCCACAACTTTCCCCTTTGAAACTCCACTCTCCATCATATCCCCTCTCAATCAGTCTCTCTTTTATTTTGATGTCATGATCTTTTCTTCCTATTATGATGGCCTTGTGTAGGTAGTGTCAGGCACTGTAACGCCATGGATATCCAGGTCATTTTTGTGTCTGGAGGGGCATGTTTTTAAGGAGTCCTACCCTTCCTTTGGCTCTTACATTCTTTTTTTTTTTTTTTTTTTTTTTTGAGAGTGACAGACAGAGAGAAAGACAGATAGAGGGAGAGAGAGAGAATGGGCGCGCCAGGGCTTCCAGCCTCTCCAAACGAACTCCAGATGCGTGCGCCCCCTTGTGCATCTGGCTAACGTGAGACCTGGGGAACCGAGCCTCGAACCGGGGTCCTTAGGCTTCACAGGCAAGCACTTAACCGCTAAGCCATCTCTCCAGCCCTGGCTCTTACATTCTTGCCGCCACCTCTTCTGCCATGGACCCTGAGCCTTGGAAGGTGTGATAGAGATATTTCAGTGCTGAGCTCTCCTCTGCCACTTCTTCTCAGCACCATGGTGCCTTTTGAGTCATTGGATGGCTCTTCTGAGTTGCTCTCCACTAAGGCTTGGGGCAGTGAGCATCAGTGGATGTGGGGTGTGATGGGTCTTTAGACCAGGGCAATGGGAAGGATGCTCCAATGTGAGTTGTCAATATCAATGCTCCCAGCCTGAAGTATTAGTATCTGAGTTCTGGGTGGGTAGTTTTAGACAGTGCCTGACTATGTCCACTACAGTATGCCTGGTGCCATAATCAATGGAGGCCATTAGATTACTAAGTACTCTGTCTGGTTAGCAATGTACAAGTAACTAGTATCTTGCTTATGCCTTTTTAATGTGTGTGTGTGTGTGTGTGTGTGTGTGTGTGTGTGTGTATAGAACAGAGGGCTACTTCAAGTAACATTCTTATGAACACTGTCTATTATCTTTGAGACAGATTCTTTCACTGGCCTGGAGCTCACCAGTTAAGCTCAATTGAGTGGCCAGTAAGCCTCAGGAATCCTTCTATCTCTGCCTCTTCAGTACTAGGATTCTGGGTGTACACCACCACACCTGACTTTTTTGGGGGGTGGGGGATTCAAGATAGGGTCTCATTCTAGCACAGGCTGACCTGGAATTGACTAAGTAGTCTCAGGGTGGCCACAAACTTACAGTGATCTTCCTACTTCTGCCTTCCAAGTGCCCCGCCACACCAGGTGTGACATGTTTACATGGATGCTGGGGATCAAACTTGCAAGGTAAACACTTTACCAACCAAACTATTTCCCAGGCCAGGAACATAGCCTTTTTATTCATAGAAGATGGTGCTTAACTAAAATCCTGGGTTCAAGGTACTTCATGGAATGGGTATAAGTTAAAAATGTCTGGTAATCCAAAAGAGATTTTACATTTTTTGGGGGGGGATGGTAATTTGTGCTGAAAGGTCCAGCCAAACCTCACTCTTAGGAGCATCCTATGGTAAGCAGGGGCCTGTTAGGAGAGAATCCCTGATTGACTCTCTGATGAGGAAGGAGCTCATCCTCCAGGGAGTTCCTGGTGACAGAATATATTCAAAAGACAAGGAAGAAAAGGGGCTGAACTCCACTTGGGACTAAAAAGCAAGAGAGTAAACACAGAAGTAAGTGATCTTATTATTACTAATTGATGTCTACAATGGGCAACACCAGAGCAGACTGGACTTCCTGTGTGGTTTAGGGCCTTGCATTTCCAGTGCATACAGCTGCAGAAAGAACCACAATTGTCCTAATCATGGGAAATTCTGGGCCAACTCTGGCTCACAATGAGAATGGGTGGAAGAGGGACCATTGCAGGCAAGCACCCCAGCCTTAGGTGAGCTCATGGGGCACCACAAGGGGGCACACACACACATATACCTCCCCAACTCACACACCACATGACATATGAACATATGGTTTTCTCAAGCCACAGAGGGTGCAATGACACTTGACAAATATCACTCACCTTCTTTTGACAGTAGATGCCATGATCCCATCTCCTCACACAATCATTTCAGTGCCTTGAAATAGCCCCATGAAGGTGTGTGGCAAAAAACTGAAAATGCAGAAAAGTACCTTAAATCTGCTTCTACTCCAGACACAGCATGGTATAGCTTGATGTATAAATCTTCCTATTAACAAATCATCCTTTAAATGTCCAACAGATGTTTCATAAAAGAGGCTAACATACAAATGTATTTATTTCTTTACAGTATCAAAAAAATAATATGAGGAAAGTGACCACTACTGCTCTACTGTTATCTACCATTTTCCATGGTTAGGTCACTTAACCTTTATAATCACCCTATCTTGTACGTGAGGACCCTGAGGCTCACTGGGATTGGGTCCTACAGAGTAATAGAACCTGGATTCTGATCTGAGACTTTTTGAGAGAGAGAGAGAGAGAGAGAGAGAGAGAGAGAGAGAGAGAGAGAGAGAGAGTGGGAGGGAGAGAATGGGTGAACCAGGGCCTTTAGCCACTGCAAATGAGCTCCAGTTGCATGCACCTCCTTGTGTATCTGGCTTATGTGGGTCCTGGGTCATTGAACCAGTGTCCTTTGGCTTTACAGGTGAGTGCCTTAACCACTAAGGCATCTTCTCCAGCCCTTTATTAATATTTTATTTATTTGTTCTGATCTGAGACTTTTGAATTAATTTAAAGCCTAGAGTTGTGAGTACTTTGAGTTTGAGTTACATATGCAGTTTAGACTTACAGACACTGTGCTTTATAAGAAATGTATAGAGCCTCTGTGTGCTAACTTCATAACAAAGTGCACATGTGTGTGTGCTCACACATGCACGTACTCACACACACACCATGGCATGCTTATGCCTTAGGTAGTATCTCCCATCACACAAATTTGTCCAAGCTTCCAAGCAGCTTAAATGCTACAGGTACAAAGTGATGTTTTCAGAGCACAGTGATGACCTCAAATTCAGTCTCTATTCCATGACCCAAGGGCATGAAGCCCAGAGCTGTATTACAGCATCATCAAATCCCACCCAAGGCTATTTACCCAAATTGAAGCTCTGCTCCCAGTTCCACTGCCCCTCTTTCAGAGTTACCTCTGGCCCAGTTTAAAGAGAACCTAAGATGAAAATGTCAGATTCGTTCTGTTCAAATCAGGTGGCTGGCATTACAGACACAAATACATGTCCCACACATGCAGCCAGCAGCCCCATTCCAAACTATCGTGTTACATTTTGTGAAACATAATTGCAGGAGAGAGATGAAACCAAGCAGAGTCTTGGTTCAGCTCGAGGTGTTATTATGTAAAATGGGATGGACAGCACCCTCAGATACTACCTACAATAGGGGAGCAAATCTCTCTACCCTGTTGCCCTGTCAAGAGTCAGAATTCCAAATGCTGAGTACTTCCCAGCCTGGCAAATATTAACTCTTAATTATTTTACCAACGTCTGCTTGCCTAGAAATCCTGTCAGAACTCATCTTTATCAGCCTATCTGTTCCTGCAGTTGACCATCTTGTAGCCCTGCTAGCATGGGCCATGGAATTTCAAACCACCCCATAATCTCTAGCTTCTACTACTGCTAAGAAATGAAATTATTTTAAGGGCATCTTATTTTTTGCTGTTACTATTATTGTTAATTCTCATATACCTTTAAATTATTTCAACATGGTCTTATAACAAGTAGGGTAATTTGATAAAATTAGATGAGCATATTTTTCACAGGCTACTTAAAATAACTAATAAGATTTAGAAGATATATCATTCAAGAGATTTTCTCCTGAGATATCCATCTAGGGTTTTAAAAACACACAAGGGCCAGTGATGCATGCAGCTCAGTTACAGAGTAATTGCCTAGCATGTTTAAGGCCCTGGGTTCCATCCCCAGCACTGTAAAATAAATGAGACCCCAAAGCCCTACATGAACACCATATTTTCTCTTTTAGTTTTATTGGTAGCTTACTCACAATATTTCATTGCTAAAAAAAGAATTTTTTAAAACCATTTCGCGTAACCATTTGCTTTTAGAGTCATGCACATAAAGGTCTTACGGTGACAGAGATAGTTCCAGGCTTTTGTGTAACTTGTTAAAAGATGAAATGCGGGGCTGAGGAGATGTCTCAGTGATTAAGTGTCTTTACTTGCAAAATCTGTCAGTTCAGGACTCAATTCTCTGAACCAATGTAAAGCTGAACAAGCACAGATGTGCATGTGTGTGTGTTCACACATGCGTGCTCTCTCTCTCTCTCTCTCTCACACACACACACACACACACACACACACGGGGAGAGAGAGATACATAATTAAAAATGAGGGGCTGGAGAGATGGCTTAGCAGTTAAGGTGTTTGCCTGAAAAACCAAAGGACCTTGGTTCGATTCCCCAGGACCCACATAAACCAGATGCACAAGGTGATTCATATATCTGGAGTTACTTTGCAGTGGCTGGAGGCCCTGATGTGCCATTATCTCTCTCTCTTTCTCCCTCCCTCTCTCCCTCTTTCTCTCTAAGTCAAATAAATAAATGAAAATAAAAAATAAAATGAAAGCCCAGGGGTGCCAGTGCATATCTGCAACCCCAGTACTCAGGAAGCTGAGGCAATGGGATTGAAAATTTGAAGATATATGTGTGTGTGTGTGTGTGTGTGTGTGTTTATATATATATATATATATATATATATATATATATATATATATATATATATATATATACCTTACATATATATACACACACATACATATATGGCATATATACATATATATGTATATATATACATATACGGCATATATACATATAAACACATATATATGTATATATACATATATGGCATATATACATATATATAGGATATACATATGTATATATATACATATATAGAATATATATATATATATAGTCTAAAAACAAATAAAAACAAAATACACTAAAAAAGAATAAAGTGAAGTGATATTTGTGGCTTGTAATATACATAGGCTTATAAGACAACAAAAATCAAGTCAGATAAAACAGTTCAGATTTTATTATCAAATGGGGCTAATGAAAATGAAGCTATTTGATTTGATTTCTGAGACTTTAGAGAAATGGACTATTTTTCTTCACCCTTACCTCCTTCTTCTATCCTCTGGAAATGATAACCTAACACATAGTTCCAACATTATCACAAGCCTGAATCTGAGGGGAAAAGATAGGTAGAGGAGAGCTGTGGCCAGCTTGAAGAAGCTTGCTTTAGCCATGGAGCTCGGTAGGTAGTTGCAGCAGCAATCATAAAATCTGAAACGGCTCTGGGAAGATTCAGTGTCTCTCAGATAGCATCAGATGTTTGGGGGCTATGCTTGCTCTGCTACCTTACATGTCTGGAGAAAACTACTTGGGTGAGTTCAAAGGTCAAGTACAATTCCCCTCTCTCCTTGGATGACCCAGTTACTCTGACCTCCCTGTTTTGGGGTGTTTATGATTCATTGTCACATTCCCCCTCAGGTGATCTTCATCAGCCGCGCACTTCTGGCTATCAATCCTTGGCTCCAGCTAACCCTGATGCACTGCAGATGGTTACATTTAACTGGGAGCTCGGGATCACCTGTGTAAGGGCAGAAAGACAGGGCTCTTTAAAGGGAGAAAGAAATGGCACAGACCATCTAGGGGTAGAGGAGGTGGTGTAATCCCTTTTCAACTGTTACCAAGAGGATCCAAGGTTTACCCCGTGAAAATTCACAGGGAGGCCATTTCAAACAAGGACTTATACAGATGTCTTTATAATGGCATCTGAAGAGGTGAGGTCAGCTAGCCCCCAGCCTTTTGTCTCACCTGGGAATCTCACTGCCCAGCCAGAAGCTTATTGTTTCACCCCTTTCCTTCTGAATTTACCCTAAAGCAGAGATTCTCAAATTTAAATGCACCTTAGAATCACGGGTGTTTTTTTTTTTTTTTTCCAAATGCGAATGTTCATGCTGCAATCCCAACAATTTCAAGTTCAACTAAAATCTCTGGGGCTAAGACCAAGACATCAGCCCGTTCTAAAACTCCTTTGTGATTCTGGCGCCTGTTGGGATTTAGTAGTTTTGATAGAGCCCTTTGGAAAAACAAGACTGGCAGAGGGGGTCTTAATTGGATGGCATAAAACCTGCACATTGGCTCTAGATGTCTGTGCAATTGCCTTCTTGCAGGGCTGGGGACAAGCGCTCACCCCACAGTGGTGATGCAGGTCTTGTCCTGTATACAATCTGCAGACCCTGTCTAACATTTTCCATACCGGGCAATGAGATCACAAACTCTGAAACACTAAATCAAAACCGGAGGCATTACGGGTCTTCAATAAAACTCCATGGCCCATACACCAGGGGGAGGAGGAGGAAAATTAAAACCATTACCAAACAGTGGACATACTTCATATATACATATATAGTATATATACACACACATGTATGTATATGCAACATCGGTGGGATGTTGCAGTAATTCAGGAAGAGTAGAAACCCTACAGTAATCAGTTAAAAGTAATGGGGTAGTCCGGTGGTAAAAAGTTACAAGTAAATAAAAAAATCCTCTTCATGCCTTAAAGAAAGCTCACTATAAAGGACACTTGATTTCTGAGTCTAGCAAAATGAAGTGAGAGGGGAGAAATGGGAAAGATATGCATATCAAAGGTTAAACGAACACAAAGGAAAGCCTGCTTTGATGAGACTATGCAATTATAGGCGACTTGACTACTTCTGAGCTTACACTAAAAACTGGCTCATATCCCTGTAACAGAGACATGATTTCAAAATAGCACTGCTTCCAACAATATGCTGTCCAGGACAATAAAATTGCGAACTTCGAATTGTGAATCTTCCCTTTAATTATGGAAGATACAGGTAACTGAAGAGGGGCAGTGTTTCACTTCCCTGCCCCTTTGTAGAGACAGTCTGGACGCTGTGCTCCAGAGGGCTTAGTGTCCTTTTGAAGAATTATTACTGTCAACAGTCATTCTACAGACCTAATAGCCCCATTTTCAGGGCTTAGATGATTGCGTGTGTGTGTGTGTGTGTGTGTGTGTGTGTGTGTGTGTGTGTTGAAGATTGGAGGAAAAGAAAGTCTAATAAGAAATCAGACACATCCAGGAGCCTGGCGTGGTGGTGCTGTGAGTTCAAGGCCACCCTGAGATTACATAGTGAATTCCAGGTCAGCCTGGGATAGAGCCAGACCCTAGCTTGAAAAACCAAAAGAAAAAAGAAAGAAAGAAAGAAGAAATAAATAAATAAATCAGACACACTCAGGTAAAGAAATCACAGCCATGCCCATTCCGTGTGCTCTAAGTTCATGTCAGAGCAGAAGTCCAGCACTGCCCTTGAATTCCTAGGTGGCACACTTCAGGCTGTTTCCTATTAGGTCGGGCCAGTGTGGATATCTCACATAATCGGTGTTTGCAGTCCAGCAAGTCCTGCTTTCCAAAGTCCTTTCCAGACAAGCTACACCAAGGCCTTCCCCTCTCCCTTTTGCAGATGCCATTTCTGTCTTTTTTTTTTTTTTAATCTCCTGAAGCTTCCCTTAGATCACCACTTTCCCAAGTATGCAGGAGATATGTCCCATGGACATTTGAAGTTCCCCAAATATTTCCAGTTTAATATTACTGTTTAGACTCTTAGTGTTGTCACATAAACACTTTTGAGAGCCTCGCCTATGCCTGGAGCCTTCTGTAGATTTCGGAGTTGAGGTAATGAAATAAAGTAGATGCGATGGCAGCCTAAGTAACTTTCTGCAAGTAGAAATTGAGGCATCAGTGACATACACATTCCCTAGGGAAGGCGGGGAAGCACCACAGCGGGAAGCGGGGCTTTTGCTCAGGTGAGGAGGGTGTACGCAAGAGAGCGACTACCACAAAGGCTCCTTCAAGGACTCCCAGAAAATGGTTTTCCTCCCAACAAAAAACAGCGCTGGCTTCCATGGTTTATGTTTTTACCAGTCAAACACGACCTTTAACTTGTTCTTACAAATGTAACACTCTGGTCCCTGCCTTTCCAGGGAGAGAGTGTTCTTAGATCTTCGTTTGCCATGCTCAATTTCCTTCTGTTTATTTCTAGTGGGGGTTTCACGCCAAATCTGTTTTCTGATTATTTTCCTCCCGAGCCTCTGAATCCAAGCAAGGAATTCTGACCATTCCCTGTTTTGCTTGTCCATGAAAAATATATTTATCTGTTCTTGCTTTTTGAGGAAACTGTGGAAAAAAAGATCTCTTCCACCCAACCCAGCCCTTTGCTTATTTCACCCGCATTTCCAACGACATTGCCAGTGGGCCGAGATAGATGCAAACTGCAGGCGCTCAGGACCCACCGCCTGCCGGCTTTCTATAAGGAACAGATTTTTTTTTTTTTTTTTCTTTCCAGGCTAATGCGAGCCTAGGCTAAGAGCACCGTGGCCAGCAGGCCGGGTGTAAACAAGTTGAGGGGAATGGGTCCCTGGGAAGAGGACCTTTTTCTGTTTGTTTGTTTTGATCTTGGGACTTCTTCCACTGGGGTCCAGAGAGTGTGTGTTCCATGTGGGAACGCAGGTGCATTACCCACTGGCGGCCACCTGGCCTGTGGGGCGAGGCTTCCGCTTGCCGGCAGCCGAGTCCCCCCTGCTCGCCCGGCTCCCCTCTCTCCCGCCTCCTTTGCTCCCCGCGGGTTCGGAGGGTTCCCAGTTGTTCGTGTGAGCTAGCCCGCGGCTTTGCTGGTGCCCCCATCCCCAGGTCAGCAATTCCCTTGTCTACCTTCTTGCACTTTTTGAATCAATTTTCTTCCTGTCTTTCTTATTATTTTAAAGCGCGGTGTCGCAGGGTCTTTGTAAAACTGTGCGGAGGGGTAGATGTCCTTAGGAGCCCTCGCTCTGAATCCATGCTGCTCTCAACAAAAGCTACTTTAAAAAGAAACCTAAGAGATTCGGGTTGTTTGGCTTCGAGCTGCACCGTGTACCGGGTGTTCCGCACGGTGTTCTCAAAAACAGCAAAAGTGAGGGGGGGGATCACCCCGAGAGCCAAGCCAGAACACACTCCAGGAAACGCCCGCAGGACTCTGGCCTCGAGATCCCATCCCGGGGGTCCCAAGGGCGCGGTTCCGCCCAGGCCGTCCCCAGTGCATCGGGGGAAGCTGCCCGAAGGGAGGGACGGCTCCACTCTCAGTTCCATCCCCGCAGAACCGAATCGCGCGCCCGCGGGCCACCCTCTCCCCCACCGCCCCAATTCTACAGCCATCTGCTTGTTGGTTTCCTCCTAGAGACCTTGGAATGTGTGGGCCCCTGGGAACATCCCAGCCTGTTGCAAGTTTCGTTTGCACCCGTCACTCCACGCAACGGTCTCACCAAAAAACCAAAGCGACTCGCAGGTGACAGACCCTCCAAGGATAGCTTTGTTACCCAGCAGTGTCTGCAGCCTGAAACTGCGTTCAAGGCTCAGGTAGCAAATGGGCAGAGGACTCTCCCGCGACCTTCTCAGCTGCCAGTCCCAACCCCTAGCAGGGAAGACACGTCCACAGGGCCTCTTCTAAGACGCTAGCATCCCGCCGGCAGCTTGCCTTTCCCACTTTCCTGCCTTGGGATGGGTACTTGGACCAGGTCTCAAGACCATCCCGAGACCCTTGTAATTGTCTTCTTACCCCTCTCCCCACACACCCACAGCAGCTATCCGGGTCCAGGAGTTCTGCCCCGGGGTACCCGCACGCCAGCCCCGAGGCTCCCGCGCCCCTGAAAGCCGCTCCTCGCTTTGTTGCAAGCTAAGCTCAGGGCTCAGCCCACCCAGGCAAACCCAAACGCGGAATCTGAGAGCTCGTTACCTCTGCGCTCTCCTGGGGCCTTGGAGGGGACCGAGCTGCATCCGGGGAGGTGGAGGAGACATTCCATTTGTCTCCTGCAAATCCCACCTTTGGGTCATTTTGTCCCAGTCCAGCCTGCGGCGCGGGAGGGAATCTGAGGAGTCGGAGCCAGGACCCTTCGATAGGGGGCGACAAAACGTAAGTTTTTTTTTTTTTTTTTTTCCTCCAAGCCAGGCCCGGAGAGCTGCTGTTATAGTGTGGACTCCTCAGCTGAGTGCTGAGGACTTGTACTCTGGTGGGCGGAAGGCCCGCAGGTTTTGCTGGGCCAGAGAGCACCCCCCCTGCCCAGATACAATCCCCCAGTTCTCTCCTCCACCTTCTCTCCCGCCTCGGGGTTGCCTTCCCCCGCAGGAGTGGGGTGCCCTCTGGACCGCGCTTATTGCTTGAGCCCTAATGGTTGCTTTATGTGCTCTCTGAGTGTGCCTATTCACTCTTTTTTCAAAAATACTGGGATGCACTGGTGAGGTATGGATACAGAGATCCCCAGGCGTAGGAGGAGCTCGCTTTTCATGGTATCCCTTTGCCTGGCTTGAAACTCGGACGAAGAGCTTGGAGATAGAAACTATCAGGTTCCGATACACCTAGAGAACCGAGAACCAGGGAGTCCCCACTCCTTAAAGTCTCAGAGGCCCGCTTCCCCTTCAGTTGTGGGCCTCAACTTGGTGTCTTCACGGAGCTCCTGCCTCTAGCATGCACACCTTAATCTAAACCATTCCCTGGACCCGTACTCAGACGCGAGGTTGTTTAGGATAGGCTTAGACTTCTAAATGGGTTTTCTGCTCCCAATGACCCCTGAATGTCTTTCCTGTCCCTGCATCCTCCCGGAGGCTCCTAGAGCCCAGGCTGTACGGTGTTCTCTGGGCCGTCAAACCGGAAGCGTCCTCGGTTCTTTTGAAGCTAGCTTTTCCTTTTCCTTGGGTGATTCTTGTCAGCCTGCTGGGGCATTGTAAGTTCTCTCTGGAGATCTCCGAATTTATGGTGCAGGCTCCTTGAATTCACAAACATAGGTTGATTGGAGCCAGTGATGCTCGCTGTTCCCCTCCCATTCCCTTACTCCCTCCCCAGGAGAGGGAAAGGGGTCAGATCCTTCATCAAGCTCCTAGAACAAGGCTGACCAAGGGCAGTCTCTGCCGGAACCGTGGGCAGCATCTCTGGGCCCCTTTGAGCAGCTTCTGGGCTGCTCCCAAAGAGCGAGACTACAGAGGGTCGTGAGAGGGTGAAGAGGGTGTTTCTGAGGAGCCCTTGAGAGTCCCAGGAACTGTGACTGTTCCTAGGTTCCTTCCAGAGACTCCTTCTGGTTCCTACATAGCCAGCCCAGTGCTTTTTGCATTGTAGTCCCACACTTGGAAACTCCTAGGTGTGGAATCCTTGCATCCATTCTGGCACGAAACTATAGGATGTGCACTCTGTAGCGCCTTCCCCCGCTCCTTGTGAGTCCCTCTGGAATTGTCACCACCTTTAGCAAGGCAGGCTGGGAAGCCCAGAATCAAGGAATAGAAGGCTTGGCGTTTAATAATGCCAAGGCCAAAGAATTTAGGGATGTGCAAATTGTCCCTTAAATGGAGAAAGGGCCACTGGGTTGTTTCACAGAGACTTCCTGGAAACTGCAGGTGCGGGAGAAAGGCTAGGCTAGACTAATGAGGATGGAAGCATGCAGGATTTCACAGCCTGTGGGAAAGGGAATGTCCTGGTCTAGAACATTCTGCCTTTTGCAGATTGCTAGGAAGTTGCGTGTTGGAGGGGCAAGGTGAGGGAGGAGAGGTGACACTACCTTTCCTGCTTACTCCTTATGTCAAGAAGTAGGTGTTGGTGGGTGGGCCAGGCTATAAAAGATAGAATCGAGAATGTGGTACTTTTGAGTCACTGAAATTACCCCATTTCTCTGAGGTGGTTATTAGACACGATAAAGATTTTCCGAGAACAGGCCTGGGGGAGAGAGACAGAAATGGGATGTTGTGGAGTCACTCCGTGTCACCCTACCCAATCACCCCACATTAGCTGGACCTCACTCTCTTCTTCTAGTCAGGTATTAACCTCACTTTCGCCTGGCTTCTGCTCAGGGAGGGGGGTGGTAGAGACAGCCATATCCCAGACCTTTTGCCATGATCAACTTTTATCCTCTGACACTTTATTGGTAATGGTGGTAGAATTGATTTATAAAACTAAAACTAAAACTAAAACCAAAACTAATACATGACCAGGTCGAAATGACTTTCCTATCATTCCCAAGGCGGGGGTGGGGGTAAGGGTGTTTGAGGCTGGGAGACTGCAAGCCGCACCAGTGATTGGACGGTCGCGGCCCAGGCTCAAGCTGGGTTTAGGATGGTGTGTTTGGGGAGTGTGTGTGTGTGTGTGTGTGTGTGTGTGAGAGAGAGAGAGAGAGAGGGGGGGGGAGAAAGAGAGAGGGGTGGGGTGGAGAAAGATGGGTGGGGGTGGAGAAAGATGAAGGGGGGAGGACAGCAGGAAGGGGTAGAGTTTCTGGGCGGGGAGGGGGGGCGTCGGGGTCCGGTGACGGGAACCAATGAGCTGCCAACTCTGGCGTCTCCGGCGTGACTGCCGAGATTGACGTGGAGGACACGTCAAATTGATTCTCGCACGCCGCCGCCGCTTCCCGGTCAGACGAATTTCTCCCAATCGGATGAAGTTGACCCTGGGCCTGGGGTCGCGGGCCTGGAGAGTGTCCTGGGAGCGGGCGGCGGCGGCGGCGGCGGGCCCCGCGGTGGGCGGCGGCGCGCGGGGCAGCGGCGCACGGCGCGTCTCCAGCCCTCCGCCGGGCCGCCGCGGCTTTCGGCTCGCGCGCGCCCTCCCTCTATGCCTCTCCCGCGGCGGCGGCGCCCGAGCTTTCCCGGACTGCGCCGGGCCCGGCCCCCGCCGCTCCGGCGCCAGGCAGCTGGCCCGCCCGCGCGCTATGGGTAAGGGGCGAGGAGAGGCAGGCCGGGCGCGGGCGGGCTCCGGAGGTGGGTAGAGACTCCGCCGCCTCCCTTCCCTGCGATGCCCTTCTTCCCACCACCCCCCCCCCCCGGGCAAACAGTCCTGGGTCCCCGGACCAGCCGCATCTTCCACACGTTTGCAAGCCCTCGAGGGGCTGTCCCTTAAGTTCTGGGGGAGGGGGGAGGTTGAGTCCAGACTTAGCAAAAGTCGCGAAAGGGCACCGAGGTGTCCTCTTTAGGGTTCCCTACTGTGGCTCACTGGCTTGGAGCTGGTCCCGGACCTTTGGCTCTCAGAAGCTGTGCTGTGTGGGGGGGGGGGGGGGACCTGCAGGTCCTAGTCAGAGGCACTCCAGGGTTCAGGGTCCACCGCCGTGCCTGGTCACCCCTGGCTAACCTGCCGGTGTTTTCTTCCCTGCCGGCCCACTCGTGTCCGGCGTGTCCGCAGAGCAGACGTACGGAGAAGTGAACCAGCTGGGTGGCGTGTTCGTTAATGGCCGTCCCCTTCCCAACGCCATCCGCTTGCGCATCGTGGAGCTGGCGCAGCTGGGCATCCGACCCTGTGACATCAGTAGGCAACTCCGCGTCTCCCACGGCTGCGTGAGCAAGATCCTGGCGCGCTACAACGAGACTGGCTCCATCCTGCCCGGGGCCATCGGAGGCAGCAAACCTCGAGTCACCACCCCCAACGTGGTCAAACACATCAGGGACTACAAGCAGGGAGACCCTGGCATCTTTGCCTGGGAGATCCGCGACCGGCTACTGGCCGACGGAGTGTGTGACAAGTACAACGTGCCTTCAGTGAGCTCTATCAGTCGCATCCTTCGCAACAAGATTGGCAGCCTGGCACAGCCCGGGCCATACGAAGCAAGTAAGCAGCCGCCGCCGCAGCCCGCGCTGCCCTACAATCACATTTATCAGTACCCCTATCCCAGCCCCGTGTCGCCCACGGGCACCAAGATGGGCAGCCACCCCGGAGTCCCCGGCTCAGCCAGCCATGTCAGCATCCCTCGTTCATGGCCCTCCGCACATTCGGTCAGCAACATCTTGGGCATCCGGACGTTTATGGAGCAAACAGGTCAGTTGTGGTGTCTTCTGTAGTAACTACTTTCTGCGCAAGGGCAGAATTGGGGCCGGGAGGAACTTGGAGCGAGGGAGCACATCACAAGCCCTCCTCCTTGGACTGGTTTTGGCTTATGAGATAGTTCAGGACTGGGCAGGGAAACTGGGGGTCCAGAGCCTTCCTTGGGAGCCTTTGGACACATTGAACTTTTCATGACAAATACTGAAAATATTTCCCAAATGGAAGAGCCGTCCCTGACCACAAATCCAGAGGCCTGAAATTGCCCTTTTCATTCTTGTTCAATGAATGCAAAAGCCTATCGCCAAATCTAAGCCAAGCAGACTGTTCAGGCCCTTCTGTGACCCTTTATTTACCACGCAGGATCCTTCAAGGGTTCTGTGTACCGCCCCTCGCTCAGGCCCAGCGGTTGTGTTAAGTGAGAAGGAAAGGGACCCTGTGGTCACTTTTGTTAGTGTGGCCCAGATCGCTAGCATGTCCAAAGGTCTTGCATGTCCTGTCATTAGGATGGGGGTAATGGCGCCCTACAGCCACAACTGATAATCGCACAGATTTGTGCTTTGCCTAAAATTAAAATTAAAGAAACACCTTTAATCCCAGCGCTCAGGAGGCACAAGTAAGAGGATTGAAGTGAGTTTGAGGCCAGTCTGGGACTGTAGAGTGAGCTCCAGGACAGCCTGGGCTAGAGTGAAGCCCTTCCACGAAAGAACAAACCAAAATAAATAAATAAATAAATAAAATCAACTGTTGGTCATTTCTAGTGGGGTCAAAAGGCAGCAGGTTTCAGACAAGTTTGGTGGAAAAGGGCACCTGGGGGCCTTTCGTCCCCTGACCTCAGTGGCTGGGGAAGGAATGGATCAGACTTAGGAGGGTAAGCAGCAAATTCCATAGCAGCTCTAAAGAAACAAAGGAGGAAGGTGGATGGCTTAGCCCTGGCTTCAACAGGGTGGGCAGCCTCTGAGGCTCTCTTCACTGTTTCTTTGGGTGGCTCTATACAAGCCTGGCCTTGCTTTGTGGGCCAAAGCTTCTGGTGGTCAGGAGCAGGCACCTGGCTGGAAAGGGATGCCACCAGTCCTGAACTCAGATATGGGGGCTTCCTTCAGCTGGTTGGGCGCGCCCACATGACCCTTGGGAGCAGCTGCAGCAGTGTGCCTGGGCCGTGACTCAGGCTGTCTGGTTTATGCTTTATTTGGGAAACCCCTGGTGTTTGCAGAGGTAGTTCAGCGCAGTCCCCCGGTTCTCCAGTTGAGAATTAAGAGGCGAAGAGGAGGTTTTCACAATTTTCTTGAGGCTGATCTTGAACTTGGACTTTTCTGATTGCCCACTCTGAGCAGCGGAGGGGCTGCACCTCGCCCCAGCTACTTGTCTTTTCGTTGGAAGCGGGTGGAGTGTTGAGAGAGGAGAAGGGCAGGCCTGATAATCTTTTTTCCTTGGCCTGTCAGAAGGAAAAGCAAAGTCCCGGGTGCCGGGCCTGCGCCCTTTCTCCGCTTCAGATGGCCCTGGAGTGTGTGACTACCTCCAGGTGCCCGGCAGACGCTTGACCTCGTTCACAGATAGCTGGTGTGCAAACGTCTGGGTTGGGGGTCCGCACCTGTGCCCAGGCCTTCTGCTCCATACCCTGTCCCCCGCAGGGGCCCTGGCTGGGAGCGAAGGCGCTACGTACTCCCCCAAGATGGAAGACTGGGCCAGCGTGAACCGCACCGCTTTCCCTGCCACTCCAGCAGTGAATGGACTAGAGAAGCCTGCCTTGGAGGCTGACATTAAATACACTCAGGTAACCCGAGGCAGGGCCTGAGGTGACCTTCCCTAGCCAGAGGTAGGGGTAGGGTGAGGAAGGAAGAGAGAAAGGACAGTCGCCTAGGAGGCAATGCCCTGAGCCAGGCCCGCAATGGTCTTCCTCGTCTCCCGGGATGATGCCCTAGTTTGGGAGGCTTTGAAAAGCAAGCTGGAAGACCCGACCACAGGATTCCCTTTTCTCCAAACCAAGGCGTCTACTCTTTTTATTATCATTATGATAATATTTGAGTAGTTTTTTTTTTTTTTTTGGATTCCAGTTAGTCCCGGCGTAGCGACAAGCGACTGGAAAGTTGGGGGCCCAGGTCGCCACGTTGCTTGCTGGAGAACCCAGCGCAGGGTTTATCTATTGATGTGGCGTCCCCTCTCTTTCCGCAGTCCACCTCGGGCCTCACTACGGTGGGCGGCTTCCTCCCGGCCTGCGCTTACCCAGCCTCCAACCAGCACGGCGTGTACAGCGCTCCAGGCGGCGGCTACCTCTCCCCGGGACCACCCTGGCCACCGGCGCAGGGACCCCCGCTGGCGCCTCCTGGGGCTGGTGTGGCTGTGCACGGCGGGGAGCTGGCTGCAGCAATGACCTTCAAGCATTCCAGCCGAGAAGGTGAGGGGCAGCAGCTGGAAAGGTTAGAAGAGGGGTTGTGGAGTCTCTGCGAGTGAAGGGGGAGAGGGAGGGAGGCAGAAGGGGGGGGGGACGAGAGACAGGGAGACAGAGAGAAAAGGGGGGGAGGGAGAAGGGTAGCTCTTATAATTCTAAGAACACGTCTTTCGAGCTAAATGTTAACACAGCAGCGTCTTGGAGCAGATTCGTTTCTAATAGGGGTCCCTTAGAAAGTAATACCGTTGCGTTAGAGGTTGAGAGAAGCTGCAGCGCTGTCACCCTCGACTCTCTCGAGAGAAGGGGAACAGGGACACGCTGGCCAACAGGATTGGGTTCTGGCACTCTTGGCCAAATAATTGCTCTCTCTGGGCCTCAGTTTCTCCATCTCTGTAAGAGTCTAAAAGGCACCTTCCGCTCCTACATTTGTGTGACCCATAAACCTTTGCTCTCTGTGAGGGACCTGTCCTGGCACTTGAACCCTTACAAATGGGGTTGGACCTGCCTGCTGTTCTCCACACCTGGGTTCTTGCGATGGTCATAGCCACCTGTGTCTTCCTGGTCCCCCTTTTCAACCAGGCTCGGGCCTCCCCTTGAATTATTTCTCTTCAACACATATGTGGGAAAAGAGAGTGCATTTCAATCATGCATCCTAAGTCTAGACCTTTTTGAACATTGCATGTTTTCTGTTTGGGCATTTTTCTTTCTGGGGCAATGTATTTAAGAGTTTGGCTCCTTCCTTTTCTTTATTCCTCCCTCCTTCTCTTCTATAAATTTAATTCCTAAAAAGCTAACTATGAGATTTGAATTGATCCATAGGGCCAGCAGTCTGGGGGACATTTTTTAAACACTGCCCATAGAGGGTTTTGTTTGTTTGTTTGTTTGTTTTCACTTAATTTGGGACAATTTACCTGCCTTTGATTGCATCTGTCAATTTTGAACATGCTTGGGTATGGGTTCTGATTAGCAAAATTTTGCAACTTCACCTTGACAGGGGTGGGGAGGTATCACCTCAAAGGAGTCAGCAGCGAAGGGAACAGCACACAAACCTGAAGGGCAGCATGGGATAGAGGGGTCTTCTGGGAAGCCGGGAGAGGCTAAGGACGGGCAGCCAGGTGATGGTGCCTCCTAGGTAGAAAGAACTATTTCCAGGAAATCTTGGTGAGGCAGGAGGGGTTCTGCAGGAAGGATTAAAGGTGTCATCCACAGCAGTGAAGTGGTGGAAAAAATGGTTTTTCCTATTTTTTAAGAAAATATATTTTTTTTTTTGTGAGACAGAGAGAAAAAAAATTTAGATTGAGAGAACACGTGCACACTGGGGTCTCTTGCCACTGCAGAAGTACTCCAGATGCATGTGCCATGTTGTGCACCTGGCTTTACATGGACACTGGGGAATTACTGAACCATGGCAAGCAAGTGCCTTTACCTGCTGAGCCATCTCCTCAGCCCCAAAATAAGTTTTCTGTTTTCACCTTGTCACACATCCTACCATGTCAGGAGAATGCTCATTTGCCTAACTATTCAGAACTCCAAGTAAGGTAAAATGTTTATAAAAGTTGACAACTCAATTTAGTTTAATTTAAATAACAGAATAATACTGCTTTCTCATTCAGTGGAAAATTCAAGTGTGAGAGAATTTTTAAAACTGAGAAACTGAACTCTTCTTAGCTCTCTATTTAAAGGCAGCTGAGGGTCTCAGGATATGGGCTTTCCTCAGGTTCTTGTCCCTCACTTCTCCTCTGCCCATCCTTGTTAATAATGAAATTGAAATAGCATTGGCCTGATTGTGCTCAGTTAGCTGAGCAGGTTTACTTGGACTCAAAACATATACCTCATACAAAATTGAATGATTCTCTTGGGTTGGCTACAATGAGAAGTAAGAGGTAGCAAAAAACGAAAAAGACTGTTATCTTCAATGGGACTCCTTGAGTTCTCAGTAGAGCCACCTTGTCTTGGAGGTGCCTCAAACTCTACATTACAAACAGATGACAGGGTGTAGACAAGATCTACAGGTAACTCCCACAGTCACTAATTTTAAAATCAGCTTGGGAAGGAATTTGAATTTAATATTCAGATACATTCTTTGATTGATTTTCTTTAGCAGGCAATTTCCTTGTCAGAAATAGAGTATCGAATTATGCCAGTTCCTTGGGTCCCTATGATGATCATATCTACTTCCTTTGATGAAATCTTGTTTTCAAAACTTACAGCCATAGGCAGCTACATTGGTTATTAAATTAATGATTTCATGTCCTGACCCACATAGCTCTTTAAATGGTTTGAGTAAAGAATTATGCAGTCACTCAGGCTTATCATGAATAAGGATTTCGCAAACTATCATGCAAGTGTCTGTGCTTGGTGATCATAAAAAAATCATTCATTACTATCTATTTTCACAGCATGAGAATTATATAAACACTTGTGCTGTGAATTTTGACACTTCTGGTCAGCATAAAAATAGGCTTAAGAGATTTCCTCCAAACTGATCTCTGAAAAGACAAGGAAAGGTTCTACAAATTACTGCCATAATTGACACATTCATAATGGTAGGATTAACACTGCACACATTTCTTTTCAGAATAGAATTTTTCTTTGCTGAAATGATATGAGTCCATAGTCATTGGAATACAAATTTGAATACACTGTTAAAAAAGGATTTGATTATCTAATGCATACACACTAACACAATAATTATTAGTGTGTTCTCTCAACTATGTACAAATGGACACCTTAAAAGTTATTCTCAGGGGAGCCTCATCAAATGTCAAATCATACATCTCAACTTACTAACTTTATCTTGTTGCAAGTTAGCATGGGTTCCCTATAATGTAGGCAAGAAAGTATAATTCATATTCCCGAATCCTGAAGGGAGAACTTAGTTCTTGGGAACTGAGAGAGGAATAGGCAAGCCTACTTCACCTTCACATGGAGGGAGTGGCATTCCGGAAACCTCTATGTCCACCCACATGTCTTTTTGTAGCTTTGAGAGGATCTTCTTGGGCAAGGTGATAGAACCCTTTGACCTTCTCTCAGGACAGGTGGCATTTATAGCACGTTTCTGAAGCAAGCAAATCTTCAGGATTCTAAGCTCCCTTCCATCAGGGCTCTACAATGACAAAACCAGAAATAAAATCTGTGCCACTTTCTGCCTTCCAGACCAAATTTGCACAAAGAAGACATATTATTTATATTTGACAGGAATAACTCCCAGCTTTGTTCCGGTTATCTCTGATCGAGGATTAACTCTTGGAGAATACTAAAATTGAGTTTTTTCAGGGATCACTAAACAGGCACTCTCCACCCTGAGGACCAGTGCCACTCTTCCTTGTCTCCTGTGACTTAGCTCTATGCCTCTTCTGGTTTTTGTCCCAGTGCATGTGTGGCCATTGCAGCCCCAGTGTTTAAAAATGTATGCCCTATTCCAGCCCCAAGAGATTAGAGTATGCAAGGATCCGGCATCTGGCATCCGAGGCCCCCATCCACACCCACCCACATTTCCCAGGGTTCCGTGAAAGGCCTTGACAGGGAGGAGGGGCGGGTGGCTGGGGAGCTGCCTCACTGCTCGAAATTGCGGGAGGATTGGCCCCTGAAGGTGGGCTGGAATCCATCTTCTGGGCTCCCCCATGTTTATTTTTCACCTGGTCATTTTCTCCTTGTCTCTGAAACTAAGGCAGAACCCTTGCCCCTCAGATATTGTCTAAACAGCTCCTCACTTTTGAAGTGTGTGGGCTGGGTAGAAAGAAAGGGTCTGGGTACTTGTTGGCTCCGAAGTCATCACTGATTGGGAGAGAGAGGAACGGAGCAGCCTAGGAGTTCTGTTCTGGCCTGACAACACCTCGTCAGAATGCCTGGGAAACCAGCTTGTGTGCGCCCATGTGTGTTTGCGAGCTTTTGCACGTTCGAACCGCGGTGTGACTTCCACATCCGGACAGTTAGAGAGATTTGTGCTTGGGGCTGGGAGGAGAAGGATAGCCAGCAAGCCAGAGTTCCCTCTCACCCCTTTGAAGGACTTGTTGGAAAAAGAAGAAAATTGAAAATAGGCCTCTTTAGGGATCAATAGTCCTTCCGCCTCCCCCCCCCCATGGAAGAAGCTGAGCTGCCTGGGGACTCCAGAAAGGAAAAGATGGCATTGCACAATTGGGGCGTCACTTTCTGGCTTCCAGTAGCAAAACTTGGCACCTTTCCAAAACCCCAAATAGTAGAGCTATGCCCAGAGCACCGCCTGACCTGTCAAGCCCACTGCCATGTAATCCAGAGGCCCACGGGCTCCAGGATATGCCATGCGCAGCCCGTACGGTACTAGGAAGCTTGTATTTAAAGCGTCAGCTCTCCTGTGTCCGAGGCACCCGGCAGGAATATTTGATGGCCAGTTTTCCCCACGATTTTCCCACGTGCACTCCCGCAGACCACTAGCTGCTCCAGGAGCTTGGGAGATCCGCTGCGGTCTGGGGTGGGTTGGTGGGTAGGTGGTGGGATGCCAACTCTCAATTTTCCTTCTGGTAAAGTCCTGGACGGTTCGGAAGATCTCCGCCGCCTGCAGGGCGCATCACCCCGTTTACAGAGCAGATAGTGACCCGCCCCGGGAGGAAGGGGACTTGTCAGACTATAGGGTGAGAATGGGAGTGAAGTTCAGGCGAAGTGGACTCGCTTGTTGAGCCCTCCTCTCAGGTGGCTCCATGCAGGGGACAGGGAAGGATAGACACCCCACGGGCGGGCGCACAGGTGATTGGATGAGCAGAGGTCTCCTTGGAACGACTAGGGGTGCTCCTGGGTCCGGGAGTTAAGCGGTGACCCAATGCCCCTGTGCTTCCTCCCGTAGGGGCCGACCGGAAGCCCCCCAGCCCTGGTGGCAAGGCCTCGGATGCTCTCGGTAGCTTGCACGGACTGCCCATCCCGGCGTCGACCTCCTAGGAGCCGCTCTCCGTCCGGAGCCCAGCGGACGCTGGCCCGCGGCTCACTCACTCCCCGGGGCGGCCGGCGCGGGCAGCATGGAGGACCAGCGGCGCGGAAGCCCGGACCGCGTCCTGCCTGCCAGGGGCTCAGCACGCCAAGCTTCCTTTGCGAGCCCGGTGGGGGTGGGGTCTTCTAGGCTTTTCTGAACCCTAGCTTTCGCCTGTTGCAGCCTGGTCACCATCCCAGCTTCAACGTGGTGTCCCGCAGCCTCATCAGCTCCAACTTTCTTTAGGTCTGTTTTTCTGTTGTCCTTTCTTTCCGCCTCCCTTTCCTTCTCTTTCTTGTCTCTTGACTTTCCTCTTTCCCTCTCTTCTTCCTAGGTTCGCCCCCCTCCCCTTAAATCTCTGCTCCATTCCCGCTTCTTTCTCCTCCGCCCTTCTTCTTTTTCACCCACAAGGGCCCTATTTCCCTTCATTTGTACCGCTTCCCTGACCCTCCCATTTGGAAAAGTCTCAGACCCACGTCTGTGACCCTAACCCTCTGAACTCCCCTAAGTCCTAAGGGAGCCGGACGAGCCTAGCACTTGAGCACGGAACCCGCAGCCTTTACCTTTTTTTTTTTTTTTTTTTTTTTTTAATATTAACAAACTGGAGCACAACCTCAACGAACTGTCCTCTTGCCTCCACCCAGTATATTGTCTGGAAATGTGTATTCCTCCCTCTCCCCCGTGACCAGTGTCTGGGCTTCTCTCTGCTTCTGAGGTGATGTTACCAGGGGGTGGAAGAAGATTGAGATAGGAGGAGGACTCTGAGGCTGCGGGGGCGGGGGGTTGAGTAATTAAAGGACTAGGACCCCAGGAGGCGTCTTTTTCACAGTTCCCTACTCCCACCACTTGGAAAAGGAACCAGCATTGTTTGGGGCTTCCAAGACTCCTCACATTTGTGACTCTGAAGCACAACTGCTGTGTGCCAAGGTTCATTGGGGCTTGTGGTTTGCAAGGGACAGGGCTGAGTAAAATCTGTCTCTGGACCCGGGCACAAGGGGCTGTTAAATGATTTTAAATTCAGGTGCACTGGTGGTGGGAACCCCTAGTGAAATGCAATTTTCCAGTCGGTAACAGTATCACCGGTGACAGTCTGATATCACCTGTTAACCATGGCTGCCTTTGAATAAAGGAGAGTCTGAAGCTGCTTGGTAGGGGAGAGCAAGTCTGTGTCCTCTGCAGTGTTTTGCGCTTACTCCAAGCTTGCCTGTGCTCCAGGTCCCAGGGTGAACCCTTCCAGAGAAAATTCTTTTCATGGCTTGATTTACTTGGAAGCACTCACAACCCAGGTGAAAGAGAAAGTGAGCTGCCTGGAACACTTGTCAATGGCGTTGGCAGATGGCTGTGACTGGTGGCTCCCTTCTGTAGGGATCAGCTTGAGAGTTTAGGAAATTTCAGCCTAGTCCTGGGGAGCTGAGGGGAGAGGCAACTGTAGACACTATCCTAAAAATGAAGTGAAGTCTTAAAGGGAACGGGCAGTGGACAATGGAAGGCCCTTTCAGAACATTGCTAACATTCTGAAAGCTAAAGAAAATGATCTCAGGTTACCAAACCATCCAGGGGGATTTCACTATAAAGGAGCCTCTGGCCAACTGTTTTTCTTGTCCTCTCAGTGTTTGGCTTTCTGAAACTCATGGAAGAAATTTTTGAATTGAAGCTATTGCTTGTATATGAGGCTGTCTTGCTGTGGACTGTGTGCCCTGCTCCCATCATTTAGAACCACTGGGAAACACTACTCATTGTAGTTTTTGTTTGGCAATAGTACCGGTTCAAGCTATCAATTAAAAGACAGTTCCTGCTTTCACCGCACAGAGACTCTTCTCAAAATTCTATTTTATAGATAGACATGCTAAAGGCTAACTTGAGAATGGGTGTATTTTTTTTTTTCTAGACCATACAGCAAGTTATGAAGTATAGGGTTTGGGTGTAGAAACCAATGACATTATTTCATCTGAGAGTCAAGATTTAGACTTGAACTTTGAGATATCTGGTTTCCATGAGCCAGGAGATCCTGCTGAGAAGCTGACCCTAATAACAGTGGGAGGAAAGTGTGGAAAAAGTAGCATGGGTGCTGTGCTCTCAGCTGTGCTGAGATGAGCCCCATGACTCAATCCTGTCACCCAATCTTGTGACCCGTTTTCACAGGTCCTGCCTTGTAGCTTAGAGAAAGACTAAGAGTGAGTCTTCCAGCATTTTGGGCTCTGGTATTACCATTCATGGAAGACAGGTGGCCTTTAATCACAGGGTTGGTGGGCTCTGGCATTTCATATAATGGACAAACCTTTCTGAGTGGATAGCTTTTCTCAAATTCCTGCTCTCCTGAACATGACAGAGGACTGTGGCCTCCTCTAACCTCCAAATATAGCAGACATTGCTGTTGCTTTACCTCCCTGGAGATGAATTCTTTTTAGCTATCAAAAAGGGATAGGAGAGCTGGGTGGGAGCGGTGGTGCACACCTTGAATCCCAGCACTTGGGAAGCAGAGGTAGGAGTATCACCATGAATTTGAGGCCGCCCTGAGACTACATAGTGAATCCCAGATCAACCTGGGCTAGAGTGAAGCCCTACCTTAAAAAAATGAAAGGGGGGGGGGAAGGTAGGAGAATAATTTCTAAGATTGAATATTTGAAGCTTCATGGAGAAATTGCTGACTCACAATAAGGTTATATTGTAACATGACAGGTAGGATACTCTGAGAAAGATTCAATAGTCAACGACAGTTTGCTTTTGAGTCACCACCAGCCTTTTACTCTATAATCTAAAAATAAGTTTTGAAAGGTATAGAGACATATTAAAGGGGAAATTATACAAAAGGAAACATAATCACTCAGATGACCCTTGGATAGTTCTTAGAAAATGAGAGTAATACGCATCAAGTCATCAAAACCTCAAGCAGTACAGAGACATGAAGATGAAAATGGGGGGTTTCCTTTGAGTCGCATCATGTGCTTACAGATGAGAGCTACTGCAACCTTTCATCCACCCTTGCAGGGAGACAGTGCATGCAGCAGAATGTGTTTCTGTCCACGTGAGAATTGCGTTGTGTGCAGCTATGGTCTGCAGATCTGCTCTCTGCATACTAGCAGCTTCAGCCCACTGCATTCACTTTATTTTCTTGAATGGATGCATATCAATAATGTTTTATTAAAGCCACTGTATTTGCAAAGAGGGCCAGCTTCTTGCTTTAAGTGAATAAAGTCCTGATTTTGCTCTGCAGTAACATCCCTGGGAAAATGGCTGCTTTGTGGCAAGGAGGAGCGACAGCAAATCCAATGAAAGGGAGACAGGGGGACAAGAGACACAGAGCTTTGTCCCTTTGGAAGACACGCTAGTTTCTCCAGACCATAGAGGGGCACTGGAAACTTCAAGGAGCTGGCTAAGTCAGTTTTCCTTTCCTTGAGAGGATGTCCATCTCTCCAGGCCAGGAAAGAAAAGCAGTGCAAAGAAGGGGGAGAGGCATTGCAGCAATACTGATGGCAACAAGAAGATGAAATGTCCAGTATTACATCCTTTTATCTTTTCTCAGCTCCCTGAAATCCACATGGACTGAACATATGATGGTGACCTTCCTCCAAGCCCCTCCTTCCCTGACAACTGCATTTCCCATTTGCTTGTTTTTTGACTTCTGTAAAAAGATTGGGATTTATTTAATTGAACTGTGGTCTGGGTATGGCACACTGCAGATTTCCAGGCATCAGCTTCTCTAGCTAGAATTACATGGGTCAGGGTTTCTTTTCAAAAGAAACTTTACCTGCTCCATGTCATGCGGATGATATGAATTTAGAATCTTGCCAGAATGTGCCCCAGGATCTCAGTTGAAAGGATTGTACATCCAGACGGGGCCATGTAATGAGAAACATTTGATTCCTTTCTTTTAGTGGGTGAGAATTATGCACAAAATGGTACTTGGTTTTCACCTTGACCTTGTTGTCTGAACTATAGCCTTTCTCACTGAAGAAAGGTCCTTTGGCTGAGGCATTTTTACCCAAATCTTTGGATTTCAACTTAAAAAATCCCTATATATATATATATATATATATATGTGTATATATGTGCAGAAAAGGAGAACTATCACTGACTTCTTTTTCAAGGCCTTAAAATGAGAACCACACTTTTAGCCCCAGTCCATCTTGGGAATTCTAAACACTTGGAACAATTATAGTCAATTTAATCTAGTCCCTTCTTGGGAGCTGAAACAAGTTGAAACCCCTGTTCTGTCTAAGGAGCATTTCTTGACGAGGTGCAGCCTGTGATTCTCATTGAAATACACATCTGTTTCTGGGCTGGCCAAATCCAAAAGTGGAATCCCAATTACAGTTTTCATGGGTGATAGAATTTCGACTGTATTACAATTTAACCACCTGGGTCGTCTCCACTCTCCCTTTTTCTTCTTAGGGATGAAATAAGCCGATCAAATGTTCATTCAGCTATTAAATTACATTTCCATCCTGTAACATTTATTTCCTTTTTTTTTCCTGGTGAGATATAGTGACTCGATGGATTATTTCCAGTGTCTTTTCTCATATAGACCATGCAATTTTTAGTTTTCAAGAGTGCTGCAATTGATGGTGGATGTGGTTTTAGTTTATAAGATATTTCTTTTACTCCAAACAACAAACAATAAAATGAAATTCTTTAACTAAGTAACTAGTTGGTCTTGACTTAACAACAAGTCTCTGGGATAAAACTAAAAAGAGATATTTGGATGAACTGAAGGAAGTGACTTTTTGAGAAGCTGAATTGGAACCTGGAACTTGTGGAACGTATTGCAGTGATTTTGGGGCAAAGAAGATGTAGGATTAGCATCAACAAAACAGATAGTATAATTCTGACCACAAGGGGGCGTGCATATTGTGGCATGAAGACAATGACAAAAGATAGTTAAAAAAAAATCTTTCTGTTACTGTGATTACATTTCCAGTGGTGAACGGCCATTAATAAAGAGCACACTTTTGTTGATGTGGCTAATATGTTAGATGTTGGTAACCAAGCATGTAGGCACGAGCCCCAAATGAGCTTTCTAGGCTCATTCATAAGAAAGCATCAAATAAATAAGATGTCATTGTTCAAAGGTAAACTTCACTTTTGGCTTTGAATGTCATAAAGCAGTTTAGTTTTTTTTTTAAAATATTTTTATTTATTTATTTGAGAGCGACAGACAGAGAGAGAAAGAGGCCGATATATATATATATATATATATAGAGAGAGAGAGAGAGAGAGAGAATGGGTGCGCCAGGGCCTCCAGCCACTGCAAACAAACTCCAGACATGTGTGCCCCCTTGTGTATCTGGCTAACATGGGTCCTGGGGAATCGCACCTCGAACTGCGGTCCTTAGGCTTCACAGGCAAGTGCTTAACGGCTAAGCCATCTCTCCAGCCCAGTTTAGTTTTTTGAATACAGGAGAAGCATTATAAGTTTTAAGCCATTTCTAAACCAATATTTTTGGGCAATGAAATTCTTCATCTACATTTGTGAAATTTTGAGTTTTTTGAATAAATTTGGGTGCGAGTCTAGTTTTAAACAACTTATTTTATTTTCAACAATCCTCCAGATCTTTTGCCATTTAAATGTACAATTTAGTATTTCTCTGTATGGCTGAAATGATTACAAAGCCCACAAACAGCAAGGACAATGGCTCCCTATTCATTTATCTGTTGCTTCTAGGATCAAATCCCAGCAGATTTTATTTTTGTACAAGTGGGGCAGACAGGTTTTTTTCTTTGATTGGAAAGAAGGGGCCTCTCACTGCCTCTAATATGGATTTGCACATATTAAACCCAGACTGCCCCATAAGGAGTCTGTGCAGGAGGCAATATGGGCTAGTCTCTGAGCAGACCTGTGAAGGATTATCTTGACTGGGTTAACTAAATTGGGAAGACCCACATTAACTGTGGGCAGTCCCATTTCAGGACCTGGGGTCTTGGACTGTATAAAAAGAAGAGAGCTGGCTGTGTGCCAGCATTCATGACTTTCTTGTCTCCTCCCAGTGGACTGAATACAACCAGCTGCTTCAAACTCTTGTCCCCATGCCTTTTCTACCACAATGGACAGTCACCTTGAACTGTAAGCTGAAGTAAACCCTTCCTTCCTTCTTCTTCTTTCTTTCTTTCTTCCTTTTTTTTTTTTTTTTGTTTGGTTTTGGTTTTTCGAGGTAAGGTTTCACTCTAGCTCAGGCTGACCTAGAATTTACTATGTAATCTCAGGGTGGCCTTGAACTCAGGGGGATCCTCCTACCTCTGCCTCCCAAGTGCTGGGATTAAAGTTGCGCACCACCATGCCCGGCTTAAACCCTTCCTTCTTAAAGTTGCTTCTGGTCAGGTATTTTTGTCTCAGCAATGAGAAAATAACAAATACACATATTAGTAGACCCAGAATCTTGTGTCCAGACACCTTTTGCTTCTTGGAGAATGGGTTTCTAGTGGGCTGGATAGCCTGGTGCATCAGCTGCTGTCTTTAGTGGACTCAAGATGGACAGCCATGCTGGGCTTTGGCTTGTGTCTTGCTCTCCTCACTGAGTAAATGAGTTTTTTTTTTTTTTTTTTTTTTTTTTTTTTGGTTTTTCGTGGTAGGGTCTCACTCTGGCTCAGGCTGACCTGGAATTCACTATGTAGTCTCAGGGTGGCCTTGAACTCATGGCGATCCTCCTACCTCTGCCTCCCGAGTGCTGGGATTAAAGGCGTGCGCCACCACGCCCGGCAGTAAATGAGTTTTGTTAAGACCAATTCACCCCAGCCCTACTGATGATTTACTTCCTCAGGCTGTATGCCACTGGGAACACCAAGAAATAGCACAAAAGCTTTTGACTGAATATCTTCAGGAAGAGTTACATCAAAAATCACTTCCTGGGCTGGAGAGATGGCTCAGTGGTTAAGAATCTTGCCTGAAAAACCTAATAACTTGGTATCCCAGTACCCACATAAAACCAGATGCACAAAGTGGCACATGCATCTGGAGTTCATTTGCAGCGGCTGGAGGCCATGGTGTGCCCATTCTCTCTCTCTCTGCTTATAAATTAATAAAGTCTTAAGAAATGATCACAAAATAAAAAAAATAACTTTATTTTCTGGGGAGATGGCTTAGTTGTTCAAGGTACTTGCTTGCAAAAAAAAAAAAAAAAAAAAAAAAGAGTCTAGGTTTGATTCCTGAGCACCCACATAAATAAATCCAGATACAAAGAGGCACATATGTCTGGTGTTAGTCTGCAGTGGCAGGAGACTGACAGACTCATACACACACATGCAAATAAACAAACCAACAAATATGCATACTTAAAAACATCACCTCCCTTTGGAAGATTTTGTCAGACATAGGACCCTCAAGAGAAAAAGGCCTTGTCTCCCCCAGGTGTCCATGAATAATCAAAACCTTCCACGTGTGTGTGTGTGTGTGTGTGTGTATGTGGGTATGTTACATACACATGCACAGACTCAAAACACAATATAAAAGATAGCTGTAGAATCTAGTGCTACAAATTCATTCACAGTCAATACTTGGGTCTTCTTCGTTAACAGTGCTTCTTTGCTCCAAAGGGTGTTCATGAATTTATTCCACATGCTTGCAGTCTTATCAGTCATGTGTGAAGGGTGCATATTCATTGAATATGGCAGCTTGGTTCTGACTCCAAATTGTTTGGAGTTTATTCTCATAAACCGGATGCTCCGCAAAGTAAATAAAGACATTAAAAGATTTATAAGGACACTGTCATACATTCCGAAGTGCAAAGTGTAAATGAATTTTTATAGGCATATGGATTTCATTTTGGGGATAATATGCGTGGATATAAAAATTAAAAGAAAATGTTCTGGCTACAATGTGTCTTGAGTTCTCATTTAGACACTGAAAATAGTCAAAGGTGCCTAACATATTCATAGCTGAGGCGTCTCTCACCTTCTGTGATGCTGTTGGCAGCATCCTATAATGATCATTGGTACCCAAAATGGTGTTTTCCTGAAAGAAGATACAGAACAGCACATGCAGTTTGAAGCTTTATTTTTAAGTATATCTTATGGTTTACGGGCAGACTCATTTCTTCCTGCATAAACTTCCAGGTGGTTATGCTCCGCACACTGTTGTTTTTTTTTCACATTCGTATAGTACCATGGTCAGGTGAAACTGGAAGCTTCGCGATAATATTTACATTGAGACAGAAGAGGACAGAAAGAGGAAAAGAAAAGTTCTGGGAAAACATATTTAGGTCTTCCTGACCACATGGAAGGGATTCTGTCAAGAATGTAAAATAACATTTATATCTAAGTCAGTGCATGGAACCAGTAAAAAATGTAGCCAACATTTTATTTTAATTGTCATGATAACATGGCTTTAGAGAATTATTCATGTTATACTAGGCTCAGTCTCAGAAGACATTTTGGCTGCAGGAATTTCACTTTGTTTAGTTAAATAGAAGCAAATTAGTGAGGTGGGTTTTTTGAGGGGGACAAATTCCACTTTAAGTTTTGATATTATCAATGACTGTAACAGTGGTAAGTAAAAATGGTCCAGGAGAAGTTTCTTTTGAGAGTTTAATATAAACGAAAGTAATAAATGATCTACTGAACTTCTACCTGCTTTTGTCAGTATGGAGCCTTAAAACCCCATGATTTTCTCAGATAAGAGTAATTTTCCCATATATCCATACATCTAAAATATTCAAAGAAAGTATTATAACTTTGAAAAAAATAAGTAATAAATATTGGGATGGAGAGATGGCTCAGCAGGCCTGAGTGCTTACAAGTTAATCATAATAGCCTCTTGGGCCAGAGACCACTAAATTCAGCTCCCCAGATCTCACATAAAAAGCTGGGCATGATCACGCACATCTGTAATCCCCGTTCATGGAGGCAGAGACCAGAGAATTGCTGGTGTTCATTGACAGCAGCTCCCGGTAAAGGGAGAGACCCCTATCTCAGGGAAATATGTTTATGAGTGATAAGAGAAAGATATTCTCCTCCTGCACTTGCATGAGTCATGTGTATCTGGGTACAAGTGCATACAGCACACATCACACCATACATACATGTGATAAAAAGCAGTCATAGGTATTTAACATACATTAGAAGGCTAGAGAGATGGCTTGCAGTTAAGGCATTTGCCTGCAAAGCCAAAAGACCTAGGTTTGATTCCCCAGGACCCACATAAGCCAATACAAGGGGCACATGTGTCTGGAGTTTGTTTGCAGTGGCTAGAGGCCCTAGCATACCTATTCTCTGTCTCTCTTCTCTCTTTCTGCTTGCAAATAAATTAATAAATTAAAAAAGTAGCAAACTTTAACATACATTATATATGGAATTTGGGGGGCATTTGTGAATTGTTATCAAATTAGATATTGAGTGAGAAGAACAAGTAAATGACTTAAAAACTTCTGTCCAGTTTTCTGTATCCTGGAGTGGTCTTGGTAAGTGTGAAAGGGTTTGTTTGATATTTTATTTAGGTATCTGTATATGGAAGGAAAACTGAGAAGCTAATGATATACATATCTCCCTATATCTACATATATATATTTCCATATGGATCTTTTCTGTTCTGGTTTTGGCTTTGAAAATGTAAAGAGTTAAAGTTGTGTATTCAGACTTTGCTGTGGGTCTGTAGATAGCCATGTTGTAATAGTGCTACAAGCAGATAATTTTGGCTTTATTCTTAGTAGAATCAACAGCAGAGAGCTATTCTAATGTCACAGCCTGACTGTCCACCTTGGAACACTACTGGGAGGGGCCAGGGTTGAGCCAGCACCTGAAATGCTGATCACTTACATGGAACCTGAGTGCTTATATGTTTGAGAATCATTTTCTGGGTCCTTAATGTTCTAGTCAAGAATTTAATTGAGGAGTGGCATTCAGTTAAGAACTAGGAAAACAACCTTGTGCAACCTTGTGTTTATGTAGAGGAAGGGAAAAGATTCCTTGTCTTTGGGTGAAAACTGAGCCCTGGAATCCTGGGCACCAAGTTCAGATGCATTCAGGAGTTCTGGGTCTTCATAAGCACAAGTCCTCCAGATTGCCCACTCTTGCTCCTTCCTGTTTTGCAGGAATGTTCTTTCCTTTCATTCTCTTAAGCTCTGTGATAAGATTTTCCTAAACTAAAACAACAACAAGGTACAGCACATGGTCTACTTCAGGGTCTCTAAAGTACAAGGCCACTAGGGTGCTCTCACTGTCTTCTGTCTAGACTTGTGCTCATCATGTAAGAATACTTAAAGGAATATTTTGATTTATTTTTGATAATTTCATAGCGTGTATATTTTGATCATATTCAGCTCCCATTCCCCTTTTTTTCCCCTTGCCTACTCCATCTTAATCCCTTCTTCCAAATAGTCCTTTTCTACTTCCATCTCTCTCTTCACTGAGCTTAATTAGGGACCTTAAATCCCCTAAGCGAGCCACTTTGGGACAGGTGGAAGGTGCCCCTTTGGGTTAGCCATTGTGAACTGTGTGCCTAAGGTACTTCTAGCATCTTAGTGGTCTGTCCTGCACAGGCCACAAGGGCAGAGGCTGAGTGCAGAGGATCCAGGAGAGTACATGGGGTAGATGTGCATGCCTGTGCATGCCTGAACTGCTCAAGGGCAGCGTGAGCTGGGCCAGTGGATGTGGGTCAGGTCTGAGAAGGCTCATGCTACACATGCTCTCATGGGCACCAGGGACAGCACCTGTAGTACCTACATTTATTTCCACCCTGTTCTTGGGATCAAAGGCCTGTTTGCTCCTACTGGTAACACTTCCTGTAGTCCTACTTGCAAATACTACTTATAATTGCTTACATTTTTGTGAAATAAGTACATTCTAAGCAAAGAACTGGACACACACATCAAATTATTAAAAATGCCCTCCCCCAGTGGTACATTAGGATTTTGTAATTGAACAACTCTATATCATAAAACTTTTCAGTAAGGGTCATCTTCATTTAACAAGGGAGAAAACATTCCTGCTAAATTGCTACTCTCACTTTTGGTTTGAGAAGCTTCTCTTTTCAGATGGCAGTGATCTCTTGTATGACTCAAAAGGTACCATAGTGCTGAGAAGTGACAGAGGAATGCTCAGCATTGAAACAACTTTAACACACCATGCTCAGGGTCCATTGTGGAAGAGATGGTGGAAAGAATGTAAGAGCCAAAGGAAGGGTAGGACTCCTTCTAGACACAAAATGGCCAGGATACTCATGAACTTGCAGTGCCTGGCACTATCTACACAAGGCTCTCAGAATAGGAGGAAAAGATTATGGTATCAAAATAAAAGAGAGACAATTGAGAGGGGAAGGGGATATGGTGAAGTGTAGAGTTGTGAAGGAGAAAGTGAGGGAGGAGGGAATTATCATGGTTTATTATCTCTAATTATGAAAGTTGCCAATAAAAAATTAAAAAGGAAAAAAATATAAAAATACTAAAAAATAGTGTAAGAAGAATAAAGAATAAAAGGTCAAATAGAATCATCCCAATGAAGGATAATAAAAAAAATTAGAGACTATGAAATTAGAAATAAAGATTTCAAATGAAAAAGCAATGAAACACTCAAGAAGTATAAGCATGAAAGAAAAGAAAACAAAAAAAGCAGGAGTATGGTGTCTTACACCTGCTATCCTAGCACACAAGAGCTGAGTCAGGAGGATATTGAGTTAGGGGTCAGTCTGGGCTAGACAAGAAACACCTGCCTTAAAAAGAAAGGATATGAAAATAGTGAAACAATAAGAAGGGAAAATACAAGGCATTTAAAAAATAAAGAAAAAATATATTTTTTAAACTTTTTATTAACTTTCATGCATATATGTTCTACTATGATCATAATCCCCTCCCAATACCCTTCCAAGTTTCCCTGTGGTAGTTTGATTCAAGTGTCCCCCATAAACTTAGGTGTTCTGAATGCTAGGGTTCCAGCTGATGGAGATTTGGGAATTAACACCTCCTGGAGGCAGTGTATTGTTGGGGGAGGGCTTATGGGTGTTAAAGCCAGTTTCCCCATGCCAGTGTTTGGCACACTCTCCTGTTCCTGTTGTTTACCTGATGTTGGCCAGGGTTTGATGTCTACCCTCTGCTCATGCCATCATTTTCCCTGCCATCATGGAGCTTCCCCCTTGAACCTGTAAGCCAAAATAAACCTTTTTTTTTCCCCACAAGCTGCTTTTGGCTGGGTGATTTCTACCAGCAATGCAAACCTGACTGCAACAGTAGAGTGGCATCTTGAAGCGGTATGGCTGTTAGACCCCTGACTGTGCGGCTTTGGCCTTTTGGAGCTGATTTTCAAGAGGAATGTGGGAGGATTTGAAACCTTGGCTTAACAGATGCCTTGCAGTGCTGTAAGTACAGCTTGATGGATTATTCTGGTCAGAGTTGAAAGACCTGAATGCAGTAAGAACTATGGACTGTGAGGTTTGGCATATGCAGGTGAGAAAGAGCTTTGATTTGACTGGGCTAGTAGTTTATGTGAGAAGCTTGCTGCTATGCCCATGTCCTGAGAAGTTGTGCAGGGTTGCTTTGCGTAGAAATGAACTTGTGTGAGCAGAGGGATATGACACAGAAAAAAAAAATCTTTGGGTGAACTGCTACCTGCTCAGCTGCAATTGAGAGGTTACAACCTCTGCGATTAGGCCAGCTGATTTGCATTGGGGCAACAGGAAGAATGTAGACTCTTTTGAAGGGGCCTGAGTGCTCAAGGAGTGTCCTGTTCTTCAAAGTCTGCTTTATTCCCCCCTGGATAAACAAATTGTCACCCTACCTGGTATTGTGGAGTATAAGAAATGCAGAAAAGAGAGGGTCATTGAGTTTGCCACAAGGTCCTGTGTTTTGGAAATGGCCGTGGGCAGTGTGAAGCAGGTTTGCTGGATGCCTGCATGGAGACCCCATGGGGCCATGAGGATGAACCATGGATTGCAGTGGAGATGCTGGGACCACGAGATGGCTATCAAGGAGAGCTGCTGGCCCCAGATGAGGTTTTCCAGGATTGTGAGTAGCCTAGCTGAAGGGGCAGAACTGGAATGCCAGAGACTTGTTGCTGGTTAGGATTATTAGACTTGGAGACTTCACTGACTAGAGTTGTTGGACTTGAAGTTACAGAGTTTGATGTTTGTTTTAAATCTTGTATTGGTTGGTTGAATATTTTTTTGCTCTGCCCAATGCCATCTTTTGTGGTGTGAGTGTTTATTCTGTGCCATTATGTTTCTTTTGGAAAATTTTTTGGTATTATGGCTCAGTTAGAAGATCATGGGGGATGTATGAATGTTATTGGAATTGATAAAAACTATGGAGACTCTTAAAGTTGGATGAATGCATTGCATTTTACATCATGTATGGTTATCAGTTTATGGGGGCCGGGGCAGAATGCATTGGCTTGATTCAGGTGTCCCCCATAAACGTAGGTGTTCTGAATGCTAGGTTTCCAGCTGATGGAGATTTGGGAATTAATGTCCCCTTGAGGCAGTGTATTGTTGGGGGCGGGCTTATGGGTGTTGTAGCCAGCTTCCCCATGCCAGTTCCTGTTCCTGTTGTCCACCTGATGTTGGCCAGGGGGTGATGTCCACCCTCTGCTCATACCATTGTTTTCCCTGCCATCATGGAGCTTTCCCCTTGAGGTTGTAAGCCAAAATAAATCTCTTTTTTTCCCCACAAACTTCTTTTGGTTGTGTGATTTCTACCTGCAATGCGAACCTGACTATAACACTCCCCCTCTAATGAATCTTTTTTGTCTTTCAACTAGTCTCTCTTCTAATCATTTTTCCCTTCTATTATGCACGTCTTGTGTAAGTAGCATCAGCCACTGTGAGGTCATGAATATCAAGGATACTTTGTGTCTGGGCGATAGTGTTTTGGAAAATAATTTTATTAATACAAATTTTCTCTGTGAGGCAATATGTTATCTAGAAAGCTAAAGATTTTTTTTTTTTTGAGAAAATAATCAGAATGAGAAGGAAAAATGAACACACACACAAAATTGTGGTCTGGAGAGATATCTCAGTGGTTGAGGCATTTGCTTGTAAAGCCCAAGGTCCAGAGTTTAATTCCCCAGTAACTGCATAAAGCCAAATGCACTAAGTGGCACATGCATCTGAAGTTTCTTTGCACTGGCAGGAAGCTCTGGCATGCCCATACTCATTCTATATCTTCCTCTTTCTCTCTTTCTGTTAGGTAAATCAGTTAAATTAAAAAAATCATTGTAAGCAACAATAGAACTTGAATTTTAAAAGGAAATTACCAATTTTTTTTCAAGAAAATATATTTAGGCTTTTTCTCAGAAAAACTAAGGATGAATATCCTAGTTTTCTACTACTCAAACATTTTTTTTTTTTTTTTTAGCATCAGTATTGCCCAAGGACAGTAGTATTTTCTAAGCACATGAACTGAATAACAATGAAGCGAAAAATCCAATTTAAACTAGAGAATAAACCGACTGGCCTAATTCTATTAAGAAGACAGAAGGATAACAGAAATGAGAGCTTGCTCTGTTTAAACATTTCCCAGAAACCGAAGCCACTGGTTTTTCAATGTCTTAAGCTGGGGGGGGATGAGCTTTGTTTCTGGAGGTGCTCAGTATGATGAGGCGGTTAGTGAGATAAGGATGACGGTTCTAACAGGGATGGGGTCAGACAGCTCCTACCCAGCAACCAGGCACTTCCCTCCCCCTCCCCTTCCCAACACTCTCTATTCTAATCCAAAAAAATAGACAATACTATTTATGCTGAAACAGATCTGGCAATACCTGAGACACCCTGATACCTCTTGATTTCTTTTTTTCTTGCAGTGCTAGGGGTCCAGTTGAACCATGGGGCCTTTTACATGCTAACTACATGCTGTGCCTCCAACTTTTGGTACTATTCAACTGTCCCTTTTTGTTCATGTAGCTGAGCAAATACATGCAGGACATCGTTTATCTTAAAGTTTGAGATCCAAGATGGTCTGGAAGCTAGAACATTTTAAATTTAAGCATGACACTGAGAATTGGACTTTGAAGCACTTAGGTTTTCATATTTTGGATGCTCAACTAGTAAAAGTTTATGAAAATATTCTGAAATGAAATAACAATGTATATATGTAAGTAGAAGAACAGATTAATGGGGGTGAAAAGTCCTAAGTGTGGTCAGGGAAAGAGATTGGATAAAGGAAAGGTAGGGAGAGGGCTAATCAAAATCTAAGAGGATCTAAATAAGTCATATGGAAACCTGAGTTTTGGACAATGTAACACCCAGAAACCATAGATTGTTACTATAAAAATTTCAATGCCAGGGATTAGATACCTTCCAGTGAATTTATGGCCAGGGAGGTCACTGATGCCCCAAAACATTATAGGCCATTACCAAGGCTTCGCTTCCCACCAGGAATAGGTGGTAAGACCCTATTGCTGAAGGCTCCACATAGTTGGGATACAAGGTCACTGAGAAATTCTGCTGGAGCTGAGCTGAAAACCTCCTCCATGTAGACCAACTGACCAAAAGCTGGAAAAGTTACACTGCATGCAGTTCAGTGGGAGAGACAGAGAGAGAGAGAGAGACAGAGAGAGAGACAGAGAGAGAGATACTGCAAGCCTTAAATTTGGCCAGCCAGGCCAAATGAGCCTACCGGTGCAGTAGTGGCACATCTGCTATAGGGGAAACCAGCTGTCCTCTAATTTGACTGGAGGCCCACTCCATGGGAGGGAATACATCCCTGATACTGAAAACCTATGACAGGGTAGTCATGAGCTCTAGGGGTATAACGTCTGCTGCTGTCTACTAAATGCTATACTATGCTCACCAAACTGCCCAGTAAGCACTTCTCTTAATGTTCATACCCATATATTGATGCTACTCTCATTTTTGGTTAGAGAAGTTTCTCTTTTCATATAGCAGTGACATCTAAGATGACTCAAAAGGCACCATAGTGCTGAGAAGAAGTGACAGAGGAGTGCTCAGTACTGAAATATCTACATCATACCTTCCAAAGCTCAGGGTCCACTGTGGAAGAGGGGGCAGAAAGAATATAAGAGCCAAAGGAAGAGTAGGACTCCTTACAATGCACTTCTCCAGACACAAGATGGCCTGGATATCCACAACCTCACAGTGCCTGACACTACGTACACAAGACCATCATGATAGGAGGAAAGGATGATGGCATCAAAATAAAAGACTGATTGAGAGGGGGTAGGGGTACAATGGAGAGTGGAGTTGCAAAGGGGAAAGTGGGGGGAGGGCGGGAATTACCACAGGCTATTGTCTACAATTATGGAAATTATCAATAAAAGTTTAAACAAACAAACAAACAAGTGACACACACCTTTAATCCCAGCACTCAGGAGGCAGAGGTAGGAGGATCACTGTGAGTTTGTGGTCACTCTGAGACTACATGGTGAATTCAAGGTCAGCCTGGGCTAGAGTGAAATCCTAGCCTGGAAGAAAAAAAAAAATAGAGAAAAGCATATGACAAAAAACACTTCCCAAATCTGTATACTCTCTCTCCTCAGCATTTCAAAACAGAGTTACATAACCTGCATTACACTTAAGGTTTTATTATTTATTTTACTTACAGTATTTTTTTATTTTTAAATATTTTACTTTTTATATTTCATTATGTATTTATTTGAGAGAGAGAGAGAGAGAGAGAGAGAGAGAGAGAGAGAGAGAGAGAGCGCAAGAGAATGCCAAGGGCCTCCAGCCACTGCAAACTCCAGATGCATGGGCCACTTGTGCATCTGGCTTACTTGGGTCCTGGGGAATCAAACAGACGTCCTTGGGCTTTGCAGGCAAGTGCCTTAACTGCTAAACCATCTCCCCAGCCCTTATTTTTATTTAGAGAGAGAAAGAAAGAAGGAACACATGCCAGGGCCTCTAACCACTGCAAACGAGCTCCAGACTTATATCCCATCTAGTGCATCTGGCATTACCTGGGTACTGGGGAATCAAATCTGGGTCTTCAGGCTTTGAAGCAAGTGCCTTACCAATGAGTCATCTCTCCAGCCATACTTAAGGTATTTATACTTAGTATTCCCAGAAAGATGTTCTTCAAGTTTTGGAAAGTCTTACGTATAAAAGCAAGGAAAAAAATTCTAATGTATTTATTTTTCTTTTCATTAGGCAGATTTAAGTCTCTAGGTTAATTTTATTTACTGCAGCATGCATACATGTATTCAATTGTATATTCCAGAAAGATGTGCTAAAATCTTAATACCCAATTCCCTGTAAGTGTGTTCTTATTTGGAGATGGACTTTACAGGTACAATGTAGTCAAGGTGAAGCTGGAGTGTGGCTCCTGGTCCAATAGGCTTGTGTTCTTAAAAGGAGAAGAAAAAGCCAGGTTAAGGCAGGGGCAGAATAATGGCAGAGATTATAACTTGCAAGCCCAGGAATGCCAAGGATTGAGGATACCCTGATAGGCTAGGAAAGGAGTATGACCCTCTCTTTACTTTAATTTTGGGCTTCCAGTATCTGGAGCAGTGATATTATACATTTCTTCCTGTTTTACGACACTCAGTTTGTGAGCATTTGTTTTGGCAAACCTAAGATGTTCAGGTATATCTAAATCCAAAGAATTCTTATTTTTAGTTATAACTTGTTAAATGTGGAGAAAATATTCATCCCCAACATTTTGAGTAAAGAAAAACCTCCTTTAATACAATCGCTATGTCTTATTTATCTTTCCATTCACGTAGTTGATAGGCATGAGCCTGCTTCAGAGGGACAGTCAATAATTTCTGGGTGAACGGTTAAGGAATGAAACAAATGGGAGGAATAAGTTGAGTCCCGATGTGAGGCTGATTAGAACTTAACCAATGCAGGGCTGAAATAGTCATCTTGGCTGAGAACACTTCTGTGACATGTCTGAATTCTGGGTCTTATGTGATATTAAGTTAAAACATGGGGAAACCCATTTTGATGCTATAACCTTGCATTTATGTAAGTTAAACCTATGTGGCCCATGCAGAGTTTTAACATGGGTTCACATTCCTTAAACTTTTTCTTTCTTTTCTTTCTTTCTTTTTTTTTTTTAAACACAGATTTGGAGATAGAGCCATGGGATAGTTGAAGAACCCAAGGTTCAGGTCTCTGGGAAAATGGAAAAATGTCCTCTCATTTCCTCATATTAAGCCATGCTACAGTGAATCCAGCTCTCAGGGTGGCTGTGTAGCCTTGCTCTTGAGATCTGCCTGCATTCACCACTTAAGTGCTCCATGACAGGCGTGTATACTCATATTTAACACAACTGTTCCTACTCATTTACAAATGCCTTACTGAGCAAATGGAATACCTTTGATGACACTGATATTCCATAGGTACTATGCTAGGTGTTTTTGCCTATCTCCTGTCTTCCTACATCCCCTTCTTCCTCTTTTTCTTCTCCTCCTCTTTACTTGCAGGGGTTGAATTCAGCACTGCACACTATCTAAGCATGTGCTCTGCTACTGAGCTACCATCCTAACCCTCTATGAAAATTGTAAAAATTGCAGACTTATTGTATTCTATTTCAAGATAGGGTCTCACTCTAGCCCAGGATGACCTGAAACTCACTCTGTAGTCCCAGGCTACCCTCCAACTTACAGTGATCCTCCTACCTCTGCCTTCCCAGTGCTGGGATTAAAGGTGTGACCACCATGCCTGGATTCTTTTTTTTGAACCCAACATGGCTCAGGGAATTTTTTTTTTTGAAATAAATCTTAACTTACAAAAGAAGTTATAAAAATGAATGAAAAACTATTTATTGGTAGCCTTCAGATTTATGTCTGTTGCAGCTACCTTCTCATTGCCAGGACACACATATGACCAAAAGCAGCTTATTGGAGGAAAGCATTTTATTTCAGGTTTACAAACTCCAGGGAAAGTTGCATTATGGCAGATGAAGCTGAGGTCCAGTATGCATATGCATCCATAGAGGGAAGAGAGAGAGATAGAGTGAAAGACAGAGAGAGGGAGAGAGATAAGAATATCCAGAGCTCCAATTGGCTCTCTACATACTCAGTAGGGCTGGATTGCAGATCCAGCTCCCAGTGACATGCCCCCTGCAGCAGGGATCTGCCTGCTGGACTTAATAGGAAGTTTAATCTTAATAAAAAAAAAATGCCTGAGTTTATGGGACCATACATTCAAACTACCACAATGTCTAAATACTTCAGTGCCTATTTCATACAAACGAGGACAGTCTCTTCTATAACCACAGTAAGATTATTAAAATCAGAAAGCTTACATTCATATAATGCTTATTGGCTCATTGGTTGGCTTTATTAAAATTGCATCATGTACTCCTTCTAGCTGGGCATCTATGTAGCCATTTTATTTCTTAATCTGGGATGAGCTTTCAGTTATTTGACTTTCATGAGCTTGAGACTTTTAAAAATATATATATATATTTAAATTTTTATTTATTTGAGAGAAGGAATGAGGGAGAGAGAGAGTAAAAGACACACACACACACACACACACACAGAGAGAGAGAGGGAGAGAGAGAGAGAGAGAGAGAGAGAGAGAGAGAGAGAGAGAGAGAGAGAGAGAATATGGGCACACCAGGGCTTCCAGCCACTGCAAATGAACTCCAGATGCATATGCCCCCTTGTGCATCTGGCTTACATGGGTGCTGGGGAATTGAACCGAGGTCCTTTGGCTTTGCAGGCAAGCACCTTAACCACTAAGCCATCTCTCCAGCCCGACCTCGAGACTTTTGAATATGGTGTAGTTACTTTGTAAACTGTAACTCTAAATTCTGATATTTTGTCATGATGAGATTCAATTTTGGCATCTTGGAAAGCACAGTGCCAGAATAATGCTGAGTCCACTTTGTCTCAAGACACATGCACCCCAGTGGTCCCCTTACTGACGCACATTGTTACAGGCTCAGTTGTGTTTCTCACATATACATGTTGAAGTGCTGGCCCTGAGTATCTCAGTATGGGATAATATTTTACAGAGATGGTTAAGCTCAAACAAGGTTGTTAGGCTGGACTCTGAGCCAATGTAATGGGTGTCTTTAGAAGATGTGGAAATTGGACAATATGGTGGGAAGGTATAAGACAGGATGAGTGTCTATCAGCTAAGAAGAGAGGCCTGGAAGAATGAATCATTCCCGCCAAGCCCTCAGAAGGAATCCACTCTCTTGGCACTTTAGCTTCTAGAACTGAGAAATATATTTTTGTTACTTGAGCCACCTGGTTCATGATACCATGGTGTCCCTAACAAGCTGACACACATGCTGACTTTAATCCTTTGGGTCCAATAATAGACACCCAGTTTCTCTAATTCAAAGATGCTGATTTTTCTTCATGAATCATAACTACTTTGGGGGATATTTTGAGACTTTTAAAATAATCTGCCCCCTCATGTTGTTACCTCACTCAGCATAGTACTGATCTTGCTTGAAACAAGTGTGGCAAATTTATTTAATTTTTAAAAAATTATTTGTTATTTATTTATTTATTAATTTTTATTAGCATTTTCCATGATTATAAAAAAAAATCCCATGGTAATTTCCCCCCCCCCCACTTTCCCCTTTGAAATTCCATTCTCCATCATATTACCTCCCCATCACAATCATTGTACTTACATATATACAATATCAACCTATTAATTTTTTTTTTAATCAAAGTAAAACATGTATAGAGAAGCACACAAGCCAGTGACCTGTATCTCTGAGGATTTTTACTGAACTTATCCTGTGGCCTCCAGCCAGATTATGAAGTAGGAAAAAAGATCAGATCCTAGAAAGCCCCTTCATTACATCTCACTTTTCTTCAATCTCAATCATATTCTGATTCCTAACAACAAATAGTTTTGTACAGTACAGATTTATACTATCCTTTATATTTATCCTCTGTTGTAAAGCAGTGTACTGTATAACCACATGACTATTCCAATATTGATAACAATTTAAACTTCTGTAGTTACTTCAAAGTCTTTGTCCATCTCTTTTCATTTCTCTTTGAAAAATAGCTAAGAGTAGAATTTCTTTTTTTTTTAATGCTTTTTTTTTTTTTCAGTGCTAGGAATGAAACTCAGATTCTTTCAGACGCTTAGCAAGTACTCTACCACAGAAGCATACCCCTGGCATTTTGGAATATTTCTAAAAAACTGCCAAAAATCCTTTCCAAAATTATTGCATCTGCTTACTCCTCTGGTAGCAATGACTGGAACATTCTTTAAGTTCTCTGTCAGCCACAAGAAGTAATTTTTATCTTATTCATGTTTTCTATTCTAGTGGGCATATAGCAGCATCACATTGTGGTACAATTTCCCTTATGACTAATCATGTCAAGTGATTTTACATGCTAATTGGATATTTTCTTTTGTAAGGTGCTTTGCTTATTTATTTATTATTTACTTATTTATGTGTATGGGTGCATGTACCACAGCATTGATGTGGACGTCAGAGGAAAATCTTGAGGTGTCTGTACTCTGTCTTCTTTGAGAAAGGGTTTCTCTTCTTCAAACAAGCCATCAGATTATAAACAAACGCCATCCTAGCTGGTGCTTCAGTTTTAGATTCTCCTGGCACCACCTTCATTGGCATCACAGGCTTTTGTGCCACTTTGCATCTGGCTCTATGTGGGTGCTGGGGAATTGAACCCAGGCCAGCAGGCTTTGTAAGCAATAGCCTTGATCATTCAGCAATCTCCTATGTCCCTTGTTCATATTTTAATTGGATGTTTTGCACATCCTAATTGAGTTGCAAGAATTGTTTATGTTTCTTACATTGGTTTCTTAGGTTTAATGCTTTTATTTATTTATTTTTCCAGTGGGTTCTCTGTGCCTAACAATGTGATTCCCTTAATTATTGTATTTTACTTAAAGTCAGTTTTGTACCACTTTTCCCTTTGTGCCTCCACTTGGCCAGACATATTTCATTTCCCACTTTACTAATGCTGTAATTTCATAGCATTTATTTTACATTAAATTATAAACATTGTAAATCTCCAATTTATAAATGCTGTAAAAGTTACTGCTGTGCAACAGTAAGAATCCCTTGGCTTGCTCCTGCCACAATTACAATAGTTTTCCTTCTATATACATTGTATACCTAACATAATGCTGTTATAGTTTTTGAACTATTGTGTTTCAAGAAAATTATGAGAAGAAAAAAATTACCTTGGTATTTTACATTTGCCCACTTCATTCTTTCTGTGCATCTAAATTTCTGTTAAGAATCCATTCCTTTACCATGGATAACATTCTTTTAAAATATTTCATTAGTGTATATTCATTGTACAAAGTAATGGGTTTCATAACATTTACACTCAGGTATATCATATACTGTGACCATATACACTCTTATTCCTCTTTCTTGCCTCCTCTTTCCCCTTTCTCTTGTTCCTTTCCCCTTCCCACATAGTTTCCCTTCTACCATAATTTTTTGTGTGCATGTGTTATCAGTGTACAATCTAGAGTCCTCATACGAAGGAAAAAACATGTAAAACCTGTTTTTCTGAGTCTGGCTTACTTCATTTAGTATGATGATCTTCCAGTTTTGTCTATTCTCCTGTAAATGAAACAATTTCATTCATTTTTATGGCGGAAGAAAGCCTCATTTGTGTATACAACACATTTTCTTTATACATCTGTTGACAAGCATCCAGGCTGGCTCCATAGCTTGACTCTTGTATGTAGTATAGCAATAAGTATGGATGTATGAATGTCTCTGTGGCATACTGATTTGGATTCCTTTAGGTATATGCCCAGGGCTGGTATAGTTGGATCTTCTATATTTTTATGTTTATTATTATTATTATTATTATTATTATTATTTTAATTTTTTGAAGTAGGGTCTCTGGCCCAGGCTGACCTGGAATTCACTATGGAGTCTCAGGGTGGCCTCGAACTCACAGCAATCCTCCTACCTCTGCCTCCCGAGTCCTGGGATTAAAGGTGTACGCCACCACGCCCGGCTTCCTTTTTATGTTTATTTTTGAGGAAGCTCCATACTGATTTCCACAGTGGGAGTATTGATTTATAGTCCTATCTTTCTAGCAGTATTTGAGGGTTTTCTTCCCCTCTATCCTCACCAGCATTTTTGTTGTTTGTTGTTGTCTTAAATGATAGCCATTGGGATGATAGAATCTCAATGTACTTTTGATTTTGTTTTCCTGGTTCTTAAGGATAGTCAATTTTTGATATATTTATTAGTCATTTGTATTTTGATTTCATTTACTCATTGATTGATTATTTTTTATATTTAATGTCTTGAATTCTTTATAGGTTCTAGAATCAGATATTAATCCCTGCCAGATATGTAGTTGGCAAAGATTTTCTCTCATTCTGTAAGCTGTCTGTCTATTCTGCTGTTTGTTCCTTTAACTATGCAGTAGTTTTTAAGTTAATATAATCCCATTTGTTGATTTTTTTGGCTATATTTTGAGCAATTGGAATTCTTTTCAGAAAGTCTTTACCTATGTCTATATTTTGAAGTATGTTCCTTGTATTTTTCTCAATCAATTTCAAAGTTTCAAGTTTTACTTATATTCAGGACTTTGATCCACTCTGAATTGATTTTAGACAGGGTGAGAGACAGCGATTTAGTTTCATTATTTTACATGTAGATAAAGAGTTCCTCAGCACCATTTGTTGAAGAGAATGTCTTCTCTCCCTCCAATGGATGGAACTGGGATCTTTGTCAAAAATCAGGTCGCAATAGCGGGGCGGGTTTATTTCTGGGTCTTCTGTTTGGTCACCCATATGTACGTCTTTGTGCCGGAGCCATGCAGGTTTTTGTAATTACAGTTCTCTAGTAAAACTTGAAATCAGGTATGGTAATACGTGTAGCCTTTCTCTTTTTGGTCAGAATTGTTTTACTTATTTGGGGTCTTTTGTGCTTACATACAAATTTTAGGATTTCGTTTTCCTATTTCTGTGAGAGTATCATTGGAATTTTGGTGGGGATTGTATTGAGTCTGTAGCTCTCTTTTTAAAAAAATATTTTTATTTATTTATTTGATGGGGGAGAGAGAGAGAGAGAGAGAGAGAGAGAGAGAGAGAGAGAGAGAGAGAGAGGGAGAGAGATTGAGGAAGAGAATGGGCACGCCAGAGCCTCCAACCACTGCAGACAAACTCCAGACACGTGTGCCCCCTTGTGCATCTGGCTAACGTGGGTTCTGGGAAATCGAACCTGGGTCCCTTGGCTTTGCACGCAAATGCCTTAACTGCTAAGCCATCCCTCTAGCCCTGTAGCTCTCTTTTGAAAGAACAACCACTTTCATAATATTAACTTTCTAGTCCATGAGCATGGGGGTCTTTTTACCTTCTCTTGTCTTCTTCAGTGTTTTAAGAACATTGTTGTTTAGAACAAAAGTTTTTATTTGTTTATTTGCAACTGGAAAAATAAATAGATAGAGAGAGAGAGAGAACAAAAGGGAGAGAGAGATATGGGGAGGGAGGGAGGGAGGGAAGGAGTGGGAGGGGGGAAGAGAGAGAGAGAGAGAGAATGGGTACAGCAAGGTCTCTAGCCAATGCAAAAGAACTCCAAATACATGTGTCACTGGGAAATTGAATCTGGGCCATCAGGTTTTTCAAAACAGTGCCTTTAACTCTTAACCTATGCCCCCTAGCAGAAGAACCACCTTTTCTTTTCTTTTCTTTTCTTTTCTTTTCTTTTCTTTTCTTTTCTTTTCTTTTCTTTTCTTTTCTTTTCTTTTCTTTTCTTTTCTTTTCTTTTCTTTTCTTTTCTTTTCTTTTCTTTTCTTTTCTCTCCTCTCCTCTCCTCTCCTCTCCTCTCCTCTCCTCTCCTCTCCTCTCCTCTCCTCTCCTCTCCTCTCCTCTCCTCTCCTCTTCCCTTTCCCTTCCCTTTCCCTTCCCTTCCCCTTCCCTTCCCCTTCCCTTCCCCTTCCCTTCCCTTCCCTTCCCTTCCCTTCCCTTCCCTTCCCTTCCCTTCCCTTCCCTTCCCTTCCCTTCCCTTCCCTTCCCTTCCCTTCCCTTCCCTTCCCTTCCCTTCCCTTCCCTTCCCTTCCCTTCCCTTCCCTTCCCTTCCCTTCCCTTCCCTTCCCTTCCCTTCCCTTCCCTTCCACTTTACTTTTCTTTTACTTTACATTTTATTTTATTTTATTTTATTTTATTTTATTTTATTTTATTTTATTTTATTTTATTTTATTTTATTATTTTATTTTATTATTGAGGCAAGACCAACAGACTGGTTGTAATCATTTTTCGCTTTCCATTTTGTCTGGAAATGTTATTACTTTGTGTTCATTTTAAGAGCATTTTCATTACATACAGAACTGTAGGTTGGTAATTTTTGCCTATTCCTTTTTGCTCACATGCTGTATTGTTCTTTGACCTATACTGTTTATGGCATGAAGTCAGTTGTCACTTGTAATTTTTTTTCCATGTAAATCTTCTATTCCCTGTTCCTATATTTGAGATTTTTCTTTTTCTCTTTGGTTTTTAGCATTTTTACTATGATATCTGGGTTTACTTTCTTTTGATTCCTTCCTATTTGGGATTTCTGACTTTCTTGGATTTTGGTAGTTATCGTTTTTATACTGATTTGAGTAATTTTCTTCATATTCAGGAATATTTCAGCCATTGTCTCTTGATGCATTTTTTTCACCTGAATTTTCTGGCTTTTCTCCTATAAGATTCCAGTTTTATAGATGTTAGATATTTCAATATTATACCATCATACTCTACTCATTTTCTTCAATTTATTCTCATTGGTCTTTAGACTGGGTGATTTCTCTTGGAATGACTGCAGAAAAAGGAAGTGCCAATACTGTTAAGATCCTGTAATATAAAATTCTCAATTCTTCTTTAAGACTTTCTTGGATATTTTGACCTTTTACATTTATATATAAATTCCAAGTTTCCCACATACCTAAAAAAATATTTTGATGTTGACTGGGACTGTATGTATTACACCAGTAAAGTGAGAGTAATAGATTGCATTGCAATACTGAGTCTTTTTATTTATTTAACAAAGAAAGAGGAAGAGGAGGAAAGAGAGAGAGAATGGGTGCACCAGGGCCTCCAGTGACTGCAAATGAACTCCAGATGCGTGTACCCCATTGTGCTTCTGGCTAACATGGGTCCAGGGGAATTGAACCTGGGTTCTTTGGCTTTGCAGGCAAATGCCTTAGCTGCTAAGACATCCCTCCAGCCCCAATACTGAGTCTTTTGAAAACATTTTATTTATTATTATTATTATTATTATTATTATTATTAATTTTATTATTTGCAGAGAGACAGACACACACACAGAGAAAGTCAGAGAAAAAATGGGTGTGCCAGGGCCTCTAGCCACTGCAAACAAACTCTAGATGCGCGCATCACTTTGTGCATCTGGCTTTACATGCATTTTGGGGAATTGAACTTGGGTCGTAAGGTTTGTAGGTAAGTGCCTTAACTCCTGAGCCATCACTCTAGCCCATTATTGAATCTTTAAATCCTCAAATAAAATATAGCTGTGCATTTATTTATATTTTCTTTAACTTCTTTCATTAGTGTTTCTTGTGTAGAGAAGCTTTATGGGTAGAAAACTTGCACGTCATTGTGAGGCTTAGTCCTAACACTGTAATGTTATTAGTAGAATCTGTTTAAAATTTCATTTTCAAAATGTTTATTGTTGTATATTTGCCTTGTATACATTGGCTTCACTAAAATTCACTTACTGATGTTAATAGTTTATAAAAGTTGACATTTAGTATATTTTATACATATACTGTCAAGTACTCTGTTAATGGTAACTTTTTACTCTTCCTTTCCACCTGTATCATTCATATTTCTTTGCTTTATTGTGCTCCAGAATTATATTTAATAGTGGTAATCTGTGTCAATACTGATTGCAGCTGTAAACTTTTAATATTTCTCTACTATGTGTACTTGTTCTAGCTCTTCATATATGTATTGTTTTTGTTATGGTAAGAAACTTGCTTTACATTTCTAATTTGCTAGCAGTTTTTTCTCCCAATTTTGAGGGCACCGAACTGTTTCAGATGATCTTTCTGCACCCCTTATATAGTCATACTGTATGAGTTACCCAGTCACATGATCTTCTCTTTATTTTAGCATTGTGGTGTATTCATTCATTTTGATTGCTAATTAACATTGCATTTCTGAAATAAATTCAAACTTGTTATCATATATTATTCTCTTTATCTATAATAATTTGGCTTTGTAGTACTTTGTTATAGTGTACACCTATATTTTTAAGTGCCATTGGCCTATAATTTTTTTGTAATAACTTTTCAGATATGGTACCCTAATAAAATGATTTAGGAACTGTTTGTTCTTTTTATACATATTTGGAAATGTTTGTGTAAGATTTGTGTTTCTCTATCCAGTATTTCTTTAATTTTACAAGGGAAGCCATCTGGTCCGTTCTTCTTTAAGAAATTTTGCCTATACACTTTAATTTATTCAATATTTTCTTTAATTGTAAAATTAATCAGATTTTTCTCTCATATCATTAGTCATATCATTTAAAAACTGTTTCTGATGTTTTTCATTTTTTAATGTTATGAGTGTATACGGGACCCTGCAAAGGTCCACAAGGTAGCCTCTGGTTCCAGTGGTTATCTCTCTCTCTGTTTTGTTTTTTTTTTTTAGTTTTTCGAGGTATGGTCTCACTCTGGCTCAGGATGATCTGGAATTAACTATGTAGTCTCAGGGTGGCCTCGAACTCATGGCAATCCTCCTACCTCTGTCTCCCGCGTGCTGGGATTAAAGGTGTGCGCCACCACACCTGGCTAGTGATTCTCTTCTTTAGCAGACTCTGAATCCTGAGTTTTGTTGCCTCCACTTGGCTTTGTGAGGCTGCTGGAAGCTCTCACAGCACACCTCAAACTCATCTTTCATGTTTCATTCCCCCTACACTTCCCGCCTAGCATTGAGGCACACAGTCTTCCTTTAAGGAGAATCTTTCGAATTTAGTCTCTCAAAAGGAAGGGGATCTCTCTTTTCTTCTTATACATTTTTGTTCTTAGCAACTGGATACACCTTCACTGACATTTTGACACAAAGAAGAACTGGCTGTTGATCTTTCTTAGTGTGCTGATATATTTATTGGACTTGCAATATATAAAAAGTTGAGTTGTCATGTTGCATTCATAAAAAATTCTATTTTTGAGTATGTCATTTTGGTTTTCCATATTCCTAAAACATAAGTCTCAAGTCATTAATGTAAATGGATATAGCAGAACAGCATTACAACTGTGGAGCAATAAGAGAAAGAAAGGAAAAAAAATCCAAAAACCACAGCGGAAACAGAACTGAACAACCCAAGCGAACAGGCGTGAACAGAAGCCCCATATATAATACTGACTGGTGTTCAAACTGCCCCCTGAGCTCCATGGAAAAAGGTGCTACTTGAAACATAAATAAAATAGATATTTCTCCCACATTCCTCATATTCTTTTTTCAGTCTTGGTCACAAAATGTATAGGGCTTCAGGTTACTGTTCAACCATAATCATATTATGAGAGACCTCAAAATAGTTACTCTTGGGAACTTAGGAACTGATTCACTGGTAAGTCTGAAGACTTCCTGGTTTTCCTACCAATTTTGATGCCTGATTGTTCTGGGAGTGAGATCTCTGGATTTCTGGAAGAGGAACCTGGAGAATACATAGCAAATTGTATCCTTGTCAATCATTCTGAACAGGGACTTGGAACATTACTCACTTTCTCCCAGGGTACACATCCATAGTCCTGGTAATGGAAATCACTTACTGTTGGATAACTGGACTGTACTCCTCAGACTTGATTTGTGATCCCTACCCAATGACTGACTGCTGCTTTTACAACTTATAACCCACAACCTCATGGGGAATACCAGCAACCCCACTAAGGAGGGCCCTCATAGGAATGGGGGCAGGGAGGAGGGAAATGATGGTACCAACACATGATGTGCCCATATAAAGTATATTAATAATAAAATAATATTGTATTTATGAGAGAGAAAGAGAAAGGGAGAGAAAGAGAATGGGTGTCACAGGGCATCCTGCCATTGCAAATGAAGTTAAGATACATGCATTACCCTGTGCATATGGCTTTTTGTGGGTACTGGGGAATCGAACCCAGGCCTTTAGGCTTTGTAAGCAAGAACCTTTAAACACTGAGCCATCTCCCAAGCCCTATGCAAGGATATAAAAAACTTTGTTTTGAAATTTAAATGGATTTTCTGGGCTATTTGATTTCTTAGTAAATGTAAAATATCCAAATATAAAATTTCAGGACAGCCGGGCGTGGTGGCACATGCCTTTAATCCCAGAACTCGGGAGGCAGAGGTAGGAGGATTGCTGTGAGTTCAAGGCCACCCTGAGATGACAGAGTGAATTCCAGGTCAGCCTGGACTAGTGTGAGACCCTACCTCGAAAAACAAACAAACAAAAAAAAACATAAACAAAAAAAAATTCAGGACAACTGCCCATTTGTATTTGAACACTTAGGAAAAAGTTGGAGAGGAGTAACCACCAAGAATTACAAATGAGAACATAAGGAATTTAGAGTTTAGGGCTGTAGAGAAGAGTTTGACTCCCCAGTTCCCATGTAAAGCCAGATGCACAGGGTGGTGTATGCATCTGGTGTTTGTTTGCAGTGGCTAGAGGCCCTGGCATGCCTGTTATCTTTGTCTCTCTGCTATCTCTCTGTATGCTTACAAATAATTAAAAAAAATTTAAAAAAGAAAAAAAAAACCTTGATTTGTAATGGACATGTGAATTCTACATCAGGAGGCTAAGAAAATTTGGAGCTCTGTTTACATATGTGACTTGTACCTGTTCTGACATGTTCAACATGCAGTCATCAGCACTCAGTAAGCCTGGTAGGTAGTGGGCACTCAGTCTTGTTTGTTGAATGATGCAATGGATGGTTTGCCTAACAAATGAAAGTATGTTGAGTGGGAAAGATGTATGTGGAAAAGGAGAGGAATTGATTACTGAAAGGAAGAGCAGGGGCTGTGGGTTGAGGCTCTCCTCCACAGGACACCAGCTTGACATCTTGTCTCTGGGCTTTACACATATGCACATGTTTGTTATATCATCAGCACCACCAGGTCCTCAACACTGTCAAGCAAGGAAAGCTTTGTTTCTTAGTTTGTGAGCCAGTAGTTTTCAGAACAGCTTGGAGGGATTCAGCAACCAGAAATCTGAGCGGAAAATATTTAGCAGCAGTTTGTGGCTTGGTGCCTGGTTCTCAAGTGAAGCTCTATGAAATACACCCTATCATGGTCAGTCTTCGAGAGGACCCCCCGAACTGATTCTCTGTGTCCATGCTTCTGTGCTCTTCTGCAGTCCTCTCCTACACTGAATCATCACGATCTGTGCACCATCGTAACTGTAGAAATAACAGACAGCTTGATGTTAGGTCATTAAAAAAAAAAAATCTATGGTTCTTGCTTTGCTTCGGGTGGACCACTTGCTCTGAGAGAAGCCAGCTGCTGTCCTGGGGACACCCAGCCACATGTACAGTTGTGGAATAGAACTGAGGCCTTCTGCCCATGGCCGTACTGAGCCTCAGTTTCCTCCTTTTTAAAATGTGAACATACTCATCACCTATCAGAGTTGATGATAATTAAATGACAGGATCCACACCAAGTATTTAGTATGCTCTCCAAATGCCTGACTTTTCTTTATTCTATTATGCTTCATGATATCTGCATACTAAAACTTAATTAGTTCTCTTTAGGAGGACACATACATTCCTTTGAATTTTACTAATTTTTGAACAAATTGATTTGTAATAAACATTTTCGAACTCATGTTTGCATATGATATAGATGACTTGCTTGGATGTATTGCTTATTAAATCATATCAGAGGCTGATAATATGAAGTTCCTGAAGTTTTACATATGAGTTGTTCCTTATATTCCTTTCCTTTTTATCATAGTATGCTACCATCATCAAAAGCTGAGGTATGGGTATCCAGGAGACCATCCATTGTGTTTAAGTTTAGTATTGACCTTGGAGCTACATTTCCAACAAAAGGGACTGAGAACGAAATGATTTTGCTGCAAAATAAAACAAGGATAAATAACAGTATTTCTTCCATTGCTAGTCTAAACTCAGAGAAAAGGAAGTCCTCTGGACATTTCTATGGCTTGTGAAAAACCACAGAAACTTTTACACTTTGTACATGTTTTCCTATTAACTTGTTTGCTATGTGTCTTGGTCACTTTTTTCATCATTGTGATAAGCTACCTAGCAGAATGATTTCAGAGAAGAAAGGTTTATCTTGACCCAAGGTTCCAGGGGGTTACAGTCTCTCGTAGCAGGGAAAGCATGGATGAGTTTATGTGGATGAAGCACATGGTGTAAACTTGTTCACATGGTGGCAGGTGGGAAGCAGAAAACATGGCCTGGATTTTGAGGTTGGTGTGATCTCCAAAGACTCACACCTCGTGACTTACTTTTGTGTCAGGCCCCATCTAGTAAATACTCCATAACCTTCAAAATAGTGCTGCAGGTGGAGACCAAGCACTCAAACTACGAGCCTCTGGGGAACATCCCAGATCCAAACAACAATATTCCGTACTTGGCCCCCTAAGTCTCATATCCAACTCATAATGCAAAACATACCTAGTCCAATGTCAAGAGTCCTGAAGTCTTAAGCGTTCCAACACAGGCTCAAAAGTCTAAAGTACAAAGTCTCCATTGAGACATGAGGCAATTTCTCAGCTGTGAACCCTTGTAACATGAAAAAAAGAAAGTAACATACATCCAGTGTTCCATGGCACAGAGTAAACACTCTGACTGAAGGTGGCGCCTCCTCATTCCCTGTGATCATGGATTGAATGAAAGTAGAACGGGAGAGAGGTGAGTACCAGTATTCATTCATCTTCGTCTTCTTCCAGACAGGTCATCTAATGCTCCTGTTGTCAGGTCTTCCTTGCCACAACTATACTCTCAAACTTTGAGTCAAAATAAACCCTTCTTCTCCTCCTCCTTCTTTTTTGATTTTAATTTTTATTTATTTATTACACAGAGAGAGAGAGAGTGTGTGTGTGTGTGTGTGAGTGCGCCAGGGCCTCCAACCCTGTAAACGAACTCCAGATGCATGTGCCCCCTTGTGCATCTGGCTTACGTGGGTTCTGGGGAATCAAACAGAGGTCCTTTGGCTTTTGGGAGCAAGCACCTTAACTGCTAAGCCCTCTCTACAGCCCTTCTTCCTTTGTTATTAAGAACATATTTTGCATAGATACCTCATGTGTTAGTACCATCTTTTCCCTCCTGCCTGCACCCATTCTACAGGGGACCCTTGTCAGTGGGGTTGCTGGTATTCCCCATAGGGTTGTGTTTTATGACTTGTGACAGCCGCAGTCAGTTATTGGGGGAGGCAATGCCTCTGTCCATGATATTCCAACTTGTGACCTTTACAATCTTTCTGCCCCAGTTTTCACAAAATTCCTGAGCCTTGGAGGGTGTGTTTTAAGTCTACATCAGTGATGAGCTCTTAGGAGCCTCTGGATTTCTGCTCTGGTAGGTGTTGAGTGTCCTCAGTGTCTGTCTCCTTCATCCTGGCACTGCTTGTCAGGCTCACCGTGGAAGCAGCGCCCTTGCTCGTCTCCGCAATTCCTCTGTGGTTCCCCCTGGCCTTGACTGAGATGCACAGAGTGGTTCATCTCCTAGGGTCTTGCTACCTTTTGAAAAAGAAAAAAATTCTTCCAAAAGAGTTGAGTCAGCATAGGTTAAATTGTATAAGTACTATTCATTTAGAGAAAGTGTGATGGATGTGGCCCCTCTTTTAGCCAAAGACTAGTGGGAGCTTGACATTGGAGAGCACAATATTTGTCTCCATAGGAGCCAGACTTGGTTCCCAGTTCCAGATATGGGTTGCTTTCCACTGAATATATCTCTTAGCCAATCAGGACACCATGGGTTGTACACACTGTGTGCCACCATTGTACTTGTGTGTGCTTCTTGTCAGGCTGGTTGTTTCAAAGTAGCTTAGATCCCCACTTGCTCATATCATTGTTGGCTGCTTTCCCCCAGTAGCTCACGTAGTTTCCAGCACTAGGTGGCGAATTTTGAAGTAGGGTCTTACCTTTTACCTCAGGTGGGTAATCATGTCCTTTGACAGAAGCCCATTTTGTTTTGTGGACCTCATATATCACTCTGATCAACAGCTCAATGTAGGGGGCACCTATTCCTGATACTATGAGTTGCAGATTAGAGCCAAGGCTTTTTAAGGTCAGGCTTCATCCCACCCTTTCCAGGGCCCTTCTTTTCATTCATTCCCCCTATACTCCTGTTGAAGGTTATATCTTTTAGTCTACCTTCAAGGAGAAAGGTTTCTATGGTCCAGTTCATTTTAGGTTTAGTTGTGTGTTTATTCCCCCAATCCTTTCCCCCCCTTCCCCCCAATCCCTTCCATCCCTATTGTCTGGGTTTTAAGTTACTTATCCATTATGCCAGCAGCTCAAGCTGAATCAGGTTAGGAACCACAGATGAATGAGAACATTCAGTGTTTGTCTTTTTGTGATTGCATGTATTTGTTGAGTATAATCTGTTCTAAGTCCATCCATTTTCCTAAAAACTTCATTGTGATATTTTTGCTTACTGCTGAGTAGAATTCCATTGTGCACATGTACCGCAACTTCGTTATCCATTCATCCAATGATGGGCACTTGGGATGACTCTAGTCCTTCGCTATTATGAATTGAACAGCTATAAACATGGTTGAGCAAATATCTCTGTAGTGAAGCACGGAGCATTTAAGGTAGATAGATGCCCAGTCAAGGAATAACTGAGTCTGTCATTTTATATTCACCTTTTAAAGTGTTTTGTATGGATACATCATTTGTTGGTACCCTCTTTTTCCCTTGTCCCTGCCCCCATTCTGTTGGGGACACTCCTCAGTGGGGTTTCAGGTATTTCCTATGGGGTTGTGGTTTATGCATTATAGGAGCAGTAGTTAGGTATTTTTTTGGGGGGAGGGAATGCCTCTGGGAACGATGTCTTAACCTGTGGCTCTTATAATATTTCTGCCCTCTCTTCTGCAAAATTCCCTGAGCTGTGGTGGGTGAGTTTTAAGTCTACTTCAGTGATGAGCTCTTAGGAGCCTCTGCTTTGGTAGGTGTTGGGTATCCTCAGGGTCTGTCTCCTACATCCTGGCACTGATTATCAGGAGTAGCATGGAAGAAACACTCTTGCTCATCTCCCCAATTCCTCTGTAGATTCAGCTGTGGCCTGGCTGAAGTGTGAAGAGTAGTTTATCTCCTCCAGTCTTGCTACCATCTGAAAAAAAAAAAAAAAAGAAAAAACAAAAACAGATTCTCCAATGGAGAGTGAAGTCAGCATAGTTTAATAGAATAAACATTATTAATTTAGGGAGAATTTGATATATGTAACCCTCATTTTAGCCAAAGATGAGTGAGAGCTTGACATTGTAGAATATAATCTTTGTCTCCATAGGATTCTGATATGGGTTCCTTTATACTGAGTGAATTTCTTACCCAATCAGAAAGCTATTGGTTACCCACTAAGGCTGTGCGCCACTATTGTAGTGGTGTGTACATCATGCCAGGGTGTTTGCTTCTGAGTAGCTTAGACCTCTGGTTGTTCAGACTGTTGTTGGTCATTTTCCCCCAGTAGCTCATCTTTTCAGCACTAGACAGGCTGTTAGGGGACTGGTTTTCTACTGAATTCCAGCCAGATCTCTCCATGCTCTGTGTCAGCAGCATATGCTGTCTTCAGCAATAGGGTCTTGCTTTTCCTCAGGCAGGTGATCAAGTGCTTTGACAGAAAGCTGTCTTGGTTTGGGGACCTTGTAGGTTTCTCTGATCAACAAGCAGCTCAATGTGGGTAGCAACCATTCAATGGTACTGGGAGTTACAGGACAGAGACAGAAAAAAAAAATTCCTCCCTCCAAACCCTTCCATCCATATTGTCTTTTCATATTGAGTGGCCTATCCAGTATGACAGCAACTCAAGCAGGTCCAGCTTAAGAACCTCAGATAAGTGACATAATATGGCATTTGTTCTTCTGTGATTGTCTGAGTTCACTGAGTATGATCTGTTCCAAGTCTTTCCATTTTGTACAGATTTTCTTGTATCTTTTTTTTTTTATGAAACTGCTGAGTAGACTTCCATTGTGTAAATGTACCACAACTTTGTTATCCATTCATCCAATGATGGGCATCTGGGTTGATTCCAGTTCTTAGCTATGATGAATTGAGCAGCTACAAACATGGTTGAGCAAATGTCTTTGTATTAATGCATGGATCATTTAGGATAAATCCCATCAGGGAATAACAGGGTCTGTTGGTAGCTCTATATTCATCTTTTTCAGGAATTTCCATACTGATTTCCATTGTAGTTGTACACATTTGCATTCCCACTAACAGTGAATGGGGGGGAGGGTCCTCTTTCCCCACATTCTAGCCAACATTTGTTGTCATTTGATTTGTTAATGATTGCCATCCTGACTGGAGTAAGGTGAAATCTCATAGTTGTTTTAATTTGCATTTCTCTGATGATTAGGGATGTTGAACATTTTCTTAAGTTTGTGTTAGTCATTTGTATTTTTTCCTCTGAGAACTCATTATTCAGTTCTCCTAGCTATTTTTTTGAGTGAGTTGTTTGATTTTTTTTTATTGTTTAGTTTTTTGGGTTCTTTGTAGATTCTATATATTAGGCCTCTGTCAGTGGTATAGCTGGTGAAAATTTTCTCCCATTTCATGGATATCTTTTGGCTCTGCGTATGGTATGTTTCTTCAAAAGCTTTTGAGCTTCATGAAATACCATTGATTTAGAGATTAATTTTCGGGGCTACTGGTGTGTTGTTTAGGAAGTCCTTCTCCACTCCTATATCATGGAGAGTTCCTCTTGTTTTTAACTCCAGTACTTAGGGAGTTTTAGGTCTTATATTGAGGTCTTTAATCCATTTGGAGTTTTTTGTGTATGGTGAGATGCATGGGTTTAGTTTCATTTTTCTACATGTGGATATCAAATTTGTCCAGAACCATTTGTTGAAGATGCCATTTTTTCTCCAGACTGTTTTGGCACCATTGTCAAAGATGAAGTAGCAGCAGTAGCCACTTGACCTAAGATTTGTGTCTTCAATTCTATTCTATTGATCTATATTTCTGTTTACATGCCACTACCATGATGTTTTTATTACCATGGCTTTGTAGTATAGCTTTAGATCAGGTGTGGTGATACCTCCAGAGGTGTTTCTGTTACTGAGGACATGTTTGGATGTCCAAGGTCTGCTGCCATTTGTTAGTGTTATTCCAAGGTACGTGATTTTTTGGTGGCTATTGAAAATGGAACAGTCTCACTGATTTATTTTTTAGTTGTATATATCTCCTTTGCATATAGAAAGGGTACTGATTTTTGTGTGCTGATTTTGTATCTTGCCACTTTGCTGAAGGGATTAATCACCTTTATAAGTTTTGAGATGGAGATTTTTCTTTGGATCACTTATGTATAGGATCATATCATCTGTAAATAGGTGTAATTTGACTTCTTTCTTTTCAATTTGTATCCCTTTTATTTATTTTTCCTGTCTTATTGCTTGGGCTATGATTTCTAGTACTATGTTGAATAACAGTGGTGAGGGTGAGCACCCCTGTCTTGCTCATGATTTCAGTGGAAACTCCTTGACTCTTTCCCCATTTATTATTTGGATTTTAGGTGATTTATATTTAGCTTTTATTGTGTTGACATATAAACCATCAATGCCCATTTTCTCTAGCGTTTTCATAATGTTGTATTTTGTCAAAGGCCTTCTCTGCATCTATTGAAATGATTGCATGGTTCTTCTCATTAAGTTTATTTATGTGATATATTATGTTGACTGATTTCCATATATTGAACCATTCCTGCATCCCTGGGATGATGACTACTTGATCAAGGGGATAATGCTGTTGATGTGTTGTTGAATTCAGTTTACACAGATTTTGTTCAGGATCTTTGCATCTACACTCATCAGGGATATAGCTTCTTCTTTTTATTTCTTTTTTTGTAGCTCAGTCTGGTTTTGGTGATAGGGTGATGTTAGCTTCATAAAAGTTGTTGAGCAGGATTCCCTGTTCTCCAATTATGTGAAACAGTTTGAGAAAAATTGGTTTCATTTCTTCAATGAAAGCTTGATAGAATTTGGCTGAGAAGTCATTGGTCCTAGATTTTTTCTTTTGGGGGAGGTTCTTGATTACCTTTTTAATCTTGATGAGTATGATGGTTTGTTTAGGAGATTAATCTGCTATGAATTTAGTTTTGGTAGGTGGTGTGTTTCTACAAATTCGTCTATTTCTTCAAGAGTATCCAATTTTGTGGAGTAGAAGTTTTGGAAATATGTTCTGATGATTCTTCCAATTTTATTGATGTTTGTTGTGACCATTCCATTTTTATTTCTGATTTTGTTCATTTGAGACTTCTTTTTTTGTGTTGACCAAAAGGTTTATCAATATTGTTTATTTATTTATTTATTTTTCAAAGATTAAAATTTTTTTTTGTTCATTTTTATTTACTTATTTGAGAGTGACAGAGAGAGAGAGGGTGGGGGGAGAATGGGCAAGCTAGGGCCTTCATCCACTGCAAACAAACTCTAGATGCGTGCGCCCCCTTGTGCACTTGGCTAACATGGGTCCTGGGGAATTGAGCCTCGAACTGGGGTCCTTAGGCTTCACAGGCAAGTGCTTAACTGCTAAGCCATCTCTCCAGCCCTATTTATTTATTTTTATTGACAACTTCTATAATTGTAAACTATAACCCATGGTAATTCCCTCCATCTCTTGACTTTCCCCTTTGAAACTCCACTCTCCATCATATCCCCTCTCCCCATCTCAATCAGTCTCTCTTTTATTTTGATGTCATCATCTCTTCCTCCTATTATGATGGCCTTGTGTTGATAGTGTCAGGTACTGTGAGGTCATGGATATCAAGGCCATTTTGTGACTGGAGGAGCACGTTGTAAGGAGTCTTACCCTTTCTTTGGCTCTCACATTCTTTCTACCACCTCTTCTGCAATGGACTCTGAGCCTTGGAAGGTGTGATAGAGATATTGCAGTGATGAGCACTCCTCTGTCACTTCTTCTCAGCACCATGGTGCCTTCTGAGTCATCCCAAGGTCACTGCCATCTGAAAAGAGAAGCTTCTCTAACCAAAAGTGACAGTAGAGTTAATGTATGGGTATGAACATTAAGAAAAGTGCTTACTCGGCAATTTGGTTAGCATAGTATATACATTTAGCCAGATACCAGCAGATGTTACACCTCTAGGTCTCATGACTACCCTGTTGTAGGTTTTCAGTATCAGGGATGTATTCCCTCGCATGGAGCAGGCCTCCAGTCAAATTTGAGGGTGATTGGTTTCATAACAGATGTGCCACTATTGCACCCATTGGCTCAGAACACTCAGGAGTCATAGATTGTTACTAGAAAATTTTCAGTACAGGGATGGGATACCTTCCAGTGAGCTGTTGTCCAGGGAGGTCCCTGATGTCCCCAAAACATTACAGGCCATTGCTGAGGCCCTTGGTTCCCCACCAGGAATAGATGGTAAGACCCTATTGCTGAAGACTCCACATACTCAGGCTGCAAGGTCATTGAGAAATTATGATGGAGCTGAGCTGAAAACCTCCTCCATACAGAGCAGCTGACAGAAAGCTGTAAAAAACCACACTGCATGCAGTTCAATGGGAAAGAGAAAAATTATCATTGAAGATACTCAACAATGGTTAATCTTGTTTATTTTTCCAAAAACAAGCTTTTTATTTCACCAACTTTCTTTGTTTTCTTAGTTTCCAATTCATTAATTTCTGTTCTGATCTTGATTATCTGTTTCTGCCTGGAATTATTAGGGTTGGATTCTTCTTGTTTTTTCAATGCCTCTCTCAAATAAATAAAAATAGAAATAAATATTTAAAAAACTAGTGTTTGGTGGAGAAGGAACTTCAAGGCATCATAGCATCTAGGCTATGGTATGGCTATTGCTTAATGCTTTAGTTTAGATTTCTGGTGAGATAAAGAGCAGAAAAATGTGCCAAGTATGCAGTTTAGTGAGGAAAGGAACATTAGATAGGCTAAGGTTGCAGACAAGATGGGTATGGAGAACTTTAATATTAAAAATATTGGTGCTATTTCAAAGGATACTCAAAGACTACATTGAGACAATAAGAAAGGTTTGGGCTAGAGAGATGGCTTAGCGGTTAAGTGCTTGCCTGTGAAGCCTAAGGACCCCGGTTTGAGGCTCGGTTCCCCAGGTCCCACGTTAGCCAATGCACAAGGGGGCGCATGCGTCTGGAGTTTGTTTGCAGAGGCTGGAAGCCCTAATGCGCCCATTCTCCCTCTCCCTCTATCTGTCTTTCTCTCTGTGTCTGTCGCTCTCAAATAAATAAATTAAAAAAAAAAAGAAAGAAAGAAAAGTATTCTGTGGGCCAAGGTACCTTGAAACTCTAGTTTAGAACAATCTAAATGTACATGAAAGGAGACAGTCTGAGCTGAGAATGCTACGATAAGGGGTCCTTTCTCTAAAATGGCCCCAAGAGAAGCACTTTCTGTGTTCAGCTCCAAAGGCACACAGAGACTGCATCTGTGGCTGAAGGGGCCAGGCTTCTTGAGATGGGAGCAGGATTTGGAAACATTGTCCATGTGGTAGTGGCTTGCAGGCATAAAAGATGTAAGAGTGAGTGTCATGGAGTCTTGCACCAAGATTCTAGGAAACTGCTGAGGCCAGAAAATATGTGGTAGAGCTGGATTTCTTGTAAAGACAACTTGAGAGGTTATTGTATGAAGCTATGAAAATGAAACATAAGTTGCCATGGAGACCACAGGATATTGGAGATGCCAGGACTGGGAGATATCTCCCAAGGAATATACAAGCATGGAATGAAGTGAGCCCCCAAGAGAGGCTAACTGTATTTCAGGCAGCAGAACTGAGTGGTATGGTTTCCCAGGTGATATCACCATGAGTCCCAGATGGTGGTTATAGAGCTGTAGGGTTTGGTATTTGCCCTGATAAGATTTGGTCTTGCTTTGGTATGATCTTTCCTTGTCAAGCCCCTTTTCCTCCATTTGGAATGGGAATATTCATTTATTCTGTGTTCTTTATATTAAAAGTATGTAACTTAATTTTTGATTTCATACTTCAAAGAGTGCCTTGCATCTGGGAAGAGACCTTGGATTTTGGGGTTTGAACAATGTTAGGACTGTTAAGAATTTGGAGATGCTCAGAGACAGAATAAATGCACTTTTTGTTGTGAAATAGCCATGAGTCTTTGAGGAACAGGGTTGGAAAGTTATGCCTTAAAGCTGATTTTTCTGGGGTCACTTTAAGCAGGGATGGAGTTGTTATCATTAATCTTTATTGTCATATTGACTGGATTGGAGTGACCTGGGAGATATACCATTGACACTGTCTGTGAGGACATTTCCAGAGAAGTTTAACTGAGGAGTACCAAGCCACACTGAAAGTAGGCACTTCTTTGAGGAAAGATGAGACACATTGAGTATTGGCAGTAGTTCCTCATGGTTCTAGGGTTTCTGGATGATTAAGATGGGAAAAAAGGGGAAGCTAACTAAGCACCAGCATTCACCCCTTTCTGCTTCTTGCTGTAGACCAATGTGACCAGCTTCCTTAGACTGCTACTGCCCTGTGTTCCTGTCATGATGGGGTGTATCCTATCTTAAACCACGAGGCAAAATAAATTCTTCTTTTCTTAAATTGCTTTGGTCAGATTTTTTTTTATAGCAATGAGAAAATGTATTAATATACATCATATTAACTTTCTGGTTTCCTATCAGATATTTTCTACAGTTGCTATTTTTTTAATTCTATAATTGTTTATACCAACCATATATATTTTAAAATATTGGGCTGGATAGATAGTTTGGCAATTAAGGTGCTTTCCTGAAAAGCCCAAGGATCCAAGGTTTGCTTCCCCAGGACCCACATAAGCCTGATGCACAAGGTGGCACATGTGTCTGGAGTCATTTGCAGTGGCTGGAGATCCTGGTGGCCCCATTTTCATTTTCTGTATCTCTCTCTCCTCAAATAAATAAATGAGTAAAATATAAAACAAATAAGAAGTATTTGCATAGGAACAGTGAAGTACTGTAGCACAAAGTCTTAAGGATGGTTGGGTGGGGATGGGGTATAGCTTATGGTAGCACACTTGCATGGCATATGCGAGGCCTCGAGTTCAACCCCCAGCACCGCTATGAAACAACCCAAAAACTGTGTGAAGAATCTTTGAAAATGTACATATCTATGTAACTGCCATAATCATAAATAACCTATATATTTTCACATTTCTTTCTGGTCTATATCTGTTGTCATTTGAATATAAAGTTGCACCCCTCCCCCCATAGGATCATGTGTTTGAAACTTGGTCCCCAGCTAGTGGTCCTATTTGGAAAACTTTGGAATTTTATGGAGCCTTGCTGCAGGAAGTAGGTCACTAAGAAAAGGCCTTGAGTTTTTTTTTTTAATTCTTTTTTTATATTAAATTTTTATCAGTTATGGACATAGTATATAAACAGCACATGTTGGTACCATCCTTACCCTCATCCCTGCTCCCCGCTCCAAAGGGACCCTCCTCACTGGGGATGCCTGTTATCCGCATGGGGATTGTGGGTTGTGCATTGTGGGGGCAGCCGTCAGCTATGGGGAAGAGGCAACGTCTCTGTGCATAATGTTCCAACTTGTGGCTCTAAAAATCTTTCCACCCCCTCTTCTGCGAAATTCCCTGAGCCATGTTTGGTGCCTTTTAAGTCTACTTCAGTGATGGGATGGGATCTTAGGAGCCTCTGAATCTCTGGATCTCAGGTTTGGTAGATGTCAAGTGTCCTCAGTGTCTATCTGCTTTGTACTGATATCTGGTTCCCTAGATGAAACCATACAGGAATTGGGGAAATGAGCAACAGTGATATTTTCTGGGCTTTGTGGTTTTACAGCCTACCCTCACTTCCTGTTTGAACTCTGCTTCCTAACTGTGGCTGTGATGTGACCAGCAACCCTCCTGCTTCTGCTGCCATACCTTTTGTATGATAGACTGTACCCCTGGAATTGTGAGATGAAATAAGCCCTTCCCTTCCTTAATCTGGTTCTTAGGTATTCAGTCACAACAATTAATTAAGTAACTAATACAATACCCTGACTCCACCCAGAATTAACCACTATCCTATCTTCTTTCACCAGGAGGTTCTTCTGTCCTACAGTTTCATGTAAATGGATCTGTACTGCTAGCACTCTTTCATGATTGGATTCTTTGGTTAACTCAATGCCTGTGAATTTCATTCGAATGTTATGTGCGTGAGTAGATTTTTTTTTTTATAGCTGTGTAGTATTATCTTATAACCCCTCTCCCCACAAGTTATCTGTTCTTTTGCTGGTAGTATCATACTCTTATGTAGCATTTTAGTAAGCTTTATTACCTACGAATTATACTCCTTAATTCAAATAAAGATCTTTTCACTGTCTGTAGAGTCCTCTATCAACTTTCAAATCTAATTCCCTTAGCAAAATCACAGCACAACAACCAAATTAAAACCACCACTAAGTAGATATCTTCTCACTAGTGCAAGATGCAGTTTTACCTTGTGTTTTATTGTAATGCCTTTGAGAAATGAAACATAAATATACTTTTGCTCAAGTCTCACAGGTGAGCAGGGTTTTGTGATCAGTGATGGAGAACATCAAACACCGGCTTTGGGGCTGGAGAGATGGTTTAGTAGTTAAAGCCCTTGCCTGCGAAGCCTAGACCCAGGTTAAAATCCCCAGAAGCCATATAAGTCAGATGCACATAGTGATGCGTATGTCTGGAGCTTGTTTTGCTAGAGGCCCTGATATGTCTGTTCTCTCTCTTTGTCTCTTTTGCTCTTTTTCCTCTAATAAATAATAAGTTTTAAAAAACTGGCTTTACTATTTTGAACATTTACTCATTATTACCAGGTGACATAAGATAGCTGAAATGAGTTCTACGTGAATCTTAAGGCAAATAACTCATAATTGTTTCCCATGATCATTTGAGACAGATGGACAAGAGTCCAAAAGTTTGACAGCCAGCAAAACAGGTTCTCCCAAGGCAGGGACAGACATTGCCCTGTTTTCTTTGGAAGGCATTTGTCACTGTCAAGCACAGAGTGGCCTCTCTTTTAGCTCTGTTCAAACAAGAATATAGCTTGCATCCTGACATTTCTCTGAAAACAGCAAGTTTCATTGATTGCAGTTCTCAGGCCTCGTGTCCACTGCTGTAAAGGCAAGCTGCAGTTTTCAAGGACAGCTTTGTTGAGCAATGTTACTTCCTCATGAAGATCCGTAAGGTGTCTTTTCGAATGTGTATCCCTCCACAGCTTTCTGTTGTCTCAAAACTTGACAACGATTTATTTTGTATTATGTGTTTATTGAGCTCAACTTTACCTTATAAGTAATCACATTTGACTTTATAAATATGATGGTGGTGTTACTCAATCTTTAACTATTACTATTCATGAATCTAATTTCTTATAAAATTAGATCATTTAAATATTTGAGTCAAGATGAAATTAGACCTAATTTTCAAAACAATGATCTCATCCTTAACTTTGCATAGAAACCACTGTTTAGTTAGTTGCAGAACTGAAGTCTTGCTGTAAGTGGGAATAAAGTGAATTGCTTTTTATGTGAGATAGCAAAATACAGAATAACTAGGGACTAATCATTTTGTCTTGGAGGAATGGTAAGAAAATGGCTAAAATATATCCATATAGTTACAATTCATTCACCCATTACTTCTTTAAAATGATCCCTATAATGATAAAAGAGAAAGATTTATAATGTTTAAATAACTAACTTATTACAAAGGATATATAGTTGCAAGTAAATTTAAAAAAAAATATGTGAAAATAGAGTAATTCCTATATTTGAATCCTAGAATTCTATAGCTTGATGATCCCTTAGGAGATATTTTAGTTCAGTGGTTGGAAAACCAAAGCCTTTGGGCCAAATTCAGCCAGCTGCATGTTATGGTAAATAAGGTTTATTTGGACCCCATCCACACCCATGTTTAGAGATTGTCCTCAGCTGTCTTTCTACGATATGCATGAGGGATCAGTTGTTTCAAGGACAAAATGGCTGGCCTAGCTGAAGATATGTGCCACCTGGCCTTTCACATTAAATATTGTTCACTCTTGATCTGGTTCCAAGTAAGGATTTAGTTAGGCAGGAGAGGGCTCCTGAACATATTGAGACGTGCCTGGGCCTTACTCTCAAGGAGCTTACTGTCTAATTGGGAAACACAAGAGACAGGCATTATTAGTTCAGTCTCAAATCCAAAAAGTGATGAGTGCCATAGAAGGTACAAAGGGCTTTAGTGGAGCCATTGGGAACAAACCATGGAAAAGGTGAATTTCAGTTCAGTTTGATGGATGAATAGGATTTAGCTATGCCAAAAATGTTTGCATAATAATTCTCTTCAAAGAAATGTGGATAAGAAAGCTGAGAAGGTAGAGTGTATGTTTGATGATCCCCCCTACCAAGCATTCAGAACACATAAGTTTATTGGGGTTTGATGGTTTGAATCAGATGCTCCCCACAAACTCATGAGTTCTGAATGCTTTGTCCTCAGTCGGTGGCAATTTTGGAGGTGGAGCCTTGTTGGAGAAGGTGTCGTGTTGGGGGAAGGCTTAGGAGTGTTATAGCCAGCTCTCCCTTGCCAGAGTTCAGCTCATTCTTCTGTTCTGCCATCTGTGGCTGAGGTCATGCCCAGCCTCTGCTCATGCCATGCTTTCCCCTGCCATCATGAGCTTCCCCTTGAAACTGTAAGTACCCCCACCCAAAAAAAAATCTTTCCTGCTATCAGCTGGTTTTGGTTAGGTGCTTTACCCCAACAACACAAAGGTACAAAGGTAACTACCACAGGGGTCATGTGATTCAAACCACCACATGTTCACACATAATATTTTTCATGCCAAAAGTGTTAGGCTGTGGATTGTCCACTGTATTTTTAAAAAAATAGTTTATTTTTATTTATATATTAGAAATAGATAAAGAGAGAGGGAGAGGGAGGAGCAGAGGGAGAGAGAGGGAGAGAGAGAGAGAGAGAGAGAGAGAGAGAGAGAGAGAGAGAGAGAGAGAATGGTTATGCAAGGGCCTCCAGCTGTTGCAGATGAACTCCAGATGCATGTGCCACCTTGTGCCTCTGTTTTACATGGATCATGGGGAATTGGGCCTGGGTCCTTTGGCTTTGTAGGCAAGTGCCTTAACCACTGAGCCATCTCTCCAGTCTCTCCACTGTATTTTTAATGTTTTTTTTTAAATATAGAACATTCTCTTATAATTTTCTTTTTTAAAATAATGACCAGAACAGAAACCACTAAGGCCCCCGGACCAGTGTAGGCTATTGACAAGACTCTTGGCTGCCTACTAGAATTGGATAATAAATTCTATTGCTGAAGATGCCACATACCTTTGTTTCAGGATGCTGAGAAATCAAGCTGGAATGGAACTGGAAGCCTTCTCCCTGCTGGCTAGCTGTCATAGTGCTAGAAAGTGCTATGCAGCTTGCAGAGGAAGAAATGTCATCAACAATCTTAACCAGCAATGGATTCAACCTGTGTGCTACACAATCAGCCAGCCAAGTAGGAAATGTCCACTGTTGTAGTAGTGGTATGGATTTTATGAGGTAACCAACTGCTCCGCGCCTGATACTGAAAACCTAGTCAGAATCCGATAGTTATGAAGGACATACAGCCTATGGAGGAAGCTGTTGTTGTTTGGCTAAATGAATATGTTGTGTCCATCAAATTGCCTTCTAAATATCTATGCTTAGGCCAATAGTTTAATGATGCTCTCACCTTTGGTCAGAGAAGCTGAGTGATGAGTGCTAAATGAGACTGCTCTCTACCTTACCTGCCGTGGCTTAGGGAGCATTAAGGAAGAGAAGGAAGAAAGAATATAAGAGCCAGAGGATGGGGAGGAGTGCTATCTTCTAGACATGAAGTGGCCACTGCATTCATAACCCCACAGTATCTACTTTTACCTGCACAATATTGGGTACCTCAACATTTTCATGTGGAAGATGAAAGAGGGTCAAAAAGATATCGGAATAGAAAAGGAGCTAGTTGGTAAAATAAGAAAGGAAGATGAGGGTGAGTAAACTCAAGGAAGTACTAGAAGGGGATTATGATAAAAATATATTATGTACATATATGAAAATTATCAATGTAAGGCTAAAACATAATGGCCAGAAAGGAAATGTCATTGGGATTAGTTAGGCCTTGGCATTTTGAGTTTAAAGGCAGGGAATAATTAAGTGTAAAACAGAAAGCTTGGCTCATAAAAAGGCAATGGTCAGTGTGGTGAGATACAAGAGGCTTCAGGGGTCCCCCACCACAGCCTATCTATCCCTGACTTAAAATATGTCACTGCTTTTTTACCAAGGTGCATGGATACCCAGGATTGGAGATGGAATTTTCCTGGGATGGGGAGGGGATATTGGAGTCTCCTAGGACACTTCTTATGGTGTCCACTGATGCACAGGTGGGTACTCAGTTTTCTTACTGCACCTTGCTAAGTTTTATGTGTCAGGTAACTGTGGTCAAGGCTTTGCAGGAACCAAATGAAGAGTCAGGGTGGCAAGGAGGTGGTGAGGGTGATGGGCTGGTGGGATCATGAAGGAGTGTCATGGCCAAAAGGGCCCAGATTCACATACTTACCTAGATTTGCTGTCATCAAGAAGTCAAGGCTCAGATGGAGAAATGGCTGAGTGAAGCCTAATGACCCATGTTCTACTCTTCAGGTCCTACGTAAACCAGACGTACAAAGAGAAGCAAGGGCACAAAGTCACACATGTACACAAGATGTTGCACTTGTCTGGAGTTCAACTGCAGTAACTGGAGGCCCTGGCTTGCCAATTCTCTCGCATATAAAAATAGAAAACAAAACCCAAAGAAGTCAAAGCTGGGTACTAGAGAGATGGCTCAGTGGTTGAAGGTGCTTGATTGCAAAGCCAGATGGACCAGGTTTAATTCCTCAGCACCTTGGTAAAGTCAGATATACAAAGTGGTGCATGTGTCTGGGGTTCATTTGCAGTGACAGGAGGCCCTGGCATGTCCATTCTTCTTCTGCCCACTCAAATACATACATACATACATACATACATACATAGGTCCAATACACAGTCCAGATGAACAATGTCCTTCAAGTCCAGGTCTCATGAGACCCAATAGTTGTATACTGTTTGTGGTGACTTGAGTTCATGTTATCTGTTCAAATGATAGTTCTCTTGTCAAGCATTTCTTATCTCAAGCCTCAACAAAGTTAGAGGACCTCCTATTGGTCCACAAATCATTGTTTCTTTATCATTGATTTTCTTCACATCTTCACAGGATGGTTTTAGCTGGACCACTGGTTCATAGTTAAGTATCATTTGTCAAAGGCTCCCTCTGTTGATAGTGATTTTGGTTTTCTCCATATGGTGGTGAGGCTGTTTTCATTTAAACTCTTTATTTAAGTAAAATAAGCAACTAGAATGAAAAGAATAACTGAAACTTGTTCTGTAGAAAAGAACTTTGAAATAGAATTTTGTCCTAGTTGAATGGAATGCCATGAGGTTTTTATTTTTAACCCTGAACACCTTTAACTACATTCAGATTTTGCTTTGCGGGGAGGAAGTTTATATGGAATGAGTTATATCAAACCCAGGAAGCAGTCTGGTGCATTGCTGAAAGGAATACACATTTTAGAGTCAAGAAAAACTGAGATTTAGTTCTGATTTTTATATCTACTGACCTGAGATCTTGCTGACGCTTGGACCTTGGTTGTGGGAATAATTGAGGAAGCATTTGCACATATTTAGCAAATACAGGTACTCAACAGTCAGTGTCTACAAGCACCATCTCTTCATTTGATGACCAAGGAGGGTCCTGGGGTTGTTGGTCATTTGGATACATGCATTTAAAATATTTTTATTTATTTATTTTGGGAGACACACATACAGGAAGAGAGAGAATGAGAGAGAGACTCTAATAGGGTCTCTTGCCATAGCATACAACATCCAGGCACATGCACCACTTTGTACAACTGTCTTTATGTGTGTACAGGGGAATCAAACTTGGGCTTGCAGGCTTTTCAAGAAAGTATCTTTAACCACTGAGCCATCTTCCTAGCTCTGGATACATTTATGTTTTTGCTTGTGTGTGTGTATGTGTGTGGGTGTGTGTATGAGAGAGAGAGAGAGAGAGAGAGAGAGAGAGGAAGAGAGAGAGAGATATGTAGTGGTGTGTGTGAGTGAGAGAGAAAGAGAGAGGAAGAGAGAGAGAAAGAGAGAGAGAGAGAGAGAGAGATGTAGTGGTGTGTGTGTGTGTGTGTGTGTGTGTGTGTGTGTGTGTGTGAGATGTATGTGCTCTTGCCGTGCCCCATATGCTGCCATGGCTCACCTACAGTAGCAGGAGTAAAACTTTGGGAGTCTGGCTTCATTAAGTTTCTGCCTGGTCTTACTTTGAGTGAGTCTCTTTTCACTGGTTCTGGAGCTTGTGGGGGCTCCCACGATTATTGGGTCTCTGCTCCCACCCCTAGTTGTTTTAGGTGGGATCTGGTGATTTGAGCTTGGCCAGTCTCAGGGCCTCTCAGGCCCTTACACTGCTGCTTAACCACTGAGCCATCTCTCCAGCCCTGGACAAATGCAATTCTAACGCTGGCAGTGACCCTTGGCTTTGTGGACAATTTACCCTGGAGTGCAATAGAGACTTGTAAAGTTTCATACATACCATGATTAACCTATAGGACTACTATGTGTTGTACATTCTTTGTGGGTTTTTTTTTTAAAGTGTCCCTTTAAAAATAGCCTGCTTTCGTCACTGACGTGTGGTGTTTCCGAGAGGCATTGCTGAAGTCTGCATGGTGTGCGATGTTGCGCCACAGAGCAGCGCCCCCTTGTGGACCATCACCTGCCCAGACCCAAAGCATGAATGATAATAGAGCCTTCAAATAGCGATGAGGAGTCCTGTTAGACCTAGGTTTCCAAAATGCCTTTGACATAGAAAACGAAAACAACAACAACAACAACAACAACAAAACAAAAAACACAAAAAAATACCCCCCCAAAACAAACTAAAACAAAAAACCTGCAGGACAAGAACCATGGGAAAATCTCCACCTTCCTGTTATGTCTACTGACACAGTTGCTTCGGGTTCCCTTTGTCACAGAAAGTGCTGACCATCAGGGCAGGTTTGTTCTCAGAAGTGCCGCCGCGGGTGGCGTTATCTTTTGATCAAGCCTCCTGGGCTAACTGGAATGTGACCTTCTGTCTGAAGAGGGTCAGTGCAGGTCTGCCTCCCATGCTCCCCTCATGAGCCCGAAAGGGAGGAGTCGGCAGCATGCAGGTGTGTTGTGACCTTCTCCTCCAACCCGTGATGCTCACTCAGGCTGCTGGTCTTCGTTTTAAAGTTTCTAAGAGGAGACGGAAGGATTGGGGTAAGGGGGATGAGCAGGAAAAGAAATGGAATGGGCAAGGCATTGTGACGGTCACGATCATTTATATTTGAAGGGCAGTCAGATGCAGTATAATTATAAAACTGGTGTGTTTCAAACCAAGCTGTTCACTGAAAAATATCAACATTCATCCACTTACAATTGCTTCCCAAGGAAGAGGCTAAAATTTGAATGTAATCATTTTAAGCAATCAAGAAGTTTATAATGGCAACTGTCAGGCTTACAACAAAGGTCTCTACAGTAACTCCTGTTATGCCCTTTATCGAGATCCTGTCATTAACATTTTTCTGACCTGGCTCCATCATGTATATCAATGAGGTGGCATTTTAACATGGCCTCCGGCTCTCAGGAGTTGATTTTGACTTCTGAGCGTTCTTTTGCCCCTTGTTACTGTGAAACTGTCCAGAATGATGTGAGACCGTTGGACTGAATTTTTACTTGGCAATAAAAGTAAATGTAGCATAAATATTTAGTCTCTGAAGGGCAACACTGAACAATTTCAGGCTCATTAGAATTCTTGATCTCCAACTAGACTATAATTAACTTACCAAAATGGAAATGAAAGGGTCTGTCTCTTGATCCAGAGCCTGGTGTATTCAATTTTGTGAAAATTTGTCAATTTGTAAAAATGGAATGATGTTAGAAATTTTGTCATTTGCATGAAAGATGCTAATTTCCTCAGCTAGTTTGCTGCTGGCTGAACTGGTTCTGAAAGCCCAACATCACCTTTCCCTGGACCAGCATAGCTCCCTCCCAGCCTCTGTTGTCTATATGGGGTGTGTGTGTGTGTGCAGTCTACATATGGATTGGGGCTAAAGGATATCCTTTTCCCAGGTTTTACCATTTGACCTTTGGAAGTGAATTGTCTTTCTCTTGTCACTTAAGTTGGAAATCATGTTAGTGGGGTGCAATGAGAAATAGATGCAAAGCCAGGGAGATATGGCTTAGAACCAGTTCATCTCATTTCTCATGATATTCTTCCTTTCTTCATGGCACCCTGTATCAAAGTCATGGAAATATGCTTGACGTTCTTTTCCTCCAACTTTTTTGAGGACTGGGAGGGTGTGACTGATGGGGAACATGGGGGCAAGGGGGAAACACTGGAGGTGACATATCTGGTCACTGACAGGAAATAAGAGAGGGCCATTTGCTTCTTGAGTTATTTTGACTGTGAACAGGCAGGAGAATTTTTAAATTAAAAATATTTATTTTATTTATTTGAGTGACAGAGACAGAGGGAGAGGCAGATATATAGAGAGAATGGGAGCACCAGGGCCTTCAGCCACTGCAAATGAACTGCAGCTGCATGCCATCTTGTGCTTCTGGTTTATGTGGGTCTTGGGGAATCAAACTTGGGTCCTTTGGTTTTTCAGGTAAGTGTGTCAATCACCAACTCATATCTCCAGCCCTAGAAATGATATTTTTGCATATCCTCCTTACTGTGGCTGGTGAAAGACATTTCTCATGTAACGTGAAATTTGTGCACATAGAAAATGGAACCTCAGGCTCTGAGTAAGCAACAAGATCTGAAAACTTTAGTCCTTCCTTGTGGTCTTTTCCTGTTGGTCTCTCTTGCTTTCACTGCCCATTTCTTGGTGTACTCAGTCACCACCTTACTTTCCTGCTCCTGCTTGTAAGGGAAGGTTCTTCCTGGACTCATTCTCTCCTCTACCTCCTCCAGTTTTGTTGTCTGAAGGCTAAGCTCTGTTGACTTTTACTGAAGCTATGGGGAGCCAGTCTTAGAAAAGTCAATTTCCAGCTCTCTCCTGGCCTCTCTGTAGCATTTAAACTCTCTGTTCACTTTCTTCTTCTAGAAACACCATTGTGACTCACACACTGGGTATTTCTCTGGCTTCCCTTACCTATCCTCTGACTCTTTTGCTACATGTTGGCAAGCCTCAGACCTCAGTCCTTGGCCTTCATCTGCACTTTCTCCCTAGTTGGCATCAGCAAATTCATGACCTTCAATATTATCTATACTTGGACTCCTAAGTAATGTCTCCAGTCTAAACGTCCCTGCTAAGCCTTAGATTTACACATGACAGCACTTCTTTATCCTACCAGGAAACTACAGCAAACACAGACTAAGTTGAGTTCCCCAATTATCCTTGATCTCTTGCACCTCAAGATGTCATCATTTCAATGTCTCACACTCTTGTCCCTTCAGTTGCCCTTGCCTAGGTTTTGAACCTCCTTAACCCCAGATCCTCACTTGCTTATCAGGGCTACACTAATAGTACCTGTCCCACAACCTTCTTTTATTGAGGGGTGTGTTGGCATACACCTTTATGAGAGACAAAACAAAGGGGGTGAGGGGGAGAGAGAGAGAGAAAGAGAGAGAGAGAGAGGAAAGAGAGAGAGAATTGGCATGATAGGGCCTCCAGCCACTGCAATCAAACTCCAGGTGTGTGTGCCACCTTCTGTGCATGTGTGACCTTGTGTGCTGATGTCACCTTGTGCATCTGTCTTACATGGGACATGGAGAGTAGATCATGGATCCTTAGGCTTCACAGATAAGCACCTTAACTGCTAAGCCATCTCGCCAGCCCAGGCTTAATTTCTTAATCTAAAGGTAGAGCTGGGGCTGGAGAGATGGATCAGTGGTTAAAGGTACTTGCTTGCAAAGCCTGATGGCCTGAGCTCAATTCCCCAATACTCACATAAGGCACAAAGTGGGACATGTATTTCGAGTTCATCTGCTGTGGCAAGGGGACCTGATAAGCCCATATTTTTTCTCTTTCTCAAATAAGTAAATAAATAAAAAAGTTAAAACTGAAGGTAGGCATAGTTTACCTACTTTACTGGGTTGTTGAAGAATAAGATAAAATGCTTACAAATTCTACAGTGCTATACAAATGCAATTTACTATTATTGGTGGTATCTATCTATCAATCATCTATCTATAATAGATTGTGCTTGGGTCTTTTGTGTGTGTGTGAGTAAACAAACTTTTTTTTTAAAGGGAGAAGCCAGGTGTGATGGCTCATATCTTTTTAATTTTTATTTATTTATTTGAGAGCAACAGACAAAGAGGGAGAGGGAGAGGGAGAGGGAGAGGGAGAGGGAGAGGGAGGGAGAGAGAGAGAGAGAGAGAGAGAGAGAGAGAGAGAGAGAGAGAGAGAGAGAGGGGGAGAATAGGCACACCAGGGCCTCCAGCCACTGCAAACGAACTCCAGACGCGTGCACATCTGGCTAATGTGGGTCCTAGGGAATCGAGCCTTGAACTGGGGTCCTTAGGTTTCACAGGCAAGTGCTTAACTGCTAAGCCATCTCTCCAGCCTAAACAAACTCTTTTGACAGACATTTCCTCCTGCTGGATGACAAGAGGACCCTGGCTCTCAGTTCTGTATAGTTGTTTATTGGTTTTGACTTACCAGAATCCCAGAGCAAAATGCAAAACTATTACTGGAATTTACTCATTTTTCTTTCTTTTGTTGCATGTACATGTGTGTGATGTGCATGTGCGTTCAGTGTGTGGGAGAGTGTATGTCTGTGGAGATCAGAGGTTGACACTGAGTGTCTTCCTGAATCAATTTTGATCTTATTCCGGGAGACAGGGTGGCTGAACCTCGAACTTGCCATTTCAGATAGACAAGCTTGACAATCAGCTCCAAGCAATTGTCTCCAGTCTCCACCTTCTTAGCTATGGGATTACTGGTGTGCCACTGGATGTCTGGCATCAGATGCAGGTACTGGGGATCTGAACTCAGGTCCTCATGCTTGTGCAGCAAACACTTTGCCCACTGAGCCGTCTCCCCAGCCCTCATTATTCTTGAGTCAGTTTTCAATTATTATTATTTCTTTATCTTTTTCATCAGGATTAAAATTTTTATCTCTATACTAATGTTTTACATTAATCTTTTATTAAAAAGTCTATGTGTACATTAAGATTATAGGTATAATTAAATAATGGATCAATTAATTGACTAAGAACTAGGTCTTGTTATCATGTCCAGTCTAATCTAGAGGCACATAATCATATTTTATTTTCAGTATTCTGTAATGACCTTTTGTACTCAATCTAGACAAATATTTCAAAGCATTACTTTTTGGGTAATGAAACAAAACATTGTAAGTTCAGGTTTAAGACCTTTCTTAATTTTTTTTTTTTTTGAAGCAAGCCCAGCAGACTGGCCTTTTTTTCTTTTATGAAAGCGTGAGAGCAAGAGAGAGAGAGAGAGAGAGAGAGAGAGAGAGAGAGAGCGAGAGAGAGAGAGAGCACATCATGGTTTCCAGCCGCTGCAATTGAACTCTAGATGAGTGCACCACCTTGTTTGCACAAGCAGTATTGTGCATTTGTATCACCTTGTATGTCTGGCTTATGTGGGACCTGGAGAGTGGAACATGGGTCCTTAGGCTTTGCAGGCAACTTCCTTAACCACTAAGCTATCCTTCCAGCCTGAGGCTTTTCTCATTTTTCAAAATCTATCTGGTGCTGGAGAGATGGCTTAGCAGTTAAGAAAAATCCTAAGGACCCAGGTCAACTTCTCAGGACCCATGTAAGGCCAGATGCACAAGGTGGCACATGTGTCTGGACTTTGTTTTTGGAGTGGCTAGATGCTCTGGCACACCTATCCTCTCTCTGTCTCTGTCTCTCTCTCCCTCTTTCTCTCTTTCTGTCAAATAAATCAATAAAAATAAAAAAAATCGATCTGTGCATTTATCTTACCTTAAGTTTTGATAAAGCATTACTTTTTCATATTATCACAGAATCAATTTATTTTTAAAACAGTAAACCCTATCTGTCACATGCAAGATATAAACTGAAATAATTTATTTCCCATTATAGTTTCCAGCATCTTTCAGTTGGATGGGACAGAACATCTAAAGAATGGCAACTACTGAAGGAATGAAAGAAAGCTGCTTGTGGTGGATTGATTCAGATGCCCCCATAAACTTAGGTGTTGTAAATGCTTAAGTCCCCAGCTGATGGCAATTTGGAGTTAAAGCTTCCTGTAGGCAGTGTATTCTTGGGGGCAGGCTTATGATTGTTATAGCCAGTATCCCCTTGTCAGTGACTGGCATACTCTCCTGTTGCTGTTGTCCATTTGATATTGGCAAGGAGGTGATGTTCACCTTCTGCTCATGCCATCATTTCCCCCTGCGTCATGGAACTTCTCCTTGAGTCTGCCAGCCAAAATAAACCCTTCCCCTTCCCCCACAATATTCTCTTGGTTTGTTGTTTTCTCCTAGCAATGTGAATCTGACTGTAACAGTAACATTGATACTGAGAAATGGGATCATTGCTGTTAGACACTGATTGTGTGGTTTTTGGTTTTTGGAGCTGATTTTCAAGAGGAATGTGTAAGAATTTGAAATCTTGGCCTAAGAGATGCCTTGCAGTGCTGTTGGATGGACTATTCTGGTCAGAGTTGAAAGACCTGAATACAGTAAGAACTAAGGACTGTGAAGTTTGGCTTATGAGGGTGAGAAAGAGCTTTGCTGGGACTGGGCTAGAATCAGTTTGTGTGAGAGGCTTCCTACATTCTACTTGCCTATGTCCTGGGAACTTGTGCAGGGTTGTATTGCATAGAAAGGGACTGGTGCAAGCAGAGGGATATGGCACAGAAATGAACTCTTTGGGATGAAACTTTAGCCATTCAGCTGCAATTGTATGAGGGATTACAACCTTTGAGATTGGACCAGCTGACCTGCACTGGGACAATAGGAAGAATGCAAACCCTTTTAAAGGGGCCTGAATGTTGAAGGAGTATCCTGTTCTTCAAAGTCTGCTTTATTCTCTCCTGTGTTAACAAGTTGGTAGCCCGCCTGGTTTTATTGAGTATAACAAATGCAGGAAACAAGGGTCATTAAATTTGCAGCACGGTTGGTTTTGTATTTGGAAATGGCCACGGGCAATGTGAAGCAGGCTTGTTGGATTACCTGCGTGGAGGCCCTATGGAGCCATGAGGATGAACTATGGGTTGCAGTTTCAAACTCAATGGAGATACCAGGACTATGGGATGGCTGCCAAAGAGAGCTGCCATCACTACATTAAGTTCTCTGGGACTGTGAGTAGCTGAATTGGAACTCTAGAGACTTGTTAAAGAGACCACTGACTAGAGTTGTTGGACTTAGAGCTACAGAGTTTGATGTTTGCCCTGTTTGCTTTAAATCCTCTATTTCTTTGCTATCCCCAATGTCTTTTTTGTAGTGTGAATTTTTTTAATTTAATTAAATTTTTTTCAACTTTTTAAAACATTTTCCATGATTATAAAAAATATCCCTTGGTAATACCTTCCCTCCCCCCTTCCTCTTTGAAATTCTATTCTCCATCGTATCCCCTCCCCATCTCAATCAGTCTCTTTTATTTTGATGTCATGATCTTTCCCTCCTCTTATGATGGTCTTGTGTAGGTAGTGTCAGGCATTGTGAGGTCATGGATATCGAGGCCATTTTATGTCTGGCGGGAGCACGTTGTAGTGTGAATTTTTATTCTGTTCCATTCTGAGGTTTTTTAAAATACATTTTTTTGGTCTTATGGTTCAGTTAAAAGACCTTGGACTATGGGGATCTCTGAACATCACTGGGATTGGTAAAAACTATGGGGACTTTTAAAGTTGGACTGAATGCATTGTATTTTACATCCTGTCTGGTTATCAGTTTATGGGGACCAGGAGTGGTGGATTAATTCAGGTATCCTCTATAATCGTAGGTGTTCTGAATGCCCAACTTGTGGCAATTTGATAAATCAAGCCTACTGGAGACAGTGTATTGTTGGGGGTGGGCTTATGGATGTTATAGCCAGCTTCCACTTGCCAGTGTTTGGCACACTCTCCTGTTGCTATTGTCCATCTGATGTTGGCCAGGAGGTGATATCCACCCTCTGCTCATGCAATCATTTCCTCTTGCTATCATGGAGCTTCCCTTCAAGTCTATAAGCTAAAATAAACCCTTTTTTTTACTGACAATATGCTCTTGGTCAGGTGTTTTCTGCCAGCAATGTGAACCTGACTGCAACACCGTGCATTTATTCCAGGCATGTAACAAACTCTGCAGGAAGTTTAGCCATCATAGGTTTGCTGCATGGCAGAATTGTTCATGGGTAAAGTAGCAAATGATCTTCTGCCTTGACAGTCATGCCTACATATGAAGATTTCTATTATAATGGCAATGATACTGATGGCTTCTTATTTTCCTCCAATAAAGAGAATTAATAACAAAAGAAACAAATGGCAGCTAATCCTTTACAATGACAGGCAGGTTAGAGGAGATAGCTCCGGACTAGTTCAGAGCTCCTCATGTGGACCAGGCCCCTTTCTCTGCATGCTTTGTGTGCTAGTTGAGGACTGTTACCCTTAGCTACAGGCACTGTACTTCAGGAAGGAAAGAGCCGTGGAAATAGCTAAGCACATCTCTGGATGTTGCAATCAATACATATCTGCTTGCATCTAGTAGGACAAAGCTGGATCACATGGCTACTTCTAGCTGCAAGGGAGTCTGGAAGGCTGAATATTCTTGACTGGACACATTGTTTTCTTTAAATCAAGTGAAGAAGAATGGATATATATATTAGGTAGTCAGCCAGGAGGGTCTACAACGTTCCCAATCTCTTTTGCTTGGGGGTCACATGTTTGAACATAGAAGATATTTCTAGAAATCTAAATAGTGTTTGAGGAACTTATATGTTCATTTAAAATCCACTTGACTGTGGTTTAGGGATTGAATGAGGTAAGTGAAGAATTTTATATAGATATACTTCATGCCATAAGTGAATAGACATCAAATACTCACCCAGTGGCTCTTCAAATATTATGCCAATTTCAAGTGCGTTTCTCTTCACTTTCTTTTTTTTTATTGTATAGAAAGCTTTTTATCCCAAATTTACACTTAATAAATATAGTATTGTTGTAGTTAGTTTTATGTTGCTGGGATGAGCTTCCAAACCAGACACAACTTATTGGAGGAAGGGATTTATTTCAAGCTTACAGATCCAGTGGGTATGTGTGTGTGTGTGTGTGTGGGGGGGGAGCAGAATACTCCACTAGTGACATCCAAGCAGAGAGAGAGAAAAAAAACTGCAGCACAAGCAGAACAGTAGCACCAGCAAACACAGAGAAAAGCAGCAAGCATGAACCAGGCAGCAAGCAGCAGGGACCCAGGCAGAGCTCACTCCTCTCTGCACACCTGTGTGCTAGAAATCAGACTGCCCCCAACACATCTTAAGACTGGACCCCAGGATCCACCCACAGTCATATCTTCTCCAGCTGGGCAGCTGGAGACCCAAATTATAAGCTTTCATAAAACACCTGAATCTATGGGGAACATACATTCAAAGTGCCACAAAGTATAATCGTTATTATAGAATAAAGATATATCTACCAGCTTTCTGAGCATCATAATCACTGGTCAAAGAAAACCACGCAAGGTGAGTAGTAGGTCATATGTGGTATCCATAGTTATTTTTTTCCCCATGAGTTAAAGCCAAGCTTTCAAGACCCAGGGAGCCCCAAGACAAACAAGGCCCTTCCTCAAGGTTATAAAAGGAGAAAACAGTGACTGAAGAGAGGTTAGGGGTGGAAATATTGTAAGAGCCACAGGGTAGGAAGGCGTATCCAGAGGCATTGCCCCTCCCCCCATGACTGACTGTTAGTCTCACAACTCATAACCCCAGTTGTGAATACCAGCAACCCCACTGAGGAAGGCCCTCTGTGGAATAGAAGGGGAATGGTACCAATACATGATTTGTCAGTGCAAAGTTTCTACTTAATGAAAATATTAAAAAGAGCAACACATTGGATCAGTTCTGATGGCTTTTCATTTCTTCAGTAGGTGAACTGCTGCTAGAATGAATTTCCCAGAATACCCCTCTGCCTAGTTCTAGTGTGTGATTATGTGAGACTGGCAAGCAGAAGGAAAGCAGAGCTTCCTTGTGGCTCACTCAAGGGTGCTTACATCGAGTGGGTAAAGGCAGTGAGCCCTTGGGTTCCTGAACTCCCATATATCTTTCCCCAAGTTCTGGACTACATGAATGCAAGTAGGTGGTGAAGACTCCAGTTTCTTCTGAAGGTCCCCTGTGTTATCGAGGTTGGAGATGGCGAGCATGGGCTAGCGCTCTAGTCTGGTTCTGTGGGTTTAATATTATGGTTTAAGTGTAAAGTGTCTGCTGCAGGCTCACATGCTTGAACCATTGGTCCCTAACTGGTGGCATTGTTCTTGGAAACTGTGAAACCTTTGGGATAGAGAGGCAAGCTATGGCAGATGTAGGCCACTGCGGCAGACTTTGAAGATTATTGTTTGGTTTGCTTCTACCTCTCTCTGCTTCCTGATCCTTCAAAATGTGAGGAGCCCCCGCTGTATGTGCTTGCCACCAGGAGCTCCCCCATTTCTTCCCTACCTGACAGGCAATGTCCCTGACTCTGTATTCTTAAAAAAAAAATCCTTGCTTCTTTAAGTGGCTTCCATCAGGTATTCTGAAATAGCAAAAAAATAACTAATACAGGCAGCTTTTTCACTTAGCTCACTCTGCTGACTTCAGTGGCTTCTGGTTCATGGTCAGAAGCAGAAGTGACAGCCTTTCTAGAAATTTCCCCTAACTCTCAAACTGCCCAAGGTCTAGACTGTGCAATAAATCCACAATTCTATGTCACTCAGTGAACGTTCATGACATAGAAGTCAGGAGAATCAGAGTGATGGTGTTCCTCCCATGTGGTAACACAACCTCTTAGGGGACCTGAGGAAGAAGGACAAATTCATTCAACTTCTGTCTTATGCCATGCCCTGGGCTAAGTGCTGTTGATGCATTTAATCCTCACAACAGGTATTATCACCATTTTATAAATTAAGAAGATCAATTTTTATTAGGGATAATTCTAGTACTTCTTTTCATGGACTACTATTTTAGTTGACATATTTTATTTATTTACGAGAGAGCAAGAGCGAGAACGAGAGAGAGAGAGAGAGAGAGAAAGAAGGGGTTCGCTAGGGCCTCCAACCACTGCAAACAAACCCCACATGCATGCACCACCTTGTGCATCTGGCTCACATGGGAAATGGGGAATTGAACCTGGGTCCTTATTGCTCTGGAAGCAAATAACTTCAATACCCTGCCAAAATTGGTAAGGGGTAATATTGACTGATTTTCACTTAAATTTGTGACTTGAAAAAAAAATCACCAACAGGGACCCAGGCATAGTGGCGCACGCCTTTAATCCTGGCACTCGGGAGACAGAGGTAGAAGGATCTCTGTGAGTTCAAGGCCACCCTGAGACGACATAGTGAATTCCAGGTCAGCCTGACCTAGAGTAAGACCCTACCTTGAAAAACAACAATAAAAAAAATCCCCAATAGGGATGGACTTCCTGTTCTTCTCTCTCAGACCTGTGATAGTAAACTCTTTGCATGCCTGTGCATTTTGCTACAGTAATTAGTTGCCTACCTGATACAAATGGGTTACAAGGCTCTGTAGTTGGATCTTTGTGAGAATTCAGAAAAGTGCAGTGCTCAATTTGGTAAACATCACCTCTATGGAAATTCAGTTTGCCCAGGCTGTGCATTTGAATAGTAAACGTAGCCTGCCATGGAGCAGGTTTGCAGGCTGACCAGCTGGGTCAACCATTTCTTTGTCTCATGACTCATGTGTCTGGCTACTCCAGGCTGGCATTCAAATGCCGGGCCTCAAGCATGTTTTGAAAGAATACATTTGAATGCAATTACCAAACCTGCTTTAGAAGTCCAGCAGCCCTGTCCATTATAGTAATTGATAGTCTAGAAACTTGTTAGAGAGAAAGGAATTTAATCAAAGCTAAAAGTAATTTATAGGGTAAGTCCGACATACATATACTTTCTCTAAGTCTTGATTTGATTGGTTTTCATTTTTGGGATGTGTATTTGACATTTGAAACAATTTTGGTCAATCATGCTTTCATTTGAGGCTGAAAGTTCTTTGACCTGAGGGAGAGACAAGAGGCATTTGGTGCGGGTGGTGATGGCTATGCCTTCAGGATCATTAAAACACACTGCTAGCTGCTTGAAACAAGCACATGTGACTCAGGTTACTCCCTTGGAGTTGTCCTGGCCAGCTTCCCAGGAGAGAAATCTTCCCTTCTTCCTCTCCGTTCCCAAAGACTATCCCCACTGCATCTTCAGTTACTAGTAATCACTACATTTTGATTTCTAATAAAAATTATGTTCTGGTATCTTCTCTCTGGGAGCTCTATGGCTCTCAGGCTTTCTGTGGTCTTGGGAGCTTGTTGGCATGATCACATGCAAGATAAAAATTCTGGGGATTTAATACATCAGCAAGTGGCTTTTGGTGGACAGTGATATGGCATGTAGTATAGTCTGTCAGAGTTCTCCCACTGGGATCCAGGCCTCATGGGCTATGGAAGGAACATGCTCATTTATATTTCCTTTACTGACTCCTCCCTTACTCCACTTCCCCAGGCATAGTTTCTGGGAATAGCTCCCAAATTTACTAATTAGAGATTTTTATTTATTTTATTATTTTATTTATTACATAATTATTATATTACATAAATTATATTTAAATACTATATAAATTATATCTATTATATAAAGTATTTAATTTATTTGCAAGGGGGTAAGAGAATGAACATGGACATGTTAGGGCCTGCTGCCATTGCAAATGAACTCCATATGAATGTACCACTTTGTATATCTGGCTTATGTAAGTACTGAGGAACTGAATCTGGGTTGACAGGCTTTGCAAACAAGTGCCTATAACTGTTGAGCCTTCTCCCCAGCTCCCCAAATTTACTGTACCCACGAATCTTTGTCCCAGGGTCTGCTTTGGGGAGTTCAACTCAAGATAGTGGCTTTATTTCTGCTTCTCACAGGCCCATCTTTGGGTGCTAACTCTGAGGAGTTATGCCTCGTAGGCTAATTGAATGAGGAGATTATCAGAGATGGCACCACTGAAAGAAGGAACCAACAAAAAGCAGCCAGGAGAACTGAGCTCCCAGGCTGGCTTCCACATGATGGACAGTAGGACAGAGAACTGGGAGCTGATCAGCAGGGGATATACAAAGAAGACCAGGGCTTTAACAACTGGGAGCAGAGGTTTAATCCCATAGGCAGGCTTCGAGACTGATCAGAGTTTCTTCTTTCTCAGCCTACCTGTTGAAGCACTTCTTCCTCTTCTGCCTCTTTACTATCAACAAGCTGGCAACTCTCAAATGTGTTGTCTCCTCTCTGCTCAAACTCTAAATGGATGTTTTAAGCATCTTTATAGTGACCAAGAGTCATTGCAACCAGAAGTTCTCAGGGACTTCCAGTGTGGCCCATCCTGAATCAAAGCCATCATTTAATCTTCAAATTCCGTCCCCATCCTTCACTCCAGAGCCATCTTTCCCTTTCTCAGCAGCTCTCCAGAAGTCAAGACCAGCTCTGGTCTTCTGTATCTCTTCCATAGATGCTCTACCACTTCTGACTTTTTACCTACCCTTGCTCCTGTCCTGGGAATGCTTCCTGGGCAAGTCTTCTGTCGCCTGCTTGCTGCCCACACTCTCATTTCCTTGCTCCCATAGCCTCATGATGCTGCTCTCCTTCCTTCATCCTTCTTCCAGTTTGCAACTCCACTTGTGTCTTTGCAGATGATGAATGTGCTCATGGCTTCTGCTCCACAAACCTTTGATTGATGGTCTTCCACTGGCAACTGAGAAAGTTTGAGTCATTTGCTATGGCACTCAAGGTTTTTATTTCCTGTTCCTTTCCCAATCCTGCAAGCATCACGAGGCTTCTCAGGATCTTTTACACCTGTCTTTTACAAAGTGGATTCCGAGCAATGTGGCTAACATGGGATGCTCTCTATGAAAAGACTTCCAAGGAAGAAATTAGGAGCCTTTTCATTCTGCCCCAATCAAATATATTCAAAGGGTGCTTTAGAATATTCCAGATTCTGAGAGGCCCCCAAGTGAAGAAATCTGTTTAATTCAGTGTTTCCCAACTTACTTGGCTGGGGACTGTCTTTCTCCCCCTTACAGGATAGCAGCTATAGTTAATCTTGGGAAGAACTAGTTAGTGTTTCTGTGATCCATGCCACTTTTTCTAACCACACCACACTTCCCATCTGAAACAAGACAAACTCTGCGGCTAGAGTTGCATCTTTTATTTTTCTTCAAGATGTTCTCTTCACCTCGGGTGATTTTACCCTGATAGCTCTCTAAAATCCTTACCCTATCCTTCAGGCCTAGCTCACATGTACTGAATGTGTGGTCCACTCACCAGTTTACCAGACTCCCTGGTTCCTCAAGGGTGGGGATGCTACCCCCACCCTGCCTTGTGGTACCAACTTGTAAATATTCAATTTCAAGATCTGTTAGGGCAGTGACTTTTAAAAAATTAATTTAAATTTTTAAATTTTAATTTGCAAGGAGAGAGAGAGACAGAGAGAGAAGAGAGAGAGAGAATGGGCATACCAGGGCCTATAGTCACTGGAAAGGAGCTTCAGATGCATGTGCCCCTTGTGCATGTGGCTTACGTGGGTTCTGGGGAATCAAACCTGGGTCCTTTGGCTTCACAGGCAAACACCTTAACTGCTAAGGCATCTCTCCAGCCCAGTGATGATTTTTAAAATAATACTTTTCCTGTGGGGTAAGTATATTACATTTAAGTAATTATTGAACACTTTTTTCTCTGTTGATTTCATAACCATGTGATTATACCTATGACAGCCAACAACAAAAGAGCATTTGCCTTTTGTCAGCTCTGGTTTGAATTCACCTGGCTACTTACCAAGTGAGGACCAAGAAACTTCCAAGGTTCTGGAACTCCAGGGTGATAGAGAGAATGAAATGCACTAATAGCTGAGAAAAACGTAGCTAGGCACCTGGAACCTAGTAAATTTCAAAAGTATAGAGCTAACAAAATGGCAGGAAGGATGACCCTAGGGGTGATAATAGATGACATGGATTTAACAGTACCCAGATGCCAGGCTGGGACTTAGTACATTACAAGTATAATCTTGTTTCGTCCCCACAATACTCTGATGAGGTAGGCATTATTACTCTTATTTTACAGATTACTAAACCTAGGCTAACTCCAGAGCCATCATTTACTTAACTACCTCAGGATGCTGTCAGCTAAGGTGGCAAAAACATTTATTAGTTGATATGTTTGTTCACAAAGCTTGCAAGCAAGATGGAATTGAACAGAAGAAAGGATATTGGAAACTGTTGGGTGGAAGGACAATTTTTGTGTTGAATACTTCATTTTCCACTATCATTTACTAATTGTGAGTTATAGGGCAAATTATCTTTGTTGTCTCAGTTTTCTTGCCTTCTTTGGTGTGTGTGTGTGTGTGTACATGTGTGCCATGGTACATGTGTGTAAATCAGAGGACAACCTCAGGTGTGTCCTCACCTCCACTTGTCTTGAGGTAGGGTCTCTTGTTGTTCATCAGTGCATTGGCCAGGCTAGCTGGTCTGTAAGTCCAGTGCGTGACTGCCAGGGAGTTTGCCAATGTTATCTTTTGCTATTGTTCCTACTGTTCCTGTCATCATCTCAGAAGACCAGCATATGAGAGGATGTGACCTCAGATGAAAAACTTCCACCTTGTGGTTATGCAAATTAGGAGCATCCCACAGAAGTCAGTAGGAGGAAGGAAAGAATTTATGCAAGTTTGCAACTGAATCTAAATTTCCTCTGAAAAACAATAACAAAAAAATAGCCCCCCACTCCTTTGAATCCTAGAATTCATAACACAAGGTACCTGGAAAGCAGACCTCATAGCAGTCTTGGTGTAGGTACAGCCACCTTTGTGGCCTCTAAGGATGCTAAACCTTGGTACCTGTGGTGGTTTGATTTAGGTGTCCCCTGTAACTTAGGTGTTCTGAATGCTAAGTGCCCAGCTGATGGAGATTTGGGAATGCCTCCTAGAGACAGTGTATTGTTGATGGAGGGCTTATGGATATTATAGCCATTGTCATCTTGTCAGTGTTTGGCACACTCTCCTGTTCTTGTTGTTCACCTGTTGTTGGCCAGGAGGTGATGTCCACCCTCTGCTCATGCCATCATTTTCCCTGCCATCATGGAGCTTCCCCTGGATTCTGTAAGCCAAAATAAACCTTTTCGTCCACAAGCTGCTCTTGGTTGGGTGATTTCTGCCAGCAATGTGAACCTGACCACAACAGAAACTGTCATCATCAACTACTCATGAAACCTATCAATGCTGTGCCCATGCACAGCTCATGCCTACCTCTCTTCCTTAGTTGATGCCTGTGTCTAGCTCAGATGCCAGCCTCCTTCCATGTCCTCATAACTCACTAGCACCCTTACTGCCTTTCCTTTCCCTACCCTTGGACACCATTGTTTCTCCTTCCCACTGTAGCCAGGGCCATCTGCAGTCACGAGGTGGAACCTGACAACACTTCCAGAAACACTGAAAGAAACTGCAAGTTAGTTAGCATGACGAAGACCCACAGCATTTACCTTCTTATTGCCAGGACAAAGCACCTGTCCAGAAGCAGCTTATGGGAGGAAAGGGTTTACTTCAGGTTTACAGTTTCAGGGAAAAGTTTCATCATGGTGGATAAAGCCTGGCGGAGCAGGCAACAGGCTTACAACCTTATACTTTAGCACCACAGTGGGTACAGCAAGAATGAACTAACTAGCAATGACAAGTGGCCTGGACTATAAAACCCCCAGTGACACACCTTCTCCAGCAAGACTCTACCTCTCCCCGGCTCCACTGGGACTACAGAAGCTTGATCATAGACACTTGAGGCTGTGGGGGAACACTTAACATTCAAAACACCACAGAACCAACCCACTGAGTTCCATTCCAGGTCAACTGTCTGACTTCATTCCCACTATTGACCTCATATCCTTTTGGCATTCCCATGTGGGCTTGAAGCTATGATTTTAGCTTCTGTTTCTTGCTTACACTGTTACTTCCTTGTGGCACAACTATAATCTCCTTCTCCTCAGATTTCAGTTGATTCCAGGCAAATTGCAACATGCAGGTAAAAGCTATTTCCTCCATGAATGTGTCCATGATTGACCAAGACAAAAGGAGCACTTTCTTGGAAGGGTCCCTTCCCAACCACCTTGACCTCTCAGTGCCTTCTTCACCCTTCTACTACAGTTGTTAGCATTTTCTAACTTGTGGTACAACATGTTTGGGTTTCAACTTGTGTTTGTCAGCTGTGTGTCATGACAAAATGCCCAAGTTAATCAACCTATAAGGAGGAAAGGTTTGATTTGGCTCATGGTGTAAAAGGCTTTAGCCTGTATCACTTGTGTGTTTTGGGGCCTGTGCTGTACAGTGTTTCATGGCAGGTGTGTGTGTGTGTGTGTGTGTGTGTGTGTGTGTGTGTGCATATTTGGACCTGTGCTGAATGGTGTATCATAGCAAGTGCATGTGGCAGAGGAAGCTGCTCACTCTTGGCAGCTGGGAAGCAGAATGAGGAGGAAGAGTGAGGATTCCAGTATCTGGTCAAGACCCCCAGTAGCCTAACTTTCTCCCACTCAGCCTTAACTCTTAAAGGTACAACCCCTTCCCAATAGTGTCTCTGGATCAAGCTGTGTACACAGAGGCCTTTGAAGGACATTTATCCAAACCATAGCAAATGACACTATTAAATCCTTATCAGGTTGAGCAGCCGTGTCTATTTTTGGCAGCCTCCAGGCAGACTTTGACTTGAATATTGCTTCTGCAGCACTGTGTCACTGGCATTGCATATGGTATCTAACTTCTTTATTCATCATTATTACTGTGATTATTACATTTATGCATTTGTAGCCAACCTATCAGTTGCCACCGAGCTAGATCTTCTTCCAGCTAGATATAATTTCATTCAGGTTAGATGTGATCAAGTGGCAGAGTCCTAGCAAGGGCGTATGAGCTGATGTTTGCCACTTTGGAGTCTGATCTAATGAATTGCCCATGCAATTATTTGTGCTCTTTTCCATTTGGTATACTGTGTCTTCAGAATAGGGTTTGGCTGCCAAATCCCAAGGTGCAATGATCCTCCAGGCATTTACATTCTAGGTAATAGTCATCTGTGCACATATGTATATAACTGGCTTTATTTCTGCTTTGCATTATGTATTTTATTATTTGTCTTATTTTAGTGGTTCCCGTGTGACTATTAACCAGCATCCATGGTTCTTAGGGCCCCTGACTAGAGTCTCAGCAGCAGGGGAGTGCAGGCATTTTCACAATGTGAGGAAGAGCAGACATTGAAAATAGCTATTTAGGAAGCACAGCAGAACTCACTCTCAGAGATATAAATGATACATCCCGCACCATGGGAACTGTTTACAAATTAGACCATGTGAGTACAGGTGTGTACATGTGTGACTATCCTTGCATATGCATGTGTAATGATTGTGTGTAGGGGCAGCATGTGTATAAAAGTGTGCTTGCTTTGAACATTGAGGATAAGGAGAGGCAGAAAGTGGGCAGGAAATAGAAAAAAAAAAATAAAACAACACCCAAGAGTTGGCAGAGGTACATTTTTATGGTACACAGTATGGAAACCGTGAAGTTGGAAACAAGGTAAGAAGGTAGTGAGGGGCTGCGCAAGTGAAGGCCCTTCCCTTCACAGGGGAGCACCGCGTTAGAAGTGGGATCCAAACTGTGGCTTTCTTTCCAGAAGATGTAGATCAGGGGAATTTGAATTGACCTGGGTCAGAGGATACAGGTTGTCAGGCATTGGGATCCAGCAGGCCAGTTAGGCACTGTTAAAAAAACCAATCTTTCCTCTTTTACAATGCGGGTCCAAATGATGCCATTCCAATGACTCATTCTGTGCCGTGGTTCTGTTTTGTACACAAGCTAGTGGTACAAGGATCAATTTGTTGACAATGGTAACTGAAGACGTTTCAGATATTGCCACAGTGAAATCTAGTCCCTGGTTAAATTATAAACAGGTTTCTAGTGTGCAATAATGATAGCCCACATGGTGCAGAGAAGGAGAATTCAAGTTGCATATCCTCTCATTCAGTGACGAGAGGACTAGTGACATGTCAGCTTACGAGAAACAGATATGGCAAAAGCAAACACCCATGTCCAGCCTTCTTTTCTCCCTGAGTCAGGGATGTGGAATTTTTTCCTGAGCTAGCTGATGCACAAAATTTAGTTAATGAATATAATTTTACAATACTGTTTTTCCTTCTGAGCTGTATTTTCTTTTTTTTTTTTTGGGCTGTTATTAGCACTAAAATCTCAACACATTCCTGCCCAGCCCCAAATGAAATGCAGGAGGCCAACAGTGTGCAGATGTTCTTCTTTATCTGGTTTCCAGCACAAGCTGTCTTTTTGCTGAGAGACAAGGGGTGGGTCCATACCTTGCACCTATAAAACCCCTTTGATGTGGAATTTAGTTTAGGAGTGACAAAATGGTCTTTATTTTCCTGGAATCATATGAAGACTGAAAGCACTTTTTAAAGGTATCTGCTCACTATCAGGTCTTATCTAAACCCTGATGATGGCTCAGAACAGGTGTGGGGACAGCTATGAAGTACAGAGGGGAAAAAAAAGCATGAATGAGAAGAGAAAGTCAAAACAAGGCTTCTATACCTGTTTTATTTAAATGTTCTCTTTCCTGCTTAGACAATGTCAATGGCTCCTTTTGAAAACCATATCATTTGAAGTCACTTTGCAATGTAGATGGTCCTTTATAATGCTTGACTTAAAACTTTTTGACTTTATGATGCTGCAAAAGCCACATGAATTCCATGTGAGCTGGACACCAAATTCTGTATTTGGTTCTTTTCCTTGGCTAGCACTTTGTGGTGGGATCTTCTGTCTCTATGCAGCAATAGTGTAGAGCCACAGCTCCCAAGATCACTGTGCAACCACATGGTCATCAGGTGTACAGTAGGGTTTGTGTGAAATGATGTTGCCAAACTGTCATCAAATGTGAGATTTCTGAACATGTTTAGGACAGTGTGGGCTAAGTTAGAATGCTTGGTAAATAAAGGTGCTAAGTGCATTATTTTATTATATTTTCTATCTACAATGGACATAATACCATTGTAACACAAGGTGTATATGTACTGTGTTTTCTGTGTTTAGTTTAGATGATAGTACTTTTTAAAAATATTATTTATTTATTGATTTATTTATGAGAGAGAGAGAGGGAGAAAATGGGTAGGCCAGGACCTCCAGCCACTGCAAACGAACCAGATACCTGGGGAATCAAACCTTTTTTTTTTTTTTTTTCTTTTCAGGCAAGTGCCTTCATGGCTAAGCCATCTCTCCAACCTGAAATTGCTTTTTAATATTTTAAAATACACATATATGCT